>NC_080790.1:87322616-88641525 GCF_028018385.1 Neofelis nebulosa
TCCTTCTTCCCCTTCCTTCCTCTCCCCTTCCTATCCCCTTCTTCCCCTCTTCCCCCTTCACTTCCTCCTTCCCCTCTTCTTCCTCTTCTTATAAGCAGCCCATCAAAACTATAGAAACCATTGTTAGCTCACACTGGCACCAAAATAGGCAATGGGTCAGATGTGGACTGTGGTTGGCAGATTCCTAGCTGATCACTAGATCCTCATATCAACCCTAATAGATTAGATCCTATCATGTTCCCTATTTTACAATAGAGAAATTAAGACTTATAATTGTGACATAATGTACCTGAAGTTGCATGATTTATAGTCTGCTTAAGATTTTGAAGCAGTTGTTCTGGAAGTGTGCTTCCTGGACCAGCATCACCTGGAAACATGTCAGAAGTACAGACTGTTGGACTCTGCCCCTAGTTTTACAGGGTCAAAAATTACAAGGGTGGGACTATTTAAGTGAGGTCGGCGCCCTGATGGACTGCTACTGCAACACATCGTGTGGGGGGAGGAAGACTTAGAAATGCAGTTTGGGCCCTCCAGTGACCATCGGAACCAGACAGACACTCCGGTGCCCCACGTGATTCCCAGGCACACTCAGGGTGGGAAGCAGTGCTCTGTTCTCGAAACTGAGCACCAGACCACTAAGTCTGTCCCTGGAGAGGGCTGGCTCCTTCTCCAGCCTCCTCCTTGCACCTGTGAAGTAACTGTGCACTGCTCTCACGTAGAACTACCATTATGTTCCCCCCTTTTCATCACTGACTCATATCGTCTCAATTTTCACATTGTACTAAATTTCAGTCAGTTACAAAACTTTATTTTTTCCTGTTGGATATATGGGACGTTACGTTGAAAGTTTAGGGACATTATAACTTAAAAAAATGATTCCTTATCTGTCCCTTGGACTAAATCAACAACATTCACTTTGGATTTATATACTCTTCTTTGCTTACTGAAAATTGTTTCATTACCTCATTACCTATGGATATGTGTGTATACATATATAAGTATTTGTTTCAACTTATTCTAATTCAGATTTCTCCTTCAGTTAATGGTCTTTGATCTAATTCCTCCATAAGATGATATAAATTTCAAGGAAAAAGCCGAAAAATACTTTCTCTTGAACATCTACACAACATTGTCCCTGAGTCACAATGTCAGGAATGATATCCCCCAAGGTGCTCATTCTTTGCAATTCTATAACCCAGTTTCATGGCCTGGCACAGTAAGCCCTGCCTTTAAGGCCATCTCAGTGATGAATTTGGGGGAAAATCCAAATGAAAAAAAAAGAATTTAAAGCTATGGGCAGAAAAATCGGGTTAAACGCCCCAGGAGATGAAAGAAACAACTATAACACATGGACAAACTCAGTCATGAACTTGGAGAAGATTTAGGTCATGTTTCACTTACATTTCATTTAACAAGCTAAGCACTAGTCTAACTCATCTCACATTGCTATCTAGTGGCCTTAATCACTTTTAAAGAAGACATATTTCCGAGTCATTTTACTTTACAGGAATTCAGTAAACCTTAGAACATGAGCCAAAGAGAGAGAAACCACAATTTCTTACACATTTCAAAGTATTTCTTTAAGAAGCTTCTAGGAATAAACTATACGATTCAAAACTATTTCTGAGCTCTTCTTCTTTAAACCCTTGCTAATTTTTCAAGATTTGTCAAGGAATCAAACTGAACTCATTACCTTACCCCCTTAAGGAAGCAATCCATCCCATTTTTTTTCACATTTCTGACATAATTTGCTTTGAATGAGGAAGTCAATGACTATACAAATTGGAGAATGTTATGAACATTCTGCTAGTTACTCAGGCTTACTGTATTTTTTATACGTAAATATATATATGTCTTCTGCCATCCGTATTTCCATCACTAGCTCCAAGTCACTGTGATCTCCACTTGAGTTATGCATTGCCATCTGTCAGATCTGCCTCGACCTCTCCCTTCGTACTTGTCCTGTATCCTAGCAACCTCCCGATATCTTCCACCTTGTCTCACTCTACACCCAATGCCTATCTTCTAGATTTTTTTCTTTTTTTTTTTTTTTTAATTTTTTTTTTAACGTTTTTTTATTTATTTTTGGGACAGAGAGAGACATAGCATGAATGGGGGGAGGGGCAGAGAGAGAGGGAGACACAGAATCGGAAACAGGCTCCAGGCTCCGAGCCATCAGCCCAGAGCCTGACGCGGGGCTCGAACTCACGGGCCGAGAGATCGTGACCTGGCTGAAGTCGGACGCTTAACCGACTGCGCCACCCAGGCGCCCCTAGATTTTTTTCTAAACACAGCTCCTTGCTGCTGCTTCTCTGTTCAAGACCAATACTATTTCTAGACTGCTAATTTGTATCAGATCTAGACTGTTTCACTCTTTTCAACTTGTTTGCATAATGTGAGGCTCAAATTTTCAGTCCTGCTTCCTGAACAAGGAAAGACCATACTTATTTTCTTGCTTATTCTCAAGCAATGTAAAGGGACAGTCTCCTTTTCTCCATTTTTCAGTTCTTATTAAGTTTATTTATTTATTTTGAGAGAAAGAGAGGGAGTGCACACATGCATGTGCTCACACAAAAGAGGGGCAGAAAGAAGGAGAAAGACAGAATCCCAAGCAGGGTCCACACAATCAGTGCACAGATGGAGCTTGATCTCACAAACCCTGAGATCATGACCTGAGCTGAAATCAAGAGTCTAGGATGCTCAAATGAGACACCCAGATGCCCCCAATTTTTTTGTTTATTTTGAGAGAGAGAGAAAGAGTGAGAGAAAGCAGGGGAGGGGCATAAAGAGAGAGATAGAGAATCCCAAGCAGGCTCAGCACTGTCAGAGCATGGAGCCTGACCTGGAGCTCAATCTCAAGACCATGAGATCATGACCTGAGTTTAAATCAAGAATCGAATGCTCAGGGCACCCCTGGGTGGTACAGTCAGTTAAGTGTCTGACTTTGGCTCAGGTCATGATTTCGTGGCTCAAGAGTTTGAGCCCCGGGTCAGGCTGTGTGCTGACAACTCAGAGTCTGGAGCCTGCTTCAGGTTCTGTGTCCCCTCTCTCTCTGCCCCTCCCCCACTTGCTCTCTGTCTCTTTCTCTCTCTCCTTCAAAAATAAATAATAAAAAAAGAAGGAAAACTGGTTGATTTTCTTTAAAAAAAAAAGTCAGATGCTCAACCATCTGAGCTGCCCAGCTGCCCCTCAAATTTTTTAATCTCTCAATATCTATGTCTTCTTATATCTCCTTGACTAATACTTGCCCTACAAAGTTGGTCAACATTAATATCTTCCTCTCAACATAATCAACACTTACTGTTTAAAATAGCATTTAAGGGGCGCCTGGGTGGCGCAGTCGGTTAAGCGTCCGACTTCAGCCAGGTCACGATCTCGCGGTCCGTGGGTTCGAGCCCCGCGTCGGGCTCTGGGCTGATGGCTCGGAGCCTGGAGCCTGTTTCCGATTCTGTGTCTCCCTCTCTCTCTGCCCCTCCCCCGTTCATGCTCTGTCTCTCTCTGTCCCAAAAATAAATAAAAAACATTAAAAAAAAAAAAATTTAAAATAGCATTTAAAAAGTTGCTTAAATGCAATGCAAAACACTTCTCCATATTGTATGCAATTTTATGACATGAGCTTGATTTTATGACTTGCTTGTTATTTTGTGGACCTATCAACCTTAATAAGGTGAATTGCATGTGGGACAAGTCCTCAAACCAGATACTCAAGAAGTTAACTAATTCAACAAATATTTTTCCTCTGTTACAATCTCATTATATTTGTTTTTTTAAACATATTTTTAATGGTTATTCTTTTTTGAGAGACAGAGAGAGACAAAGTGTGAGTAGGGGAGAGGGAGAGACAGAGGGAGACACAGAATCTGAAGCAGGCTCCAGGTTCTGCACTGACAGACAGACAGCATCAAGCTTGATGTGGGGTTTGAACCCATGAACCATGAGATCATGACTTGAACCAAAGTCTGGCGTTTACCTGACTGAGCCACCCTGGCTCCCCAATCTAGTTATATCCGAAGTGAATCAAACCCAGTACTTGAATGGAAGGGATTCATGACACTTTTTTTAAGTTTCTAAATTTATCCTATCATTTAGGTGACGAAGATATATTGGTAAAGAAGGAGTTTAAAATATATCCAGTTTTTCCTTCTTTATGTTTTAAGTAAATTTTTAATTTTAGAATAATTTTAGATTTAAAGAAAAAAAACAGTAAAATAGTACAGAGTTTCTATAAACCCATACCCAGTTTCCCCTATTAAACATTTTATATCACTGTGTTACACTTGTTACAATTAGCAAAGCAATATTGATACATATTATTAACTAAAATACTTTATTCATATTTCCTTAGTGTTTGTCTACTATCCTTTTGAAAAATTTTGGTTTTAGGACACTGCTTACATTTAGTATCATGTCTCCTGGGACTTTTATAGATTGTTATAGGTGCTAGACATTCCTTGTTTTTGACGACCTTGCTGGTGTTGAAAACTACTGATTAGTTGTTTAGTTTTTTTTTCTTTTTTTAAAATTTAATTTTTTTTTAAATTTACATCCAAGTTAGTTAGCATATATTGCAACAATGATTTCAGGAGTAGATTCCTTAATGCCCCTTATCCATTTAGCCCATTCCCTATCCCACAACCTCTCCAGTAACCCTCTGTTTGTTCTTCATATTTAAGTCTTTTATGTTTTTGTCCCCTTCCTTGTTTTTATATTCCTTTTGCTTCCCTTCCCTTATGTTCATCAGTTTTTTATCTTAAAGTTCTCATATGAGTGAAGTCATATATTTGTCTTTCTTTACTGACTAATTTCACTTAGCATAATACCCTCTACTTCCATCCACATAGTTGTAAATGGCAAGATTTCATTCTTTTTGATTGCTGAGTAATACTCCATTGTATAAATATACCACATCTTCTTTATCCATTCATCCATCAATGGACATTTGGGCTCTTTCCATACTTTGGCTATTGTTGATAGTGCTGCTATAATCATGGGGGTGCCTGTGTCTCTTAGAAACA
Source organism: Neofelis nebulosa (assembly GCF_028018385.1). Classification (NCBI taxonomy): domain Eukaryota; kingdom Metazoa; phylum Chordata; class Mammalia; order Carnivora; family Felidae; genus Neofelis; species Neofelis nebulosa. Next base: position 87,327,632 of record NC_080790.1, read on the forward strand.
GGATACCTGTATCCCTTGGATAAATATCTAGCAGTGCAATTGCTGAGCCATAGGGTAGTTCTATTTTTAATTTTTTGAGGAATCTCCATACTGTTTTCCAGAGTGGCTGCACCAGTTTGCATTCCCACCAGCAGTGCAAAAGAGATCCTCTTTCTCTGCCTCCTCGCCAACATCTATTGTTTCCTGAGTTGTTAATATTAGCCATTCTGACAGGGGTGAGGTGGTATCTTATTATGGTTTTGATTTGTATTTCCTGGATGATGAGTGATGTTGAGCATTTTTTCATGTGTCAGTTGGCCATCTGGATGTCTTCCTTGGATAAGTGTCTACTCATGTCTTTTGCCCATTTCTTCACTAGATTATTTGTTTTTTGGGTGTGGAGTTTGATAAGTTCTTTATAGATTTTGGATACTAACACTTTATCTGATATGTCATTTGCAAATATCTTCTCCCATTCCATCGTTTGCCTTTTAGTTTTGCTGATTGCTTCCTTTGCTGTGCAGATGCTTTTTATTTTGATTAAGTCCCAGTACTTCATTTTTGCTTTTGTTTCCCTTGCTTCCAGAGACGTGTGGAGTAAAAAGTTGCTGTGGCCGTGGTCAGAGAGGTTTTTGCCTGCTTTCTCCTCAAGAATTTGATGACTTCCTGCCTTACATTGGTCTTTCATCCATTTTGACTTTATTTTTGTGTATAGTGTAAGAAAATGGTCCAGGTTCATTTTTCTGCATGCCACTGTCCAGTTTTTCCAGCACCACTTGTTGAAGAGACTGTCTTTATTCCATTGGATATTCTTTCCTGTTTTGTCAAAGATTAATTGCCCATACAATTGTGGGTCCATTTCTGGGTTCTCTATTCTGTTTCATTGATCTGAGTGTCTGTTCTTCTGCCAATACCATACTGTCTTGATGATTACAGCTTTGTAGTATAGCTTGAAGTCTGGGATTGTGACGCCTCCTGCTTTGGTTTCCTTTTTCAAGATTGCTTTGACTATTCAGGGTCTTTTCTGGTTCCATACACATTTTAGGATTATTTGTTCTAGCTCTGTGAAGAATGCTGTTGTTACTTTGATAGGGATTGCCTTGAATATGTAGATAGCTTTGGGTAGTATCAACATTTTAACAATATTTGTTCTTCCTATCAATGAGCATGGTATATTTTCCCATTTTTTGTGTGTCTTCTTCAATTTCTTTCATAAGGTTTCTATAGTTTTCATTGTATAGATTTCTCACCTCTTTGGTTAAATTTATTCCTAGGTATTTTATGGTTTTTGGTGCAATTGTAAATGGGATCAATTCCTTGATTTCTCTTTCTGTTGCTTCATTGTTGGCAAATAGGAATGCAACCAATTTCTGTGCATTGATTTTATATCCTGAGACTTGCTGAATTCATGGATCAGTTCTAGCAGTTTTTTTGGTGTAATCTTTTGGGTTTTCCAAATACAGTATCATGTCATGTATGAAGAGTGAAAGTTTGACCTCCTCCTGGCTGATATGGATGCCTTTTATTTCTTTGTGTTGTCTGATTGCAGAGCCTAAGACTTCCAATACTATGTTGAATAACGGGGGCAAGGGTGGACATCCCTGTCTTGTTCCTGACCTTAGGGGGAAAGCTCTCAGTTTTTCCCATTGAAGATGATATTAGCGTTGGATCTTTCACATATGGCTTTTATGATCTCGAGGTATGATCCTTCTATTCCTACTTTCTTAATGGTTTTTATCAAGAAAGGATGCTGTATTTTGTCAAATGCTTTCTCTGCATCTATTGAGAGGATCATATGGTTCTTGTCCTTTCTTTTATTGATGTGATGAATCACATTGATTGTTTTGTGGGTATTGAACCAGCCCTGCATCCCAGGTAAAACCCTCTTGGTCATGGTGAATAATGTTTTTAATGTATTGTTGGATCCAATTGGCTAATATGTTGTTGAGGATTTTTGTGTCCATGTTCATCAGGGATAGTGGTCTATAGTTCTCCTTTTTAGTGGGGTCTCTGTCTGGTTTGGGAATCAAGGCTTCACAGAAAGAGCTTAGAAATTTTCCTTCCACTTCTATTTTTGGAACAGCTTCAAGAGAATAGGTGTTAACTCTTCCTTAAATGATTGGTAGAATTCCCCTGGAAAGCCATCTGGTCCTGGACTCGTTCTTCAGGAGATTTTGGATTAGTAATTCAATTTTTTTTTACTGGTTGTTTATCTGTTTACATTTTTTGTTTCTTCCTGTTTCAGTTTTGGTAATTTACATGTTTCTAGGAATTTGTCTATTTCTTCCAGATTGCCCATTTTATTGGCATATAATTGCTCATAATATTCTCTTATTATTGTTTGTATTTCTTCTCTGTTGGTTGTGATCTCTCCTCTTTCATTCTTGATTTTATTTATTTGGGTCCTTTCCTTTTTCTTCTTGATCAAACTGGCTAGTGGTTTATCAATTTTGTTAATTCTTTCAAAGAACAACCTTCTGATTTCATTGATCTGTTCTACTGTTTTTGTTTTTGTTTTTTTATGGTTTCAATAGCATTGATTTCTAATCTTTATTATTTCCCGTCTTCTGCTGGTTTTGGGTCTTATTTGCTGTCCTTTTTCCAGCTCTTCAAGGTGTAAGATTAAGTTGTGTATCTGAGACCTTTCTTCCTTCTTCTGGAAGGCTTAGATTGGTATATACTTCCCTCTTATAACCATCTTTGCTGTGTCCCAGAGATTTTGGGCTGTGATGTTACCATTTTCATTGGTTTCCATGTACTTTCTAATTTCCTCTTCAACTTCTTGGTTAGCCCATTCATTCTTGACTTATCCAAGTTCTTTAGTCTCCAGGTATTTGTTATCTTTCCAAATATTTTCTTGTGGTTGATTTCATGTTTCACAGGATTTTGGCCTGAAAATATGCACGGTATGATCTTGATCTTTTTGTACTTGTTGAGGGATTATTTGTGTTCTAGTATGTGATCTATTCTGGAGAACGTTCCATGTGCACTGGAGAAGAATGTATATTCCCCTGCTTTAGGATGAAATGTTCTGAATATATTTGTTAAGTCCATCTGGTCAGTGTGTCATTCAATGCCATTGTTTCCTTGTTGATTTTCTGTTTAGATGATCTGTCCATCATTGTAAGTGGGGTGTTGAAGTCCCCTACTCTTATGGTATTATTATCAATGAGTTTCTTTATGTTTGTGATTAATTGATTTATATATTTGGGTGCTTTCACATTTGGAGCATAAATGTTTACAACTGTTAGTTCTTCTTGGTGGATAGACCCCTTAATTATGATATAATGCCCTTCTTCATTTCTTGTGACAGTCTTTATTTTAAAGTCTAGATTGTCTGATATAAGTATGGCTACTCTGGCTTTCTTTTGTCAACCATCAGCATGCTAGATGGTTCTCCATTCCCTTACTTTCAATCTGAAGTTGTCTTTAGGTCTAATGTGGCTCTCTTGTAAACAGCATAGAGATAGATCTTGTTTTCTTATCCATTCTGTTACCTTATGTCTTTTGATTGGAGCAATTAGTCCATTGACGTCTAGAGTGAGTACTGAAAGACATGAATTTATTGCCATTATGTTTCTTGTAGAGTTGGAGTTTCTGGTGGTGTTCTCTGGTCCTTTACAGTTTTTGTTGCTTTTGGTTTTCTTTTCTGTCTTTTCTCCCCTCAGAGAGTCCCCCTTAAAATTCCTTGAAGGGCTGGTTTAGTGGTCACAGATGACTCTAATGTTTGTTTGTCTTTGAAACTTCTAATCTCTCCTATTCTGAATGACAGGCTTGCTGGATAAAGAATTCTTGGCTTCATATTTTTCTGCTTCAGCACACTGAATATATCCTGCCACTCCTTTCTGGCCTGCCAAGTTTCTGTGGATAGGTCTGCTGCAAACCTGATCTGTCTTCCCTTGTAGGTGAAGGACTGTTTTTCCCTTCCTGCTTTCATGATACTTTCCTTTTCTGAGTATTTTGTGAATTTGACTATGATATGCCTTGTTAATGGTCGGTTTATGTTGAATCTAATGGGAGTCCTCTGTGCTTCCTGGATTTTGATGTCTGTGTCTTTCCCCAGGTTAGGAAAGTTTTCCACTATGATTTGCTCACATAACCCTTCTACCCCTTTTTCTCTTTCTTCATCTTCTGGAACCCTTATGATTCTGATGTTGTTCCTTTTTAATGAGTCACTAATTTCTCTAATTCTTAAATCGTCCTCCTTTGCCTTAGTCTCCCTCTTTTTCTGCTTCATTATTCTCCATAAGTTTGTCTTCTATATCGCCGATTCTCTATTCTGCCTCGACCATCCTTGCTGCCATGGCATCCATTCAAGATTGCAGCTCAGTTATGGCATTGTTTATTTCATCCTAACTAGTTTTTACTTCTTTTATCTCCTCAGAGAATGATTCTAAACTATTTTTGACCCCAGCTAGTATTCTTATTATCGTGATTCTGAATTCTGGGTCAGACATCTTACTTGTATCTGTGTTGATTAAGTCCCTGGCTGTTATTTCTTCCTGCTCTTTCTTTTGGGGTGAATTCATTTGTTTCATCATTTTGAAGGAATAAAAGGAATTAATAAGGTAAAAAAATAAAATTAAAAACAACACACACACAAAAGAATAAAATAAATCATGCTAGATCCTAAGTGTGTTCTGTTCTGCTTGTTGAAAGGAGATTGATAGATTAGAGAAAAAAGGGGAGGGGGAAGGAAAACATTTGAAAATTTGAAAAAAATGAATACAATGAAATAGAATGAAATGATGGAAATAAAATAGAATTTTAAAAATTTACAAAAAAGTTAAAAATACAGTAGAAAAATTAAGAAAATATTTTTAATAAAAACTGAAAATAAAAATAAATTTTTTATCTTTCTGTATTCAAGAAAAAGAAAATAAATGAAAAAGAAAAAAAAGAAAGAAGAAAATTGAATAGATGGACCAGTGAACAGACTGAAATATGATTTAAATTACAATGTTTTCCCCTACAAGTCAAACTATGAAGCAATGTATAGTCCATAAAGTAAGCAGCCAGACAGACTTGTGGTGTTTTTGAAGATCAAGGTTGGCCTAGTTGGGCAGGGCTTCATGTAATGGCTCTGTTGTCCACTAGATGGCACTGCTTTGCTTACTGGGGTGGATAGTTGTGGTGCTTGTAGTTGTGTATGTGCATGCGCGAGAGGGGTGAAAATGGCATCACCCAGCTACCCAGTCTCTAGTATCAGAACTCTGTTCTGGATGAGCAATCATGCACGCATCCTTTGTCTTCGGCTTCTGTCCACTACCTGCTTTTACACTGACCATGACCAAGCCATCAGGTTGCCAGGCAGCACCTCCCTCCTGAGTTTCATCTCAGATATGGCTGTGTTTCCCAACTCCTCACTGCTGAGGGAGTGTGGTTTTGTCCTGCTCAGACCTTCTGGGGGAGGGTCTTACAAGCAATGGCCAGATGCTGGCTGCACCCAGGAACATTTGTGGGACTGTGCTGCTGCTGATGCCCAGAGGCTGCAGCTGGGTGCCAGCCTATCTCAGAAAATGCTCATGTGACTGTGTAGCAGCAGCATTTCAGGGATTATGGAAAATCTCAGCACACATCTGGCACTAGGCTTCACCCTTAGTGACCTTTTCCAGCACCAGTGAATGTGGTTGTTCTCCAGGGTCTGCTGGCACTTTTGCCTGTGGTGTGGGTGCCCATCCTCTACCAAATATCCTCCTAGTAGGAGAACCACCTCTCCCCTGTGACCGGAGGACCCCTGGACCTCACTCTGCTCCTGGGGACTCATCCTTCCCACCAGAGACCCACTAGGTATTGAGCTGCAGAGTTTCAGACTCTGCACTCCTCCTGTTTATAGAGTCTTAGTGGAATTGAAACCCTTTCTCCTTTCTCCCTTTTCAGTTCAGTTCCTGCAACTCTATTCACTTTTCTACTTTCTCTCCAGCTGCTTTTGGGGGGGTGATTTTCCTGTACTCTCCCACCATCTCTGTCCTCTATACAATCAAAACAGCTCCCTGCCCTCCATGGCTTCTCTCTCCCCCAGTTCGCCTGTCCAGGCCACATACCTGCTGATTTCTGTGGTTCAGGTTGTGCAGATTGTTGTGTTGATCCTCAAATCAGTTTTCTAAGTGTGCAGGATAGTTTCGTGTTGATCTGGCTGTATTTCATGGACACAAGACGCAAAAAAAACTTCCATGTTGTTCCACCATCTTGGCTCCTCCCCTCTGATCAGTTGTTTAGTAAAATGTCCCCCAGTTAGGATTTGTCTGATGTGTTCCTCACCATTAAAGGGTGGTCATGGGGTTTTTGAGGGAAGACTACAAGGGTAAAGTTCCATTTTCATTTCATAATAGTAAAGGTACATGTTATCAATATGAGTTATCATTGTTTGTGTGAATTTTCATCACTTGGCTTAGGCAGTGCTAGTCAGGTTTCTTCACTGTAAATTTTTTATTTTTCTTTCCTTTTCTATATTTTACTCTTTGGAAAGAAACAACAGTGCAGCTTACAATTAACAGTGTGATATTAATGGGGTACCTGGGTGGCTCAGTAGGTTGAGTATCTGACTTTGGCTCAGGTCACAATCTCATGGGTTCATGAGTTTGAACCCTACATCCCTGCACTGAGCTTGCTGCTGTCAGCATGGAGCCTGCTTCAGATCCTCTGTTCCCCTCTCTTTTGCCCCTCCTCTCCTTGGGCTCTCTCTTGCTTTCAAAATTAATAAATATTTTTTTTAAAAAAGAGCATGAAGTGAATGCTACACCTTCTGGAGGGGAGACTGTTTACATAAATTATTTAGCATTCTTTTACATGGAAGATGTACTTTTTCCCACCTATGTATTTATTCAACTTATTCAATCACTTGTTTATATCAATATGCATTCATAAATATTTATTTCATACTTTTGAATATAATCCAATACTACTTTATTTTCTTGCTCAAATTATTGCAGATTTGAGTATTGGGAACTGTTTATGTTGGCTTTTATGTCCTTTTGGTACATCTCAATCACTGTGTGTGTGTTTGCACGTGTGTATTGAACACTTCCTTACCTTCTGACACTACAAGATGCTTCAGGCTTTTCTTGTATATTTCTTTTCCAATCTTAGAATCAGCCATTTCTCTAAGAAAACTTGGTTCTTTTTATTGGATAATGGTTATTAGAAATCAAGATCTTGACAGTGGATGTGATCCTTCCTTATTTTTGGCTCCCCTCTGTGGGGATCAGGATAAGGATTAGCATAAGAAAGCATACATAATTATTTACTTGCAGGCCTTGGATAAATGAAAACATACATCCATAAAAAGACTTGTATGTGAATGTTCATAGTGGTTTTATTCATTAAAAACAAAACAAAACAAAACAAAACAAAACAAAACAAAAACCTGGCAAAAAATCAAATGTCTCTTCTGGAAAAAATCCACCATTGAGAACATTTCTGATTCATGGGAGGAGGTCAAAATAACATTAGCAAGTTTGGACGTCAATTCCCATCCTTGTGGATGACTTTGAGGGGCTTTGAGACTGCAGTGGAGGAAGTGACTGCAGTGGAGGAATTAACTGCAGAAGTGGTGGAAATAGAAAGAGAACTAGAATTAGAAGTGGGGCTTAAAGTTGGGACTGCATTGCTGCAATCTTATGATCAAGCATGAATAGATGAGGCATTGCTTCTTAGGGATGAGCAAAGAATGTGGTTTCCTGAGATGAAATCTCCTCCTGGTAAAGACGCTGTGAAGATTACTTAAATGATAAGAAAGGATTTAGAATGTTTCATGCACTTAGTTGATAAAGCAGCGGCTGGGTCTGAGAGGATTGACTCCAATTTTGATAGAACTTCTACTGTAGTCAAAATACTATCAAATAGCATCACATGCTACAGAGAAGTTGTTCATGAAAGGAAGAGTCAACTGATGTGACAAACTTCATTTTTGTCTTAAGAAATTACTGTGGCCACTCCAACCTTCAGAAACCACCACCCTGACCAGTCAGCAGCCATCAACATGGAGGCAAGACCCCACGCCAGCAAAAGGATTACAACCTGGTGAAAACTCAGATGATGGTTAACACTTTTAGCAATAAGGTGTTTTTAAATTAAGACACACACACACACAGACACACACACACACACACACACAATGCTATTGCACATTTAATAGACCAAAGTTTAGTGTCAATATAACTTTATTTATATTTTTTATTTACAAAATATTTTGCTTTTTTGGGAAACCAAAAAGGCCACTTGATTCACTTTATCATGGTATTTGATTTTATATGGGTGGTCTCGAACCAAACCCACATTGTCTCTGAGGTATGCCTGCATATCACATATTTATTATTACATAACAAATAAAAATGAAAGCATAACATGTATATAGTCCACATAATAAAAATGCAATTAAATACAAATATATAAGTTCTGAACTTTACTTACTAATATTTTGTTGAAGATTTTCAAATTTGTTTTCATGAGGTACATTGGTTTATAAAGTGCCCTTCCTCAAAATGTCCTTATCAGGCTTTTGTATCGGGGTTATCTATCTTCATAAAACAAGCTAAGTACTTTTACTCATTCTTTTAGGGATTTATCAATTTTTTTATTCTTTCCAAAGAAACAAACTTTGGCTGTGTTTATTTTGCTATTGTTTGTCTCTCATTTTTTTTTATTTCGTTGATTTCTTTTCCTACTCATATTATTCCCTGTCATCTACTTACTTTGTGCTTAATTTACAATTTTTTTCTAGCTTTTAGAAACAAAATCTTAGATCATTGAGTTTAAATATTCCTTTTGTTTGTTTTATTTTGTTTTTGGAGGAGCCAGACTAGACCTGATTAGGACTAGGGAGGAAGTCTGTCACCATAAGAGGGATTCACTGTAAAACTAACATGTTGTTCCATTTTGTCTGTCAAGTACTAGAGCGTTTAGGTAATAATGTAAAAATGTAATTGGGAGCATAAATATAACCAGTAAAAGTTACCTCAATACTATCCAGTATTAGCCACTATTATCACTATTATTTATTTTTAAAAACATGAGGGGCGCCTGGGTGGCGCAGTCGGTTAAGCGTCCGACTTCAGCCAGGTCACGATCTCGCGGTCCGTGAGTTCGAGCCCCGCGTCAGGCTCTGGGCTGATGGCTCGGAGCCTGGAGCCTGTTTCCGCTTCTGTGTCTCCCTCTCTCTCTGCCCCTCCCCGTTCATGCTCTGTCTCTCTCTGTCCCAAAAAAATAAATAAAAAACGTTGGAAAAAAAAATTAAAAAAAAAAAAAAACATGAAAAGTTATTGTTAGTGTACATTGATAGAAACTGCTAAATCCAAATTTTTTAAATGTATTTATTTTTTAATTTACATAATTTAATTTACATTTATGTTAGTTAGCATATAGTGCAACAGTGATTTCAGGAGTAAATTTCTTAATGCCCCTTACCCATTTAGTCCATCTCCTACCCCCCACAACCCCTTCAGCAACCCTTTGTTCTCTATATTTAAGAGTCTGTTATGATTTGTCTCCCTTCCTGTTTTTATATTATTTTTGCTTCCCTTCCCTTGCGTTCATCTGTTTTTTATCTTAAATTCTTCATATGAGTGAAGTAATATGACATTTGTCTTTCTCTGACTGACTAATTTCACTTAGCCTAATACCCTCTAGTTCCATTCTTGTACTTGCAAATGGCAAGATTTCATTCATTTTGATTGCCGAGTAATACTCCATTGCATATATATATATCACATCTTCTCTATCCATTCATCCATTGATGGACATTTGGGCTCTTTCCATACTTTGGCTATTGTTGACAGTGCTGCTATAAACATTGGGGTGCATGTACCCCTTCGAAATAGCACACATGTATCCCTTGGATAGATACCTAAGAGTGCAATTGCTGGGTCATAAGGTAGTTCTATTTTTAACTTTCTAAGGAATCTCCATACTATTTTCAAGAGTGGTTGCACCAATTTGCATTCCCACCAGCAGTGCAAACTGCTAAATACAATTTTAAAGGATAATTATAAATTATTTCAAGAAAGTCTTTAAAAATAAAATGTTTGCTTTTAGATTTATAATAGAATAAATGAAGCTCTGGTTCAAGAAGGCAATGTAGGAATATCCTGAACTCACCGCCCCCATGGACCCAATAAGTCTATAGGTATATATGGAAGAATTTCCTGTGGACAAACCCTAAAGGCTGGCTGAGTAATGATATACAGCAGGAAAATGAGAAGGAAAAAAAACACATTGAAGTAATTAGGAGAGGCTGGGACACAATCTGGCCATAAACTTCCCATGGTGACCCACAACTGGAAGGAATTCAAAACCTGGAGCTTCTCCCTGAGGAGTGAAGGATGTGAACCCATCATGCACCCCAACTTTTAAGACCAGAACCTGAGAAATGAATGCCCCAAACATCTAGCTTTGAAAACCAATGAAGGCTGCACCCATGAGACCCACAGGACTATATAGCAATCTGAGGAAAGACTTTATAAGGGCTCCTGTGCTCAGGCTCACACAGGGCTCAGCTCAGAGGCAGCCAATTACACTCAGACTTTATGTGAAAGTGATTCACTTACTGGTATTAAAATTGGCCTGAGGGACAGTTTATTTAAGAGACATATTTAAAACCTGCTGGAAGATCTGTCTCTGAGACAGAAACAGGTGGGTGCCATCTTGCTGCTTCCCTGCGGCTGCACGTCTGAGCACCACAATCTCATGGAAGAAAGGTTTTATGGGTTTCCGGTACCCTGAGTTTTGCAGCTACCACCCAGCTGTCCCTCTCCTAATCAAAGGACACCCCTTGATTGCTTGACTCTGGTGGCAGCAAAACTTGTGCTCCAGGATCCCGTGGGATTGTAACAATCAGAAAGTTCTTGGCATTTACCATCATCAAGGCACTGTACAGAAACAGAAACACACTGCCAGTCCTTCTGTGAAAGAGGTCTTTTTACTTGTTCCAGAGTTTCAGTTAGAGGGATAGGCTTCAGGTTTGGTTCACACCAGAAACCACAAAACTCCTAGAAGAAAACATAAGTGGGAAGCTCCTTGATGTAGGTCTTGGTGATGAGTTTTTAAAAATCTGACACTAAAAGCAAAAGCAACAAAAGCAAAAATAAAAATGTGGGACTACATCAAACTACAAAAACAACAACAAAAAAAAACAACAAAAAAACCCTGCACAGCAAATAAAATCAACCAAATTAAAAGGCAATCTACAAAATGTGAGAACATATTTGAAAATCATATATGTCAGAAGGGATTAATATCTAAAATATATGAGGAACTCATATAACTCAATAGCAAAATGTAAAATAAAATAAAGAATAAAAATATGATTAAAAATGGGAAGAAGATCTGAAGAGACATTTTTCCAAGGAAGGCATAGAGATGACCAACAGGTATAGGAAAACATGGTCAACATCACTAAACATCAGGGAAACACAAATCAAAACCACGAGGTATCACCTCATACTTGTCAGAATGGCTATTATCAAAAAGACAAGAAATAACAAGTGTTGGTGAAGATGTGGAGACAAGGGAACCCTCATGCACTGTTGGTGGGAATGCCAACTGGTGCAGCCACTGTGGAAAACAGTATGCAAGTTCTTCAAAAATTAAGAGTAGAGCCACCATATGATCCAGAAATTCCTCTTCAGGTGTTTATCTGAAGAAAATGAAAACACTAGCTCAAAAGGGCATATACACCCCTATGTATATTGCATCATTATTTGCAATAGCCAAGATATGGAAACAGCTCAAGTGTCCACTAATGGATGAATGGAAAAAGGAAATGTGACACACACACACACACACACACACACACACACACACACACAAATACAACAGAATATTTTTCAGCTATAAAAAAAATGAAATCTTGCCATTTGTGACAACATGGATAGATTTCGAGGTATTATGCTAAGTGAAATAAGTCGGACACAAAAAGACAAATACGGTATAATCTCACATATGGAATCTAAAAAAAAAATAAAACAAAATCAAAAACAAACTCATAGATACAGAGAATAGGTTAGTGTTGCCAGAGGGAGCAATAGCAGGTGGGAGAAATGGATGAAAGTGATCAAAAGGTACAACTTCCAGTTGTAAAATAAGTAAGTCGTGGGGATGCAACTTTCAGCATGGTAACTATAGTTAATAATACCATGTTGCATATTTGAAAATTGCTAAGAAAATAGATCTTACATGTTCTCCTCATAAGAAAACAAATCTGTAACTGTCAGGTGATGGATGTTAACTCTATTTATTGTGGTGATCATTTAGCAATGCTCACAAATATCAAATCATCATGTTGCTCACCTTAAACTAATAGAATAGTATATGTCAGTTATACCTCAATTTTAAAGGCTTTAAAAGAAATGAATGCAAATAGGGCAAAAATTAGTTATCTAAAAGCAAACTATAGACCTTTCACTTTTTTCCCCTTGTGACATAGAAAAAGGAAGCTCTTTCCTAACCCCCCATAAGTATAAGAATGGGAGATGCTGTTGGGCACCACATAGACCCTCCTCTTCCTCCTCACACGGGGAGCACTTATTTCCCCAGCAAGGGGGTCATTACAACTGGCAGTTTGCCATTGAGCCTTCTCTGACAGCAATTAAGAGCTGCCTTGCCCAAGGTTATGACTAATTTTGGTGGGCAGCCTGCACTTGATGTCTCCTTCATGGGAGGGTTTAAGGCCTGAGCCCTCTGCTCCAACATGGGGCAACTCTGCAGGCTCATTTCAGCTCCAGAGCTCCCCGTGGGACCAGTAGGCCTTTGGTATGAAGGCATCTGGCACCATAGCTCAATGCTGTTCCATACACATTGCCCTCCAGAGTTCTTACTGTAAACTTCTTACCTGCAAACTTCAGTCTGGGCATCTGTTCCTGTAGCTGATTCAGGACACCATACCACTGAGAAATCAACTCATATTGCTTTTCTGCTGTGTTTATTTGTCATGTTAATTTTGGATCACATGTGAAAAATGGCAAGAAAGAGCCACCCTTTCTCAAAATTATTACTACATAACATTTAAAATGCTTACATATATCTTAGGAAAAGTAATCACCTGTAGGTAGTGAATCTTATTTTATTGTGCAAAGACATTTTCTTGTGGGGCCCCATTCGCATACTTTGCTCCATATGGTGTGCTTACTGAGTGTACACAGACGTTAAAGGGCAAACTTATTACAATTCGGAGCTTAAACATTAGTAGAGGTGTTGCTTACAAATATGGTATGTTTTAAGGAATGATTTTCTTCCTATGATTTATCTTATGAATTTTTTTTATTCACTTAAACACATACACGATTAAGAGCACCTTGTAGTGAATGTCTGATTTTGGAATTCATTTCTCTGAAGTGTTTACACAGGGCTCTAAGTCAGAGTGTTCATGCTAAATTGCCAAATCTGTTAAGTACACTGAGTCAAACTACCAGTTTGCTTCTGGCCTGAATCAACTTCATAGGCTTGATGTTATGGCCAAAGCCTTGTTCTTTCTTTTTAATGTGGACAGTGGTACTTCCTTGCCTAACATTCTTTGGAGGGATAGAATGAGAAGGGATGCAAAGAGTGTCTTCAGGGTCAAGCTCTAGGCCAGAGGAGGGTGCCATGAACCTGATCATTAGTGGAGAGTTTTTGCCTGCTATGGGTTAGTATGGATGTTGTAACTTCCTCTGACTGGTGGTTCACCTACCAGCAGGAGCACAGAAAACAGGACAGCTGTCCCAGGGTTTTCCAGGAATTATACTCAGCTGCACAAGTTAGAGGAGGTAATTTGCATGTAATTTGCATAAGAGTTGGTATTTATTCATAAAATGATATTGGCTACTTGCAAGTAATTTTCAGGTTCATTTGTTATTGTTGCACTGAGAGCTATGGCACTTTGATTTCCTTCTCTGTCTTTCTTTTCCCCCATGACTGTAATTAACATAAAAAACTGAATTGAGCTATTGAGAGAGGAGAGAAAGCATAGGCCACAGGGGATGGCCCAGGATTGTAAACCTAGCTCCCCTACCCCTCTGAAAATACCCTATGGCCCATTAACAACACACAATAGCTAAGACAACAGGCTACTGTTTCTTAATATTCCATGAATTCACCAACAATGGACCCATCTCCTCAGGTCTCTGTAATTGGTATTTGCTCTGCCTGGAATGTTCTTCCTCCAGATATTCATTCATATTGTTCATGCCTTCCAATTAGGGATGCCAGATTTTGCAAATAACAAATACAGGACATCCAGTTAGACTTGCATTTCAGTTAAACAATAATATTTTGATACAAATATGTCCCATGCCATGTTCGGGACATACTCAGACTGAAAACTTATTTGTCGTTTATCTGAAATTCAAAGTACCTGGCACCCCATAATTTTTCTGACAACCCTACCTGAAGTCATTCATGTTTTTGACAATTGTAACCTGCTATGTCTTTGCTGACCATTCTTAATGTAAAAGAGCACTTCCTGGCACCATGTCTACCATGTTCTGCTTCATTTTTGAATTCACAATACATGCCACAGCTTGACACAATAGTATATATTTCTTTTTTAATGTTTATTTATTTATTTTGAGAGCGCGAGAGACAGTAAGTGGGGGAGAGTCAGAGAGAGAGAGGGAGAGAGAGAATCCCAAGCCCCTGACACAGGGCTTCTTCTTAGGACTGTGAGATCATGACCTGAGCCAAAATCAAGAGTCAGACGCTCAACCAACTGAGCTACCCAGGCACTCTCATAGTATGTATTTCTTCATCTGGTGTAGTAGTCAGGGTTACAGCAGTAAACAGACGGCACATTCAAGTGGGTAAATATAAAAGAGTTCAATAGGGAACTATTTAAAGTATGTGGGCGGCATTAAAGGTGGCCATTGCATGACCAAGCACCTAAGGCAGCAAGTGAAGAACCACCACTGGAGTAGTCCCCAGAGCTCAGTATCTGGGGTCATGGACTGGGTGGGGGGAGAGAGAAGATTTGATAGAGCTAATGGAACATACACAACATACTTGGCCATCGTCAGCTTCACTAGAATGGAAGCACCTTAATGGCAGCAGTTTTATTTTGCTCACTGTTCTATCTGTGCCCGCTGAATAATACCTGTCATATAGTAAATGCTTCAGAAACATTTGATGAAGAATTAAATGTGTTTAGGGGCACCTGAGTGGCTCAGTCAGTTGAGTGTCCAACTTCGGTTTAGGTTACGATCTCATAGTTCATGGGTTCGAGCCCTGCATCAGGCTCTGTGCTGACAGTTCAGAGCCTAGAGCCTGCCTTGGATTCTGTGCCTCACTCTCTGCTCCTCCCCCTTTCACATTCTTTCTGTCTCTCAAAAATAAATAAATATTAAAAAAATAAAAAAATAAAAATAATTAAACTTGTTTGACTGGCATGGTAAAACTAGTGAAGCAAGGCAGTCTAGGGAGACAATCACTTAAGAGACAAGAATGGTGTTAGTTTCTAGGAATACAACAATCTATTCCTTAGAACCTGCATAACAAAAAGTGAGAGCACAGGTTTGTGGGTTTGAGCCCCACATCAGGGTCTGTGATGACTGTGAAGAACCTGCTTGGGATTCTCTCTCTCTCTCTCTCTCTCTCTCTCTCTCTCTCTCTCAAAATAAATAATAAATAATTTTTTTTTAAAGTGAGGGCACAGATAGCAGCTACAGACTAGACAGATAGTTGACACCAGGTCATATAACAGATGTAATGGAGTTGTCTTCATAGAAGGGCCCAATGCTGCCGACAAACACACGGGAACATTCGTGGTTAGAAAGCCAGGTAGGGGCGCCTGGGTGGCTCAGTCGGTTAAGCAGCCGACTTTGGCTCAGGTCATGATCTCACGGTCCGTGAGTTCAAGCCCCGCGTCAGGCTCTGTGCTGACAGCTCAGAGCCTGGAGCCTGTTTCAGATTCTGTGTCTCCCTTTCTCTGACCCTCCCCTGTTCATGCTCTGTCTCTCCCTGTCTCAAAAATAAAATTAAAAAAAGAAGAAAGAAAGAAAGAAAGAAAGAAAGAAAGAAAGAAAGAAAGAAAGAAAGCCAGGCAGGTGCTCTGTATGGAGGAGGTGTGATAGCACCTAGCACCACCCTGCTCCTGAGTAATTCTCAGAGCCAGGGCTCTAGGATGGATGTATGAAGGTGAAATGGGTAAGATGATGTAGGGATGGAGGGCTGATGTCCAAAGAGATGGATGCTATCACTTGTGGGACAGCATCCCAATCAGGAATCTGGTTATCAGATTTCAGTTAGAAAGGGGAGACAGAATCTGAATAACAAGGTGGAAATCAGGCTGTTAGTCTTGAAATTTGAAATCAGGAGTGGCCTTGCAATGAGGGAGACTGTTGAACCTCAGTTTTGGCCTCTTATCACATCATACTCTCTCCCTAAGGATTAGAAGAGGGCTGAGCCCCACCCCTCCCTGGTGGGGTGGCCATCGTCTTACAAATGTAAAAGTAAGATATTAAGGGGGATAACAAACATTTATTGAATACTTGCATTGTTATATATACAGTCCTGAATTATTGGTATCTTTCCTCATTAAATCCTTAAAACTATTTCGTAAGCTACTTGCTATTTTCCCTTTTACCAATGAAGAAACCCATTGATAGACCCAAGTTCAAAGGCATGCACAAAACCAATGGAATGGCTCTCTTCATATTTCTTTCTGAAGAAAGAAGTACCCAGGTTTCTAAAGATGAATATTTCTTGGCACTTGTATCCATTTCTGCTGAAATGAAGCTCTTCTTTTTATTATGACATCAGGCCAGTTATCAAAACATTCTTTCCAGAATATAGTAAACAACGGCAGAGTAAAAGTACATGTATGTAAAAGATTGTTTAAAATGTTTTCCACTACTGATCATAGGTGACTTATGGCAAAGAATTTTTATCTGTGTTGCATTAAGGTGATAATGATAATCAAAAATAACCTGATCAAGTGATTTGTCAGAAAAGAAGTCTTGTGTGTTTGGAATGGATCAGGGATGTGTCTGAAACAGGGGGATCCTGGTGTCTGTAAATATTGAATTGATGGTGGATTTTGTAACTTAAATCCTGGGAACTACCATGTGAGTGGTTTTAAATTCAGCTCAGAAAATAATCTTCCAAATATATCAACATGGTCTTTGAGGTCTCCAGATCATGTTTTAGAAAGTGTCCATTTTACAACTGCCTCTAAAACAAAATGACGACTTTCCTCCTTGATGTGGACATTTTACAACTTTATTTCCCCTTCAAAAAAAAGGAAAGTAAGTTGAAAGGAAACTGTTTATTAAAATACCTACTCAAGCTATCAGTAGCTCAAAGTAGCCACCCTGAACTCACCAGTCCCCCTGTGGCTTGTAAATAATTAGAATAAACACATCATTAGCTTTGGCAATGAAGGAAACAATGACTATTTGGTCTTATAGAGAACCATTCATGTAAGCTCTTTTACATTAATCAAGATAGATTAAAAAAAAAACTCTAATTACTTTCCTGTTAATTATTTATATTCACCAAGTATTTTATGTTTGACTGTTAGTTCATAGCCTTGTGAAGTATGTCAGGGTATAAAATATTTATTTACAAGTCTGGCAGTTGTGAACCAGACTTGCCCTACTCCATCTTTGGCTGAAGCCACTCATCTCCAACACAGTCTTTCCTCTACGGTGGCTCATCATTAACAATATACTACAAATAATACCTTGTATTTCTATGGTGCCTTCCAGATATAAATTCTTGTTTTTGTCATTGACACCGGAAATGCACACTCCTAAGAGGTCATTTAATATACTCCTACCACATGCTACATAAAGTATGTACTTAGCATCACCAGCCGTAGGTAAGATGATTTGATTTGATGACACCCTAGTCCCCACTCTTACGCTCAAAGCAGACATTACTAATCCATACTGGAATTGTCCAGCTAGTCCTTGATCCAATTATAATGCTTCTTAACACAGTGTCCCAAGCAATTTCCTCCAATCGATTGGTTTTTATCTTCACTGTCAACTCATATTTATCATCCACTATCCACACTTGGAACACCTTAGGGAGGATGAGCTTATTACCTCTCAGAGAGCTTATTAACGCTGGTTGTGAGAACAGTTCTTTCTAAATACTCTTCAATAATTTAACCTATCAAGTGCTATTCTCAAATTTCTGTCTCTTATCCCTTTATCTACCTTGTCCTTATTTCCTTTATTTGTTTTACCTCTATTTGTCCTTTATCTCAAAAGTGTCAACTCCAATCATGGCAGAAATAAAAATATAACACAACTCCTCCATATTTTTAAGTTCTGTTTTATTTCAAATCTATTCAGGTTTTAAAATAAGCAATCTACATTGTAGGTTTTGGAGATACTGAGGACCACCCAGGAAGGAAAACAAAAGATCTCAAACTGTCCTTAAAAACAATGCTAGAAGGTCCACCAAAGATGGAGAATCTTCTGGGAAGGTAATAGGGGAGTACATTCCAAACAGATGAATGGGTCAGAGATGTTATACTGGCTATGAGACATCTTTCAGACTAGTGATTCTGGAACTTAAGCTGGAGGGCTTGCTAAAACATAGGTTGCTGGTCTCCTCCTCTGTGCAGCTGATTCCACAGATCCAGAGTGAGGCCTGAGAATCTGCCCTTCTAACAAGATTCTGTGCAGTGTCGATGCCATTGGTCCAGGGACCACATTTTGAGAATCACTGTTTCTAACGTGAGCATATTTATGTGTGCCTGCTCCCAGGTCCACAAGGCTATCCCTTCTCTTCTGTCAGTCTTTACTTTCTGAGCAGGGAACATGGAAACAAGTCAGGATGAATGCATTGTTCAAGCAACATCTTGAAGCGTTGTCAATTTGGCAAGGTGATGTATCTATTTGGCCAGTGTGCACTCATAGTCTGTCACACCAGGTATTGTCGGGCATGCACCTGTGGTGACAGTGAGGCAAGCACATTTAGGAAAGGAGGTGGGGAGGAAACCCCAAGGGGAAGCATGGGGACAGGATGGGGAGGAACCTTTTATCTGAAGTTCTAAAGTAGGGTCTACAGCCATTGTCAGTAGTGACTAGGATTGAGGTATGACTCCAATGGATTCTTTTAGGGCATGTAGTATGGTGACCTCCTCATACAAATCATCATTGCCATGCCTGGTAAAGTGGTCTGTGTACCTCCATCTCTCCTTCTTTTGAAGGATGGCACTTGCCTTTACTTGTATTACTGTTGACCATTAAAATAAAATTCCATTATGTTCTTTTCTCTATCTTTCAGCTACCCTCCTTGTTTCAATTCCCATTGTACCTGCCCTCTAATGGGATTCCAAATTAAATGATCCTAATATTTCAGTTCTATAAGCTATCACTATTTTGCCAACACTACTGCAATGATAAATATTTTACTTTGAACTAAGATGTTCTGTGTATCAGCATGGTGTTAGGTGTAATGAGCAATTCACAGGCAATTAGTTCAGCCTTGTGGGCCAGTCGGAGCAAATATGTAGGACAGGCTTCGTTTTTGATGACCCACCTATCATGCCAGAAGCTCTAGAATTTCATTTGTTCAAATAGTTCTTTTCTTCCCCCTAATCTGATCCTTCCTTCTGAGACCACAGTATGCTGGTAAAGATGATGTCAGAGCCATCGAAGAAAGAGAAATTTAAAAAGGGGAGAGAGAGGCACCTGCCTGGCTTAGTTAAGTGTCCAACTTGGTTTTGGCTTAGGTCATGATCTCATGGTTCATGGGTTTGAGCCCCGCGTGGGGCGCTGCGCTGTCAGCACAGGGTCTGCTTGGGATTCTCTTTCTCTCTCTCTCTTCCCCTCCCCCACCTTTTTCAAAGTAAATAAATAAAATTTAAAAAAATAAGAAGGGGAGACAGGTAAAGAGAGAAGCAGAAAGGAGGAGGTTGAAGTAGTTGCTGACTGTATTTTATTACGTTTGCTTTGGGGACACTTTCTAAGAACACACTTGGGAGGGTGGGTGATGGGTATTGAGGAGGGCACCTGTTGGGATGAGCACTGGGTGTTGTATGGAAAATAATTTGACAATAAATTTCATGTATTAAAAAAAAACCACACTTGGCATATTCCTAATAGACTATTTTGCAAAACCTTATTTTTGCCATGCTCTTCCCCAGAAGGAACTGTTGGGAGCACATTTCCTCTGACTGAAGGGAGCTTGAGAAGGTATCTTACTTCCCATCCCAGGTTTGGAGCTGGGAACAAGGGGGAGCCTTTGTCTTCCTGGTCCATGTTGATGGGCCTTCCTTTGGGAACCTTAGGGGAGTTGCCATATTATCTCCTAGGATTTTTCCATCCAGCGTTGATTTGATCAAATGTTGTCAAGACTGTGCCTGTCTGACCTAAAGGCACCCACACCCTTAAACAGAAGTCTCATGTGTTTACAAACCAAGAGGGTAAACAAGTATAAGGGAGTTGACCTAAGAGAAAACATTCTTCAAATTCTTCAGAAATGTTATTCTTTTCCCCTTCTCTTTCTCCTCCTCTTCCTCTTTCTTCTTCTACCTCTTCTGCTTCTTTTCCATCTCCTTCACCTTCCCTCTCCCCTTCTCCTTCCCCTTCTTATCCTTCTATTTCAACTTGTCCTTGTCTTTGTCTACTTCTTCCTCCTCCTCTTCCTCTTTCCCCTCCTTCTTCTGCTGCTGCTTTTTCCCCTTCCCCTTCTTCTCCTTTTCCTTCTCCTTCTCCTCCTCCTTGTCCTAGTCCTTCTCTTTCTCCACCTCCTCCTTCTTGTGCTTCTTCTTATTCTTCTTTTCTCTCTCAAGAAACAGTCAACTTAGTTTGCTGCTCATACACAGCAGATGATATATTTGTTTCTC
Source organism: Neofelis nebulosa (assembly GCF_028018385.1). Taxonomy (NCBI): domain Eukaryota; kingdom Metazoa; phylum Chordata; class Mammalia; order Carnivora; family Felidae; genus Neofelis; species Neofelis nebulosa. The sequence goes on from NC_080790.1 coordinate 87,348,381, forward strand.
TCTATTCCTATGCCCTCCTTACAGTGATTTCTGTACATATAAATAAATTACCCCAATCCAAATGAATTTTAGATTATCTCACCATTTAACACATGTGATATTTCACTGTTACTTGTTGATTCCACCAGACCTTCTCCCTTTCTCCAAGTATTCAAGTGACGCTAGACATATATTTCTCTTTAAAATCAGAGTGGATTTTCACTGGCTTTGCTCTCCAGTAAGTGAACTGGGGAAACTCTGGGGAGATCACAGTCAGGACATGCTAAGCAATGTGGTTTGTTTTCTAAAGCTCTCCTTTTTATTCCCTTTGCCTGGCTAATTACAAATTGGTTCTTAATATATGGAAGGCCAAAGAAATTAGGAGAAGCCAAGACACAAGTGAACTCTGACAAGAAGCCACTATGTTTTTCCCTTTTCTTAGTCACTGGGCCTTTGTGGGAGGGGACAGCTGCTGCACAGAAAACAGGACATCTTGGGCCTCAGGGGAAATGCCAATTGGAATACTTTAATCTTTTTGTTTAAAATCCAAGCAGCTTACCGTTTCTGAAGGTTCCCTTGGGTCATAAGAAGTGTGCTTAATATTGCAAATTTTGCTTTGCAAATGTTGTTGTCTGGCGTGTCATCTTACACTGTGTGAATGTTCTTTCTCTTCCCTTCAGCACCCCCCACACCAAGCAAACCCAGCACGTGTTTGGCTCATGGTCAGTTCTTCTTTGGGTGTAAACGTCTTGGCATTTCTATCTCAGTTTTGGCTGTAAGAAAGAACATTTTTCAATAATGCTGCTGAAATGCTGCTTTCTCTACTTCAATGCTTTATCTGGCAAAGGGATTTGCTGGGACCAGACCCAAAGAAAAGGGGAACAACAACAACAAAAAAGGAAAAATGGCTGTGGGAGGCAAGATGCCAGCTCCTCTACTCATGATTCTGTAGCTTCTCACTTTCCTTTCCAAATCTCAAATCCTTCACCCCAGAGAGTCTTTGCATTTTGTACAAGAAGAGCTATTGTATGCCCTGACAAGCCCTTGAGACCCCCCCTGTGGCTATGCTGTCTCCTACATCAAACATTTGTGAATGGACAACCCTCATGCCAGGAAAAGGCAATTGAGAGTGCAGTGATGTGGCTAAGACTGAGGAGGATCCCTATAGGAATTGGACTCCTGGGGCCATGTACAAAATTATACATGTGAAGTTGCACATTCCTCTCACTCCTCTCCAGGTGCATCACACAGTCTTTGTTTCATGCTTCCGGCCCACGAATTTCCTCCTCCTTTTCTCAATTTCTACTCAGTCCATGCAAGCTGTTGTCCCAAACATGCTGCTGCTTTCCAGGTGTCTTGGACTGCTTGCCATAGGCAGTGTTGGAGGGTGGGCAGGGTGGTGGAGGTGAGGTGCTGTAGTGGACAACTCTCCTCATCTTCTTGAGAAAGCCTGCTGGGCCCTGTTCCTGGGCATGAGCTGAGAACGCTCTGATAGCTCACCCCCTTTGTCTTTGAGCTCCAGACAGGAGTCCACTGCCGTTTTGTTCCCGCAGCCTGAGCTATTGCTTCCAGCTGGTTCTTACCTCCTTCCCATGTACCACTGATCAACTGTAATATGGGTTCAAGTAGTCCCAAAAACTTTTGAGGCTAAGAAATTTGACTACCAGTTCACCAGGAAAAGAGAAAGGAGATAAAAACGTGTGCTGGGGCACGTGGGTGGTTCAGTTAGTTAAACATCTGACTGCAGCTCAGATCATGATCTCTCAGTTGTGAGTTTGAGCCCTGCATTGGACTCTGCATTTATAGTGCAGAGCCTGCTTGGGATTTTCTCTCCCTCTGACCTTGTCTCTCTCTCAAAACAAACAAACAAACAAACAAACAAACAAACAAACAAGCAAAAAACGAGAAAAATGTGTGCTAAACTTTCAAATGGACTCATCTCAAAATAAAATTATTCTTGAGGAATGTAGCCAGGCCCTGATTTCCTTTTCTCCTGGAACCTCTGCTTTTTCTCCACAATTTCTAGATAAGGAGACATTTGCTATAATGTGTGGAAACATACATCATTCTATTCCAATTTCCAAAATATTATATTTCACTTCTTACCTAAAAACTATTTCTGTAGATTTATCCACATATTTCTAGTGGTGACTGTAGCCTGGGAAATCCTGTTTGTTGGCAGGAAGAGAAGTCAAAGCTTAGGAGTATGATTATGACTGTCCCTCTGAGTACAGATCTGTCTACATTCCACATCAATATTGAGAGCCTGCAGTTGCACATTTCCTCCTTAAACTTGGATATTTAAGAGAATTTTATGTGTTTGAAAGTTTCCAAGTGGTTGGAATTTGAGGAGTTTAAACATGTGCTATCAATTTCCACTTTTGTTGCCTTTTAATTAAATAATAGAACCTGTAACTCTAGAACTTGGGTAATTTATTAAAATCATTTTTGTAGTCTGGTACATGCATTATGTGTGTAAATATTCCATAAACCTTTGAAAAGAATGAGTATTCCCATTTCTAGGATACAAGTCTTAAATATGTTAATTAAATTATCATTATTAATGACGGTATTCAGACCATATTCTTAGTTGTTTTCTGTCTTCTTGTGATATTAGATTCATAGTAATGTTATAAAGATTCTCACTGTTACTGGTTTCAGCCAATGAATTGTTGTTCCATTTACAACTTTATTTGTGCATGTGACAATTTGTAATCATTGCTTCTAGATTTTTTTTAAAAAAATAAAGTGTATTCATTTTTGAGGAGGGGGAAGTGTCAGAGAGAGAAGGAGACACAGAATCTGAAGTAGGCTCCAGGCTTTGAGCTGTCAGCACAGAGCTCGATGTGGGGCTTGAATCCCAAGCTGTAAGCCTAAGCAGAGGTCAGACGCTTAACTGACTGAGCCACCCAGTCGCCTCACTTCTAGACTGTTTCAGTTAATAGACCTTATATTTTAAGCAGTTTTCGATTTACAGATAAATGAACAGAAAGTACAGAGTTCTCATGTGACACCCCCTCACACCCCTATTATTAACAACTTACTATACTTGTTATGTGTATGTTACATGTAATTGTCCCATGGATCTTGGATATGCTGTTTGTCTTTTTAATTCTTTTTCTCTTTGCATTCCAGTTTTGCAGGTTTCTGTTGACATTTCTTCAGGCTTCTGGATTTTTATTTTTTATTTTTTGGTTGTGTCCAGTCTACTGATGTGCCCATCAAAAGCATTCTTATTTTTCTACAGTGATTTTCATTTCTAGAATTTTTGTATTCTTTCTTAGAGTTTCCATCTCTCTGCTTTACATTTTACATTTGCTTTTATATGTTGTCTGGCTTTTCCTTTATTACTGTTACTATTATTTTTTAAGGTTATAATTCAAACAAGTAATTTTTTTCCAAATTTTTATTTAAATTCTAGTTAGTTGACCTATAGTGTGATATTGATTTCAGGGGTAGAATTTGGTGATTCATCACTTATATATAATACACAGTACTCATCACAACAAATTTCCTCCTTAATACTCATCACCCATTTAGCCCATTCCCTGCCCAACTCTCCTCCATCAACCCTCAGTTTGTTCTCTATCATTAAGAGTCTCTTATGATTTGCTTACCTCTCTCTTTTTTTCCCCTTCCCGTATGTTCATTTGTTTCCTAAACTCCACATATGAGTGAAATCATATGGTATTTGTCTTTCTCTGACTGACTTATTTCACTTAGCATTATACTCTCTAGCTCCATCCATGCCATTGCAAATGATAAGATTACATTCTTTCTGATGGCTGGGTAATATTCCATTGTATATGTATACCACTTCTTCTTTATCCATTCATCAGTCAATGGACACTTGGGCTCTTTCCATAGTATGGCTATTATTGATAATGCTTCTGTAAACATTGGGGTACAGGTACCCCTTTGAATCTGCATTTTTGTATCCTTTGGGTGAATACCTAGTAGTGCAATTCCTGGATCATAGGGGAGTTTTATTTTTAACTTTTTAAGGAACCTTCTTTCCAGAATGGCTGCACCAGTTTTTATTCCCACCAGCAGTGCAAGAGGGTTATCCTTTCTTCACATTCTCACCAACACCCGTTGTTTCCTGTGTTATTAATTTTAGCCATTTTGACAGTTGTGAGGTGACATCTAATCACAGTTTGGATTTGAATTTCCCTGATGATCAGCAGTGTTGAGCATCTTTTCAGGTGTCTGATAGCCATCTTAATGTCTTTGAGAAAATGTCTATTCATGTATTCTGCCCATTTCTTAACTCGATTGTTTGGTTTTGGGTGTTGAGTTTGATAAGTTCTTTATAGATTTTTGTTATGAACTCTTTATCAGATACATCATTTGCAAATACCTTCTCCCATTCTGTAGGATGCTTTTTAGTTTTGTTTATTGTTTCCTTCACTGTGCAGAGCTTTCTATCTTGATGAAGTCCTGGTAGTTCATTTTTGCTTTTGTTTCCCTTGCCTCCAAAGACATGTCTAGTAAGAAGTTGCTATGACTGAGGTCAAAAAGGTTGCTGCCTGTGTTGTCCTCTAGATTTTGATCGTTTCCTGCCTCACATTTAGGTCTTTCATCCATTTTTAGTTTATTTTTGTATATGGTGTAAGAAAGTGGTTCAGATTATTCTTCTGCATGTCACTGTTTGGTTTCCCAACACCATTTGCTGAAGAGACTGTCTTTTCTCCATTGGATATTCTTTCCTACTTCGTTGAAAATTAGTTGTGAGTCCTTGTCTGAGTTTTCTATTCAGTTCCATTGATCTATGTGCCTGTTTTGTGCCAGTGTCATACTGTCTTGATCACTACAGCTTTGTAATTTAGCTTGAGTTTGGAATCATGATGCCTCCCGCTTTGCTTTTCTTCTTCAGGATTGCTTTGGCTATGTGAATCCTTTATTACCTTTAGCATGTGGTCATTGGTGTTTTAATTCTGGGTTTGAGTATTCCATTATCTCTACCATATCTGAGTCTGAATCTGATTTTGATACTTGCTTGGTTCTTCAGACTGTGGGGGAGTCATTTTTTTTCTTTGTCTTTTGGTGTGCCTTGTAATTTTTTTTAAAACCAGATATATCCTGGGTAAACAGAATTTAGATAAATAAGAACTTAATGTGATGGTTTATGTTTTTTGTCTTGTTAGGCTGAATTTATTGTTTACTATAGCTATAGATTTCAGAAGCTAAAAATTTTCCTGGATGTCCTTGTTCTGTCTGTTTCCTTCGGGTTTCTCTAGAGCTTCTCAAATAAGCCTGAGATGTGTAGTTCTTTTGGTTGTATCACCCCATTACTACCGAGGATCCCTATTTACATGGGGATAGGATGTGGGGGAAGTGTTCTATGTTTTTATAGAGCCAGTGCCCTGAACCGGCCCCCCACATCATCCATACACACACCTTACATATAACAAGAAGGTCAGACACAGCTGTGAAACCCCAGTTAGTTATGCTCTGCCAGAGTAATTTCCCTTGAGGGCAGGCCCTGTTAAAAATAGAATACTCTGAGTATATTTTAAAATGACTGCTTTTCCACTCTTCTTGCTGGATGTATGTCTTGTCTTCATTGTGAGAACTTAATAGGGCTCCTGGAGATAAATCTCTCTAACGTTTGGAAACCTCTCCAGGAGTTTGTAACTTGAGTTAAACTTGAGTTAAACCAAGCCTCTAGCAGCTCCACAATTACAGTTGAAGATTCTCATCCCCAGCCCAGGACCAGAGCCTATGGAAGTGAGTCATGATCCTCTGTACCTGCCTCTCTGCCTCTCCAATTTGGGGGGCAGCAGACTGGCCTATGACCTCAATTTTTGGATGGCTCTACAACACGGTGTTGATTTTCATTTTGTTCTGCATATTCTTTTGTGGGGATGGAAGTGACAATTTCTAAGCTCTTTATATGCCAGACTGGAACTAGAAAGTCCTCCTACAATTTTATTTTTTATTAACAAGTAAATTCATGTTAATTTTGTTAAAAAAGCAAACCCATCTTCAAAATACTTTTAAGTATTTGAAACTTTGTATCTGTTATAGGAAGGGCCACTGCTTTACATGCATAAATAGCAGCTCCTTTCTGGTGATGTTTCAACAAGAAAGTGTCTCTTCTAAAATATTATTTATTTTTTTGGTCAGAGATTTTTTTCTGGGTTGCAGAATGATACAACCAGAAAAATTTAACGCTTTCATTCATATTTGAGAGACAGAGAGAGGCAAAGCACTAGCAGCAGAGAGGCAGAGAAAGATGGAGACACAGAATCCGAAGCAGGCTCCAGACTCTGAGATGTCAGCATAGAGCCTGATGTAGGGCTCAGACATCCGAACCATGAGATCATGACCTTGGCCAAAGTCAGACACTTAACCGACTAAGCCACCCAGGCACCCCAAGAATGATACATTTTTAAACAATTCTAAATATTGTGGATATACATATAGAGATATATGAATGCATATAAAAATAGATCTGAAAGGATACACAATAAATTTTAAACAATAGAATCTCTGGGGTAGTAATAGTGTTGATGATGGAATTGTGGAGACTTACACTTTTTTTAATCTGTATAATTTTACATTTTTAAATTATTATTCAATTTATTTAAACTAAAACAATAACAACACTTTACCCATTTCTCTCACCCCCCAACCCATGCCTCTTTCAACAACCAACTTGTTATCTGTATCTACAAGCTTGTGTTTCTTTTCCTTGTTCCACATACAAGAGAGCTCATACAATTATTTGCCTTTATCTGCCTGACTTATGGAAGGTCCCCTACTTACAATTCTTCAACTTAGTTTTTTTTTTTTTTTTTTTTTTTTTTTTTACTTTATGGTGCTGTTAAAGTAATACTGACTCATTCAGTAGAAACCATACTTCAACTTTTGTGTTTTCATCTTTTCCTGGGATAGTGGTATATATACATTAGGATATCCTCCTGATGCTGGGCAATGGCAGTGAGCCACAAATCCCCATCAGCAAAGCAATCATGAGGGTAAACAACCGCTGAACTTAACAACGATTTTGTACATATACAACTATTCTGTCTTTCACTTTGAGTACAGTTTTCAGTTAACTACATGAGATATTTAACACTTCACTGTCAGGCTTTGTGTTAGACAGTTTTGCTCAACTGTAGGTTAATGTAAGTGTTTTGAATGCATTTAAGGCTGGACTGAACTATGATGTTTGGTGGTTTACGTATATGCAACACATTTTCAATGTATGATATTTTCAACTGATGATAAGTATTCAGAGATAATCTTGTTGTAAGATGAGAAAGATATAATTTCACTTAGCATAATGCCTTAAATATACATCCGTGTTGTTATAAATGGCAAGATTTTAATTTTTTATGACTAAATAATATTCCTGTGTGTGAACCAAAATTTCTTCATGCATTTATCAATTTATCACTGGATATTTAGGTTATCTTGTTATCTTGGTTATTGTGCATAATGCTGCAATGAACATGAGGAAGGATATATATATATATATATATATATATATATACTCTATTTTTAACTTCTTGAGGAATCCCCATACTGTTTTCCACAATGACTGTGCTAATTACATTCTTACCAACAGTGCATAAGTATTTCCTTTTCTCTGCATCCTCAACAACACTTGTTATTTCTTGTCTTTTTGATATTAGCTGTTCTGAAAGCTGGGAGAAGATATCTCCTTGTGGTTTGATTTACATTTCCCTGATGATTAGTGATATTGACCGTCTTTCCATGTACCTGTTGGCCATTTGTATGTCTTTTTTGAAAAAATGTCTATTCAACTCTTCTGCCCATTTTTTTCTATTGTGTTGTATAAGTTCTTTATATATTTTGGATGCTAGCCCATCATTGGCCATATTATTTCAAATATTTTCTCCCATTCAGTGGTCTGCCTTTTAATTTTGTTGTTGTTTTTCCATTGCTGTGTTAAAGCTTCTTAGTTTGATGTAGTCCCATTTATTAATTTTTTATTTTGTTGCTTTTACTTTTTTGTGTCAGATTCAAACACTTATCACCAAGAGCTTATCACCTATGTTTTCTTCTAGAAATTTTATGATTTCTGGTCTTACATTCAGGTTTTTACAATTTTGAGTTAATTTTTGTCTATAGGGTAAGGTAGTGGTCCAATTTCATTCTTTTGCATGCAGCTATCTAGTTTTCCCAGAACCATTTATTGAAGAGATTCTTCTTTCCCCATTGTATATTCTTGACTCCTTTGTTGTAAAGTAATTGACCAAATATGTATAGGTTTATTTCTGGGTCCTCTATTCTGCTCCATTGATGTCTGTGTCTGTTTTTATGTTGATACTATAATTATTATAGTCTTGTAGTTCAGCTTGATGTCAGGGAGTGTGATGCCCTCAGTTTTGTTTTTCTTTCTCAAGATTACTTTGGCTATTCAGGGTCTTTTGTGTTTCCACACAAATTTTAAGACTATTCCATTTCTGTGAAAAATGTCATTGGAGTTTTGACATGGAGTGCACTGAGTTTTCGGATTGCTTTGGGTTTATGGACATTTTAAAAATATTAATTCACTCCATGAACACAGAATATCTTTTTATGTCTTTGTGTATTCTTCAATTTTTTTTCATTAATATCTTGTTATTTTCAAGAGTACAGATCTTTCACCTCTTTGGTTAAATTTATTCCTAGGTATTTCTTTCTTTTTGATTCAGTTGTTACTGGGAATATTTTATTCTATTCTCCTCCTGGGAGTACATTATTAGTGTAAAAAAACACAACAGCTATTTGTGTATTGATTTTGTATCCCAAAACTTTCTGAATGTATTAGTTCTAACAGTTTTTTGATGAATTCTCAGGGTTTTCTGTATATCACATCATATTATCTATAAATAATGGCAGTTTAACTCCTTACCTTCTGATTTGGATGACTTTTCTTCTCTTCTCTTCTCTTCTCTTCTCTTCTCTTCTCTTCTCTTCTCTTCTTTCTCTTCCCTTCCCTTCCTTTCCCTTCTCTTCTCTTTCCTTTATTTTCCCTTCTTTTCTTTTCACCTAATTGTTCTGGCTAGGACTTCCATTACTCTGTTGAATAAAAGCAGAAGAATAGGCATCTGTGTTTTGTTCCTGATATTAGAGGGAAAATTTCCAGTATGATGTTAGCTGTAGCCATGTTGTCTCTAGCTTTTATTACATTGAGGCATGATTCCTTTATACCCACTTTGTTGAGAATTTTTATCATTAATGAAGTTAAATTTTTGTAAATGCTTTCCCTATATCTATTGAAATGATCATATGACTATTTTATCCTTCATTTTGTCAGTGTGGGGTATCACAATGATTAATTTGCAAACGTTGAACCATGTTTGTATCCCTGGAATAAATCCCACTTTATCTTGATGTATGATCCTTTTAATGTATTATTGAACTTGGTTTACTAATATTTTGTTGAGAATTTTTGCATCTGTGTTCATCGGGGATATTAATCTCTAATTTTCTTTCTTTGTGGAATCCTTGTCTGGTTTGGTGTCAGGGTCATGTTGGCCTTCTACAATGTGTTGGGAAGAATCCTCCCCATCCCACCTTTATTTTTTGGAAGAGTTTGACAAGGATTGGTATTAATTCTTCTGTAAATGTTTGGTAGAATTCACCAGTGAAACCATCTGGTCCTGGGCTTTTGTTTGTTGGGAAGTTTTTGATTACTGATTGATCTCCTTGCTAGTAATTAGTCTTTTCAAATTTTTGTTTTTAATCATGATTTAATTTTGGAAGGTTTCTAGAAATTTATCTACTTCTTCCAGGTTTTCCAATTTGTATGCATATAATTTTTCATAGTAGTTTTTCATGATCCTTTGTATTTCTCTGTTATCAGTAGCAACATCTCTTTCATTTCTCATTTGCCTATCTATTTAATTTTGTTTTTTCTTGGTGAGTCTAGCCAAGGTCTCACTAATTTGTTTAAATATGTAGAGAGCCAGCACTTAGTTTCACTGATCTATTATCTTTTTATTCTCTGTTTAATTTATTTCTGCTCTAATCTTTGTCATTTCCTTCCTCTACTAACTTTGGGCTTCATTTGTTCTCCTTTTTCTAGTTCCTTCATTTGTAAAGTTAGATTATTAGAGAATTTCACTTTCCTTTGATTTTAAGATATATATTTTTCTTTTTTGATTTCTTCATCACTCTGGTTATTCAGTAGCATACTGTTTAATCTCCACATATTTGTGAATCTTCCAGTTTTTGTCATGTAATTAATTTCTAGCTTCATACCATGGTGGTCATAAAAGATGCTTGGTATGATTTCAACTCTCTTAAATTTATTGAGACTTCTTTTGTGGCCCCACATGTAATCTATCTTGAAAAATGTTCCATGTGCCCTCTAGAAGAATGTGCATTCTGCTGCTTGTGGTGAGAATGTTCTGCATATGTTTGTTAGATCATTCTTGTATAAAGTGTTGTTTAGGGCCAGTGTTTCCTTATTGACTTTTCTGTCTGGAGATCTACCCATTGATGTAAGTGGGGTGTTAGAGGCACTACTAGTATTGTATTGCTGTTTATTTCTCTTTTTAGGTCTGCTAATATTTGCTTTATATACTTGGGTGCTTGTGTATTGGGTGCATAAATATCTACAAATATTATATCCTCTTATTAAGTTGACCACTTTATCATTATTTAATGCTCGTCTTTGTCTCTTATCACAGTCTTTGTTTAAAGTCTATTTTGTCTGATAGACGAATAGCTACTCCAGCTTTCTTTGGTTTTCATTTGCATGGAATACCTGTCCCCTTTCAATCTGTGAGTGGTCTTACATCTAAAGTGTGTCTCTTAAAGACACCATATAGAGGAGTTTTTTTTTTTAATACATTCAACCATTCTGTGTCTTTTGATTAGAGAATGTAGTCCATTTACATTGAAAGTAGTTATTGATAGTTGCTTATTTGTGATTTTGTTCATAATTTCCTAATTGTATTTGTAGTTCCTTTCTGTTTCTTCTCTTGCATTCTTTCTTTGTAGTTTGATAACTTTCTTTAATGGTATGCTTATAATCCTTTCTGTTTATCTTTTGTGTATATATTATAGCCTTTTGCTTTGTGGTTACTATAAGGCTTACATATAACAACTTGTATCTCCAACAATTTATTTTAAGTTGATAACAACTCCAGTTTGATCCCATTCCAAGGCTCAACATTTTTACTCTTCCCCTCCTTACATTTTCTATTTTTGATATATTTTTTTTACATTTTTTATGTTGTGTTTCCCCTATCAAATTATTATAAGCATAGTTATTTTTACTACTTTTGTCTTTTAATCTTCATACTAGCTTTATAAGTAAATAATGCACTGCCTTTACTTTGTGTTTAGTTTTCCAGTGAATTTATTCTTTCATATGTGTTCTTATTTCTTATTAACACCCTTTCTTTTCAGCTTAAAGACGTCCCTCTAATAATTTTAATAGATATCTTCTAGCTTTAAATTAAAAAGTTTCTTTTTAGTTTTTCCTAGTGTTTACACCAAAGATTCCAAACTCTCAGGTTCTAAATGTTGCCTGGCTGAAGATCCACTCTGGGGTCCCTTAGAGTCCACGGTCCCACTAAGAAGTGTAACCTGTTGACTATTCAGCATCTGTCACCTGCCTTCTGAGTTTCTCGGAAACCCTCCAGTACCTAACGCCCTATTGTTGAAGAGCAAATCCTGGGGAAAAATAAATGTGACTTCTGTGACACCAAGTGATATTAAAGAGGAGGCACAATTTCAATAGTGAGTTAACAGTTGTAAAACTCTTGAAGTTTTTTTCAAAAATTTGTGCTTTCAATCCTGGACAAAGGAGAAAGGTGGTTAAAAGTGGATTGACAACTTTAGGGACACTGATTCCAGATGATCAGAAGATGAATTTTCTTCTTCCTTGGGACTCTACCCAAAGTATCAATTAGAAATTTATTTGGGTAAGGGAGTGGTTGGCTCAGTCTTAGAGCATAGACTCTTGATTTGGTGTTTGGCTAGTATGGAATAGAGGTTTTGGAGCACTAGAAATATTTCTGGTGGGGGAATTGGGTGGAGATCCTCACTGTGGGAAGGTGGGACAAGGAAGAGGAGATGCAAAGCAAGGTGGACACAATAATACAAAACAGCAATGAGTGAGCACAGCATCTATTCTTTGTAGTGACCAGGAAATACAGATAGATGAAGAATAATCACTTTAGGTGGCCTGAAGATCCTAAATAATGCAACTAGCATTCACTTGGGCACATTGGTTCTTGACTCAGTGTCAGACTGGTACCTGGGTGTGGTGTTGGACAAGGTGATGTATATTCTACTTTTAACTGGCAGTGTCACATCAGGAGCCTTAAGAAACTAAGCATCCTTTCTAGGCTCCATTTTGTAAAATGAGACCCTAAGAACTTGGATACTTCAAGATTAGTGCTACTGACACAGAGAAGACTGGGAGTAAACCCAATGAGATTAACCCAATCTTCCAACCCAGCATTTATTACTAGTATTAATGACCTGGGTTACATTACTTCTTTTTGGTGGCTATGTTATGTTGTTAATTAATGTTAAATTTATGATGTATTAAAGTTTCTAGAATGTAGTTCACATGTAGCCATTAATTTAGGTCATAGGTTGATAGCTCAAACCTTGGAGTCAGTGTGCTTGGATTGAATTTTGGCTTACCTGTTGGTTTTATTTTCTTATTAGCAAATAGACACATCATAACAATGTTGTTTTTCATACAGATTGATAAATTACCCAAATAAAGCACTTAACATAGTCCTGGTACATGGTAAGGGTTCCATAAATGTTAATTATTGCTATTATACCATTATCATAATTATTTTATTCTCAAACTTGTCTTTTAATTAATTTATTTATTTATTTTTTTTATTTATTTTTGGGACAGAGAGAGACAGAGCATGAACGGGGGAGGGGCAGAGAGAGAGGGAGACACAGAATCCGAAACAGGCTCCAGGCTCCGAGCCATCAGCCCAGAGCCTGACGCGGGGCTCGAACTCACGGACCGCGAGATCGTGACCTGGCTGAAGTCGGACGCTTAACCGACTGCGCCACCCAGGCGCCCCTCAAACTTGTCTTTTAATTGAATATACACCATGACTCATTGTTAAAGCACATAGAGTTGCTTCTAGATATTAATTTAGTCTTGGAACTTATTGGTGTCCTTACAAACTTCATATAAACAACACAGTTGAAGAAAATTTTTTTGTTCTTCACTACAACTTTTCTTTTTGTTAATATTTTATTTTTAAAGTAATTTCTATACCTAAAATGAGGCTTGAACTCACAATCCCAAGATCCAGAGTCACATGCTCCACTGACTTAGTCAGCCAGGTGTCTCTCCACTACAACTTTTCTATCTTAAATGTAGACTGTTACAGTTGTATCATGGGAGTGGCTGATAAAAAATTATCAATGGATAAACACATGAAAAAAGTGCTAACAAAAACCTTGGCCAGTCATTCTTTGAACATAAACAACCTGGTCCTTGTGGTTGTTAACAATTTTGTGGAAAATGTTAATTTTCAAAAACCCAGGGAATCTATGATTCATACATAATTTATGTTCATAAGAAAGACAATCTCACCTTTGAATCCCTTGTTGTGCAGACATGCTACAAACTCAAAGAAACATGAGACTCGATAGTATTTACATCCCACTCAAACTGATTCCAAACCCTGATTCATAGGTGGCTTCAGTTTCCACTTGATAAATCTGTCTAGTTTTATTTTATTTTTTTATTTTTAATGACATACACATTTTAATACATTTTCTTGGAACTTTTACTTGACCAATCCCTATACATCCTTTAAAATCCAAGCCAAACAGTACTCTCAAGTAACATTTCAGTGAATTGTTTTTCCTTGGTGCCTTAATATTTTGAACAAATATTAGCTTTAGAACTTACTAGAGTATAGTCTAAGTTTTGTATGTCTTGTTTATAAAACTATGACCAAACATGAAAAATGGAATCCTGTCTTATTAATCTCTGTGTGCCTACTGTTTTGCACAATACAGGAGGATAAATAATTCTTGTCTAAGGTAGAGAGGAATGAAAACTCCTACCAGGAAATGCTTTGAGCCAGAAAAGCACATTGCACACAACCAACACAACTTGTATGCAATAACTGACTACAGAATCCACCATTCTACAGTTCTCACCAACTTCTTTAATATAAAATATATTTTTAAAAGTTAGTGAAGAAATCTAAGACAGAGAATGCTGAATAGGAGGAAGATGAACATCTTCTATTATGTAATTTTGCCAGGGCGAATGGCTTTAAAGGAGTTGTTATCACAGGTGAGCAGCAACCACTGATTAATGACTCCTTAGTTTTAGATTTGAACACTTAACACCATTACGGTTATGCAAGTACCTGAAAGGGCTACAGATAACCAATATTAAGTAGCCAACAGTGTAGGGATGAACATTTAATAAGTAAGAAACTCAGATTTTATACATTTTTTAGTCAAAGAATTTAATGATGGGAATGAAGATTGATTGAAAATCTAAGCCCCTTCAGTGTCTCTTTTAAAATAATAAGAAAATAGGTGGATTTTAAGACATGAGAAAAGCAAGTGTCATTTCATAATCTTCTCTGCATATTTATCAAGAAAGAAATGGATTAATTCTTAATTTAAGCCGTAAAATGAAATTAATCAAATCCCAAGCCTGCTGTCATTTTTACCCTTTTTACTCTTGGTGATAGTGAAAATGTAAAATGAACTCTCCTCAATAAAATGAACAAAATTTAAAAATTGCAGTTTTCCCATTATATTTATTTTGACTACTTGAATAAAACAAACAGCATGGGTTGATATTTGCATATCTGCATAACATTAATAATTACAAAGATAGAATAGATCAGTAAATATTTATAGGCAGATAAATCCTGAGTCAATGGATGCTAAGGCAGATTTTGTTCTGAGTTCTTAGCCTTAGGAAGACACGTCTCTTTGAAGAAAAGCTATTTCCAGTTCTTAAAAAAACATCTTACATCAACTATAAAATAATAATATGCAACATAGTAAACCTCATCTTAAGGGAAACTCAAATGTAAAACCCAAAATTAGAGGAAACATAAGTTAATGGATGATTTCTTGCATTCTAGAACAATTTGATAATATTTATTACTAATGTACATATAAAATATGGTTTGACTTGACATCAAAAATCGCATACAATTTTCCAGGAACACATTTATTGCATAAAAGCTACACATCTACATTTAATGTTTGATCCTTCAAGATACAATTAATTATTAGAAACCCACAACTGTCTAGTATTGTGAACCTTGATGTGAAAACAAAATAATTCCACAGTGACTTCATTAAAGACTTCAAAAGTGCAGAGTGGTCGATCAGGTAGTATAACAATTAGAGAAAATAAGAATATAAATAAACACCAGCACTGCTTTTCATGTAGTGCTCTTCCCCTTGCGTAGATGGAAGGTATTTACCTATGTATTTTGGCTCTATAGTAAAGACTCGACATTAACCATCCATTTGTAATATGAGCACTGTGTATACGGTGGGGTTGCACAGGGCTCAAGATGGAAGGTAGAGATGTCTACTGAACTTCTACTGAGCCATGCACTCTGCTGCATTGTGTATTTAATCCACACAGATCTCCATGCAGAGGCATCATTATTCCCATTTTTAAACAGGATGTATATGAAACTAGAAGGTAATTGAATAAAGGAATTAGTGACAAAGACAAGGTTGGAATCCAAGTCAGTTATAGAGCTCACAAGGTTTCCAAGGTCTGGAAACCATCATCATCTTCATCCTCACCATCAAACATCCCTTTCTGGAGGGCATTCTGTGTTCCATACACTATGCTACATGCTTTACATACAGCATCTCATCCATTCATAACTTCCTGAGGCAGGGTCCACTATCTCTATTTTACAGAAGGGGATTGAAGCTTAAGTAACTTTAAAAAATCATAGAGTGCACGTGGATAGGATTGTACCACTGAGATTTACCCCTCACCTCTGCTATGTCTGAACCCTATGTGCTCAGCTAGTAAATTATACTGTCTTACATCAAGTGGCTCCACTCTTGCTCCTCTCCCAGTTTACTTCCTATTCCTCCACTTGTAACAACTTTGGAATTTATATATATATATATATATATATATATATATATGTAGTTATTGCACAGCTGTAGACTATAGTCTATTTTGCATGCTTCCCTCAGGACTTCTAGAATTTCACAGATGAACATTGGGAGTTAATTTTCACAAGGGTACATGATCTATGTCAGATACAGAAAGATCCTAGTCATGGTCATTCTCCACTTCTGAGTCACAAGAGAAGGAGATTTTCAGCCTTTTCTGCTTTCCCATATCTACTGTGTCTTCTCAATCCAGTTGTTGGGGGACAGAAGGGAGGAGTAAGGTCGTGTGGTTAAACTTGAGTTAACAAGGCCAGTGGAGATGAAGAATCAAGGAAGGACCCAGCAGGTCATTGTGTTGTGTAAAGTCTCTTTGCTTGCACAGATACCTCTCCATTAATAACAGCACTTTAGATATCAAGAAAGACTGTAGGTCTTGGATCCCAGTCTTCATGGAATGGGAAATCATAAGAAGCTCAAAATGAAAAGGGACACAGAGTGACGTGTGATTGTATGGATATCAAAGGAATGCCTGCCTCCCCCCTAGGATGGAACAGTCACGTGTTTATGTATTTAGTCTTATTATGTAATGAAGACTTGATACATGAAGAAATCCAATGAAAAACTCTGTCTTAGAAAATGCCAGAAGAAGGAGAAAACCTTTTTTAAAAACAATTTTAATGTTTATTTTTGAGAGACAGAGAGAGAAAGAGAGAGAGTGAGCATTAGCAGGGGAGGGGTAGAGAAAGAGGGAGACACAGAATCCAAAGCAGGCACCAGGCTCTGTGCTGACAGCTCAGAGATCATGACCTGAGCAGAAGTCAGACAGTTAACTGACTGAGCCATCCAGGCACCCAGAGAAAACCTCTTTTACTTGGGAGACTAGAACGAAATGTGATATCTTCTTGAGAGAGCAGGTTTCCTGCTGATTGGAAATTAAAAAGAGCATTTGATGAGGAACTTGAGGTATTTTGGGAGTGTGTTCATGCTGCGACGGTTATTCTATAAGGTCTTGTGAAATGTTTGGAGGGGAGGGAAACAGTGGGAGATAGGTTATTAGAGAAAAACATGGCCTAGGAGTTTCCACAGTAGGGTAAAGAACAAGGAAAATAGATTGTGGTGTGTGTGTGTGTGTGTGTGTGTGTGTGTGTGAAAGAGAGAGAGAGAGAGAGAGAGAGAGAGAGAGAGAGGATATTTAGCTACACATAGGTTACAAAAACATTAATCATTAGTCCCTAAGTGGAATGGAGGTTCTCAGACTTCTCTGGAGTTAGTAGTGGCCAAAGAGTATTACCCTTGGAGAGGGTTCAAGTTTTCTTAATCACGAGTGTCTTGCTTTTCTGGAATGAGTCAGTTGTGGTCTCAATTTAGTGGTCTATTCTTTCTACACTGATGTGACTCTCAGAGTTACTAAGCTTAGAAAATCCAGGGAGGTTGGATGGGCTCCCTGGATCATCAAAAAGAGCTTTTTGATGACATCCCAGCCCCAATACTCCCCTCTGCCTGGTGAGGCTGGTACTGTCCTGACCATGGAGTCTCACATTTCGGTGGAGTGAAGGACAGGGACTTAAAAAGATTCTCCACGAGACTTTCCTTTGCCCAACTTTACATTTTGAACCCAAAGAGCTTACTTTTAAAAATCTTATTTGGTACAAAAAGAACTTTGTGTTTTGAAAGGCCTTGGCAAGGCTATTTTTCAGAGGTGGGAAGGAATGTTGAAAACCATTCTGAAGTTCTTAAAATATTGATATGCTGTCCCTTAGGCATGTCTAAAGGTCAACTTGAGAAGCAGGAAGACTACTTTTAGGGGATAGAGAAAGCTGTTTTTCTCAGTGAATGTTCCTTACTTCAGACAGACAAATAGCTTACAATCTAACAATCCCTCAGCTCTCAAAAGGTACTTTTTTTTTTTTCTTTCTGTGAAGCAAAAGCGGCTCTACAGCCTCCCCAAGCTTCTGGGGAGCTGGGTAAGTGCTTTACATAACTCCATTTTCCTCTCTTGAATAGTGGGTGTGGGGAAGGGCACCTCCACTTCCAGCTGCCACCAAGAGAGGGAGGAAGGGCTTCAACCCCAGGAAGTCCTTTTGGTTTTGCCAAATAATTGAATAAAATCTTAAGTAAATGTGCCTCTTTAACTCTTCTGCTTGACAGAGATGAAATTGTTTACGTGTTTGGCTTTTGATTTTTTAATTTAATTGTATTAATTTTATTATTATTTTTGAAAACCAAGGTCTGGTTGAAATCAGTGTAACAGTCCTGAGATTGTAGGGAAGGGATGATTTTTTCCTCTACCTTCAAGGTCTCCCAGCCCGACTAAGAATTAAAGTGACGTGAGACAGGAGGGGAAAAAAATCACAGTTTTATTATGCGCACAAAGAGACCCAATAAGGAAATGGAGACCTAAAGAAATGATTAAGGCAGGTGGTTTTCATACATTTTAGACAAAGAGAAAATACACCTACTAAAAATTGACAGGATAAAGAATACAAATGTTTGGGAACCTTAATTAGTTTGGAATTCTAGGCAGAATTTAGGCTGAGGTAGCAAATAAGAGAAAAAAAAAGGTTTGTTTCTGCAGCTTTCTAGATTTTTAAGTCCCTATCTCTGGTGATAAGGATGTCTTCATACTTCTTAGCATAGGGAGAGTATTTTCCACCCAGGAGATTTGTTTCCTGCTTTCAGGGGGACAGAGGACCATCTAGGTGTCCTTGTGCTTGCTCTTCCTTAAGTAACTTTTATTTACAATAACCAGTAGGCCAAAGGCACGTTTGGGGGCAGGCTGCCCTTTGCTCCTACAAGATCACATAGTCTCACTGATGTTTCCATGGAGGAGGTGAAGATGTTTTCTTTTTCAAGAAAGCCATTATATAACTATTAGATATTGATGTGCTATTTGGCAGCATGGGGTCTTTATGTTCTGTGTGCCCGATTCCCCAAGCTCCTGTCATCACTGAGCTATCTTCACTGACCCATGTGCCTTCCTGTAACTTCCAGAGCCCCCAAGGTCCCACAATGAGACTTCACCTAAAATAAACAGACCCAGAGACACATGTATTAGCACACACATACCACCCTTTGCTACTTTCAGCATAGACATCTAAACTAAATGTATAGTAACAGAGGGAGCATATGTTATAATTCAAAATGTTGAATTTTATGCTTCATAAGTGACTAAATGGTTGGCAATCTCCATCAGTGATCTATTTGGTGTTTCTTTTGCTACAAGAGAGACCAAATTAGGTAGTTTTAAAGAGAAGGGAGAATAGCAACAATGAAAACTGCTGACATTTATTGGATATGTTAACCTTACGAATAAAACTGCCAGTTATTTTACCAGCAAAAATGGGTTTATTTAGGAAGAGCAGAAAATTGCAATCCTGGTCACGTAAGCTATAGCAAAATCATAAACAAGTCGAACAAACAGAAGAAGGACGTTATTTTATGTTGAAGGAGGAAGTTGGGGGAGTTGTTTTGAACAAAAGTCCATTGGAGAGAACCAAGAGTTCAGGGCTATGATAGTTTCTCATGGGCTAAGTTGTAAGATTGGTCCATTTCTTGCAGGAGACACAGTGTGCAAGATTCCCTGTTGGGGCTACTAATTGGTGATCCTTCCTGTTGAGAGTCTTCTGTTAGGGCTCTGTAATTGACAGTTCTTCCTGTAATTGACACTGAATGCTATGGCTCTCCTTTCCAACATCCCCTGGTAGCATCTACAGTCTACCTTAGTGAGGTTTCCCTTTATTAATTTTCACAGAGTGTTACTATTTGATAGCAGTGCTTACAAGATACATTCACTTACTCCTCACAACAACTCCCTGAAGCAGGAACTGTTGTTACATCCATTTTAGAGATGAAGTAGCTGAGGCATGACCAGATTAATATCTTGACCAAGCTCACACAGCCAATAAGTGGCAGAGCCAGCATTTTAATCCAGTTGGTCTGGAGGACTCAGAATCCCACAGGAATTAAAAGGTGTAAGGAGTGCATGGGTGGCTTAGTCGGTTAAGTGTCTGACTCTTGATTGTGGCTCAATCATGATCTAATGGTTCCTGAGTTTGAGCCTTGCACTGGGCTCTGCTCTGACTGAATAAAGCCTGCTTGAGATTCTCTCTCTCTTTTTATGCCCCTCTCCTGCTCATGCTTTCTCTCTCTCTTTCAAAATAAATAAACATTAAAAATCTTTAAAAAAAAGACGTGAAATAAATGGCAACCATGCTTCATAATATCTGAAAGGGATCAAGGCCATTCTTTTCTTATCTTGCACAGATTCCACTGCTTACACATTTGCCATGGTATATAATGTTTGCCCCAACTCCCAAGACCACATGCACTTTGTAACTCTGTACTGTGTTAAATAGTATCCTCCCAGAATTCATGTCTACCTAGGCCTGTGAACATGACCTTCTTTGGAAATAGGGTGTTTACAGATGTAATCAAGTTAAAATGAGGTCAGACTGGATTAAGGTGGGCCCTAATCCAATGAATAGTGTCCATTTAAGAAGAGGGAAGTTGGCACATAAACACTGAGGAGGAAGATGGCCATGAAAGTCAGGCAGAGACTTCTTCCTTGGCCTCAAGCCATAAGCCAGGGAGCACTGAGGTTTGCTGGCAACCACCAGAAGCTGCACAAGCCCAGGAAAACTTTGGAGGAAGTATGGCCTCTTTGATACCTTGTTTTTAGACTTCCAGCCTTCAAAACTGTGAGAGAATAAACATCTTTGATTTCAAGCTCCCCAGTTTGTGGGATTTTGTTACAGCAGCCTTAGGAAACTAATGCAGATGCCAACAACCAGGGTTTAGTTTAGGAAGTAGAGAGGGCTTGTGGTAAGCTAAGCATGGTTCCTAAAAATGTGCCCATGTTCTAATTCCTGTAACGTGTGAAAATTACCTTATTTGAAAAAAAAATATTTGCAGATGTAATTAAATTAAAAGTCTTTGCATGAGTAGATTGTCCTGAATTATCAGAGTGGGCGATCTTAAGTGTCCTTATAAGAGGAAGGCAGAAGGGGTTGATACACACACAGAGGAGAAAGTGAAGTGAAGACAAGGTCGAGGCAGGAGTCATGCCCACAGCCACCGGAATTCAGAAGAAGAAGGAACAGATGCTCCTTCGGACCTTGATTTTGAACTTTTGGTTGCTAGAATTATGAGAGAATACACTGTGTGGCTTTAAGCCACTGAATTTGGGGTAATTGGTTATCATAGCCACAGGAAATTAATGCACAACTCCAGCTACATCAACTGGACAGCTTTATCAGTACAGAAAATAGGTCAGTACACAAGGTCAGTGGAAAGGCCGTAAGGGTATGTGATAGGGGGCTACTTCTAGGCCACCTAGAGGTCTGGAGACTGCAAGAAACTGTTGCCTCAGTTACAGTGTCTCCTCAATTCTGAAACTTAGGTTTAGATGGGGAAACACAGAATCTTCAGCTGAAAATGTGAATGCCACCACTGTAAGAGGGAGAGACAATCAGAAGGCACTTCAGGGAGAAAGGGCATACCAGTGGGAGAAAATGGGTAGAATATGCAACAGACAATGTCCAGCACCACACAAGGAGTCACATTCTAAATACTCCTCAACTAGCCACTATGAACACCACAAGTCAGAATGGACTCCAGTCCTAGGCAAAGGGTAGACACACAGTGGTGCATAACAGATAAATGTTAGCTTCACCCAAGTGATTTTAACTTAGTGGGAAAGATATTATGATTTTCTAAGATCATTATTGTGAACAAGGCCATGCAAATTTTAGATCTGCCTATTATTGGGCTAGCCCTTGGTCTGATATTCTCATAGACCAATTCTACTCCATCCAGAAGAGGCAGTAAGTAGTTGGCTCAGTTTATACATGCAAGAAATTTCCCTGCAGAAGGGCAAGTGTGGTACAAGTTTCTCAAATGTTATCTATCAGTGGTAACATGCCAACAGTTTTAAGACCTACAATTACTTTGTGCACTGCTGACAAGGAAAAGAAATGCTGCCAATTTACCTACACCATGACGTTGATTGTAATATGCACTGGAAACAAGGGCTGTTAAAATGTAGAAACATGCTTGTCCTAGAATCAATGAACTGTAGTAACTCAGAAGACAGTGTGGAATGACCTGTCATATGAGTTAGCTTTTGTAGGCACATTTTCACTAGAAATTTTGGTGATGGAAAAAATCAAATAAAATATGAAACCACATGATTCCATTTTAATTTCCTTCTAACTTTTACTTCTATGGTTATCAACGTAATAGCTTATTGTGGAAAATGCAGAAAATTACAAGGAAGCAATCAAAACCATGCATATGGGCACATGGGCACCATGGAAACTCATTTTAATGAAAGCAAGATCTGGGGGAAAATATAATTCTCATCAAACTCACTTCCTCTCTACCATCTTGGAAAGAGGTTTTTCAGAATTATATAAAGATTGTTGCTACTTTCATTTTTGCCTAATAAATTTCTCTTGATGCTTCTGGCACAGTGTCATGTAAGCCATTCTTCAGGTTATTTTTATTTTAATGAATATCTAAGTTTATAACGTACTGATAGTATACATGAATGGATGGGATTTGACTGCATTGTCCTCTCTGAAAACACTTGCTCACTTGGCACAGTCACTTTTACTAGAATTATTTCTACATACGATGCTATTTCTCTTATCTCTGCCTTGCCATGCTAGTTTTATAAAAATAATCTATTTGTGAAATAATTTGTGCATAATTTCTAACTCTATGTCTGTTACAAAGTACACGCTCAGAAAATGCTAGTTAGCATCCACATTATCAACAAAAATGTAGGATTTTAATTTAGTAGCACTTCTGCAAATGACTGATGTAGAAATAAGTAAAATGGGCCTGATTTGGCTTATAGGTCCATCATTTATTAGCTGTGGAAACTTGTAAAGCAACTACAACTTTATGAGCCACCGGTTCCTTACATACAAAGAAGGGATGATGATAATTCCTTATAAATCTCTAAGAGTTGTATTAATTGAATGGTATGTATGAAAATACCTAAAATAGCACTTATCACACAGTTGGCACTCAAATATTAGGTTCTGTTGCTTTCCTTCCTTTATTTGTTCATTTATTTTTCCTCAGCAGAGGTGTCTGTTAAGTTTTGTAGAAAATGGAATAAATTGACCTCAAGCACCATAAGGATTAAGACTTGTTCATTACTATAGATATAGTGAAGATTATATTGGCAAGACAAATTAAAGTGAATGAATGAATGAATGAATGGAGACCCATATTCTATGGATTTTATTCCTGATCTATGTTATATAAATAGATTTGTAAAGTGGTGCCTGGGTGGCTCACTTGGTTGAGTGTCCGACTCTTGATTTCGGTTCAGGTCATGATCTCAAGGTTTGTGAGTCCAAGCCCCACATTGGGCTCTGTGCTGACAGTGTGAGTCCTGCTTGGGATTCTCTCCCTCCATCTGTCTCTCTGCCCCTCCTCCACTTGTTCTCTCTCAATCTCAAAATAAATAAATATTAAAAAGAAAAAGAAATCTATGTGTAAAGGAAGGCAATCAGAATGATGTACCAAGATATATTAGTTATGTATTGCTGCATGACAAGTTACCTCCAAACTTAAAGGCTTTCAACAACAAATGCTATTATTTCACAATTTCTATAGGCCAGTAATTCAGGTGTGCCTTAGCTGGGTACCTCTGGTTCCCCATTTCTTATGGAGTTGCAGTCAATGTGGCCTGAGCTGTGGCCTCATCTGAAGGCTCTAACATGACAGGGTACGACACTTAAGAGCCTACTCAAGTGACTGTTGGGCAGGTTCCAGTCCCTGGTCATGAGAAACTATGTACTAGGCTGTCTCTTGACATGGCAGCTGGCTTTATCAGGCAAATTATCTAAGATAAAGCAAGAATTAATTGGGTGGCTTAAAACAACAGAAATTTATCCTCTCACAATTCTGGAAGCTAGAAGTCCAAATTCAAGGTACTGGCGAACTGTGTTCCCTATGCAGATACAGGGAAGAAGCCTTCCTTGCTTCTTATAGCTTCTGAAAGTTGCTGGTATTTCTTGGCACTCCTTGTCTTCTAGACACCACTCTAACCTCTGCCTCTGTCTTTACATGGCCTTCTCCCTGCATCTGTGTCCAAAATGTCCTCTTCTTATAAGAACACTAGTCATTAGATTTGGTCCAACCTAATTCAGGATTAGGATAATTCATCTTAACTTGATTACATCTACAAAGACCCTATTTCAAAATAAGGTTACCTCCACAGGTGGCAGGACTTAGTAGCTCAATATATATTTTTGGGAGACATAATTCAACCCATAATAGAGGGTAACAGGGAAAAGTTGCCATATGAAAACCTACTGGGGCCTTTCTAAAATTACCTACAGGTGTTGATGTTTTGAGAGAACTTTCTCAATAATCAATGTTATTCTTTTTCCTTCACAAATCTACCCCTTGTGAAAGAACCAAGGAATACAGTAGACATAATGATAGAAAGCAAAAATGTCACTGCAGACATGCTTTCCCCTGTTTGTAAGTCACAATGAGCAGAAAACCGAGCGTGTGTTTCTTCTACCTCATTTGGATCTGCAGAGACCAACCAACCAATTTCTGACATACTTTCAATGCTTACTTATTAGAAAGCAATCAGAGAGTCATAGATATACATAATAAGAAAGCAAACAAAGCAAGTTTATTATACAAGGAGAAGATAGAGCAAGTCAAAGTCGGGGAACATTCTGAAGACTCACAGTAAATAATTCTCTCAGAAATAGATCCACTCTAGGAAATAGGACAAAATTTAGAAAATTGCTGATTAGTCCTCCCAGCAAGAAAATTAAGGAGCATTCATTTTGAGCAGAAAAATATTTGAGATGAGAGAAATTCAAATGCAAAAATTTTAAAAAGGAGCACTTGAGTGGCTTATTTGCTTGAGCATCTGACTCTTGATTTCGGCTCAGATCACCATCTCAGGGTCATGGGATTGAACCCCACATCAGGCTCTGCACTGGGCATAGAGTCCTCTTAAGATTCTCTCTCTCTCTCTCTCTCTCTCTCTCTCTCTCTCTCTCTCTCTCTCTCTCCCCCCCTCTACTGTTCATTCTCTCTCTCAAAAAATAGGAATTCTACATTAAAAATATTATGAAATAACCTTATCTAGAAAATTTTAATGATTTAAGGGATTTAAAGGAATCTAAAGAAAAAAAGAGGAAAACGTGAGAGATGTATTGATTCTGGAAATACAGATAACGTTTTATAGCACTCCTAAATTAACAGAAGAAACTTTTTTCCAATAAAGTGCAGAGCACAGAAGCTCAGGAACTACCAATTAAAATAAATGAATTGGCAACAGTTTCCAATCTAAGACAAAAAGAAAATAAAAATTATGGATATCCAATTATGATTAAACTGGCCAGCCTTAGACCTCCCTTTTTCATTACCAAATAGGATTTATTTCAAGATTTCCAAGTTGGTATTCATATGAAAATGAATATAAAAACACTATTTCCTTTAGAATGGTGCATGAAGCATACCATCAATGGACCCTTCTGGGAGAAATTGTATATTTTAGCCAACTGAAATAATTACCAACTAATTCAAGAATGGGAAAGTACAGTAAATAAAAAAAAAACATTTACAGGCACAAATGAAGCTAGTTTGATAAAGACTGAATTATAAATATGCATTGTTAGAATATTGTGCAAATAAAAAATGTTTTTTGAAAGACAATATCACAGACTGTTGTCAATAATCATGCCATATGTTAAAGATTTATAATGGGTTAAAAAACTTTAGTTATACAATCTCATACACAATAACCATTTGGATAACCCCTAGTCCAAGGTGCTGGCAATGAGACAAGACAAATGTCAAGGGATAAGGGAGAGGAAATGGGGGAAACAGATATGTTAAACTTGAATTCACACTTGACAATGGATAGGTTTTCCTTCCTTGCTATTGTCAATTAGGGAAAAATACATACAATTTCCTGAATTTATATTAGCAAGTAAGCACAGTTGGACTCATACATTCCAAGTCATTATGCAAGAAAAATGAGCTAAGAATAAACGGTTCTGAAGAAACCAAAAACAAACAAACAAGAGCCATTTCTAGGGCCATACTTTATATAGATGTCCATCCATTTTAAGGACTGCCTCAGGCCCACCAATTGTTAAGCAAGAAGACGTCCTGGAATGACACCAAACGGGATACTAAGGAAATAGTGTACATACTCTTTTCCCTCAGAGGTATCTGGTTCCTGCTAGGATACTTTATTCTCAGATTTCTCTGTAGCTTTTACTTCCAGTCCAGCTTGGAACTCCAAAATAGTAAAAGATTGATTTTCATTAAATTTTATTAATCTTCAGCATGGCTAAAACACATCTCTGGCTAAGTAACCTGTATGAATGGGAGGAAAATATTGAGCTATAACAAGCAATTAAAAAATCCATTTCTAAAACCCCAACAGTGCAAAATCAAGGAGTCAAACAAATGGAATCCAATGGCTGCAAACAAGTTAGGACATGTTACATGGAATTTTGAGTAGTGAACCAATCTATTTCTGGATGGAAAAACACTTAAAATTTTTTTAACATTTATTCAGTTTTGAGAGACAAAGAGAGACAGAGTGTGAGTGGGGGAGGAGCAGAGAGAGAGAGGGAGACACAGAATCTGAAGCACAGCTGAGCTGTCAGCACAGACCCAAATGCAGGGCTCAAACTCACAGACCGTGAGATCATGACCTGAACTGAGGTCAGATTCTTAACCACCTGAGCCAGGGAAACCTGGGTGGAACTACACTTAGATCATCTCTAAATAATTGAAAAGTCTGAACAATGTCGGAGACTTCATAATTCTCCAGTGTCCAGAAACTTTCGTGTTAAGGATTCTAAAATGTTTACACTCCATCTTAAAATATGATACTTTAGTGTATTGTCAGGGGGAATGAAGAACAGCTAGCTATTATTTTTGGAGTCAAACATCATCTCTGAATGAAGCTTGGTTATTATTTTTATCCTTCTGCTGCCAGTAGAGTGTAGCCTTACAGCCATAGTTGTTTGGCTTAGGATTTATGGATGATAATACATTTTCCAGGACAAATCGAAAATATTTTTGAGAATTTATACTCTATTTCTCTTTATTGGTATTAATTTATTTTTCACTGTTGTTTTATTATATCCTATCTTCTTCAACATCTGAGGATATTTCTACAAGACTGAATAGGAGCAACAAGGTGGAGAGTTGACTTCTTGAGTTGAGTCCATGGGAACACAGGGAAGGAACCTGAGCCAAGTAGTACATACTTTTTCTCTGGGTTCAGAAGATATCTGCTATTTCTGTTCTTATGATGAATTGATATCTGAGGTGTCCCTAAGGACTGAAACTTAGTGGGAACCCCAAAAAGGACAGAGCTTTGAAAAAAGAAGAAACAGGTAGGGGCGCCTGGGTGGCTCAGTCGGTTAAGCGTCCGACTTCAGCTCAGGTCATGATATCGCGGTCTGTGAGTTCAAGCCCCGCATCGGGCTCGGTGCTGACAGCTCAGAGCCTGGAGCCTGTTTCGGATTCTGTGTCTCCCTCTCTCTCTGACCCTCCCCTGTTCATGCTCTCTCTCTGTCTCGAAAATAAATAAATGTTAAAAAAATATATTAAAAAAAAAAAAAAGAAGAAACAGGTATTGAAACTATTTGTGAAAGTTGATTAAAGCAGTCAGAATTCCCAGACACCACAGAGATTGTAGTGAAATAAAACCCAAACAACAACTTATGAATACTGGAGAAAGTCAAGACACATCTATAGTGAAGCTACACTGAGAAAGCAAATCAAGGTAAGAAAAGTGAGGACTTTCAGAGGTAAGAGTCATTTAAACTTCAGGACCTAATTGCCAAGTCAGTTTGGGGAATTCTAAAGACAAAAGGAGCTTAGTCTGGGGACAAGGCAGGTATCACGGTGACTTACCCCTGTTGAATCTCCAGCACTTTGTGTGGTTTCTCACATATAGTATGTGCTCATTGTCACCAGCTAGACCCCAAGACCCGACCTATGCTGCCCACCTGCTTGTACTCACTCACCTTTGTCTGACATTTCTCCTTAGGCTCTTTCTTCTGACTTGCCTCTTAACTCAAGCAATTAAAACACACAACCAGCCCCAGGTGATGGCAACTGCCCTGACAAGAACTCCTGCCGGTCCAGACCATCACCCACACCCTTTGAGCTAAACCCCTGACTCAAGCCAGTGCACATGGACATTGGAGTGAACCTTGGAATGGCTGGCAACTACCTTTACCTCATTATAATACTAAAAATTTCCACCCAAGGAGGAGCACAAGGCTCATTTACATGACATACAAAGCAAAATATTGGTGTGTTGCCTTAAGGCACATGAGAGACCTAATGCCTGCCTCTACATTTGATGACAAGCCTTCCCTTTCTAAATATCCATCATAACTCTAAATAAAAGGAAACATTCAACTGCTCTTGGGAGTCATGGCTTTGGAAGTCATTATTTACTGTAAAAAAAGTTTCCTTTGTGAGACAACTCCTCTGGTGCAGTTTCTGTCACTCACCAAGGAGCTAACTCACATTGATTCCACTACAATTACTGGCTTATAAATGAATCCAAGATCCAGATGTCTTCAGTATTGTGGGGGTTGCGGTGTTCCTCAGACAGAGAGGATTAGCTGAAGATTGCTTCTCAGAGATAAGCCAGTTAGTATCTTGCCACTATGAGAAAGTGCCAACCAAAGCAGACAGGGTTAGTCAGGTTTCTCACACACATCTTAGAAATCCCCCATGCCATACAAAGGTGTCTAAGAAGGGAGCCTTCAGAATGCTGACTTTAGAACAGATGTCTCTGGTACTGTGTCAGTTTTCCACAATTATCTCAGTTTGACTTAGCCCAGAAGATTATCTTGTAGTAAACTAAAAAAGAAAAACTCTTCTGAGACATAAAGCAATATATTTCCTTCAGAGGGACCTTGTTGAGAACAACCTGGAGAGTCTCTTCTCATCTGCAGGCACAACCTGTGTCTGAAGAACCCGTGTGGGCAAGGAAAGGATGGGAGTCAGGAAAGAGAAGCATGTAGGTCACAACCTCAGAACCTGTGGAAAAGGGAGTGAAATGGCAAAGAGCCACAAACAAGACCCAAACTGAAGTTTTACCTGCAGGAGGCCTGGCTTCCTCAGTAAACATGCAGATGTATTTTCACCTTCTATCTTGTGGTTGTTTTGGCAGCAAAAAAAATGAAGGGAGGGTGATTTGTTTGATTTTTGCAGTTGTGCCAATAAAAATTGGAATTTATATAGAAATCACTCTGACCCAGAAATATCCTTGGTGATGTATATATTGAAATCCTTCATGCTTTGCTTTCCTGGTATATAATAGAAGATTCATGGGAAGCAAGGGACACTCAGCAACAGCAACAACAACAATAAAAAACCAAATAATCTGATTTAAAAATGGGCAAATGACTTATTCAAGTCCATCGTGAGCATTGCTTCAAAGATGATATACCAATGGTCAATAAGCATATGAAAAGAAACTTAACATCACTAATCCTAGAGGAAATGTAAATCAAAACCACAATGAGATATCACCTCACACCATTAGGATGACTATGAGAGAAAGAAAGAAGGAAAGAAAGAAAGAAAGAATGTGGAGAAATTGGAAGCCTTGTGCTCTGTTGATGAGAATGTAAGCTGGTGAAGTCTCTATGGAAAACAGTATGACAGGTCCTCAAAAAATTAAAAACAGAAATATTATACTATCCAGTAATTCTACTTCTATCTACACATCCAAACAAACAGAAAACAGGGTCTCAAAGAGATTTATACACCCATGTTCATAGGAGCACTATTCACAACAGCCAAGAGTGGAAGCTATCATTCTAGTATCTAGTCACTGGATGACTAGATAACCAACATGTGGCATATACATAAATATAATAGAATATTATCCTTAGAAAGGAATGAAATTCTGACACATCCTAAAACATGAATGAACCTTAAGGACATAGCATAGTATGAAATAAGCCAGTCACAAAAAGACAAATAGTATATAATTCAACATATATAAGTTATCAAGAGTGGTCCAATTCATAAAAACAAAAAGTAGAATTCTGGTTGTCAGGGGCTGGGAGAAAAGGGTAGTGGGGAGTCATTGATGAATGAGTACAAAGTTCCAGTTTTGCAAGATGAAAAACTTCTGGAGATAGGCTGTACAATGATGTGATTATACCTAACGCTACTGAATTATACATTTGAAAATAGATAAGATGGCGAGGCTCCTGGCTGGCTCGGTTGGTTAAGTGTCTGACTGTTGATCTCAACTCAGGTCATTTCTCACATTTTGTGAGGTTGGTCTCTGCACTGACAAAGCAGAGCCTCTTTGTGATTCTCTCTCTCCCTCTACCTTTGCCCCTCCCCCACTTGTGCACACACACTTTCTCTCTCTTTCAAAGTAAACATATAAGCTTTGAAAAAAATAGTTGAGATGATAAATTTTATGTTATGTATTTTTTACCAAAAATAATTTTAAAACAGAAGAAAGTGATCCTTTAAGCTTATTCCAAATAAATATACTTCTGAGAAATGGTAACTAGTGGCTCTTGGTGACAGTAGATGGTTTCCTTTTGAGTATCCCCTGATTGGTATTTAGAACCACTGGACCAGCTGCTATTGTGCTTAACTCATCAGCAGATGTCAAGCATCCAGCCAAGATCCTGGGTGATTGCTTTGAATGTATGGCATGTCAGTAAATGGTAAAAAGGCATTACCAAGAAAAGTGAGATAAACAAATTCAGGGGCCTGCATGCAAATCATGGATTTATCTCTTTGTTACAAACACCCAAATTAGTATCTGGTAGCTTTAAAATTCTCCTCTTATTTTGAGGACAAATTTCAGCTTCTAGGACATAAGGTAGGTTGAAGGTGACTGTTTATTTGGAGACTCAGCCACGTAACACTGTGGCAAGTTCCTGTTAGACCTGGCCTGGGCATGAATAGTCAGACAAAATTTCCTATCTAATGAAGTCACAGTTCAAGGTGGGGAGGATTCCAGAGCCCAGGGGGACTTGAGTGGCTAACACAGAGCCTTGTATCTTAAGGGTGGCCACAGTCCAGTTGCTTTTCTCATAAGCTCTTCTGCAAGTGGAAGTCAGCTTCTAATCACATATGGTGGTTAAGAGTTGACTTCAGAAGTGAAATTCTTTCCTGGCTATTTGGAAAAACTACTTGTCAATGGATATTAAGAACTTGCTTGGAACTTTCTAGGGTCACAGGAAGAACTCATTCTTTTGTTGTCTCCTTCCACATTAAGAGAAAGATCAGGGGCCACATTTAAAACAGTGTTTGTGTTTGAGAGAGCCTCACCAGACAATTTTAGTGTTAGTTAAAAATGTGTCCTCCATAAGAAAAGTATAATAAAGCTGCATGTGGAGTGCATTGACAGTCCTACAGCCTGTAGCGACTAGGCTGGACCTAGAATCTGTCCAACTTTCCTTCTAGCCTAAAGATGCTATGTTGGCCATGAAGCTTGGCTAGAAAGTCTCCTAGATCCCTAACTGAACTTTGTAATTTCAGGCCAAACTGGGTTCAGAATGAGGTCTCTAGGACTTTTTTTAATCCCTAACTGCTTTGTCCATGCATCTGTATGGAATTTGCACAATATCACCACAACAGCTTAGTGTTAAGATTTTAAAGTTGGACAACCAAACATTTGGGGTACAGCAAAACTGGAAAACAAAACAAGGATTTTCAACCAAAAAAGCACTTGTTATGGAGCTCCTGTTGCATTGTGTATTCTGCTGGATTGTATTGGGTCCCTTTGAAAAAACTATTTACCAAGGATATTATGTAGATGGCTTAACCACTACAGATATTGGAACACTGAGGCTCCTAAAGGCTTGGGAATCTATCCCCAAACCATGAGTCTGATGCTTAACTGATGGAGCCACCCAGGCACCCCTCTAATGCATAATTTTAATAGTAAATTTGGACACACAGTACATGTCCAATACTTTTTGTTTCTTTCTGCATATTATTAACAAATATGTAGGATTAGAACCATCAGTATAGTGCTACCTCAATGAGGTACTAATAGCCAAATCATCTTTAAAACTGTGACACAAAACAGATTTTTTGGTCTGGTTTTTGGTTTTTGTTTGTTTATTTTTTAATGATTCCTGTTGTTTTGTTTCTATTTGCTTTGTTAGACTCTAGATGGCTTTATAGTTGCATGTCATATTTTTTCCCTCTAACTGATGATGTCTATGAATGTCTACTAAACATGTAGACAGATTTGTATTTGTTCCTGAGAGCTATCTCCCTATCTTGCCCATCTTTTAGGGCCCAGATCATGGTGTCTTTGCTGACTAATTTAACTTACACTTGTCTTATTCTACCTGTGACCTTGACTATCATGGCTGAACACTGACAAGCTACTTCACTTGGACAGCCAAGACTGCCTGAGAGGCCAGAGGAAGTTCTGGAGAGCATTGTCAGTTGCACACCCACCTGCAAGGTTAATCAGCCAAGAAGACTCAGAATCCTTGGGGTTGATGACGCTAACCAGGACAACACTGTAGTCCTGCCCACAATAGTAGAAGTCAGCAAATCAGGATGAAACAGAACAAGACCCAGGCAGACCATCAGTATTAAGCAGTCAAACCAAAAATGTCAGTCTCTTTCATAGTGCTGGGTTTCAGTTAATGTTCAGGGGATAAGCATAGAGAAAGGACTGCTAAGGAATTGCCAAGCCCATTATTGAGACCACCAAGGTACAGAGGCCAGCATATGGGTGACATGTCTCTGAGAATCAGGAGGACATCCAGGTTCTGGAACTTAAATACAAAGTCACATTTGGAAGTATGGCAAAGTTCACTCAAAGGGAGTTCCCTAGAGATGGAAAAAAAGATTGATCAGGTGACCAAATTGTCAGTGCTTCTTCTAGTTCCTATCCTTCTCGGATCCCCATTGACTTGTAGTCATTGAGGTATACTGTTCCAAAGGTGGGCATGTACTTATTCTCGAATTTTTTGCTTCCTTGATTAGGGAATAATCTGAAATCAGAACCTATGGCTTAGCCTTCACATAATGAACACCCACTCCACGCCCAGTAAATATTCGTTGTTTCATGAATATTGAATTATGGCTAAATTCGAGCCAAATGCAACACACAGAAACAAATTTCCTTTTTTTGTGTTGTCTTTTATTCCTCTCCAAATTTATCTGTGAACTCAAGCTCCTTCACAATGTGCAATAAGATTAGAAAAGAATCCTTTACTGAATAAGATGTTCTCTTGGACTTCTCTCTCAACATTAGGAGTGATTTCATTTCATCTTCAGGAAAGCATTAAGGCAGTTTTATTGAACTAGGAAAGCCTATTTCTTCTAAGTGTGCAGGTTCCACTCTGGGGGAAATCACTGCTTTCACACAGCTGCTTTTGAAATATATACACATATACATGTGAATGTGTGCTCACTGAGCCCAGCGGAACAGAGAGAAATAAAAAAGATTCCACATCCTAGACACTCTTGTCCTGTCAGCTGTTCATGACTATTAACAGCAACCCCCACAGCAGCAACTGTTGGGGCGTGTGTCTGCTTTCCAGACAGTGCTACTTGGACTGGGAGCAAAATGCCTCCAAGGCAGACAGAAGCCCATTTCCCAGCCAAGCAAAATCATTATCTGCAGAGTGGCTTTGACAGCAGCTGCAGTAGGAGAGTCAGGAGCCCATGGCCAGGCTGGCACAGTGTCGAGAGCTGGGTGTCTGGGTGCTGAAGGAAACCCACAGGTGTCCCGCTTCTGACAGTGTCCTACTCCAAAGCATGGCCAACTTGACTTGCTAAGGTATACCATTACTCTTTGTAGAAGAGGCAAGAATTATCCTATATAGTGCTTTTAAGATACAGCTAATTTAAAGCAATATACTTAGGAAGATAGTACCTAAATATAAAATATTAAGAGAAAAATTACAAAAAGGGAAAGGAAATTAACTAGGTAGACTTGTAGACAAAGCAAGAGAGAATGGCCAAACAAACCTCCATGTCTACTGGTTGGATCAACCAAGCACAGAAGCCAATCTCAACTGCAACTTCCACTCTACTGAAACAAAAGGGATTCAGTTTATTTCTAATTCCCTTGCTGTTCCCAGCTTCTGGGTGACCTTCTACAAAGGGCTCTTTGGCCTCCAGTCCACATTGTCTCTCCAAAGTTGTGAACCACCTGCTCATTCTAGGTTCTTAGGGACCAGGGTGGCCAGTGTGGGGACAAGAGATGCTAGCAGATGCAAGAGGAAGGTGACAGAAATCCAAAGAAGTGCAGGAAACCCAGCAAGGGGTAGCACTGGTGATGAGCTATTACTCCCTCACTTGGCATTAGTTTTCCTTTTCATATGTTTCATTTTTTTCTGGTTCCTTGGTGGGTGGCCCTCGGCCCTTATTTATCTTTTCACATGCCTAGTTCTGCTTGAATATGTGGATGGTTAGCATCTTCACCTCCCCAGTGACTACTTCTCCAAGTTATTTAAAGAAGCTCCACATGGACCTAGAGATTGAAAAAGGGCAGATGGAGAAGGAGAAAGGAGCTTAGGTGAGAACAATGCACACTTGATGACACACGGCTGGGAATAAATGGTTAAGTCTGCAGTTGCTGTAAATTCCAGAGAGAAGTAAGTATTTAAGATATCAATATAGTATTTGGCTTCTTTCTTTAAAAGCTTGGTTAGGAATGTTTACTTCTTTTTATCACTTAAATTTTTAAAGCTTGTTGCAACAACGTGGAAAAGCAGAAAACAGAGCCAGTAATTGGACTACTTGAACCATGATGTACGGCTATAGTCACAATGTACATAAATGGTTTTTGGTTCTTTACCTGTTGATTTATTTCAACAACGTGGTAATAACCTGTGGCAGGTACTGAGAGGTTCCTAAGTTTAGTAAGTGACCAGATGTTGAAACACATACCCACAATTAATAACCCTGTTTCACTGTTGCTGATTTAGCAGTGATGTCGCACAGCATTTCCTCTTATATTACCTAGTTGACTGGAATTCACACCAGAAGGCCCACAGCAAGTGAGATAAAAGCAGATTCCTGGGCCCCACTTCTATCTCTTATCCCACCTCTTATTCAGGTGCTCTTATTCAGGTGCTCTGATGCACAGTTACCCTCACCTGCAATGCTGTCTTCTCTCAGAGGAAGAACAACCTGAATCATATCAACTTTCAGAAAAAAAACCTCAATATGTGTTGATTTCAATGTGACAATGAAGCAAACATCGCCTACTGATATGGCTAGCAGAGCAGGGGCCATATCTTGTACCGAATCTACTAATTAGAGACTATCTGTAAAACATTTATAAAAGCAATTTTAATCTAGTGATTCTTTCTCTTTATTTTCAGTGGCTTTGTTTGTATACATGATGAGTAAAATATTGGAAGATCTAAAAATCCCAGAGACCACCATCTGGACTATTGTAATTGGCTTCTTTTTGGCATTCCAGTGATGTCCTCATCCCAGACCGATGGATAAGGTATAATTCTACTGGGAATATTTGTGTGGTTTGTTTGTTTGTTTGTTTGTTTGTTTGTTTTGTGGTTGGAGAAGAGAAGGAGCTTATAGAGAATCAATGATTGACTCTAATTAATTTAGACTCCTGGGTTTGCCTCTACAATCCAACTTATCCATCCAACTTGCTTTGTGTCTCTTCCTTCAAACGGATTGGTCAGTTCAGTTGTCCAACAGCCCCTCCTTGGACTGACACTACTAGACCCCTATTCATGCTTTTTCCAACAGTTAACACTCTCTCTTCCCTGCTTATGCAAATTATACCCAAAACTGTTCTACCCTACAGCAAATACTGTTCTCTTTTTAGTTTGCAGGATTTATCATCTATAGACTATACTATTTTGTTGGCATTTAATCATATTTTCATTCATTGCATCCCTTGCATTGTTATTTAACTTTTCAACATTCTATAAACTCTGACTGCAATAATCATATGTTCCATTTCTTTGTTTCCCCCCACAGGCTATAGCACAGCATGTAGAGCATACAGAATATGTATAGTGAAATGACTATTCACTGTTTTACCTCAGAAAATTATATTTCAATTCTGGAAGATTGGAAACATTTAAACAGACTGTTTAATTTTGGAAATCAATTGGATTATATAAAATATTTTTAAAAAGATCAGCATATTCTTGAATATTCTTTGAAATTAGAAATATCCAGTGTCTTTAGAAAGTCTGAATATAATAGTTTTTTTCATGTACATTTACATAATTTGTAAACATATATGTATATGATACAGAATTGCTCCTTAGGAGGAAGATTCTTTTCCTCCACAGGATAACACCTGTCTTATAAAATCACCTGTCTTATAAAATAAACAAAATTTAAAAAATACTTCCATCCCTAAAGGGAAGCTACTGTCTTCATTTAGAGACCTGTCTTCCATCCCACAGCCCCTGAATGTTCATTTTTAGTGATTTTTTCATCCTTTTTACATTGTTCTTTTCTTTCACTCTGTCCTGCTTTCCTTCTACTAATTGCGTTTGAGAATTTCCTGTAGTTGTCCCTGATTTTGATATTTCATAGTAGTTATTTAGCTTCTGCTAATAACACTGGGCTCATTTTTTCCAATTTCACTTAATCTTTTTACCAATCAAATAGCATCTAATATTTAAATTAATTTTATGCTTTTGGAAAAAAATGAAAACCTTAATTTATCAGGCCTCAAAAAGAGATATGAGAACACATCTACTGCCTCTTCAGGCCACTGTCCAGATCCAGAACATCTTAAAGTATCTGGTCCTGGACCTTCTTCCTTCTCTTTAGCAACTATATTTATCTAGAACAAAACATAATATATGACTTCTGAGTTGTGTTTCCAATGTTTTTGTTTATATCAAAATCTTATCAGTGTATGAACTGAAATAATTTGTATTAATGTAACAGAACAAAGTTATGTAACATAAGAACTGTTCCACAAAATCCAAGCTGCATTGTGTCCAGATGCATTGATGTGGCCAGTGGAGAAGTCTCTTGATTTAGAAATGCATGTTTAAAGGGTACTAGTACTCAGTGGACAAAACAAAGAACAATGTTTGTAAGTAATAAATAAAGGTTTAAGTGAAATAGACAAAGCCTTAAAACTAAGAGCAAGTCTGTAGCCATGAAAATGTTATTGAGACAAGGTGTGTGGGTAGAATTATGGGGGAATTTGTATTTAAGTTGACTTTGTTGACAGGGGTAATGCGATATTTCTTTCTCAGCTTAAACTTAGAAGGATGAATTAAAATATCATTGAATGAAAGTTGTCCAAAGGTACGCACTTCTGATTATAAATAAACACCAGAAAAGCAACGTACAACATGACATGCTGTATGGCATATTTAAATGACAGTTATTAAGAGAGTAGATCTAAGAGTTCTTACCACAAGGGAAAAAGCATTTTTTCTTGTACCTATGTGAGATGATAGGTGCTAACTAAGCTTACTGTGGTAATCATTTGACAATATATGTAAGTCAAGCCATTATGCTATACACCTTAAACATATAAAGTGTTCTATGTCAATTACATCAATAAAACCGGAAAAATGATTTCATAAGGTTGAGTCAGGGCCAATCTGTTCAAAGCCTGGAACAATTCTACAGAACCTTGATAGTAAGAGTAGACTCATGAGTCAAGAAGAGCTATAGCAAATAAACCCCCTACCCAGAGCCCTGTGGATTGGGGGGAAGGCTTGTCTGATGTAATCAATGCTGTTCATTGAGAAGATGACATTGGGTGTGAAAATACTGTGCAGGACAGAACTAAGAGCAAGTTCCCTAAGTCCAGATGAGCATTCTTGCAACAGTGGGCTGTGTGGGAACTTTGATGCAAGGTTGATTGTGAGACCTGGGAAATCCATGTTAAGATGGCGACAGCTCTTAGAAACACAGAAAGGAACAAGGAAAACAGAAAGGTTAGATGCAGCCCCTACATAGCATGTGAAAGTAAAGAATTGCCATGTTGGTTGGGTGGTGCCAGTGTTATAGAAGGAAAGAGAATATCTGTGAATCCTAGGGTAGTTTGTAGAAAACAAATTCTTTTTCTTCTTTGCTTTTGACTTCCCAGAGGGCAGCATTAGCATGTTGTCACATGAACAGTGAAAATGACTGGGATCCCTTTGGAATTACTCTGTGCCATGTCTTGGGGCTGCTGTAACAGAATACCATACACAGTGTGGGTTAAAAACAACAGAAATTTACTTCTTACAGTGCTGGAGGTCGGGAAGTCCAAGATTAAGGGACTAACAGACTCAGCATGTAGTGGGCTTGTTACCTGGTTCATAGTTTCCAGACTTTTCACTGTGTTCTTATGCAGCAGGATAGGGAGGGAGCATTCTGGGGCCTTTTTTATAAGGGCACTAATCACACTCATGGGACCCGTCTTCATGACCTAAGCACTTCCCAGAAGCTTCCATCCTAATACCTCCATCATGCTGGAGGTTAGGTTTCAACATATAAAATTTGGGGGAGTCCCAAGAATTCATTCTATAGCAATGTACGATCTGAATAAAGGAGACAGAGTAGAAAAGCAGAGAGGAGGAAGCTTGGTTCCAATCCTCAGGGGGTTGGTTAGTGAGTGTGGAGCCTAGGACCGTGAGTAAATGGACAAGGGGAAGAGTGTGCATGGCTGGAGAGGAAGAAGAGTGAGGTGAGGTGGAGGCAAGCTGGCCTTGAGGACCACACACTCTGGCAGCACTGTCCCAGCCTAGGCTAGCCTTTGCTCACTGAGAGAGAAAGGAATAAGGCAATTTTTGGAAATATGATGTATGGACAAGCATCCTCTACTTATCTTAGCTTGGTCCTTTGTACCTCAGATGACTTGAAAGCTACAGGTTGAACATAGAAACAGGTAAGTCTATAAAAGTAAATCGTGTCTTAGGCACCATGTCAATTTATCAATCTATGTAAATTACAACACATTAATTAATAAGTGCAATATTATCTCTTTTAAATATCCCAAATTCCCAAGGCTAACAATAATGTCTAATCTCCCTGATTATGTCTATGACCTCTAATTCAACTAATCTGTCATGGTTAGTTGGCTTCTGGGTTATTGGTTCCCAAACTTATGCAGACATGCTGGTTTGATTTAAATAAGGTATATAATAAGTTTTGAAGAGGTCTGTGGAATTCTAGGCCTAATGACCTTAAAGTCACTGGTAAAAAGTGATATTTTATTCTGAAGACTTTGTATAACAACTACAAAGCCAACCTTGAAGAAATAGAGTCCTAAAGTGTAAATACCTTTCTTAAAGATTTTCATTCCCATTCCATAATTTGTATGCTTGCCTTCAAGCTTTAGTGGAGTTTAAAGACTTAATCTCTTCACATGTGGAGTTCTTTATTTAACATTGAATTCCATCTTTT
Source organism: Neofelis nebulosa (assembly GCF_028018385.1). Classification (NCBI taxonomy): domain Eukaryota; kingdom Metazoa; phylum Chordata; class Mammalia; order Carnivora; family Felidae; genus Neofelis; species Neofelis nebulosa. The sequence continues at coordinate 87,387,831 of NC_080790.1, forward strand.
ATACTCATCAGTAAATATATTAATAAAACTCTGTTACTACTTTTAAAGTTTATAAAAAGTTAGCTTGTGGATGGCTACTTAGTGAATGCAACAAAGACAAAATAGATCATATTGAGAAAATGAAGGGGAAAGCAATCACTCCTTATTTTATTTTTTTTTTTTTGCAACACATTCTGGATATAACTTTTGAACAGCTGAAGCAGGTGCCCTTTGAATTTTCAAATTTGACAATTTTAGGATGGAAGTTCTTTTCCCATCTCTATTATTTTTGATATGTCAATTTTCCGATAATCTGGGGGCAGGTATCATAGTCAGTTGACAATTAGATCTCATTTCCTTTTTCTCTGACTATTCCTTTGTCTCCAGTGATCTCCAAAGTGGGGTGCATGACTTCCAAAGTGGGGAAGGCACAAGATGATCCCTTGTGAGGTCGGGGCTGAGTGTCTATTCTCAACCTACTAACATTGGTATGGGAAAACTGCGACAGACATGACTTTTATCTCCTACGTGCTCAATTTTTAAACTTCATACTCCTTCCTTTTTAAGAATCAAATTCGTTGTCTCTTTATGTATAATATTTTGCTGGTATGTAGGGGTTGGAATGGGACACATGGTTTAATCACAGGTACCTCAGGAATTTTGTGTTAAAATGTTTCCTTTGCATAGCTATTTAAAACCTAACACTATGTCTATTTTGTAATGAAAGGGTTGTTAAAAGAATTCCTGGCATGAAGAAATAGATGACAGAAGAGTGCAGGGGAGAATTTGGGTCAGATCTTGAAAATTCTCAACCAGTCATTGAAAGATAGTTATTAAGGCCTGAATTGACCTGAATACCTATTTCTTTTCCTCTTCCTGCTCAAGAGTAGGTAAATGGAGCTGTGTATGTGAGGAACCATCTGAACCATAAAGTAGAAAGTCCCCAAATATTTTTTTGAATGTTTATTTATTTTTGAGAGACAGAGATAGAGCATGAGCAGGGGAGGGGCAGAGAGAGAGAGGGAAACACAGAACCTGAGGCAGGCTCCAGGCTCTGAGCTGTCAGCACAGAGCCGCATGTGGGGCTCAAACCCACGAACTGCGAGATCATGACTTGAGCCCAAGTCAGACGCTTAACCGACTGAACCACCCAGGTGCCCCCAAAGTCCCCACATATTTGATCCTACAGTCTCAATTCTAGAAATCTACTGTAAGGAAATAATTGAAAAATGAGCAAAATATTCATATACAAATGCTTATTGAAAAATACTTTATGTTAAAAAACAAAAAAAGAGAAACACCTTTAATATCCCCAAATAGTGTATTCATGATGATATATCCATTCAGTGGATACACGGAATATCGTGTAACCTTTAACAGTGATCCTGTGTGAAAAAAAAAAAATATGAAAGCTTAGAAAGTTACCCTTGGTATGGACTTCAGTTAAGAAAGAATGATCAAATGCTTTATCCTGACACTAATGTTGAAAAAGAAACAATAACGAATTAGAAGAAATCCACCAATTCATTAGCTGTCAGAATCTTTGGGTGGCATAGCTAGAGGTTAATTTTCTACTCAATTTTAATTGCATACTTTAAGATTTTATTGTTTTTAATGAGCATGCACTGCATTTACAATCAGTAAAAGAAATTAAAAATATATTTAAAAATGAGAAAATATGATGACTCAACCTAGCAGTAACCCCCAGCACTGGCACTTCCTCTGGTGAGTGATTGTTACTATTACTTTTCCTTTCTACCTTCCCTGCTGAGAAGGGGTGCCGCTGTCCTGCTCTTCATAGCTATCTACCCCAGCCATGCAGTTATTACTCCTTTTAGAAAAGATAGACAGAACCCGGTGAGGAAGTGTGGCCTCTTCCAGATGCATACCTGCCTTTTACAACTTTTCTGGAAACTGTCTCAAAGCAACAGAAATAACCTCTAACCACGATGAAGTATCAGAATCTGTACTTACACCAATGCCGGATGAGGCACTGCACTTAGGGGACCCAATTAAGAACATGTAAATGCAATCTTTCTTCAAGCAAGTGGAGAGCTCCTGTAGCCCACAGGGCTGTGCAATGCAGCCCCCAAGTGGGAAGGGGAGGGCACTGTGCATGTCAATCCATTTGCTATTATTGGCTGCATTTTCTTCTGCTTACAAATCCACACATTCATAAATAACCTATTTTGATGAAGCAGTGAAAGCAATCTTTACTCAGATTTTGGATGTTTTCTGTTCTGTTTTTAACTTTTTTATTGAACTATAGTTAACATGGGATGTTGTGTTAGTTTCAGGTGTACAACATAGTGATTCGACAGTTGTGCACATTATTCAGTGCTCCCACGATAAGTGTGGTCACCATCTGTCACCACACAACATTGTTACTGTATTACGACTATATTCCCTAGGCTGTACTTTTCAACCACGTGACTTACTTATTTTATGACTGGAAGTTTGCTCCTTTTGTACTCTTCCTGTTTTCTGTTTTGGATATTAAAATATATCTTCTATTTTGTCATATTCTCCCAAGATGTTATGCAAATTAAGCCCCTTCTTAAGTAGGTTTCTGGAAGGATCTTAACACTGGGTGCAGTTAAGCTGATGCACTAAATTCCACTGTGATTGAACAAGATGGGTGAGGAGCCTGGCTCTATTGTCCTCCACCCCCCTCCAGTATCTCCTAAGCTTTGGAAATAAGACAGAGTAATTCTCCTTGCTGACAGTCTACTCAGGGTCTCACATTTCTGCAGCTGTCTGGTATGAACAAATTGAAGTTTTTCTGTAATTTTCTGTGAGACACAGCAGCCTTGGGATATCTTTGGTCACCTCATTCCCCCTTACATTCAATTTCCCACCATCAGTCTTGCCTGCCTTTGCCTGTCTTATCCTCAAAAATGCCTTCGCATGCGGTGGGCAGGGCAGGGAATGGGCAGGATCTGTGATGGATTTCTTACCAGAGGTAATACATATTGAGGTGGTAGAAAGGCTGTATAATTATTTTTTTCTTCAAGTGCTATCTTTGGGCCTCTGCCTCTGTAAGCTCTTGGCCTGGCCTCCCATATGCTCATTCATTCTCTGTGCATCTCAGAATTGCACGCATACACATGCAGCAGTATGAGTGTGATCACCTTCCTGGAAACAAAACATTTAAAAGGCTTTTCCTTTCCTTTCTGCAGTTTAAATCCTTCATCACCTTCCTGCTTGGTTATGCCCACATCTTTTCACTTTTTATCTGTAAATCCACACCTTCATCTGTGGATCATTCATCTTTTGGGATCCGGATTGCTTTAAGGATCAGATGGCATATATAATATACGTGGCTTTTCTCTGAAAAGTAATGAACAGCCCACGGAGAAGCAGTGGTTTTGCACTGTTATCTGATAATTTCCATAGTTGGTGCATCTTGCCTGGTGTTGGAACACACTGAGGTATTCTCATTTCACTCTCCTTTATCTCAGGCCTTAGGACTCCCACGTAATCAGAAAATCCACGAAAAGAGGGAGGTAAGGGCAGTCTAACTCATATTAATCAGAATGTATTACATTCGATCCTCCTTGGAATCTTATGATGTAAACATGATTACCTTTTCTACTGATGAAGACACTAAGGCTCAAGATAGGAAGACCAACATCACAGAGTCAGAAAATGGCAGGGTATAAAAGAGTGATAAAATTCCTCTGCTATTTTCATTACTTCTTCTGGACAATGCTTCTCTAATAGCCCTGTAGTGTTACTGCTGTGATCCTGCTGTGATCCACCTGATAGAAATCAAGGTGTTTCTCTAGGGGAGGCAACTTAACAGCTTCCCATTGCCCTTTCTCTTGACAATGACCTTATCCTAAGTTTTTATTCCTGGGCTGGCTGGAAAAAATTATTGCTGATGTAGAGGAAGAAAAAGATTCTTCCTCTACCCTCTTAGGTTCAGTGGCTGGGGCCAGTGAATCAAACTGATAAAAGACAAAATAACAGGTAGAAAAACAATTGTTTATTTATGCATGAAATGCACATATACATGAGAGAATTCAGTGATGAATAACTCGAAGGGGTGGTTAGAATTTGGAACTTATACATACCTTAGCAGAGGGCAATGAATTTGTGGAGGGATGACAAGACAAAGGAAAGGGGATTTGGACTTCTTGGGGTGGTAAGTCACAGGAGGGTAAATATATGGGGAAATTAATGGAAGACAAGGGATTTTTTAAGTAAGGTTTTTTTATTACAAATCCAACTCAGCTTTCTTTCTCCACTACTAATGACTATTCTTCTGGTATGGGAAAGAGGAGGGGGACACCTTCATAAAGGGAAATTTATGCCCTGCTTGTAAGCAGAAAGAAGGAGGGTAGAGAGTTTCCCCTGTGTCTGCTGTTTCTCAATTGCCTTAAGCTCAAAATAATCCTTATACTAGAGTGGCGAATTTTGAGGTCGTGTGCTGTGATTCCCCCCCACTGCTTCTTTTTTTTAAATTTTTAAAAATATTTGTTTATTTTTGAGAGAGAGAGAGAGAGAGAGAGAGTGAACAGGGGACAGGCAGAGAGAGAGGGAGACACAGAATCTGAAGCGGGCTCCAGGCTCTGAGCTGTCAGCCCAGAGCTCCACACGGGGCTCGAACTCATGAGTCATGAAATCGTGACCTGATCCGAAGTCGGGAACTTAACCCGCTGGGCTACCCAAGCACCCCCTCTTCATTGCTTCTTAAATTCTGTAAAGGGAGGATGAACCTGAGTAATACTCAGGGTGATGAGAGCCCTTAAGTCACAGAATGTTTTGCAAGCCTATGTCATCTTAGAGATATCAGTGCAACATTAAGGAGACATAGGCTGACAACCTCTATTTTAATGGGGGCTTCATTTTAAAATTTCCATTACGAGGGGCACCTGGGTGGCTCAGTTGGTTAAGCATCCAACTTTGGCCTAGGTCATGATCTCACTGTTCCCAAGTTCAAGCCCCACGTCAAGCTCTGTGCTGATAACTCAGAGCCTGGAGCCTGTTTCAGATTCTGTGTCTCCCTTTCTTTCTCTGACCCTCCCCCCCCCCACACTCTCTCTCTTTCTCTCTCTCCAAAATAAACATTTAAAAACTAAAAAAATAAATAAAAAAATAAAATTGCAATTATGAGAATATTGCTTGGAAATTGACCAAAGTAATGTTTTGTTAATTATGTGTTCAGATGGAAACATAGATTTTCCTGATAAAAATAAATATTTTCACTTTGTATGTCCATATATGTGATATAATTTTTTTTCAAATGTTTTGGTCTATTTAACGTGCTTTTAAAAATATTTTCAACCCTGTATTTCATTTTGTATATTATCTATGACCTCTCACAAAAACAAAGAAAGAAAAATCAGCTTGGTTTTTCCTTGCTTCTTCTCTTTCTCAAAGGCTTAATTTATAAATGCTTCGTGGAGAAACAATTGATTTAAGTGTTAACATGCAATGAACATGCACTAAAAGAGTCAATTATGTCAAGATCAACTAACCAGAATTCTTCATTAATGAAACATTAAAGTATACTCTGCTTTTATGAGGAAAATGTTATCTTGTAAGAAAAAATATCGAGAGAAAGTCATTAAGAAAAAAAGATTCAGGGTATGATATGGACTAATGACCACTGCAGTCGAAGAGTATTTGTATCCTCCTATCTATTCCAAATTCCCTGATAATGACCAGAATCACCATGTCTTTTTCCTACATTGGACTCTAAGCTACTTAGACCTGGGATATGTTAGGTACCCACAGTCCTGGGGCCACAGCACAGTGCCTGGCTCATAGTAGGTTTTATGAATAAATTCATGGTCAAAATGATGACCCAGAGATCCTGATTTCCATTCACCAAAAAAAAAAAAAAAAAAAAAAAAAAAAAAAGAACTAAATCAGTTCTGATAATTACTATGTTAGTGAGGTAGGTAGAAAGATCACTATAAGGAAAACCATCCGCAAGCATTACTATATCGGGGTGGCAGTTCCAGGGACAGTGAGGGCCTGGTGTTCTCTGGGATCTTCTCTGAATAGACAGACCAACAGCTCTTAGCCATTTTCTGCCTTCATCACCAAGGGCTCCACCTCCCTCTGGGGAGAGTTAATGGCTCATATGCATGGGTTTCAACGAGAAATGGGGTGCATTTATAGATGTGCTTTGGGGGGATTCTCTTGCAGTAAAAAAGTGGTTAAATCCTCAAGCTCTGGGGACACCTAGGTGGCTTAGTTGGTTAAGCATCCGACTCTTGATTTCGGCTCAGGTCATGATCTCACGGTTGTGAGATTGAGCCCCTGACAGTGCAGACCCTGCCTCAGATTCTCTCTCTCCCTCTCTCTCTCTGCCCCTCCTCCCCTCATCCTCTCTCTCTCAAAATAAGTAAGTAAACTTTTAAAAAAATACTAAAGCTCTGGACTTAAAATGCAAACCTCTGCTCTGCTAACTACCAGCTTGTTAAATAGGTTTTAATTAACCTTTCTGTGGCTGTTTGTCACCTGGGAAATGGCAGTAGTAACTGTGAATACCACTGACCCTTGAGAAACATGGTCTTAACTGTGTGGGTCCACTTATACAGTAGAGTAAGTGTATTTTCTCCTTAAAAAATTTTTTTTAATTATTTATTTATTTTGAGAGAGAGAGACAGAGAGAGAGAGAACAGCATGAGCAGAGGAGGTGCCTAGAGAGAGGGAAAGAGAATCTCAAGCAGACTCCACTCAGTGGAGCCTGAGGTGGGACTGGATCCCAGGACAGTGAGATCACGACCTGAGGTGATATCAAGAGTCAGAGGCTCAAATGACTGAGACACTTAGGTGCCCCATTTCCTTATAAATTTCTTAATAACAGTTTATTTTCTCTGGCTTACTGTATTGTACAAATATAGTATATCATAAATATAACATAAAATATTTGTTAATCAACTGTTTTTATTATTGATAAGGCTTCTGGTCAACAGTCGGCTATTAGTAATTAAGCTTTATACATTCATTTTTGACTGTGTGGGGATTGGTGCCTCTAGTCTCTGAATTCTTCAATGGTTAAAAGCCTTGCAAAGTGCCTGACACATACATACCTGTTGACTTCCAGGTCTACTTGAGGAATCATCCCTACACACTGCCCCATCAGCATAATGATCATGGATTTTCCTTTCAACTAGTCCTTGGTGACTGGACAGCCCCTCTGAGAGGTTCTCAGTTTGCAGGGGTGCAGCAGTGTCTCATATGCCTCAGTGAGTGTATTGTTATTGAACATCTGCCCACATTTTGGATTTGTTACTTTGGCTGAATTCTAAGAAGCAGAGTTACTAAGCTGGAAGTCAACATCATTCCAAAAAGCTGCTTTCCAAAAAGTTTGTCTGATTCATCCTCCCACCAGAGAATCTTGGCTTTGTGTATACTTACGGTATCCTGTATTTTCCTGTTCTCTGAAGTTGAGAGTATTGTATGTGAAAATATAAAAAAAAATAATGTAAAATCTAGGCACAAAGTCTATTACAAACTCACAGAAACTGAGCAGGGATGATTGGTGGCACACATCCTCCTGAGCAGTGGACCCAAGGCAAGGTGAGAGTGGGGTCTGGATATTGCCACTGCCCGCCTTTGTGGACCCCCACAGTGGGAGGACCTAACAGAGGAAGAATATCCTTTGATCCATAGAACTTTCTGATTCTACTCATTTTCTTTTCCTTCTGTCTTAACTTCATCCTTGGACCAATTCCTTCAAAGAGACCTGAGTGCTTCTGCCCCAGAGTCACATGAAACTCCTTGTTTCTTGTGTTTAGATCAATATAAAGGGCAAAAATAATTTAAAGAACGATTGACCTTCTTTGTTATTTGCACAAATTATTTTCATCTTTCTGTATGTTTGCAGCTATAGGGGTGTTTAAAAAAAGAAAAAGGCGGGGCGCCTGGGTGGCGCAGTCGGTTAAGCGTCCGACTTCAGCCAGGTCACGATCTCGCGGTCCGTGAGTTCGAGCCCCGCGTCAGGCTCTGGGCTGATGGCTCAGAGCCTGGAGCCTGTTTCCGATTCTGTGTCTCCCTCTCTCTCTGCCCCTCCCCCGTTCATGCTCTGTCTCTCTCTGTCCCAAAAATAAATAAAAAATGTTGAAAAAAAAAGAAAAAGGCAAGAACTATATTTTTGATCTCTCTAGTGTATCCCCGTTTCAATACTTCATATATTTGCCTGCCGAGAAAATACATTTCAGTTCTTCATGAGGGGAATGAAGATTTATATGTTTTATCTTTGTCCTGTGCACACCAATCCTAGCTCATGGCTTCAATAAGCTACAACAGTTAGAAGGTTTAGAAATGGTCAGCTGGAGGCAACAGATGATTTCTGAATTCAATCAAAAGATGATCCAGTCAGAGGTGTTCAGAGCTTTCCAAAGCCTGTACAAGCTTCCCTAGACTGTGCTGAACTGATAGAATAATTTGTCTCAAACCTAGTAGGCCAGAGTTCTTGAGCTCCTGAAGGCTTATGCCCTGGGGAGCCCAGCAACCCATTCATAATGCACTATGTGGCTAACTTATAAATTAACAACCCCAGCTTCTAAGACCTGTCAGTCAGGTGTCATTGCATAATGCCTGGAGACCCAGAAAGGAAGCACTCAGAATGAAGTTAGCAGAAAGTCTTTAAGTACATAATCACAAGATGCCATCAGCTCGTTTTGGTTTTGTGTCAGTATTTGATAATCAGGCTTTTTTGTTCCAAATGGTGCTCTTGTGGAGAAATGGGCAATCAATCATCTTGTGCCCTTTTTCCTCTGACACCTATTGGCACCTTGAATATGGAGTTTCCATGAATAGCCCTGTGTCCAGACACAGAGACTAGGTGTGGTTTCTTCCTCTCTGACTGTTCACAGATTGGTGCTGTCAGTGCCTGATGGGTGAAGGGTACAGTGTGGAGAGAACAGGAATGACTGAGTCCACTTTAAAAGTCAACAGGATCCCAAAGAAAGGAAATGCCTCCCTGATAGTGAAAGTGAGTGTGGTGTGAGTTCATATTTTAGTCAGGCTTTTGATGCCTTATCCATGCCTTCACTAAGCTGAGTAGTTCTGAACTCAATACACTATTGTTCATCATGCATAACATATTGAACCTTCAAAGGCTTATCAAGTCCAGTTTAGTTCAATTAATAGTTATTGAGTATCTGCTATATGCAAAGTGCCCTTTAGGCTTTCAGACAGGAATTCAGTGAGGACGAGAAAGCAGAACTCATTCTCAGGTCACCCCAGCCCAGGCAGTGGGATAGATTAAGCAGCACCCAAAGTAGGAGGTGGTAAGTCCTCATAAAAAGACATGAGGAGTTGGAGAGAAAAGGACTCAGGTAGGACCAGAAAGACTCTCTGAAACAGAATTTCAAATACAGAGATCTACACACCACATTACATGCTGATCCATACATCACACTGCATGGTGACCTACACACCACACTGCATGGTGATGTACTCATCATACTGCACAATGACCTACACTGTTATAGAAAATGTGAGAAAAGTCCCTGTCTCAATGTGGGTGGGTGTGCTCCCTGGGTTTCAAAGTCACTTGGAAAGTTAGATATAATTTGCTAATGTTTGCATATAAAAATAATTTACTTCCCTTAGCTTCTGTATATTCATCTTTCCTTTTTCTTGCAAACTATACAGATGACTCTTAATCCTTTATTTCAAGTGGCTGGAAGAAAATGAAATTACATTTTAGCTGAGACTTTGTTTTTATGAGAAAGGGAGAAAAATGGGAAATGTGACACATATTTTAATGGAGACCCATTTCTGAAAGTGGCTTGAAGCATCAGTAGTAAGCTTTCAGATAAAGTTTTGGGTGACATTTTAAATTTGTACTCTGGGTGGAAAACTTTAAATTATAGGGGCCAGAGTTTTGTCTTCTCTCTATAGCAACTTCTTATAGCTGGAACACACTGTTTATTCAGATCTGTGCCCTGCTGCAATATTTGCTATTTTGAAAATCATATCTACTTACGTTTTCATTCTTTTTATATCCTACACTTTAAAACTATCAGGTATGTTTTGATTTTATGGGGCTTTAAGACCTTATGCAGATAAGGGGCCCCTGGGTGGCTCAGTCTGTTAAGTGCCCTACTCTTGATTTCAGCTCAGATCATGATCTCAAGGTTTGTGGGTTCGAGCCCTGAATTGACCTTCATGCTAAGAGTGCAGAGCCTGCTTAGGATTCTGTCTCCGTCTCTCTCTGCCCCTCCCCTGCTCATTCTATATCTCTCAAAATAAATAAATTAAAAAAAAATTTTAAAAAGCCTATCCAGATACAGGATGACTATAAAATACAAAGACTGAAGTTTTGGGGCAGTTAATAAAAATTATGGCCATTGTTTGGGCACCTGGATGACTCAGTCGGTTAAGCATAGCATTCTTGGGTTAGGCTCTGGTCATGATTTCATGGTTCATGATTATATCATGGTTCATACTTGTTATTCTCTCTCTCTCTCTCTCTCTCTCTCTCTCTCTCTCTCTTTCTCTCAAAATAAATAAATAAACTTAACAAAAATATATGGTCACTGTTTAGCCTTAAATCACAAAAGGTTCATCATCATCAAAAAGTATTTTTAGAGATCATATATATATATATATATATATATATATATGCCCCTGTCCATGCCCTTAAGGATATTATCCTCCATTTGGTCATACAGGAAAGAAAATGATAGCCCCAAACTTCATATGACTTGAGTGACAAGACAGCATGGGGGAGGTGAGAAAGGGAGTTGACCATCCGTCTGGTGGGAGTGTTGCATGTATGGGGGCAGGACAATGGGAATCCTCGAACCTTCCTCTGGGTTTTCCTATGAACTCTAAAGTGCTCTAAAAATATATCTAAAATATATCTAAAATATCTAAATATATAGATATTTATATCTAAAATATCTAAAATATCTAAATATCTAAATATATCTAAAATATCTAAAATATATCTAAAATAAAAAGGATTTCACCAGTTACCATGCTTTTCAACCAGTCCTGAAGATCCTAATGTCACCAATGCTTTCTTTCCTTCCAGAGAATACACACTTGCACATGCATGCATTCTCCCGTTTCCTTCCAACATGAATACAGAATGCTCTACACATTGCTTTGCAATTGGATTATTTTTTTTTTACTTTATATATCGTGAAGATAATTCCAATATTAGTTTAAATAACTTCCTCAATTTTTTTTTGGAGAGGGAGGGAGGTGTTTGCACAGTATTTCATAGCATGGATGACCAAAATCCAAAATATATTTAACCATTCTCCTTTTGAAGAACACTTATGTTGTTTAAAATCTTTGATGGTACACAGCATGCTGCAAAGACTATTGTTACTTGAATCACATGCAACTCAACCCAGAGGACTATATTTTTGTGGTTGCGTGGCTTTTTGCCCCAAGCAGATCAGAGAGTGTCACCACCTTCACCACACTCTCTCCATCACTTATTTTCAAAACAAATCTCCGTTCCTAAGCAAGATCTGGTGTTCAGCTGCCTTCTCTGCCCCCTCTCTGAGGTATCTCTCTCCAGTTCTATATTCTGCTTCTGCAGCCTGACCCTCACTGCTTCATAGTTGTTCCTAGATCTGAGCCTTTATTGTGTTGTCACTCAGCCATCCAGAATGCCTTACACCAGCCATCCACACTTTTTCCAGGCAGAAAAGGAATCCTTAGTCTTTAAAGACAACATTCACCATATCTGTGGAGATTTCTAAACCCCTCAGGAAGAATTAAATGCCTTTTCCTCTGCCTTGTACCTCTGCTTCCATAAATGTCATTTTCCATGTGTTGTGAATAGCCCTTCTGGATCTGTTCTTCAAGGACAGGCCCTGGGCATACTATTTATATTCCTTCCTGTGCTACCACTGTGACTGGTACACTGTAGTCACGCAGAAAACAAATGGATATGACTTCCTTTTCTTCTTCCTCCACCTGCCATACTAGATCTGCATTAGGTTAAGGTTCCTGTACTCACAACAAATTAGTACTTTGCAAAGTAAACACACAAAAGCTCTGGCTAGAGAGAACCTTGCCTTGATGACAGTCACCTCATGCCTACTGATTACTTGGTGTCCCTTGACATTCATCATCTGCCAGTTATTTTCAGTTCGTAACCCACTCTATGTCTTAGCTACATTTGCTTCCTGCTGCTCAATTTTAATCTTGCATGTCTAGAAATTGCACCTGCTGTTTATGCTGACCACTGACTCCCGGCTACCTCTTTAACTTCTTCCTTACCTGCCCAGAATTTGAAACTTTCTGCATCTCAGTTCTTACAGATTTATGCTTTCTCATTACCATGTGTCTTTTCTGCTTCCCAAATACAAAGCTTCCCAAGGTCATCTTACATTTATCATGATAAATAGTTTTGGGATGCCTGATCTTCATTTGAGTCTTCAAGATGACAAGTTCTTTTTCTATTTGTACTCCTTGTGAATGAACAGCAATTGGTGCAGTTAACTGACAGAATGCTTGGGTTCTCAGTCCCACTGTCTAGATCTGTAGTTGGATGGCAGGGATAGATGTCCAGTCTCCAGGCCAGTCTCTAATGTGAGGCCTGCAGCTTTCAGGCATGAGATAATTGGGATTAGAGGATCTCCCCTGAACACACAGGTTCCATCACACTTTGTACACAAAGAGTTCTCCAAAATCTATAGTTATCAATAGGTATTGCTACCAGTGTTCATCTTTGTTTCCACTTCCACCACTATGCTGTGTGTGTTGAAGTTAGATCTCTCCAAGATCAGGATCCTACCACCAGCTTCCCATAGTTCTGACCCAGTTTTTTCCCCCTGAGTTGTGTTCTTTGAATAGAAAAAGTCGGTTAGTGTGGGCAGCAGTGAGGGAGGCACAGTGATTTACATGTGCAGGGAAGCCAAGGAAAACATTCAGACATTGCCATCCATTCACAGACTGCTGCATCATCAATAGAAAGAAAGAAGAATTGGCCTTAATGAAATAAGAACAGAATTTTACAGAGAGAATAGATTAAAAAATATTTAAAGAAGGGGGTTTTGCAGTATTGAGTATAAACTGAAAAGGGCATTCATGAAGTGTCTTACATTGGCTACACTAATGAGCACAAATGATGACATGGAAAATTAAATCACTAACATTGTGAACATGGTCAACAAACCAAAAAGACAGTTGATGGCACATCCACTTTGGATGACAGATTGGCAGTTTCTTATTAAGTTAAACATGGTTTTGTCATGGAATCAAGCATTTGCACTCCTAGATATTTACCCAATGAGTTGAAATTTTATGCCCACATAAAAAAGTGGATACAACCATGATGTCCTTCAAAAAATAAATGAATGAACACACTGTGGTACTTCCAAACAATGGATTATTATTCAATTATAAAAAGAAATGAGCTATCAAGCCACATAAAGATATGAACTTCAATGCATGTTCAGTCTGAAACTACTTCATATTGTGTAGTTCCCACTGCACAACACTCAAAAAAAAACAAAAGTATAGCACCAGTGAGAAGATCAATGTTTGCCAGGGATTTGAGGGGGAGAGGTAAGGGTTGAAAAGATGAAGCAAAGGGCATTTTTAGGGCAATGAACTATTTTTTGTGATATTGTAATTGTGGATACATGACATTACACATTTTTTCAAAACCTGTTGAACTTCACAGAACAAAGAGTGAACCTTACTGCAGGCAGAGTAAAAAATAAAAATCATCCCCAGGAAGAAAGGAAGACTGTAGGAAAAAACATAACTGCATTTAAAATTGCATGAAACAACCTCACTGAAAGAAAGGTTGCTACTTGCTGTCTGTCTTGGATCACTTGCTCTAGGAAAAGTCAGTTGCTTATCATGAAGACACTCAAACAGCCTTTTACAGGATAAAGAACCAGGAACTTCTGACCATAGTCATTTTGAAAGTGGATCTTCCAGCCTTCAGATAATTGCAACTTTGGCCAATCTGGTGGTACAGAAACAACCAGTTCAGCTCCTTTCAAATTCCTGACTCACAAGGACTGTGAGATAATAAATGTGTTAAACTGCTAAAGAGGACACAGAAAGAAGGAGAAGAGAGAGGAAGAGGAAGGGATAAAGGGTAGGAGTGGGGGAGGGTAGGAAACAGAGGGAAATATGAAGCTATTGAGGAAGAAGTTGATAGACATGGAAGAAAGACAGTGGAACTCCAATCTAGAATGAAAAGAGAATAGTCAATATATAAAAGTAGAAACCTTCTTGAGCTTTAAAAGTATTCAAATACAGGGACGTCTGGGTAGCTCAATTGGTGAACCATCTGACTTTGGATCAGGCTATGATCTCACAGTTCACGGGTTCAAGCCCCATATCAGGCTCTGTGCTGATAGCTCAGAGCCTGTAACCTACGTCAGATTCTGTGTCTCCCTCTCCCCCATTCACACTCTGTCTCTTTCTGTCTCTCAAAAATAAATAAACATTAAAAGTATTCAAATAAATTGACTCAAAGAGTTGGCTATATTTTGAACCAAAAAAAGGGGAACATCCTGTTTATTCAGAAGAGAAAGCCAAGAAAAAAAACCCCACAAAACAAAAGAGAAAGTCATGTAGGTATCCTGGCAGCCAGAAAACACAATAAAACAATATCAAGAAAAATAAACTAGTTATTTCTAAGAAATCTGCATGACCTCAGACATTTTCTCTGCTATACTAAATTACAGCGGGAAAGGAAGAAAATTGTAGGAGAGGTGATGCCAGCAAAATGGCCAAATATCTTCTTCTGAGCAAGATTTTGGCATCCATTCACAGACAAAGGTGCCTCCGTGGGATCTGGGAGACCAGGTGGGGATTTGGAAACCTTGGTGTAGTCTAAGACTTAAGAGGGTCATTTTCAGAAGGCGGGCTCTGAGCCACACCACTGACTCACCAACTGCATGCGGTCTGGTTACAGAAAAGAGAACTCCACACCTCTGGGAACTTTGCCACAGCCCAGTTTGGCTGTGGGTCTATAAATTCTTTCCTCTCTGCTCCTAGGAATATATTTTTAGAAAATATTCTCAAATTTATGTTTTATTGGTATTATGGTACAATATTAGGGAATAACTTTAAAATTACAATGAATAATGCCCTGAATAATTACAATGAATAATGCCATCATTATGATGAGCTCTAAGATTGATGAAGAGGATGGCTTGTTAATGAAATGGAAAGCAGATTAAGTAAAATATCAAATTAATTAGAGAAATGCAAAATTATGTAGAAAGAGTCAGGTCTCAGCTATATGTATTTTTTAAGTGCTTTAAAAATCAACCAGATAGTAATGTCAAAATTATATGGGTGATCATTTTGGAAAGTGGGATGTAAGGCAAGATATAAGTATAGGCTAAATCGGCTCTAACAAAGAAGCCAAAAATACAAGTGTTCAACAAAACAGAAGAGTATTTATTACTCAAATAACAATTTGGAGATGAGCTGGTGGTTCAGAACTGGTAGGAGGGTGTGCAATTAGAGCTCCTTCAGGAACTCTTGGTGGTCCTTGCCCACTGGCTCCATGCTGGTCTGCTAGCAACACTCTGTGTTCTAGCCTATGAGAATGGTGGAGGGAGGATGGCAGAGGATTGGTATAGAGAAAGAGATCTTAGGGAAGATACTAAGCAACTGGGCTTCACTGTATTTTCCTCAAATTTAGTGGGGTTCTACATCTCAAAGTAGCAAAGGAAAGGATGCAGCCAAGGTCATTTAGCCATTAACCAGAGATTTCTTTCCCTTCCTTAATATTTCTCTCTCATTTAAAAAAAATAAATTTTTATTTCTTTAAATAATTTTTTAATGTTTTTATGTATTTTTTGATAAAGAGAGACAGAGCGCAAGCCAAGGGAAGGGCAGAGAGAGAGGGAAACACAGAATCTGAAGCAGGCTCCAGTCTCTGAGCTATCAGCACAGAGCCTGATGCAGCCCCTCACCAACCACAAGATCATGACCTGAACTGAAGCCGGACGCTTAACCAACTGAGCCACCCAGGTACCCCTAATTTTTTTTTTTTGAGGGAGAGAAAGAGAGAGAGAGAGAGAGAGCGCGAACATGTGTTAGTGGGGGAGAGGGAGAAACAGAATCCCAAGCAATCTCCATGCTCAGTGCAGAGCCTGATGCGGGGCTTGATCCCACAACCCTGGAACCATGACCTGAACCAAAATCAAGTCAGATGTTCAACCAGCTGAGCTGCCGAGGTGCTCCATCTATCATTTTTAATTAAAAAAATTAGGCATTGTATCCCATTTATGATTTTTATAAGCACACATATAAACTAGGAAGAAAGGAAACTCTCAATGACTTTGTTCCATAATATCTCTGAAAATAAACATAACTATTATAGGTAGCTGTATACTTTACAGATGCTTCACTTTTTTTTTTCATATTTCTTATTTGAACACCAAGGAGACAATAATGAAATGAATTACCTAATAGAACACAAAATCTCAAAACAGTTTCTCTGGAACTTTCTAATAGAGCAGATTGCTGTCTTGATTTTATGTATTATATTTTCATAGCAGATCATCCTTATTGAATGCAGTTGTTAGTTTGAGTGGGAAGTGGAGAATATTCACTCAGTTAAACCTAGCTTATTTCCGTGAGGAATTAGCTGGAATTCTCTCAGTGGCTATGAGAAGTTGTCTTGGGTTAGAAATTCCCACAGACAACCCAGAATTTGCTTCATATTATTTTATCTTTGGTTCTTGATCATATGCTTTCTTGTTGGATCAATTACAACACTTCCCTCCTCTGCAGATTAGAAAGAAATATCAAGAGCTTCTCCAAAGAATGTAAAAACTTCAGACCTATTTATTTCTCCAATTATAAGCTTTGGCTTTCAGATTAAACCTTATGTTTATTCCTAAAATTTTAAATTATTGGTGGGTTTAAAAATATTGCTGGGGCGCCTGGGTGGCTCAGTCGGTTGGGCGGCCGACTTCCTCTCGGGTCACAATCTCGCGGTCCCTGGGTTGGAGCCCCGCGTCGGGCTCTGTGCTGACAGCTTAGAGCCTGGAGCCTGTTTTGGATTCTGTGTCTCCCTCTCTCTCTGCCCCTCCCCTGTTCATGCTCTGTCTCTCTCTGTCTCAAAAATGAATAAACGTTAAAAAAAATTAAAAAAAAATATATTGCTAATTACCAGAGGCAAAAAATATCAAAGTGTTGAAAATATTAAAAGTTAACAATCTTCTTGCAAAAAAAATGTCTTCAATAGAATTCTCAACTAATGACAATGACAATGTGGGTGTCATTTAGTTGACAATTTTAGCTGACAAAGACATATGATGCAGTAGCATACAAAACATAGGAAGACTAATGAAATATGAAAGCTATTGAATGCAAAGCATTGGACATGAATGGGATGGTTTTATAACTGGTAGAAAATGTTCATTTAGGGACAAGATAATTGCTCTGTCAATCTATATCCTGTGGATTTAATAGTCTACTGGGGTATTTTTGTTGCTATGATATTCTCCTCTATGATTATGGCAATGGCTTTTAAGTAAATAGAACCACTTAATAATTTGATATTAGCGGTTAGTAATAGCAGCCATTTATGGTATTGCCTCAAGCTTAAAATGAATGGGTAATAATGCTAATAATAATGGCTAACTCTATGGGCAAGAGATATTTGAAATGCATTATCTATGTCAATTAACTTAATCCTCACAACAGTTCTCTGAGATAGGTATTACTATTATTTGCATCTTAAAGATGAAAAAATCACTGTCAAGTTCCTTTAATAATTTTTCTAGGTTCTTATGTGCTTTAGAAACACAATGAGGGTGCCTGTGTGTGTGTGTGTGTGTGTGTGTGTGTGCATGTTATGGAAGATTCGCAGAAAGTAGGTTGTAGAAAGAAGCAAATACAATCGACCCTTGAACAACAGCAGATTAGGAGTGCCCTGCACATCAAATATAACTTTTGACTCTCCAAAAACTTAACTGCTAATAGACTACTGTTGACCAGAAGCCTTACCAATAAAATAAACAGATTAACCTATATTTTGTATGTCATATATAAATATAATACTGTAATAAAATAAGCTACAGAAAAGAAAATATTATTTAAAAAATTTAACGTTTATTTATTTTTGAGAGAAAGAGAGAGAGAGAGAGAGAGAGCAGGGGAGGGGCACAGAATCTGAAGCAGGCTCCAGGCTCTGAGCTGTTTGCACAGAGCCTGATGCGGCACTTGAACCCATGAACCATGAGATCATGACCTGAGCGAAGTCGGACACCAACTGAGCCACCCAGGCACCCCATAAAAGAAAATATTTTTAAAAAATTATAAGGAAGAAAAAATACATTTATAGTACTGCACTGTCTTTATTCATACCATAAGTTTACATCAGCTGTTTTTAAGATCAAACTTCCATTTGTCAGTACCTGTATCAGTATTGTGGTACATGATACAAAACACTGTAGATGTTATATGTATCAATAACACTAGCTATTAAAAATGAAAAGATAATTTAAAGTGTTTGTGTGCATACGGTGTGATAAGATTTAAGTTTTTATAATAGATTGTAGATATTTTGTGGTATTCAGTGATAAAATAGACTTGCATCTGCATATATTTTATGCACTCCTAACATACTTAACTTTTTCTTATTTTCTTCAACATTTGTAAGCTATGTGGCTCATCTGCAAGTTTTTTCAAACTGTCACAAAAAATTTTCCAATGTATTTATTGCTTATAAGTAGAAAAAATTGCTTATAAGTAGAGCCACACAGATCAAACCCACGTTGTTCAAAGGTCAGAGAAATGTCCCCAGGAAGTCAATTATACACACAGAGATGTGGTTGCATACTTAAGGAGCCTTCTGGTAGATGAGGTAGATGGCTTACTATGAGCAGCAAGCCAGGAATGGGCTCTGGCTTTGTTTAAAAATCAAAAATGATCTCTTCTGGAAAGGAAAGGCATTCTGGTAATAGTGATGGAAGAGAAAGAAAAGGAGAAAAGGAAGAAGAGGTAGGGTAAATAATAGCTAACATTCACTGAGGACCTACTGAGGGCAGACACCAGGTTTGCATTGCATTGTCTCCATTTATAGATGAGGAAAATGAGACACAGATACACAAACTGCTGAGGTTATAGCCAGGAAGTGGCCAAGCAGGGATTCCTGCCCAGGCATCCTGACCCTTGGATAGAACACTTCTGAACACATGAAGGTGTTAGTGAACAGGTGTATATGAAAAGGCAAGGACCAGCTCTACACTTAACTCTCTACAAAGCCTTTCTTTGTATTCATGCACCATGATGTTTCCCTCCCTGTGGACACCTGTGGGACTGTGCCATGTAGGGGGCTTCTTGTTTGATCTGACTGCGCATCTCTTTTGATCGTTTGCATGCATGCATAACTCATCTTTGTAGCTACAGCAAGTGCTTCTGTAGAAACACGTTCTCTGTTTTCTTCCATTTACATTCTGTGCTGTGCAGCTGTGCTTGATGCAGTCCTCATTCAACTCTTTAAGAAGGCATAGTGAAGTGACAGTAGTTATATGCAGGTTGGGGCAAGTGAGGTGACACATCATGTCTGTGTTCTACTTTATGATTATTGGGACAAGTTCTGCAGACTCCTCTGTAGAAGGAGGCTCCCCTGACATGAACTATCTGTCCATCCTGCCAGTGTTCTTTGACATCCATCCTGAATGTTGCATTGTCCAGGCAAGTGAATTGATCTCTCCTTCTGTTGTCCTTCCAATTTATAAATAATGTTTGTTTCAGACTTTCTTTTGTTTTTGCCTCCTCCTCTTTAAAGACAGTGTCCGTTATTATGCCCCGCCCCCCCCCCGGGGTCTGTCACACTGCCTCAGTGTCTTTGCACACACTCCTGGCTTTGCCTGGAAAAACCTCAGGATCAGCATGGCTCACTTTTTCATTGATCCAAGTGTCTTATCAGAAAGACCTCATGTGCAACCATAGGGAGGAAATATCTCAAGGAGATGAGTATTCTCAGTTCCAGTGCTGGGAACATAGAAGAACATGCAAGGAGCACAGGATGGAAAGCAACCATTGATGCCAAGATGCTACCTACATCAATCTCCCAGCTCCTTCCTTTTATGCTCTAACTCACTGGCTTTTGCTTCATAGTAGGTGTCTGCACTAGCGTTGGTTTGCAACCTCCTCCTGAGATTCTCCAGTATAATCTGAAACCAGCCCTCAAGTGCAGAGGGCAGAGAGAGATGGGAGAAAGGCAGCCACTACAGGCTGACAGGATTATAAAGCAAGAAAACACATAAGAGGCTTGGGGGCTGTAAGCAAAATGAGTAGATTTCTGCGCTTGCCAGCCAAATTGTACAAGTTTATAAAGAGGACTTAACTGGGTTCAGTCACATATGCTGCTCAGGTGTTCTCAACATCACATCACTGTCTCAAGGCTGTGTCCTTGGAACAGCCTCTGAGAGTGGGAAAAGAAAGCAAAACCCACATCCCAAGGACAGGGATATGTTTATAGGTTTATTTTTTGTTGTCTTTCTCCCCCTAGATTTCATGCTACATTGAACAGAGTGAGTGGTCTTACTTTGTTTCCTTCCCTGTGGTACCCTCAGCACATCATCTGGCACATAGTAGGTGTTGCTGCATAGATGCCTGTTAGATGAATCAGTGAATAAATATGTGTTAGGGATTAATTTACAGACTTGTTTTATTTAATTTTTAGTTAAGAATAAAATATGGGGGCACCTGGGTGGCTCAGTCGGTTGGGCGTCCGACTTCGGCTCAGGTCACGATCTCGCGGTCCGTGAGTTCGAGCCCCGCATTGGGCTCTGGGCTGATGGCTCAGAGCCTGGAGCCTGTTTCAGATTCTGTCTCCCTCTCTCTCTCTGACCCTCCCCCGTTCATGCTCTGTCTCTCTCTGTCTCAAAAATAAACGTTAAAAAAAATTAAAAAAAAAAAGAATAAAATATGGCTCTGGGATAGCTGTTAGTGCATTATTTTTTCAATACTGTGTCTCAAAGATTCTATTTTTTTTAATGCATGTTAGTGCCTCATTACCTGATTGTATTTGCAAATGACCTCAGCTTAGGCAACTGTCTGTTAGCTGTAACAACTTTTTCTCAGAATAGTTTTTATTATGTTTCTCATTATATTTACCATTTTTCAATAACACAGAGGATCTGTATGTCAAGCGCTTCTTTATTTCACCAAATTTGAGGAAACCACCAATTCCATTCTCTCTCCCTCTCCCTGTCTTTCTCACCATCTATCACATGTACACATAAATGTGTACAGTGGTCATGGCTGTGGAAGATATCAGTAAAAGGCAAGCTCCTTGGATACAGATGTTTTGGTTTATAGATGAGCAAATTGAGTCTCGAGTGTGTTTGTGGTGCATTCAAGATTATGTTGGGAAACAGTGGCAGAGCAGGACTGGAATCCAGATTGCCTGTCTTCTAGAGGGACATTCTTTCCACCATACAGCACAGTCTCTTTTCATGAACTGTTGTATTGTACATCTAAGCTATGTTGCTTTTGTATGGCACAGCTCTTATAAGATGAGCTCTTTAAATTTAGTTAATTCCCCAAGTGAACATCTGAGCTTGAGTGATATGATTATTCCTTCCATGTACACGAAAGGAGACATCTGTGCGAGGCTGAATGATTGGCCATAGGTCACGAGAATGATTTGTTTGAATTCAGAGACCATGCTTGGATGTTGGAACAGCCCTTTCTTGTGGCTCAGAGAACAAAAAGTTATGCAAATCAGGGAGCTGTGTTCTGACTTCAGCCCATCTGGACCCTGATTATGTGGAAGCAATTTCCTTATAATCCTTATTTTAGTATGTGCTTCCTCTCTTGATTCTTGAGCCATTGCTGCATGAAGTCCATGCAGCTTCAGTGATTTGCTTCCACTTAATGGACTTTATTTTTGCTTAGATTGACTGGGTATTTTGCATTTGCCTTCAACAACATTAGAGAAGTTATTTCTGGAGGGGAGACATTAAAATCAATGTGTTATTATAGGATGTTGGATTACAGTAACCCAGAGAAACTGCCTTAAAATTGTTGCTGTCTCCTATAATCTATTCTCTCCCTTTCTTATACAAAACATGAGGAAATCTCAACCACCAGGGTGACTATATTTTTGTTTCCAGAGACATAAGCACCAAACTTAAAGATTATCACCCACACGATCCAGATGGCAAATGCTATAGGCTTCACTTGGGGCATAAAATGTGTGCAGGCACGTGTATGTGCTGGTCTGACTGCTTGGCATGCACCATGCTCTTGCTGTGTGTGTGTGTGCAGAGACTCCAAAGCCACAATGGGGCTTCGTCTGCTAGAACAAGCAAATATGGATTGAAAGAGATTATCTACAAATTCTTCTTGATAGAATACGGATGGGTGTTTCTATTTTTATACAATTTCAATGCTGGGAAGTAGATCTATGATTGCAAATTTCCTCCCGTAAGCAATGGATAGGAGGTTTCGAGAATGTGAGTGTGGGTGTGGATGTGAGTGTGTTTCTGAGATAGAGAATGTGTGCTTGAGAGAGACAGACAGAGAGATGGTGACAGAGACAGAAAGACAAAGAGAGAAATGCAAGCCTTTATGCTGGACCCTCGGTTGGCCCAAGAAACTCACTTTTCCTGACTGGCTCAGTTTCTTCCTTATTACTTCCTCTCATCTACCTTGGAGTTATTTACCCATGCTTTACTAAATCTTTGAAACAAATGCTTTACTTGCTGCTTTCCGAGCTCTCCCTTTTTTTTCCAAGATAGGCCTTCAAAAGCACCCATGCATTCTCTACAGCCATGTTCCTAATGCTTGAGGATGACCAGTCACCTCTAAATGTTCTCACAGGTGAGCCTGGATCCTTCTAGGACCTGGAAAGTTCTATTGAGGGTTGATTTAGGCCAGCAGTGACCCTGGCCAGCTAGACTTGTCACTTTGGTAATCCTGTCTCTGGCCTAAGTGCTCCTGGAAAAATGGGGCCATTGTCCAATTCTTCTTTATACATTGGTTCCATCCCCTAGGTTCCTGCCATGGAAACTACATCCCTAGAACAGCAACAGCAGCAACTATGATTCCAGGTTGCCATGTAGGGTCTTGTAGGTTGTGTACACAACTCTCAGGAGTAACAGGCAGCTCCTAGCTTTCATAGATTTATATATTTACTCCAAGACATTTTCAGCTCATAGGGAGTGAAATGTCTAAAAGAAGCGGTGCTTCTTTCAAATTTGTACCACATCACCAGATGGGATGTCAGTGGGGCTGCTTTCTTTTAGCAAGAGAAACTCTGAAAATTCACTTTTGCCCTCTGGCCTGGCAGTGGTCTTCAGCCAGCAGACTTCCCTCATCTATGACCCCAAACAAGGAATCCTTCTGACCCCAATATTTCTCTCCTTGTTCTGGCTAGGAGTTCACCACCTGAAGACAGTGATGGCCCGAACCTCTGCATTCTCATGCCAGATGCATGCACATTAAAACACTGCTCTTGCTGTTCTGTATTGAGTGTAGATAATGCAATCCTGTCCCAGATTTTTTCTGTGGTTCTAGTATGAAGTTCTTACAGAGTCACCCTTGCTTTAAATGCACCCTTGCTTTAAAAGTCACCATTCCTTTAAATGCATTCAGCACGCATTGTGCTTGCTGCAAGGTGCTCTCTTCTTTCTCCTGGGCACTTCTGCACCACTGCAAGCATATCTGATTTCAAAATACAGTGCAGCCTGGATTGTGGAGAACAGTCCAAGCCACAGATTCCTAAGATAGAGTAGGGGCATTTCTCCATGCTTGCACCTTATTGTTTCTTCCTGGGCTGACTTGACTCCCATTCTTTAAAACCAGTAGGTGTAGGTATAAAATTGGGGGTAGGCATATGGAATGGGCTCACCTGGATATTAGATTAAAAAGCAAGGTGTTTAGGTTTATTTTCCAGAAAAGAAAGCAGCAGAAAAAGCAAGAAAAATGCACCATACAGTCCTATCAACTAGGAAAGATAGAATAAATGGCATGTTGCTTATGAAGACACTGTTTTATGCCCCAATCATTTGCTGAGCCATGAGGTTGTTTGAAGTCACTAAAGTCCACTGAATTGTTGGGCTGTATCATTTCGGCTGGGGCCTTGCCCTTTTAGTTTTAGACTGATGGTTCTGCTAAAAGTCACACACACACACACACACACATACACACACACACACAAATACATATGTGCATACACACAAAACAAAGTGGGAGAGCAAGTTCTAGGCTGTGGACATGCTAATCCATTGGGTTCCTCAATGCAAAGAGACATTCTGTCTTCCCATTATTGTCTGCCATGGGCTGAAAAGTATTGCATCTGACACATCTTTTATACCACCCTACTTAACTATGCATTTCTATGGCAACTATCAGTGTAGCACCTGGATCCTCATTAATCCTCTCAATGTCCCTATTTGGTAGGCAGCTGACAGCTAATATAATCTTCATTCCGTAGGTGAGGGAAACTTTACCACCTTTTGTTAATATTGCTGGGAAAGAAGAAAAGTGTAAAAGATCTATAAGCAGAATAGCAGTGCATTAAAAGTTTTGGGGAAAACTATTTTGCTTTCACTTTTCCGTATGTCTCTCCCTTCATCTTTTTTGGGACTTCTTCCTCATCTCCCATCCCACTTTCTAAAGCTTCTCCTCTTCAGTTTATACACAAAAATAGAGCAGCATTGCTCCCAATTTCCCATGTTTGGAAATAAATAATGGAGGCGTCTCTAGACTTCTGAGTTTAGGATCACTTTCTGGTCCGGACTAGGCTCTTCACAGAGGCAGTTTGTCTACCAGCATTCACCTTTTCCTTCAGCAACTTTATGGCATTATATGTATTGTTTCCTAATGCCACCTGATTCCAAGAATTAGTGTTCAGTCAGTGGACACTGATGTCACCAGGAGGGCTTCCACGGCGCCCTATCCGGAAGTGTGCAGCCTGTCAGATAAAAAAGACAGGGAGCTGAGTTGCCTTCTCTGAGGGCAAGCGCCGAGACTCCCTTCAACAGGCACAGGACGTTGGGGACTGCCCAAGAGTACAAAATAATGCTACATATAAAGGTAACTTTGAGAGAATTAGTGATTCAGTAGTCAATGACCACCTTGCTAGATACATACATTAGTTCTGACTCCTACTTCTGTTATTTATCTATTGGACTATTGAGGTAATGTCAATATTATTTCAGATGTAGGAAGCTTTAAGTTAGCCAAAGAATATCTGTTCATGAAGAGGAGGAGACATTTTATAAACCAGTACTCCAGAAGCTCATCCATTCACTTTAAACGAACAGTATATTTTTTTGGATATGATGAGATGTGATCAGATTAGGGTATTTGAGATTTTCCTGCAATATATAAAAATATCATGGGAACATTGCATTTCATCTTTCTCACCAAGTCCACTGTTCTATGTTGCCAGCATTAAAATATGGTAGAAATAATAATAGACTAGCATAAGTAATTAAAATGCCTGCCAGTGAGTTGAAATATGCCCTTAGCTTAGAGCTGCAGAAAGAACTTCAATCACATTAGAAGATTACGATCATACCTTCCAGTGATTAAAAAAAAAGTGTCCATAAAGGTACCAGATATAAAAATTGTTAGCATTGAGAGAAGGAAAAGATTAATTTCCTTCCATATTAGAGTTTTTATGTTTCTTTGTAAAATCCTGACTCGTTCAGTCAAACCACCAGTGGAAAGTAAGCAAACATAAGTATTAATTAAAATAAAAAATGAGAAACAATATTTCTCTACACCCAACAGAGTTACTGGGACTTGGGATGTTCCAAGCCCTCCCTCTTCCCCCAGCTGTTTCCTGGAGCTGCTACACTCTGATTTCTGGCTTCATCTCTTCCTTGCCCGACTATTTGGTGCTCAGTCATAGCTGGCACCTTTTGCCTTCTGCTGGTCCACTATGATTGCCAGTGGCTGCCTGTGTCTGTGGGTGTCTCACCCTAGTCCTGCTGGAGTTATTCTCAGAGGGACAGGAGAGAGTTTTCTTTCCACCAGAGACTTCTTTCCAAATGGTGATCTTGGTCTTGGCATTTTATTGGACTAACTTGCAAGGTATTGGGAACAAAAATGCTCTGAGACTGAGGAGGATGTAGAGAGGAATCATAAGGTTTGAATCTTGGAGTTCCCTTCACCAGTGAACAATCAATGTCTCAAAATGGAGCTTCAACCTCCATGAACTTGAAGTAGGGATCTGGACACTGTTAGGTCCTTTCCTCAGAAGCTGTGAGGTTTGAGGATTTTCATCTGAATATTGTAAATTTTCATTGTAGATTTCAAATCTACATTATTTTCTTAAGTTTATTTTTGAGAGAGACAGAGGAGTGTGCAGGTGGGGGAAGGGCAGAGAGAATCCCAAGCAGGCTCGCACTGTCACCCACCCATGGCTCAAACTGACGAACCTTGAGATCATGACCTGAGCTGAAATCAAGAATCAGAATCTCAACTAACTGAGCCTCCCAGGTGCCCCTCAAATCTCCATTATTTGACAAAAAAAAAACCCAAAAACAAAAACAAAAAAAAAACACCTAGTTGCTTCATTTAGAGTCCTGGTCATTATTGTAGATTGAATTGTGCTCCTACTAAAATTTCTTTATGTTGAAGGACTAACCCCTAGTCCCCCAGAATGTGATCTTATTTAAGGAAAGGGTCTTTATGGAGGTAATCAAGTTACAATGAGGTCACTAAAGTAGACCCTAATCCAATATGACTTGTCCTTGTGAGACTATTTAGAGATAAACTCCTACACAGGGAAGACAATGTGAAGACATGGAGATAAGCCTAGCTATGAGCCAGAGAGAGACCTGGAACACATTCTGTCTCAGCCTTCAGAAGGAATGAAACCTCCTGACACTTTGATCCCAGACTTCCAACCTCCAGAACTGTGAAACAATAAAGGTCTCTCATTTGAGCCACCCAGGCTGTGATATTTGTTCTGGTCACCCATACTGACTAACACGTAGTCAACTAGGATAATTTTTATTTCCACATGATATTTATAAAAAAACAAAACAAAACAAAACAAATAGAGCTGGATATGGGATAGTTTGGCTATGCACTTTTTAATTAATACAAGCTTATGGGCAGGGTGACCATATCACCATCATACAAATATTTTGAGGGTGATCAGTAGTGCTATCACAATCACCCTGAGTAAACAGAGATAACCCAGGACTCTCTCTTTGGCAAACAGAAGGATTGATCATTCCATCTAAGGGGTTCATAACAATAAAACAAAAGACTCAGTGCCCTCTGTATTGTACTCTTTTCTTCCAGGCCAGTTGCCTTGTGGAATTTTTCACAACTAGATTTTGCTAATTGCACTTCTGTGATGTTATTTTATATATATATATAAACCATATATATATATGGTTCAATTTTTTTTGGCAAGAAGACATTGGTGGCGCTGTGTACCTCCCTTTGCATACCCACTGTCCTGTTGTTTCTTCTTTTGCCTTTTCAATGCCTGGTCCAGGTCCTATAGACCTCCCCTCAGCCTTTCATTAAGAGTATTTTCAGCTGCTCATGACTGTTGTATTGGTCAACTGTTTTTACTTGGGTTTGTAAAATGATAATGTTATGCCCTTCCTTCTATTTTTGTCAGTTGAAGTTCTTCTATGAAGAGTTTTCCTTACATATATTTTGTTACTCTGCTGCACATTTTTATAGGAGGAGCAAGAAAAATCCTTGAGTCTTTCACTTTATTTACAAATTTTCAGAATACAATGGTGGCCTAACAACCTTCAGTTAACTAGTTTGGTCTTATTTACATTCATTAGGATTTCATGGATTTTAACATACTTGATGAGTATTGATTCATGCTCCAATTGTCCTGAATCTGGCCTGTTGGAGCTTTTTCAAGTTGGCTGCATGTATCTGTGACCCCAGAATTCTTTGTTAGAGTCTTTGCTTTCAGTTACAAGATATCCCAGACTCATCTTGTACATTTTCTACCTCAGACCTGATGTTAGTCATTTGTCTAGGAGCCTACATTCTTTTTGGTGGGAAATACTATTTAGAGACCACAGTTTGAAAACTAGTTAGGCTCATTGTAGCGAATTAATCATCGCTTCTGGGCCTTTCCGGTAGAGAGAGGTAGAAAATGCATATTTTTAAAAGAAAATTATCTTATGAGTTCATGTTTATATTTCCAATTCAAATTTAAGATTATGGTACTTTTTTCATATCTTCCTTGTATGCTGAGAACATTGGTTCCTAGTATCATTTACATATTATTTATTTTCTTTATCCTATTACATACATAATAGTTTCAAAACATCAGTATAATTTTATTATGAAGATTTCATTACTGGCTGCAGTTTAAGATGCCATTATTACTTCCTTCTGTCTTTCACTCTCTTGGGTAATTCTACTAGATGTTGTTGTCATTGCTGTCCATGGTGGTTGAATCAATTTGCAACCTCGTCCTTGAATTCAAGAGTGCAGTGCCCCAAAGCTTTGCCTGAAAGTATGACACACTTGTAGAATTTTTTCAGTCTGAATGCTGAAAAAAAAAAATCAGTGTTTTTTTAAAGATATTTTCCTATGTAAACCTATGTATTTTATTTTATCCATTTGAAACATTATTACAAAAAAGGATCCATTGTTTAAGCCCTGGTCTAGAGAGGCCTTGTTAACACTCTGGACTTTTTTAACAGCAGGATTCTGCTTGGAAATGATTGTGAGCAAGGTTCCTCCATAGTGTTTTAAATTTCCTTTATTTTTTTTTAAATTATTTATTTATTTATTTTGAGAGAGAGAGAGAAGGAAAGAATTCCAAGCAGGCTCTATACTGTCCGCACAGAGCCCAACATGGAGCTCCATGCCCCAACTGCAAGATCATGACCTGAGCCGAAATCAAGAGTCGCTTAACCAACTGAGCCACCGAAGTGCCCTTAAATTTCTCTTAGTACTTTCATTTACTTATTCTTTTAAGGAGCTAGATTGGACATCTTTAAATTTTTAAAGGTCATTTACATTTCTTTTTTTGTGAGTTGTCTGTTCGTACCTCTTGTCCATATTTCTATACTCTTTTCTTCTACTTTTATAGTTTTCTGATCTACTTTTGGAAAATATTTTAGGACCAGCAATACTTTGTAAAATGGATTACAAATAGACTTTTCCATATCTCATTTTATCCATTGTTTATTTTGCTCTCTTTTCCAGATATATATATTTAGGGGTTTTGAGTAGTAAATGTTATTCTTTTCCCTCTTCTTACTTCTGATTTGTGAATTACAGTTACAAAATATTTATTTCCAGATTTTTAAGAGAATCATCCATGTCTTAGAACACTTTTTTGAGGTCACGTATTTGTTTTTTCATTAGTTCTTTTTTTTTTTACATTAATTCTTTGAGCCATTTGGTCTACCATGGATTTTTTGTGCGTGGGAAATTGATCCAGTTTTATTTTTCCATTTTTACAGTTATCCAAACATTTCTTGTTCAAAAGTCCTTCTTTCCTTCACTAATTTGAGATGCAGCCTTTTTATATCATCATATTGGAGAAATTTCCATGAGCAGCAGGGTCTTCTTTTGGCTTTTGAATTCTGTTCCATTGAGATTTCAGTTTCTTTCATGTGAAATTAACATTTTTCATGACAGCGTTTTTATATTATTTTATGCCTGGTGGTACTTGGCTTCTCATTCAAATCTTTTCTGGCTACTCTGGCTTGTTTGTCCTTCTGAATGAGCTTTGTGATCAACTTATCTTACTTCAGAATAAGTAATAAGTCTTGTGGTATTTTTTTTTCTGCTTGTATATTATGATTTAATTGACTGTCTTTTCTTCTATCTGCATCCCCTGTCTCTCCTTCATCAATGACTTTGTAATATTTGCAATAAAAGTAGCCCACACTCAATATAAATAATTCAGTCAATGCAGAAAATGTAAAAGAGAAAAAGACACTCAAATCCCAGATAAAGTAATTGTATTAAAATGGAATCTTTTGATGCACACCCTAAATGCATCTCATCATGTAGTA
Source organism: Neofelis nebulosa (assembly GCF_028018385.1). Taxonomy (NCBI): domain Eukaryota; kingdom Metazoa; phylum Chordata; class Mammalia; order Carnivora; family Felidae; genus Neofelis; species Neofelis nebulosa. The sequence continues at coordinate 87,417,719 of NC_080790.1, forward strand.
ATTTTGCTAAAAAGGAGTCATCGGAACTGTACTGACTGTGGTTTTTCATAGTGGAGGCTATGTGGTGGTTGCCTTTGTTCTTGGACACCTAGATTACTTATGACACTGGGTCATGTTCATGGATAGGAGAATGTATTGCAGGAACAAGCTAACTCAAAATCTTAGTGACTTCACACAGCAAAGGTTTCTCTCTGCTCAGATGCCCAGGACCACAGAGGTCCACATGTTGTCTTTGTTTCTTCTATAATACATGGTCATTGTGTTCCTCAGGGCAGGGTATTAGAGAAAGTGAATTCAGCTGTCTTGGTTCTCAAGTGACACATGTTATTTTGTCTCTTGTCATTCAGCAAGTACTTGTCCTTGGGCCTCAACCTAACTGAAGGGAGGCTAAGAAACATACAGAATTCTTGGATATCATAACTACCTATACCTGTGGGTCAATGTAAACATGGCTTTTTTTTTAAGTTTATTCATCTTCTGGAGACAGAGACAGAGCGTGAGTAGGGGAAGGGCAGGGAGAGAGGGAGACACAGAATCTGAAGCAGGCTCCAGGCTCTGAGTTGTCAGCACAGAGCCTGACGTGGGGCCTGAACCCACAAACTGTAAGATCATGACCTGAGCTGAAGTCTGATGCTTAACCAACTGAGCCACCAAGGCGACCATAAATGTTGCTCTTTACTCATGTGATGATACAAAGATCTGAAAAGTCTGTTTCCTCCATGTAGTTGACTTATTTGTATTTCCTAAATGCCCAAAATGTTTGTCTTTATTTTTGAAATTCAGATGTTAACTAACATAAATATTATGGTAGGTAGTTCTTCTGTACCCCCCCAGAAAAGAGTTTTAAAAATCAACTCAGATTTTATTCTTTACTTTGATTTTTATTGAAAATTTTATTCAATTATACATATGAACATTTTCTCCATTTCATATATTGAGTTTTCCCAACACAACTCATCCTTTTACATAATGTCATGTTTTCTTGTGCATTTCTCATTTCCTTTAATCTGCTCTTTTTCCCTTTTGAAATCACAATAATTATTGTATTTTTCTTCTGTATTAATAGATTAGAATATTAATATCTTTACTCAGTCCAGCTGCTTTGAAGTTATGCAACTAGTGGTATTAAAGTATTGATGTAAGTCCTCAAAACTCTGTGATACTTGAATATCATTCTGTGGTTTAACTACAACTTCTTTGAGCTCCAATTTTCATGATGTCATGATCTTATTAGATTTTCTTGAACATATAAAACCGACAGAGTACTTCCTTTTTCCCTCTCATTTTTTTTCTAGACCAAATTCTTGATCCTCATTCTGAATACTGTTTTTCTCTCCTTCCCTTCCTTTCCCTTCCCTTCCTTTCCCTTCCCTTCCCTTCCCTTCCCTTCCTTCCTTCCTTCCTTCCTTCCTTCCTTCCCTTCCCTTCCCTTCTGGTCCCTTCCCTTCCTTTCCCTGCCTCTCCCTTCCTCTTCACTCCCCTCCCCTCCCCTCCTCTACCTTCCCTTCCCATCTCATCCCCTCCTTCCCTTCCCTTCCCTTCTCTTTCTTTCCCTTTATAGAATGTGAATCATTTGCCGTGACATTTCTTGTCATCTTGGTCAAGCAATCAAACACTAAAGCAGGCTGCCCAGTTCAGAGTTTCTATTTTCTCTAACTTAATGCATGATAATTCATAATTCTCCTCAGAACTGATTGCAGACCGACTATATTCTATTTCGTCTATTTTTTTTTTAATTTTTTTTTTAACGTTTATTTATATTTGAGACAGAGAGAGACACAGCATGAACGGGGAAGGGGCAGAGAGAGAGGGAGACAAAGAATCGGAAGCAAGCTCCAGGCTCTGAGCCATCAGCCCAGGGCCCGACGCGGGGCTCGAACTCGCGGACCACGAGATCGTGACCTTAGCCGAAGTCGGACGCTTAACCGACTGAGCCACCCAGGCACCCCTATTTCGTCTATTTTTTTGACGACTAAGCTTGAAGGCTGGAGAGTAGGAAGGTGGAGAGCCCAGATCAGACTATGTGTAGACGTGGTTAGGACACTGGGCTCTATACTCCCTTCTGAGATGGTGTTAAGGACATCAGGTTTCACCTTATCAAGTGGGATGTGTATTTTATTTTCAAATATAAATGTCTATTGGCTTTGAATCATTCTCTAAATCAAGTAAGTCCTAAAGGTTTGCATCTGTGTGACCAAGTCAGCCTGTTCATTGGTTGCTTGTTTCATCTACTTCTAGGCATTTTTTTCATGACTCACATTAAAAAAGTTATGAAGAAAATAATATTTCCTATGCTCCTTAAGTGTACTTTAGATCATTTTACAAGGCTCAGACATTGTCATCATCCTCAGATTGTGTTTGTTTGTGTTCCTGGCTGCCACTTTTAGAAGTTTGCCACACAAGCTTATGCTCCTTCTTTGTGTGCTGCTGGTACATGTTTTATTTTATTTAATTTTATTTATTTATTTATTTATTATTTTTTTTAATTTTTTTTTTATTTGAGAGAAATCAAATGGGGGAACAAGGCAGAAGGAAAGAGAGAGAATCTCAAGCAGGCTCATATCCAGTGCAGAGCCTGACACAGGGTTCAATCTCATGACCCCAGGATCATGGCCTGAGCTGAAATCAAGAGTCTGGAATTTAATCAACCGAGCCACTCAGGCACTCCTTAGCTGCTTCTTAAACACTTTAATTCCTGGTTCTCAGCTGAGACAGACACACAGAAACAGAATCCCTGGGATCATGCTATAATTTGAAAATCCCTGACTATGAAAGCTTCCACTTTTTCTGTTTCTAGCCCACTAAGGATTCTCAAGGCAATATATCCTTTACATTAATTTTTTAAAGTATCAAAACATTATCTACGTAAGATATTTTTAGCAAAGAATAAAGAGATTTTCTCTTGGTATTCAGGGATGCCCACAATTCCACATATATCTTCTTGAGCTAGTTTAGTAGAAAAATGGTCTGATATTCTTATTCCGGACAGCCCTTTAGATTAAAGGGAAATATGTACGAAGTGCTGATGTCTGCACACCCAGAGGTCCTGTTAATGCTAAATAATCATAATTTATGACCTGGGCTTGTATATAGCAGCAATATGTAATAATTAGTGCTATGTTTTAAAGCTTCTCTTCCTGTAGGTTTCTCAGGAAATGAAGATGGGTTGCACCCATGTTGGGTGAGCCATAGGGAGCTCAGAGGGAACACAATGAAATGTTTGCTCTTCAAGATGTTTATTTCCATTTCATAAAATGAAAAATATTGTTCATCAACATTAACTCTATTTATAGAGCAACTAACCTTCTTATAATATACATTATCTCACAAGTGTCTGATTATATTGTTTAGTAGTTCTCAAAATCTTATATTAAAATATGTCTCATGTACACATGAGACAAAGAAAGCAAATGCAAATGTAGATTCTATCCTGGTAAATTTTGAAAGAAACAATAGTTGCAAAAAAAAAAAAGCCTTAATCCTCTTCCCACCTGCTTCTAGGACCTTCTTTATAAAGATTATTTCAGTGCCTGATTTTGCTCTTTCTGTAGTTCACTCTGAATATAATTCCATGTGCCACTTTTCTCAAGAATATTAAAAAGTAAACCATGTTTCCTTAGGTATGATCAATCTTTGGGTGTAAATTACATAAATTTTTTTAAAAAGACAAATGAAGGGTATCTGAGTGGCTCAGTCAGTTGAGTGTCAGACTTTGGCTCATGTCATGATCTCACATTCATGAGTTTGAGCTCTGCATTGGGCTCCTGACTGACAAGGCTCAGCTTACTTTGCTCTCTCCTCTCTCTGCCTCTCTCTCTCTCTCAAAATAAATAAATAAACTTAAAAATAATAAGACAAATGAAAAATAAAATACAAATATTATTATAGTAAGATGGAATTAATAATTTATGCAGAAGTGCAATATACAGTATCATAAGAGATAGGTAAATGTAATTATACATTATAAAGTTTGATGTGTACAATATGAATTTTAAGTAGTTTTAATTTAAGAATGCATATTTGAGTCTATTCATCTAACAAATTATTAATAAAAGTGAGTATAGCTAATAAGCCAAGAAATAAAATAAAGTGGAAGTCAAAAACCTTTTGATGAACTATAAAGGAGTCTAGAAATGATAACAGAGACCAAATAAAAACACCAGCAATAAAAACAGATAAGGCAAATAGAAAACAGATAGCAAGATGATAGAGTTAAATCAATCATTACATGAAATGTAAATGGGTTAGACATTCCATTTAAAAGATAGTTGCTATCTGACTGTATCAGAAAGGAATTACTTAATTGGGCTATTTATAAGAGATGTGCAATAAATATGAAGGCACAGATAGGTTGAAATTAAAGGACTTGGAAACAACAAATAATTCATATGGTGAGTGATAGGAATCTAGTATGGTTATATTAGTATTAGACAATACTGATATTAATGTCAGTTTCTACATTACCAATAATATCAATCAGACAAGAAGTATTACCAAAGATAAAGACTGTCATTTAATAATGACTAAAGGATCAATTCAACAGGAAGACATAGCAATACTAATTTTGTAGGCACCTAACAATAGTTTCACACAATATACAAAACAAAAACTAATCATTTAAAGAGGAAAATCAAGAAATCCATAATAAAAGTTGGATATCTTCTTATGCAGAAAAATTAGACCAAAAAAAAAATCTGTAAGGAAATAAAAGATCTAAACATTGGCAACAAACGTTGGTCTAATCAACCTTTGCAGAAAACTATAATCAACCATGGCAGAATGTGCATTCCTTCAAGTGTACATGGAAGATGCATCATGACAGAAAATATATTGGATGTAAAATGAATACCAAGTATTTGAGTTACTGGAATTTTTCAGAATATATTCTTTGATTGCACAGGAGTTATTTTTTTTAAAAGGAAAGCAATAACATATCTAGTAAACATCCAAATACTTGGAAATTAAACCAAGCATTTCTAGCTAACATATGGGTCCAATAAAAAAATCACCCAAAAATGATAATAAAAATGTAACATACCAAAATTTGTGGGATATTAGCAAAGCCTTGTGTAGTAAGAAAAATATCATTTAAAGACCTATGTTAATAATGAAAAAGAGGCTTCCAGTCAATGATTCTAAGTTTCTACTCCAGAAAGCTGTAAAAAAGAGCAAATTAAATGAAAAATAAGTAGAAGAGAGGCTACAATAGAGATGAAAACTGAAACTAATACAATAGCAAACAAACAAAACTAAGGGTGTTCTTTGAAAGAATTAATGAGAATAACCTCCAGCAACTGAAAAAGAAATAAAATACAAATTACAAATATCAAGAATTTAAAAGTTCATTTCATTATAGTTATGGAAAGGACAAGAAGGAGATATTGTAATCAGCTTCACACCAATAAATGGAAAAATCTACAAAAAATGCACAAAATACTTGACAAGTAATTTTATAAAATCAACATAAGAAAATATCTGTTTCTTTATCTCTAAGGGAAACTGAATTTTTAATTAATAACTTTTTCTCCCCAAAGGTCCAGAAACAGCTTTTTGGAATACTGAATTGTGCCAAATATTTAGGGAAAAAACTGTACCAGTGTTATACAAACTCTTAGAGAAATTTGGGAGGGGAAGAATGTCTACCCAGTTACTTTATGAAGCATGTCCTTTTAATATAAATATCTCCATAAAATGTTGCCATGGTAAATTCAAGGACACATCTGTTTTATACAGATAATCACAACCAAGTGTGGTTTATATCAGGAATGCAAAGTTGGGTCAGTCTTAAAGACAATCAATCAATATAATTGATCACAATGTAACTAAGTAAAAAAATATGCAATTACCTTAATAGGTGCAGAAAGAACATTTGATTAAAATTCAACCCCAAATTAACATAAAGGTCTTCAGGTGGGGGAGCCTTGCTGCCTCAGTTGGTAGAGCATATGACTCTTGATCTCAGGGTTGAAAATTCAATCCCCATGTTGGGTGTAGAGATTACTTAAAAATAAAATTCTTCAGGGTTGCCTGGGTGGCTCAGTTGGTTAAGTGTCTGACTCTCAATTTCAGCTCATATCATGATCTCACATTTTATGAGTTGGAGTCCCATGTTGTGCTCTGCACTCACAGTGTGGAGCCTGCTTGAGATTCTCTCTCTCCCTCTTTCTGTGCCCCACCTTCACTTGTGCTGTCTCTGTCTCTCTCTCAAAATAAATAAATAAATAAATAAATAAATAAATAAATAAATTTGAAAAATAAAAATAAAATAAATAAAATAAAACTCCAGTAAACTGGAAACTGAATGAAACTTAGTTGCATGAATAACATCTACCAGAAACCAACATCCTACTTTTTGATTCATAAAGATTTATATTTTACCCAGTGTCTATACCCTTTATCACAAATTGTGACTGTTCTTTTTGTCCTTTTGAATCATTTCTTAAAATCAGCCTTGTTTGATAGAACTTCATTTTGTTACCATCTTGATATTGTGTCTTTATACCTTTTTCTTTCTTGTAACCTGAGTCAATGGTGTTTCATTGATATTTCTTATGTACAAGTTTTTGGACTCAGTGTGTGTTTTTTTCCTTAAGTATATGTTATCTCTTTTGCCTTTATTAATAGAATAGATGTTTAATTTATTTCTAAAATTTTATCTTATATTTTCTATGTTAATTTTTCCTTGAATTCTATCGTTTGTTCCATCGGGCATTTGGTGTAGTATGTTTTCATGTGTTTATTTTTAAAACTGGTAAGTTTTATGGGTGAAGGGGACTGGGAGATACAGGCTTCCAGTTATGGAACGAATAAATCATTGGGATGAAAGGCACAGTATGGGAAATATAGTCAGTGGTGTGGCAATAGCCTTCCATGATGACAGATGGTAGCTATACTTGTGGTGAGCATGGCATAATATATAGACTTGTTGAATCACTAAGTTGTACACCTGAAACTAATCTAACATTTTGTGTCAGCCATACTTTAATTAAAAAAAAAAGAAAGTATAAAAAGACCTGTAAGTTTTGTATTTGGTTGTCAGTCAGTTGGCATTCTTTGCAAGAAATGGAAATCTGTCTAAGTGAGAACCATGGTTCTAAGATAGACAATTGAGAGCTGACAAGTGAGCAAGAGGGGTGTGGTCTCTTCTGGCCTCCAGGACAGGTTCCAAACCATACCCTAACACTGGCTGACCGGGGGTAAACTGCCCAAGGAAGAGGGAAGTGAGGAGCAACCACTGATGAAGAGAGCACCCTGCCATCACTGGGAAACCAAGACCAGGAAACTTTCTTGCCACCATTGTTCACTGACACATAAGAATGGAGTAAGGGGCACTGGGGAAGTGCTCAGAAGATCCCAGAATCTCCAAAACTACCTTTGCCAGCAACAACTACCACAAAGAAAAGAAGTTTCCTTGTACCCAGCTTCCATCTTCCAAAGCTTGAGGGAATGCATCTAATGAGCTTACTAAACTTCCTGCAATTCAGGGAAATGTGGTTTGCAGCTTTCTTCCATATAGAGAACACGGAGAAAAGTTAGAATGAATGGTCATCATAGAGCCAACTCATGGGTTGGTTTTTAACTGGCAATTAAATAATCTTTACAGGTGACATTTTCTAGGGAATCCCCTAATTAATTGATATAAATTCTCTACAGTTATACGGTTAGTTAGAATTATTTATCTGAATCAATTACCTGGATATTTCACAACTGGACAATTTCAAACAAGAATTCTGACTGGAAATTTTAGAACTGGCCTCATTTTGGGATGTCTGAGTGGTTCAGTGGGTTAAGTGTCTGACTTTGGCTCAGGTCATGATCTCAAGGTGCATGAGTTCAAGCCCTGCCTCAGGCTCTGTGTTGACGGTTCAGAGCCTGGAGACTGCTTGGGATTCTGTCTCCCTCTCTCTCTGCACTCTCCTGCTCATGCTTTCTTTCTCTCTCAAAAATAAGTAAACATTAAAAAAAAGAACTAATCTTATTTCAAACTATGTACTGTATGGATATTCTGCTAACTTATATAAAAGTTATTATCAAATATTACCTTATTCTTCTATCATTTCACAGATAGTGACACACTCCAGCTAGCCTTATTTCTTCATTATCACCTTGGTTTTATTTAAGAAATATTTAATCTCTGGAGTTGAAATCATTTCTTTAAGAAAACAATATAAGTTAATTGTAAGAAACAGAAAAATCACCATGTAATACAGGATATGTATGCAGACTGTACAAATAGGAAGGCGAGTGTGAAATAGTCATGTACCATTTGGAAAAAGTGTTCTTAAAGCCCTGGGTTCAGTGCCTGGGTAACAACAGTGGACTCTGCCTGCCATTTCATTAGCATAACAAGACCGAGCACATTCTGAGTGCAAGTTCTTAAAAAGAAATAAAAAGGGAGAAGATTTTGCTTCAGGTGATCCTAAAATGTGGTAGAGGAGGTATGTAGTACTTCTGGGGAAATGGCAGATTGACACAAAAAAGAATTACATGGCTTTCTCATACCTTTGTGCAATTTTATTTAACTACTCTATGAAGCATAAATGCTATTAAAAATGCCTCAAAGGGAATTTGGGAAGGTTTGTGAGGCAAGAAAAAGATCCTGTCAAACTGAAGAAAAAGCTGGTATTTTGTATTACTCTAATGTTTGTCTTCAAATCTAGAAAATTCAGGGGAAAATAGGTAGAAAGATTGAGAAGTCAAAAGTCTATCATTTCCTTTTGCATTTTCCATGGAATCAATATTTCTGCTTTTAGTTGATAGAAAACTCTTGATTTTGACTCTTCTCTGGAGTGTTCTGTGAATTATTCAATGCTTAGTTAGCATTCATTAGTTTTTCTCTGTAAAAGCCTTAGAACAACATGGGCTTTATCTACTTTCAAATATTAAGCTAAAACAGTACAACTATTGAAAATCTCTTATTTGTGAATCATTTAGCGTTTGAATCTCAGTAGGTATTGACTATGCCCTTATGTGTGAAATGATCTTAAATTATGAACAGCAGTCAATCTTTCTACCTGCTTTGGGAGCAATGCCAATACCATGTGACAGCCTGTCACTAGAATGGCTATTGCCAGCCAGGGGCTAAAATGATCACATTCCTCATAGAAGTGTGTAGAAAGGTAGCACCATTATTTCCATTCTATAATAGAGCAATTGAGCCAGTGACAACAGAGCTGAACATGAAAGGTTCAACTGGAGTCTTCAACTGGAGTCACGGACTCCAGCTCACTAGATACCTGGTTATTCTCCTGGTAGAATGGTCAAGACCTCTTATCACACATTGTGAACTACAAGAGAACTCTCTATATCAGCCATCCTATCCTTTGTTCATGAAGTTATTGGACACAGGTTTTTTTTTTTTTTAATTAACTGGATTGAGACTTAAACTTGGGAAATATTTTAGGACACAATAAGGGATTGAAAGAATTTGTACTGAAAGATAGATTAAGTGTTGGGATGAGGAATAAGAAGTATGAATCAGGAGAATTACATTCTAGTAAAACATCAGCTTTTTCTCAGGGGATGGTTTGTGATGGTCAATGCCATCTAATCTGTCCAAGAACTCCTTTTCCTGAAGCAAAGATGATCCTTGGGCATGGCAGGATAGAGTTTTATAAGATCCACTTTCTCCTCTGCATCATGTTTAAATTTTTTTTTCTTAGAGAGGAAAGGAGCAGATCTGAGAGACCTGGAGTGGCCTCTGTAAGTCCAGCACCCACAAAGGTGGCACCTCCAACAGTGATGGCACTGTGCTGGCTGATGGTGCTAGACAGAGAGAGGTTGGTTAAATGCTATAGGTGATGGGTCAACTACCTTGCCCTTGACTTTAGTTTTATAGTTCAGGTCAACAAGTTTTCACTGAGCACCACCTATGTGTCATGCACTGTTGGAGCGGTGTTTGGACAAAAACAGGTGAAGAACCCAAAGTCCTTCTCCTGAAGGAGCTCATTGTTTGATGGTGAGCCCATCACCCAAGTGGTTTCTGTCCCGTGTGGCAAAGGTAGGGAGGTTAGTCCCAGGGTCAAGGGAAAATTGGAGGTGATTCATGTCTCCTGATTGAGGGTTCAGGATAGCCTTTGCAGAGAAGGTGTGATGCAATTGAGTTAACCAGGTAGATAAACTGAGAAAAGCAATCCAGGAAGAAGGAGCATAGGAAAAAGAGCTAGAAAACCCAATATACAGGCAGCTTAGTATTACTAAATTTAAAAGTGTAAGGTAAAAGGACTCCCGGCACTGTGGCTTAGTCGGTTGAGCATCTGACTCGCTATGAGATCGAGCCTCATGTCAAACCCCACATAGGACCATGCTGAGTGTGGAGTCTGCTTGGGATTCTCTCCCTTTCTTTCTCTCTCTCTCTCTCTCTCTCACTCTCTCTCTCTCTCTCTTTCTCTGTTCTTCGCCCACTTGCTCACACACAGAGGCCAGGTCTATTTTAATAATAGGTTATTTATAGAATTTCATCTAAAAATTGTTACAATATGTGATCTTTGCTAAACACTGTTGAAATCTTTAATTTTGTGATATAGAGAGAATTTGTATTATGAGATGATGCCATATTCTTCACTCTCTAGGACCTCTAAGGAATAACCAGTTTCAATCACTTTGAGATTTGTTTCAGTCCCTTAAATGAATGTTTATAGAAATGGACGTGGCCAGTCAGTATGGGGTCAGTGAGTATATATACAGAGAGGTTCAGGAGGTGGTGAGGGCTGTGCAGGGTGAGGTGGTGTCAGTGTGGGAAACACCATCTGAAAGACCATCTCTCTGGTTGCCATAGGAATAAATAAATTACTGAAAGTGTGCATCATAGGGATAGCAGCATTCTTTCTATATGAATTTTCAAGGTCTTATAAGGCACTTTGACATGGGAGGAGTATAATTGGAAACCAATCAGTGGATGGATGTGCCTGAAGTGGCGGTAAGACTGTCTTCAGGTGCCACACTAAAGAAAGTTGCCAATTGAGATACTGCTTTGTCCTACTGAGCTCTCAATCCCGTAATGGCTGATGAAACTAATATATCGGTTTTCCAGAACTGGCCAGGACCAATACAGGAATATTATCAACATCTTGCCATTTTGTTCTTCTCATAATTACTTGATTAATAAGAATGACTGAACCACTTCAAATTACATATGATTCTTGTTAGCATGATTCCTTCCCTTAATAGGTGCAGAAACCCTGATATCTGAATTTCACCCATATTGTGAACTCACAGTTATTCATGTTCTTTCTTTCTTTCTTTCTTTCTTTCTTTCTTTCTTTCTTTCTTTCTCTTTATATTATTTATTTTTATTATTTAAGTAGGCTCCATGCTGGGTACAGGGCTTGGACTCATGACCCTGAGATGAAGACCTGAGCTGAGATCAAGAATCAGATGCTTAACTAACTGAACCACCCAGGCATCCCTCAGGTTATTTAAAGAGGGTGTATTGTCCCTTGCTTAAAGGTTATTTCAGACATCTTTTTCTTTTCACATTCACTCCAGCCTCACTTTTTTTTAAGACAAGAGAGAATGAGAGTACAAGTGTGCATGGGGCAGGGATAGAGAGAGAGTGACAGAATCCCAGGCAGACTCTACGCCCAGCACAGAGCCCAACAGGGTGGGGATGGGGGGGCTCAATCTAATGACCCTGAGATCATGACCTGAGCTGGAATCAAGAGTCCGATGCTCAACCAAGTGAGCCACCCAGGCGCTCCTACTCCAATCTCACCTCTATGCTCTTGGGATATCTGTGCTCATGACACATAAATACCATATGCTCCTTTCTTCACTGGAACTAACAAACAAAATTAGCAAAATATCTGGCCTACTGGCCAGAATGTATTGATTGGCTATTAACCCTATGTACTAGTACATCTTATAGAACTGTTTGTTGTCTTGGATTTATATTTATAGCATCAGATTAACCCACATTCACTAACTTGTATTTGAGGTCTAAGTGTTTAAATAAAAGTTTAACTATTTGGTTATATCTACTATTTTTATCTATAGTTCAGTTAAGACTTTTCTATCTGTGGTATGGTGTGGTTGGGCTAAACTATCATGTATCAATTATACCTATCTTTAAATAAACTATAGTTTCACATTTACAATTTTTTTAATGTGTATTAATTTGAGAGAGAGAGAGAGAGAGAGAGAGAGTGAGCAAGGGGCAGAGAGAGAGGAAAATACAGAATCCAAAGCAGGATCCAGGCTCTGAGCTGTCAGCACAGAGCCTGATGCAGCGCTTGAACTCATGAACCATGAGATCATGACCTGAGCCAAAGTCAGATGCTTAACTGACTGAGCCACCCAGGTGCTCCTAGTTTCACACTTTTATGGTAATTTCTAACTCCTTCTATTCACAGGGTCTGACCAGAAGATTCTTCAGTCTTACACTATTTTCTCTTTCCTTTTTAAAACAATTTTAAGTTTATTTATTTATTTTGAGAGAGAAAGAGAAAGCATGAGTGGGGAAGGGAAGAGAGAGAGGTGAGAGTGAGAATCCCAAGCCATCTTTGCGCTGCCAGTGCAGAGCCTGATGTGGGGCTCGAACCCACGAGCTGCAAGATCATGACCTGAGCCAAAGTTGGAAGCTTAACCAACTGAACTACCCAGGGTCCCCTATTTTCTATTTCTTTAATAAAGTTAAGAAGAGTGTAATTTGTATAGTTCAGCTGAGTTTTCACTGTGGACTTGCTTTCAGATTATCGTTTGAGACTTTGAACCCATCCTACTAGCTTACTTTTGCATAGTACTTTGTATGACTGAATAATGTAATTCTATAATACGTACATTATATTGTAGTTATTGTATTTGTTTCATAGGACAAGTGCTAAAACTTATTTGTATTGCATTTTATAGCTACTGCATTTTACCTGATATGCCATTTAAAACACATTTGTAAGGTAGTAGGAGATAATTGTCTTTATTTCACAGAGCAGAAAACCAGAATTCAGAGCAGTGTCGCCACATCACATGGCATATTAAGTTAGTAAGACTTCCATTCAAGTTTCATTGTTTCTAGTTCACTGCTTTTTTCAGTATTTATCAATGCTTCTTATGACATATTATCTGTGTATATCCCACTCTGTGTATGTTTGTGTGCGTGTGTGTGTGTGTGTGTGTGTGTGTGTAGGACTGGGAGTCCATCAGAGAGCAGGAGAGGCCGCATCTGAAGGTTCCCATGGGCGGGACAGAAGTGCCCCTCTGTGCTGTGATGAGGCATCCTCTGTGCTCTGTTACTTCTCTGTAGAGCATAGGCATGCCCTAGGTGATTCGCATCTGAAAGAAGATGCAGTGGAGGTATCTTAGAGGCAGCATGGGGAAGGTGGCTGAGAGACATGCCACTTGCCAGGATACTGCAAAAGACAGCTGGCAAATCCATTTAAAAGTAGACTTAACAGTAACAGCCTCCACTATCTGGTGCTGGGGAGAGCATTGTCTCATTTTCTTATCCAGAGTGGTGTCAAACTGTACAGGGACAAAATTGAAGAAGGGGGGAAAGGGAAGAGAAGCCTTGTCTCCCTCAAGTCCTGAATCCAACACAAGTGATGCCTTATTTGACCTCGTGGAAAAGCTCAGGCTCTAAGCACTTTGGAATATTTTACATTAACACAGGCAGCTTATAATTCTTACCAGTGCTCGCTCTCTCTCTCTCTCTCTCTTTCTCTTGTTTTTATGGTCACACCTTGATTAATGGTGCTTCATAATTAAAGAAGAAAGAAAGAAGAAAGAAAGAAAGAAAGAAAGAAAGAAAGAAAGAAAGAAAGAAAGAAATAGAACTCCTCAAATGCCTTCCAAAAGGTACTTTGCTTATGAAAATGGGAAATTAGATTTAGGATTTATTTTTATTTCATTATGTTTCCCTGCTGATGGTTGACACTCCACTGAGAGCTCTTTACAGTAGATGTTTGTGCAAAACACGACAGCTTTTCCCCTCCTTCCTCACTCACTCTCTCCCTTTCCTACTTTTCTTATTTTTGAGAGCTTTCTGCAAAGGGCCAATTCAGCTGAAATGGAAATCAAAATGTTTGGAAAACTAAGTTGGTCATTATAAGGGGCAAGTGCCCACAGTATCTCAGGGAAATGACAAAATGCCAAATTAACAATAAGACTGCAGATGACAAGTGTGCACACTGAAAGCTGTATTGGGTAAATCTAACTGCAGCTAGTCCAGGCAAATCTTCCAGAGTTCTTAATGTACATCACAAAGTCTTTATCTGTTGACTTGAAAGCAGCTGAAATAAGCTGGTTACCTAAATTCTATAAGAAATGGGATTTTCCCAGATATAACAAGTCCCTATGGGGAAATAATGCAGATAATAAATTTTATGGGAACAATGTGGTGGCTTCTTCCATGCTATAGATTCACAGACTGACCATATATCCTACTTCAAACAGGACAGTCTGGATTATGCCTGTTGACCCAGTGTAATTATTAATGTTGATTCCAGAGGTTTCCTCACTTGAATTATAAATTATATATTCACGCACTATATCAGAAAAGTATTTACATATAGTATACCTGAGTGATTTTAGACATTTGATAGTCTTGGGCTTATGCTTCACCTGCAGATCTTTTAGGGTCAAAGAGATCCAGGGATCTAATTATGCTTGAAGTTCTGCTTAAACAGCAAACACAGCTGAAATTATTTCTGTCGACACATTATAAAGTAATAGCCTACACATGCTGGGCTGACAGACCAGAATAACTGTCAGACAACCTCTGGGGGTGGGTGGAGTTTGGATAAGGAAAACTAGAGTGGTCTGGGAGAAAAGCCTGGATGAGGTTATGAATAAAATAAGGTAATGAGTGATGATTGTGCAGATTGAGTCACTAGCTTGATAAATAGGGAGAAAATGATCTCTTCACTGTGGCAGTGCAGTTGACCTTTACAATATATACAAGTATAAAATCACTCTCCATTTTTTTAATGTAGAGAGACAGAGCAAGCACGAGTTGGGGAGACGAGCAGAAGGAGAGAGAGAATCTCAAGCAGGTTTCACATTCAGCCTGGATCCTACGCCCCTGGGATCATGACCTGAGCCAAAAATCCAAGAGTCAGCCATTCAGTTGGTTAACTGAGCCACCCAGGTGGCACGCCCGTTTATTAAATTTTTTCACAGCCTCCATTGTTAACCAAAGTAATCCAAAATGTGAAAAGGAGCAGGGAACAGAGAAATCTGAATAATTCAACAGTGCTGAGGTCTATGAATCATAGAAGGTGGAGAAATAGAAAATCTAGAATGATATTAGTAGGAATGGTTCATGTTTCCAGAGTTTAAGTTCACATAATGGTGTTATCACCATAAAAGAAATATACGTAATGTTTACTTTAAAGAAGCATTTTACGAGCTTCAGAAGGAAGAATTTAAGAAAAGTAATTTTCAGAACTTGTCTTCAGGGTACTAACAAAAGTGGGATTGTAGGGTTATGATCCACCTAAATGTCATAAGTCACATTTAGTGAATTCTTAAAGGTCAAAGATTACTTTCAACCTTTATCATCAGACAAGAGAACATGGCAAGGTGGGGCTAAGAACATTGTCTTTTGCATCACAGAAAGATGTTACATTTTAAACCCTCACCTAACATGCCTCTCTCAGATGCCTCTCAATGAGAGTGAGAGAAAAAGCAAGAAAAAGATTTTAAAGAGCTTAATGTCAGGCAGGTATTATTTGCTATTCTTTTAAGAATCTGTGTGTGTGCGTGTGTGTCTTTTCTTTTCTTTTCTCTGCTGACGTCTATACTCAGCCATGAGTAGCAATAATGAATTTTATGTGCTGCCATAGAGATATGTGCTGACTCTGAAAATTTAGTAACCACCATAAAGGGTATCAGATAGAACAGCATCTGTCACCCACATGGATTGGTAGAAATACCAAGAGAAAGAGACAAGTTCACTGTCATCATCTGATGTGGTAGTGTTCAAAAGAGCCTTCTTGGATATAATCATCAAGAATCTTTTTTAACAGTATAGATGTGGGCTATCTTGTTCTTGTTTGGGACAGGTCTATATAGCTTAACGGAAAAGAAAGGAATTTGAAACTGGAGCAATTTTTCAACCCTAAGAGTTATTAAATATTATTCAGTCTAAAAAGGAATGTGTTTAAACTATTTGGCTTGATATTTTAGACTGTTCAAAATTTAGCAGCCTATTTCAAAATCTTCCTCTTGGCATTGACTACATAGTTCCATAAAGTTATAAAAGCTTAATCAATCTTAATTGAACAGGAAATATCTGTGCCAGAGCTAACAAACTTGATAAAAGATGATTGGGATCATTTTTTGCAAGTATGGTAAAATAAATCTGGATCAAAATGTTCTTACCCTTTATTTCCTTTAAGAATATTTGATATTCTCCTCAACTGCCAAATCATAGAAAAAAATGAATAAAGAATTTCTATGAAGCTATTAGAAATTTTAGAACATTTTCTGCCATGAGTGTTACATCTTCTGTTGGCTCACATTAAACTCCAAATCTTTGTTCCTGATGAGTCACTAAGCATTTTGTAGATCTGAATCTGGATGTAACATATAAAAGCAACCAGATAAGGGATTAAACATGGAAACAGGTTTCTTTGTGACAGCTAAACAATGTTATGAATTAAATTCATTTTTCTTAAAAAGAATCAAGCATTTTTTTCATAAAAGTGTTTTCGTTTGATTCTAGAAAGTGTTTTAGCATTGTGTTACTTATAGTGTGGCTTGTAAGCAAAAAAAAAATTGAGCCTTAGAAATTTTTACAGTCACTTGAGAATTGAGAGTAATTTTTTGAGAGTAATTTGATATCTGTTGAATCTAATTTTAAAAATTGGGACTTTATTATATTTTTTCTACAGTAACTTTATTTTTATATATTTTCTAAAAAGTGTTATTTCAGCACACATAATTTGGGAAGCATCTTTCTAGCATACACAAAATACTTCTAATGGGTTTTCCGAACCTGAAGATGTCCACTGACTTCCAAATGTCTTTGAAGTCTCAAACTTACTAAGTAGTAAGTAGTATTTATAACTTATCCCCAGGTTAGTTTTCTAATGGACACAACTGAAGCAAAATTGATTGCAAATGTATTTTAGAACCATGTATAATTTATAATGTCCTTTATATGAAATTAGCTAAAAATTTAAGACCATGAAGTTTAAAGAGCAGAAAGAATGAAGAGGAGCCCAGCTAAAATCCTAAATCTACACCTTCACCCAGAGGACCCTCTATCAATGTGTATCCAGCTCAGCCTTAAGTTTTTGCCTTGTGATATAGGTAAGCCTGTTAACTGGCATCAGCTAAAACAAGAAGGCCAGAATGAACTTATCTCTGGCTCACTCCTCCATAGAGTGCACTTCGAAGTTCTGTGGGATGAGGCCAGTGCCAGTGTCAGCAATGCCCACAGTGGCAGATCAGCAGCTCTCCCTCCAGGGTCCCAAGGAACAGCCATGTTCAACAAGCTGTGCCAAGGAGTTAAGCTGTCAAATCCAAGATTGATATTTTTTTTTTGAAATTTGCAAGGAAATGAAAGCTTAAATAAACATTTCTCAATTTTTAGCTTTCTATTTCCCATGCTTTTAAAACTCTCAGGGTCTTGGGGCACCTGAGTGGCTCAGTTGGTTAAGCATCTGACTTTGGCTCAGGTCATGATCTCATGGTTTGTGGGTTCGAGCCCCATATCAGGCTCTGTGCTGACAGCTTGGAGCCTGGAGCCTGCTCTGGATTCTGTGTCTCCCTCTCTCTCTGCCCCTCCCCTGCTCACACTTTGTCTCTCTCTGTCTCCCAAAAATGAATAAATGTTAAAAAAATTAAAACTCTCAGGGTCTGCCTTTCTGAACCAACTCTCCAGCAGTAGCTGTAAAAACAACAACAGCAAAAACACTTGAAGGACAATCTTAATGTGATTCCTTAAAAATATTTCCTATGCTAATTTTTTTAATGAAGAGATATGTATTACATGGAGCTATATATTTTTTTCTAAAAAGCTGACTTCCTAGAACATAAAGAGGAATAGTTGCTTTATGCTCAAAGGCAACATGACATTAGGCATTTTGCACCTGCATAAATTTTAAGACTGATGTGTTTGGATCAATATCTGACCAATTTTTCCTATTCTGGGAAGGTGGACCATCGATTTATAAATGAAATCAAAGAGGGGCACGTGAGTGCCTCAGTAGGTTAAGCACCAGACTCTTGATTTCGGCTCAGAACATGATCTCATGGTTCATGAGTTTGAGTCTCACCTTGGGCTATGAGCTGACCACAGAGAGCCTGCTTGGGGATTCTGTCTCCCTCTCTTTAAAAGCTCTCCCCTGTTTGCTCTCTATTTCTCTTTCAAAATAAATATCAAATGAAGTTAAAATATATATATAAAGGAAATCAATGAAATCTGTACCTATTCACTTCAAGGGCTAGAATTTTAAGGGGCTTTTTTTTCTTTTACCCTCCCTGTGCAATGTTCTTTTCGAAGGCATTATGCAGAGCTCTCTCTTTACTCCGTTGTCGGGAAATTAATTGCCTTTGTGAATTCATTCATCAATAAATATTTATTGTGAATCATATATATGCTTGGTGCTGGGCTTGTTACTAAGTACCCAATGATTAATAAAACACCACGATCCTGGCTCTCATGTAGATTACAGCCCAATGGAAGAGACAGACAATGAACAAAAAGATAAATATTTCATTAAAAACTGTGCAAAATGTTAAACGAGGAAACATGAACAGGGCAGTGACAGAGAAGTGGTGCAGCCCTCTAGCTGCTGCTTTATTCAGTCCTTATCTGCCTGCTCAGCTCTTCCCTGGAGATGGTGTGTGGTTTATCTACCTACAGCTCATGGCCTGATAGTTCTGTGCAAACACTGTCATTGTCTAACCCACCAGGTCTCATAGGACACCCAAGATAAAACCCCCTTCTCTTCCTATCCCTTGACCAACCGAATAAGAATCTGTAGGCATGGATCTCATGCATAAATATTTTTAAAAGATCCTCAGGTGATTCTAATATGCAGTGAAAGTTGAGGAGTTCTCGAAGAATTCCATCAGTGGTGTCATGGCAAGCACCCTCTACTGGGTCTCATTCATCCACTCACAGAAGACTCTTACAACATTGGTAACAACCAGTGGTGTTGACTCGTTCAGATTGGATCTTACAGCTAGGCTAGGACTTCTTCCTGCTTGTGACCAGGTTCTTGCAGAGAAGGAGCCCATATACCTGCCACTCTATTTTTGTCCATCAGCCTGCTGCAGAAATAAGCAGGTGAGCTGTGACTTGCCAAGATAAGAAAAATATCTAAACTGAAAACTATTTCACTTCCCCAAAAGAATATACCCCAGGTTTTCTGTTTTTCTTATTACCACCTTTCCTCTTGGTACTTGGACAGGGAGATTGGATCCTCTCATCTTTCAAATTTAACAACTCCTGTGCTCTGAGTTCCTGTGCTTTCCCCCCCTTGATACCTTCCTTTCTCTTCACTCTTATTGCTCCCATCTCAGGCATAATCCTTTGAGCATCTTGTTTGGACATTTAGCCTCCCAAATGAGGCTAATTTTTTTCTGATAAGACATCTTCTAAAGTGTTTTCACAGATTTGCCAATGTTAAGTTTCATTTTTTATTCCCATGTGTTATCGCCTCACCCTGGTATGCTCTACCCTCCCACTGATCATAATTTCTAGATATCCCGAAATGGTTTTATTCCCAAACATTGTTTCCTTTCTCACATAAGATTAAACAAATGTCTTAGAATTCCAGTGTTTGACCATTAAAACCATATTCAAAATTTACTCCTTGCACCATTTATATATATGTATGTACCATATATATGCCAAATATATATATATGTATATATGCCAAATATATATATATATATGCCAAATATATATATATGCCAAATATATATATATGCCAAATATATATATATGCCATATATATATATATATATATATATATATATATATATATATAAAATATGGCAATGAAATTCCCTTACCTTCTGAAAAAGCAAGATGCCACTATTGCTCTTCTATGATGCCCTGTTGAAATCCTACTCACTTTCCATGGTCCACTTCAAAGGCAACTTTCTATATGAGGACTTATTAGCTCAAGCAAGAAAGAATGAAGCTGTTTTTCTCTTCTGAATTCCTAAGGCATACTCTCTGTATATCTTTAGGAACTGATTGCAAATTGCCTATTATAGATATTTTTTATAGGCATGGGATACCCTTTCTTTTCCCTAATTAACTATAGGTTCATTGAAGGATTTATTTCTACCCTTTGCCAAGATTTGTCACTGTCTTTTGCAAATAAGTGTTTTTGAAATAAGTGGAACAATGGATAAGCCAAGGAATAAAAATGTTAATCTGAAATATTAACTTTACCTAGGATTGATCACTTAGCCCAAATAAGTCATACATTTCAACAGTGAACAATAATTTCAGCATAATTTCTTGAGGACTTTCTATCAAAGTTTTCATATGATTATAATATCAGATAATATTATTAAGCAGTTACTATATTCTAGGCCCTGTGGTCAGAATGTAGAACTTCAAGGAAAGTGAAAAAACAGCAAGAATTATCCATGCTTTCAATAAATATATAGACCAGTGGGGAACCTAGACATTAATCAGTTTATCACACAAAGGAGTGAGTAATGACAACTATATAAACAATCTGGAAGGAAACTTCCTTCCTTTTTGAAAGCCTACTAACCAGCAAGAATTGGCCTGGCCTGGGAAGTCAGGGCAGGCTTCCCAGAAGGTGTACAGCTTGAACAGTGGTCAGAAAGGGAGGGGAGGGCATTACAGAGAGAATGGCATGTGTAGAGTGTCTGCTGGAGGAGAGGTTGTGAAAGAAAATAAAGTGAAAAGGTGCCAGTATGACTGGGGGTTGTTGTGCATGGAAGGTATGGACAGAGGAAACAGGTTGGGATGTGACATGATCATGTGGGCATTTTGCACAGAACACTCGGACCATGGTGTTAACATTAGATGGGAAGGCAGAGTGTGCCAGCTGTAAAAGGCCCAGACAGGAGAGCAGTATAGGAGAGGCATGATAGGTTTGGCTCAAGGTGGTGATGATGGAGTAATGGCTATAACGAGTGATGTTGGGAGACACACATGATATGAGGTGGTAAGCATTTGGACAAGAGAGAATATGTGGCAGGGCAGGGAGTTGTTTCAGTGTTCTTAGGTTTTTATCCTGCTCACCTGTTTGAGGGTGTCAACATTCACTGAGACAGGAAACACTGGACCAGAAACTGGATGTAGAGAGGGGGGTAACAGAGCAGGTGAAATATCAGGAATCCAGTTTTAGACATAGTGAACATTATGTTTAAATTATTGCTTGTCCTTGCTGCATTTATTCAATTTGCCTTATATATTCACTAGGCTCTGGCTCCAGAACTGAAATGGTATTACAGAATCTAATGAGAATGAATTAATATGGTGTCTGTCCCACTGGTATTTAGCATTACAGTCAGAGATGATGCTTATACCTCCAGTGCTTATACATGTTATGTATTTTCAAGAGGGCTCATAACCGTGACCAGGACGATCCTATGAGGGAGCTTAGAAGCTTAATTCTGAAGTTAGAGAAAAAATGCCCTTGGATCCTTCCTTGTGAAAGTGGCATTTGAGAGCCTAGGAAAATGACTCATGTAATATAATCATTCTGAATTATTTGACTTTGATGCAAGCAGATTTATTTCCAAGTTCAGTGAAATTTGAACTTTATAAAGTAATCAATGCTAGAAAAGAGTACAAGGTTTTAAATTCAAATTTTAATAATGCTTTCTCTATTTAATGAGATTACAAGAGAATTTTATGTGAGTTTTTTCCTTATAAGTTCCAAATTTTTAAAAGTCAACATATATCATTTTTATCATTAAAAAAAAATTTAAGTCAAAAATTCCATGTTCTCAATTCAAGTACTACATAGATTTTCCACTGAAGATATAAATGTTCTGTTGTATGAAATGTATGGGGGGGGAGCATGTCAGATGCTGACATTTTAGCCTCTGCTTTCATGTTAGGAATATCAATGGAGGTTTATAGAGATGCTATCACAGCAGCTGAACCTTCACAAGGAGGAGAACCAATGGAGCCTCTTATCAGTGAATGCCTGGGCTTCCAGAACAACTGTTCTCCATTAAGTTTTCTGGGCCAATAAGCAATTACAAGTATACTATGATATGCAGTGTCCTATGACTAGAAAATCCCCTGATTGCTTTGGGCTGACACAGTCCAACAATTGTTTTGTTTTGAGCAAGAAGAGCCCTTCATTTCTCAGTTGGCCTTCAGATTGCAAGCCCACGTGCAGTGTGCTGTTTTATGATGCTTTCTTTTGTATTTGTGTTACCATGGCTGCTGGTACTGTTGTTATATTTAATGAGCTTTTATTAGATAAGTTCCCTGAAGGTCTTTTTTAAATGGAAGACCCAACTTTGAAAGTCCAGTCCATGCACACACACACACACACACACACACACACAAACATTCAAATGCGCCTTGAGAAAGAGAGGACATTACACTTGGTATAATTCTTCCAGATGCTGATATTTGCATTTGTCATAAAATATCACCAGCACTTCCTCATCTGCTATCTTAGTTAGCTCAGACTTCCATAACAAAATACCATAGCCCAGGCAGTTTAAAAAATAGACATTCATTTTTCAGAGTTCTGGACACTGGAAAGTCAAAGATCAAGGTGTCAGCCGACTTAATTTGGTGAGAGCTTTTTTCCTGGTTTGCAGATGGCCATCTGGCTGTGTGCTCACTTCTTGTCAAGGCCTCTTGGGTTAGGACAGCACAGGATGAGTGGCTACCTTTGTCCAGTGTAGCCCACAATTCATTATTTCAAGGTCAATTGTTTGATCGTGTTATGTAGTATATTTCATACTTTCATTTTATTGTTCCTTTTCCTACGTGGACGTTTTGGTAATAGGTATACGTATTTATCTTTAGTTATTATGTGGGTAATTCATTTTTCTATTGATTTCTATTTCTAAAAATGCCTCATCAATGACTCCTATTGTTAAGTTTCAAGGTTGTGATTACTAGTATAAACAAGTCACCCTGGGTGTAGTAAATATGTGAACAGAGAATTGCTGTTTGAAACCACCTGCAATTAAATCAGTCCCAGTGTCTATCCCTGATGCACATTCACAAAGTCACAAGTTGTAAGACCTGTCTCTTCTGTGAACTACTGCCATCTGTGTTTTATTTTGCATGCACTTGCAAACATGATAGTCTTCTTTGTTTGAAGTATATATTAATATCTAGTTAAGCATATTCTGAAGACAAAAATGTCCCCAAATAAAATGTTTTTCTCTTAAAAATGTTGACAATAAATTGCATGATTTTTTAAGAATCTTTGGAAACATATTTAGGTACAAAATTAAGCATACTTTAAGTGGAAGGCTGCTTTCATCAGTTTGAGGTTAGGAATGGAATTGCTTGGTCATATAGTAACTTTGTGTTTAACATTTTGAAGGAGAGCCAAAATGCTTTCCAAAGCAGCTGTACCATTTTACAACACCATCAGCAATGTATGAGGGTTCCATTTTCTTTATGTTCTTGCCAACATTTGTTATTGTTTGTCTTTTTTATTCATCCTAAATGGATGTGAAGTGGTATCTCATCATGGGTTTGATTTTCATTTCCCTAATGAATAATGATTTTGAGCATTAGTTTATGTGCTTATTGGCAATTTGTATATATGCTTTGGATAGATGTCTATTCAACTCCTTTGCTAATTTTTCCACATTTATTGAGATATATTTGATGTATAACATTGTGTAAGTTCGAGGTGGACAATGTGATGATTTGATATGTATTTATATTGTGAAATAATTAC
The DNA here is from genome assembly GCF_028018385.1 of Neofelis nebulosa. Taxonomy (NCBI): domain Eukaryota; kingdom Metazoa; phylum Chordata; class Mammalia; order Carnivora; family Felidae; genus Neofelis; species Neofelis nebulosa. The sequence continues at coordinate 87,441,544 of NC_080790.1, forward strand.
CACAGTAAGGTTAGTTAGCACATCCATCACCTCACACAGTTACCATTTGTGTGTGTGTGTGTGTGTGTGTGTGTGTGTGTGTGTGTGTGGTGAGAACATTTAAGATCTATTCTCTTAGTAACTTTCAAGTATAAAATATCGTATTGTTAACTACAGCCACCTTGCTGTGTATTAGATCCTCAGAACTTATTCATCTTGTAACTGTAAGTCTGTACTCTTTGACCAGTATCTCTCATTTCCCTCCCCACCAGTCCCTGGCAACCAGAATTTCTATGAGTTCAGTTTCTTTAAATTCTGCTTGTAAGTAAGATCATACAGTATTTTTCTGTTTGACTCATTTCACTTCGCATAGTAACTGTAAATTTCGTCCATATTGTCATAAATGGTAGGATTTGCTTCTTTTTTATGGATAATATTCCACTTAAAACACTTGAACACAAATATTTATGGCAGTAATAATAATAATAATAATAATAATTGAAATGTTTCAAATATCTATCAACTGATGGGTATATAAATAAAATATGGTATACATATATAGTGAAATATAACTGGCAATTAAAAAGGATAAAGAGCAGATATATACTATCACACGGATGAACCTTGAAAACATCATGCTAAGTGAAAGAAGCCAATCACCAAAGTCCACATTGTAAGCAAATTTGTAAGGACAGAAAGTAGATTAGTGGTTGCTGGAAATATTGGGGAGGGGAGAATAAGACATTATTACTGATGTGATCTCTTTCTCAAATGAAGAGATTTTTCTAAAATTATATAATACTGAAAGTTGTAAAATCTGTAAATATATTAAAAATAAATAACAAAACAGTGAATCATACATTTTATATGGATAAATGTTATGGTATATAACTTATATCTCAATAAAACTGTTAACTTTCTTTTTAATTAAACAAATGTCATTTTTGTCCTAAGCTGCAGGAGTGTTATGGTCTACTACAGGACCTGAGCAAGATTAAAGTTTGGAAAGTTGAATAAACATAGCCATTTATTTCCTCAATTAAATTAGCAACAGCAATCATAGATTTCCCATCAACTTTATATTTTTAAAAATTTTAAATCTACCGAGGAACTTGGGTGGCTCAGTTGGTCGAGGGTCCAACTCTTGATTGTGACTCAGGTCATGATCCCAGAGTCATGAGCCCCACTACAGGCTCCGCACTAAGTGTGGGGCCTGCTTAGGATTCCCTTTCTCTCTCTCTCTCCCTTTCCCTCCACTCCCCTGCTTGCACAATCTTTCTCTAAATAATAATAATAATTTCAAACCTACAGAAAAATTGAAAGAATAGTGCCATAAACACCAGAGACCCTTTGTCCATGTTCAACAATTATTAACATGTTATCATATTTGTGTGTGTGTGTGTTCTGAATCATTTGATTGTAAGTTACAAATATTGATACTTTCTCATCAAATACTCCAGACCCAGAATGTCTCTGAAGAAGAGAAATTTGTGAATGCACAAACATCAGCACAGAGCCATCAACAGGCAAGAGATCCACAGTGAGTATCTGTAGCACATTAATATACGATATGCAGCCTTTAGACTTGTTTTCTTGATTTTCCCAATGATAAACTTTTCAGCTTTTTGTTTTTTAGATCCAGCATATAATCACTGTATGGTATCTAGTATCTTTTAATCCAAGGCAGTCTCTCTGCTCCTTTTATTTTCCATGCCATTGACATTTTTTGTTTATTTATTTATTTTGAGAGAGCATGAGTGGGAAAAGGACAGAGACCATCAGTGCAGAGTCCAATTTGGGGCTCGAATCCATCAACCGTGAGATCATGACTGGAGCTGATATCTAGAGTCAGGCCGTTTAACCAACTGAGCCATCCAGGCACCCCATGGCATTGAAATTTTTAAGGAGTCAAGACCAGTTATTTTTTTTAAATATCCCCTGATTGCTTGTTGTTGTTGTTATTTTGTTGTTTAGATTCATCTTAAACACTTTGGTCAAGAATATCACATCGGTGATAATGCATCATATCTGGAAACATGGTATTAGCTGTTCCTTTCTTAATGAAACTCAGTAGAATAACTTGTTTAAGGTGGTATCTGTCAGACACCTCCATTACAGTGGTCCCATTTTTCTTTGCATTAATGAACAAATTTTGCAATTAATAGGTAATAAAAGTGAATTCTTCTCTTCTCCCAAATAATGAAACAGATATTAATATTTTTAAAAAGCAATTTGTTTAAGGTGTTTTGTTCCTCTTTCAATGTTAAGAATTTATGGAAAATGTTTCTTATTTCCAATGACCATTATTGACTGTGCCTACCCTGTGCTGCCTGGTAGGAAAAGTCTGGGAAATTGTCAGTTCTCCTGCTAATTGTGTCATCACAGCAAGGCCTTGGGTTGGGGAGTATTTCCTAATCTATATTAGTAGCACAATCAGTCACATGGAAATCTGAAGACTCATCAGGGCTTTTATAAAGGAAAAACACAAACTCCCTATACACATGCGGTTTCTATTTAAAATAAATTTAGTAGCACCTAATTCTGTAGGATGTCCCAGAGAAGAGGAGCTGGATGATATGAAAATGCCCATGCATTCTCTTGGACTTAGGTAAATTATTGTTTCTGACCCAAGAAGAGCATGTCTGAATGGACTGCACTTTGAAAAGAAGCTTTGAAATAACACTTTGTATATCGAGGGTACTTGTGTGCTTAACAACATGATGCACTGGCAAATCATTCTTCCATCTACCTCTAGGAGACCTGCAGGTGGCAATACACTAGTGACACCATTTCCTTTGAGGGCTGGAGAAAACCAGAGCACAGAATTGTGACTCACTACATGAAGCCATTGGCTGTTATTTTTTTAACATTAATGAACAGCAGATTTATTTTTTCATTGTAGGATGCTCTGAGCTAAATAAAAGGTGAGGTCAGCTAAACTTCTCCCTGCTTAGAAACTGCACAGTCACATCTTCTGAGACACTCTTAATTCTGAAACCATGTTGTAGTAATAAGAGTAATTTAGACAAAGAGAATGAATTAATGCTGATGAGTGGAGAACAAAGAAATTAAGAACCACTCAAAAACATTTCAAGGATTTAGTTCAGAGGCAGAGCTGGAAATTTAGAACCTTATTATTCTGGTTTTGAATAGGATTTCAAAACACTAATTATAGCCTTAACTCACCTCCAAAAAAGATTGTTTTACTCAAAGGCCAGTTAGGAAGCAGAATTAGAAATAAAAAGAGTGATTCTCTAGGCAAGTTTGTTGGTCCTTCTTCCTCACCTTACTCAAATAGTTAAAGATGGGGGACACAAAGAGTGGGAATAAGGTGTAAGACTTTGTGGGGGAGAGAAAAAGGGGTCCCAGGGGCTGCAGATTGCATCAGACACACTGCTCAGAGCAAGTAAAGATGGTCTGTGAGAAGTCTGTGAGACAGCAAAAACTCCTGAGGAACACAGACTTGGTAGTCAACCTCAAAAAAAGATCAGACTTGAGTGGCTTGAGGCTTTTATCCATTGAATCACATACACCCATAATATGAGGCATTACAGTCAGATGTTAGGACCATCAGCTCCAGCTGCTATGCCTTCCAACCAAAGTCAGGCTCAAGAATTTCCCATGAGCCCTAAGGGACAACCTCTTGCCATTCCCATAACTCCACGTGTCCCTGTTTTCACGGTGGACTCTATTTTAGTACCATAGATCACCTTTCTCCATGAACTTATTCAGCCTCAAATGATCCTTTGATTGTGTAATATTTATTGTTAATGTCTTCTCTGCTCATCTTGAGTGGTTTGGATTTCATATGCATATAATTTCTAATACAGATAGCATCTAGTTCATGACCAAAAAATTTATATCACCCCATGAGGAAAGCTAATTGACTTGCTCAATTTCCCACTGGCTGAGACATGAATGCCATCTTTGTGATGCCAAGCCTGGAGCTTTCTCATTATGTAGTCTGGGAAATGTGTCCTTTGCTGGAGTCTGCTAGGCTCCCCACTGGGTTCTGCAGTCCTCGCTACCACACCAATGCCTCTGAAGGAACCGGTAAGCTGGATAAGATTAGAGCATGGACCAACACGTTTATCAGAAGTGCCTGTAATCACTAGTCTTTGTAAATACAATTTTTATGGGATTTTAGAGACTTATAATAATATACCATAAATTAAATTAGCTAGTCCTCTGAGAACGTAAGGAGTCGTTCTAACATTCAGAATACTTTACTAAGTTTCTTTTACATTTTTCAGAGCACAAATCATCCATCGACTTTAGGTTTTAGCTATATCCATGGTTTTTTTAATTCATTTTTTGTCCAGAGAGTGAGTAAAGTATTTTTACAGGATTCATGTTTGAAGAGGATAAAGAAGAGTACTGGAAAGGAAGAAAAAAATCTAGCAATCTCTTCATAGAGAATAATTTTATCCCGTTACTTTCACACCTGCATATCCTATGTAAAAGTTAAGAATAGACTCCCTTCATCAAGTTTATATTTGGGGACATGTCTAAAAATAAAAAGCATCAGTTTATGAAGTTTAGATTCACACTCTTAAAGAGGGAAATGCAACCATTTGCTCTCAGAAACCCTCCAATCTGCAGTTCTGATCACCCTTCCTCTCTGCCCCTTGGAGAGTGAGTGTGTGGAAACCAACATTTTTACTGATTACCGTCTAGATAATGCTATGGACAAAACGAATAGTATCAGAATTCCCACCACTTCAAACTTAACTTCCACAGGATTACGGAAAGAGGAAATAGTTTTAGTATGTGGAGAAGCCAAAATGGGAGCATAACCCCACCATGAACCCTCTGAGCTACTAATTAACAACAGCAAGATGTGAACCAATTACTCAGTAGTCAGCAAGATCTAATCTAAGACCCAGAGTGCTAAATGTTTCCTGGAATCACAACAGCTAACATCTTTACTAAGATGGGGCAATTTGTGTGCTTGGGACAAATTCATTTGTACTTTTGCAATTTGCATGAAACAACTCCAAAGTCTTCCCTTATGACTAAAAGTAATTTAGTTCCTATCCATTGATCAATCTTACCTGGCTAGGTTTAGAGATGGGTATAAAGAATGAAGAAGCAGAGAGAAGGCCAAAGCACTCTTGACACACTTTTGTTTTAGTTATAAAAGGACTAGAAGATACATTATTAGAAGTGAGGATGAAAGATCATTGAGAAATAGTTGCTAAGAGTTGCAAGCAGTAACAAGAGGGAAAAAAAGGAGCAGAAGAAATTTTCTAAGAAATTAAAAAAATTAGTTTCTACAATTAAGGGAGAAAGAAAGAAGGAAGGAAGGAAGGAAGGAAGGAAGGAAGGAAGGCAGGCCACCCTAACATGGATATTAGCCAATTGCCTCCCTAGCTCCAGGTTTTCCTCTCTTCTTCCCAACAGCCCCTTATTTCTGACTGGGGTCCTTGTGGCTTTTAGGAAGTAAACTCCACCCCTAGCCCTAGGGCTAGACCACATAGTATATTTCACCCCCTGGTTACAAAGATTGGTTCTAAAGTGGGCAGGCTACTCATACAAATTCAGTTAGTGACTTTGTGTAGTTTTTCTGATAATGCTGGGACAAACAAGTTTTAATGAGGAATGCTAGATCAAGCAAGGAAGCAGGGAACTGCTGGTGGCCAAGGACTTGACACTGGAAGGCTGAGTGGAGACACAGGAAGGAATCCACATCTCTGTTATTCGAGCATATAATTTCCTTTATTGTTCAAGCTCCTCTGGGCTTGGGTTTCTTTCTCTGTGAAAGAAAGTATTTATAATTGATTCAGATGAAAACATAGCTTATCACAAAATTTCAGAACACCAGAGATGAAGTTATAATTCTAAAACCTTCTTTCAAGAAAAACTTAAATAGGTCATCTACAAGGAAATGATAGACCGGTAGTCAACTTTACATCAAAATTTCTATATGTTGAACACAATGAAGAAATAGCTCCCCAATTTTGAAGGGAAATTATTTTAATCTTAGAAACATATGTAGCTAAACTTTTTGGAAATGTGAGGTTATGACATTTTAAGATTTACACTTTCGTTAAATTTACCTCCTATGTACTGTTTCTTAGGAAGTTACTTAAAGATGTACATTTAGAGAAATGTGGGTCTCAAACAAGGGAGAGAAAGACATGGTGCAGCCTGGATCCATCAACCAGGTTCATGAGGGATGAACATCCAGGGACAGCAGCTGGGCAGCAGCTCTAGGGGTGATAGGTCACGTAGGGTAGGGGAGACCTTGGGGAGGGACATCTCTGCAAGAGTGGTTGCTTGTGAGAAATGTTATGAAGGGGCAGATTTGGAAAGAATAGACACAGAGAAAACTAAGCAAGTGAAAAAGTTGGCAGTACTCACTATAGAAAAGAAGAAAATGCTTTGTAAAAATTTTTATCATGCACAATTACTATCAGTGATAGTAATGTGAACACGTCTTATCCTTCAATTATAAAAAGAATCATGACTCTGTTGGAGGAATGTGATGTGGCTTTTGGAAGGCCTAATCCACATCATACTTATAGATAAGTATGAATGAATTTACTGTTGACTAATAAGTATTATATTTTCCAATCAACTGAGCAGTTATGAATTTTATTTTTGCATTTTTCTTTTCATAATTTGAAACACATTTTTTCAGGTTTCAACCATAAACACTTGAAAATCCCATAGGCCCTAAGCAGTTGTCTGTATTGCTCAACAGATAGCATGTCCTAGGAGTGGTGTTAGAACAATACATCCTTGGCTGTTATCAAGTGAATCGACTGGAAAAAATAATGAATTTGTGATTAATGACAGCATTAACAAAAACATGTTTTGAGTGCTTACTAATGTCAGACATGTTCCAAGCACTATTTATGTGTTATTTCATTTAATAAAATCTCACCAAATATATGGTATTGGTATGATTCCTTTCATAGATGATGAATGGATACATAGGAAGGTTAAATCACTAGCCTAGAGTCACCCATGCAGTCTTTCCCCAAAACCTGATAAAATCTAAAACATAAATCAGAAGATGGTAGAGAAGCACATTATTTAGAAACATGAAGTTCAATACTGGAAGAAACAAATGAAAAACAGAACAAAACTTAAAGTGGTGATATGAAGAGTGAGTTTAGGAAGGAGAGATAGGGAAAATACTGCTTATTTTTTATTATACATTTTTTTGTACTGTTGGTCTTTTAACTCCCTTCTTATATTACTTTACAAAAGATTTAAAAGCTAAAAATAAAGAAAGTGAAAGCACCAAGTGGAAAATTATGTCCCCAAATAAACTTTTTCATGTGGCTCTTTCCACATGGAGTTGACCCTTGGGTGAGTGTGGTTCACCTCCCTTAGTACCTGATTGACAGTAGTGGGGTACTCCAGGGGGCCACTGTAATGCTCAGGGGCTGATTCTCCTCTGCCTTCAGACTGTGTCTTGCCATAGAATGTTTTCCACTCCATTTTAGAGTACAATAAGTACAATTATTAATAGAACAAAGTGATAGAATATAATTGAAATGTTGTTGTGGAAACAGGACACAGAGAATCCCAATCAAGCATTTGCATTCTGAATTATAGGAGGGCAGGGGCCAGATCATTTTCTCTGCTAAATAGCCCTGCCTCCATTTATATATTAAAATTCCCATTCCTTTGTTCATTTGCCTAATAGCACTTAATTGACAAATGTTAGCAGATGTTAATTTTGTCATGTTAGGTCCTGTTGGTGGAGGTAACTGCTAGATACGTGAATTAAATGGGGAACAAACCACCACTAGAAATCTCAGAATCTTAGCTGGTAACTTGTGTGTGTGTGTGGTGTGTGTGTGTGTGTGTGTGTGTGTGTGTGTGTGTGTGTGTTTGAGTGGGGTGGGGGTGGGTAGAGTTTAAAAATGGGAGACACTAATCTCAACTACTGAATTAGTCAAAATCCTGAAAGCTTAATTTTTATAGTTCTATTCCAATAGTTAAAATATCCTAACAGAGTTAAATCTTTGTACTGAGATTTGGTCTGGACAGTGAAGTGTGAGAAACTGAATAATTCTTTAGCATACTATCTGGCATTTTGTCTCATATTATAATGCAGAGCTATGATATTTTGAACCTCTCAGCAATTGTTCATTTTTTCTCAGCATACTCTGTCCATGTCAAAACATTTCTCTTCATGGGGAATCATCACTCACTGCCACTGGCGAATACATAGCTGAAGACTTACAAAGATAGAATGCTGTAGGATGACAAAAATCATGATAAACATCATTGACAATATCCTTCTTTCTGACAGAAACTTACTGAGACTCAAAATATAAAACAATTTGGTAAAGTTGGGTGAAAATTAAAGTATTTTAAGGTGTGATTCTTTTTTAGCAAAGGAAGTTGAGTTATTAAATATCCCCAACTCATGCTTAAAACTTAATGCATACAATGAATATGGCAGAGCACATGACGTGGAAACAACAGAAAACTAGTCATCTGAGCCCAGGAGATAAGGAGTAGAAATGTCCCAGATGACAAGTTTTGGAACACAGAAAAGGGAAGATGAGGAACAGGGATTATGTGAACATGGAGACAAATACTAATGGCTGCCATCAAAAACGTTTGTCACTAAATTGTGTAAAGGCAATTTAAGTATTCCCAATTTTCTCCATAAGACTGTTATCAGGGACATTATGAAATGTATAGTGGAAATCATCACATCTATGTCTCTTACACCATCTTGTCCTGTCATTTATGTTTTTTTCAACATCTTGTTCGCTGACCATTAAGTAAAATTTTGCTTGATAATTTGTGAATCATTTAAATTCCATTGCATTTCTCTACTTTTTGTTAAGGATGAGATATTGTTTACTGGAGCCTTGGAATCAGCATCCATCTGACTATACCAAGGATTTTCATTTCCTGAGACATTTTCACACAACAGAGACTATGGCCACCACTGCTGTTTACCTCCAGGGAGTCCAGGCTCCTAACTCTGTTTCCAAGTGTTCTCTTACCTATTGCTTAAGGTTACTGTGCTTTCCTGTCAATACCTGTGGGTGGATGTGTGATAGGGGAAATAACACTCATCAGTTTTCACTCTTAATATATTAGGGAAACATAGATAAGCCATAAAACTTTAGCTTCTTGTAAGTTGACATTCTCTTGCCTTCTTTCACCACAAGGAGAAAGTGAAGTTAAGTATTAGAGCTTCCAAATGGCTTTGAAATGCAATTGCTATGTTTTTATTAAATAAAGACCAAAATTACTTAATTACTTAGATGAGGGGTTTTTTTAGAAATAAAGAATTCTTTATTATTTTTTGTTTGTTTGGTCTAACTTTACTAACTCAAGCCATTTAAGAACTGCCAATAAATGGCAGAGGAGGGGGTAAGGAAGAAAAGAAAAGAAAAAAAAACTTACTTCTACACTTGGAAGTAAGTCTGGACCTGTATTTTTAAATATTATTTCGATTGAACATGCTTTAGCAAATTTATTCTTTATGTCAACCAAATATACTATGAATGTGTCAACTGAATATGTGCCTGGGTGCTCAGTCGGTTGAGCATCTGACTCTTGATTTTGGCAGGTCATGATCTTACAATTCATGAAATACGGTTTGTGAGATTGAGCCCTGTGTTGGGCTCTGTGCTGAGGGCTGAGCACTGAGTATGGAGCCTGCTTGAGATTCTCTCTCTTTCTCTCTCTCTCTCCCTCTCTCTCTGCCCCTCCATGGCTGGCACACATGCACACATTCTGTCTCAAAAATAATAAACATTAGAAAAACATTTAAAAAATTTTTAAAGTTAATGGGTCCCACTGAATTTTTTTCTGGAGGTTTTAATACCAGGACTTCTATTTTGAAAATATGGAAATTTTTACAAGACCGAAGACACAAATAGGTAAAGTAGAAAAGTATATGCCCAATCATGAGATACTGCAGTGGTTTCCAGCTTGGAGGAGTCACAGATCAGAAACACCCTGACAAATCCTTCAAGGGAATTGAACCAAATGACTAGCTTTTTATTTTATCAACTAAGCAAAAGCAAACAAGCAAAATCAACCCACCAAACAAACAAAAAGCCCTTCCATGAGTTCTTATTATAAATTTATAAAAAAAAGAACATGGTCTCAGAAAAAGAATTTTTTAAATTTAATGATATTAATTTTATGAGAAGTACCGTGTATTTTTCTGATTTCTTTTATGAGTTCTTTCTTCTGCGTGGTTTTATTACTGTATAGAAATCACTGATTTAAAGGACTGGCACTTCACTCAGCACCATTAAAGGAAACAGTTCAGATAATGAGAAAACAACAGCAACAACAACAACAAAACATCTTCATTAGAAGCTCTACTCCTTCCATATGAATGAACAGGGTCACTGGGGACCAGAAAAGATAAAAACAGACACATTGGTGGCACCATCATTAAAGGAGACAGAAATCTGGAAATGAATATTTAAAAAGTTAAAAGATAGATAAACATTTCTGAAAGAATGCTCCATAAAGCACTACTTTCAGAAGTTGTTGAGTGAAGTGACCTGAGTCAGATTCATGACTTTTGGAGAATCACAATGCATGGTGAGTATCAAACTCTGTGAAACTGCCATGCCACACAAGGAAATCTAATTCACTTTGTTCAGACAAATATTGTGCACCCATATTTCACCTCAGAACTCCCGTTATCATGACTGTAAACTGGAACACATGTCCTATTCTCCAGTGTTCTGTTAATCTCTTTGACCATCCTGAGATCTTTCAGAAAATTAAGATATTGAGGATATGGACATTCAAAACTATACCTTCTTGAATTAGATCCAACAGCATGAATCGTATCCATTCACTCATTAACTTGGCCTTCATGGAGAATGGACTGCATGCATAATAATCTTTCCAACAATGTGAAGAATTACATAATAAATGAATACAATATAAGATGTGTAACTCCAAGGATTACAATTTATGAAGAAAAATAAAACAGCACTTGTTGTGATGAGCACTGGCCCTGAAAAACTAAATATCTGATAATGAGAAAATTGAGTTAAACCTTTTCTTCCTGATTTAAAACTTGGTAGTATGAATCTAGGGCAGCATTTCCCATCATACAAAAATAACATCTGTGGAAAGTCAGGAATTTACTTTTGTCAAAACAAGTGGATCTTCTGTCATCCATATTCAGATTTCTAGAAATTATACCAGATGAAAACTTCCACGTGCCATTTGTGGAAAATAATGTCCTTGACAAGACAAATAGATCCTACAGGGCAGGAAGGGTGTGCCTGTAATTCATGAAGCACACTAGTCCAGATTAATCTTACTAGAAGATTGTTTAGGACACACTAGACTCTTGTTCAAAACATTGTAATAGGAAGCTATTGCATACACAACTCCTCTTGCATCAATCATCAAAATGTCCAGCCATTCATTTCAAACTGCTATGCATTTGTGTCCCATGGTTCCTTTCTTAATTATAATTATTGGTTTGCAACTAGATAACTTTCATAAGCTATTTTATGCAAAAAAGAAATATTAAAAGGGTACAGGTATACCCTTGAAACACAGAGCAGTAAGTAGAGCTTGTCTTGATGAGGACTGCACTAAGGAAGGAGGATCATAAAGAATCAAGATATTTATGTATTTAATTATTTTTGTTGAGACATAATTTTTTTTTAAAGTAGACTTCACGCCCAGCACAGAGCTCAGCGTGGGGCTTAAACTCCTGTCCCTGAGATCAAGACCTGAGCTGAGATCAAGAGTTGGAGTCTTAAACAACTAAGCCACCCAGGTGTCCCAAGATATGCTTCTAAAATCAGAAAGTTCACCATTTCTAAGTATACAGCTCAGTGGTTTTTAGTGTGTTCACAGAGTTATGCAACCATCTCCATTGTCTGATTCCAGAATATTTTTAGTACCTGAAAAGAAACTCTACTTCCGATAGTCACTCCCTACTCCCCATCCCCCATCCTGTAGCAAAGAGTAATTTATTTACTGTCTTCATGGATTTTCGTATTCTGGACATTTCATAAAAATGGAGTAATACAAAAAAAATGGAGTAATACAATGGGAGGCCTTTTGTGTCTGGCTTCTAATGGTTAGAAAATGTTGACTATATCTGTGTTGTAGTATGTATCAAGACTTCATTTCTTTTTATGGATGAATAATAATTCAATTATATGTCTAGATCATGTTTTGTTTATGTATTCATCCCCTGACACACATTTGGATTGCTTCTACTTTTGGGCTGTTACGAATAATACTTCTCTAAGGATTCATGGTTAGGTTTTTATATAAACATGTTTTTGTGGGTATACACTTAGCGGTGAAGTTGCTGGATCCTACAGTGTTAGTGATTCATTTGTGTCACTCCCCCCACCCGCCACTCAATTTATATGTTGAAATCGTAGTGCCCAGATCTCAGAATGTGACGTAATTTGGAAATAGGGTTATTGCAGTTACAATTAAGATGTGGCAAAGATGAATTCATATTCCAGTCAGGGGGACTGCTGATCCAAGGGCACTGGTGTCTGTTTGAAAGGGGGAAATTCAGACACAGGCATACAGGGAGAATACTATGTGAACTAGAAGACAAAGTTTGGGGTGATGTGACTACAAACTATGAAACACAAAAGATTGCCCACAAACCACCAGAAGCTGTGAGAAAAGCCTAGAACAAGTTCTCCTCACAGCCCTCAGAAGGAACCAACAACTCTGTGGATACCTTGATGTTAGACTTCTCTCCACTATGAGAGAATAAAATCTTGTTTCAGTCACCTAGCTTATGCTACTTGGTTACAGCAGCCCTAGCAAACTAACACATGTGATACCTCTATGTTTAATTCATTTCATAACTGTCAAAGTGTTTCCAAAATAGTGGCACCATTTTACATCCTCACCAGGAACATGTGAAATTTTTCAATTTCTCCACATCCTTGCCAGTATATGTTATTGTCGAACTTTTTATTTATTGCTCTCCAGTTGGGTGTGACATGGCATCTCATTGTGGTTCTGAGAGTATTTCCTTATAATCTTTATTACTTCTGGAAAATTAGTAGTAAAGTTTCCTCTGTTATGCCTGATATTAATAATTTAAGTCTTTTTTCCCCTCTTTTTCTTAATCTAGCTAAAAGTTTGTAAATTTCATTTCAAAGAACCGACTTTTGGTTTTATTGATTTTTCTCTATTGTTTTTAATGTGTTCTACATGCTGGACCCCAGGAAAATTGTTCACTGTATCTGTATAGATGGGATATTGAATAATATAATGAAGGGTGTTCTTTTTTGTTTTTTTTTAATTTCAGTGTAGTTCACACACAGTGCTTTATTTAGTTTCAGGTGTACAAATAGTGATCTAACAGTTCCATACATTACTCAGTGCTCATCAAGACAAGATTTTTCATCAAGATTTTTCTTTTGTTTTTTTTTTTGAGTCTCTATTTTATTTATTTCTACTCTAGTCTTCATTCTTTCTTTTCTTCTTCCTTTTGATTTAGTTTTCTCTTCTTTTCTAATGTCTCAAGATGGAACTCTAGGTTATTTATTTGAGATCTTTCTTCTTGCTTCATTCATGCATTTATGTCTACAAATTTCCCTCAGCACCACTTTTGTTGTGTCCTGTAAATTTTCATATATTGTGTTTTTGTTTTAAATGATCTCAAAATATATTCTAATTTCCTTTGTGATTTCTTCTTTGATTTATTGGTTATTTTGAAATATGCTGCTTCATTTCTACAAATTTCTAAGTCTTTCAAATTTCTTACTGCTGTTGATTCCTAATTTCATTCCATTGTGGTCAAAGAACATACTTTTTATTATTTCAAACCTTTTAAATTTATCAAGATTTGTTTTATTGCATAACGTATGGTCTATTCTGGAGAACATTTCACGTTCACTTAACAGGAATGTGCATCTGTTGCTATTGGGTGTTCTTGTGGACATTTGTTAGGTCTGTGTTTACAGAATTGTTTGAGTCTTATATTTCCTTGTTGCTCTTCTGCCTAGTTATTCTATCTGTTATTGAAAGTGGTTTATTGAAGTCTCCAATTATTACTGTTGAATTGTCTATTTCTCCCTACAATTCTGTCTGTCTTTGCTTCATGTATTGTGGGACTCTGGTGTCTGGTGCATATATGTTTGTACTTGTTATATTTTCTTACAATTATCATTATATTACATTACAAATATAACAATGGGTCCTTGTTTCTAATAATAATCTTTGTCTATCTTGCCGTGTTATGGTAAGTATGGCCCTTCCAGCTCTCTTTTGGTTACCGTTTGCACAGTATGTCACTCTCCATCCTTTTATTTTCAACCAATTTGTGTTTTTGAATCTGAACTCTGTTTCCTCTATACAATATCTAATTTATTTTGTTTTTTTTATACATTCTATTTTCAGTGGAGGGTTTAATACATTATCAAATATATGTATGCCATTTTGCTATGTGTTTCATATATCTATATCTATATCTATATCTATATCTATATATCTATATATCTTTTTTTTATTTTCTACTTCCTCCATCATTGCTTTTTTGTTGCTGTTAAGTAGATATTTTTCTCCTGAAGCATTTTAATACTCCTGTCATTTATTTTAGTATACTTTTTAAAATATTTTTTTAATCTTTATTTATTTTTGAGAGAGAAACAGAGTGTGAGTGGGGGAGGAACAGAGAGAGAAGGAGACATAGAATCTGAAGCAGGCTCCAGGCTCTGAGCTGTCAGCACAGAGGCCAATGTGGGGCTCGAACTCATGAAACTGATCATGACCTGAGCCAAAGTTGGACACTCAACCAAATGAGCCACCCAGGTACTCCTTTTACTATACATTTTTGAGTTAAGTTCTTAATGGTTCCTTTGAGGATTATTGTCAACATTTTAGTTTATTGTAATCTTGTTTGGATTACTACCAGATTCATTTCAATTTTATACAAAAACTTTGTTTTTATATAGATGTGGTTTCCCTTCCCCACTTATTGTCACAAAATATATCTTTATACACTGTTCTCATTTACTTGGGCTTACAGTTATTACATTATGTATTCGTGTTTTAAATAAAATAGAGAAAAACACAATTTTAAACAAAAATATATTCATATTGTCTTTTATACTTACCTATGTTGTTATCTTTGCTGGTGATCTTTATTTCTTGATGTGAATCCAAATTACTGTCTAGTGTTCTTTATTTTCAAAATCGAGGACTACCTTTAGTGCTTCCTTTAGGACAAATCTGTTACCAATGAACTCTTTTGTTTATCTGGGATTTCTTAATTTCTTTTTCATTTTTTGCAGAATAACTTTGTTGGATACAAAATTCTAGGTTGACAGGTTTTTTTTTTTTCCTCTCACACTTTTAATAAGTAAATCTCTGCCTTCTGGCCTCCATGGTTTCTGCCTTTTTTACTGATATTTTGTCATAACCAAGGCATTTGGACTTTCTGACTGTGTTTCTCACACTTCTATTTTCTTTAATCTGGATTGTTTCTAATACTCATTGCATGAACCTAGACCCTGACATTAAATTTTGAATTCTTCAAATTGCACTTACTCATACCAAAAGTGTGCATCCAAAGAAACCAGAGCCCTATAGAGTTCTCAAAGTCTTTTACTTGTCACCATCAGAGATTTTCACTGCCTACTGGCAACTTCTTATTCTAAGGTGTCCTGCCATTAGAGACTGGCTGGGACTTATCTCTTCTCATATTTCTATTTCCTTCCTACTATCTCCATGCTGAATCTCCCCTAATGGCGTCTGATTCTTCTTTGACAATATGATCAAATATTCAGTTCTCTCTGGATCTTATCCTCTAATTCACCTTTAGGCTCTCTGTTACATATTTAAGCCCATAAAAATGTTTATAAAAACAAAAATGACTTCTATATGATAAGATTTAACCTCCTTTGGAAGCAATTATCAATTTAGTATTCTCTTTTTCTGTTAAATGGTCACTTTCACATTTCTGTACATGAGGCACCATTGTTTTTCTTCCTTACATATAATTTCCTATAGCACATTTTTATATCATGGAATATGACTCATTTGATAGGGTCACTTATGTTTTTCCTCTGAGTTATTCTAAATTATAAGTTTTTTTTAAAGCAAGTAAAATTTAGTCAGTAGTAGGTGATGAACAAATATTTTTAAAAGAATAGTAATGTAGATTATGTTTAGTTCACTTAATAAACACAAAAAACATATACCATAATTTATTGGTGTGGCTGAATGGTGCAGAAAGCCTTTTGATGTAGCATGAGCAGTATATATAAAGAAAGTAAGGCAATGACAGGATGCTTGTTAAGGACCTATTCAGCTTGAACATTATGTTCTATTTTACTGAACACTATAGAAGCAACTATCTCATTTTGAGATATTTGGTCTCTCTTCATTCACTTGGAAGAGTTGGATATGACCTTGCCTTTCATATGCTGACAAAGAGCGTATTTCTTCAGTTGTTAATCTCCCTACAGTACTTATAGAAATTCCAGGAAGGTAGGCCACATGCAGACTGAATTTTCTCTCCTTTTACTCAGATTTGGTGAGTTTTTCATACACAGAAATACAAGGTGAAACTTAGAAGGAAAAAAAGAGAGAGAGAGAGATTCCTGGTACAGCTGATTTGTATTCATAAGTGAACCATCCAAAATCCATTATACTGACTTTTAATCAAAAGGCAGATAGGATGGCAGCTCTTTTTGCTACAGGGGACATTTCTTTTTAAATGGACTATCCTACCATAGTAATAAGGTCTCGTGTAGGGACAGCACTTCAGACTCTGAATTTTGTTATATAAAGAATTATATATGTTTTGTTACATAAAGAATTAACTCATTTTATTCACTGTCTAGGAAGGGCAGGCTTTATAAACCTTTTTTTTTTTTTTAATGAAGATACTAAAATACAGAGCAATTAGATTTGCCTCAGTCACCCTGAGAGGTGAATTCCTCAGATAGTGGGATTGGAGAATATTTTCACAATATCAACAGTGACTGGGGGACTGGAGTAGGGGCCTGGTGCAGGAAAGTCAAGTTTAGGTAGCTCTTAAAAAATACCTTTTTAGGGGCGCCTGGGTGGCGCAGTCGGTTAAGCGTCCGACTTCAGCCAGGTCACGATCTCGCGGTCCGTGAGTTCGAGCCCCGCGTCAGGCTCTGGGCTGATGGCTCGGAGCCTGGAGCCTGTTTCCGATTCTGTGTCTCCCTCTCTCTCTGCCCCTCCCCCGTTCATGCTCTGTCTCTCTCTGTCCCAAAAATAAAAAAAAAAAATAAAAACCGTTGAAAAAAAAAAAAAATTAAAAAAAAAAAAAATACCTTTTTAAAGAAATGATGAATAGTCTTTGAATAAAGGAGTCTGTGTCACTTTTGCAACTCGTAATGATGATGAAGATAATGATGATACTGATGATAATGATTGTGATGATAATGTTAATATTTATCAGAAACTAACTATAGGCCAAGAATTGCAATAGGTGCTTAGGTCGAGTTAATTTATTAAATCCTCACAGAATCATTAAAATTATTGGTCTGGGTCATCAAGAGAGAGAGCCACACAATAATTTGAACAGAAGAAGTTTAATATAAGGAATTATAAAATAATTATAGGAAGATAAGACATAAAAGAATGTGAAAGGGTAACTTAGAGCTGAAGGGAATGTCTGAAAAAGGAAAAACTTCGAATGGATGCCTCTCTCAAGGATTGGGTGAAGACCTCATTTGACAAGCCAACTGAAGAGTGCAAGTATTCCCTAGGTTGCTCAGGCCAGAGCTGGACCAGAATCACAGGACAGAAGGAAGCTACCATACGGGGCACAAGTGAGTATAGGTGGTGGACAGGTACACAGAAGGATTCCTGTTCACTGTTGGGCAGCATTGTCACGTGACATGTGGTGCATTGTGTCCAACCTGGGAGGACCCTCTTCACACAGGTGAAGTGAGGCAAGTGGGAGGTGTGCAGGGGGACTTGAGATGCTACTATAGGAACAAACATAGGACATGGTGTGTCCATGACCTGGGAGCTGAGGGGAGCAACTCCCAAGGCCAGGACTGAGAAACTGCGTACTTGGGGCATGGTTGGGGCAGAGTGTAGTAGGATGTCCCCCATGGACTTGAAGTGCTGACCAGAAGTGCAGCAGGCCCATGTAAGAGTAAAATCTTAGTGTACCAGAACCAGGAAGAGGGCCTCCCTGCCCCCACAATGCCCATCAATCTACACAGAGGTAGCTTCACTATGTGCAATCCACAAAGGAAGAACTCATTACATCAGAGCAGGTACTGGAGGGAGAATTTCCAGCTGAGGGCAGTAAGTTAAACTGACACAGTAGGAATGCTAGTAATCCATTTTTATTTTAAAAAAATATTTATTACTTTTTTTGTGTTTTTTTATTCTGGATTTTTTGAAGTATGATTGACAAATAAGAATTGTATACATTTATTTAGATTTCACATTGTAATTTTTTTTACTAGAACTTCTAGCTATTTACCAAAATATGTTCTCATTTTCTATTTCTTTTGAAATTCTTACTTTGCTTATGCATTGTTCTCCTGATCTCAATCAGCATTTTCTGACCATTAATTTGAGGTCTCTATTGGATAAAATAACTTACCTCCATTTTATTGGTTTCTGGAGATTTATCTTGCTCTTTTGATTGGAGCATACTCTGTTTCTTCATTTTTCTTGACATTCTGGGCTGATGTCTGTACATTAAATAAAATGGCCACTTTTCCCAGTCTTGACAGACTGGTATTGTAGAGGAGATAAAGCCCATCAACTAGCCCAGCTTTGGGATCATCCAAGCCTTTGTATTTATTCTGAGTGTCTCCCTGTAGTTGAGCTTGAAGATGCATCCATGTCTTAAAGGCAAGGGTCACAGTCGGCCTCTAGATGCTGGCTGAATGGAAGCCAGAGCATCAGGCAGCAGCCTGTACAGTGTGCACTCAAACCCCTTCCAGGGAGGAACTGGGAGATGAGCATTTTTTCTCTTCTCTCTCTGTGCTGAGTCTGTCCTCCATATAGTAGCAGCGGCTTCTCCTTTACTGGAGAATAGTCTATAGTCTATGGGGCTCATGAATGCAAGTCCCATGGGCCATCAGAGCTGGGTGATTTGGAGACATGCCCTATAGGAAGAATGACAGAAGTTGGGGCATTAGACTTGTGGGCAAGTTTCTTCCAGAAAGATACTCATAACTTTGTGGTTTTGTTTTTGGTTTTTGTTTTGTTTTTGTTTGTTTTGTTTGTTGTTTGTTGTTGTTGTTTTGCTGGAATGAACCAGAAGGAGAAGGTGGATCAAGTTCCCAGAAGGCATTTTAAGGCACTGAGGAGTATCTCAGTCAACCCAGATGTATACTAATTAGAAGCCAGACCTCAGGCAGCAACTTTAATATATGCTGTCAAACCCCTGCCAGGGTTAAATTGAGGAGATCATTTTTACTTGAGCCCTGTGGGGCATTGGTACAGTAAAATTGGTGCACCTGTTAGTAGCTGCTACTTTATTTGCCATAGTCCTTAGGACTTGCAAACAAAAGTCCCACTGGCTTTCAGAACTAAGTGGTTCAGGGGTCTTTCTTTTGGGCAACAGCTTTAAAAGTTGGAGCACTTCACTCCTCAGGAAGCAATGGGGAGTTGGGGGCTCCTTCCTGATTTTACAGAACTGTGCAGAGAGGGAATTTATTGTAACAGTGTGTCTCAGCCTTTCTTACATGCTTTGGTATGGATTCTATTTGGTTGCCCAATGTTTAGGAGTGACCCAACTAGCATCTGGATTTCTCTTTTTTTTTTTTTAACACTTCTTATTTCTTTGAGAGACAGAGTATGAGTAGGGGAGGAGCAGAGAGAGAGGGAGACACAGAGTTCAAAGCAGGCTTCAGGCTCTGAGCTGTCAGCACAGAGGCCAACACGGGCTGGAACTCACAAACCACGAGATCATGACCTGAGCCGAAGTCGGACGCTTAACCGACTGAGCCATCCAGGCGCCCCTCATCTGGATTTCTTTTGGAGGGAATTGTTCCAAGTGTAGCCAGATGTTTGGTGAGTCCATGGGAGGAGGGAAATTCAGGAATCTCTTTTGTCACCACCTTAGACCAGAGTATAGCTTTAACTTTTACATATCATACCAGAATTATTTACTGAATATACCAGGAGTCTGGCATGAAGCCGTCCTCTTGATATGTCCAACTACTACAAGGGAACTTGGAAAATGGCGACTCTGTAAATTTAACGTTATTTTCAAAGATATACCCAAGTCGAAATAAAACTAGTTTAAAGTTTAAGCTGTCAGACATGTCAAGCATATCCAGGAAGGAACAGGGAAGATTTTACACCAGTGTTATTCTGCCTGAATTGGCAAGATGCTTATATAAAAATGGACTGGTTACTAAAAATTAATAATAGACACTTTGAATGTTACCTTTCATATGTCTCTCCTGGAAGTTTTGATGTCACTTTAAAAGCCTACACCACATGCAAAATTAAATTTTTGAGATTCAGTACCTTCCTCAACCCACTGGAGAAAGGCTTAGAAATGTGGCACAGGTCTTTTATTGTTTTATTTTGGTTCAGTATGTTAAGGCTCAGGGGGATCATTTCACTGTAAAAAAAATAAACTGATTTAAGGTATTTAAAGATACAGGGAAAGAGTAGAATAGTCTTCTGAAAATCCAGGGAGAGCTGAACAGCTAGGTCTTGCAAAGGTGAGGAACTGAGGCTCTATGGGCGAATTCCTCTTCCACTCTTCTCTCTCTACCTCATGGCCTCTCTGGCTAGGGTCTTCCCATCTCTGTTTCTCATGGTGTATCATTCCTGTACTCCTCTCTACCTATCAATCTAGATTCTGCTTCATGTCTGTCTTGCTCTTGGATCCACTGCGGTGCCCACCACTCTTCCTCAACTTCCCTATGATTCTCTTACGTCAAGTTTTTGAGAAACAATCTGCTTTGCCCAAGCTCATTTTACCAATTTGACCAATGAAATCAGATGAGTAGAGTTAGATGATTTGTTGCCAACAGAGAATGAGCTCCTGGTAGAACCTATTTTCTGAGACAGGGATGAAAGGGGCTGGTATGCTACAACTTGGCTAGAACACAAGCTATTATGCAAATAGACTGCTCCAGGGAGTAAGAACTTTTCTGGACCAGTTTGACAATACTACCATCTAGTTATATGACCTTGGTTCTCTCAGTTGTAAATGAGATGAGTGGGACTACTAGAGAGCTGTAACATCACTTCCAGCTCTAATCAAAGTTGATTGTAGGAACACATTAAGTTCATATAAGTACAGAACCAACTGTAACACTGGTGTCATGGTTTTGTTTGTCTTGTTGATACCAGATAGTGAAATCAATAGGTTTGGCAATAAGGCTAACAAACACTGGCATATTTGTTATAGTCATTTTGCACTGCTAGGTCATTTACATAAAAGAGATCTATTTAGACTTAGAAATATGATTTATTATTTATTATCTATTCTTTGTTTAGAAGGGAAATATTTTTTATGAAAAATTTCACCTTACATAAAACAACACTATCTTATTATATTTACAGCCATAGAAGAAAAAAAGCAATAGGCAGAAACACAATTCATTTCTTCTAGTTCACGTAAAAAGCTACATAACATAAAAATGACATAATTTATAAGGTATCCCTAATAATGTAAAGTATGTCTACTAAAAACATAAAAAAAACCTTCATATCACCAGCATACACATATACATTTTACTTATATTGTCATAGAAAACTAGGACAAAAGTAAAATAATTTAAATAATATAGTATAATGTGACCATGGTACAATAAAACTAGAAAAAGAGAGAAATAATTTTTCTTCACAAAAAGAAATTTTAAAAAGATGTCTTCAATAAATATTTGGCCAAAGAGGAAATACAAATAAAAATTATATAATATACAGAAGGCAATTAAGAAATTAATTGGAATGCTACACATTGAAGTATACAATAAGTCAGATAAGACAATGCTCAGAAGAAAAATCATTTCTTAAACACTCATGTTTAAAAACCAAGTAATGAAAATAAAAGAATTTAGCATTTCATTTTAGATTTTAGAAAAATAATTAAAACAATTTTAAGGAAGATGCAAAAATGAACTAAAGTAAAAAGCACAAATAAACCAAAGAACTATTTCTCAAAGAAATAATAAACTAATTAAAACACTAACTTGATAAGAGGAAAAAATCAGGTAAAACACACAGGCACAAAATAAATGATAGGGATGCAGTAAGTACAAATAGAGAAGAAACTTTTAAAAAATTATAGTTTACTTTGCTTAACAAAATCTAGTTTGATACAGGATATTGAAGTGGCTTAAATAATTTTCAAAGAAAATATAATTTACTAAAACTGACCCCAGGTGGACAGATTCTAAAACACAGCTTAGTTCCAACACGTAAAGAACTTGGGAGTCATAATTCTTGTACTCTCAGGAAGAAAAATAATTGAACAACTAAAAATCAATATCTTTTCCTAGATACATCAGAGATTTGCAATCATATGGCAAACATCCATCCAAAAGCTGGAGAAAAAATGGATAAAAAGAATAAATCTGAACTCAGTTTACCCAACCTAGAAGCCACTGGATCAAGCAGGCATTAGGGACACTCATATGGTCACTTTAAAGAATTTTTGAAGGCTGAGTGTGGACTGGCTTGAGAGCTAAGAACTGTTGGGGCTCGGTGTTAGAGGGTCCCCATACTTACATATATTTTACCCCCAGGAAATCTACCAAATTTTCATGGTAAAGACCGCAGGAAAAACAAAAATCTCCTGTTTCACTCACGTTTCCAATTTAGGAAAAAGAGTAAGAATTACGTTGGACTTCTCATCTGAAATCGTTTCATCTAGAAGGGGAGCTGAGTGAAATACATTTAAAATGTTTAGAGAAAAAAACAAAATCTATGCCCTGTGAAATTATCCTTCAAAAGTAAAGGAGAAAGAGAGATTTTCTCAGACAAAAAACTGAGGGAATTTATCACCAGCAGATAAGCCTTGCAGGAACTGTAAAATAAACTTCTATCTAAATAAAGAAAGGAAGAGCATCAAAGAAGGAATAAGTTAAGGTAAAATTAAATATTTTTAGTTTTTCTTGTTCTTTGTTGATTCCCTGTTCAAGTAGTAATAACAACTATTACTACT
Organism: Neofelis nebulosa; assembly: GCF_028018385.1. NCBI lineage: Eukaryota > Metazoa > Chordata > Mammalia > Carnivora > Felidae > Neofelis > Neofelis nebulosa. The sequence continues at coordinate 87,464,612 of NC_080790.1, forward strand.
ACTAACTATTGGATGTTTACAGTACATGGATATGTGAAATAAATTATGTTAAAAGGGATTGGAGGGAAGAATTTGGGATACTTTCCTATAAGGCTCCTGTACTACCCATGAACCTGTATAGAATTATTTGAAAATAGATGGAGACTAATTCTAATGGTATATTGAAAAGTTTAGGTAAGCCATCATAAATTTTTAAAGCTGTTTTTGATAATTCTCTGAAAGGAAAGAAAATCAAAGCATATAAAACACTCAATTAAAACAAGAGAAGACAGAAAAGAAGAGGAAAATTGTTTTTTAAAGGAATAAATACTATGTTCAACAAATAAAAAACAGTTACAAGCATGGAAGACATTAATCCAATCATATTCATAATCACTTTAAATATGAATGGGATAAATACACCAGTTAAAAGACAAAGACTGGCAAAGTGAATATAAAAGTCGAACCCCAACTATATGTTGTCTACAAGAAACCCACTTCAAATGTAAAGGCACATATAGATTAAAAGTAAACAAATACAGAAAGCTATCACATACCAATATTAATCAAAAGAAAGCTAGAGTACCTATATTAATATCAGAAAAAGCACAATCCAGAACAAGAAAAATATCAGTAAAAAGGGGGAACATTCCATAATGTTCTCCAAGAAGACATAACAATCCTTAACATGTATGCACCTAATGACAGAGTATCAAACTAAGTGGGGCAAAAACTGATAAAACGGCAAGGAGAAATAGACAAATCCACTATTACAGTTTGGAGATTTCAACACACCTCTGTCAGTAATTGACAGATCCAGCAGGCAGAAAATCAGTAATGATACAGCTGAACTGAATAGCACCATCAATCAACTAGATGTAATTGACATTTATTGAATATATCATTCAATAACAGCAGAATACACATTCTTCTCAATTTATATAGACAATTCACTAAGATAGACCACATTCTGAGTCATAAAGCACAACTCAAAAAATTTAAAAAATAGAAATCATACCAAGTTTTCTCTCAGACCACAGTGAATTAAGGTAGAAAGCTATACAGAAAGATAGCTAAAATATCTGAAAATATTTAGAGATTAAACAACACACTTCTGGGGTGCCTGGGTGGCTCAGTCAGTTGAGTGTCTGACTTAGGTTCAGGTCATGATCTCACTGCTCATTAGTTTGAGCCCCACATCGGGCTCTGTACTGACAGCTGAGAGCCTGGAGCCTGCTTCAGATTTTGTGTGACCCTCTGTCTTTGCCCCTTCCCTGCTCGAGTTCTCTCTCTCTCTCTCTCTCTCTCTCTCTCTCAAAATAAATAAACATTAAAAAAATAAACAACACACTTCCACCTTGGGAAACTAGAGAATGAAGAGCAACGTAAGACTGAAACATGTAGAATAAAGGAAATAATAAAAATTAGAACAGCAAGGACATTCAAAACAAATCAATAGAGAAATCAATGTAACCAAAAGCTGGTTCTGTGGAAATAAAATAGAATTGATAAACTGCTAGTCAGGATAGCTAAGAAAAAGAGAGAGCACAAATTATTAATATTGGAAATTGGAATTATCACTACTCATCTTGTGTCCATTAAAAGGATTCTAAAATAATGCTGCAAATAATTCCATGCCCCTAAATTTGATAATTTAAATTAAATGCACCGATTTCTGTAAAACACGATTTACCAGAAGTTTGTGTGCCAAGGACATAAACTCTTTCTCACAAGAGAATTAGTCTAATTGGCCTATATCTATTAAAGAGATTGACTCAATGATTAATACTCCTCCCCAGAGAAAGCATGCAAAGTTTTCATTGATGCATTCTACCAAATACTTAAGTAAGAGATGGTAGTAGTTTTCTACAATTTCTCCCAGAAAATAGAAGAAAAGGAACATTTCCTAATTCATACCAGGAGATGGGTATTACCCTAAATAAATAAATAATAATAATACAAACAAACAAACAAACAAACAAAAGCAAAAGCATTCCAAGAAAGGAACATTACAGACCAATATTCTGAATACCTGAAAATTCTTAAACAAAATTTTAGAATATCAAATCCAGCAATGTATAAAAAGAATTATAATCAACTGCTACTTATTCATGGTACAGTTGGTTCAAGATACAAAAAATAATATAATTCATCATACCAACAGGCTAAAGAAAAAAACATATAATTATATTAATAAATATAAAAAATTGATTAAAACCAATGCCTGCTCATACATAATAAAAACTCTCAGCAAGCTAAGAATGGAGGATAACTTTCCCAACTTGATAAAAAAAATGTTTATAAAACCCTATCGCTTAGCATCATACTTAATGGTTAGAAATTAAATACTTTTCCTCTAAAATTAGGAACAAAGCAGATGTTCTCTCTCACCACTCTTATTCAAGATTGTACCAGAACTCCTAATACAATAAGACAAAAGAAAGAAAGAAGGAAAGGAAGAAAGGAAGAAAGGTAGAAAGAAAGAAAGAAAGAGAAAGAAGGAAAGAAAGAAAGAAAGAAAGAAGAAAGAAAGAAAGAAAGAAAGAAAGAAAGAAAGAAAGAAAGAAAGAAAGAAAGAAAGAAAAGGAAGGAAGGAAAGAAAGAAGAAAAGAGTATATAGATTGGGAAGGAAGAAATAAAACTGTGTCCATAAATGACATGATTGTCTATGTAGAAACATGCAAAATTGACAAAACAAACCTTCCAGGAACTAAGAAGTGCTTACAGGAAATTTTCAGGAACAAAAAGTTAACATGCCAAGTTAATTACAGTAGAACCATAATGGACAATTGGAATTTGAAATTAAAAATACAATATCATCTACATTAGCAGCAAAATGCTGAAATGCTTTAGCGCAAATCCAACAAAATATATACAAGATTGACATGAGGAAAATTATAAACATCTGACAAAATTTCCTGAATAAAAGGGAACATATTTTATGATACTTTGTTTTATAAGAATTATAATCAATTCTCTGCATCTACATAATCCAAAAATAGCTTTAGAGAAGGATGTGGGGTTTGGGACAGGAAATGCTCCTTTGGCTACTTGTTTTTATTTTCTTACATTTCCCTCATGCATTAGACTAGATCTACCTGGAGAGCAGACAATATAGTCTATCAATCCCTGAGTACTCTGCTGCTAGAAAAGTGCCTGGACCAGACTAAATAAATGTTTATACAAAGAAAAATGAGTATGTATTTGGGGAGATTCTTCAACTCATGAAGAATAGTGTGGCCAAAATAGATGCACTTAAAAGCAAGATTAGTTGAAATTCCAATGTAAACATGGAAAACAGGATTTATACATGCAAAGAATAGAGTGGCCATATCCAATAATATATTCTCTGCTAAACTTCAAAAGTGTGACCATTTTAAAGTCATAGGACGTTTAGTGATCTCAGTGGGATTTGAACTAATAGTCTTGGAACACCAGCATCACTGAGTTGTAGGTTACTGTGTGAGTGGAAACACACAATTAATTTGAAGACTGAAAATTCCCAAAATTATAAAGGATTTTGGCAGAGAGAAAAAAGATCAATTGAGGCTGAGAGTAGAAATCTACCTTGTGGTAAAGGAATTGAACCATCACAGTGTAACCCTGGGAATTCGTGGATTTAGCTGGCAATGAGCCAGCCTGTTAGAGTTGTAGTGCTGCGGAGTGGCTCTCTTCCCCTAGCGGAAATGTTAGAGTATCCCTCAAGCCTGAAGCCTCCAGGAGATGGGCAGCTGTCCTTCCAGTCAGTCCTAGAAACAGCTGGTGCTTCAATCCAGGCAGCTGGGTTCCCTGAGGTCTATTTCCTTACTGCCAAGTTCAGTTTCTCAGGCCTGCAGAATAAGAAGAGAGACCTCTAGATGGTTAGGGGTCCTTGCATCAGAAAGAAAACCAGACTGTGCCCAGCAGATGTCCTGGCCTGGTGTGTATCTCTATGGGATAATGAGAATGTGCGGGAAGTGACTTTGGAGTACTTGCATCTCTGCCTCCCTGACCTTGGCCTAGTGAGTTTTCCCTTTTCTCAGTAAAGCATTCCTTAATCCATGTTGCATGATGGTATGATGTTGAGGAATTTGTTCTGCCTTCTTGCATGACAGATGGTAGCCCTGGAGAGACCCACCTGATACAACATATGTTTAGCCTTCCCTGAGAGCTATACTTATCAGATACTGAGTGACATTGTCTCTGCTCTTTTCATCCTTCATCCTACTTCAGGTTGCTATTCTTGCTAGAGTCTGGCAACCTGTGAGAATCTTCCAGGGAATAAACACAAATTCTAACTACAGCTGTGCATGCTTGGGTAAAGAGTGGAGCCTTGCCAGCAGTGTGTAGATGGATACCTGGCCTCCAATAAGATGGAAAACACATATCCTTTCTGTTCTGTTTGTCTTTGAAACTGCCAAATTTCATGGAAGGGGATTTCTGATTAGTTAGTGGGCTGTTTAACCAGTCTGTGAATTGAACTGGAACAAATATCCATTTATTTAGTTTAATGAGTGTTATGAAGCACAATATTTTTTACCTTTACGTACCTTTTAGCTATTCTGTCCTTTATGTTTTATTTGGATAATATAAACATTAACTAGAATATTAAAGAATTGCTACATTTGAGGGGCCTTTGTGGGGGCTCAGTCAGTTAAACATCTGACTCTTGATTTTGGTTCAAGTCATGATCTCAAGGTTGTGAGATTGAGCCCCGTGTGGCGCTCAGCACTGATCATGGAACCTGCTTGGAATTCTCTGTCTCCCTCTCTCTGCCCTTCCCCTGCTTGTAATCTCTCTCTTTCTCACTCTCTCTCAAAATAAATAAATAAACATTAAAAAAAGAAAATTGCTAGATTTAAGACTTAAGAATTTGAGAGAAAATTTATTTCACCACGTTGTACAAGAAATACTACTTTATACCAATGTGACCATCATCAACTTTCCTTAACGAGAAAACAATAAAACAGTGACTCCTTTAGAAAATCTACAGATTGGATTTGAAACTTTTGTCTTTCACAATTTAATGGAAATAATACACTTTTCTCTTTGATCACTCATGGATTATTTAGCCCTTTTTTGTTAGTCTTTGAAAATCCTTCCGTGTAATTTCCATTATGTTCTTAATACCTTTAGACATTAAAGAGATTAAAAGAAAGAAATGATTTTTTTCTCTCTTCTCTGTATCAGGCATATTAAATTGTTTGGGAGTAGCTAAGGAAAAATAATTGGGAGAGGCTACATTTACCAGAGTTAAATAACTTGGCCATGATGTAATTTTCAACAGTGGAACTATTCAAACATTTGTCATATTTGACTATTTGTTACAACTGCAAGTTGGCTTATTTAAAAAAAAATAGAAAGATATATAACCCAGCAATAAGATGAACTCCCCTAAAAGATGTTTTTATTCCCTGTAGGGAGAGGGAGAAAAACATCAGGTAATGTTATCCGAGTTCTAAGAAGATTGTCATTCATATTCGGTTTCTAAATTCAAGATATCAACTCTGAAAATTAAATATATACCAAGTAAAATCGATTTTCTATATTTAGAAAAAATATAAATTTAGTTTACTTTAATAAATTTCAAAGTAAGTGACCTCCTCCTTTCAAAGGAGGAGGCTTTGCTGGTTTCCTGGCTTTCTTTTTGTTTTTCCTCCTCTACTCTTCTCTCATTTTGCATATACATTTTTTTCTTCTGCTTTCTCTTTGCCTTTTGTGTTATCCTAGTTAATACATCATTTTACCAGAAATTGACCACACAGACTCTCTTGTTTTTTTTTATTATTTCAAAACCAAAGTAAATTATGTTCTAAAGTGTTTTATAGCAAAACTGAAAGAGCATCTATGTTAATCTTATCTAAGGCAATTGATCACTCAAATTTCATTGCCCAAACTAAGTTAAATACCAACATAAACTACTTTTCAAAAATATATGGATAAAGGCTAATGCCATTTTATATTAACTTTTTTGTTACGTTTAATATAATATTATATATGCACTAACATATATACAAATCCTTAAATGTATGCTCAATGAACATTTACAAAGCGAATCACAAACCAGCACCTCAGGAGACACTATTTTCTCTCCCAGGATACATCCCCACCTCTTCCCAAAGGTAAATTCAGTCTCTGCTTTGCTTGTATTGAATTAACTTTGCTAGCTTTTGTAATTTATAAAATTGAAGTCATAAGGTATGTATTCTTTTATGTCTTGATTCTTTCATTCAATATTATGCTTGCATAAGATTCATTAGTGTTGGTGTGTGTAACAGTAGTTCCCTCACTTTTTTTGCTGTATAGTATTTCATTTTATAATATATGACAGTTTACATATTCATTCTATTGCTAATGCATATTTTGGATATTTTTAGTGTGGAGCTATTGCAAAGGTATGTAGACATTTCTACTGAATAAACTTCTAGGAGTAGAATTGTTGGTTCATAGGGAATGCATAGTTTCATTTACTTGATATTGCCAACAGCTTTACAATTGATTTTACAAATTTTCACAGCAAACTACCAAGATATGACAAAGCAAGTGTTTTATGTTCTCACCAACACTAAATACTAGATATTTCTATGATTTTAATTAGCTACTGTTTTGTTTTTGTTTTTGTATTTGGTGTGTAGTGGTGTTGCATTGTTGTTTTGGTTCATATTTCCTTAATAACTGATGAGATTGAGCACTTTTTTTAATATGTTTGTTGGCCATTTGGATATCTTGCCCATCTAAGTTCTTGTTTAATTCTTTGCCCAGTTTTTAAAAAACACTTATTCTTTTTTATTTTATTCTTTTACTATTATTTTAATGTTTATCTGTTTTTGAGAGAAAGAGATAGCTTGTGAAGGGAGGGGCAGAGAGAGAGAGACACAGAATCAGAAGCAGGCTCCAGATTCCAAGCTGTCAACACACAGCCTGATATAGGTCTTGGACCCTCGAACCGTGAGTTCATGACTCGAGCCAAAGTCAAATGTTTGACTGACTGAGCCACCCAGGCGCCCTTCATATTCTTTTTTAAAATCAATCTGTAATTATTTTAAATTCTGAATATGACTCTTTAATATATATTACAAATATCTTCTTTCATTTTGTGGATTGCATTTTAACCTTTTTAATGGTATATTTTGATGAACAAGAGTTCTTAACTAAGTCCAATTAATCGATATTTTTTATGGTAGTACTTTGTGTGTCCTACTTCAGGAACCTTTCCCTATCTCAAGGTTGCGAAGATATGTTTTATCTTCTAATTTTATATCAATTTTGTTTTGGTTTCCACCTTTAAATATAAATTAACAAGGAAATTATTTTTTATATGGATGATACTAGTAGTGGTCAAGATTCTTAACTAATTAATTGATTAGTTTAAGATTCATTTTTTAAATACATTAATACACTTTGTACTTCAGAGAAGTTTTAGGCTTAGAGAAAAATTGAGTAGATAGAACAGAGTCTCCATATATCCCCTTCTCCAAGCTCTCTAGATTCCTCATGTTACTGACATCTTTCACTGGAGTAGCACATTTGTTGCAATTGATAAGCCAATGAAATACTGAAATAATATAATTACTACAATAATGCAATACTATTAACTAAGGTCTATGATTTATATTGTTGGGTTTCTTTCCCTCTGCCCCTCCCTGGCTTGCATTCTCTCTCCCTCTCTCTCTCTCTCTCTCTCTCATTCCCTCTCTGAAAAAATTAAAATAAATGTAAACATTTTTTCAAATATTTTAAAAAATTGTGTGTAACCAAGATAGATGGATACTTCATCTTAGTATAAAATCCAGATAAATGTGGTGAGATTATTGTAGAGGATTGGTGACTAGCAGAATCTGTATTTTGAGAGTTATTATAAGAATAACAGTAATTAGTGACACAGAATAGCTGGTCCAAATGTTTTTTTTTTTTTTACATTTTTAACATTTATTTATTTTTGAGAGACAGACAGACACAAGCGAGGGAAGGTCAGAGAGAGAGACACAGAATCTGGAGCAGTCTCCAGGCTCTGAGCTGTCAGCACAGAGCCTGATGTGGGGCTCAAACTCACAAACCAGGATTATGACCTGAGCCAAAGTTGGCAGCTTAACACACTGAGCCACTCAGGTGCCCCAGGCTGAAATGTTTTGAATGGAACTTTTGCATATAATTGATTTAATCTGAATTGTTTCAGGACATAAAGGAAAAGAGGTGTTCTGATTAGGTTTTCATTTTGAATCTTAATGGCATAGAACCCGAAAGAATTGTGGATCTTCATCAAGAAAAGCTAAAAGATAAAAATTTATCTCTGGGATCAGAGTAGATGTTCACATCATGACATCAGATTTTAACATCCTAACACTGGTATTCTTTCAAATTTTTAATTACCTTCCAAACATCTGGATGCCTACCATCTGTCATGAGCAATGTACAGATCAGGGTTTCTTAAGAACATCACTATTAACATTTTGACTATTGACCTATTGACAGAAAATTCCCTGTGAATTATAGAATGTTTAACCTCTATCCATTAGATTCCAATAGCTTCTTCTACCCCCGACCTGTAACAAAGAAAATATCTCCAGATAGTGCCAAATGTCCCCTGAAGGGCAAATTTGCTTTTGCTTGAAAACCGCTGGTAAGGATTGAGGCTTAATGGAATCTGTGTATCTGAAAATTGTCTTTGATTATTTGTTTTTAAGTGAAAAATGCTTCTGCTGTTGATCAGGGAAAGACTTGTAGTTATGTTTTTAGATTTAATGTTGCCAGCTGGGCTCCATGGTAACCCCATTTTCTTATCTAGATATACCAACATGTGAGATATATGGCCTCTTAGACTTTCTACTACATGGCTCTTTTCATTAAAAATGAGTCTCGGGGCGCCTGGGTGGCACAGTCGGTTAAGCGTCTGACTTCAGCCAGGTCACGATCTCACGGTCCGTGAGTTCGAGCCCCGCGTCAGGCTCTGGGCTGATGGCTCGGAGCCTGGAGCCTGTTTCCGATTCTGTGTCTCCCTCTCTCTCTGCCCCTCCCCCGTTCATGCTCTGTCTCTCTCTGTCCCAAAAATAAATAAAAAACGATGAAAAAAAAAGCGTCTCAATAGGTTTGTGGTTTATAAATACTTTGTAGCTGATGAACTTACATTCAATCTAGACATCTTTGGAGATGAGAAGTAGAAAGGAAGGGTGAGAGGTTCAGGGAGCAGTTCTCAATCCCAAATTAAAAAAATACTTTTAAGAATAAAACTTTCAGATATATATCCAACCTTTGATATTAACATAAAATTCCTTGAATAAATGAATTTTCCTAACTAATAATTTGCCTTTATGATTAATAAATTGTTCCTTTTTTCTATTAATGTAGCTTTTTTTTATTTAAATATTCCATTATTTCAAAATGCTACCCTTCTCTTGTTTAACATTTATAATCCAGTTCTTCATTGAAGGAAATATTTCATTAATTTTGCATCTGAAACGTATGTACTATCCTGGATCTATTTATGAGTTCCTTCTACTACTTAATCATAATTGGCTGAAATATTTTTCTAAAATTGCATTCAGGTTGAGTTTGACAAGGCTGTGAATTACAGAACAGTTGTTTTTGATCTAAACAATTGTCAGTCTATGGAAATCAAGCACAGCTTGAGGCCAACTTGTATGAGAAGGTTAATGCTCAGACCCTTAACTGTGTGGACTTTTCTTACTCAGACATTCCTGGTGTGACAAGTAAGGACAGTTGCCAGTAATCTCAGCAGGCCCTTAGCAAACACTTCTTTGGAACATATAATTTTCCTCAGCATTTAGCCCATCTGAGAGAAGAGTCTGAAAAGCCCTTAAAATCCACCTTTCATTTTAAACATTAGTTGGCTGATGCTTACACAGGATAAATGACTCACTCATAGTGTCACAGCTGGTAGAACTAACAAGGTCAGAATTTGTATTTTCTGTGTTTCTGATTCCCAGTCCATGTCTATTTCTTCTAGACCTTCCTGCAGAGCATGGGAGGCAGTCTGGTAGGTGGCCCACTCAGTCAGGAACTCCAATTAGGGGTTTCCTTCAGCAGAGAAGTCCAGAACCAGAAAAGGCCAAGCAAAGATATCCAGGGTGCAACACTAAATTTCCCTGGAAAATTAAAATGGAGAACATAAATGTATCAAGAAAATGCAAACTTCCCTCATAAAGGGCCAAGAAAAAAGGAAGATGAACATGACTAGTGGGGGAGAAAAATGAGTTAGTGATTATTGGGTCCTACTGGAATGTCAGGAGAGACAGAATGTGGATTCTTTGCTGCTATGGTTACCTTAGGTCATTGGGTAACCTTAAGTGACAGAAAAATAGTATAAGCTCAGACAGAAATCCATTCAATGGGAGATTATAGGCAAATATGAAGAGTGCCTGTGTCATGACATTTATATCAGGGTCTTGGTAGGTCTAATAGAAAATGGAGGTATGAAAAGTCATCCCAAAAGAAAAAAAAAATAATTCTTCTTACATCTATAGCCAAAAAAACATATGTCTCTCAGTTAGAACAGCTGTTACATGAAGCACTACAAAACTTTATAATCCTTAGTGGAGCGTGCAGATTCCCAAACAAAGAAACACACAAGACACCTAAAATAAAACAGACAAAAGTGTTAGGAATTTTGTAATAAGGCAGAAAGGAAATGACTTTATACTAGCTTTCTGTAATGTTGTATATCCTATGTCAGAACCAGAAGTGGTTGTACACCCTAAACAAACCAAAAATGTATCAATAAAAATACCCTAAATGTGTTCAAATAGCTGAATATTTGACAAAATATCTGAATATTTGGCCAAATTTCCCCCATAAAACTGAAAGGTAAGGTATATGGTTCAGTTGCAGAAGTGTTCACATTTTTAATTCTTTATAACCAAACATATTAACCACTGCCATGATTGGATCATCAATCTCTAGTGTTAACCTTAAAAAAAAAAAACATGAAAAATCAGTTTATTCAGGAATAGCAGAGAATTGCAAGCTATGACAAGCAAGCTAGGGCAAAACCATAGCCAAGTTCAAAGAACAAAGAAGATTGCTTTTAAATAGAGAAAGGGGGACATTGGGAAGGCTGTTGTAAACAGTTCACTGGAGTAATCTGGGAGTTGGAAGTATAGTGACTTCTCATGCATTGAGTTGTGACAGTCTCTCATTGGCTGGGCTGTTGCTGGGGTGGAGGGAAGCCTGTCTTCCTCCTGCTGGGACAGTAAAGCAGGATTTATACACCAGCAAGGTGGGTCTATTTCTATTGGATCTGCAATTGATAAAGAATGGTAGGGAATGAGAGCTTCCCCCTGCTGGCCTCCCCACTCCATTATAAATGAGATTTCCTTTTATTAATTTTCACATTGGTATCAAGGTCATTAAGGTGGTTGGTCTTTGGCAGGCTATTGATTGATGGAATTCATTGATAACTATTTGTCTGGCAATAATAATTTGACTAGCATAATTTACCTTACACATTAATAAGTTCAAGTATCAAGGATAATATTTGGGACTCTTTTCTCCCAAATGACAAAAGGACAGTAGGGAAATAAATGCCAGATCAGAACAATTAAAACCATTAAAACCAAAGCCTCTGCTCATTAGGGTCAGGAAACCTGATAACATAGCATGTATTATTTCATTACTGAAAATATTCTAAATATTTGCACCATCTGTCATTTTAAGAATTATAAAATTCTCTCCATAAAGTGCCTATTTAATGTTCTCTATAGTCCTGTGTGGAAGTGTGGCATAATACAAAAATATAAGCAGTCTTTGTCCTTTGTTCCATACACAGAGCTCCTAAAAGCACTTGGTATTTCCTGAGTGATAGGAGTGTCTTTTGTAATTCATTAAGCCTGCTTCTCCCATAACACCTGAGTTTATGCTAATGAAGTGACTTTGGGAGGGGCTTCTAGGTGAAAGACCTAGATTAAAGGGTTGGAATTTCCAGCCCCACATACTAACCTTCAAGAAAGGGGACCAGGGCTGAGGATTGAACTGTATAAAACTTAAACAAAATTTAGAAAGCTTCCAAGTTGGTGAACACATTGAGGAACAAGGCCAGTGGCACTCCCAGAGAGGGCATGGAACTTCCATGCCCCTCCCTCCATACCTTGTCCTGTGCATCACTTTCATTTGTCTGTTCCTGAGTTACATCTTATACTAAACTGGTAATAGTAAGCAAACCATTTTCCTGATTTCTAAAAGCCATTCTAGCAAATTATCAAAACTGAAGAGTCATGGAAATCTTCAATTTGTAGCTGATTGAGCAGAAGCATAGGTGACAGACAATAGACATCTGAAATGGGATAGTCTTGTGGGATTAAGCCCTTAACCTGTGGGGTCTGCACTAACTCTGAGTAGTTAGTGTGAAAACTGAATTGAATTGAATTGTAGGACATCCCGTTGGTATCTGGAGAGTTGGAAAATTGGTTTGTATGGGATACACCCTCCTCAAAACCCACATATTTTGCATTAGAAAGTGAGTAAAACCAGTTCAGACAGGCAGGACAATATCACTCCTTTTTATAGGTAATAGAAGAAAGGCTTACGAAATTGAATTGGTTAACCAAAAAGGTAAGCCATGATGAGTGCCCATGTCTGTACCATAATCCCGAACTTAATACCATCTCCTTTCTTCCGTCTCTATTATTATCACAGGTTGGCCTTCTGACTAGTCACAGGATCATATGTTTGAATATCAAAATTGCAGAAACCCAACTAACATGCAGAGACTAGGGTAGACTCAGAATAATTGGACAACCAAGTCAATACAAGCTATTTTCCTTAGAAATTGGGTTACAGAAATACTCCTCTTAAAAACTGTATGAAAGCCGCTTGTTGCTGTTTTTTAAAATTATTATCCAAATTCTCTTGAAAGCAACTTCTGTTTTTTGTTTTTGTTTTTGTTTTTTTTTCCTCAGCAAACTGCTGCAGTGTTACAACAGTTGATTTCCACAAAAGGAAGTTCATCTGTGCGATAAACTTATTTCAAGTGAAAATGCTATCTACAAAACCAGAGGGTCTATTTAGAGAGAGGGATAGATCCGTAAATTTTATTAGGCAGAAAATTGGCAAAGGCTTGACAACCTCTTGCTAATGCTGTTGATCGCATTTCCTTCAGATGGCAGATTCAAAGGTTAGCCTGAATTGACAAATGGCAGCAGTGTGTGTGTGTGTGTGTGTGTGTGTGTGTGTGTATCTGCATGTGTCTATATAGGGAGTGGTTGTGGGCAGTGATAGGAAATAATTCAGGCCAAATACAAAAAGCCATACTTAATGGTAGCAGCAACTAACACCACAAAGTGGCTTGTTGTGCATCACACTCATTAAGCATTAATGGGTAATTATAGTATGAAGCAGAATCCTCTTAATGTGGTGATTGTGTGAGAAATAGCACTCCAAACTACATGGGATGCTTTAGATCACACTTAGAAAACTTGAAATGGAAAAACCCAGCAATTTTCCTCAGACATTTTTATTGTAGCTGCGTTTTAAAATATGCAAATATTTTCTAATGATGTTAGCTTCATCTTACTTAGCTCATCCATGTATGACACATTAAGTGCCATCCTAAACTGATAAATCTGGGCTATGATTTCAACACAGCAGTCCCCTTGTGTATTCCTTTTCTTCCAAAATGACCTCAGAAAGATTTAAATGGAATATAACCCTAATTGCAGTAGATAGATTCTGTACTCATTTTCAAAATCTGAGTAAATAGATAAAAATTTTATTCTGATGGACAGCCTTCCTTGATTACTATAACCACACACTAAAACTGCAAATCTGACAGATCTTGTTCCTCTTAATATCCTTAATGCTTTTAAAACATTTCATGCTTAGCACTCTTGAACAGCTTCCAATAGTCTTGATGATCAACTCCAACCTCTTTGGAGAGCTCCAGAAGGGCATCTGCTTTCTGTCCCATACCTGGTCTCCTGCCTCATTGCTTTTCCACTCCACCATCATATACTCAAGGCATATGGAGCCTATTGCATTCCCATATCTTGCTATGCTCCCATATGTTCCTGAGCTTTTCAGGAGTCATTTGACTGTATGCCTGGAATGGCCTTCTTTCACCTCTCCACCTGGCTGACTCTCTCCACTCATCATTCAAACCCAAGCCAGGTGTCACATTCTCCCACCTTCCCCTGAGGAGCTATCCCTTTCTCTTCAGGCTAGGTTTTGTGCCCTGGCTCTGTACCCCACAACTGTTGATCCATTGCTGTTACAGCCAGTCTCTCACTGTATTGTCATTACCTGTATTCTTGTCATTGAGGACTCTTGGAAAGCAGACACTGTCTGATTTTATGACCCTAGTGCCTAGCAGCATGATGGCATATAGCAGTCAATGAATGGTTTAGTGAATGAGTAAATTCAATATGAAATAAACTTCTTTTTGACACAGATCTATGAGAGATACATTTTATAGACCTATTGTGATGGTCCCAGGTTATTGAAAAGTGGTGTTGACCAAGAAGGGAAATGGGCTGACCAAATTGCCCAAAGGTATTTAGAAAATGTTTCATGTGTATGTAACATCTAATTTAGCAGAATTTAAGGCCAAGGTATGAATTGGAGGAGAGGGACATTAGTTATGATTTTATTCTGACAACTTTTTAAACATATTTGTATCATGCATTTTAGATCATACAAATGATTTTGGCATGTATCATTTCACTTTTTACTTAATCTCTCCTCTTTTTTTCTATTCTTCTGTGTGGAAACAATGGTGTTGTTGGAACAATGGCACAGATGGTAGCAAAGTAAGGGCTGAGAGAAGAGAGGCAGTGTTGGTTGAAATAATTAAGATCTTTTCTTTTATTTTTGAGACAGAGAGAGAGAGTGTGTGCTTGAGTGGGGAAGGGACAAGAGAGAGGGAGACACAGAATCTGAAGCAGGCTCCAGGCTCTGAGCTGTCAGCACAGAGCCCAACGTGGGGCTTGAACTCATGAACCATGAGATCCTGACCTGAGCTGATGTCGGATCCTTAACCAACTGAACCACCCAGGTGCCCCATGATAAAGGTTGTTTTTTAAAGGAAGGGGCAATCCCTACTGGATCGTGTCACCATTAAGCAAATTTGTGGTACACTTCTATACACTTCCATAATACAGTTGCCCTCTCAGTGGCCTAATCAAACTATTTCACCACTTTTCCTCTCACCACAAACACCACATACCCCCCTCTCAGATGATGACCTTATCTTCTATCAAGAAAATAAAAGCAACCAAAGGGGAACTTCATCTTCCTTCCATGAAATCTACTAAGCCTCCTGTATTTGTCTCCTTCTCTGAAAAGAGGGACACAGTATCATGTGCTTGTAGTTCCTCACTACATGGTGGAAAGCATCCCCTCTCACCTCCTCATGGATTTTGCTCCTGCACTACATCCTCTTATTATTGTCTTTTACACGCTCAGTTTCTCTTTGTTAGTTGTGGTACAGCACAGTGGCACACCATTGTGGTGTGGTATCACTCATCTCTAAGTAAATATGTAACCCTTCCTTAGCCCAAGGACTCTTCACAGTCACTTCTCAGTTCCTAATTACAGCTGAAGGGAATCACAATATGCTACCCCCAATACACCACTTTAGCCTACAGATTATTTACAGCTAAAGGCAACTGGAAATCAGCATATAAGAAATAAACCTTCTTGGAGCTTCCCTTATCTAAGAGCAGAAACCTTTGAGCAATGAAGACTGTCATAAATCCCTTCTCTTGGGAGAGTTTATACCCAGGAAGAGGACAGAAATTCAGCACTGAGATGGGCCTTTACAGGTAAATAAATTTCACTAAAATAACCCTTATCTTAACATTAGTTTCCCCATACTTCACTTTCCCTCAATTCACCACTTCTAGAAGTTCAACCCTTTTTTTTTTTTTTCGGTCTTGTCACTTCTCCACAAATATCTTGCCCTTTGTTAAAATGGTATCCAAACCTCTAGTCAAACCACCTTTTTGGGGTTTTCATTTCATTTCAGTGAAGCCCCCCCCACCCCCCCATATGCATATGAAATAAAGCTTTTTAGCCTATTAAACTGTCTTTTGTCAGTTCAGTTTGCAAGCACCCAATCCCCAAACCTAAAAGGATAGAGGAAAAAGGTTTTTCCCATCCCTGATACAGCCAAACAGCTTGAAAGAATGATCTATAATTGCTGATTCCACCTCATCACTTTCCATTCTTGCCCAATTCACTACAACTGGTTTTTTGATCCCACCACCCATGCTTCTGTTTTGCTAGGGCAGCCAGTAACTTCCATGTCCTATTTCTCACTACAACTGAGACTTCTGACAGTCCACGCCCTTGGATTCTAGCAACAGGACTACCTCTTCTGTGTCTCTTAACTAATTTCTCTAATTTCTAAATGTTAATGTTAATGTTAATGTTAAATCTTCTTAAAGCCCCTCTCTTACTTATTCATCATATTTCTTTATATAATTTCAACCACAGCATTCCAAATATATATTACATATTTGTTGATGATGCCCAGATTTGCCTGGATTTCCATCTTTAACACAAATCTCCAGCTCATCCATCCAACTTGTCTATTTGAGATCTCAATCTGAATGGCTAACCCTACCACTAACTTGACATGCCAAAAATAGTCACTTAACTTCACACCTGAGCCCTTAGAATTGCCTCCCCTATAGCCTTATTTCTCTCAGTAAATGCTACCATTTGTCCAGTTGGTCAGTCCAAAAGTCCAGAAGCTAAGTTGTTCCTTCTGTTTCTCTCATTCTCTTCATTTAATACATAAGGAAGGCTCTCCCCATAAAATGTCTCAAATGTGACAACTTCTCTCTTCTTCACAGATGCCACCCTAGTCTAAGCCAACATGGGGTTTTGTGACAAGCATCCTAAGTAATCTTTTTTATACTCTTCTTCCTTCACATAGCTGCTGAAGTGATATATTTTAAAAATATTTTTATTTTATTTATTTTTGGAAGTGGGAGAGCAAGAGCATGAGTGGGGAAAGAGGGAAAGAGGAGTGGGACAGAGGATCCAAAGTGGGCTCTATGCTGACAGCAGATACCCTGATGTGGCACTCTAACTCATGAAGCATGAGATCATGACTTGAGCCCAAGTTGGAGGCATAACCAACTGAGACAGCCAGGCACCCCCAAAGTGGTATTTTTTTAATTGCAAGTTTAATCTGCCTAAATGTTTCAGTGGTGGCTCTGTTCTTGGGATTTAAAAAAAATGAGAATCCCTAAAGCAGTCTCAACACTCTCCGTGATCTTGCTTCTACCTACTCCTTCAGCCTGCATTCTGACAGCCCTGTCACTAACTATGCTCAGTCCTGGTGGCCGTCTCATTGTTGCCTGAACACACCTCTCTCTCTACTGCATTAGGACTTGTGGTGTAAGTGGTTTCCTCTGTGTGGACACTTCTTCTACCAGATCTTTCTTCACATATCTTGCTCCTTCAGTCATTTGTGTCTTGGATCAAATTTAACATTACTGGTATTATAGAAATTTCCTGACTTTACCTGTCCCCATCTAACTCCTAATATGTCACCATTTTTTAAATTTTTTCTTCATATAGTTAATTGTCCATGTGTGCTTATGTGTGTTTATAACCACAAACTTAGTGATGCATGCAGATATCTCACACACACACACACACACACACACACACACACACAATTCAAAGTGGAAAACACCCACACTCCTTGCTTCTTCCTCTAACTTCAAAACTTAAAGATAGTTTTTCATCTGTATGCAGTAGCTGGACCAGAGAGAGGAGACAATGGTTAGAACATTCCACAACACCAAAGGCAAGGAAAAGTTTAAAAATGTAAGAAGAGCTTTGATACCTGCTAACTGCTTAGGGAAGGATAGTGCCCTGAGAAAAGTGGATGGGATGGGGCCTTCAAGGGGGAACAAACAATGGAAGTTCTAAGAGACCAAGGAAAGGGAGAAGAATGGAAAGAAAGACCCAAGTAAGACATTCTCAGTGGGATTTGGACAGTTGAGGTGGGCACATCATAAGTATGTAATTTATGATGTTGAAGTTCCTTGCTCTTATTCTTCTGCTTTTTTATTCTCTTGACTCCAGCCCAAAGAGACCTGTGTACACAAAATTCTGGATTCCCTTAGCTCTGATCATACATGTGAGATGAGCTGGAAGTCTCCACCAAACCAGTCTGCAAACCAGGATGCAAACCAGTGACTTAATTTGCCTGCAAATAACTATTTGTCTGAGTTAAGGTACACTCATTTATCATTTTTCAAGTGTAGTTTCACTTTCAAACTTTTTTTTAATTGCTAAACAACAGTAGATACTTCACTAAATCTGCTCTGCTGAGAATTCCCAAACCTAAAACAAAGGGACCATTTGTCCCTCCAAGAGGCTGCTTTCAAGGGCATTGTTAGTGTTCTGGAAGTGCACATTCCTCCTATCCAAGTGAGCAGAAAAGAGTATTTCGGCAGTCCAAACAAAACACAACGTCAGGTAGATAGAAGACAATGAACATGGATGGCCCATTGGTTCAATACACTATCGGAGTTAATGGATATGCACCAATTGTCCCTTGAGCAGGAGCTCAGAGTGCCCCAGGAATCAGGAAGTAGAAGGTCATAAAAGAAGGAGATAATCGATGAGACATGAGACATATTACAGGATGAGACTATATTTCATTTTTTTTGCCCTGGAGCCCACTGTGCAGTTTCAATGATCTTGCTTGCATAAACTTGCTTTATTTGACATATGAAGTCAAGCCCATTCTAGAACAGGATGCTGGAGAGCACAATGGCCTGAAACAAAAATACAAACAATTCCCGACTCCAAAATAATTTGACATGCACACCCTGGGAAAGCAGCTCTCCCTAAGATGAGGAAGGTTTGTGTACGTTAGCAAAACAGCACACACAAGTTACAAAAAACTCAGGAAGGGGAAAAATCATGATCAGAGAATAATTTAGTGTTAAATTAGTGTAGTGCTGGCTATCAGCATGAAAATACTACATGCAAATTCGCTGCAGGTAATTTAACACTAATTACTAAAGTGCTCTGTTTTTCTGACCTTCTCTTCAGCATTCCTCCTTGTTTATGCACTTTTAGCTTGCCTGTATTTCCTTTTGTTAGTGTAGCTTTTATTGGGTCAACTGGGAGGTGTGGCACATGGTTGTGCTTATAGCATGAGACATTGAGCTTATCTTGGAATTTCTATACAAACAGTTCCATGCTGCTACTACAGCAATTCCCATGAGTAGTGCTGGAAGCCTTTTAAATAAACTGAGCTCACTTATATATATTCATGTGTTTATTTCTCATAACAACAGCTACATTATACAATGCACTGGTTTGATCACTTCAACTCTTCTCTGCTTGGAAAGCTAATAGAACAAAGTGAAAAGAAGAGAAATCAAAGTTATGATTTATGTAGCACGATCTCCACCTGCCACTACAGAGTTGAGTTGCCTTTAACCTTAAAGGGGCAATTTATGCCAAGAAAACCTGGAAAGGCAGATCAGAGAGCAAGAGACCTTGCTAATTTGTTTTTGAGCACTCTTGTAGGTAGCTGCTATTTTAAAGACTGAGACGGACTTATATGTGTACCCCTGTTTCAGTATTTCCCATTCATTTATGCAAAAGCTTTTGGCTGGATTTTGAGCAGATTCAGTCATCTCCTACCCTCTTTTGTGCATCTCCTTCTTTTGTAAACAATATGTTTACTTTCAGCTGAGTGAACCACTGCTTCCTGACTCTCCTTTGATCATCTCACACTCAACACCTTCATCATACTGGAAAATAAGGATATAAACTGAAATCTAAAGCTACTTTTTGCATCATTAATTACAGTGGCAACCTAAGTGACAAGAACATGGAGGCGGTAGACACTGGTGCTGAAGAACACAGCATCCTATTCTTCCATTCTATGAGTTTTGGTTTGTTTGATTTTGCTGTATATTGTCAGTTTGCTGTATATTGTCAGTTTCATCTGCCCGCCAAACTATAAAGTCCACAGGGACAAAGACTTGAGTCTTGGCTATATTTTATTTCTAAAATCTGGCAAGTGTCTAAACCTGAGAGACACATATAAACTAGCTGTTGGATTGTTTTGGAATGTCACTGTTGAAAGGTTCATGAAGAATATAGGTCTTACTTCACTTATTAATCAGATAACTGGAGGAGATAAGAATCTTGAGGTCAAGTCTGTTACAACAGTCCAGGTTCATGAAATTTAAAGGTAAATATGAATTTGAATATTTTATTCATTTCTTCAACAAATATTTAATGTTTATTATGTTTATTATGTGTTAGAGAAACAGCCATGAAAAAACACATAAAGATCCCTACCTTGAATAGTTATAGTGGGAGAGTCAGACAACAGACAAGAGACATACACAAACACACATACTTTACATGTTTCTAAGGAAAACAAATAAAGCAGGGAAGAAGGCTAAAAAGTACTGAGAGGGGTGTGAAGCATTGACATTTTAGGTGCAATGATGAGGGGAACCCTCACTCATGGTATCTCTGAGTAAGCACTAGGGCAGTGTGGAAGTGAGCCGTGTATGTATCTGAGGGAAGATTGTTCTGGTGCACAGGCTATGAATGGCAGTATGATCATATGTTCTAGAAATAGCTGGACAATCTGACTACAGCAGAATGAATGTGGAGGTAAATAGGAGGTAAGGTCACAAAGAGTTCATGTAGAACTTTACAGGTCATAGTAGGGGGTTTCATTTGCTTAATAAGAGTGAGATGGGGTGACATTAAGCAGAGCAGTGACATACATGCCATATTTTACCAAGATCACTCTAGCTGCTATGATGAGAATAAGGTCAGAAGCAAGGATATTAAATTTAAAAAAAACTGTTAAAATATTTCAGACAAGCATGGTGGTGGTAGCTTGAATGGCGGCAGTAGTAGTGGAAATGATAGAAAGTAATAAGGTTCTGGATCTATTTGAAGTCATAATCAACAGGATTTTGTGATGTGATATGAAAGTAAAAAAAAAAAAAGAATCAAGTATGAACTTAAGGTTTAGTCCTAAGCAACTGGGAGGATTTGCCATTAATCAGGATAGAGAAGAGCATTTTAAAGTTCAGGGTGGTACAGGGAAGGTGAAATATCAGAAGCTCAGCTGAGCACATGTTAGTTTGAGATGCATTTTGAGCATTCTCATGGGATGTTGAGTGGTCAGTTGGATACATGGGTATGGAGTTTGGAAGAGGGGCCCAGAGATGTAAATTTGAAAGCTATCATAACATAGATCCATGAGACTAGATGTGATCATGTAGGGAATGAGCATTGATAGGAAAGAGCAGAGGTCAGGGGAATATTCAATTTTAGAGGCTAGAATGATTTAAAAAAAAAAACTGATGAAATAGACAAAGCAGCACCCAAAGAAATAAGAAAACTGAATGAATTCATGAAAGCCAAGTGGAGAAAGTTTCAAGGATGAGAATGGTCAACCATGTCAAATGCTAAGCATAAATGAAGTGAGAAAAGACCAAACTGTAAACCATTGTATTTTTGTTTTAGCTTTTAATTTTATTCCTTTATTTTTGGCAACATTTTCTATTGATATAACTTCAAATATAAGAGAGTTGCTAGAATAAAATAAAGAATCTGCTGGTCTCTTTGTCCATATTTGCCAAGTGTTTACATTTTGCCCCACTTGTAATATAATTATCTATCTATCTTCTGTCTTTCTATCATCTACCTATCTGTTGAGTTATATGTATATATCTACATATATGAATATATAGATATGATTCTGTAATTTATTTTTTGGAAACATTATGTCCCTTTACTCCTATAGTTTAGTAATTATTTCCTAAGAATGACTATATTCTTTTATCTAATGATGATATAGGTGGCTAAGTCAACAAACTTAAGAAATATGAATATGTAATGATCTAATCCATTGCTTCCATTTGCATTTTTTTCAATTGTCCCCAAAATGTCTTTTATAGTTATTATTTTTTAGTCTAAAATCAAACGCAGGATTATACATTGCAATTACTTGTGATGCCTCTTTAGACCTTTTTAATTTGGAGTAGCTTCTCAGCCTTTCCATATCTTCCCTGACCTTGATATTTTGTAAGAATAGAGACCAATTATTTTTTAGACTGTACTGAAATTTGAATTTGTCTGATGTTTCTTCGTGATTAGATTCTGCACTTTTGGCAGGAAATAGCATCAAAGTGATATTACATTCTTTCAGAGCACCACATTAGGAGACATGTGGTGTCAGTTAAGATGGTGTTTGCCAGGTTTCTTTATGGTAAAGTGACTTATTTTTCCTTTTGGGTAATGTTTGTCTGGTGATAATTTGCAGAGATAATTTTCAAAAAGGAAATATCCAATTACACATTAAATTTTTAGCTATTAGTTTAAGACACATTGATAATTTTTTTTCCCTCCACCATTCCTTTTATTTTGATTGACACTCACTGTGAGGAAGAGCTTATTGTTCTTCATTTTTTGTTATATCGTCCTTTGTTTTGCTTATTATATGATAGGTGATAAGTCATTATAATTATTTATCTATCAATCTAATCTCCAAACCTGTGACATGAATATTATTTTCTTAGGTATGGGTTTGAATGAGCAAAACTTGTAAATATTAGTCATGTTTACTCTGTCAATTTTTTTCTTTGATGTGTAATATTTCCTGTGTCCAGTTTAATTAATCTTAGCCTACTCAAAATTTTAGAAAAAAATGTATATGATACAGATTATGAATTTCCAAAAAGCCTTTTCTTCAGAAAAGAAGAGAGAATCCTGGCAAAAATTGTCAAAATCAACTTTTTAAGAACTCTGATAATTAGCCAACAATTTAAAATAATGTTTGGAGCATTTATTTAAAAAATAGCTACATCTCAGTAAGAACAGTGAGTTTTATGGCAGTTTAACTTGTCCTATACTCAACCACTCTCTCCAGCTCCTTGGTATCCTTGAAAATCAACATTGCTCATACAGAAGACCAGCAGCCTAGTGACCACTGGAAATCTCAGTATAAGTGGGAGCTCTCTCAAAGCCCCATTTTCAGAGAATTATCATTATTTGACCTTTCTGTAGTTTCTTTAGAAAATCTCACTCACAAATACTTGTCTTTTTTTTCTTCAAGTTTTTATTTAAATTCTAGTTAGATAACATACAGTGTAATATCAGTTTCAGGTATAGAATTTAGTGACTTATCACTTGAACACCCAGTGTTCATCACCACAAGTGCCCTCCTTAATACCCCTCACCCATTTAACCCACCCCCCACCCACCTCCCTACATCAGCCCTCAGTTTGTTCTCTATGGTTAAGAGTCTGTTCTTAGGTTTCCTGTCTTTTATTCTCCCCTATGTTCATCTGTTTTGTTTCTTAAATTGCACATATAAGAGAAATCATATGGTATTTGTCTTTCACTGACTGATTTATTTCCCTTAGCATAAAACTCTCTTGCTCAATCCACATTGTTGAAAATGGCAAGATTTCATTCTTTTTTAGGCTGAGCAATATTCCACATCTTCTTTATCCATTCATCAGTCAATAGACATTTGAGCTTTTTCCATAATTTGACTCTTGTTGATAATGTTGCTATAAACACTGAGGTGCATGTATGCCTTTGAATCAGTATTTTTATATCCTTTGGGTAAATACCTAGTAGTGCAATTGCTGGATCATAGCAACTTATGGAATGGGAGAAGATATTTGCAAATGACATATCTGATAAAGGGTTAGTATTCAAAATCTATAAAGAAATCACAAAACTCAACACCCAACAACCAAATAATCCAGTTAAAAAATGGGCAGATAATGTAAATATTTTTCCAAAGACATACAGGTGGCTAACAGAGACATGAAAGGATGCTTAACATCACTGATCATCAGGGAGATACAATTCAAAACCACAATGAGATATCACCTCACACCTGTCAGAATAGATAAAATTAACAACACAGGAAACAACAGGTGTTGGTGAGGATGTGGAGAAAGGGGAACCCTCTTACACTACTGGTGGGAATGCAAACTGGTGCAGCCACTCTGGAAAACAGTATAGAGGTTTCTCAAAAAGCAAAGACTTGTCTTTATTTGATCTGACTCAGGGTTCACTTAGTGAGAATGGCCTTTTCCTCAGAGGCATTGGGCAAAAAAATTTATCAGCAATTGTTCAATATTGGAGCCACTTGAGGAGGTGATGACAATGGGGGCAAATAAGCTAAATAAAACTTTTAAAGGAAAATCTGGGGAATTAGATTCCAATAGGGGATATTGTGAAAAGCTCAGGAATATTCCTTGAAATCTAGAAAATCATACTCATGCACAGGGCTGTGCACCTCCTCAGAAAAGACCTTAGAAGAACCTATGCTTTCACCTCTGATTGAGTCCTTGTTAAAGCAGGAAGTGAAGGAGAGGCAGAATTGTAAAACTGCCTATCTGAATGTCACTTACATGCCACAACACATACACAGGTCTCCTCGGCAAAAAATTGAGAGTCTTATTGGTTCCTTAAATTTAAGGAAATTTCTGTCCATTCAGTAAATTATTACTAATCTAACCAAACAGAGTTGTCAGTGGTCACAAAGAACAAAGAATACAAACTTCACAGAACTAGCTCAGCAAAGTCCCTCAATAAGGAAATTATGACAGAATAAATAAATTAAATAGAGAATAAAAAAATGAGAGAATAAATTGAACTTCACCAAAGTTAAAAAGTTTTGTGCTTCGAAAACATTATCAAGAAAGTGAAGGGGGGGCCTGGGTGGCTCAGTCGGTTGACCGACCGACTTTGGCTCAGGTCACGATCTCACGGTTTGTGAGTTCGAGCCCCGTGTCGGGCTTTGTGCTGACAGCTCGGAGCCTGGAGCCTGCTTCAGATTCTGTGTCTCCCTCTCTCTCTGCCCCTCCCCTACTCATGCTCTGTCTCTTTCTGTCTCAGAAATAAATAAATACTTAATTAAAAAAAAAGAAAGTGAAAAGGAAACTCAGAGAATGTGAGAAAATATTTGCAATAACTTCTCTTACAATTGAAGAAATCAACAACTCTCTTACAATTGAATAAATGATCACATGACTTTTTCAGCTCCTCACTCCCAGAATATGCCAAATTAAACAAGATCAGGAGGATTGTTCACATGTAGATTGTCAGAACAAGGTAAATTATACTTTTGGTAAAGATGCTTTTTAAAATCACAGTGTTTGTGTGTAGCATTATTAAACTTGTCCTTTTGTCTCTCAGGCTTTTGGCATGTTCTTCTTAGTGCTTAGCCCTTTTTTCTTAATGTAGACTTTTCTTTCATATACCCATAATGGGATGGATACGTATCCCCATCCTTGCTTCCTATGGGCTATTTTCCTAAATCCTTACTCATCTGTAGCCTTTGTTCCTGTGTTTGGAATTTCTGGAATTGAGCACTCCCTGGCATGTTGTGCTAATGGCAAAGCTACTATTGCTCTGAATAAAGTTTCCCTACAGTCATTTGCTCCAACCAAAGATGATCTACATGTTATCTCTGGCTAGCCCTGCCTTTAGCCTTGACCTGACATCTTTCTGATGTAACTACACTTACAACAGGCTTTGCCACAAGCCAGATAACCTCTCATTGACACACATCATTGCTCCAGTTAGTAACCCTTCAGGTCTTTGTTTTATTTCATGTCTTACCATTTTCCAACCCTATGTACAGAAAACAACACATCCCTTATTTCTCAGTAAATGTCCTATTCACTGACAGTGGGTCCACAGAAGACATTTATTTTGACTAAGATAACTAAATATATTTAGTACTGAAATTTAACATCTAAGGCAATTCAGTCTAATATAGAAAGGAACCTATGCAAAGACTGATGGCCAAGACTATTAAAAATTAATGTATTTCAGAAAAAGTACTAGAAACTTTTGAAGGGAATATCTTAATTAAATGAATATGATATCCTGATATATTAAATCTCTGTCTTCCTCTCTGTATGTATGTGCCTGTATCCATATATCTATAGTTATCTATATCATCTAGCTCTCTGTCTTGTGGTGGTTTATAAAAATAAAAGGTATAAGTTTTGTTTAATTTTTTAGGGCAAGTACTTTGAAACAGTGACCAAATACCTGAAAATTCAAAAATAAAATGAAAAACACAGTATAGTTTCTAAATGGAAGCAAGTCCAGGAAAAGATAAAGGAAGAAGCTAAGAAATCATATGAAGACTTCATGAGAAATGTTAAGACTTATCATCTGATTAGTATTGCCAGAGAAGACAATTCTATCATATCTTACAAAAGGGACAGTACAATGAATAAGCTTTTTCATGAGTTTTTTTTTCCTTAAGTTAAAGAGAAAATTTTTTTTCCTGCAAATGGTAGATTCTTTTCGTGTGTCTCTCTCTCTATACACACACACATATACATATCCTTTAGAAGACACTGGGTTTTATGAATATCTCCTTTAAAATACCTACTTGGCAATAACTTTTAAATATCTCAGTTTTCACTAATAAGAGCTCTAAGAAATTATAAAGAGAAAATATAAAAGTGCCATTTTGAACTCAGAAGAATGTACACATTTAGGAATATGGAAGAAAGAGAATCAGAATTGACTTCAACATAGTAAGGGAGGCTTGTGGTTGAATGAAGAAGACATCCTTAGAAAATGTTTTTTACATTCTGACATTCTTTAATTTTTGAGATCTTACGATTTCCTCTTTTTTTTTGTTTTGATGTTTGTTTTTAAAAAAAAATGCTCATAAGACATTATCATGATTCCCTATGAAGCGTTGGTACGTAATTTCAGGCCTATTGCTCACTCTTTACATTCTCTTGTGATATCTATAACTGTGTTGAGTTCTAGCAGTATAAAACTTGGAAGCATAGTTACTTTGTCATCACCCTATGTAGTTAGAATAAGATTAATTGTTTTATACAAATAGAGCTAAGTTTTTCTTAAGATAATTTGCTGATATTTGCAAATATGACAGATCCCTCAGAATATCTTAAACTTCAAGAGATATCTACTTCCTTAAGACCAGAAATGTCTAGGACTTGACATATAGAAAAAGTTCAACAGGTTTGTTCTTTTCCCTTTCCTTACTTGGCCTGGAACTTTCTCCCTCACAGAGACTGATAGAAACTTATTTTCTTGTCCCACATAGCTATGGATAGCGTTAGACCATGGGTGTCACAGCATATATGTATATAAGAAAGGTTTATTGCTTAAACTTGGTTGCACTTATTACATGTCCAAGGTTATGTGTCCAAGAAGTTATACATTTCTTAAAACATGTCAACATTACCAGCCTTATTATGGCATTATTTGAAGGGGATCAAGAGTACAAATTATGATAACATTCATGCTAAGATTTATTGGGTGTTTATATTTGCCAAGCACTGTAGACATTCAAGGTGCATTATCTAATCTAATCCTCACATAAGCCATTAACTACCTCTATCAACATTTTATTTATATTTGACAGAAGTGAAGTTCAGTCAAGTCAAACAACTTGACTAAGCTCAGAGTCAGGATTTAACTTGGCCTCTTACCCATTACGTTTCTTTTCTGCTTTTTGTATTACCAATCAATAACACGAATTCTTTCTTGTAGTTTTCTACTCTCTTTTATTTCAAGCCTTCTGTTAAAAATTGGATGAGTTTTAATCTGTGATTTTATGGTTCCTTCTCCTTATTTATTCATTGTTCCATCTGTAAACACTAAATGCTGTGTTTCATCAATTAAACCCAGTGTGTTATTGATTGTTCTTCCTCAAGGTTCCATTACCCATGTATTTAATGATTCACAGAATTCCAATAGAAAATACTTGTTGGGGAAAATTGTATTATGGTCACAGTGATCTTCCAAGTCATTTCCATTGTACATGTTCTGCTATATGCCAAAGTATTCTAGAAGAATATGTAGCTTTTATGAGAGATGACTCACTTTCTTATTTCTAGATACACTTCATGACACATCATTAAGAATATGCATGTGTAATAGCTGATAATATTTTAATTACCATAAAATATTAATGGCCATCTACTGGTAAAGATGAAAATAAAAAATTCTTTATTTTTTATGAGATTCATGGGAGGTCTATGTTTGTCTTCATCATAGTTTTTTTAATTTATTTAAAAAAGCGGTAGGAGACCAGCAGAAGATCGCAGTGTAGGAGGACGCTGGGCTCACCGTGCGTCCTGCTGATTACTTAGATTCCACCTACACCTGCCTAAATAACCCAGAAAACCACGAGAAGACTAGCAGAACAGATTCTCTGGAGCCAAGCACAGAAGAGAGGACCACGGAAGGGCGGAGAGGCAGTGCGCTCTACATGGACTGGTGGGAGGGAGCCGGCGGAGGGGCAGCCCGCAGGCCAAGCAGAGCCCCGAGTCTGGCTTGCAAAAGTGGAGTGACCAGACGGAGTGTGTTCCGACAGCAAGCAGGACTTAGCATCTGGGAGGTCATAAGGTAACAGCTCTGTTCAGAAAGCGGGAAGGCTGGAGGACAAAGGGAGGGAGAGTTGCTGAGCCCCTGGACGACAGAGCTCAGCTTGGCGGGGAACAAAGGTGCTCGCCAGCACCATCTCCCTCGCCCATCCCCCAGCCAAAATCCGAAAGAGAAGGAGTTCCTGCCAGGGAACTTGCTCACTCCCAGGAAACACCCAACGTTGTGCTTCTGCGGGGCCACACCTCTGGCAGCAGGTCTGACTCCCTGCCACTGCCACAGGGCCCCTCCTGAAGTGGATCACCTAAGGAGAAGCGAGCTAAGCCTGCCCCTCCTGCCCCCGTGCACCTTGCCTACCCACCCCAGCTAATACGCCAGATCCCCAGCACCACAAGGCTGGCAGTGTGCAAGTAGGCCAGACGGGCCACGCCACCCCATAGTGAATCCCGCCCCTAGGAGAGGGGAAGAGAAGGCACACACCAGTCCGACTGTGGCCACAGCAGTGGGCTGGGGGCAGACATCAGGTCTGATGGTGACCCTGCCCACCAACTCCAGTTATACACCACAGCACAGGGGAAGTGCCCTGCAGGTCCACACCACTCCAGGGACTATCCAAAATGACCAAACGGAAGAATTCCCCTCAAAAGAATCTCCAGGAAATACCAACAGCTAATAAACTGATCAAAAAGGACTTAAATAATATAACAGAAAGTGAATTTAGAATAATAGTCATAAAATTAATCGCTGGGCTTGAAAACAGTATAGAGGACAGCAGAGAATCTATTGCTACAGAGATCAAGGGACTAAGGAATAGTCAGGAGGAGCTGAAAAACGCTTTAAACGAGATGCAAAATACAATGGAAACGACCACGGCCCAGACAGAAGAGGCAGAGGAGAGAATAGGTGAACTAGAAGATAAAATTATGGAAAAAGAGGAAGCTGAGAAAAAGAGAGATAAAAAAATCCAGGGTTATGAGGGGAAAATTAGAGAACTAAGTGATACACTAAAAAGAAATAATATACGTATAATTGGTATCCCAGGGGAGGAAGAGAGAGGGAAAGATGCTGAAGGTGTACTTGAAGAAATAATAGCTGAGAACTTCCCTGAACTGGGGAAGGAAAAAGGCATTGAAATCCAAGAGGCACAGAAAACTCCCTTCAGACATAACTTGAATCAATCTTCTGCATGACATATCATAGTGAAACTGGCAAAATACAAGGATAAAGAGAAAATTCTGAAAGCAGCAAGGGATAAACGTGCCCTCACATATAAAGGGAGACCTATAAGACTCGTGACTGATCTCTCTTTTGAAACTTGGCAGGCCAGAAAGGATTGGCAGGAGATCTTCAATGTGTTGAACAGAAAAAATATGCAGCCGAGAATCCTTTATCCAGAAAGTCTGTCATTTCGAATAGAGAGATAAATGTCTTCCCAAACAAAAAATGAAGGAATTCGTCACCACTAAACCAGCCCTACAAGAGATCCTAAGGGGGATCCTGTGAAACAAAGTACCAGAGACATCACTACAAGCATAAAACATACACACATCACAATGACTCTAAACCCATATCTTTCTATAATAACACTGAATGTAAATGGATTAAATACACTAACCAAAAGACACAGGGTATCAGAATGGATAAAAAAAAAACAAGACTGATCTATTTGCTGTATACAAGAGACTCATTTTAGACCTGAGGACACCTTTAGATTGAGAGTGAGGGGATGGAGAACTATTTATCATGCTACTGGTAGCCAAAAGAAAGCTGGAGTAGCCATACTTATATCAGACAAACTAGACTTTAAATTAAAGGCTGTAACAGGAGATGAAGAAGGGCATTATATAATAACTACAGGGTATATCCATAAGGAAGAGCTAATAATTATAAATGTCTATGCGCCAAATACGGGAGCCCCCAAATATATAAAACAATTACTCATAAGCATAAGCAACCTTATTGGTAAGAATGTGGTCATTGCAGGGGACTTTAACACTCCACTGACAGAAATGGATAGATATTCTAGACACACGGTCAATAAAGAAACGAGGGCCCTGAATGATACATTGGATCAGATGGACTTGACAGATATATTTAGAACTCTGCATCCCAAAGCAACAGAATATACTTTCTTCTCGAGTGCACTTGGAACATTCTCCAAGATAGATCATATACCAGGTCACAAAACAGCCCTTCATAAGTATACAAGAATTGAGATTATACCATGCATACTTTCAGACCACAATGCTATGAAGCTTGAAATCAACCACAGGAAAAACTCTGGAAAACCTCCAAAAGCATGGAGGTTACAGAACACCCTACTAAAGAATGAATGGGTCAACCAGGCAATTAGAGAAGAAATTAAAAAAATATATGGAAACAAATGAAAATGAAAATACAACAATCCAAATGCGTTGGGATGCAGCGAAGGCAGTCCTGAGAGGAAAATACATTGCAATCCTGGCCTATCTCAAGAAACAAGAAAAATCCCAAATACAAAATCTAACAGCACACCTAAAGGAAATAGAAGCAGAACAGCAAAGGCAGGCTAAACCCAGCAGAAGAAGAGAAATAATAAAGATCAGAGCAGAAATAAACAATATAGAATCTAAAAAAACGGTAGAGCAGATCAACAAAAACAAGAGTTGGTTTTTTGAAAAAATAAACAAAATTGACAAACCTCTAGCCAGGCTTCTCAAAAAGAAAAGGGAGATGACCCAAATAGATAAAATAAGGAATGAAAATGGAATTATTACAATCAATCCCTCAGAGATACAAGCAATTATCAGGGAATACTATGAAAAATTATATGCCAACAAATTGGACAACCTGGAAGAAATGGACAAATTCCTAAACACCCACACGCTTCCAAAACTCAATCAGGAGGAAATAGAAAGCTTGAATAGACCCATAACCAGCAAAGAAATTGAATCGGTTATCAAAAGTCTCCCAACAAATAAGAGTACAGGACTAGATGGCTTCCCAGGGGAGTTCTACCAGACGCTTAAAGTAGAGATAATACCTATCCTTCTCAAGCTATTCCAAGAAATAGAAAGGGAAGGAAAATTTCCAGACTCATTCTATGAAGCAAATATTACTTTGATTCCTAAACCAGACAGAGACCCAGTAAAAAAAAGAGAACTACAGGCCAATATCCCTGATGAATATGGATGCAAAAATTCTCAATAAGATACTAGCAAATCGAATTCAACAGCATATAAAAAGAATTATTCACCATGATCAAGCGGGATTCATTCCTGGGATGCAGGGCTGGTTCAACATTCGCAAATCAATCAACATGATGCATCACATTAATAAAAGAAAACATAAGAACCATATGATCCTGTCAATCGATGCAGAAAAGGCCTTTGACAAAATTCACACACTTTCTTAATAAAAACCCTTGAGAAAGTCGGGATAGAAGGAACATACTTAAAAATCATAAAAGCCATTTATGAAAAGCCCACAGCTAACATCATCCTCAATGGGGAAAAACTGAGAGCTTTTTCCCTGAGATGAGGAACACAACAGGGATGCCCACTCTAACTGCTGTTGTTTAACATAGCATTGGAAGTGCTAGCATCAGCAATCAGACAACAAAAGGAAACCAAAGGCATCAAAATTGGCAAAGATGAAGTCAAGCTTTCACTTTTTGCAGATGACATGATATTATACATGGAAAATCCGATAGACTCCATCAAAAGTCTGCTAGAACTGATACATGAATTCAGCAAAGTTGCAGGATACAAAATCAATGTACAGAAATCAGTTGCATTCTTATATACTAACAATGAAGCAACAGAAAGGCAAATAAAGAAACTGATCCCATTGACAATTGCACCAAGAAGCATAAAATACCTAGAAATAAGTGTAACCAAAGATGTAAAAGATATGTATGCTTAAAACTATAGAAAGCTTATGAAGAAAATTGAAGAAGATATAAAGAAATGGAAAGACATTCCCTGCTCATGGATTGAAAGAATAAATATTGTCAAAATGTCAATACTACCCAAAGCTATCTACACATTCAATGCAATCCCAATCAAAATTGCACCAGTTTTCTTCTTGAAACTAGAACAAGCAAACCTAAAATTCATATGGAACCAACAAAGGCCCCGAATAGCCAAAGTAATTTTGAAGAAGAAGACCAAAGCAGGAGGCATCACAATCCCAGACTTTAGCCTCTACTACAAAGCTGTCATCATCAAGACAGCACGGTATTGGCACAAAAACAGACACGTAGACCAATGGAATAGAATAGAAACCCCAGAACTAGACCCACAAACATATGGCCAACTCATCTTTGACAAAGCAGGAAAGAATATCCAATGGAAAAAAGACAGTCTCTTTAACAAATGGTGCTGGGAGAACTGGACAGCAACATGCAGAAGGTTGAAACTAGAGCACTTTCTCACACCATTCACAAAAATAAACTCAAAATGGATAAAGGACCTGAATGTGAGACAGGAAACCATCAAAACCTTAGAGGAGAAAGCAGGAAAAGACCTCTCTGACCTCAGCCGTAGCAATCTCTTACTCGGCACATCCCCAAAGGCAAGGGAATTAAAAGCAAAAGTGAATTACTGGGACCTTATGAAGATAAAAACTTCTTCACAGCAAAGGAAACAACCAACAAAAGTAAAAGACAACCAATGGAATGGGAAAAGATATTTGCAAATGACATATCGGACAAAGGGCTAGTATCCAAAATCTATAAAGAGCTCACCAAACTCCACACTTGAAAAACAAATAACCCAGTGAAGAAATGGGCAGAAAACATGAATAGACACTTATCTAAAGAAAACATCCGGATGGCCAACAGGCACATAAAAAGATGCTCAATGTCACTCCTCATCAGGGAAATACAAATCAAAACCACACTCAGATATCACCTCACGCCAGTCAGAGTGGCCAAAATGAACAAATCAGGAGACTATAGATGCTGGAGAGGATGTGGAGAAACTGGAACCCTCTTGCACTTGGAATGCAAATTGATGCAGCCACTCTGGAAAACAGTGTGGAGGTTCCTCAGAAAATTAAAAATAGACCTTCCCTATGACCCAGCAATAGCACTGCTAGGAATTTACCCAAGGGATACAGGAGTGCTGATGCATAGGGGCACTTGTACCCCAATGTTTGTAGCAGCACTCTCAACGATAGCCAAATTGTGGAAAGAGCCTAAATGTCCATCAACTGATGAATGGATAAAGCAATTGTGGTTTATATACACAATGGAGTACTACATGGCAATGAGAAAGAACGAAATATGGCCCTTTGTAGCAACGTGGATGGAACTGGAGAGTGTGATGCTAAGTGAAATAAGCCATACACAGAAAGACAGATACCATATGGTTTCACTCTTATATGGATCGTGAGAAACTTAACAGAAACCCGTGGGGGAGGGGAAGGAAAAAAAAAAACAAAAAACAGAGGTTAGAGTGGGAGAGAGCCAAAGTATAAGAGACTCTTAAAAACTGAGAACAAACTGAGGGTTGATGGGAGGTGGGAGGGTGGGGAGGATGGGTGATGGGTATTGAGGAGGGCACCTTTTGGGATGAGCACTGGGTGTTGTATGGAAACCAATTTGACAATAAATATCATATATTGAAAAAAAATAAAAAAATAAAAAATATATTAAAAATAAATAAATAAATAAGCAGTAAAGTAAAAATATATAAAATACAAAATAAAATATAAAAATATATTCAATAATCTTAATATTTTAAAATAGAAATACATTTTTAAAATTCATCGAGAAACTTTGAAAATCTGTATTTTATATGATTAGCTCTGCTTAAAAATGAGTTTGATTGATGTATTAGTTACATACAATAAAATCCAATCGTTTTAAGTGCATAATTCAGTGAATTTTGAAAAACCATGCATTTACCTGCATAAAAATGATGATATAGACTATTTCTATCCATTGTAAGCAGCTCCCTTCCTCCCCTTGCAGTCAATCTTCTCCCTCTCATTGCCCCCGGGAATCAGCATTCTGCTTTTGGTTATTTATTGTTTTGCTTTTTTCTAAAATTTCATGTAAGTATAATCATAAATGTGTCATTTTATTTGTGTCTGGATTTTTTCATGTAACATAATGCTTTTGAGACTCACCCATATGGTTGTGTCTATGGCATTATAGCTCATGCCTCCTTATTGTTGAGTAGTATACCATTACCTGGATGTTTCACCATTTGTTTATCTTTTCACCATTGATGAACACAAACTACCCATATGTGGGTTTCTTCCAGTTCATGGCTATTGTCACTAGAGCTACTACAAACATTCATGTAGAAACCTTTATGTAAGCATATCTTTTAATTTATCCTGGTTATATATCTATTTAACTTCAATTTAATAGGCTAAATACCTATTTAAGTTGATAGGTTATATGGAAAATGTACAAGTAACATTTTTATTTTATTCATGGGAGGCCTATGTTTGTCTTCATCATAGTTTTTTTAATTTATTTTAAAAAGCGGTAAAGTAAAAATATATAAATACAAAATACAAATATAAAATATATTCAATAATCTTGAATTCAACTCAAACTTTTTATAAAATGGCAATGACCAACATTTCTCATCAAACTAGATTATGAGGATTCCATCTTTATATTGCTTGTTTATCATTTGCATGCAAGTAGTTCTCATTTTGCATGGAAATTCAAGATCATAAAAAGGATTGTATAAGCTGAAACTATGCAAAGGAACCTTAATAGTAAGTGGGAAAAATATGATTTTATGTTATATTTTTTTCAAAAAACATCAAAAATCTCTCACTGCTAGTTTTAAATGTATAAAAAGTGAAAACAAAAGCAAAACTAATATTTAATATACTATAATTGAATACATTGGAAACAGTAATTAAAATGTTTTATCTTTTTGTGAAAAATTACTACAAATATGTTCACTACTCTTTAACCGCTCAAGAGTAGCTTAAACAATATTTGTTTCCTTCTCTTTCTGTATAGCCTGCAATACAGAATAAGCATCTTTTCTGTGTCTTGGCAAGTTTTTAGAATCCTTCCTAAGTTTGGATCAGCCTCCAGTGTTTTATCCTTTGTCCTTTCAATGCCATGAAATGTCTCTGAGAGTTCGTTCAATGTGAAATTTTATGCTGAGTTTGCTTCATCTGGAACAACTTCATCTTTATATCATAATTAGTTTCTGCATTCATGTCAAGTTTGATTTCACTAAGCTCTTCTTGTGGCATAGCTGGAGTCTCAAACAATGCTGTCAACACTCCCAGGGTCCCTGGTTTCTTCTGTTCACATTTGAGTCAAATTTCATTTCCAGCTTATCACTTTTCATTTTTTGCTACATTGTCAACTTCTTTGACCATTTGCCTCTTTTGGTTATGTCATTGTAAAGTATCATGGCAGATTGCCACTGGAAGAAGCAGCACAATGACACACTTTGCTGTCTGTGAGTGC
This sequence comes from Neofelis nebulosa, assembly GCF_028018385.1. Lineage (NCBI taxonomy): Eukaryota > Metazoa > Chordata > Mammalia > Carnivora > Felidae > Neofelis > Neofelis nebulosa. The sequence goes on from NC_080790.1 coordinate 87,500,370, forward strand.
ATTGAATAACAAATGCTCGGTCATCCATCATTGACAGGCATGGAAAGAAGTGATGTGTTTGGCCACCGCTAATGATACACATCTGTTATTGATGTAGTGAACTTGGGATTGAACAGCTAGCAGCAAAACTGTACTTTATGTGATTATTCACATTTAATAAACCACAGTAGCTGAAATTCAAACAGTTGCTAGAGGATTGCTATTATTAAAGTGAAATATGTTAATGGCAATCATGTAAATTGGATTTGTGTAAAGCAAAGACTTCCTGTATGTGTTTGATCGATGTATTCAATTGAAATCTTTTGTCCATTTAAAAAAATCAGGTTGTTGATTTTATCACTGTTTTGCAAGATATTTTTCTACATTTGAATATGTTTTTATCAGATATACATTTTGTAAATATTCCTCCAAGATGTTTACTTATAGTGTCTTTTGAGGAGAAAAGTTTTTAATTTGGAATCAAATTGATCATTTTTAAAAAATTTTGTTGTTCATTCTTCTTGCATGTTACCCAGGGAATCTTGATTAACCCAGGACCACAGGATACTTCCTCCTATTTAGTTTTCCTAGAAGCTTTCTAGTTTGAGACTTATTCTTAGGTCTGTGCTACAGTTTTAATTAATCTGTAACCTTGCTAAACTCACTTATTATTTCTATGGCTTTTATGTAAATATCTTAGTGTCTTCTGATTAAATGATTTTTCTATTTGTGAATAAGGAGATTTTATATATTCCTTTTCAAACTATATGTCTTTAATTAATATTTTTTGCCTTGTATCACTTGTTAGCTCCCACCTCAATACAATACAATTTAAATAAAAGCGGTGAGAGCAGTCTTAACTTGACTTCAGTTTTAAAAAGAAAATAGCTTTTATTTCCCTTGCCTCTGAAGACATGTCTAGTAAGACTTGCTGGGGCCAAGGCCAAAGAGGCTGCTGCCTGTTTTCTCTTCTAGGATTTTGATGTTATCCTGTCTCACATTTAGGTATTTCATTCATTTTGAGTTTATTTTTGTGTGTATGGTGTAAGAAAGTGGTCCAGTTTCCTTCTTCTATATGTCCCAGTTCAGTTTTCCCAGCACCATTTGCTGAAGAGACTGTCTTTTTTCCCCTGGATACTCTTTGTGCTTTGTCGAAGATTAGTTGGCCATATATTTGTGGGTCCGTTTTTGGGTTCTCTATACTGTTCCATTGATCTATGTGTCTGTTTTTGCACCAGTACTGTACTCTCTTGATGATTACAGCTCTACAATACAGCTTAAAGTCTAGAATTGTGATGCCTCTGGCTTTGGTTTTCTTTTTCAATGTCACTTTGGTATTCTAGGTCTTTTCTGGCTCCATAAAAATTTTAGGGTTATTTGTCCCAGCTCTATTCTTATTTGAAGAATATTGGTGCTATTTTGAAACAAAAATGGACTATTTGGACCTCATCAAGATAAAAAGCTTCTGCACAGCAAAGGAAACAATAAACAAAACTAAAAGGCAACTGACAGCATGGGAGAAGATATTTGCAAATGACATATCTAATAAAGGGCTAGTATCCAATGTCTGTAAAGAACGTATCAAATCCAACAGCCTCCCCCCAAAAATCCTGTGAATAAATGAGCAAAACACATGAATAGACACTTCTCCAAAGAAAACATCCAGATGGCTAATAGACACATGAAAAGTTGCCCAACATCACTCATCATCAGGGAAATACAAATCAAAATCACATTGAGATACCACTTCACACCTGTCAGAATGGTTAAAATTAACAACTTAGGAAATGACAGGTGTTGACAAAGATATGGAGAAATGGGAAACCTTTTGCAGTGTTGGTAGGAATGCAAACTGGTGCAGCCACCCTGGAAAACAGTATGGAGGTTCTTCAAAATATTAAAAATAGAATTACCCTATGACCCAGAAATTGGATTACTAGGTATTTATCCAAAGGAGCACATGCACTGAAATGTTTATAGCAGTACTATCAACAATACCCAAGTTTTATATATCTATATCTATATCTATATCTATCTAGATCTAGATCTAGATAGATATAGATATAGATATAGATATAGATATAGATATAGATACACACACACACAACAGACTACTACTCAGTGATCAAAAAGAATGAAATCTTGCCATTCGCAACAACGTGAATGGAAGTAGAGTGTATTATGTTAAGTGAATGGTACAAATATCATGATTTCACTCATTTGTGAAATTCAAGGAACACAACAGATGAACATAAAGGGACCGAAAAAAATAAAATAAAAACAGAGGGAAAGGCAAAGCATAAGAGACTCTTAAATACAGAGAACACACTGGGGATTGCTAGAGGGGACGTGGGGGGTGGGCTAAATGGGTGATGGGCATTAAGGAGGGCGTTTGTTGGGATGAATACTGAGTGTTATATGTAAACAGTGAATCCTTGAGTTCAACTCTTCAAACCAAGGAAAGGAAAGGAAAGGAAAGGAAAGGAAAGGAAAGGAAGGGAAGGGAAAAAAAGAAAACAGTCAATTTCAACGTTATGTAAGATCCTAACTGTAGGTTTTTCAAAATATCCTTTCATATACTGAGGAAATTCTCTTGTCTTCCTAGTTGCTAAGAATTTTACTTTTATAAACTGAATTTGGCTGAATTTTGTGAAATGCTTGATATGCATTACTTGAGATAATCATATCTCATTTTTCATTTTTAATCTGTTAATACTATAAATTATATATATATATCCTATTTTTTAAAAATTTTTTTAACGTTTATTTATTTTTGAGACAGAGAGAGAGCATGAATGGGGGAGGGGCAGAGAGAGAGGGAGACACAGAATCCAAAGCAGCCTCCAGATTCTGAGCCATTAGCCCAGAGCCCGACACCGGGCTCGAACTCACGGACCGCGAGATCGTGACCTGAGTTGAAGTCCGACACTTAACCGACTGAGCCACCCAGGCGCCCCTATATCCTATTATTACATCAACCTTGCTTTCCTAGAATAATCCCCACTTGGTCATTATGTATTATCTTTATATGTTAGTTGTTTTTTTGTGCTAACATTTTCTAAAATTATTTGTTGCTACATTCACAAGGAATATTAGTCTGTAGTTTTAGTTTTTTGAGACAAAATGATATGGTTAATAGCCAGCATTAACAACCCTTAGGAAATGTTTCCTACTGTATTCTGGGAGATTGTGTACAGTGTGTGTATTATTTCTTTTTTTAAATATTTGATAAATTCAATAATAAAGTTCCTTGGGCAAAGAATTGTCTTTTAAAGAAAGTTTATAATTAGAACACCAATTTCTTTAATAGATCTACAAGGCTCTTCTTAAATGCGTTTTGGCAACTTTGCCCCCACATATGCACAGCTTCTCCCACTATCAACATTCCACACCAGAAGGGTACCTTTGCTACAATCCATGAGCCAATCATCCAAAGTCTATGATCTATATTATAGTTCACTTCTGGTCTTGCACATTCTGTGGGTATGGACAAATGTATAGTGACAAGTGTCCATCATGATGGTATCATACAGAGTATTTTCAGTGGCTTAAAAATCCTCTGTGCTCCACTTTTCATTTCTCCCCCATCCCACCCAAGGCAACCACTGATCTTTTTTCTGTCTCCATAATTTTGCCTTTTCCAGAATGTTATACAGATGGAATCATACAGTCATTAGACTTTCATTTTGCCTTCTTTCACTTGGTCGTCTGCATTTAAATTTCCTGTATATCTTTTCATGGCTTGATAGCTCATTTCCTATAAGCACTGAATAGTATTCCATTGTCTGGATGTACCACAGTTTATTTATCCATTCACCTACTGAACAGCAACTTTGTTGCTTCCAAGTTTTAGCAATTATGAATAGTTACTATAAACATCCATATGCAGGTTTTTGCATTCACCTATGTTTTCAACTCCTTTGGGTAAATACCAAAGAGTGAGATTATTGTATCATATGGTAAGGGTGTATTTTGTTTTGTAAAAAACTAGCAAACTGTCTCCCAAAGTGGCTGTACCAGTTTGCATTACCACCAGCAATGAAGGAGAGTTTCTGTTGCTCTACATCCTCATTAGCATTAGTGTTAGTGTTCTGGTTTTGGCCATTCTAAAAGATGTAGTGTAGTGTTCATTGTTGTATGAATTTGTATTTCCCCAAGGACATAGAATTAGAACTTTTTTTCATATATATTTTTTTCTTTTCTCACCTATTCATGGAGAACCACCAGGTGGCAGAAATAATAAACCCAAAATTCCGCCTACTATATTCCCAATTATATGATTAGTTTCCTTGGGTCATATAGGCATCTGTATACTCACTAATAAGGAAATAATATTCTCTTTAATAAATCTTCCGGACCCCATTTATATTCTTAGAGTTGCTCATTTTAGACCTATAATCACCAAAGGTGAAGTTATTCTCCTAAGTGAATATGATGATGCCCCCTCATGTTATATATGGTTAAATTTCCAGGAACTAATAGTTAAGTATTGTTTTCTTGATTAAACTCAATGTCCTGAGATAATTCATTTGTTAAATGACCAGAGATTATGTTCATAATATCTTCTAAATGACAGGAACACTGACAAGAATTCAGATTACAAACAGGACATATTCTAGAAATAATTTATTCATAAATTACAAAGACAGATTAAAACTTCCAAAAATTTGTGAAAATCTTTTATGCCTTATGTAAAATGAAAATTAATCAATGTCATTTTATTATACTTTATTTCATCTCGATGCATGAATATTTTGTCTTGCTTTCACTAAGACTTTAAATTGAAAAAGATATTTTCAAATGGAAATAACTGAAGATAATAGATCTGAATATTTAGAATATATGTTGTATGGTCTTCTGAAATATATCTGTTCACATAAAAAATATAAAATCTTTAGTAGTAATTATGCCTTTATTATACACATTACAAAACAGGCCAATGGCATTCTTTCTGTGGCATAAAAATGTTAATAAATTTAAATATTTCAGAATATTAATTCAGATTCCAATATTTCATATTTTACTGTATAATTTTCTCTATTTTCTACCTTGAGTTTTCTCAAAAAGCGAATTAATTAAACTCAAATTGAAACACAGATGAGTAATTCCTAGAGGGACTCATCGCTCTGCTCTGAAGAAAACTCCAGAAATCAAAGACATAGACTTTTTTCATAAAACATGATATTACAGAGGGGAATAATACAAGTACCTGTTCTGCTCTCATTATTGAAAGGTTAAACTCCTTTGCTCTTTTGCTCAATCAACCTTAATATATCCCCATGGATTAAATCACCAACCTAATATCCCAACACTGGGATAAGTATTAAATAAATTAGAATAATTATTGGTAAGTTATTATATCTATTTAAAGTGAATTATATCCTTACTAAACCACAACACAATACTTGTACATGCTGTACATTTTTGAAGTAACACATTAATCTATTAAAATCTATGTCAGTCATTTAACTTGAGATATACAATATTTTGTCCAAATTATCAAATATTCACCTAGCTCTGAACTATATTTCTTATTGAATACCATGTAGCAAGGCAAAATTTACAAGAATAAGGCAAAATCAGTTCTTTAACATGCACTTAGGACTATGTCTGTAGACCAACACTATCCAATAGAACTTTCTTCAATGGCATAATAGTCTATACCTACACTGTTCAAAACAATAACCTTTAACCAATTATAGCTACTGAGTAGTTTAACTACAGTTAGTGTTATTTAGGGATTGAATTTATATTTTATTAAACTTTGATTAATTATAATTTAAATAGTCATTATTTGGCTAGTGGTTACCATCTTGAATAGAGGACAGTGGGGTTAGACTTCTTTGAAGGAAGTTTTTTCTTTTTTGAATTTAACCATGATCCATCGTCAATAAAATTATGCATTTAAAAAAATAAATTGAAGTATGATTGACATACAACATCCTATTAGTTTTAGGTGTACAGCATAATGACTTGATATTTGTACATATTGCAAAATGATCATCACAGTAAGTCTAGTTAATATTTGTCACTATACATAGTTACAATTTTTTCTTGTTGTTCTTATAATGTAGACTTTTTAGCTTTACTCTCTTGACAACTTTCAAAGATGAAATACACCATTCTATATTGACAATTATTTTATAAGTGGAAATTTATATATTTTGATCTCCTCCATCCATTTTTTCCTACAAATTTTTCTTTATCCACTCATTTCACATCTTCTTTATTGCACTCATTCCTCTTTGGACATTTAGGTTGCTTCCATATCTTGGCTATTGTAACTAATGTGGCAATAAACATAAGGATGCATATATATTTTTGAATTACTGTTTGCATTTTCTTCAGGTAAATGCCCAGAAGTAGAATTGCTGGATCATATGATAGTTTTATTTTTAATTTTTTGAAGACCCTCTGTACTACTTTCCACAGTGAATGTACCAATTTACATTCCCCCAAGAGTGCGTGAGGGTTCCCTTGTCTCCACATCCTCACCAACACTTATTCTCATCTTTTTAAAAAAAATTTTAAAATGTTTATTTATTTTTGAAAGAGAGACAGACAGACAGACAGACAGACAGACAGAATGACAGTGGGGGAGAGGAATGGAGAGAGACATACATACAATCTGAAGCAGTCTCCAGACTTTGACCTGTCAGCACAGAGCTTGGCAGTGGGCTCAAACGCAAACCATGAGACCATGACCTGAGCCGAAGTCTGATGCTTAGCTGACTGAGCCACCCAGTCGCCCCATCTCATCTTTTTGATAATAGCTACCTAACAGGTCTGAGGTGATATCTCATTGTGGTTTTAATTTGCTTTCCTTGATGCTTAGTGATAGTGAGCATCCTTTCATATATCTGTTGGCCATCTGTACATCTTTTCATATGCTTATTTACCATCTGCAAGTCTTCTTTCATGAGGTGCCCTTAAGATTTTCTGCTCATTTTTGGAGTTATTTTCTTTTTGTTGAGTTTAAAGAATTATTTGTATATTTTGGGTAATAGTCCTTTACCAGATATGCCTTTCGAAAATATTTTCCTCAAGTCTGTGGCTTTTCTTATAATTATACGGTTTTTTGAAGAGCAGAAGTTTTTAATTTAACAACGTCCAACATATCACTTATTTCTTCCAAAGATCATGCCTTTGGTGATATATCTAAAAAGTACACGAGGTCAGCTGGATTTTCTCCTACATTATCTTCCAGGAGTTTATAGTTTTTATATAACATCTCATTGACTTAATTTTTCTGAGGGTCAGAAGATTTTGTCAAAACCTTTTTCTGCATATATTAATATGATCATGTGACTTCTCTCATTTAGCCTGTTGATGTGATAGGTCACATTATTTGATTTTCAAATGTTGAACCATTGTATAATTGGGATATATCACACTTCGCCTTGCTGTTTGATTTCCTTTGTACTTTGTTGGACTTGATTTACTAATATTTTGTGATGTCTATGCTTAAAATTTATTGTGTTTTGTTTTATAGTATGAATATAGTCTATCTTGCTGAAGTTTACACATGCCCTTGAAAGGTACAGTTTTCTATAGTATCAATTAGGTCTAATTGGTTGGTAGCAATGTTTAAACTTTTTTTTTTTTCAACGTTTTTTATTTATTTTTGGGACAGAGAGAGACAGAGCATGAACGGGGGAGGGGCAGAGAGAGAGGGAGACACAGAATCGGAAACAGGCTCCAGGCTCCGAGCCATCAGCCCAGAGCCTGACGCGGGGCTCGAACTCACAGACCGCGAGATCGTGACCTGGCTGAAGTCGGACGCTTAACCGACTGCGCCACCCAGGCGCCCCTGTTTAAACTTTTTATAGCCTTATTGATTTTCTGTTTAAGTGTTGTATCAATTACTCAAATAGGAAAGTTGAGTTTTCCTGCTACAATTAAATATTTCTGTCTCCTTTCTTCCCCCTTCTTTCCTTTTCTTTTCTCCTTCCTTCCTCCCTCCATCCCTCCATCCCTCCCTTCCTTCCTTCCTTCCTTCCTTCCTTCCTTCCTTCCTTCCTTCCTCCTTCCTTTCCTTCCCTCCTCCCTTCTCTCACTCCCTCCTTTCTCCTTTCTTTTTTTCTTTTCTTTCTTTCTTTCCTTTTTTCTTTTTCTTTAGTTATGGGTTTCTATATTTTAAAACTCTGTTATTAGTTGAATACATATTTAGGATTGTTATGTCCTCTTGAGTAACTTAGGGCTTTTCTGACTTCCTGATCCTTTCTATAAAGTCTATGATGTTTAATATTAATATTGTCACTCTGCTTTTCTTAATCATTTTCATTTCTTCCTCTTCCCTGTCTTTCCTGGTGTTATTTGAAGGTTTTATATTTGTTTGCTTTTTAATGTGTACATTTCAGATCCACTATTGGCTTATTAGCTACATATCACTGGCAACTTTAGAGTTTGCAAGATGCATCTTAATTATCACAATCTACTTGTAAACAATATAATAATATTCTGTGCCTAACAGACTTCTATTTTGTGTTAATTATGTTAATGGCTTACATTCTGCTTTTGCATGTGTTATAAATGTGTTCATATACATGTATAGCAATGATATATTTTTATTATATAAATCTATTATTTTATGAATACAAATATATTGTTAGTTTAAATTTTTAACAGATCAATTATCTGTTAAAGATACTAAATAATAATAATAATAATACATTTTTAAATATTTCCACATATTTATCATTTGCAGTATGTTTTGATCTTTCTTGTAGGTCCAAATTTCCATCTGTCATCATTTTTCTTCTTCAGGATAAACTTCAACATTTCTTACAATTCAGGTCTGCTGGCAATGAAGTTTCTCAAATTTTGATATCCCCAAAGTCTTTATTTCACCTTTGGTGTCCAAAGTGATTCTTGCTGGTAAAGAATTCTAGACTCACGGTTCAAAATACTTCAAAGATGTCTCTCCACATAGTTCTGAAAAGCAATCTGCATGTATTTGGCCCTCTGTGTACGTAATATATCCTTGTTCTCTGGTTGCTATTTTTTCTCTGTATTCCTCACTTTTTTGCCATTTGATTGTCATGTGCCCTTGTGTGGTTTTCTTTATATTTATTTCACGTGAGCTCTTTAAGCTTCTTGAATTTGTAGATTTAAATTTTTCATTATACTTTAAAATTTTTGACTGTATTATTTCCCACAATATTACTGCTCCTTATTCCTTCCCTTCTCTTTTTGGAACTTTTTGGAATCACACATATATAATGACTGCCTCTTTCTGGAACTTAAGCACTCACTAGTCTGCATAATATTGCCCCAGAAATACCCAGGGATTTGTTGATCTTTTTAGTCTTTTTTCTCACTGCACCTTTCTTTGTGGATAGTTTATATTTCTTTTTTTAAAAAATATGAAATTTATTGTCAAATTGGTTTCCATACAACACCCAGTGCTCATCCTAAAAGGTGCCCTCCTCAATACCCATCATCCACCTCCCCTCCATCCCACCCCCCATCAACCCCCAGTTTGTTCTCAGTTTTTAAGAGTCTCTTATGTTTTGGCTCCCTCCTTCTCTAACCTTTTTTTTCCTTCCCCTCCCCCATGGTCTTCTGTTAAGTTCCTCAGGATCCAAATAAGAGTAAAAACATATGGTATCTGTCCTTCTCTGTATGACTTATTTCACTTAGCATAACACTTTCCAGTTCCATCCACATTGCTACAAAAGATAATATTTCATTCTTTGCATTGCCATGTAATATTCCATTGTGTATATAAACCACAATTTCTTTATCCATTCATCAGTTGATGGACATTTAGGCTCTTTCCATAATTTGGTTATTGTTGAGAGTGCTGCTATAAACATTGGGGCATAAATGTCCCTATGCATCAGCACTCATGTATCCCTTGGGTAAGTTCTTAGCAGTGCTATTGCTGGGTCACAGGGTAGATCTATTTTTAATTTGTTGAGGAACCTCCACACTGTTTTCCAGAGTGCCTGCACCAATTTGCATTCCCACCAACAGTGCAAGAGGGTTCCCGTTTCTCCACATCCTCTCCAGCATCTATAGTCTCCTGATTTGTTCATTTTAGCCACTCTGACTGGCATGAGGTGGTACCTGAGTGTGGTTTTGATTTGTATTTCCCTGATGAGGAGTGACATTGAGCATCTTTTCATGTGCCTGTTGGCCATCTGGATGTCTTCTTTAGAGAAGTGTCTATTCATGTTTTCTGCCCATTTCTTCACTGGATTGTTTTTCAGGTGTGGTGTTGGGTGAGCTCTTTATAGATTTTGGATACTAGCCCTTTGTCCGATATGTCATTTGCAAATATCTTTTCCCATTCCGTTGGTTGCCTTTTAGTTTTATTGGTTGTTTCCTTTGCTGTGCAAAAGCTTTTTATCTTCATAAGGTCCCAGTAATTCACTTTTGCTTTTAATTCCCTTTCCTTTGGGGATGTGTCGAGTAAGAGATTGCTACGGCTAAGGTCAGAGAGGTCTTTTCCTGCTTTCTCCTCTAGGCTTTTGATGGTTTCCTGTCTCACATTCAGGTCCTTTATCCATTTTGTGTTTATTTTGTGAATGGTGTGAGAAAGTGGTCTAGTTTCAACCTTCTGCATATTGCTGTCCAGTTCTCCCAGCACCATTTGTTAAAGAGACTGCCTCATTAACATTGGATATTCTTTCCTGCTTTGTCAAAGATTAGTTGGCCATACTTTTGTGGGTCTAATTCTGGGGTTTCTATTCTATTCCATTGGTCTATGTGTCTGTTTTTGTGCCAATACCATGCTGTCTTGATGATTACAGCTTTGTACTAGAGGCTAGAGTCTGGGATTGTGATGCCTCCCGCTTTGGTCTTCTTCAAAATTACTTTGTCTATTCGGGGCCTTTGTTGGTTCCATATGAATTTTAGGATTGCTTGTTCTAGTTTCCAGAAGAATGCTGGTGCAATTTTGATTGGAATTGCATTGAATGTGTAGATAGCTTTGGGTAGTGTTGACATTTTGACAATATTTATTCTTCCAATCCATGAGCACGGACTGTTTTTCCATTTCTTTATATCTTCTTCAATTTCCTTCATAAACTTTCTATAGTTTTCAGCATACAAATCTTTTACATCTTTGGTTAGGTTTATTCCTAGGTGTTTTATGATTCTTGGTGCAATTATGAATGGGATCGAATTATTTATTTCTCTTTCTGTTGCTTCATTATTAGTGTATAAGAATGCAACTGATTTCTGTACATTGATTTTGTACCCTGCAGCTTTGCTGAATTCATATATCAGTTCTAACAGACTTTTAGTAGAGTCTATGAGGTTTTCCATGTATAGTATCATGTCATCTGCAAAAAAGTGAAAGCTTAACTTCATCTTTGCCAATTTTGATGCCTTTGATTTCCTTTTGTTGTCTGATTGCTGATGCTAGAACTTCCAATGCTATGTTAAACAACAGCGGCGAGAGTGGACATCCCGGTCGTGTTCCTGATCTTGGGTGGAAAGCTCTCAGTTTTTGCCCATTGAGGATGATATTAGCTGTGGGATTTTCATAAATGACTTTTATGATCTTTAAGTATGTTTCTTCTATCCCGACTTTCTCGAGAGTTTTTATTAAGAAAGTTGCTGAATTTTGTCAAATGCTTTTTCTGAATCGATTGACAGGATCATATGGTTCTTATCTTTTCTTTTACTAATGTGATGTATCACGTTGATTGATTTGCGAATGTTGAACCAGCCCTGCATCTCAGGAATAAGTCCCACTTGATCATGGTGAATAATTCTTTTATATGCTGTTGAATTCGATTTGCTAGTATCTTATTGAGAATTTTTGCATCCATATTCATCAGGGATATTGGTCTGTAGTTCTCTTTTTTTACTGGGTCTCTGTCTGGTTTAGGAATCAAAGTAATGCTGGCTTCATAGAATGAGTCTGGAAGTTTTCCTTCCCTTTCTATTTCTTGGAATAGCTTGAGAAGGATAGGTATCATCTCTGCTTTAAATGTCTGGTAGAACTCCCCTGGGAAGCCATCTGGTCCTGTACTCTTATTTGTTGGGAAATTTTTGATGACTGATTCAATTTCTTTGCTGGTTATGGGTCTGTTCAAGTTTTCTATTTCTTCCCATTTGAGTTTTGGACATGTGTGGTTGCTTAGGAATTTGTGCATTTCTTCCAGGTTGTCCAGTTTGTTGGCATATAATTTTTCATAGTATTCCCTGATAATTGCTTATATTTCTGAGGGATTGCTTGTAATCATTTCATTTTCATTCCAGATTTATCTATTTGGGTCATCTCCCTTTTCTTTTTGAGAAGCCTTGCTAGAGGTTTATCAATTTTGTTAATTTTTTCAAAAAAACCAACTCTTGGTTTCATTGATCTCCTCTACAGTTTTTTTTTAGATTCTATATTGTTCAGTTCTGCTCTGATCTTTATTATTTTTCTTCTTCTACTGGGTTTGGGGTGTCTTTGCTGTTCTGCTTCTGTTTCCTTTAGGTGTGCTGTTAGATTTTGTATTTGGGATTTGTCTTGTTTCTGGATATAGGCCTGGATTGCAATGTATTTTCCTCTCAGGACTGACATCACTGCATCCCAACACGTTTGGAATGTTGTATTTTCATTTTCATTTGTTTCCATATATTTCTTAATTTCTTCTCTAATTGCCTGTTGACCCATTCATTCTTTAGTAGGGTGTTCTGTAACCTCCATGCTTTTGGAGCTTTTCCAGACTTTTTCCTGTGGTTGATTTCAAGCTTCATAGCATTGCAGTCTGAAAGTGTGCATGGTATGATCTCAATTCTTGTATACTTATGAAGGGCAGTTTTGTGACACAGTATGTGATCTATCCTGGAGAATGTTCCATGTACACTCGAGAAGAAAGTATATTCTGTCTCTTTGGGATGCAGAGATCTGAATATATCCTTCAAGTCCATTTGATCCAATGTATCATTCAGGGCTCTTGTTTCTTTATTGATCCTGTGTCTAGATGATCTATCCATTGTTGTAAGTGGAGTATTAAAGTCCCCTGCAATTACCACATTCTTATCAATAAGGTTGCTTATGTTTGTGATTAAATGTTTTATATATTTGGGGGCTCCAGTATTCGGCGCATAGACATTTATAATTGTTAGCTCTTCCTGATGGATAGACCCTGTAATTATTATATATTGCTCATCTTCATCTCTTGTTACAGCCTTTAATTTAAAGTCTAGTTTATCTGATATAAGTATGGCTACTCCAGCTTTCTTTTGACTTCCAGTAGCATGATATATATTTCTCCATCCCCTCACTTTCAATCTGAAGGTGTCCTCAGGTCTAAAATGAGTGTCTTGTAGACAGCAAATAGATAGGTCTTGTTTTTTTATCCATCCTGATACCCTATGTCTTTTCGTTGGTGCATTTAATCCATTTACATTGAGTTATATTATAGAAAGATATGGGTTTAGAGTCATTGTGATGTCTGTAGGTTTCATTCTTGTAGTGATGTCTCTAGTATTTTGTGGTCCTTGCAACATTTTACTCACAGAATCCCCCTTAGGGTCTCTTGTAGGAATGGTTTAGTGGTGATGAATTCCTTCAGTTTTTGTTTGTTTGGGAAAACCTTTATCTCTCCTTGTATTCTGAATGACAGACTTGCTGGATAAAGGATTCTCAGCTGCATATTTTTTCTGGTCATTACAATGAAGATTTCCTGCCATGCCTTTCTGGCCTGCCAAGTTTCAGTAGATATGTCTGCCACTAGTATTATTGGTCTCCCTTTATATGTTAGAGTATGTTTATCCCTAGCTGCTTTCAGAATTTTCTCTTTATTCTTGTATTTTGCCAGTTTCACTATATGTCCTGCAGAAGATCGATTCAAGTTACATATGAGAACAAAGGAGTTCTCTGTGCCTCTTGGATTTCAATGCCTTTTCCCTTCCCCAGATCAGGAAAGTTCTCAGGTATGATTTGTTCAAGTACACCTCCAGCTCCTTTCTCTCTCTCTTCCTCTTCTGGCATTCCTATTATATGGATATTGTTCCGTTAGATTGCATCACTTAGTTCTCTAATTCTTCCTCATACTCCTGAATTCTTTTATCTCTCTTTTTTCTCAGCTTCCTCTTTTTCCATAATTTTATCTTCCTAACTCACCTATTCTCTCCTCTGCCTCTTCATCCCATGCTGTGGTCACCTCCATTTTATTTTGCACCTCATTTATAGTATTTTTTAGTTCCTCATGACTATTTCTTAGTCCCTCGATCTCTGTAGCAATAGATTCTCTGCTGTCATCTATACTTTTTTCAAGCACAGCGATTAATTTTATGACTATTGTTCTAAATCTTTGTTTTGTTATATTGTTTAAATCGTTTTTGATCAATTCGTTAGGTGTCGCTACTTCCTGGAGTTTCTTTTGAGGAGAATTCTTACATTTTGTCATTGTGGATAGTCCCTGGCGGTGGCGCAGAACTGCAGGCACTTCCCCTGTTCTGTCTGAAGTAACTTCAGTTGGTGTTGGTGGGCGGGGCCACAGTCAGACCTAATATCTGTCCCCAGCCCACTGCTGGGGCCACAGTCAGACTGCTGTGTACCTTATCTTCCCCTCTCCCAAGGGCAGGGCTCACTGTGGAGTGGTGTGGCCCTTGTCTGGGCTACTTGCACACTGCCAGGCTTGTGGTGCTACTTTGATGGGATCTGGTATATTAGCAGGGGTGGATCCTCAAAGTGCACAGGGGCAGGAGGGGCAGGCTTAACTATCTTTGCCAGTAGGTGGTCCCTGGTGGGAGGGGCCCTGCAGCACAGGGAGGGAGGCAGACCCATCGGAGGGATCCACAGAAGCACAGCATTGTGAGTTTATGTGGTGCAAGCAATTTTGGTGACAGGAACTGGTTCCTTTTGGGATTTTGGCTGGTGGATGGGAGAGGGTGATGGTGCTGGCCAGTGCCTTTGTTCCCCACTGAACTGACCTCTGTCTCCAGGGCTCAACACCTCTCCCTCCTGGTGTCCTCTCGCCCTCCCGCTCTCTGAGCAGAGCTGTTGACTTCTAAAATTCCAGATGTTAAGTCCCACTGGCTGTCAGAACTCACGCAGTCTGGCCCCTCTGCTTTTGCAAGCCAGACTCCGGGATTCCACCTTGCCAGGCGGGCTGCCCCTCCACCGCCCGGCTGTCTCCTGCCAGTCTGTGTAGCATGCACTGCCTCTCCAGCCTTCCTACCCTCTTCCGTGGGCCTCTTGTCTATGCTTGGCTCTGGAGAGTCCATTCTGCTAGTCTTCTGGCAGTTTTCTGGGTTATTTAGGCAGATATGGGTGGAATCTAAGTGATCAGCAGGATGAGGTGAGCCCAGCTTCCTCCTACACCGCCATCTCTCTATCTATATTTCTATGTCTTTAAGTTCACTGAGGAATCTTTTCTTCTGTATTGTTAAATCTGCTCTTAATCCAATTCAGTGTATATATATATTTTTTCACATCAGATATTTTATTTTTCATCTCTTGAAACTATTTAAGTACCTTTTACATCTTGTCTTTCTACCCTCATCACGGTCATAGTTTCCTTTACTTTCTTGGATACATACTGCATATTTATAACAGATATTTTTGTGTTCTTGTCTGCTGCTTCCATCATCTCTTTTATTTCTTGGTTTGGTCCTATTGACTCATTTTTCCTCTCAGTTATGAGTTCTATTTTCCTGCCTCATTTGTATGCCTGGTAGTGGTTTTTATTTTATTTTTATTTTTTTTAATACCAGATATTGTGAAGTTTACCTTGTTGGTTCCTGGATTTTCTTGTATTCCTATAAATAGTGTTGGGTTTTGTTCTCACTTTAGGTGTTTTAGGACTGGCCCAAGCACCTTTTAGGCTTAATTTGTCTCCATGCAATGCACTTCTGAGAATTCTACTTGATAGCCATAGGAACACAAATTATCCCCAGTCTTATGTAATCTCCATACAATTTTCTGCCTATTTTTTTTCTAATGCCTCTTTTCATAGCCTTGGATATTTTCCTCTCATGTATGGGTAGATCATCACTAAGCCAGAGTTTCCCAGGGCATTCTGATGCTTTTGTGTTCTATAGTTGCCTCTTCTCTTCTGTTCCAGAATTTTTTTTTTTTTTTTTTTTTTTTTGAAAATACAATTTCCAGTTGCCTGTTCTCCCAGCACTCACCTAAGCTCAGCAAAATTGCTGGGCTCTGCTTGGATCATGTCCCTGCAAAACAGGCTGAAGACTTCAAGGATCCAGTTCTGTCGTGACAATGGTCCATGTCAGCAAAATATTGTTTCATTTGTTTCAGCCGTTTTTATATTATTTAGGAATGGGTAGTAAAACAAGTTCTTGATATTTCATTCTGGCCAAAGCAGAACACTCTGTCTATCTCAATGTCTTGTTTTTCATTTCATTATGATTATGACTCTTCCTCCATACATCACTTAGTGGAAGACAAGGAACACAGAAGTTAGTTTAAATATAAACACTAAGCTATGATTTATCAAAGCTACTGCAATGGCTTTAACCTTTAAACTTTTCCATCTTGGAAGAATTACCTTACTGAAAAGTTTATATATTTGTCACAATTGAATCAGAATTCCAAATCAATACTAATTCAATTTAGTAGGAATTCAGTTATGATTCATATCATTTAAGAGAACTATGTCAACCAACAAGGTTAAAATTGCATTTCTAAATATTCTCATATTCAAAAGTCAAATTTCAGTGTTTATTTAGTATTCTAATATTTAATACTCAATGTTCACTGAATATTCTAATATTCAGTGATCTGGATATACCATTGTTTGTTTAATCATTCATCTCTTGAAGGACTTCCCCCCCAACCCTGATTTTGGCAATTATGAATAAAACTGCTATGAACATTCAACATAGGATTTTATGTGAACCTAAGTTTTCATTTCCCTATGATAGATGTCCAAGAGTACAATTGCTATGCTGTGTGGTAAGTGCATGTTTAGGTTCATAAAAAACTAGATTGTTTTTCTGCATGGCCAGATTATTTTACATTTGGATAAGCAGTGCATGAAAAGACTTACTCTGCATCTTCCCTAACATTTAATGTCACTATTTTTTGTTTTAGCTTTTCTAATTGGTGTATAATGTGTTGTGCATATAATATGAATTTTTACCATGGCTAATGATCTTGAACATCTTTTCATCTGCTTCCTTGCCATCTATATATCTTCTTCAGTGAAATTTCTTGTGTTTAAACTTTGCCTATTTTCTAATTGGATTGTTTGTTTATTTTTACTATTCAATTTTGAGATTTGTTTTCCCTAGATGCATGTCCATTGCTGGATAGTTAGCAAATAATTTTCCCAGCCTGTAGCTTAACTGCTTTCCTCTTCACAGGGTCTTTTCCAGAGTAAAAGTAGTTAGTTTATTTGGACCAGGTTTAATTTATCAATATTTTCACTTATGGTTTGTACTTTTGGTATCAATTCTAAAAACTCTCAGCTTGGCCCAAGGTCCAAAGATTGCTGATTTTTTCCCAAGTCATTTCATAGTTTTACATTTTACACTTAAGTCCAGGATCCAATTTGATTTTTTTGTTTGTGTATTTAAAAAATCACATTATTGAGATATAATTCACATACCATATAATTCATCCATGTAATGAACCATATAATTCAATATTTTTTAGTATATTTATAGATGTATGCAACCATCATCTTAGACAATTTTAGGATGTTTTCATCACCTCAGAGAAACACCAGACTCTTTCGCCATTATTCACCACCCTTACCACCTCCAGTCCTAAGCAATCCTTAGTCTTCTGTCTCCACATATATGGCTATTCTGAATATTTCATATAAGTGGATCATATAGTGTGTGACCTTTTGTGTCTGACTTCTTTGGCTTAGCATAACATTTTCTTTTTTTTTTTTTTTTTTTTTTAAGTATTTATTTTTTTTTAACGTTTTTTATTTATTTTTGGGACAGAGAGAGACAGAGCATGAACAGGGGAGGGGCAGAGAGAGAGGGAGACACAGAATCGGAAACAGGCTCCAGGCTCCGAGCCATCAGCCCAGAGCCTGACGCGGGGCTCGAACTCACAGACCGCGAGATCGTGACCTGGCTGAAGTCGGACGCTTAACCGACTGCGCCACCCAGGCGCCCCAGCATAACATTTTCAAGGCTCATTCATGTTGTAGCATTATGTACCATTGTTTTTTATACCTGAATAATATTCTGTTGTGTGGACAGACACCATATTGTTATCCATTCTTCCTTTGATGGACATTTAGGTTACTTGTACCTTTTAGGCTATTATGAAAAATACTACTGTGAATATTAATGATTCTGATTCCAATTCTAACATACAGGATTGGAGGTTCCCACATAGCCAAGTAATTGTCTGGAATAAGCTGGGTGCCCTACAATT
Organism: Neofelis nebulosa; assembly: GCF_028018385.1. Lineage (NCBI taxonomy): Eukaryota > Metazoa > Chordata > Mammalia > Carnivora > Felidae > Neofelis > Neofelis nebulosa. The sequence goes on from NC_080790.1 coordinate 87,518,659, forward strand.
CAACTCAATTCTGATACCATCTACCTGGACATTGTATCATATCCTACATATTAAAGGTTCAGTCCTACAAAACTGCCTCTCGCACACACTTCAGACATCAGTCAAAAGTCTGGGTTAGCACTTGTGTTTCTGACTACCTGGCTGTAGTTTGGAGGTTTCAATGACCGTCTTCTTGGGTTTGATTAATTTGCTACAATGGCTCACAGAATTCAGAATAACATGTTACTTACCAGATTACTGGGTTACTGTAAAAGGATATATAACTCAGGAATTGCCAGGTGGAAGAGATACATAGGGAAACGTGTGGGGAAAAGGGCATGGAGCTTTCATGCCTTCTAGCATGCCACCCTCCTCAGATTTCCATGTGTTTAGCCACAAGGAAGTTCTCTGAACCTTGTTCATTGGTTTCTTATGGAGACTTCATTAAACAGGCATAATTGATTAAGGCATTGGCCTTTGGTGGTTGAACTCATTCTCCAGCCCCTCTCTGCTCCTGGAGGTTTAGGGGATGGGACTGAAAGATCCTACCCTCTAATCACTTAGTTGTCTCATTTGGCAACCCACACCCATCCTTAAGTTACCTACGGGTTTTCCAAAAATCACCACCTTAACATAACATAAAACACCATTGCAGCTCTCTTTATTGAAACTTCCAAGGGTTTTAGGAACTTTGGGCCAGAACCTGTGACAAAGACCAAATATATATTCCTTATTATAAATCATAATGTCACAATCTACACCCTGGTCTTCAAACATAGATACTTAATACCAGAATAGTCATAAAAGTCTAAAGATACTGGCACATAGAATCCCATTCAGTCATTAATGACTATCTAGTCCATCACCATACCATATGAAAATGTCTTCCAGGGTGAGGCCACTCAAGTTTGTAGGCTCTGACTCAATTTTGTTGGGTTCCAAAAGCAGGAGTGTTGTCAACAATATATGGTTTCACTCTTTCAGGCAGCTTGGATAATTGACAATATCATCATGTAGGGAAAAAAATGAGGTGATATGGGGAATAAAGAATACCAGCATCCCCCTCTACCCACTCTTGCCCGGATCCACCAGAAAAACAGAAATGTATTTAACGGGGACACTCCTTTAACCCCATTCCTGTTCATGTTGACTATGAATACACACTCCTGAAGGTATGTAAGCCAGCCCTTCATTTCTTCATCTCCCCCATTTTAGACAACCAATGCTTTAATATCCCATTCCAATTCCTTACCAAACTTACTATTCTGCAGAGGACATTATGGGCTATAAAGTGTGTTCCTTAGCCTGAAGAAATGGTTCTTCCCTTCTGGTTCTTTTATACAATGCATTCTGAGCATTTGCGTCTACCACCAGATAAGCAAATCCGGGTCCACAGTCAGTGTCTGTTCCTGATGGGACCTATTCATAACCCTGCAGCATTAACAGTATTAGTCTGACTGGCCAGCCATGTTCAGCTCCTTCCCACCAAGGAATCTGCCACATAGTCATCTGCAGTTTCTGGAAGTCTGCCATCTGCTGGCAGAAAGAACAGTTCTTACTGGCATTGTATGCCTCAGAGAGTGCAAGCAGAATGTCTAGATTCGGCCCATCTCCGCAGTGCTGCAGTACCCCCATATGCACTCATTTCATAGACCTAGATGGGCCTCTCAAGTAAGCCCATGGAGATATCTGCTTGCTAATTCCCGCCACCTTCCAAACCTGAAAGGGAGTTTTCTGATAGTGTTGCCATGTCCTATCATTACTGAACTCAAATGCTTGGACTCAGTGATGGTAGAAATGAAGCTGGACCCAAAATGCACAGGTAAGGCTTTAGGGCAACAGCTCAAGCTAAAGACCCAGTTGCAACAGGGGCATCAGACTAGCTTTCCAGAAACTAGCCAGGGAAAGTTTTAAAGCCCCTGAAATGGAAAAGGAGTGATGAAGCCTGTTAGGATAGGGAAATGCAGGGAATTGGGCATGTAGGCACAGTTGACAGAATATGCTCTTCATTAATCATATGTTTTATTTGCATATTAAATCTCACCTCTGGACATGATTTTTAACATTACAATGAGGGGGAAAAATTGGTGAAAGGTGAAGTTTGGTGACCATCTTGTCTTATACTAGTCTGAACTGATCTGGGCTTACTCCTTCTTGATGCATGTTTTGCTTTGCAAAAAAAGTGATAACAACCAATAGGGAGTGCCAGGGTGCATAGGGGCTTCTTCCCAAGGTTCCTGATTGTCTCACTACTTTAATACACCCTCATAGTCCCACAGTGATGTCCAAAGGGCTGTGATCCATGCGGACATCCCTTTAGTAGACCTGGTTTCCATTCTTCTTCTGCCTGACCACGTGGCCAGGCCATTGGCCACTGTCCATAAATTAATAAAAAAACAAACATAGAAGCTTTTATCACTGTCCAATTCTTTCACCACTGCTAGGAAAGCATAATGCAATTTAGTACACCAGGCTGATCTGTTTTTACCTTCCTAATTCAAGAGGTAGCTTTCCAAACAAGATGTTGTCCATTTGCCTTGGAATGGTTGTCCACAAGATAAGAAGCTGTTTCTTAGTCAGTCAAAGAATCTTCATAGGGCACTGCCCAAGTGACAATAGAATCCAACATCTCACACTTCACTTCCTTGCATTGCGTCAGTAATGATATTCTGTACACCATTTCCATGGTATTATGAAACTCTCCTGTGCATTGTCACCCCTATTAGAACATTTCTCTGACATCAGCCTAGACATCCAGGTATTTCATGTTTTAAGGTCACTCTATGTATTCAGTCATAGGGGGAGATTTAGTTAATGTCCAATAGCAGGGAGGTAAATGTCCCTCAAATGAACACCCTCAAGTCCAAATTTTTAGTAATCATCACTGGGATGTGTTCACAGGCTTTTGCCACCAGCTCCAGACTGCTTTTCACTTAAAGCTATTTTTTATCTGAATGAAAACTTTCTTGTTCATGTCTCCAGGATCTCAAGTCTCTGAGTGTTTCTTTTTTTCTATTTTCTATTGTCCAAATTAGATAAATTCTATTGATTTATCCTCAAGTTGACAGATCCTATCCTCTGCCATCTCCATGGTACTATTCAGCCCATCCATCAAGTTTCATCCCATTTATTGGAGTTTTCAGTTCTATATTTTTCACTTAGTTATTTTTACAAAATAAGTAACTTCTCTTTGAAATTTTTGTATTTGTTTTCAGAGATTTTTAAATTATTGTTGTAGTGTTTTTATTGTATTTGTTTTAGATTCCTCATCAGATAATTCTGACATATGATTTATCTCAATGTTGTCATCCAATGTTGAATGAGATTGACTTTTCTCATTCAAGTTGTGATTTTCCTGGCTCTTGATATGATTAGTGATTGTATCCTAGACACTTTAATCATTATAATTTTTTTTAGCAGACAGTACCCTTGGTGAGACATAGTTCTATAGCTCTAAGACGTGACACGTGGGTGTGTTCAGCTTCATGTGGGGCCCCATTGACATCACCTTGGCAAATATGGAGCTCTGGCTCACTGTCTGGTTGAAGATGAAGCAATGAAAGTTTAGCCTCTCTCTAGGCCCCTCTGCTACCTTCCTTTCCCAGCAAAAGTGAGCACTTGGCCTTTTCAATGTCTCCCAGTGGGGATATATGTTCAACTTCCTGCTAGACCCCATGATATCAGGGAGGGTGGAAGCTGAGAACTGATTCAAAACCACTTTTTTGTGTATGACAAGATTGAGGCAGAAGTTTTGTTCCTCCCTGGGTACACTGACATCAGGGATAAAGAGGTGGGGCAGCAGAGTGCCTATCTCATACTACCTTGTTTCCTTTATTGATGTTAAGTTGGTGAGCAAGTTGAGCTGTACAGTGGGTGCTATTAACGCTCATGGGAATCAGTTGAGAGGTGAGTATATCACTATGTTAAATCTCCCTGCTCCTTGATGAGGGATGCTCACAGCTGGATCTTACTGACATTACCATGGTGGAAGAATAAAAGCACCACCTGCTTCTATGGGGATGGGGTTTCAGCGTGTGGCTTGCATAGGTGGGTGGGAGAGTGGGATGAAAGACCAGCTCCCCTCTCAGCTCTGCTGAAACCATGTGGCATAGAAGGGTTCTGTTGGTGTTTGCCTCAAGTCTGGAAGATATATTGTCAAAGAAGTTTTCTGTTCTGTTAAGCCACTCTTTTTGGAGTCCTGTTGCTGATAAGAATAGGGTTTCCTTGGAGGTTTTGTGTTTGTTTGTTTGTTTTGCCTGTGCCTATTGGTTCATTTGGATATCCTGCAGTGCCCTATCCAAGATGTGTGAGAGGCAAAAAGAAAATGCAGGGAACTCACCACTGGGTCTCTTCTCAAGTCCCAAGCTCCCAAGAAGTCTGCTTTCTTTCTACCTCTTAGATTTTTTCTATGCTTTTTTGTTGTGTTATGTCAGGTATTTTGTAGTTTTAAGAGGGAAGAATAAGACTACTCCATCTTTGCTGGAATTAGATTTTGAGATACATTTTTAAAAACTCTTTTGTGAATAGAAAGACCTCAGAGCTTGAAGCAATTAGGTTACAAATTTCATTCAAATCTAAAACTTTCATATTTTCCCCCTTTCTACTTTGATTGTCTTTAAGTGAGCAGAATGATGAACTCATTGTTAATAATCTCAATGTGAACAAAGGGATGTTTCAGGCAAAAGCTGTCCCACATATGTTAGGCCCTAGCCAAGGGGAAGTATAGTCCCAAAGTCAACTATAGGTAGATTATATAGGATTCCATTTATGTGAAGCACAAACACAGGTGGGACTAATCTATGCTGACAGAAGCTAGAGTGGTGGTCACTGCTGTAGGGTCCCTAAAGACTGTCAGAGCTCAAGGGGGTTTCTGGGACACTAGGTATGTTCTGTTTCTTGACTTGGGTCCTGGTGACATTATACTCCAGTAGAAAGAATAGTTCACAAGAGGAAGTCAGTAAACAAGAAAGGAATGGAATCTTAAGAAAGTGACATCATCTTCCTGGAAACAGTGACTTTTTTTTTTCTTTGCAGATTGAAATTGCACTGAAATCCTTAGCTCAGTATTTAGAGAATAAAATGACTCATATTAAATTCCCTCTTCTCCTCCCCCAAATCCTATTTTGAATGAATTTTTAAAAAGCAAATGGTAAGTGTAGATGCTAATTTGTAGCTCTAAATACCTTTTATAAAACATGTTCTTCATTATATTTTTTAAAAAGGCAGGGATATATAATTCATCTTTACTATTTTGTCCTCCACTTGAAAAACAAAAATATGTTAAGGAAAAAAAAGGAGGGGGAGTTTTTTTTTCCCTTGACATTACCATTATAACATATTTATAACGTAGCACAATTTCTTTCCTGAAAATAGGGAAAATGCAAATATGCTAGCATGCTGGAAATTCAAAATCATCAAAATATGACTACAATATGACCTTGGCAGAAGGAGGTAAGGAAAGGCAAACATAAGAAGGCACCATCCTACTCTCAGGATTATAGCAATAATTTAGCAGTCAATGTTTTATCATACACCCAAGTTTCTAATATAAATATTCTAGCTCCACTGCTGCTGTTTCTTATGCAATTGCTTTTAAAATAGAGCACATTCTTATGATAAGTATGCATACCCTGGTGCTGAATATCATTTCTTATTCTGAGAGCAGAATATTAAAAATAAATATTTCCAGCCCCTGCGATAATAGAAGTAACACACATGAGCTCCAATGACAATGTAAGTCAAAAGAAGAAAAAACATTTAAATGTTGAACTTATAAAAAAAGAAAAAAAACACAAACAACTGTTAGACTTTTTTAGAACCCATGGGCTTGAAATAAATTATTTACTGATTAGGAATTTTGTTGTTGTTCTTTAAGATGAATAGTATCTAGTTAGATTAGCAAATCTATCCTTTTTTGATTAGATAAATCCCATATTATATAACAGCATAGAACTTTATTAATTAATTTTCCACTAATGCAAATCAATGTCCTTCACACAAAGCAGCCAAATAAAATCATCAAAATCATGGTTTAATTATTTCCTTAATAGCAACTTGGAATCAATACATCAAGTGAATACCCACCCCCCCAAGACTTAATTTCCACCACACTGACTTGCTTTTATGTGGTTTCCAGCAATCAGAACAGAGAGGAAGAAGAGGAAAGAGAATACATTACATTCACATTATAATGACAGCTTTAAAAAATTGCAGATTTAATGTTTCAAGGGGAGCAAAGCAAGGAAAAGGCAACTGAATAAACACAAGCCCTGGTGTGTTTCACATCTCTGGCATTCACTTGCACTGTTAAGAAAAAAGAAAATCAATCATCTTCACTCACCTGGACTCCAGTTTCACCTCCAACATAAATAAAGCAGCTGAGCAGTAGTCCTTGAATCCACACTGTTGAATTATCTTCCTGATTTGGTCACCAATTGACTATATGACCTTAGAAAGCTTACTCCCCTTGCTTATCTTTGCATTTCTTTTAATCTTCAAAATAGAGATAATCAAGTATTTCACATTTCTTTTAGGAAGATGTAGAATTACAGCATGATGTAGGTGGTTTTAGAAACAGGTACCCCTTTGTGTAGCTAGGCAATCAGTGGTGTATCCCAGTAAGTTTTTTGTTGTGCATATTTCCCCAAAATGAATCATATTTTTTGTTATCTTTCCTGATACAAAGTTGTGTTCCTGTAAGAAAAATATAAATTTCCCAGAGACAACATTCAGAGTCAGATTCTACTTAATGTTTATTTGTTGAACACTGAAAATATGAAATTTAAACCTACAACAAGTTATGAATTTTATTTTACTTTTTCACAACAATACTGCTGGTACTTTTTTTTTTTAAAAAAGGATTTTGAGGCTTAATGTCATTACGTAACTTGGGGAGATGATGAACTCTAATGACAGTTTGAGGATTTAAAAAAGAGAGAGAGAGAAAGAGAGAGAGATATCTTTGTTTATTTATTGCATTAAATTCCTCATGCCGCTTCATTTCTGTAATCCAGAAGAAAAATGATTCAAAATGTTTTCTTTGTGCTCAGTTTTGAAAAACACAAAAATGAACATTAGGATTACAGAAATTTGTTAATATGCTGAACAGAAAGCGCATAGAAACCACCCGGTTGTCAACTCTGCGACACAATTTACAAACACCCATAATACAACTTGGATGGGAAGATGCCAGGAGCTCTCCATGGAGGTGAGGTGGCCAGGCCACAGGCTAGTCAGCTTTGTACAGTGAGGTCAACAGTGAACTGCTGCTGGGCCAGTGGCCGGCATCACTGGTTGGAAACTGGACCCTTCCCTGCATGTTTCCGATGTAGTGAACTATTACTGAGGAGAGAGGCCAAATATAGCAATATCACAAGATTTGCCATCAGCCTACAACTCTGCAAGGCAACAGTTTATCTCTGCAGCCTTCTGTTGCTTGTGTGTGGCTTTGGTGGGGCTGACCTTATCTGCACCCCTTAAAACCTCCCATCTGGACTATAAAAATAGTCTGTCTATGCCCGTAACGAGTTAACAGTTGCTGCAGCAGAGATCACCTTACTTTGTAGAGCCACAATCTTTCTTTCTTTCTTTTTCTTTTCTTTCTTCCTCTTCCTTTCTTTCTTTTTTAGTGTTTGTTTATTTTTGAGAGAGAGAGAGAGACAGAGCACAAGCAGTGGAGGGGCAGAGAGAGAGAGAGAGAGAGACAGGATCTGAAGCATGTAGCCACAATTTCTCAAAGATCTGGGCTGTGGTATTGCCTTGAGAGGAGGTCCATGCATGGTAAAAGCGTTTCTGCATCTATGCTGCATTTTTATTGAGGATATATATGTGCCAAGCTCCGTATTCAACACTGGGAATAAAACATAGTCTGACTAGTAACAGCCTAAGTAGAAAGATAGAAATAGCCACCATCAAAATTGTGCTGGCTAAGTCCCACAACAGAAACATGCATAAAAGTGTGTCAATGTACAGAGAAGGCTCCATTAGGACTGACTGGGTCAATCCAGAGAGGCTCTGTGGAAGTGCTTTGGGGTGCCTGTAAAATGAATGCTCACATTGCTCTGAAGATCTCTACCATTTGAGATATTAGACTCTGCAAAATTAATTAATGTTGTATATCAAGTTGCAACTCTATATTTAGAAATGAATCTCCAGAAGAGTTAAATCAATGCCAGACAAAGTGCCACACTGAACACACTTCTATATACACCTCCATTTTCTTGTTGATAGCTTGTTCTTCTCCTTAACAATAAAGGACTGAAGGCCAGCTGATGTCACCAAGCTTTCATTGATAAATCCCCCCAAGTGTCTGTATAAGAACATCTGATACTTCCTTTCATATCAATCAACATTACATAAATTACCAATGTCATCAAAACATCTTTATAATGATATTTAGCCTACAATCAAAATAATAAGCTTTATTTATTTATAATGAGATAAAATGTTCACAGGTAGTAATTCGTAGGAGTTGCTAATATACTCTGAGTTCCTTTTGCACCTGGTATACTTCCCAAATATTGCAAGGTTTCAAAATACCATTCTTTGTTGCTTTCTCCGTAGTTTTCTTTTTAAAGCCTAAATACTGATGATCTTCAAAGCAATAGGAAAATCAGTGAAGGTGTAACAGGAGAGAAGAATTAGGTATTTTAACTTGGGGCTCTGTTTTATAATAGCTAAGATGGCCCTTTGATTTGGAGACTCTCTTGCTTTTAGCCCAGAAAAGTCTGGTTACAGGCAACCAGAGCTCACCAGGGTCAGGTAGCCACGATGGAAAGAGTGACAGGCTGTGTATAAAATCTAGCATTTTAACTTTCAAGTTCTTTTAGCCCAATTCCTTTGCCATTTCAAGAAACAGCTTGGGCCAAATGCTGATCAGATGCCTTGAGGGCTGCTGTACACCAGTCAAGACATCACAGGACCCTGGTGGGCAAAGGCAAAGAACCATGGATGAAACATCTTGTGTTGGAAATTCAGTGTTTCTGATAGGATGCTGTGGTTACAGTAGTGTACTTTTGCTCCTCCTGGATAAACATCTGCAAGAAAAACAAGGAATGAGTCCCAAAGTATATTCAGTGTCTGTTATATTTATAGCACAGTGAAGTGTTCAGATTCTTAAGTATAGTTTTCACAAAATCTATACATTTGGGGAAATTTTTGGTGCATCCAGAGGGAATTAGTTGCAGGCAGGTAGCTCAGGTGATCCCTGAGATCACATTGGTACTTTGATTAGCAGTGGTCCTAAAAAAGCTTGCAGGCCAGTTTGGTTCTTATAAAAAAAAAAAAAAAAGTATTACCTGGCAGTGTAGAAAAATCTAAACATTCAGAAAATACAAATAAAGAGATTTAAGAATTTTGTTTGATTTATGAAAGAATCAAGCTAATTTTATGAGATCTGCTTGTAAAAGAACTAAATAGGGAAATAAAAGAAGGTACAGAAGAAGGATAAAGACTGTCCTCCTCTCAAAACTCTCAGGGCTAAGGTCAGGGCCCAGTGCATCATAGGTCTCAGTGCACTGGTGCTGCCTGGGGAGGAATTGCAGGGATGGGGGAGCTGGAGGAGCTGGAGGGATGAGGAATGGGGGATGGGGAGGAGACAGAAGGAGGGGTGAGGAAGAGGAGGTGAGAAAGGGAAGGGGAGGGAGGAAGGACAGGGAAGGCAAAGGATAAGGCAGGAAATGAATCTGCCGGTGCATATGACTATAGAATAAAGAAATAAGGAAGAGAAAAAAAAAAACCATGTAACAGGACGGAAGAGGAGCTCACAGTAAGGGAATTAATACAACAACACACATAAGTCAGAGAGGAAAAGACAACAGATCACAGAGTATCTTAATAATACAGTGTGGATATGGAGATTCTTACAGCAAAACCATGAAGGCAAATAAAGGAATATAATTAATATAATTAACTTCCTAGATCATGAAGATGGCCATCAGTAGAAATGGTGAAAGATAAATTTGAGCCAACATCAGTTTAAGTCCAAAAAAAAAAAAAAAAGGTTGGTATAAGGTAATGTCTTTTTCTTTTTTCTATACCAGCCAAATAGTATTATTATTCCACGTGAAAGTATAATCTCATTCTCTGTACCATTCCAGATCCTGGAGTGAAAGCTGGAAGTGAAACAAAAACCCTTACTTGAGTTTACCTACGGGAGAGGGAGAGCTAGCTCTGACCACAGCGCCCACAGCAGTGGAATGGGGAAGGGAGTCCAAGTTTGCACCCCAGGTACACAGTGAAGGGGCGGGACTTGAGTGGCATGCGCAGTAAGCTTTTAGTGGCTTAGACGTTTGTCTGGGTTTCCAGAGCTCAGGTTTGCAGGAGGGAGCCTTAGAGGGCTGGTGGCAGAACTAGTAGTTGTGAGGGAGCAGGGGCTCTGGCTTTGTTTCTCCTGCTAGTTGGTTGTGTGTCTTGAGGCAGCCACTCCCACTGAGAGCCTCAGTTTACTTAAATTGAGAGATTTGCCCTGTGTTATGTCTAAGATCCTCTCCTGTTCTGAACCTCTAAAAAGTTAATTGACTTCCTTATATCTATTTAATAACCCCTAATATGCCTCCTTAAAGGACTGTCTTTGAGGGCTCAATTCAATTAAAGTTACTCTTTAACCAGCTACTAAATGTGAAAGCAAAATAGTAAGAGGTGTGATTTTGTTTTTCCTGATGAACTCTTGCAATCTCCTCGTGTGTGTGTGTGTGTGTGTGTGTGTGTGTGTATTTGTTGTTATTGTTAACATGATTTCTTCTATTAGCAATCACCTTTCAGAAGGATTTGTTAAGTATTCTACTTTTCAGTGATGTTGAGCGTAATGAACCATTTACTTTTACATGCTAATACTCTGTGTCAAGTTCTTTAGAGATGCTTATGTAATCTACGTTAATGCCAAAAAAAGACAATGTATCAATAGGCATTTGTTTAGAAATTATGTATTGTCAGATCAATTAGGTTGAATTTAGCCAAGGTAAAGCAGGGTGGAGCAAGGATCTCAGACACTAAGAGTTTGCTGACAATGTCAGAACCCCAAAAATCTATCTGCCTTATTGTAGGGCATTAACTAAAACAGCTTTGGCAGAGAATTAGGGCAGAATCCATCCCAGTTTCCAGAGTAAATTATTGCAATTAGGTTTTTATATATGTTTTCAGTTATGCTTATGCACTTACAAGCATTTGCCCAAAGATATTCTATATCTTTGCTTTTTTTTCACATTATAGTATACCTGGTGATCTTTCCAACCTGCAATATCTATTTTTCCAATATATATTTTTACCACATATATTTTAAGAGCTGTGAATGTAAGCTCACATTCCCTTATTCTAAATCCTTAAGGTCATATGTATTTAGGTATTCACAACTTTTCAAATTTCACTAAGATAATACTTTATATAATAAAACTCCCAGAAGGGTCTGGGGAGGTACCTCTTATTCAACCATACTGATATCTTCACAACATAACAAATGAATATTTATACCAACTGGAATGAACAAACTATCCACAACACAAAGCAGGTTTCTCCATTAAACAAGTTTGCTGCAAACTCTTTTTAAAACTTTGGTGGTCCAAGGCTTTTGCATTTTTGAAGTGCTGATAAAATATGTAGAATCACACTACATAGAATCACATGATTTATCATCCATTTTCCTATGGATGGAAACTTAGGCTATTTTTGGAATTTGGTTATTAAAAACAACAGCACAATGAACATTTTAGAAAATGCGTCTTTGGAAAAATACAATAGTATATCCTTATATTGAATTTCTAGAAGTAGAACTGATATGTTGAAAGAAGGGTTGCTTGACACATGATTTTACATTTAGACAAATATTGCCAAGTTACCTTCCAAAGAAGTTTGTGCCAGTTTATTATCTCACTTAACAGTAAGGATATGAATGTCTATTTCCCCATATCTCTCCTGTACTGTGTTCCTAAGCCTGCTGTAACAAAGTACCATAAACTGGGTGGAATATATAGTAAAAATGTATTGTCTTACAGTTCTGGAGGGTAGAAGTCTGAGATCAAAGTGTTGGAAGAGTTGGTTCCTTCTGACAGTTGTGATGGACACTGTTCCAGGCCTCTCTCTCAGTGTTTGGTAGCCTCAAACACCCCGTGGTTTGTAGATGACTGTCTTCTCCCTGTGTCTTTACATCTTCTCTCTGTACACGCCAGTCTCTTTGTCCAAATTTCCTTTGTATAAGGACATCTGTCATATTGGATTAAGGCCTACCCTCATGACCTCATCATTCCTTGACCTTCTGTAAAGACTCTTATTTCCACCTAAGGTCACATTCACAAGTACTGGCAGTTAGGGACTCAACACCTTGTCAGAGGACTCAATTCAATCCATAGTATTTCCCAACATTGATTATTTTTAAACATTTTTTTAAAGTTTATTTATTTGTTTTGAGAGAGAGAGAGAGAGAGAGGGAGGGAGGGAGCACAAGCAAGGGGGGTACAGAGAGAAGGAGAGACATAATCTCAAGCAGGCTCCACACCATCAGTGCAGAACCTCATGTGGGGCTCAAACTCACAAACTATGAGATCATGACCTGGGCCGAGATCAAGAGTCAGTTGCTTAACTGGCTGTGCCAACCAGGCACCCCCAACAATGACTATTATTAAAGTTTCCCAATATGATAAGTAAAAAATAGTGTCTCACAATTTCTATTTGCATTCCTTTAAGTTAGATTTGAGTATTTTTTAAAACTTTTTATTTTGAAATGAATATTGATTCACATTTCTTAAAAAATGATATCTCATAGTGGTGCCTGGGTGGCTCAGTTGGTTAAGTGTCCGACTTCGGCTCAGGTCATGGTCTCACAGTTCTTGAGTTCAAACCCTGCGTCGGCCTCTGTGCTGACAGTTTAGAGCCTGGAGCCTGCTTTGGATTCTGTGTCTCCCTCTCTCACTCTGCCCCTCCCTGCTCATTCTCTGTCTCTTCTCTCTCAAAAATAAATAAACATTAATTTAAAAAAAATGATGTCTCCTATAACTGCAGTACAATATCAAAACCAAGAAACTGATGCTGATATAATGCATTTTATTCAGTTTTCACCAGATTTTATGGTGAAAGAGACAGAATACGGGGGGCGGGAAGGAGAGGCAGAGAGGGAGGGAGACACAGAATCCAAAGCAGGCTCCAGACTCTGAGCTGTCAGCACAGAGCCTGATACGGGGCTCTAACCCATGAACCATGAGATCATGACCTGAGCCAAGGTCGGACGCTTAACCTATTGAGCTACCCAGGTGCCCCAGGAATGCTCTTATGTTATAGGATACAGTTGTACATGATACATACATCAATTATGTGTTTTTATTGCTAAGTAACATTTCATTTAACTTTTTTATGTTATTAGCTATTTATATGTTTGGTGTGTGAATTGCCTGTTAAAAAAAGTATTGCCTCTCATTTTTGTTATTGTGTTTGTCTTGCCTTACTGTTTTTTTCCCCCATTTAGAATTCTCTTCATCATATCAAACTTAATCATTTTTTGGGGTGTCCTTGATATTTATTAATTCACAGAAAGGATTTCCACTCAAAACTTAAAATGTTAAGTTAAATCTCAAACCTGTCTAGAATTATTCTGTGTGTATTTAAGGAGTGAGGTAGTGATCCAGATATTCTGTGGGTTTTAAATATTCATTTCTTATAGTTTATGCTATGGAAACATTTGGGCTAACCTCAGTGTATATGTGTGTTTTGGTACCTGTACAAACCAGTACCCCTGCTTGGCAAGAATATGGTTTGTGAGCCCCGGGTTAATTATGTCATAAAACTCAGCTGCTAAAAATCACCTGCCTGTTTGATAGGACAATTGCTGAGAATTCCAGATCTACATGAAAAATGGGAGTCTAGGCAGGCGTAGCTAAACTTTAGGAAAATATGCAAAGTGTTAACATGCAAAATACAGAGTGTAGGTTTTCTAGCTGATGTAAGCTTGTGGGCTTCTAGCCAAATTACCAAGGTACATACTTCTAAATCTATCATCTGCTTTTTTTTCTTTTCTTTTTTTTTTTTTACAAAATGTCCTCCCTCCTCCCTAACCCTAAGACTAGCAAATGCAGGTATGTAGGATACTGGGTATAGTTTCAACAGAGCTTTCCCACTTATGGGGAAGACAGGTTCTCAGTGGTTAGGCTGTACTTCTACCTGAAGACACAGTGACCTGTCTTGTGACAGTCTTCATGCCTGGCCACTAGCCCTGTGTTGAATGTCTCAGGAAAGACAAAGATAATCAGGAGATTAGGTTCCAGACCTCATTTGGCCTTAGTGACTAGCTTTGGATGATTTTCCTCTACGCTGTTTATTTATTAGCTAAATGATCTTTCTGAGCCCAGGAGATATTCCTATAGGGAAGTTGCCAACACATGCAAACACCAATAAGTGGGAGAGGAATCATAAAGGAGTGTTGAGAGAAGCACATACCAGAAATTATGGCTGACTGCCTCCCACAAATAATCTCTGAAGAACCCAGTGGGTTCATGGCCCTCAGAGTTGGAGGGACACCCATATTTTGTCTATGTGAACCCTCACTCAATGGACTCATTTCCTCCATAGCATCTATACTCATGTAGCCTGATAATATCAATGTGACCTTGAAGTGAAGTAGTCTTGTGTGTTCATTCTGCTCCACGATTTAATAAGCTGTGTGACCTTGACTAAGTTACTTAAGTTTTTCTGTCATAAAATAGGGATAATAATAGTGTGTGCCTTATAATGTTCTGGTGCAGATCAGATTAGATAATTTAGGTAACATGCCTAGCATTGTGCCAAGTACTAAATGTTAATTTGCCATTATTATCACTTCCAGTGTCTGGACACTCTTCCTTTCCGAGATCATCCCAATAACTTAGGGGCAACCTGCAGTCAAGACTTCTGAACTCATTGTCATCTGCTATTGAGTCCACACCGCAGGATTAATCTCCTCAAAGGTCAATTAATTTTGTTTCTTTCTTTTAATATTAACTTAACCCAGCATTTCAGAAATATGTATTACTCAGAGTCTGCCCTGGGAAAAACTAGGAGATAAAATGGACAATCTGAAAAGCTCTTTCCTAATAAACTGTTAATGGATGATAATGGCTTAATGTGGTTGTGTTCCCATATAAGATATTTGTTATTTTAAGAAGAACCTTCAATGCCTTATCCTAAGGGATTTGCTAACAATGGAATGCCCATGTCCAAGGAAGATCATGTGGGAAGACAGGGGTGAATAATGTTTTTTGTTTTTTTTTTTTCCTTGCTGTTCTCATGAGATCATACAGACATATGCACTAGTATAGGGGCATTTGTTTGTTTGCCTACATAGCTTTCCTTTTCATTGTAAGGGAATAGAACTCAGCTCTTCCTTTTGAGAACTACCCTTTCCTAACTTGGTAAGACCACTAAGCTCAGGGTCCTTGGGAGCTTATCTAATTCTGGTCGTGAGCACTAAGGACCAACCAGGTAAGCCTGGGGAACTATCTTTGCCTCTACTTATAGATCAAAAGAGAAATGATAGATGGAATGAGTGAGAGACACATTTTTGATGATATCTTTTAGGTACCTAGATACAGGGATGCCTGATCTAGCTAGCCAGTTATTTAGTTCCTGATACAATAACACCTGACTTCTGACTCACATCCTCAGCTTACTTTTCTCCTTTGTCTAAGGGGTTTGAGGGAATTCATATTACAGGCAACTAAGAGTTTTGATTAATAAAGCTGTGTACAAATAGGTCTCTAGTTGAGGGTGGAAGACTTACAAAAATCTGTTGCCACCATTGAATGGAGAATTTGCAATTTATGCTATATTGATCAGAAGCCAATAGCTTAAAAAAGTAAAGCATAGACCTTATCAATATATCTCCACTGCACAAAAACCCTCTGATGATTCTCCTTGCTTTCTGCTAACAATATATAATCCTCTTTGAATCAGACTCAAGCCTTAGTTCCTACATTAGTCATTCTCCAAATGCCCATCCAGTTTCCTGCACTAACACCTCCATGATGCTCCATATGTCTGCCATGTTAGTGCCTGACTTTTTGTTTTGTTGATTAGAAATTTAAGAGCTTGGGTTCTACCTTTCCAGACATTTGATTTTACCATTTCATTGGCCTTGGGCAAGTGGCCCAAAGTATATAATCTTCAATTTTTTTTTTCAACAGAAGAGTGCAGGAAATATTAGTAACAACTGCATAGCATTGTTGTATGACTTAAATGATAGTGGACTGAAGTGTCTGGCTTATAATAAGTTCCCAATGACTGTTAACAATTGTTCTTGCTATGACTTTATCTCTTTGGCATGTAGCACAGAGCTTCCATATGATAGTATCTAGATAAATTGAAAAATTGTTCAATGCATATTTTTCTCTACCACATTGGAAATTCCTTGTTTTATGGAGGCAGGGCAATAATGGTCAAGACAGTTGAGGGACTGTGAAGCCAGTCAAACAGGTTTTAACGTTGGTCATACTTTTTTTTCTTTATGGGAGATGGGCAAGTCACTTTCTGGGAGGCTCTGTTTCATCACCTGTATTTGGTGATACTGAGAGTACATACTCTTAGGGTGCCAAGAGGATGAAATAAGATGATCTAATTAAGTTAGTTGCATGAACTAATAACCTTCCTCTCTTCCTCCCTTTAGTGTCTGGTGTCTAGCATACACTGATATAGTAATCCTTGGCTAAGTAGATATTATTAATATTCTTTTAAATATTGTTGTTTGGACTGCAAATAGCAAGAAGACAAAAAAAAAATAAAATCCTAAAGCAAGCTCAGTTTGTCTATGAGTATCTATCTGTACATGCCTAATGTCTGACACCAAAATTCTTTATCTTGTTTTACATGGAATGGAAAATAGACAGCAGAACTTCTACCAGCTGTCCTTGAAAAGACGAACTTTTTTTCACGGCTGCTCAAAATCACTGACTTTCCTCTTTTCATTGAAGGGCTTTCAGAAAATCTGTGCTCCTTCATCTCCACCTTGCTTCTTTTCCACCACACAAATCATACCAAAGCTTAAACCATTCCAGTCATGGTGACAACACCCACTTTTATGCTAAGTGCTTCCTCTGGGTTTAGTTATGCAAAGCCTGGTATTCCTGTTGTGCAACAGCATAAAAAGATCAAGATGAATGAAGCTATCCATTCCAGCACATAGCCAGAGTAACCTGAATTCCTCTCTCGAGGAAGGGCAAAACCCAATGTAGACCATCATCAGTTAAGTGTACAGTTTCTGTGGAAAGTGCATTACAAGCATTGGGCTGGAGAATGCTGAGAAAAATAGCTCATACCATCTTTAAAAGACCCCAGCCCCATGCTTCATTTTCAAAAGTGTTGCTGCTAAATAAGTAATTGTAGCTGATACAATAAGACTAGTCCCTAGCAATTTACTCCCCTTTGTATGATACTACACTTCTTATTTTTTCAAATCTCATTTGACATTGAAGTGGATAAACTCCACAAGCAAGTGGTCCATGAGATCTTGGTGACCGATACCTACACTATTTTTTCAGCTCAGTGAGCAGGGAGTGAAAGTAATGATGAGGTCAGCATAGGTGTTCATCAGTTTCTTTTAAGAAGCACAAGATTCTAGAGAAAATCTGATGAGATTTTCTCATCAGAGGCAGTTCAATTTTCATGAATGCCTAACCCAGTGTAACCAAATTAACCAACAGGAATAATCTGGGGATTTATTAAATTTATTGGATTTGTTAATCCAATGCAACATTGGAAAATTAAAATGAAAGCATTTCACAAAATTTTGTTTAAATTTTAGATTTATTCATGGAAGTTCGTATAGCTGTGAAGACATGAAATTTAATGTAGTCATTAAGGACATGGGTTTTGAAGTCAGATGGCTTGGGTCTGAAATCCTACTCTACTGGTTTTCAGTTGTGGGGTTTATCCCCCATGTATCAGTTTCACAGTCAGATGAAGATAATAGTAACTCTTCTTGGTGATGTTGAGACATTAACTCTGTGTAAGTTCTCTAGTATAGCAGTTGGCACTTGGTGGAGGGCTCCATACACGTTAGCCATTATGATTTTTAATTAAGGATTTAATAGCCAATGCCTGATCATTATGGAATACTAGTTTATGAGGCACACATTTTTGAGGCAGTCATTCTTGAAGCAATCACACTGCCCATGTGATGTTAACATGAGGTTACAGACTCTACAATCAGCCTCAAGGACCCTAAAAATAGATTTTGATGGGATTATCAAATATAAGGGAACATTTTACACTCTCCACTTAGGAAATCACTACCCAAGTTAATCAGAAGTCTTCTATGTCCCTCATGGTCTCCCATTAGTCAATTCATCTCCCTCCTCAGGGAAAGTAATTAGAACAAGAGAACTGCAGGCAATTTTTCAAATGTGTCCTTTATTCCTATTGTAGACAGTGACATCCATTGAATAGGAGCATTCTGGAAGAAATCCCATGCTTTCAGTGCTGTTTGGGTTCCCTGTGAATAGCTTGTAAAAGCTTTTCTCTGTGCTCACTTACTTTGTGTATCTTCCCATTGTCATCCCTGGTGTCTGGCCTGCCTGCATTACCATAAAATGATGGGTCTCTTTAACTCTAAACTAACTTCCAGCCTCATTACTATGTATGAGGTCTGATTTTACTCCAATTTAGCATTAATAGTCTAATTTGTAGACTCCCCAACTGAACAGCAACATTTTAAATGACCGTTTTGTCTGAAATGTGCCATTCCTTCTATTTTCATGTATATGCCAACATCAACACCAACTACCAACTGCTAACAAAGGGACTTAATCCCTTATCTGCTTCAGGAAAGGAGCCTGGAAAAGCCTCTGTCTGCCTTGGCCATGTGTCAGCAATTTGCCCTTGGAGACCACTGTCATTTAAAGGCTATTTTACTGCCCTCTGAGCTCATCCTTTAGGCTACCAGGGAGCAGTAGATAATAGGGCTGCAAGTGACCTTGAAAACGAACAGATAATGTGAGATTGTTGCCAATATTTTCTTTCACTTATGAGAAAACAGTCGTGCTGTCTATGTGGACCACGCAGGAGATGAGGTGTAGCTTAATTATTTTATAAAAGCCGGTGCATGCAATGCCCAGTTTCTGTTCCCATGTCTTTTAGAGCCAGTTAGGGTTTAGGGCAAAGAATGGAAGAGAGAGCATTTCATGCAGTGCTGTTGTCAACATTACTCTATTTTTGTCATTCCGGACAGAAGAGCTTCCAGATTCAATGTCTGCCATCAGTGTTTTTTGTAAGATGAAATTTCACATGGAAGGAGAGAAAAATTTTGTTTTTTAATCAAAAGCGAAGAGATAAAAGCAACTGAATGCTGTTAGGACACAAAATGGTTTCCGAAGAACCCAGCTTGCAGGTTTGAAGCTGGAATCTGTCATTGCAGTGGAGGAGAGATATGAACAGAGTCTCTTTGCCGTGTATTTTAATTGAACATTTTGGAAACAATGTCAAAAAGCAAAAATAAAAGTGAAAGCAAAAGCAAACTGAAATATCCTTGTAACTCCCTGGCAAAGTATTCTAGTTTTGAGGTTGTTAAAGCAGCTTCCTTAGAGTTCCCCTCCCCTCAAATACTCCCTTCCATCAAGAGAGAAAACAAAACAAAACAAAACAAAACAAAACAAAACAAAACAAAACAGCTTGATAAAGAGCTCTCAGGGTCCTGCAGCGAACACCTAAAGTCTTCAATGGTTTTTTCTCAGTCCATCTCCCCAAATCGTCAGCTACTGCATCCCCTTCTTTAAACCAGCAGTGTTACTCATTTATTCTTTTATATTCCATGTACAAGGGATTTTATTCATGCTCCCTTCTGTCACTGGAACAAAGCACTTTATTCCTATTCTCGTCTGCTTTCGGGTAGTCAGAGAAAAAAAAGATGACTTCTACCTTCTGAATTTCATAAATGATGAAACACAGAATGTATCTAAGCCTATAAATGGGACTTGAGAAGACAGAAGAGCCTCACGGGAAGAAAGGAAAGGTGACACGGAGATTGCAGTGAAGCCACCAGTTGTTTCTGTGCAAGGTTTACCCCCACTAGGACCACCCACAGCACAGGGACACCAGTCGCTCCCTTGCCCAGAGCTTTGGGTCTTGGTTGGTACCCAGTGGAGGGGAGATTGTCATAAGGTCTTTGCATGACAAGCAAGTGCAAAGAAAATGAGTGAGAGACTTTATCACAGGCATTGTGACCTTATTAATCGTTAGTATCAGAGATGAATGAAGATCCTTGCTGTAGTCTCACAGGTTTCTGAACAGTTAATGCCTCCTGATTAGTTGAGGTGTCTTTAACCAGAACCCAACGCAGAAAGAAGGGAGACCATATTCTGGACAGCTTGGAGCACCCTCAAAGGGACATCTCCACTAATCAGCACATGACTCAGCCTGTTCTGAAAAATGATACTGGAGTAGAAAGAAATGACAGGAGAAAACACAACCACCAAACCTGCAGATTGCCCAGGGCTCTCTCAGTGTACATTCTCCTCTTGGTCCTGATGGAGGACCCTAGAATGTTTTATTTTTCTCCATATTTTAAACAGAGATTTTTTTTAACAAAAACCCATACTCTTTGATGTGGGAAACAAATGCAGAAGGAAATGGCAGATAAGATTAAATTTCCTTATACCTTGCAGCCCATTGACAAATACTTGAAGCTGGCAGAGTGAAATTTTCTCCAGGAACTCTCTACTGTCTTAATGCTAATGCTTTGCTAGGGGGAAAAGATGACCTTAGTTTGATAATAGCTAGGCCTCCAGTATCCGGAGTCTTCTTTAGCATATGAAAATTCCCTTTGACTTTACCTTCTCCCAACTTCCAAGTATATAATCAGTCTCCTCATGGTCCCAGAACAGCTCTTTCTGCCCACTGGTCCTGTCCTCGTGCTTCAATAAAATCACGTGTTTTTTTGCACCAAAGGCATCTCAAGAATTCTTTCTTGGCCGTCGGTTCTGAACCCCACCATCACCCCCAAACCCCACCACTTTTCCTGCTCGAGTTTCCACATCTACTAAAATTTTCTGTTCTGCATCTCTCCAAAGCTGGAGTTTGTCAGTAGTTCCTGGTGCTGTTACCCACCTAGAAGACTCAGGAACCAGTAGACACTGGGAGGAAGACAAACCTGGTTTGAGATGCTAGTGCTTACAGACATTTTTACTTCTTTTACCCATGGAGAGAGATCAAAATCCTCTTTTGACTCAGTGACAATGTCTTTTGTGTGCAGAAAAGAAAGAGGGGCTTTTATAGTGTCACTTTCCTTGGCAAGACATTGTTTTGCATGAAGGAATTAAAGCCACCTTCTTCTTGGGTTTCAGTAATGTTCTCTAAAAACAAAAACAAGCTAATGGAACAAATTTCCACCACAGCCTAGCTGAATCTGCCAGTCACCCAGCATTTTACTCCTCTTACTGCCTTATAAGCAGAGACATAGAAAGACATAGACAAAGAGATTCTGTTGGCAAAAGTGTTTCCAAGTTAATGTCAAAAGATTAGGAGATTATTAAAAACTCTGGGAAGACAGAGGCAAGAATCACAGGAAAGAAATATCATTCTGTCTCTGTTTCTCTGAAGGAGAGGGGACCCAGTTAAAAGCTGAGTATTTACAAATTGCAAAGGCTGTAGGAGCCTAATTATCTTCCTGAAGTATCAATTAGTAAGACATAGAGCAGGAAGACAGAAACTCATTTGCTTAGAAGACCCTGGATGGGGTGCATCCTGCCTTCTGTGTCTGATCTATAAGGAGCCATAATGTGGCTTTCTGCTCTCTGATCACTAGGGAAGGCCTCTTACAGACTGCAGCCTGCATTTTAGCTGAGAACTGTTGTATTGTCACACTACATGCTTTTCTTACACTTTGATTTGTTTTGGTCATTCAAAGGGTCAAAAGTCCTGTCAGTCCTTGATACATGGTTTGGCTGGAGGTAAGGTGCTTTTCTTGTTTGATAAGCTGTCCAGCAACCACCCTTCAAAGAGGGTGGGGAGGGAAGGATTGAGTTGACTAAACATAATATGCCCCTTTTGTAGCTCTAAAACACATAGGAAATTCCAGACTAACTTGTTAGAATGGGCCATCCATTGCAGTTTACTTTTTTTATGAATAGAATGTTTTAAAAACATTTTCAGGTTTTCAGAAAAAATAGTGGAAAGTACAGAGAATTCTCTCTAGTAACCATGTCTTTTGTTTTCTTTATTCTGATGCTTTGGCATCTGGGAGCTTGCTGGCCCTGGAGGGACAGCCCTTTTGAGGACTGGTTGATTCCATGGGTAGTAAACAACTCATGCATGACCGTGCCTTCCAAATGCAAAGCAACCAATCCAGTTTCCACACCTCCAACCCACCTCTTCTGTGGGACTTTCACACTCTGGACCCCTAGCCACCTGCCCTCATCACACCGTAGCAGGTACTGGACAACCAGGATGGCCCTGTGCCCCAGAGACCACTGAAATCATTCAAACTAGCCAATGCCAAGCCTGCTGGCCTTGCCTCACCTGTTCCTTCATATGGAAACCAGAATAAAGGCTCACAGTTCCTCCTTCTCCCCTTGCCTCCAGGGTTGCCAGTGTTTTCTGGTGTGGCCCTGAAAGGGTGGGCCTACGCCGGCCGATTCCATCCATCTTGTTCTGTGTCCTTCACCTTGACCACACCTCCTCTCCTTGAGTAACCCCCCCCTCACCTGCCTAACAGGACTCAGATGCTCCCCCAGCCAATCGGCTGAGGCCACAGCCATTACCTCAACAACTGCCCCTAGGACCCAATAAAATCTTGTCCTTTTGAAACTCTCTCTCTCTCCCTGGTATCTCATCGCTGCGTCGGTGCAGGTAGGGGATTGAGCTTGAGCTAGCTTGAATAAAGGCTCTTTTGCTTCTGCATCGGACTCAGCTCCCTAGTGGTCTTTGGGGATCACGAATTCTGGGCATAATATTTGGGGGCTCATCTGGGATCCCCAAGACCCCCGAGGGACCCCCGACCCGGAGAGCCTGACTGACCACGGTTAGTGTCTGTCTGTTTGGTCTGTCTTTTCTGTGTGAGCTCATTTCTGGAATTCTGGTAGTGCCCGACGCAGTCTAAGTGGACGCACTGGAGGACCATGGGCCAGGAGTTTCGGAAGACGTTCCGATCCTTCTGGAGGGACGTGGAATCCCCTCAAAGGTCTGAGACGAGGCAGGTCGCTCCCGCTGGTCGGCGTGAGGCCGTCGTCTTTGGAGGGACGTGGAATCCCCTCATCAGTTTTGGAGGGACGTGGAATCCCCTCAAAGGTCTAAGCTAGCTTCCAGTTTTGCTTCCATGGAGTTGGAAGACTTTCTAGGGGCCCTCTGTCTGTTTTTGTGTTTCTCTGTTTTGTTCTGTGGACTTACTGGACGGACGTTATGGGACAGACTCAGACTACCCCTCTACCCACCCTCTTGGCTTAAGCCCTTCCTAGCCCTGCTCCCTCTGGAGCCAAACCCATTCTTGCTTTGCAGGAGACAAAGAAGAAGGAAAACAAGAAAAGTCTTACCCAGCCTTCAGCACCCCTCTACCCTGTCCTACAGGGGGGTACTGAAGAAGAATTAATTTTTCCTCCCCCGTATAACCCCTCTAGGATGCCGGAAGAACACCACCCTCCCCCTCCGGGGGAGGCAGACGCTGTTCAGAGAGCGGGAGGCGGAAACGGAGTGGGAAGCCCGCCCTTTACCAGACAAAGGGCTCAGAGGGAGCAATCCGCCTCCACTGCCAACTCCACTATTCTGCCCCTGCGAGCCACCGGACCCCCAGACGCGGAGGGGAATCAGCCCCATCACTATTGGCCTTTCGCCACTAGTGACCTCTACAATTGGAAAGCTCAGAATCCTAAGTTTTCTGAGAAACCGGCAGGGATTATTGATTTATTAGACTCTGTTCTTTTTACCTATAAGCCCATGTGGGACGATTGCCAGCAGCTTTTGCAGGTCCTGTTCACGACTGAAGAAAGAGAAAGAATCCTCAATGAGGCCCGAAAACTAGTTCCGGGCACAGACGGGAATCCCACCACCAACCAGGCTCAGATAGATGCCTCTTTCCCCTTAACTCGGCCCCAGTGGGATTTCAACATGCAGAAGGTAAGGAGAGGCTCCGGGTCTACCGCCAGACTCTAATGGGGGGTCTCCGAATGGCTGCTAGAAAGCCAACCAATTTGGCCAAGGTAGGAAATGTACAACAGGGAAAAGATGAATCTCCGGCTGCCTTTTTAGAACGGATCATGGAGGGATTCCGTACCTATACCCCCATGGATCCAGAGGCTCCGGAAAGCAAGGCAGCTGTTATCATGGCCTTTGTAAACCAATCGGCCATAGACATTAGGAGAAAATTACAGAAAATAGATAGACTAGGAGAAAAAAGTCTGCAGGACTTACTGGTGGTAGCCGAAAAGTATATAACAACCGGGAGCCTCCTGAGGACAAGCAGGCTCACGCCATGGTGGCTGCCAGCAGTAAGCAGACTCGAGACCTGGCCAGAATACTACTAGCTACCACTGCTGACTTCCCTGAGGAACAAGACCGCCATCTCCGGCAGCTGGCAGATGACACAAGAAAAGGTAAAGGAACCACCAAGGGGGGGCAGCAGAGGCTGCAGAAGGATCAGTGCACATACTGCAAGGAAATAGGGCATTGGGCCCGAGATTGTCCAAAAAGGGCCGGCGGGAAGGGAAGCAAGACTGATCAAGTAAAAGTCCTAGAGCTAGATGAACTAAGTGATTAGGGGAGTCGGGGTTCGGACCCTCTCCCTGAACCCAGGGTAACTCTTAAAGTGGAGGGGACCCCTGTTGACTTCCTCATCGACACCAGAGCACAACATTCGGTCCTCTGCACCCCACAAGGAAAACTAGCCAGCAAGAAGTCCTGGGTACAAGGAGCAACTGGTATGAGCCAGCATTCATGGACTACCCGAAGAACAGTAGATTTGGGAACGGGCCGGGTATCCCACTCCTTTATGGTAATACCAGAATGCCCCTACCCGCTGTTAGGACGGGACTTACTTACCAAGATTGGAGCTCAGATAACTTTCAGACAAGGGGGGCCTCAGGTCACCGATGGCAAGGTCCTGACCATGGTCCTGACCATGAAACTGGAGGATGAATACCTCCTCCACCAGGAGGCGCTCCCGAGAGAGGATAATATAGACAGATGGCTACAAGAATACCCCTCGGTTTGGGCAGAGATGGGGAGATGGGACTTGCCGCTCACAGGACCCCAGTCCTGGTAGAGCTCAAGCCAGGAGAGAGTCCAGTAAGGATCAGACAATACCCCATGTCTCAGGAGGCCCGGAAGGGGATCCAGCCACACATCTGGAGACTACGAAGCCTAAGGGTACTAGTTCCTTGCCAGTCTGCCTGGAACACCCCCCTACTGCCAGTCAAAAAGCCTCACACAAATGACTACCGACCGGTACAAGACCTCCGGGAAGTAAATAAGAGGGTTGCGGACATACACCCAACTGTTCCCAACCCATATACTCTGTTGAGCTCCTTGCCGCCCTCCAGGGTCTGGTATACTGTACTAGATTTAAAGGATGCCTTCTTCAGTCTGCTGCTGGCACCCCAGAGCCAACCCTTGTTCGCCTTCGAGTGGCATGATCCGGAGGAGGGCTACAGTGGGCAACTCACCTGGACACGGCTACCTCAGGGATTCAAAAATTCACCCGCCATCTTTGACGAGGCACTACACGAGGACCTGGGTGAGTACAGAAGGTGAGAGGCCTGAGAAAACTGAAACTTAAAAGCTTAAGTTACAGGAAACTGAAACCTAACCAAGCCTAACCAGCTTGTTCCGCTTCTGTACAATTGCTTGGCACGTCCGTGTATTCCTGATCAATCATTGTTGCTTGGTGCGCTCCTGTATTCCTGATCGATCATTGAGATACCCATACCCCCAGTTGTGGTCTGACCTAAAGGCAGGAACCAATCGAATACTGCTAAGTGTCCAACTTTAAACATCAACCGATCGCAGCTCTGTAACTGTGGAAAATCCCTGATTTCCCCATGACTTGTTTGTACCTGTCTGTAAAAGGGCTGTAAAAACCTCTCTTGGGGCCTCTTAGCGTCACCGGCAATGAGTGCGCAGAGGTCCAGGTTCGAACCTGCAATAAATGACCCTTGCTGCTTAGCTTTGACTCTGGACTCTGGTGGTTCGTTTTTGGGGTCTCTTGGACTCTGGGCGTTTCATTGGGTGCTCGTCCGGGATAGCCCCCCAAACCCACCAGACCCCAAGACAACAGGTCATTTCTGAGACCAATCGGTAAGTGAGCCGGCTCTGTCTGTTTCTGTTTGTCTGTTCATTTCTGGCTTTCCCGCGCGGGATCTGTATCCGTGACTGACCTAGCCGGGGCGGACGCGCTATAGGGCAGTCAGTCGGGACCAGTAGGAGACGTCCTCTGGCACCCGTCTGGGGCACCATTTTGGCCCATCAGAACTCTTTGTTTGGGTTACGGACACCCGTCCTGTATCTGGTCTCTTCTCCAAGGCACTTTCTGTTTGCCGCCGCACTTGCGATTTAACTTGTCTCCTCTCCTTGCAGGTATATCCAGCTCGCTTCCGGAACATAAACTAACTTGGCCCATTTATTTTTTTCCTATACAGACTATGGGACAGAACAAGAATACACCTCTCTCCCTTGTTCTAGCTAATTTCAAGGATGTCCAGGCTAGAGGCCATAACCTAAGCCTGGACATCCGCCGGTCGAGACTCATCACTTTCTGCCGGTCTGAGTGGCCCACTTTCGGGGTGGGGTGGCCTACTGAGGGCAAAACCCTCCACCCTGGATGTCCCCCTTTCTTTCCTCAGGGTCCTGTAAGATTCTCGCGGCCCGCTCCACTGACCCAACCAAGCCGCGAACCCCCTCAGCACCCCTAAGTCCCATATTGCCCGATAGTCAGGACCTACTATCCCTGGACCCTCCACCCTATCTTCCCCCTCCCCTTGCACCCCAGGCCCTGCCTGCAGCGGCCGCCCCACCAGTTGCTCCGCTGGTTGCCCCTCAAGGGGAACCGGGGGGGTGGGGGGGGCGGGAAGCAGCAGCTGTGCCAGAACTAGGGAGGCTACAGGCAGCAGCCGAGCCAAGCCCTATTGAAAATGAAACCAACCGTGAACTTGAGGGCGCACCCAGCGTGAGCCAAGCTCTCGCCTCCCTGACTCTACTGTAGCCCTACCCCTGCAGGAAATAGGACCCTCTGATGAAACGGGCAATCCCCGACTCCAGTATTGGCCCTTCTCCACCAGTGACCTATATAATTGGAAAACCCAAAATGCTCGGTTTTCTGATAACCCTAGAGATCTTATAGCCCTCCTAGAGAGCATAATGTTCACCCACCGGCCTACCTGGGATGACTGCCAACAGCTTTTGTGAATCCTGTTCACCACGGAAGAAAGGGAGAGAATTCAACTTGAAGCACGGGAGCTGGTCCCCAGGGAAAATGGTCGACCCATTGTTAACCCTGACCTCATTAATGCTGCAATTCCCCTGACTCGGCCTAATTGGGACTACAACACGGCAGAAGGTAGGGGACGACTGCTCATTTATCGCCAGACTCTAATGGCAGGTCTCTGGGCTGCAGCATGCAAGCCCACCAATTTGGCCAAGATGTACTCGGTAATACGAGGTAAGACAGAGAGCCCTGCCAACTTTTTAGAAAGATTAATGGAAGCCTTTAGGCAGTACACTCCCATGGACCCTGAGGCTCCTGAAAATCAGGCCTCTGTTGTAATGTCTTTTGTAAACCAGGCTGCCCCTGACATCAAAAAGAAACTCCAAAAATTAGAGGATTTAGAAGGAAAACAGATCCAGGATTTACTCCGCATTGCTCAGCGGGTATATAATAATCGGGGCACTCCAGAGGATAAGCAGCTCAAAGCTACCAGGGAAATGACTAAAGTCTTAGCCACCATAGTTCAGAAAAATCAAGGGCCCACAGGAGAACAGAAAACTCGCCCCCCTAGGCGCCCCCTAGACAAAGACCAATGCGCCTACTGTAAAGAAAAAGGACATTGGAAGCTGAGCAGGCATTCCAACAGATAAAGAGAGCTCTCCTATCAGCCCCAGCTCTAGGACTGCCCGATATGAACATAAAGGCATAGTCAAGGCAGTGCTAACCCAGCATCTAGGTCTGTGGCCCAGACCAGTGGCCTATCTCTCAAAAAAAAAAAAAACTGGACCCTCTAGCTGCAGGATGGCCCCCTTGTCTCCGGATAATAGTGGCTACAGCCCTAATGGTTAAAGACGCCAATAAGCTGTCCCTGGGTCAAGAGTTACATGTTACCACACCCCACGCCATCGAAGGAGTACTCAAGCAGCCCCCCGATAGGTGGATGAGCAATGCTCGGATGGTCCACTATCAGGGACTCCTGTTAAATCCCTTGCGGATCACATACACCCCTCCCCGAACTCTAAACCCGGCCTCGCTGCTACCCGACCCTGACCTGGACTCCCCGCTCCATGACTGTGCCGACATCCTAGCGCAGATCCATGGAACAAGGGAAGACTTACAGGACCGGCCGTTACCTGATGCTGAGGTCACCTGGTTCACTGACGGAAGCAGCTTCGTCCATCAAGGACAGAGGTATGTGGGGGCAGCAGTGACATCTGAGACTGAAGTGATATGGGCAGAGGCTCTGCCCCCAGGGACTTCTGCCCAAAGGGCAGAACTAATTGCATTGACCCAAGCATTAAGAATGGGGCGGGACCACAAAGTGACTGTATATACAGACTGCTGGTATGCCTTTGCCATGGCCCACATACATGGGGCAATATACCGTGAGAGGGGATTACTCACTGCTGAAGGCAAAGACATCAGAAATAAAGATAAAATTCTGGCCCTATTGGCCGCTATTTGGGCCCCTAAGAAACTGGCCATAGTACATTGCCCGGGTCACCAAAACAAAAATAACTGATCCAATCTCTCGAGGAAATAACCCAGCTGACCAAACTGCATGCCAGGTAGCGCAAAAAAACCCATCCAAGTACTACCTGCGCAGCTACCAGACCCAGGGCCCCGAGATTTACCCCCACAGCTTGAATATTCAGAAGATGATCTTATCTGGATGCGCAAGCTCCCCATGACCCAAGTTACAGACGGATGGTGGAGGGACTCCAGAGACCGCCTTATCCTTCCCGAGAAATTGGGCCACGCAATCCTGACAAAAATACACCACTCTACCCATTTGGGGCCCCGAAGACTTCAGGATCTCCTCAGACAATCCAAACCAGTATTAAGAAACATCTCTGACCAGACAGAAAGGGTTGTGACAGCCTGTTCTGCATGTCAACTCCAAAACGCGCACCCACACGCCACAGACCAAGGCCACCGAAAAAGAGAAACCATACCAGGAGCCCACTGGGAAGTGGACTTCACTGAGGTAAAGCCCGGCAAATACGGCTATAAATACTTACTAGTGTTCGTAGACACTTTTTCAGGATGGACTGAAGCCTTTCCAACCAAGAAGGAAACTGCGCAGATAGTAGCCAAAAAGATCCTAGAAGAAATCCTGCCCAGGTATGGTTTTCCAGTCATGATAGGGTCAGACAATGGACCTGCATTCGTCTCTAAGGTAAGTCAGGGATTGGCTTCCGTACTTGGGGCAGATTGGAAATTACATTGTGCCTACCGGCCCCAAAGCTCAAGACAAGTAGAAAGAATGAATAGAACATTAAAAGAGACCCTTACTAAATTCACTATGGAGACTGGCGCTAATTGGGTAGAGTTACTCCCCTACGCTCTGTACAGGGTTCCCAACTCCCCATACAAGTTGGGCCTTACACCCTATAAAATCATGTTTGGCAGACCCATACCTATCATACCTAATCTTAAGTCAAACCTCATTCAATTAGACCAAGATAACAGCCTCTTTTCTTCTCTCAGGACTCTACAGCGGGTTCATGAGGCCGTGTGGCCTAAACTAAAAGAACTGTATGAGATGGGGCCCCCACCCACTCCTCATCAGTATTGTCCAGGAGACTGGGTCCTCGTCAAGCGACACCGGCAGGAGAACCTTGAACCCAGGTGGAAAGGACCTTACCAAATCATCCTGACGACTCCCACTGCCATCAAGGTAGATAACCTCCCCACCTGGATTCACCACACCCACGTGAAGCCTGTTGACCCGCTGTCTGACCTCGTGGGACACACTGATAAAAATACTACTTGGACTGTAGACCGGAGTAAGAAAAACCCCCTCAAACTAACCTTGCGCCATGCCTCCCCTAGACATGTTCAGGATAGTAACCCTTGTCCTACTATCCCTCAACTTCAACCTCCTGGAGGGAGGACTAAATGCCCCCGTTGACAAACAGAAATTGTACGAAGCTCTGTATGGAAGGCCCTGTGATTGCAGAGGTGGAGTAGTTAGAACCCTTACCCTGCCACATGGTAACAGACTAGTAGCCGGCTCTGTAGGAAGGGGTGGTCACCATCAGCGAAGATACACTCAAACCCAAGACTGTGGAACCACAATTGCTCACTTAACCCAGACCTATGACAGCACAGGACTCCAAAAACGGCAGTGGTTATGTGTTGACAAACCTAGGCCCCTGCCCCCCACAGCAGAATGCCCTTGCTCTACTTTCCAGGAGTCAATGCATAGCTCTTGTTATGACTCCTATCAGCAATGTATAGGGCCAGACAACTCCACTACCTACTTTACAGCTATCCTACAGAGTAACAGGGCAGCAAAAGCTAGTGATAATAATATGCAACTTCAAACTGGCTGCCGTGGCTCAGATGGAGAAGCCGTCTGCTGGATAACCTAGCCTACACTTATCTACCTCATAATTGGACTGGAGTATGCATCCTGGCCACCTTACTGCCAGGTATTGACTTAGTTGCAGGAAAAACCCCCATGCCCATCCCTAGTCTAGATTTTGCCACTGGCAGATCCAAACGAGCTGTGGCTGTTATCCCCCTCCTGGCAGGCCTAGGAATTACAGGTGCATTAACTACAGGGACAGCAGAATTAGGAGTCTCCATACACTCCTATCTGCGACTCTCTCGTCAACTCATTAACGATGCCAAAGCTTTGTCAGGGACCATCCAAGATTTACAAGATCAGCTAGATTCCCTAGCAGAAGTGGTGTTACAGAATAGAAGAGGGTTAGAACTTTATCAGGGACAGGCTAAACACCATTCAGGTTATGGTCCTTAGGCCACAGTATCACCTCCTAGACATGGAAAGCGGGCTTGATTAGATAACACTGTAGGACCCAAGATTGGTTCCTCAGGTACTTGAGAAAGGGGGGAATGAGAGGCCTGAGAAAACTGAAACTTAAAACCTTAAGTTACAGGAAACTGAAACCTAACCAAGCCTAACCAGCTTGTTCCGCTTCTGTACAATTGCTTGGCGCGCCCGTGTATTCCTGATCAATCATTGAGATACCCGTACCCCCAGTGTGGTCTGACCTAAAGGCAGGAACCAATCAAATACTGCTAAGTGTCCAACTTTAAACATCAACCAATCGCAGCTCTGTAACTGTGGAAAATCCCTGATTTCCCCATGACTTGTTTGTACCTGTCTGTAAAAGGGCTAAAAACCTCTCTCGGGGCCTCTTAGCGTCACCGGCAATGAGTGCGCAGAGGTCCAGGTTCGAACCCGCAATAAATGACCCTTGCTGCTTAGCTTTGACTCTGGACTCTGGTGGTTCGTTTTTGGGGTCTCTTAGACTCTGGGCATTTCAAAGGGAGCATCCTGGCCTCACCCTTCTACAGTACGTAGATGACATCCTGATTGCTGCCGACACGGCCAAAGACTGTGAGCGAGGGACCCAGGACCTGCTGGCTACCCTGGGGGCCTTAGGGTACCGGGCATCCACAAAGAAGGCTCAGATATGCAGGGAGAGGGTAAGTTACCTGGGATATATCCTGGAGGGCAGACAGCAGCGGTTATCAGATGCCAGAAAAGAAACTGTCCTAAAGATCCCTACTCCCACCTCCCGAAGAGAAGTGAGGGAATTCCTAGGATCAGCCGGCTACTGCCGCCTCTGGGTTCCAGGTTTTGCTGAGATTGACAGGCCCCTGTATGAAGCTACCAAAGAGGGGAAAACATTTAAATGGACTGAAAAAGAAGAAATTGCCTTTAATCAGTTAAAAAAGGCCCTCCTAAGTGCCCCAGCCCTGGGCCTACCAGACATTACGAAACCCTTCCACCTCTTTGTAGACGAACATAAGGGAATAGCAAAAGGGGTTCTAACTCAAGCCTTAGGCCCCTGGAACCGCCCAGTGGCTTACCTGTCCAAGAAACTAGACCCAGTGGCTGCCGGCTGGCCGCCATGCCTAAGAATTATTGTGGTGACAGCACTCCTAGTCAAGGATGCAGACAAACTGACCCTAGGACAGGAGATCTGGATCACGACCCCACACGCCATTGAAGGGGTCCTGAAACAGCCTCCTGATAGATGGATGAGCAACACACATGTTACTCATTACCAGAGCCTCCTACTCAACCCTCCACGAGTGCAGTTCCACCCCAGTGCAGCCCTCAATCCTGCAACCCTGCTGCCCGACCCTGACCTAGGTGTTCCACTACATGACTGTGCGGGAATCCTGGAAGAAGTACATGGATTCTGGACAGACCTGACCGACCGGCCCCTCCCCGATGCCGTGGCTACTTGGTTCACTGATGGCAGCAGCTTTGTGCGGGACGGACACAGGTATGTGGGTGCAGCGGGTGCATATGGACACCGTATGGGCGGAGGCTCTAACCTCCAGAACATCAGCCCAGCAAGCAGAGCTCGTCGCCCTTACCAAGGCACTAACGTTGGGAGCTAGAAAATGGCTTAACAACTACTGGACTTGGGAGGCCCAGTTTTACCAGACTTGCCCAAATACTCCCAGGAGGAGTTACAGCGGATCAAGAAACTCCCCATGGCCTAGGAGATAAAGGGATGGTGGTATACATCTAGCAAGGAGCTCGTGCTGCCAGACCAGCTCAGAGTCTCAATATTAGAGCACATGCATCAGTCTACTCACATGGGGGTTGGAAAATTAAAAGACTTAATCCGACATGCTGGAATCAAGATTCACCAACAGGATACCAAAATAGAGCAAGTTGTATCTGCCTGCAAGACCTGCCAACTCACCAACATGAGAGCTACATCAAATAAAAAAAGAACCAAGCTCAGAGGCACCAGACCGGGAGCCCAATGGGAAGTCGACTTCACTGAAGTCAAACCAGGAAAGTATGGTTATAAATATCTTTTAGTATTTACAGACACCTTCTCTGGCTGGGTGGAGGCATACCCAACCAAGCACAAAACGGCTCAGACGGTGGCTAAGAAGCTACTAGAAGACATCTTACTCAGGTATGGTTTTCCTGCCATGGTAGGATCAGACAATGGACCAGCTTTTATCTCGCAGGTAACACAGGCAGTAGCCAAGGCGGTGGGGGCAAACTGGAAATTACATTGTGCTTATATGCCCCAGAGCTCAGGACAGGTAGAAAGAATGAATAGAACCCTAAAAGAGACTCTTACCAAATTAACCATGGAGACTGGTGGGGACTGGGTGACTCTCCTACTGTACACCCTTTACCAGGTTAGAAACACTCCTTACACTCTGGGTTTTACTCCCTACGAGATCATGTTTGGCAGGCCACCCTCTGTTATTACCAGCCTTCGAACTGAACTTATTGCTGAGTTTAAAGATCAAGAACTTTTTCTTTCCTTGAGAGGGCTCCAGAGGGCGGACGAGGACATTTGGCCGTGCCTCTGTGCCATCTACGAGGCTGGCCCAACCCCGACACCTCATCAGTACAGGCCGGGAGACTGGGTCTATGTCAAGAGGCACCACCGAGAGACCTTCAAGCCATGTTGGAAGGGACCCTACATCGTGGTGTTGACAACCCCCACCGCTCTCAAAGTAGACGGCATCGTGACCTGGGTCCATCAAACCCACGTTCGGCCAGCGGACCCCTCCTAGATCCGGAAGGACTTCATCACGCGATGGGCCATCAGTCAAGACCAACACAACCCGCTCAAGCTCAAGCTACAGCGCATTTGACCCACCTAATATTGGTAACTCTGTTAACTCTGCTTGTCATTGCCCATACTTCCGGGAGTCCCAACGCCCCCCAAAACATCACCTAGCAGATCATAGACACCAGTTTGGGGACAATACTTAATCAGACGTCCCAGAGCCACCCCAGGAACACTTGGTTCCCAGAACTTTGCGTAAACCTCCAAACTCTGTTCCCCTTGTCACCATAAATGCAGCCTA
Source organism: Neofelis nebulosa (assembly GCF_028018385.1). Classification (NCBI taxonomy): domain Eukaryota; kingdom Metazoa; phylum Chordata; class Mammalia; order Carnivora; family Felidae; genus Neofelis; species Neofelis nebulosa. Next base: position 87,552,824 of record NC_080790.1, read on the forward strand.
TCCCATGAATGGGTCCGTAAGCTACATGACATGGGGAGAATGAAAGGGTGGGCCTCCACCGCTGACTCCATCTTGTTCTGTGTCCTTCAACTAGACCACGCCTCCTCCCCTTGAGTAACCTCCCGCTCACCCATTCAAACTTCCTGATCAAAACACGCCCAGTGACCTGCATAACAGGACTCCGACCCTTCCCCAGCCAATCGGCCTAGGCCACAGCCATTACCTCACCAACTGCCCCTAGGCCCCAATAAAACCTTTGTCCTTTTGAAACTCGCTCTCTCCCTGGTATCTCACCGCTGTGTCGGTGCAGGTAGGGGATTGAGGTAGGGGATTGAGCTCCAAGCTAGCTCGAATAAAGGCTCTTTTTCTTTTGCATCGGACTCAGCTCCCTAGTGGTCTTTGGGGTTCACGAATTCAGGGCATAACATTAGCCTTGCTACATGTAAGTGATAACAAAATCTACATTTTAATGCATTTCCCCACACTCCATCAGCACCTCCAATTTGCCTATTATTAACATCTTGCACTAGTATAGTACATTTGTTATGATTGATGAACTAGTATTGATACATGATTTACTACAGTCCATAGTTTACCTTAGGGTTCAGCCTTCCCACTATATATTCTGTAGGTTTGGACATATGCATAATAACATGAAACCATTATTCTAGGATCATACAGAGCAATTTCACTGCCCTAAAATGTGTGTGTGTGTGTGTATGTGTATGCACACATAGAAGGGTGAGCTGTGAGTGGATAGACTGCCTTCCACTTCTGCTTTAGATTTTTACTCAAAATAGGTCTAAGTGCTTTTGGAGTGGTGTACATTATAAAGCATGCCTACAATAGACTGTTAATCCAGAAGATAAAAGTAGCAAGCTATGGAAAGCTGTGGCTCCTGATCATCACTAGAACCTTTGGCTGCATATTTATTCTCTTCCAGCCACAGTAAGGCAGTCCCTTGGCTAAGGCTGGCCCTTAATAAGACTAGGATAGACACTGTCAGAAGGTATGTGTGGTTACCCCAAAGACCCTCTCTCCCCTTGAGTCTGAGAGCTCTGAGTCCATATTTCATAAATACCTACCAATAAGCTCACGCCTTTTCTGAGCTTTGTCCACCATGCTCCTCTCAGGAAAGTTAATCTCCCTCAGTGTTGGGGACCTATGGCTGATCTGGTATAAGTATATCTCTTCAAAGGCTTGGTGGTTTCATCTCACAGAATGAACTGGTAATGTAAAATCATATCCCATGGCAAGTGATAAATGTTACTTTAGAGTTATAATTATTTACTGTTTGCTTCAGGGTTGTCAGGGGGAATCTTGTGGCTTCTCAAATCTCCTCACAAGAGTGGACACCTACTCTATCCCCCAACCAGAAGGTAAGTCCTGCCATTTAGTTGATGGTAACAGATTCACATGACTCAAGCACTTTATTCTTTCACCAAGTTCAACAAGAATGTTGTTCCCTAGTGAGAATCAATTTCAGTTTTATTTTTTGAGGTAAGTATGGTATACGTAGTCACCCTGAGAGAGAACACATACCCTTTTGGAAATGACCTGCCTTATTACAAAACATCTTCGTAGAGACTACTGGATGATACAATTGAGCAATTATATCAGATGTTTAAATATGATTCCTTTTGCCAACAGTTGGAAATAACCCTTTAAAAAGTAGAATGTCAGACCCATTAAACTTGAAAGTGGAAAGAGGCACAAGCATCATGTAAGATGCACTATCTGTGGAGTATGTAATGGTCATATTAACAGCAAAACAAACAGTCCAACCATATGGGAACATTGTTGGCAACACAGTACACACAATAGCAGGTAATGATTTAGTATTATTGTACTAATACAATTTGGAAGTATATATGGCTATTTATATTTCACAGTAAGTGGAGGCTCAAGATGAAAGGTGATCCTGAAACACAACTTGTATTATTACCAGCATTCATTATCATTAAGAACAGTGTTTGGGTAAATTTCATTGTGCACTGTTGTGGACATGGCTATTACCAAGAAGCTCTAAGGCTGTATGCCATTTGTCACACTTAAATCTAATTCTAGATTACTCAGTCCACTACTTTTGGTAATATCAAGAGGGTAATAATTACCTATTGCTCTCTAGTATTTGGGAATAAGAAATATGAGGCTTATACCAAGTGCAAAACTTCAATCCACATAAAAACCTGACATAAGCCTTAACTAGGGGCATACAAAATTTCACATTACACCAAAAGACATGGATTACTTCCTATAGATTTATCTTATTCATTTGATAAAGAGAGGAAGCGTGGAAGAAAGGAAGGGAGAGACAGAGGCAGGCAGGTAGGCAGGCAGGAAGAATGGAAGGAAGGCAGAAAGAAAGGAAGGAAGGAAGGAAGGAAGGAAGGAAGGAAGGAACCACCACTGGTTATCTAAGCACCCCAAAGGGCAATGGCTGTAGACAAGAATTGTAGACAGTGTTAGTACCATGGCACCTAAACCATCTTTCTGGAAATATGCTATCACTAAATAGCTCTTTCTCTTAGCAGTATACTGCATAGAGAAGGTTAGAAATTCTTTGCAAGAGCTTACCCTTCTCATTCCCCTTTCTCCCTTCCTAAGAGACTACAGGATAACTATAGCTCAACAAGTATTAATGGGATCTTGAATAAGAGAAAGTGAGCAAATGTTGTCTGAAACAAATTCAGATTTCTGGGTTTTTCACCTTAGAGGTACCCTGGAGTTTAATGGATCTTTCCTCACAAATATCAGGAAGTGATAACATAAGACCTGAATAATTTACTGAGACTGGATCACTGGTTTCCTAAAGCCAAGTCCCGAGTTGTTCCCACTACATAGCTGTCCAAGGAAATAATTTATTTTTCTTATGATATCATTAGTAAATAACTATTTCTCTGCACTTCCTTTTATCCAAGTGGTCAGAAGCACCCCGTGCTCCTCCTGTCAGGAGAGAGAATGTACCCAGGGAACTGGGGCCCTGAGGGCATCTAGGCAACTGGCAATCGCAGGGAAGGATGAGTATGGGAACTTGAGATCAAACCGGACCTCCTTTCCCCCTTTTCTCTTTCATGGGTGTGCTTAGTGCACCTGTAGACTTACCCCACCTGTTAGCTTAATGACAATCCTGGACATCTGTGGGAGACTTGACCTCACTCCCACCCAAAGATGTTCATCTTGACAGTGTTTTTTTTCTTTCCCTTTGATTATATAAGGCAGCTTCCAACTTGTGTTCTGGGGGACATGCTAGAGAGCCTGTGGTTTCAATCATCCGAGATGACTAAAGCCTGTTTCTATTACTGGGAGTATATTAACTATTTCACTGATATTTTCTCATGGTCCCCTTAAAGCTGTATTCCACACAGTACTTTCTGAGGACCACATGTGATGCTTTATGGAAAAAAAAAATGTGTGCCATCATCAAACAAGTTGAGTGGGACTGCATATTCTATTTCCCCCTTTCAACTGCATTATGTGTTTAGCATTTTCAAGGTTCTAAGAACTCCTGTAGAATATAACCCAGTTTACTTCACATTTTGTTGGGTATAGATTGCAGTGTAAGACCTTTCTTCATGTATTACTAGCATCGTCCCCCGAGACTGCTGAACTCTGAGGCGAAGTGTATACCAAACTGGGAGGTTTCCACTAAATGCTCTGGGGCCTATGCTTATCACACGCCCAACTCCTCATTACATAAATTTTCAACTAAGCCAAGAACAGGAGAGCTCTACTATCTCTCATGAAATGGTGGATAGATACCCTTGTTATGTTTTCATCTTTATTTTAAAGAGTGATGACAGGAAGAATTTGGCTGACTCGGTCAGCAGAGCATGCAACTCTTGATCCCAGGGCTGTAGGTTGGAGCCCCATATTGGTTGTAGAAATTACTTAAAAAAAAAAAAACATAAAGAGTTCTCACAGAAATGTCCTAGCCAGGGTGGAGAGCCCAGCCATAGAACTCTAATATTCTTCTGCCAGACTGGTGTCCTTCTAGGTATCCCACCCCCAAGGAAGGATGGGTGATTTAGCAACAGGACATCCCAAGGGACACAAGCCTGGCTTCAGGTGTCCTTGTACCACAGGGGGTCAAACACCAACAGCTGCTACCTCTTCTCAATTAGCCTTCATCTATAGAAAGAAATGAGTTTGGAGCTTTAACATAGTACCCCCTAGCCAAAGCAATGGGGAAAGTGTCTGCCAGGTGTTTTCAAAGCAGTATTTTCAACAAGTATATTTTGATTACACCCTGTAAAACAAAACAGGTGATTGTGAGCACCTCATTTGTATTGAAATATCAGCCCAGGCCAGTGCTGATTCCAACCTTCGGGGGACTGATTCTTGACCCAACAAGATAAAATCGCTGCCCTTGGCCTTCTGTGGAGCAGAGCTCCCAGTGAGTGTCCCATTCTTCATTACCATATGTAAAAACAGCGTTTCTCTTGAGACAATCTTTTGGATATCAAATATTTTCTGTTTGAGGAGGCCCATTCATTTGCCCCAACTGAGTGACAGAGAGTTTGCATAAACCCAAGAAGTTTTGGCAGTCACCTTTGTCTGAAGTACAGAGAGCTTTCATAATTTTAAGGGATCTCAACTCCTGTGCCAAGCCACTTGATCAATTTGCTTGGAAAACATACTTAAGGGGCCAAGTTCTTTGAAAACAGATATTTGCCTATGGTGGGGAGAGGTGCTTGGACAAGGTTTCAGCTCAGATGACTTGTTTTTTAAATAAAATTACACAATGTAATGACATGGAATAACAGAAAATCACCTGATTCCCTGGGCTGTTCTTTGAGAGAGCTCTTAACTTTCCAGAATGGAGGCAAGTGGCTGAACTTTAAATTTGACTTCTGTATGACAAGCATCAATTTGGATTGGCATCAAGACAAAAGAGTAATGGTTTGGCAAACATTATGAAATCATGTCTACACTTTCTCTTTATACTTCTGAAGAATTTGCCAGCCAGGGTTTTGAGTTGGAAGCTCTCTGAGGTAGTAGAGATGGTACTAATAGGCAGTAATTTTAAGTGTGTATGTGTTTTCACTCATTCTAAGTCCTCTGATTTGTCTTATCCAGTTTTCTCCATAGCCCCATGTAATACATACCATGAAAAATGGAAGTTAGAGAGGTTATGTAATATACTATGGATCAACATGTATTATTAGCTACTGCTGTGTGATAAGCTATAAACTGGGTGGTCCCCTGGTCTTGGCTGGGCTCACTCATGATGTGGTCAACTAAGGGTCAAGTAGTAGCAGCTCTTTTGACTTTGGCTGGACTCTTTCAGATATTTGGGGTGGGTTGGCAGTTTGATGGCCTTAGTTGCAATATTCGGACTTTCCTCCATGTGTGTAGTTATTCTCGAACCAGCTAGTTGGAAGCTATTCATGTGAAGGAGGCAGGTGAAGGACAAAATGTCCTTTGAAGCATAGTGTTGAAGATAGAACACCATTATTCTGCCACATATTTTGGCCAGGGGAGTCACAAACCCTGTACTGATTCAAGGGGTGGATAAATAGACTTTACCTTCTAATAGGAGAATGGGCAAAGTTATAGCAGACCCATATGGAAAAAAATTAATAACATGGGAAAATTAAAGCAATATTATAGCAAACTCTCACATACCCACAACCTAGTTTTTATAGTTAATATTTTACTATATTTGCTTTATCACACATCTGCCCATCTACTTATCTTTTATCCATACAACACTCTTTTTTTTAGGGTATATTTTGAAATAAGTTTCAGACATACATGTACCTTCTCACAAATATATCATTAGCTAGAGATCAGTATTTATCCTTGCTCCTTTTTGTTCTCTTCAAGTAAGATTTGCAATGGAATGCACAGTTAATAAGTGTGCTATCTGACGACTCTCCACTAATGCATACATCTGCCCAACCCCAATTCCTGTCAAGATACAGGGTAATCAAGCACCCTAGAAATTTCTCTCATCCTCCTTTTCCTAAATCTCCACTCCTACAACTAAAAAGGCAACCACTATTCTGATTTTTTCACCATAGATAAGGTTTACGTGTTCTACTACTAGGTGCAATCATAAGGGTAATCAAACACTTGCTCTGGTGAAAAGTTTCTTTCATTCAGCGTAATGTTGCTGAGAGCCATGCACATTGTTTCATGTATCAGCAGTTCATTCATTTTTATTACTCAGTAGTATTCCATGTTATGTATACTCTGCAGGGATTTTTTGTATATTCTCTTGTTGATGAACATATGAGCTGTTTCCAGTTTGGGGCTATTAAGAATAAAGCTGAGGCAGAACGGAGTCTCCAGAGCCAAGCGCAGATGAGAGGCCCACAGAAGAGGGTAGGAAGGGCGGCGAGGTGGTGCGCACTCCACGGACTGGTGGGAGGGAGGCGGGGTGGAGGGGCAGCTCGCCGGCCAAGCAGAGCCTCCAAGTCTGGCTGGCAAAAGCGGAGGGGCCGGACGGACTGTGTTCCGACAGCAAGCGTGACTTAGCGTCTGGGAGGTCATAAGGTAACAGCTCTGCTCAGAAAGTGGGAAGGCTGGAGGACAAAGGGAGAGAGAGCTACTGAGCCCCCAGACGGCAGAGCTCAGCTTGGCGGGGAACAAAGGCGCTCGCCAGCGCCATCTCCCCCCGCCCATCCCCCAGCCAAAATCCCAAAGAGAACCAGTTCCTGCCAGGGAACTTGCTCGCTCCGCGCAAACACCCAACTCTGTGCTTCTGCGGAGCCAAACCTCCGGCAGCGGATCTGACTCCCTCCCGCTGCCACAGGGCCCCTCCTGAAGTGGATCACCTAAGGAGAAGCGAGCAAAGCCTGCCCCTCCTGCCCCCATGCACCTTGCCTACCCACCCCGGCTAATACGCCAGATCCCCAGCACCATAAGCCTGGCAGTGTGCAAGTAGCCCAGACGGGCCACGCCACCCCACAGTGAATCACGCCCCTAGGAGAGGGGAAGAGAAGGCACACACCAGTCTGACTGTGGCCCCAGCGGTGGGCTGGAGCAGACGTCAGGTCGGACTGCGGCCCCACCCACCAACTCCAGGTATACACCACAGCACAGGGGAAGTGCCCTGCAGGTCCTCACCACTCCAGGGACTATCCAAAATGACCAAACGGAAGAATTCCCCTCAGAAGAATCTCCAGGAAATAACAACAGTGAATGAACTGATCAAAAGGGATTTAAATAATATAACAGAAAGTGAATTTAGAATAATAGTCATAAAATTAATCACTGGGCTTGAAAACAGTATACAGGACAGCAGAGAATCTCTTGCCACAGAGATCAAAGGAATAAGGAACAGTCACGAGGAGCTGAAAAGCGCTTTAAACGAAATGCAAAACAAAATGGAAACGATGACAGCTCGGATTGAAGAGGCAGAGGAGAGAATAGGTGAACTAGAAGATAAAGTTATGGAAAAAGACGAAGCTGAGAGAAAGAGAGATAAAAAAATCCAGGAGTATGAGGGAAAAATTAGAGAACTAAGTGATACACTAAAAAGAAATAATATACACATAATGGGCATCCCAGAGGAGGAAGAGAGAGGCAAAGGTGCTGAAGGGGTACTTGAAGAAATTATACCTGAGAACTTCCCTGAACTGGGGAAGGAAAAAGGCATTGAAATCCAAGAGGCACAGAGAACTCCCTTCAGACGTAACTTGAATCGATCTTCTGCACGACATATCATAGTGAAACTGGCAAAATACAAGGATAAAGAGAAAATTCTGAAAGGAGCAAGGGATAAACGTGCCCTCACATATAAAGGGAGACCTATAAGACTCGTGACTGATCTCTCCTTTGAAACTTGGCAGGCCAGAAAGGCTTGGCACGATATCTTCAGTGTGCTAAACAGAAAAAATATGCAGCCGAGAATCCTTTACCCAGCAAGTCTGTCATTTAGAATAGAAGGAGAGATAAAGGTCTTCCCAAACAAACAAAAACTGAAGGAATTCATCACCACTAAACCAGCCCTACAAGAGATCCTAAGGGGGATCCTGTGAGACAAAGTACCAGAGACATCGCTGCAAGCATAAAACATACAGACATCACAATGACTCTAAACCCGTATCTTTCTATAATAACACTGAATGTAAATGGATTAAATGCGCCAACCAAAAGACATAGGGTATCAGAATGGATAAAAAAACAAGACCCATCTATTTGCTGTCTACAAGAGACTCATTTTAGATCTGAGGACACCTTTAGATTGAGAGTGGGGGGATGGAGAACTATTTATCATGCTACTGGAAGCCAAAAGAAAGCTGGAGTAGCCATACTTATATCAGACGAACTAGACTTTAAATTAAAGGCTGTAACAAGGGATGAAGAAGGGCATTATATAATAATTACAGGGTCTATCCATCAGGAAGAGCTAACAATTATAAATGTCTATGCGCCGAATACCGGAGCCCCCAGATATATAAAACAATTACTCATAAACATAAGCAACCTTATTGATAAGAATGTGGTCATTGCAGGGGACTTTAACACCCCACTTACAGAAATGGATAGATCATCTAGACACACAGTCAATAAAGAAACGAGGGCCCTGAATGATACATTGGATCAGATGGACTTGACAGATATATTTAGAACTCTACATCCCAAAGCAACAGAATATACTTTCTTCTCGAGTGCACATGGAACATTCTCCAAGATAGATCATATGCTGGGTCACAAAACAGCCCTTCATAAGTTTACAAGAATTGAAATTATACCATGCATACTTTCAGACCACAATGCTATGAAGCTTGAAATCAACCACAGGAAAAAGTCTGGAAAACCTCCAAAAGCATGGAGCTTAAAGAACACCCTACTAACGAATGAGTGGGTCAACCAGGCAATTAGAGAAGAAATTAAAAAATATATGGAAACAAACGAAAATGAAAATACAACAATCCAAACGCTTTGGGATGCAGCGAAGGCAGTCCTGAGAGGAAAATACATTGCAATCCAGGCCTATCTCAAGAAACAAGAAAAATCCCAAATACAAAATCTAACAGCACACCTAAAGGAAATAGAAGCAGAGCAGCAAAGGCAGCCTAAACCCAGCAGAAGAAGAGAAATAATAAAGATCAGAGCAGAAATAAACAATATAGAATCTAATAAAACTGTAGAGCAGATCAACGAAACCAAGAGTTGGTTTTTTGAAAAAATAAACAAAATTGGGCGCCTGGGTGGCGCAGTCGGTTAAGCGTCCGACTTCAGCCAGGTCACGATCTCACGGTCCGTGAGTTCGAGCCCCGCGTCAGGCTCTGGGCTGATGGCTCGGAACCTGGAGCCTGTTTCCGATTCTGTGTCTCCCTCTCTCTCTGCCCCTCCCCCGTTCATGCTCTGTCTCTCTCTGTCCCAAAAATAAAAATTAAAAACGTTGAAAAAAAAAAATTAAAAAAAAAAAAATAAACAAAATTGACAAACCTCTAGCCAGGCTTCTCAAAAAGAAAAGGGAGATGACCCAAATAGATAAAATAAGGAATGAAAATGGAATTATTACAACAAATCCCTCAGAGATACAAGCAATTATCAGGGAATACTATGAAAAATTATATGCCAACAAATTGGACAACCTGGAAGAAATGGACAAATTCCTAAACACCCACACTCTTCCAAAACTCAATCAGGAGGAAATAGAAAGCTTGAACAGATCCATAACCAGTGAAGAAATTGAATCGGTTATCAAAAATCTCCCAACAAATAAGAGTCCAGGACCAGATGGCTTCCCAAGGGAGTTCTACCAGACGTTTAAAGCAGAGATAATACCTATCCTTCTCAAGCTATTCCAAGAAATAGAAAGGGAAGGAAAACTTCCAGACTCATTCTATGAAGCCAATATTACTTTGATTCCTAAACCAGACAGAGACCCAGTAAAAAAAGAGAACTACAGGCCAATATCCCTGATGAATATGGATGCAAAAATTCTCAACAAGATACTAGCAAATCGAATTCAACAGCATATAAAAGAATTATTCACCATGATCAAGTGGGATTCATTCCTGGGATGCAGGGCTGGTTCAACATTTGCAAATCGATCAATGTGATACATCACATTAACAAAAAAAAAAAGAGAAGAACCATATGATCCTGTCAATCGATGCAGAAAAGGCCTTTGACAAAATCCAGCACCCTTTCTTAATAAAAACCCTTGAGAAAGTCGGGATAGAAGGAACATACTTAAAGATCATAAAAGCCATTTATGAAAAGCCCACAGCTAACATCATCCTCAACGGGGAAAAACTGAGAGCTTTTTCCCTGAGATCAGGAACACGACAGGGATGCCCACTCTCACCGCTGTTGTTTAACATGGTGTTGGAAGTTCTAGCATCAGCAATCAGACATCAAAAGGAAATCAAAGGAATCAAAATTGGCAAAGATGAAGTCAAGCTTTCGTTTTTTGCAGATGACATGATATTATACATGGAAAATCCGATAGACTCCACCAAAAGTCTGCTAGAACTGATACATGAATTCAGCAAAGTTGCAGGATACAAAATCAATGTACAGAAATCAGTTGCATTCTTATACACTAACAATGAAGCAACAGAAAGGCAAATAAAGAAACTGATCCCATTCACAATTGCACCAAGTAGCATAAAATACCTAGGAATAAACCTGACGAAAGATGTAAAAGATCTGTATGCTGAAAACTATAGAAAGCTTATGCAGGTAATTGAAGAAGATATAAAGAAATGGAAAGACATTCCCTGCTCATGGATTGGAAGAATAAATATTGTCAAAATGTCAATACTACCCAAAGCTATCTACACATTCAATGCAATCCCAATCAAAATTGCACCAGCATTCTTCTCGAAACTAGAACAAGCAATCCTAAAATTCATATGGAACCACAAAAGGCCCCGAATAGCCAAAGTAATTTTGAAGAAGAAGACCAAAGCAGGAGGCATCACAATCCCAGACTTTAGCCTCTACTACAAAGCTGTCATCCTCAAGACAGCATGGTATTGGCATAAAAACAGACACATAGACCAATGGAATAGAATAGAAACCCCAGAACTAGACCCACAAATGTATGGCCAACTAATCTTTGACAAAGCAGGAAAGAACATCCAATGGAAAAAAGACAGTCTCTAACAAATGGTGCTGGGAGAACTGGACAGCAATATGCAGAAGGTTGAAACTAGACCACTTTCTCACACCATTCACAAAAATAAACTCAAAATGGATAAAGGACCTGAATGTGAGACAGGAAACCATCAAAACCCTTGAGGAGAAAGCAGGAAAAGACCTCTCTGACCTCAGCCGTAGCAATCTCTTACTCGGCACATCCCCAAAGGCAAGGTACTTAAAAGCAAAAGTGAATTACTGGGACCTTATGAAGATAAAAAGCTTCTGCACAGCAAAGGAAACAACCAACAAAACTAAAAGGCAACCAATGGAATGGGAAAAGATATTTGCAAATGACATATCGGACAAAGGGCTAGTATCCAAAATCTATAAAAAGCTCATCAAACTCCACACCCGAAAAACAAATAACCTAGTGAAGAAATGGGCAGAAAACATGAATAGACACTTCTCTAAAGAAGATATCCGGATGGCCAACAGGCACATGAAAAGATGTTCAACGTCGCTCCTTATCAGGGAAATACAAATCAAAACCACACTCAGATATCACCTCACGCCAGTCAGAGTGGCCAAAATGAACAAATCAGGAGACTATAGATGCTGGAGAGGATGTGGAGAAACGGGAACCCTCTTGCACTGTTGGTGGGAATGCAAATTGGTGCAGGCACTCTGGAAAGCAGTGTGGAGGTTCCTCAGAAAATTAAAAATAGACCTACCCTATGACCCAGCAATAGCACTGCTAGGAATTTACCCAAGGGATACAGGAGTACTGATGCATAGGGGCACTTGTACCCCAATGTTTATAGCAGCACTCTCAACAATAGCCAAATTATGGAAAGAGCCTAAATGTCCATCAACTGATGAATGGATAAAGAAATTGTGGTTTATATACACAATGGAATACTACGTGGCAATGAGAAAAAATGAAATATGGCCTTTTGTAGCAACGTGGATGGAACTGGAGAGTGTGATGCTAAGTGAAATAAGCCATACAGAGAAAGACAGATACCATATAGTTTCACTCTTATGTGGATCCTGAGAAACGTAACAGAAACCCATGGGGGAGAGGAAGGAAAAAAAAAAAAGAGGTTAGAGTGGGAGAGAGCCAAAGCATAAGAGACTGTTAAAAACTGAGAACAAACTGAGGGTTGATGGGGGGTGGGAGGGAGGGGAGGGTGGGTGATGGGTATTGAGGAGGGCACCTTTTGGGATGAGCACTGGGTGTTGTATGGAAACCAATTGGACAGTAAATTTCATATATTAAAAAATAAAAAATAATAAAAAATAAAAAATTAAAAAATTAAAAAATAAAAAAATAAAAAATAATAAAAATAAAAAATAAAAATGTTAAATAAAAAAAAATTTTAAAAATTAAAAAAATTTAAAATAATTTTAAAAAATTAAAAAAAAAGAATAAAGCTGATAGGCAATTCTTATACAAGTGTTTTGTGTATACATGTAGTTGCCTACAGTACATAGGTAGGAGTAGAAATGAAGGTCATAGATAGACATGTTTAGATTGTAGTTTTACAAACAATTATATAGAATTGATATGTGACAAACACATATATTTAAAGTGCAACATTTGGTAAATTTTGACATATGTGTATATCAATAAACCTGTCACTAGGATAAAGATAACATACCCATCACACCAGGAAATTTCCTTACGCCCCTCTTGTAAGCCTTTGCTTTTCTCCTCCATCCTCAGGCACTCTACTTTCTCTTACTATGGATTAGTTTGCAATTTCTAGAATTCTACATAGTGAATCATACTATATGTACTCTTCTTTTGACATTTTTTTCATTCATCATAATTTAAGGTTTGTCTTAGTATCAATATTGATCATCATTTTCAATTGTGATGTCAAAGCATTATCAATAGTTTCTTTTCCTTTTTTTTTTTTTTTTTTGCAGACCATCATTCTATTCTATGTATATACTACAATTTGTTTATTCATGCATGTGTTGTTGGACTTTTGGGTTGTTTCAAATTGTTTTAGGTATCACACATAATGCTGATATGTACAGTTCTGTATAAAAGTCCTGGTGTGGGCATGCATTTTATTTTTCTTAGGTAAATATTGAAGTGTAGATTGAATACCCAATCATATGGGGAGTATATGTTTAACTCATCAAGAAATATTTTTTCAAAATGGTTGTACTGTATTTCATTTCCAAAACCAATATTACACATATAATATCCATATTAGATGTATAATATCAGTTGTAACACGTGCTTACCAACATTTGTCATGGGCTGTTTTTTAAACTTTGGCTAATGCAGTGGATGATGTGTAGTGGCAAATTTTGGTTTTAATTTACATTTTTCTCATTACAAATGAAGTTGAACATTTCTTAATGTGTTTATTTCCCATCCAAATACGTTTTTTAAATGTGTGATGTCTATTAAATATTTTATACATCTTTTATTGGCTTTTTATTGGTTTATTCTTACTTTGAGTCATCAATATGTGTATATATGTGTGTGGGTCTTATTGTAGACATATATTTAGATAATTTTGTAGCTTTATTGGGATATAATTGATGTATGACAAACTGCACATATTTAAAATGTAACATTTGTTTAAATATATATGCACATGTATATACACACTGAGAACACAGCTTAATAATGTATTACAGATGCAAGACCTTTGTCTTGAGAGATGTGTGTTTTGTAAATATTTTATTCCATGGCTTACCTTCTCATTTTTTGGTAAATATGTATTTTGAAGGACAAAAGCTTTAAATTTGACAATTCCTAAAGTATTTTTGTATGTATTATGAGTTTTCAGTGTTCTATTTAAGAAATCTTTGTCAAAGACAAAATTACTAAAATTTCCTCCTGTTTTCTTCTTGAACTTTCATAGTTTTAACTCATCCATGTACATATATAATCCATTTTTAGTTAATTTCTGTATATTGTATAAGGCAAAGGTTGAGATCTTTTGCAACATGACTATCTAATTGTTCCAGCAGAGTTTGAGGTATATTATATTTTTTCCCAATTTAATTTTCTAATACCCTTTGTCACAAAACAAATGACTATACATGTGTGGGTCTATTTCTGGAGAGCCTATTATGTTCTTTTGACTTAAAGATTTATTTTTGTGCCATTATTATATTGTGCTGAATATTGTAGTTTAAAAATAAATCTTAAAATCAAGTATTATAGGTTTTCCATATTTATTCTGTCATTTTTTAAAAAATTTTTTCCAGATAATTTGCATTTCTATGTAAATTTTAGAATCAGCTTGTCATTTTCTACACAAAAGCCCACTGGGATTTTGATTAAAGTAACATTGTGGGGGGTGCTTAGGTGGCTCAGTCAGTTAAGCATCTAACCTTTAATTTCAACTCAGGTCATAGTCTCAGAGTTGTGAAATCAAGCCCCATGTTGGGGTCCATGCTAAGCATGGAGTCTGCTTAAGATTCTCTCTCTCTTGGGATACCTGGGTGGCTGAGTTGGTTAAACATCTGACTCTTGATTTCAGCTCTGGTCATGAACTCATAGTTAATAGGATCAATCCCTGCATTGGGCTATACTGATGGCATAGAGACTACTTGGGATTTTCTCTCTCCTTCTGTCTCTGCCCCTCCCCTGCTCACACTATCTCAAGCTCTCTCTCTCTCTCTCCAAATAAATAAATAAATACACATTAAAAAAAAAAAGATTCCCCCTTTCTGTTCCTCTGCCTCTCTTCCCAACTCATGCTCTCTCACTCTCTCTCTCTCTGTCTCTAAAAAAAAAAATGAAAGTAACATTGAATCCATGGATACATAGATAAATTTGGAGAAGAAATTACAGTTAAAATACAGATTCTTCTGATCCTTGACTAAAACATATCTCTCCATTTATTTGTCCTCTTTAAGAAATATTTGTAGATTTGATTGTACAAGTCCTGTACAAATTTTTCAAATTTATCCATAAGCATTTCATAATTTCTAATTATACTAAAAATGTAATTTTTTAATTTCTTTTTCTGATTGTCCATTTCCAGGATATGTAAGTAGAATTAATGTTTGCATAGTAACTTCATATCTTGCAATGTTGCTAAAGTTACTTATTATTTCTAGTGTTGTTCTTATAGGCTCCCTAGTATTTTCTGCATTTGAGACCATCTCGTCTGCAAATAAAGACCATTTGAGGGGCGCCTGGGTGGCGCAGTCGGTTAAGCGTCCGACTTCAGCCAGGTCACGATCTCGCGGTCCGTGAGTTCGAGCCCCGCGTCAGGCTCTGGGCTGATGGCTCGGAGCCTGGAGCCTGTTTCCGATTCTGTGTCTCCCTCTCTCTCTGCCCCTCCCCCGTTCATGCTCTGTCTCTTCTGTCCCAAAAATAAAAATAAAAAACGTTGAAAAAAAAATTAAAAAAAAAAAAAAGACCATTTGACTTCACTACTAATCTGTATGACTTCAATTTCCATGGTTAGGAATTCTGGGACTATGTTGTATAGAACTGGTGAGGTCAGGAATCATTACCTCATTCTCCTTCTTACAGGGACTACACATTATTTTGTCACTAAGTATGATGCTAGCTGTATGATTTTCATAGAATCTTCCTATCAGATTAAGGAACAACCATTTTGTTCTCAGTTTATTAGGAATAAAACTAGGAGTTTTCTTTATGAATGAATGCTAGATTTTGTCAAATGTGTGTGTGTGTGTGTGTGTGTGTGTGTGTTTTACAAATTAAGATCATATAGTTTTACTTTTTTTTATTAGTTCATTGATATTATGAATGACATTAATTGATTTCCAAATTTTAAGCCAAACTTGAATTTCTGGGATAACTCACATGTGCTCATGATGCATTTTATATTGTGTATATATTTGGATTTAACTTCTAAATTTATCTTGGGAATTGTTACCTCTATGTTTAGGAGGGATATTAGCTTCTAGTTCTCTTTTTTTATCCTTTTGTCTAGTTTGGGTAATGAAGGCCTTATAAAATAAAATGCAGTGTTTCTTCTTTTGTATTCTTCTAATACCAATTGTATAAGATTGATATATTTTTTTGCTCAAATGCTTGGTTAAATTCAGCAATGAAGCCTGAAGAGCCATTTTCTTCTAGAAATGTTTTAACTACAAAACCAATTTATTTATAGAGATATGGCTTTTCATATTATCTATTGTTGTTTTGTGAGCTCTGGAAGTATATGTATTTCAAGGAATTCATCCATTTCATTTAACATGTGAAATTTATTTGTATAAATTTGTTTATAGTATCCCTTATTGTACTTTTAATGTCGTAGGATTTATAATGATGTCAACACTCTCATCACTCTTTTTTTTTTTTTAAGTAGGCTTCATGCCCAGTGTGGAGCCCAAAGCAGGGCTTGAACTCTTGAGCCTGAGATCAAGACCTGAGCTGTAAATCAAGAGTCAAACACTTAACCAATTGAGCCACCCAGATGCCCCTCATCACTCATATTTCTTATTAAAACTTTTTAAATGTTTATGTCCTTTTGAGAAAGAGAGAGAGAGAGAGAATAAACATCATGAGCAGGGGAGAGGCAGAGAGACAGAGACACAGAATCCAAAGCAGGCTCCAGGCTCTGAGCTGTCTGCACAGAGCCTGATGCAGGGCCCAAACTCATGAACCACAAGATCATGAACTGAACTGAAGTCCGACACTTAACTGACTGGGCCACCCAAGTGTCCTGTTTATGTTTTCTGATGAGAGGTTGGATGTCATTCTTTGTTCACAAAAACTGTCTTTTTCTGATCTGCTTTTAAGATTTTATCTTTTTTTAAAATTTTTTTAATGTTTTTATTTATTTATTTTTTATTTTATTTATTTATTTATTTATTTTTTTTGTCAACATTTTTTATTTATTTTTGGGACAGAGAGAGACAGAGTATGAATGGGGAGGGGCAGAGAGACAGGGAGACACAGAATGTGAAGCAGCCTCCAGGCTCCGGCTGTCAGCACAGAGCCCAACGTGAGGCTCGAACTCACAGACTGTGAGATAATGACCTGAGCTGAAGTCGGACGCTTAACCGACTGAGCCACCCAGGCGCCCAAGATTTTATCTTTATAAATACTTTTAATCAATTGGATTATGAAAGGACTTGATGTAGTCTTCTATATCAAGAAGATGTAGAATTCCTTTTGCTTGGAATTTCTGAACTTTTTCGGTCACTGAGTTTCTGATTTTCATCAAATTTGGGAAAATGTTGGCCATGTTTTTCTTCAAGTATTTTCTCTTTTTCTGACACTTGCTTTCTTTATGTAATTTTAATCATAGACTTGTTAGGGTGTTTGAAGTTGTCCTATAGCCCACTGAGCCTGCTTATCTTTTTTTCCTTTTTTTGCTGTTTTCTGGTATTTTTGATTTCTGTTTTTTGAATAATTTATATTATTGTTCCTTCTAGTGTACTAATGTTTTCTTATGGAGTTTATAGTTCATAGTAATTTGCTTCAGTGTATTTTCATCTCTAGAAGTTCAATCTGAGTCTTTTAAATATCTTATATACTTCCTGTTACCATGCTCATTATAAATCCTACCTTCTTGAACATAACAGAGTATATTTATAATAGCTGGTAATTTTTGATAATAGTTGGTAATAATTTCTCTACCAATTTTATCATGAATCATTTTTAATGGTTAACTTTTCTCCTTCTTATGAAACATTTTCCCAGCTTTTTTAGGGGGGGTAGCTTTAGGAATTGGATACTAGATGTGAATTTTGCACTGTTTGATCCTGGGTTTCTTTCACTCATTCATTCATTCCTTGAATTATTTTTCAGTTTTATTTCAAGATACAATAAAAATTTTTAGAATTAGTTTGATCTTTTTTGAGATTTGCTTTTACATTTTGTGTCAATACCACAGTAGTTTTTGGTCTGGGACTAATTTGACCTTACTACAGAGGTGATATTCAGAATTCTGAGTACTCAAGCTGAGTACCCAAGATATGCAGGGTTTCTCTTTTCTGGCTGCCAGCATTATATGTTATCTATTTCCTTTTCCCAGCTTTGGTTAGTTTCCTCATAAACAAGCACTGATTGGTACTCACCTTTGTGCTAGAAGGAAGACCCTGAGGTTCTCTATAGTTCTATCTGTGCAGCTGTCTTTCTGTTATTGTGCTCTGTGAGTTTTAGCCCTT
Organism: Neofelis nebulosa; assembly: GCF_028018385.1. Classification (NCBI taxonomy): domain Eukaryota; kingdom Metazoa; phylum Chordata; class Mammalia; order Carnivora; family Felidae; genus Neofelis; species Neofelis nebulosa. Next base: position 87,571,004 of record NC_080790.1, read on the forward strand.
TGTGTCTCCTTTAAATTGTGAACACGACCTCCTCAATTCAAATGGACTGCTAGCCATGCTTTCAGTTTCCTTTCTCTATAAGTCGGTATGGAAACTTGAGGCAGTAAACAGTTTATCTTAAGAAACATATATTGACCTTCTCTAAGAAATCAACTGTCTTGTGTTGTCCGTTTTCCAATACCTGTAAATTGTTGTGTCACATATTTTGTTTCCTTTTTAGTTGTTTAAGGCAGAAAGATAAATTTAACATCTGTTACTCCATTATGGCTAACAGTGGAAATCTTTCTTTCGAGTCCACTCATATCTTTAACTTTATAAGAAATTTCCATGCCCTGTTCACAGTGGGCATATTATTTTACACTCCCACCTACATGTATAAATTTTCTGATATTCCATATCCTCATCTATGTTTAGTACTGCCAGTCCTTAAAAAAACTGTAGCCATTTGAGTTGTATACGTTGTTATGTTGTTATGGTTTTAATTTTCATTTTTCTTATATTTAATGTCCTCTGATGTTTCACATTGTCATTAAATATTTGTATATCCTCTTTTGTGAAATATATGTCCAAATAGTTTGATAAGATTTTATATTTGCTTGGTTGTCTTTTTATTTTTAAACTATAGGAACTCTTTATATATTTTAGTAACTGATCCTTTGTCATATGTTTTTTTGAAAATATTTTCTCAGACCATGGCGTGTCATTCCATGTTCTTAATGATGTATTTTGAGGAGTAGAAACTTTTAGTTTTGACAAGTGCAGTTTCTCAATGTTTTTCTTTAATGTTTATTGCTTTCTGTGTCCTAGCTATGAGACTCTTGCCTTCCCCCATGTCATGAAGAAATTCTCCTATTTTCTTCTAAAATCTTCATACCTTTGGCTTTTATATTTAGATTGTATAATCAACCTCACATTAATTTTTGTGTAAAGAGTGGGCATGAATCAAAGCTTTTTTTTTTTTTTCCTATGGATGTTCAGATTAAGCATCACCATTTTTAACAAGCTTCCAATTACTTTTGAGTTTCTTTAGTACATTAGTTGAAAATCAAATTGCTAAGTTTGTTTCTATTTCTGGGTTTTATATACTACTTTATTAATTTATTTCTTAATCCTCATGGCTGAAAAATCATATTGTCTTCATTAATATAGACTTATATTGTCTTGAGGTCAGATAGTATAAGTACTCCAACTTTGTTCTTCTTTATATGGTGGATATACTAGTTTCTTTGCATTTTGCTATAGAGTTTAAAAGAGCCTGTCAATTGCTGTAAACACATGGAGGGATTAAGTTTGAATAGGTTTAGATCTATAGATCAGTTTAACCAAAATTGATAATTTAACATTATTGATTCTCCCAAATTATGAGCATAATGTATACCTTTTCATTTATTCAGGTCTTCTTTAATTTCTTTCACCAATGTTTCTTTCTCTTTTTCTCAGTGTAATGTTCTTACATATCTTTTTAAAAGTATATTCCTAAGTATTTATTATTTTTGCACTATTGAAAATGGTATTTAAAAAATCTTATCTTCAATTTTTGGCTGCTATTTTATAGAAATGTACTTTTATGGTTCATGCCAATCTTAGTTTCCCACCTTTCTGTGATCAACAAAAGCTTGGCCAGATAATTCTCCATTTTTTTTTTTCTTTTCAGCTCCATGACTGCCAAAGCTCTGCTTATTTATCTACTTCCCACACCATCAAATAGTGACCCTTTACCTGTGCAAAGCTTGGAATGTTGGTATCTTGATTCTTGCAATCAGGAAATATCCTTACAGAAAAAGTAGCTATGAAATATGAGCTCATCTCCATGGTTTTGCCTCTCAGCTATCTTAGTCTGTTTAGTTTGGAGATATATATATATATATATATATATATATATATATCTGGATTTGGGTATATATATATATATATATATATAAACACAAAAATATATGATATAAACATAAAACCTAAAAACATATATATATATATATATATATTTTAATAATATGTAACATATAACATCAAATATATGATATATTATATATATACATATATATGTATATATACATATTATATATAAACACACAAAAATATATGATATAAACATAAAACATAAAAACATATATATATGTTTTAATAATATGTAACATATAACATATCAAATATATAATGATATATTATATATATACAAATATATGACATATATGTTGTATATGATGTATTATATGATTTACATAATAATATAGAGTATAAATTACATAGTTTTATCTAATATATATTTTATGACATATATAATATTATATGAATATTATATTAGATTTTATCAGCTTTTTATTTGTTTTCATCAGGAGTGTTAGTTTGCTATAAGCTACTATAACAGAAACAAAAGCATATCCATGGGTGACATTTTAGAGTTAATACTAAATGGATTAGAAATGGAGAGAGAAAGTGAGAGAATTAAAAATAATATTTTAAACCATTTCTATCACTTGTCTAAAATCTAGTTTGAAAAAGATATTTGGAATCTATTTGGAATACATGGAGCTGAAATAACTCACTTCCCACTCATATCCTATTATGTTTTATCTCTACTTCTTTATTTGTTCAGACTCTTCATGCTAATTTATGTTCTAATTTATGTAACACTAAGTCACCTTGCTTTTTCAGAGCCACCAGAGGTCAGGGCATCATTCACTGTTTTTTTCCTTTTATGTAAGTACTTAGGATAATGTCTTCCACATTCAGGAACTTGATAAATACTTGTTGAGAGGGAAGGAGGAAGAAATATTCATTTTTATAATAGTGGTTTCCAAGTTGAATATTATGTTTCTCTCAGCTGTACCTCATATGTGTAAATATAGTTAAATGTTTCTGTATAGGAATTCCTTCCTGGCATTTTCTGGGATTTTTCTACTCTTTTCCAAATCCCAGATCTTCTAAGAAATCATTTGAGAAATCAGGAAAACAGAAAGTATATATAATTCTCATATGAGAATTAATTTTTAACAAATAACAGACATAACCAGGTCACAGGACTCTACTGAAGACAAGTCAAAAGCAAAAGAGGAAAGGTTGACAATCAGTCAAGGGTCAAGCTCATCATTTCCATTAACCGGGAAAGAAACATACAGGAGAGAAGCAAGCATGTTCAAATCAGTCTCACTTGTACTAGTTGCCATATTATATGTGTTTTCTTGGGTCCAGACGCTGCTACTAGTGAGGCATGCTTGCAAGTAAAAAAAAAAAAAAAAAAAAAAATATATATATATATATATATATATATATATATATACATATATATATACACACACACAAATATATATTATGGCATATATAAATTCAAATATATATATTTATATATTTATATATTTATATATTTATATATTTATATATTTATATTTAGATGCATAGCATACTTTGTACAACTCTTGTAAATAGAATTCCAACAAATAGCAAGCTTTGGAAGCAAGAAAAAAAGTCCTTAAATTGGCAGTTTTATAAGGAGATTCTGTGGTGTGCTATTAACTTTGCTAGCTATAGGCTGTAATTCTTTGTAAATTCTTTAACAGAAGAGATGCAAAAAAAGAAGGTGATGATGTTGTGAAATATTGTGACATGGAGTTAGAAACTAATCTAAAATCTGAATTAAAAAAGCAATAGTTACTTCAACCAAAAAACCAGTATCAGAGCAAGTCAACAAAACCCAATGAAAAGATGCTATTGAACATATTAAACAATGATGTGACCAACTTCAACACAAAATTAAAGACATTTTCTATATCTAGAATAGTTATCATGAAACAAAGGTTAAGATTATGGAATATGGCAATTAATCCTTTGTTTCTTTAAATTTTATTTTAAGAATGCTAACTTAATGTTAAATATGTGTAGTATATTTCAATTTTTATAAAATTTTCTTTGTGTTAATATTCCCTCTATTTACTGCTTGTATTGTTAAATGTATTTGTCAAGAAGCGGTCACTTTCTGTATTTCTGAATATTTTGTGTATTTCCATGTTTTTTAGTATTTTGAAATATATCAACATATATTTATTAATAATAATATATTATACACTTAAATATATATATATATATATATATATATATATATATATATAACATTTGTATATACTTTTTAAGAAAACCTCTAAATAACACCATACAAAATGGTAGTGAAATCCTACCACAAGAATATGATGCCCTGTTTGCTCTGTTTACTATTATGGTAATTTGTTATACTAAAACACATAAATAAAGAGTTATGAAAAATGAGTAAAATTTAATATTAATAATACCTGGGATTTTTAATTTATCTTTCATTAATCCTCAATTTTAATATTGGGGATTTGGAAACATAATATACAATTATTGAATCTGCAGTTTTGTCCTTACAAATTATTTATTGTACTCTTTTCTAGGACAACGGAGTGTAATACTTCTCAAACATTTTTTCAACACTTAACCTAGGGTTCAATCAATGATAGAAGCAATGACTACATTTTGCAATAAGCTTGTTTTGAGATTTTATTTATCAAAGTTGTATGGCTCTACCCAAGTCAATAATCCATGATAAGATTCTAAAGTCTCTGAAGCTTGATAGCATTCAAGAATGCTTGATTGCACTATACAGTAGTAGATGGTCCAGTGAGGCTTTCATTTCACAAGACTGATTCACTTCCATGACCAGTTTTGAAAAAATGGAATTAAATTGATTACTTCATTATTTTTAGGATAGTTTTTTCTTGTTTATTAGCTTCTTTATCTTGCAGTATTTATTAGATTATTATTCTGGTGCAGATCAGGAAGTTAACTGCAAGGTACTCTTTTTCTAGTCACATTTACACCAAAAACAGACAAACAAACATCATAATAAGGGTGTAATTTTTGAACAAGAACAAATGAGACAGTCTAATTTTGTGGACTGGGGTGATGGTTGCCATACTTATCATTTTATCTTAAGAAATTTGTCTTCTATGCAACTTCATTTTATATATGGATGCAATCATTTTTCTGTAAGAGAGTCTATACACGTTAAGAAAAGTCATTCATAACTAATACTTATAGAATACTATGGAGCTTGGGAGGTCATAAGTCAAGAGAGGGATGTAAAGATTTAAGAAGAGAGATCCAGAAGAAACTTGAAAACATTGGGGCTACAATCAAAGGAAGAAAGGTATTTAAGGAAAACAAAGTTCTCAGTAATATCAAACATCCAGCGATCCCAGTGGAAATGAGGATGGATAGTAGCTATCAGAATAATCAGTTGTCGAGGTAGATTGTTGAGTGAAGTAAATGAGTGAAAAAAAAGTGATAAAATGTATATAATGTGTTGGGGATTAACCTCCAAGAATTTTAGCTATGGAAGATGACATAGGATTTTTATAAGCATGGAGAAGGCTCCAGCAATCTCTCTAAGTCTCAGTGTTTCTATTTATATAGATGGGATTTTAACATTAATAACACATTATCTGCTGACTTAGTATGGGAACTGAGTGAAGTAATCTATTTAAAGTGTTTATTCCATTATCACATACATAGTAAGCACCTAGTAAGTTTATTATTTTTAACTTTTGAAAATCTGAAGAAAGTACTATAGCATTTCTTTTTGTATTCATTCAGTTCCTTTGAATACTAGTTTTTTGGTGTGTTGCCTGTGTGAGCTTCTGTGAATTGAGAGTTTCTATTATTTGCCTTTTTAATTGAGTTATTTTTCCTTTGCTTATTATTTCCAGAAGTTTCAAACAAAATATGTTTCATTTATATATTCCTTTTTCTGTCTCTCTTCAGATTGCACACTAAAGGACACTATTTTTGACAGGCTTCCAACCTCACCACCTCCTGTGTTTTCTTAAAATCCAGTGGTATTTCAGTTTTAGATAATTATTTTTGCATTAGACCTCTAAGTACTTAGAAATTATTTATAGCAACTGTTTTAAGTTTCATAATCCTATTGTTTGTCATGTAGTTAGACCACAACTGATATGAATTTGATTAGTCTGCTCTGTACCCCGTTGCTCCTTTTATTCTAAAGGTAAACTTATTTCTTTTGTACCATTAAAGCTGTATTTTCCACCTAATTTCTGTAATGATTTCATGCTTTATATACATTTTTTACTCCCTTTGTAGAACTTCTATGGGATGGATTTTGGAACTTCCAGATTTGTCTTCCACGTTTCAATGTTTTTATTTTAATATCCATCTTTTGTTTCCCTTAGACAAGTTTCCATCTTAAAAATTTCATTCTCGGGGTGCCTGGGTGGCTCAGTCAGTTAAGCATCTGACTTCTGCTCAGGTCATGATCTCGCGGTTCGTGAGTTCAAGCCCCGCGTCAGGCTCTGTGCTGATGGCTCAGAGCCTGGAGCCTGTTTCAGATTCTGGGTCTTCCTCTCTCTCTGACCCTCCCCCATTCATGCTCTGTCTTTGTCTGTCTCAAAAATAGATAAACGTTAAAAAAAATTAAAAAAAAATTCATTCTCAGCAAGACTCTTAATTATATCACTCAGTCTTTAATTTTTTGTTTCCATGACAATACTTGAGAGCTTTAAGAACTCTTGAGATTTTTTTCCTATTAAGTGCTTCCTTTACATCTATTTATTCCTCTCTTTCTTTTCATCCTTCACCTGCTTCTGCTCCTCTTCCACCTGCTCTTCTTCTTCCTCATTCTCTTTTTCTTCCTCCTCTCTCTTGGCTTATGTTTTAATGGATTATATCTCAGTTCTTGATAAAGACTGTTTATTTCAAGATTTTCCTTTCCCATGCCATTAATTTTATTTCCTTAGGGTTTGGTCTATTGTTATCTGTATTTTATGCCCCTTTCTTAGGGTTTGATTCTTGAGTATCTATAAAAAAATTGTAGATAAGGGTCCAAATTGAATATATTATTAAGTATAGTCATTTTTCTTGCTCACAATGACAATCCCTGGAAAGAAATAAAGCTCCACATTAAGAATACCACATCTGGTGATTTCAGGAGACCAGTGTGATGGCAATGAAGTTGGAATTCACAAATCATTTATCCTCTAGGTTGGGAGTCTTCCTATACCTCGCATGGTTTTCTGTCACCTAAGACTGTTTCTCCAGACCAAGAGTTTCTAGTGTTAGAACTCCTACACCAGAAGGCTACATTTTTTGTTTCATTCTGGAGGCAAACATGGAGGAGGATGGAGGAGAAAGATGATGACCCTAAAAGAAAAATTTCCAAACAGAAAATAAAGTCTTTAAAGTAACAGAAACTTTAAAACATATTCTTTTAGAAGATGAAGGAATCAGGAAAAATGTGGTAAGCAACGTGGAAAACATAATTATCATAACATTTAAAAGAAAGAAGAGTATCAAGTTACACAGTATAGCTTACCCTTCCCAATATTAGTTAAAAACAAGAACCCAATATTAAAATATAGAAGTATTTTACCTTTTCATCCAAGATCTGGACATTCTGCCTCATCTTTGCTTGTTTGTGTTCTTAATATGTTTTTTCTATGTTTTGACATAAATTTAATCTTTCCTATATGAAAAAAGAGCCCCAACGAATGAAAGAAACATGTGGGCAAGAATTACCTCCAAAGAGTACTTTCATCAAGGTAGACTAGAAGAATTTAAATGCTTTAGGCATTTGATAAATACTATGTATAAAAAAAAGTAGTGAAACTGCCTGCATCATAGATGAAAATAAGTATAAACACGATGGAAGTGTTGCTTGCAGTTTCTGCTGTGAACAGGGAGTATAAATTAGAATCATTTGATGTAGCATCAGAAGTTTGGGGTAAAATCAGAATGCAGAAAAGTAAATGAAAGTTGGATAAAGTAATGAAAAACCAAGAAGAAACATTGAAGCCAAAGAAAAAAGGGGAAAGAAAGGCAAAATCAAGATGAGTATTAAATTTCATAAAAAACATGGAGATCAGAGAAAAAAATGATCTATAGATTGATGAGCTCCACAGATGAAATAACAATTGGATATTTTTTTTTCCTTTTGAGGCAAAATATATTTGTTTATTATGTGGTATGGAACATTTGATTTTCACTGAAAGGTGCTATATCCACTGCACGTTCTCTCTCTCTGGTTCAAGGTTTCTGAGCCTCAAAACAAATCCATTAAAATTTGAAAAGCAAAACAAACAAAAAATGATGAACAACACTCCATTTTTTTTTCTTATTTGTGAAGATTCTCTAGTCATCTAATATAATGCTATGCAAGCTTAACTATTTTCCTGACAGATTCATATCAAAGTATGGAAAAAATCCAGCCAGAAGGCTGTAAATGATAGCCTTCATTTGATAAACAAACATTTCTTTCTCTTGTACTTTTTCAATGAAATCTCTGTGGTGCTTTTACTCAGTTTCCCTAATGACTGCTTCACTAGGCTTTCATTATGCATCCAACCCTTGAGGGAAGTGGAAGCATGGATGATCCTACCAAGAGTCAGCAAAATTAAGACATGGATGATTCAGTTTCTCCCATTACCTTCCTCCAGATTAACCTCTTCCCAGGGAATTAGTATGAGTGAGAAAAACTTCTCACGAAAACAAATTTAATCCTCATTAAGATTTTACCTGGTTAAAGGTTAAGGTTTTAACTCTCCCAAGAAATGCTTCAAAGTCCACAGAAATGAGTGAATTGAAATTCATATTCATAACAGGACTCTTTGTTGATAGGACCTTGTCTTAGGACCCTTCAATCTCATCTGATAAATATTTGCCCTCTGTAGCCAAGTATAGGGTTATCCTTTTAGAGAGACTGTAACATTAAAACTTCTTTTTTTCAGTCCTGTTTCCTTACTACTGAAGAAACTGCAAATAAAAATCTGGCTTCATATTTTCTAGCAAGTTATTTGTATTTCCATTCCCATACAAATATTTCATCTTGATTTCTAGGACCCTCAACTTGATCCTATTGGGGTTTGTTTCACATGGGCTTTGTTTTTCAGATGCAATAATACTGAATACCTGTTTTGAGGAATTCTCTACCTGTATATTTGTGTCTTCAAACCAAATATAATTCCTGAAACACCCGTTTCCAATTGCCCTATTTTCTACAAGAGTAGTTTTCCTGGGTGAACTTGGTGTCTCCACCTACTTGTATCTCCTACTTATGCTGCCCCTCAAAAAATTCATGTACACTCACTGTCTCCACATTTTCTTTCATTGTCTCTTGAGCCCAGTTCTGTCAGGCCCTGTCCCCAATATGCCAACAAAAACAATCCTTGTCAAGACCACCAGCCACCCCCATCTTTCCAAGGCCAACATTAATTTTCAGGACTTACTTGAATTGTCTTCAGTGGCACATGACACAGCTGATCACTCCTTCCTTCCATAAATACATTCTTCTCTTGAGATAACACAACACTGTCTCATGGTTCTTTCCCTCCCTTAAGTTATGTTCTTCTCAGTGTTCTTCTCTAGTTCCTTTTCATATCCCTACCATTTCAATGGTAAATGTCCCCAAGCCTCCCTTTTCTTTTTTCTCTCTCCTAAGATGATTTCATTCCGTGTCATATCTATAGATGTATTGTATAAACCAGGAACTCCCAAATTCATATTTACACACTAGAACTCCACCCTGAGTTCCTACCTCCAGCAATGCCCTCTTCATTTGTGTAGCTAATATGGATCTCTAAAACAATTGGTCAAAAATTAAACTTTTGACTCTTTAACTCACCACAACTCCCACCCAAATCTACTCCTCTCATGATTTTACATTGCTCAGTAAGTGGACACTCCAAAGTGACTCCAATTGATACCTCTGGTCCAATACCTCACCTTCCCATATAGTTCTAGCTTCTTGGCCATCCATTTTGCCACTTTGTAAGCTTGTTTCTATCTCAGAAGTAAGAGTAGAGAGCCTGCAGTAATGCTTTTTGTTGGGCTTTTAAAGACTCAAAAACAAAAACACAAACAAAAAACCACCCCAAAGACTAGTCCATGTTTTTAAAGTTCTAGAATTAATCCCAAGTCATTTTCTCACCTTTCTTAGGCACACATGCACAAATTCACACCAACTTCCTGACCCTGGTCACAGTTATCTTGCATGCAACTTTATCAATGCCCCACATTGGGAACAGTGCTTTGTACAGCTGTTTTTCTGCCACCACAAATGTTATGTTAGAAACTCATGTTCAAATATGGACTGTAGAGTGAAAATTGTCTCCATTTTCCCTAATCTTTTTCCTGTTTCTTTGGATAGCATTTTTGTCCACTGGCCGATAGCATCCATGAGTGACTATTTCTGTAGTTCTTTTAGCTTATGGAGATAAAAATTAAAGAGTGGTGTTATCTGTGATTTGGAAATTGTTTTTTGCTTGCCATTAGTTTTGGATCTCCCATTTTTCATAGAAAGAGACATTCTGTGCTGTGGTTTGTTCCATCTTTAATTTTATCAGCCATTAATTAAAAACAAAAAGATCACTAATGCACCCAGACTGAAAAGTTTCAATAAACAGTCAGATAGGAAGGGAATTTTATCATTTTTTCATTCTGAAATATGTATTTAATTTTCTATTTCGTCACTGTAGGAGGAAAATAATCTTGCCAAGGGCCAGGGCTTTGTGATAGGGAAAAATCTTGGTAAGCATTTGCCTCTTTGCAGTTATCTGCATTACTGTGAAGTGGCACAAAGGCAAGAGCCTACTCTCCGAAAGAGACAGAAAACACTCCGTGGGCAGCAATTCCATTTCTGGAATCACCATAGGTGTCATAGCTTATTATCTTTCACACAAAGTAGCACAGAGGAAAAAGTTTCCCATTAGACTTACCAGGGAAGGTTACTGCTGGAGACGATTCAGAGGAGTCATCCAAGCCCTCTCCCAGCCTTCAAGAATGTGTCTACATAATTTATTCCCTGCAGATGAGAACATTCTCTATTGTAAATGTGTCCAGAGAACCAACAAGTCTTCATTTCCTTAGGGCAATCAGAAAGGATGTGTTCATGTTTAATTTTCATTGTTAAGGGATTTAAAAACCTAGATAGATTTAACAATAAGATTCTGTGAGATTTTCATGGACAGAAATGACTTATCCTTATAGAAAGTCTATTCTGCCCCCAATCAATAGCCAGAATTAAAGATGTTGAAATGTAGGCTACTTATAGTTAGAAAAATAGGTAGGTAAATGCAAATCTATTGTTGTAGTAGTGCCACATCTCTAATTTCCTTGGTTGGATTAAGAAAATAAAATTAAAAAATCAGCTAAATTATAAGTAACTGTCATTTCTTTCTATGTTTTTTTAACAGTATTTGTTCCTGGGATATCTTCTTTATGCTTGTAAGCTGAGCTGTCAGCCCATATATTAATTTCAACTCATTTCTTATATAAAAATAAGGTAAAGCTGAAGTCCATCTGGAGAAACTTTATTAAAAGTTTCTAGACTCAGAATTGAGCCCATTTGTTGAGTTATAAAAGGCTGTATTACTCTATTCCCTCCCTTGTACAAATTTTTGTTCACAGAGCATTGACAGGTTGCAGGCTATTTTTGAGGCATTTCCAAAAGTGAAGTGACGGCAGAACTCAGATTGATGCAGTTCTTGGGTGTTCTTGATTAGTCACTAATTACCTCCGTGCTAGCCAGAAATGCCCCTACTGTCTCTCAGAATAGTACAGTTCAAAAAAGAAAGAAAGAGGAAGAAAGAAAGAAAGAAAGAAAGAGAGAAAGAAAGAGAGAAAGAAAGAAGAAAGAAAGAAGGAAAGAAAGAAAGAAAGAAAGAAAAGCAGCCATCATTTTTTTTAAATTTTTTTTGAACGTTTTTATTTATTTTTGAGACAGAGAGACAGAGCATGAGTAGGGGAGGGGCAGACCCAGAATCTGAAGCAGGCTCCAGGCTCTGAGCTGTCAGCACAGAGCCTGACGCAGGGCTTGAACCCATGGACAGTGAGATCATGACTTGAGCTGAAGTCAGCCACCCAACCAACTGAGCCACCCTGGTGCCCCAGTCATCAATATGTTTTTAAACTGCTTTGGTACCTGTCTTCCTGGTGTCCATTAGTTTACTGTTTCACTAAAAGTGGAATGAAGGGGATTTGGTACAAGCTGTTAACGCATGGATGACAGTTCAGGTAGCACCTTATAATTTCTGCTAACAGAAATAAAACTATCAGAAGTTAATTAATTTTATTTTTGTTGAATAGAGAGCCTGTCACATACTGGATGTTTAATAAGTTTTTACTAACTATGTAAAGGAATAAGTGCACGATTATTGTAGAACTGGTGCTTCTATTATCCTTAAATGTGAGTTAGTTTAGTTTAGTTCCCCACCACCACCCAGTGGACTACTTTGGCTGCCGTTTGCATAAGGATTGATGCTGACTGAGAGAGAGAGCCAAAGTCAAAGTCAAAGTCAAAGATGATTGCGCCTTACTTGAGGGAATGAAATGGGTGCCAAGTAGTTCTCTGCAAAGCTGAAATTGGCTGCTTTTGCAGAATTTGGATGTGGAAAAATATGAAATGATTTTGACCAGCTAATGTAATTCCTTTAAGATTCTAGTTTTACAACAGCTTTTAATATTTAAAAAGAGAGGGACACTGGATGTCATTGTTTAGCAATAGCTAAGACATGAGTAAGACATCTAAATTATTTTCACTGGAAAGAAATTCTCTGTTATGTTCGCCACGTTGATTCTTTCACCTTCTCCTTTCTCCCTAGTGGAGAATTCTACCCTTGTCTCCTAATAAATAGACTGAAGATAGAGAAACACCTTCCCCTCTTATTGTGTGACTCTGCCTGTCTTTGCAGCCTCCTTTTGCAGCATTAGTTCTTTTTCTCTTCCTGCTGGCTATCCCAGCCTCCTTCCATACTCACCAGCCTCAGCCCTGCCTCCCTCTCAACCACTGGCATCTCTTCCTCAGGCAGGACCTTCCCTGCCCCTCCACTGACTCAGCTGTCATCATGGCCTCTCTTGCCACAGGTGTGCCTACTTCAAAGTGTTCCTTCAGATGTGCTTTTATGTTTTTTGTATTTGTCTGATTATTGGATTCTTCATTTTCCCCTAAGCCATAATCCTGATGAAGGAAGGGACTGGTCCTGCTATGCTCATGATGACTCTCCTGCTACTCTAGCATGATGCCTGGCCCATGGCAGGTACTTGATAAATATTGGCTGATTAAACAAATGAATGAAGAGACTCACATTTCAGACAGAGATGATCTCCACCATAGCAGGTCTGAAAAATAAAAGGGATAGCTTCAGTAAAACATTACTTGTACAAAAAGGATTAGCCAGTAAATTTGTGAGTTCCAGAAATCTCTTTCCCCTCAAAGAAATGTTATCGTTAGAAACTCTTTTAGCCTCATGTTAAGAAACTCCTAGTCTCTGATCCAAAAGCATCTGGAAAGGTACTATTACTTACATACTAATAAGCTAGGTTCTTTAATACTTGAACTTAGTATGCTGGAGGCATTATTCCACTTACTGGAAGGGAGACAATAAGGAAAAGGCCATTCTGGGAACTGAGAACATTTTCTGTTGCAAAGAGCCACAAAATGACACTGAAACATCTGCTGCCCTCAGATGTGTGAGGATTTTGGTGACCCCCAGATGACTGGGCTTTAATGGCTGCATGGGACAGAGGACACAGAACCTTAAGACACAGCAAAATGGGGATTTAAATTGGAAACCTGTATAAAGAGTTAGAAACATTGATAAGCTACACCTTCAGTGAAAGAGTGGGCAAGAAAGAAATCTTCTTGCCAATGTGAGGAAATTCCAATGGCATTAATCCATCTGAGTTTGGCTCTGGAGGGAAAAACTTACCTAAGAATTGACTTATAACTTTAGGCTTTTTAATGTGGTTTTAAAATATGAATTTACATGCCATCTGATCAGAGCAGTTCCCTTGATTGGAAGGGTACAAAACCTTTGTACAGTTGTGTGCTCAACTCAAAATGAGACTTTGCAGATAGAGGTAGAAATAAGATGAACTCTGAATCCAGTATCACACACATACACATACATTCATGCACACTCATGCACACACAAGGGAACAAACCACCATGAGTGGAAGAAACAGGTAAGAAACAACAGCAGTAGAGTTAAAGTCTGCACTGCTTTTTTCTTTTTCTTTTTTCTTATTTTATTTTTTTTCTTCTTCTTATTTTTAATTCTAATATAGTTAACATATAGTGTTATATTAGTTTCAGGTGTACAATATAGTAATTCAACAATTCTATACATTATGTCATGCTAATTGTGATGAGTACTCTTTTAAAAAAAATTAATGTTTAATTATTTTTGAGAGAGAGACACATACACAGAGCATGAGCAGGGGAGAGGCAAAGAGAGGGAGACACAGAATCTGAAACATGCTCCCAGCTCTGAGCTATGGTGTGGGACTTGAACTTGGAAACTGGGAATGGTGAGATCATGACCTGAGTTGAAGTCACTTAATGACTGAGCCACCCAGGTACCCCTTGTGATGAGTACTCTTAATCCTCTTCACTTATTTCATCCCCTCCCCCGCCTCTCCTCTGGTAACTATCATTTTGTTCTCTATAGTTAAGAGTCTGTTTCTTGATTTGTCTCTCTTTTTTTCCCATTTGCTAGGTTCGTTTTGTTTCTTAATTCTACATATGAGTGAAATCATATGGTATTTGTCCTTCTCTGCCTTGCTTATTTTGCTTAGCATTATAGTCTCTAGCTCCATCCACATTTATATGGTAAATTAATCTTTCACAAAGGAGAAAATAATATACAATGGGAAAAAGACAACCTCTTCAACAAATGGTGTTGGGACAATTGGACAGCAATATGCAAAAGAATGAAACTGGACCATTGGCCTACACCATATACTCACTTTGACTAAATGATTCAGCTATTAGAACTATGTGGAACTAAATAAAAGAAGTGTAATTAAATGTTTAAAGCTGTCAAAGAGGAAATAAGATATATAAACCAGGCACAATTTGTTACACAAAATGACTAAATATAATCAGAAAAAATTCAAATACAACTTCTAGTAGTGACACATTTACATTGGAATGAAAACCTCGGTGTATGACACATAAAATTGGAACTGATGAAAAAGGAAAGAGTAAAGTAAAAGATGTGAAGAACTTGCCCATGATGAAGCTTGGAGAAGCAGAGAGAAAATATGAGAGAGAAATGGAAGATAAAATCCATAGGTTGGATATACATCTAATTGGAATTCTAGATAAAGGATATTGAAAGAATAAGGGAGAAATATTTGAAAATATAAAGGCAGGGAAAAAAAGAAAACCCTTAATCCTCAGATTCAGAAAGTGTAATGACTCCAGATAAAATGAAATCCACACCTAGATTCAGAACATGAAAACATATAAAGACAGAGAGAGACAGACAGTAAAAGCAGCCAGGGAGGGAAGATAAGTCACCTACAAAGGAAAGGCTTACTGCTCTCTTGATCATCTGTTGAAAGATAGACAATGGAAGAACAATATCTTCAACTGTACTGAGAAAAAATAAATAGCTGTCAACCTAGAAGTCTACTCATAGTAAGTCCTTCTTTCAAGAATGGTAAAGAGATTTTTGAATTAATAAAAACAGAGATCACCAGAGAACTTCTCCAAAGGAATTTGTAAAGGAAGTATTTCAGGAGAATTGTGCACAACCCTAGATCAAAGGTCTGACTTACAAGAAGCAATGTAGATACCAAAGTCAATGAGAAATGCTGATCTCACAGTTACTCTAACAGGCAATATCCTAAGCCCTTTACATGATTTAGCTCTTTTAATCCTCACTCCTGCACTATGACTTAGATCCTATCATCAAACAAGTTTAACTTGTCTAAGATTGCAAAATTAATATGTGGCAAAGGGATTCCAAGCAGGAACTGTGCTTGCAGATCCAGCTGCTAACTGCTGTGTTGTGCTGAATAACAATTATTGACATTATAAAACAATAATGATTATAGCTAAAATGTGAGAAAATGCAAGGTTACCACAGAAATACTGGGAATTGCAAATAAGTTGAAGACGACTAGAATTAAGTCCTAAGATCATCGCATTGTTCCTTAGTAAGGTAAAAACACTGAACTTTAGTTAACATGAGTGGTAAATTTTCTAGTATAATCACTGTAAGAGTGTACAAACAACAATAATTTCCAAGCAAAGAGAAGAAGAAATAATTGAATGAGAAAAATAAAAGAATACATATTTCAATTGCAAAGAAGCAAAGAAAAGAAATTTGAAAACTTTACAGGAAAAATAGCAAAAACATAATAGGATGAAAGAAATAATTCCAAATATATCAGCATCATTAGAAATGTAAAGAGACTGAATGTTCTGTTTCAAAGACAAGGCTTAGCATTGTGGATTTTAGAAATTTATTCTCTTTATAAGAGATAAATATTTAAAATTAAAACACAAAAGAGGCATAACCTGCAAATACTTAATCAAAAGAACTGGAATAACTATATTAATATCTGAAAAGATAGATTTAAGTCAAATGAATTAATAATGATAAAAAGAGGTCATTACACAATGTAAAATTTTCCAATGTTTTGGAAGACATAGAAATTCTTTATTTATGTGGCAGACGTTCAAAATATACAAAGCAAAAACAGATTTACAAGACGGAAAGATCACTGTTTGTGAGATATTTTGATATGCCTCTCTCAGTAATTGAAAAATCAAACCAAAAACTTCAGTAAGAATATAAAAGATTTCAAGAGAAAGTTAGGAAGCTTTGCCTCATGGACTTGTATAGAATAATGAATACCTCTACCTATTTCTTTATGTATATTCAAAAAGATTAATAGATTCAACCATATTACATAGGTGTGTGCATAATAATATTCTCAAGCAAACAAGAAACATTTATAAAAATTAAACTTAACAAATTTAAAGTATTATCTAAAAATCCATTCTTACAGTATAATTCAATAAAATTAGAACACAACAGCAAAGTTCCATACATGTGGTAATTTAAGGTAATAAAAGAAATCAAAATAAAATTTGGAAAAGATTTATAACAACGGTTTGAAATTTATACACAAATAACTTGGGGGTTGTGGGAAAATAGCATTTAGAAAGAACTTTATACATTTAATATCATTTATTAGAAAAGAAGGTATAAAATTAATGAGTTAATACAATAGAAAAAGTGCAAAAGGATGAATGCAAAGATAGAGGAAGGAAGGAAGTAATAATGATTTGAAATGAATGCCAGAAGTACATATTTATACTACAGAAGATTGACAGCCAAGTTTTTTTCTTAGCAGATTTATAAAGTACATACATATATGGATAATAGAAATCTGAATCATGCTGATATCTCACTGTAGATCACTAGAGTAGCAGTGGACTATTCAATAATCATGATACTGATTACATATAGCAGAATAAAATTATATCATGCACTATACAATGCTTGTTAGATAATATAAGGGAATGTCTTTGTGACTTTAATATAGGGAAAGATTTCATCAATAAAAAATGATATGAACCATAAACAAAAGATTGGTACATTCAAGCTCTTTACAATTAAAAAAAAATTAAACTTTTGTTTGCCTGAAAACACCAAGTGAGAATAAAATCAACTGGAAACAGTTCAATGACCCATAAATAATAAAATGTGTAAATTAATTAAAGTATGTTAATAACATTAAATTTCATGCAAAAGTAAAGATGACATACAGCTAAAGTCAGTATGGTAAATATTAAAAATATAATATAAGTGAAAGAAGCTTATCATAGACTCTTATATATAACATGATTTTATATAAATGAAGTGCAAAACATACTACTATAAATAAATACATATAAATTTGGTATGTTTTGAACTTATCCATGCATATGTGTATGTATATATACACATATACATATATATATAACTTTCAATATATTCGTATTTAGGAATGAAAATATGTGGTAATTAGCAAAAGTGAACAAAAATTATTCTACTGCCATGAAGACATATGTCTATATCTCCACTTTATATATGTATTCTTTATGAGTCCTTATATTTAGACGTCATGAGTCTGTATCTCCACCTTTTTAATGTGGATGGGGATGTATCTGGCCTTGGTCAATGGAACATTATCAAACGTAATGCAAACAGAGGTGTGAAAAGTGCCTGAAAAGTAGGGCTTCGGTTTTTGCATAACTTAGCACCCTAAAATCATTTGTGTGAGTCTGTCCTAGCCTGATGGAAGGTGAGAAGTACAACAGGTACACACCTGGGACTCCTATGGTACTGGAAACATTCTATTTCTTCCATTTCAAATAATTCTATGGATTCTTATTTTAAATTCTATTTTAGTTTATTTATTTATTTTGAGAGAGAAAGTGTAAAGAGGGGGAGGGGCAGAGAGAGGGAGAGAGGGAGAATCCCAAGCAGGCTGTCATCATGAAGCCCAACACAGGGCTCAAACCCTTGAACTGTGAGATCATGACCTAGGCTGAAGTCGGACACTTAACTGACTGAGCCACCCAGGAACCCCTGTATTCATCATTCATTTTTTTACTATCCTTCAATTGTATTCATATCCCTTTTTTACTTTTTAATTCAGGATACATTTTAGTAGAAAGCTTTTTAAAAAGGAATAAATTCTTAAATTTTATAACCAATTAGATGTTCATTAGAAACTGATTAAATAAATATAGTTTTAATCAAACTAAAATTGAGTTTACAACAGCAAACACTTACCAAAACTGTGCTTTAACAAGAAGAGTAAAAATTCCAGAATGAAATTCTTTTACATATAGAGGAAGGAGAGCAAAATAATTGATAAATATGAAGATAAATCTTAAATATCACTGAATGTATAAAATAATAACAACAATAACTTATTTGGATTTAAAAAATCAGCAAGTAGGATACAACAGCAACATGAAAAAACATCGACTGTGTTCTATACACTAGCAATAACAATTAAAAATTGAAATGAAAGAACAGACTTACAATAGAATACCGTTATAAAATACTTAGAGATACATTTAACACATATACACACAAGCTATACAGTGAGAATTATATAACATTGGTGAGAAAAATATTAAAGATCCAAACAAATAAAGAAATATACAAAGTTCATGGACTAGAAGAATTTACATTCTTAAGATGTCAATTCTTCCTCAAATTTTATTTATTTATTTATTTATTTATTTATTTATTTATTTATTTATTTATTTTGAAGAGTTATTTAAGTCTTTATTTTTTAAATTTTTGTTTTTTTAATATAATTTATTGTCAAATTGGCTAACATATCGTGTGTAAAGTGTGCTCTCGGTTTTTGGGGTAGATTCTGTGGTTCATCTTTTATATACAACACCCAGTGCTTATCCCAACAAGTGCCCTCCTCAATGCTCATCAGACATTTTCCCCTCTCCCCCACTCCCTCAATTTGTTCTCTGTATTTAAGAGTCTCTTATGGTTTCTCTCTCTCTCTCGGTTTGTTTGTAACTATTTATTTCCCCTTCCCTTATGGTAGTTTCTCAAGATCCACATATAAGTGAAAACATATGATATCTGTCCTTCTCTGAATGACTTATTTCACTCAGCAAAATACATTCCAGTTCCATCCACGTTGCTTAAAATGGCATGAGGTCATTCATTCTTGTTGCAAAGTAGTATTCCATTGTATATATAAACCACATCTTCTTTATCCATTTATCAGTTGATGGACATTTAGTCTTTCATAATTTGGCTATTGTTGAAAGCACTGCTATAAACATTGGGGTACATGTGCCCCTATGAATCAGCACTCCTGTATCCCTTGGATAAATTCCTAGGAGTGCTATTGCTGAGTCATTGGGTAGTTCAATTTTTAATTTTTTGAGGAACCTCCACACTATTTCCAAAGTGGCTGCACCAGTTTGCATTCCCACTAACAGTGCAAGAGGGTTCCCGTTTCTCCACATCCTTGCCAGCATGTGTAATTTCCTGAGCTGTTCATGTTAGCTACTCTGACGAGTGTGAGGTGGTATCTCAGTGTGGTTTTGATTTGTATTTCCCTGATGATGAGTGACGTTGAGCATTTTTTTCATGTGTCTATTTGCCATCTGGATATCTTCTTTGGAAAAGTGTCTATTCATGTCTTCTACCCATTTCTTCACGGGATTATTTGTTTTTTGGTTATTGAATTTGGTAAGTTCTTTATGGATTTTGGATACTAGCCCTTTATCTAATACGCCATTTGCAAGTATCTTTTCCCATTCTGTTGGTTGTCTTGGTTTTGTTGATTGTTTCCTTTGCAGTGCAGAAGCTTTTTATCTTGATGAGGTACCAATAGTTCATTTTTGCTTTTAATTCCCTTGCCTTTGGAGATGTGTTGAGCAAGAAATTGCTACAGCTGAGGTCAAAGAGGTTGTTGCCTGCTTTATCCTCTACGGTTTTGATATCTCACATTTAGGTCTTTTACCCATTTTGACTTTATTTTTGTGTGTGGTGTAAGAAAGTGGTCTGGTTTGATTCCCCTTCATGTTGGTGTCCAGTTCCCCCAGCACCATTTGCTAAGGAGACTGTCTTTTTTCCAGTGAATGCTCTTTCCTGCTTTGTCAAAGAATTAGTTGGCCATACATTTGTGGGTCTAATTCTGGGTTCTCTATTCTATTGTATTGGTCTATGTGTCTGTTTTTGTGCCAATACCATACTGTCTTGATGATTACAGCTTTGTGGTAGAGGCTAAAGTCTTGGATTGTGATGCCTCCTGCTTTGGTTTTCTTCTTCAAGATTGTTTTGGTATTCATGGTCTCTTGTGGTTCCATATAAATTTTAGGATTTTTTGTTCTAGCTTTGAGAAGAATGCTTGTGCAATTTTTATTGGGATTACATTGAATGTGTAGATTGCTTGGGTAGTATTGACATTTTAACAATATTTACTTCCAATCCATGAGCATGGAATATTTTCCCATTTCTTTGTGTTTTCTTCAATTTCCTTCATAAGCTTTCTATAGTTTTCAACATATAGATCATTTACATCTTTGTTTAGGTTTATTGCTAGGTATTTTATGGTTCTTGGTGGAATAGTAAATGGGATCAATTTCTTGATTTCTCTTTCTGTTGCTTCATTTTTGGTGTATAGAAATGCAACCAATTTGTATACATTGATTTTATACCCTGTGACTTTGCTGAATTCATGTATCAGTTCTAGCAGTCTTTTTTGTGGAGTCTGTTGGGCTTTCCATGTAGAGTGTCATATCGTCTGTGAAAAGTGAAAGTTTGACTTCTTTGCCAATTTGGTTGCCTTTTACTTCATTTTGTTGTCCGATTCCTGATGCTAGAACTTCCACTATGTTAAACAACAGAGGTGAGAGTGGGCTTCCTTGTCATGTTCTTGATCTCAGTGGAAAAGCTCTCAGTTTTTCCCCATTGAGGATGATATTAGCTGTGGGCTTTTTATATATGGCTTTTAATATATATAATTATGTTTCTTCTATCCCGACATTCTTGAGGTTTTTTATTAAGAAAGGATGCTGTATTCTGTCAAATGCTTTTTCTGCATCTATTGATCAAACTAATTTATATATCCAGAACAATTCAATAAAAATCCCAGATTCCTTTTAGAAATTATTAAACTGATTCTAAAATTTATATGAAAAAAAAGGATTAAGAAAAGCCAAAAACATTTTGAAAAAAGAAAACAAATTTGGAGGAATTTCACTACTGTATTTCAAATCATATTTTGCAGCTACAGGAATTAAGGAACTGTGATATCAGAATAAGAATAAATAGTAGAGGCATCTGGGTGGCTCAGTCTGACTCTGGATTTGGGCTCAGGCTATGATCTCACTGTTGGTGGTGTTGAGACCCACTTCAGGCTGTGTACTGATAATGTGGAGCCTGCTTGAGATTCTTTCTCTCTCCCCTCTCTCCCTCTCTCTCTTTCTGCTCCTCCCTCACTCTCTATCTCTCTCAAAATAAGTAAATAAACATTTTTTAAAAAGAATAAATACTAGATCACTAGAAAAGAATAGAGAGTCCAAAAATAGACCATTTATATACTTAACTGATTTCCAACAAAGGGGTAAATGTAACTCGATAGAGAATCATCTTTCTAACAAATGGTCCTGAAATAACTGGATATCAATGCAGACAATAAATAAATAAACCTTGACCCTTATGTCTTACCATATGCCAAAATTAACTCAAAATGATCATACCCCTAAACATAAAAGTTAAACTACAATAGTAGAAATAATAGAACAAATATTTGTAACTTTGGGGTATGTAAAATTGCATAGGTCAGATGTAAAAATCAGGAGTCATAAAAGAAAAAAAATAAGCCTTTAAAAAGTTACAATTTTTACCCCTTATAAAATTTTTAATGTTTATTTGTTTTTGAGAGACAGAGACAGAGTGCAAGCAGGGGAGGGGCAGAGAGAGAAGGAGACACAGAATCCAAAACAGGCTCCAGGCTTTGAGTTGTCAGCACAGAGCCTGATGTGGGGCTTGAACCCATGAAGTGTGAGATCATGACCTGAGTCTGAGCTGGACGTTTAACCAAATAAGCCACCCAGGCGCCCCAACAACTTATACCCTTTAAAAGACACAACGTTTAAAAAATGATAAAACAGTCAGACTGGGAGAAAATGTTTGCAGTATGTATCATATCAAAAAGGCTTGTATCAAGGATGTATAAAGAGCTCTTACAACTCCATAAGAAAAAAAGAAATAACTCGATAAAAATAGGCAGAAGATTGGAACATTCAAAGGTACATCAATGGCAAATGAACTCATAAATATATGCTCAACAACATTAATCATTAAGGAAATGAAAATATAAACCACAGTGTGATAACACTGCACATTCAGTAGAATGCTTAAAATTTAAAAGTCTGAAAACTTTAAGTGTTGGGATAAATATAGAGAAATTAGAAGTCTCATATGTTGGTGGGGGGATATAAAATGGTACACTTATTTTATAAATAAGTTTGGGAATATTTTTTGAGTTAACCATAGAGAATGTGATCCAGAACCTAGTTGTGGGTTTTTACTGAAAAGAAAAAGTTGAGTTGACAGAGTATTTCCCATATGTACACAGAGTCCATGTTTTCTTTATTTGTAGTATATAGACTTGCACCTGGTAGAGTTTTAGATATAAATTAATTCATATTCTTCTGACCTGCCTCCACTGTGTATCTCCTTTCACCTTTGGAGATCCTCACTGAAATGTGAATGTATTATCTGTGAGGGGCAAACCTCTCAGTGATTAGGCTTGTTTTCAGGGGGAGGAAGAAGGATCTAGAAAATGTCTTCTTGGAGACAACAGACTGTTGTCTCCCAACTTCTGCCACAAAGCTACTTGTACACACGTTGAATTTCCCTAGAATTTTACCCCATTCTCTTCTCACTTATTAGTACCTGGCTGTCCTCACCTGTCTAGTAGCTTCTAATGTTGGCTCTGATGAACAAACTGCTGGCTCTCCTAACCTTAACAGACCTCTCTGTAGCATTTTCACCTGTGGACCATGTCATCCTTCTCTAACTCCCTTTTCCCTTTCCTTTGGGTTCTATGGCACAGGTTTGTCTTACATTTCTTGCTATTCTGCATTTTCTTTCACTGCCTCCCCTTCTGCCTGTGTTGTAAATTATTCATTTTATGCATTTGATTTAGTTTTAAATTGGATCTCTTTTTTTACACACATCTCTATTATTCTGGATTTATCTGTTTTCCTAGGTGATTTTATCTCTTTTTTCCCCAACAGCTTCCTCGCTAATTTACAAATATATCCAAGTCTACACCAGAAATTAACATTTCTTTTTATATCTTAGAGAAAAATATACTGGCCATTTGTTTAAGATTGAGTCTTTCACATTTCCCCTCCCCTTACAACCACTTTTTCTTATCATATTAATTATGTCATCTTCTATAACTTTATCTCCTGGCTCCTTCACTTCAGCTTCTCTCTCTCTTTCTCTCTCTTTCTCTGTCTCTCTCTCTGTCCCCCCCTTTCTCTCTCTCTCTCTCACACACACACACACAGAGTTACAGTTTGTGACTATATATATATATATATATATATATATATATAACTGTAAAACTAAAACCAATTTTTCCAGGTTTCTCTTCCACAAGTCTTTCAAACTATTTGTCTCACACTCTCCAATATTATTCTCCATTCTGTAGAGATAAACGTTAAAAGTTAGAGCCCTGAATGAATTTTTTTTCTGAAAATTATTGCAAGCAATTGAAAATAAGGAGTTGCAGCCCAAAATATCTTGCAACTATAACTACAGAGCTCACTGCAGTGATTACTGTAATGTGCAGTGTGGCAGAGTTACAGTTGCCATGGGAACCATAAATTTGATTTTCTGGGGTTTTGTGTGTACAAAATCTCAACTATAATACTGCCTTCACATATTGTCTTTTTCATCTGTTATACATGTACTTGGGTCCAAAGTAGGTCACCCAAACTAAAGACAGAAGTGTTGTCTGCTTTCTTCAAAGATCTCTGTGTTACATCAGCAGTATCAGAGTTAATTCAGAAAGTGCATATATAAAAATTATTTTTGATCTTACTTCAAACATAATAGATTGATGTCTTCCAACCCAGCTTATACCATTCCTTGGAATAAAAATCCCCTCTATATTTTCAGCTTTTGATCTATTCACCTTTAAAATGTTTATGAGACTTGGTGCTATTTGCGTGGATGACAGGCTATGTAGTCTTATCAATGTTTTGTTCGTTATCTTTTGTTTTCTGATAATTCCTTGATATGTTATTTCTGAGTAGATTATCTCTTGGCTTCAGTCTTTTAATAGAATGAAGCTCATCTCATCACCTGAAAAGTAATGCTTTAACTAATACCCATAGTACAGTGTTCTTTTCTATTTATATGAGCTCTTTGAAACACTGGGAAATCATATCTCTAGGACTTTAATGAAGAGAAAGTTTGAATTGCTGTGGATATAAAGTCCTGGTAGACTCTAGATTTAGTTTTTACTCCCTGTTATGGGTCTGCCTTGACATAGCAGGAAACGTTGGCTTTCTCATTAACTACAGAAACACACACGATGTTCCAAGTTTATTTGGTTACAGTGAATCAGAAGATTATTTTCATCTATTTTTCCCTGGAGAAAGGTCAAGAAGAATTTCTCATGACAAGCTTTGTCATGGCTAACAGAAGCACCTCATGTTATTTAGCTGTTGCTTCCACATATTTTATTATGAGTGAGGGATGTTCATGATCGTTTGCTCAATAAACTCGGACACTATACTGTTTTACCTTGGAGACTTTACATTGTTGCAATTTTCTCATTTCTTTCATGTAGGTAGACAAATTCTAAGTTCAACCACTCTCAACAGAGCTCTGGAGTTGTTGATTAAAACCCTGCTTGACTGAAAGCATTTTTAAAATAATTGTTTGAATAAAAACATAGAAAAGAATATGACAGTTATATTGATGCTGGTTTCAGTAAGATGTATTGTGATGTATTGCACTAGCCACAACTAAATTAACACTTCAGAGACAAGATGACATATTTAACAAACTCAGTCATTTGTAATGATGAGAGGGTGACTCATCACAAACTATTCAAAGACAAAGACAGCATTCATTGTGTGAACATGTCTGCAGGCGGATTCTATGGTGTCACTTGTATCCTGCACGTGTGTAATTCACCTGAATAATTTTCAGAAGCCTAAATACTCTGAATTACTCAGTAGAACAAAGGACTGAAGAAAGAAGATAGGATAAATTAAAAAAACACACACAATTACTGTATCAGTTAACTAGATCATTTAGCAAACAGTTATTGATAAGCTTTTAGAGAGCTGGGTACCATATGAGTAGCAAACATCCCCAATGTTTAATTTCAGGTATGTCTGTACTGAAATAATAATGTGAAGAGAGATGTGAGGATTGGCTTTGATAAATGGTCTTGATTAAATTCATGCTAAATGGCAGCAAAACATTACATGAAAGAAAATCCAACATGTTGGATGGCACTCAATCCATTGAAATACATAGAAATCCTGAATAAAATATAATACCAATAATAAAAACAAAACTTTTGTCAATCACCTATATATTCTCAAAAAAAACTGTGATGAAAATAGCAGTGAAATTTCACTAAATTCCTATTAGATAGGATAGGTAAAATCCAGAAAGCTAAAAATACCAATTGATAGAGAGGATGTGGAGAAACAGGAACTATCTTATTGCTAGTAGGAATGCAATATGATACACTCTCTTTGGAAGACAGTTTCTTAAAATGCTAAAAAAAGTATAACCATATGACCCAACAATTATGCTCCAAGGTATTTATCTGACTTATAAACTGATGTCCACACTGAAATCTCCATGCAAATGTTTATCCCTAAATGTCAAAAATTGGAAGCAAAACTGGAAGCAAGCCAAGATGTCCTTCAATAAGTGAATGGATAAAATCCATACAATGCGATAATATTCAGCACTAAAAAGGAATGTACTATCGATCCATGAAATGAATGGAGGAATCTTAAATTCACACTGCCAAGTGAAAGAATCTATTGTATGTTTCTAATATATGATGTTCCAGAAAAAATCCTAAACTGTAGGAACTGAAAACAGACCAGCGATTGTCAGGGCCTTGAGGAAAGAGAATAGTCAGAGGAAAAAAGAAGATTTTCTTCATGATTTTCTCTATTTCTTCCACTAAATAAACATCTTTTTATTTTAATTAAAATAGTTTCTGACTTACAGGAAAATTGCAAATACAGAGAATTCCTGGGACACTGGGGGTCTCAGTTGGTTAAGCATCTGAGTTCGGCTCAGGTCATGATATTGCGGTTCACTAGTTGGAGCCCTGTATTAGGGTCTCTGTTATCAGCAGGGAGCCTGCTTCAGATCCTGTCTTCTTCTCTCTCTACCCCTCCCCACTTGTGTGCACTCTCTCTGCCTCAAAAATAAATAAACATTTAAAAAAAAATTTTAATCTTCAAAATATACCGATAATTCTTATATATCCAAACCCAGTTTCTCCTATTATTTTACTTTGGTGTTTGTCACAAACAAATATTGATATACTAACTGGAATCCATCCTCTGTTCAGATTACCTTATTTTTTTAGCTTACTTTATTTTTTCTATCTTATGTCCTTTTTATGCTCAGCATCCCATCTAGGATACCACATTACATTAAACACTACCTCAGCCTGGTGTCCGAGGTCAATATCAACTATGTTAAGTCTTGTTGACAGTAGGCACTGCTGACATGATTGATGAAAATGGCACTCTACCCCTGTGGTCTTCCTTACCCAAACCCACAAACCCAGTCTAATCATGAGTAAAACAGCCAACAAAACCCATCCTGAGGAACATTCTACAAAATGGTTGCCCAGCACTCCTCAAAACTGTCAAGGTCATCAAAACAAAGAGTCTCAGAAACTGTCACAGCCAAGAAGTACTTAAAAAAACAAAAAATTAAATGTTATATAGTCCTCTGGATGGGATCCTTAGACACTCTAGTAGTTTGAGAATTAGGTTAAAACTAAGGAAATCCAAATAAAATATGGTCTTAGCGAATAATAATGTATCTATATTGGTTCATTGATTGGGACAAATGCACCATTCTAATCTAAGATGGTATGATTAAGAAAAATAAATATGGGGCATAAGTGAACTCTGTACTACCTTTGCAATTATTTGTAAATCTAAAACTGTTCTACAACAGCAACAAAAAACCCATGATGACCAACTTAAGCATAGAGATATTTTTTAAATTGCCCAAAATATTACAAATGAATAGCAGAAAAAAGATTCAAAGATAATGGTAGAGTCAGAGTGGATATCAACACGAAAAATAAAGAGAAAGAAAGAAAGAAAGAAAGAAAGAAAGAAAGAAAGAAAGAAAGAAAGAAAGAAAGAAAAAATAAAGAAAGAAAGAAAGAAAAAAAAAAAAGATGTTTCCAGAGCAAAATCAAAGAGGGAACTATAGCCAATAAGAAATGGTAAGAGGGAGCTGACCTTTTGGTGGCCCTGATGTTCAGGCCTCAGGACTGTGGCCTGACTTCAGTGCCCATGTGAGGAGACCAGATATGGCTTTGACTGTATTAGGCAGGCAGTGAGAGCAGAGACTCTTGCATAAGCCCAGACATTTGAAAAGCTTGCCTGTTTGTAAAAGGAAAATAAAAATGTAGGCTACCAGTCCCGGGAAGCTAGGGAGAATGTGCTCTTAGCCTAGGGGAAATTCTCAGTGAATTAAAATTTCCTCTGGACGCTAAACAGCACCCAGATAGGTATACTGAGTTGTCCAAAAGTTTCCAAATTTTAATTCCCATACATGAGTTTTTGCTGATGTAGTGGTTTGGGAATTAGAAAAGAGAAATGCAAAAGTTTTCCTGCTGTAAGACTGTTGGTGTGAGGCTGGCCCTGGAGGCCTTGTTCATCTGGTTAGCACCTGATACCTAACAGAGGACCAAATGTCAAGACAGGGACAGGAAGGACAGGTAAACAGCAGGAGCACAGAAAACTCTGCTGGCCTCTGCAGTCTGGGTTAGATGGCTCCTCTCTGCCATCAGGTTTTCCCATAACAATGATAAGGGCTGAATGAAGCTCCTATATGGTTGTATTATCCACAGGAGTGTCCACTCACTGATGGCACAGGGCCAGATCATCCCATAGCTGATGGCCACCTCTCACACGTAGTACAGACTTCGTAAACATATTACCCTGCAAGCACAGCCTTTGTAATTTGGAATGACTCCCTGTGGGAGATGGGATAAAAGCTTCATGTCCGGCTCCCAGCCACCTCCTCAGGCTTACATAGGATGGTATTTTGTGCCCTCCTATCCAATCTTTGTCCAAATGATTTAACCAGTCAAAAGTCATGTTTTTCTGGATAACTTGCTGTCACCTCAAGTCGAGCACAGCTGAAACAGAGTGAATTCTTCTTTTTCCTCTAAACATTATGCTATAGTCTTATTTTCTTGATGAATTTTTTATAATTACCATTTTAGAATTTTTTAATATTTATTTATCTATTTATTTTGAGAGAGAGTGAGAGAGGGTGGGTGAAGGGACAGAGAAAGAGAGAAAAAGAATCCCAAGCAGACTCTGCACTGTCAGCACAGACTTCAATGCAGGGCTTGAATTCATGAACTGCGAGATCATGACCTGAGCCTAAGTTAGACACTTAACCAACTGAGCCACCCATGTATCCCTCTTGATGATTTTTAACATTACCAAACAGAATGGTCCTGGGATGCTGAGCTGAAGTGCCCCCTTCAGCCCTGCTTTCTTCTGGGCCCCACCCTTAGACTGGTCCTAACTGGTCAATGCTATGTTCAGACTGACCACAATCCAGACCCGTGCAAGTTGTGTGCTGTGCTCCTTGGTGCCATGCACTTTATAAGCTGTATGTTCAGAGGACAATAAATCTGATTTTAAAAGTTGATAGAATTTGAGCATGGGGAGTGGCTTTCAGGACTGTGTACATTTGAGGTTCCTAAAGTCAACTAGAAAGATATTTTTTAAAAATCCTTGTTTTACTCCTTCTTCAGGTTATTATATTGCTTTGCAGACAAGCTAGGGGGTTCAAAAACTTAACCCAACCACCTACTTTATCTATAGAGGACTGTCAGACCAAGGTTGCATAGTTGCCAAGTTAAATAGTAGATTCTGCAAGAGAGTCTAACTTTCTGATTTGTGAAGGATTAGTCACTATAGGTTCAGTACTTTCCAATTTACAGGATGCTTGCAATAAATGGGTATATTAAGAAGGTTACAATGGGATTCTTTCGGTTAGCTGAAGCTTTGAATAGCCTATGAGGGCCCTGGGAGAGAAAGACATTTCCAGCACTAGCCCCTCCATGCTGAATCATTACAGTGTTATCACTAGAGAATGCCCCTCTGAAGGTTTTCCAACCATGGACTCTGCCCTGGCATCAGCTTCAAGAAATCTGGGGAGAGGTATCCAAGTAAAGCCCTTCTCCTTTGTCAGAGGCACAGCCTTCCAAGAACTCCCTGCATGTAGAAAGCCTGAATAGTTACCTGCCACTTCACTTTAGATGATGGGAATATTTGGCATCCTTGTTCTGCATTCAGATTTGGGATGCTTCTAAAAGACTCTCATTTTTAACATCTTGTTAATCCTTATCCTGTGTGTTGTTTCATCCAGGATGACTTCTATTGGGAAAAGCATAAGCTGGTGGGGGTGAAGGATGACAGTGAAGAACTCCCATTCCTCAATGGACCTTGCACCTTCAGGAGAATGTCCTTACTGCTGACCTTTCTCCAAGGCCACAAATCCAACAGTATATTTTGTGTTTTTGCTAACATCTTCCTTTTATGCCAGTGTTTAAATTAAAGCCACCGTAATACTTAATAGAAGCACCATGATCATTGATCTCTTTCTCAGTGGCAGGTTTCCAAACTTCAAGGCAACAGAGAATCATTTGTAAATCTTGTTTCATCATCAGACCTCTAGGTTACACCCAGACCTACATGATCAAGCTCTTGTGATTAGATGAGGCACCACATTTTAGCAAGCTCCCCAGATGACCTGACTCAGGGCCTTCCTTGAGAAGCATTGCTGTATCATGAGCATGAACGTCCTTCTTCTTTTGAAATTTCCTTCAACTCTCCATTAGAGCTGCACCTCATTTTCTGTTCAACATTAATCTCTGCAACTAATTTTTCTCAACAACCAAAGTCAAAGAATAAGCTTTTAGGTGGCTTCACCTTCCAAACTGTGTAATTCTTTATTGAATCATGTTTGCCACTTCCTTATCTAAGAGAGATATTTTGAAGACTGCACTAATACTTATAAAGATTTGGAGCCTTGAATATGAAAAGTGCATTATGAAATATTGATAACCTGCCTGTTTCCACAAACCTTAACTGATTAGTCAGGACACTACCTCCTCAGTGTTCTAAATCATTATTATTTCTGAAGTTTTCCTTGCAAAAATTATAAATGCAGATTAAATTTATAAGCAAAATTTGTGCAGTAATTCACTTCCATGTTCCCCAAATACCTCACCATAAAACAACAGGACTTGAAAATTTCTGGATGTGAAAGCTAACACATCTCTCTATGTCAGGCATAAATAGTCTCAAATCATCCTGCAAAGAGATTAATTAGCTTCTTTTAAAATATTTTTTGTTTCTCCTCTTCTCCTTCTCCTTCATCTTCTCCTTCTTCTCCTTCTCCTTCTCCTTCTCCTTCTCCTTCTTTTAAAGTAGGCTCCACACCCAATATGGGGCTGGAACTCATGACCCTGAGATCAAGAGTTGCATACTCTACCAACTGAGCCAGCTAGGCACTCCCAAATCTTCTCTTCTTATGCATAAAAAGTATCCTGAAGTGCCACTGTGCAGTAGAATGGAGTGCATTTTGCAGATAATGGACACAAAGGAAGTTAATTTGAAAAGAGGAAAAATATATTGTGCCAGTGTTTGCAAAATGAACACAGATGCAACAGATTATAATGAAGTATTAAACAGTGAACATAGCACTATTCCATAATGCAACGTTTGGAAGTCCCAGGGTTAAAAACAGTAAAATGGGTGCTTTGCAGAATTCCTCAGAGCTTCTGATACAGATTGTGTGCTTTGTGAACCTCTAAGTGGAGGAGGTATAGGTAGCATTGGCTGCCATTGTTGCCTACATTTAAATCTGCTAGATTTAGATTGCAACAAATAGAAAATTTGATAGCAGATAATGGACAGGAAAGAATTGAGAAACAGATCTCCTCATGCCTGTGACCATTCACAAAGAAATGTGGTTACTGCCTAGACTATTCTTTTTATTTTTTTAAATTTACTTTTTTAATTTAAATTTTACTTAACATACAGTGCAATGTTGGTTTTAGGAGTAGAATTCAGTTATTCATCACTTACATGAAACACCCAGTGCTCATCATAACAAGTGCCATCACCCATCTAGCCCATCTCCTACCCACCTCCCTTTATCAACCCTCAGTTTGTTCTCTATGTTTTTTAAAATTTATTTTTAAGAGAAAATACAAGTTGGGGGTTATGAGAGAGAGAGGGGGACAGAGGATCTGAAGCAGTCTCTGCACTGCTAACAGCAGTGAGCCCAATGCAGGGCTCAAACTCATGAGCTGTGAGATCATGACCTGAACCAAAGTTGGGCACTCAAGAAACTAAGCCATCCAGGCACCCCTGTTCTCTATCTTTAGAGTTTCTTGTGATTTGTTTTTCTCTCTTTTCTCCTCATCCAATTTCCATATGCTTGTCTGTTTTGTTTGTTAAATTCCACATATGAGTGACATCATATGGTATTTGTCTTTTTCTGATTAACTTACTTTGCTTAACATAATGCATTGTAGATACATCCACATCATTGCAAATGGCAAGACTTCATTATTTTTTATGGCTTTTGATTTTACATATATATATATATATATATATATATATATATATATATGTACATGTATATGTATATATAATCATATCATCTTTATCCTTTCATCAGTCAATGGACATTTGGGTTTTCTCTATAGTTTGGCTATGGTTGATAATACTGCTATAACTATTGTATTCCTTTTCTATAAAATGCATACCCAACCACTAAAGGAGATGGTAACGGCCATCAGATAAGGAGGGAAATACTTACATATGCTTTGAAATGTATTACAGCCACTTTCCCAAATTTTTGTCCCCAGAACACCTCTCCATAGATATTCCTTGGATAAAGGAATTTTGGGAAACTCTGCTTGTTCCTGATTCAAAGGCTTTCTATAACATAGCAAAAAATTCTGTTTCCTCAAAATTCTTCATTGCCATCTGCCAGGAAAAAATGTCATAATCCTCCTTGCTTTTAGTGACTATATGGTGAGTGGTGCACTGGAGATGTTAAATGCAAGCTTTCACAATTGCACATTGGGAAACTCAATGATTCATGTTGGAAAATCATAGCAGACACCCTTGGATCTGGGAAACCTTTCCATTACACACCCATTTCCATGCACATAGCCTCCCAAACCTATTCATCAATGATGAACCTACTTTTCTGTATATCACTTACAATGACTTGTGAAACATTAATATTTTATTGGTCACACCTTCATTTGAAGCTCAGACCTCTAAGACTCCCAACCACTATACCCTTAGGAGAATAACTGAGAGTCTTCAAACACCAAATATTGTTAAAACTAACAGCAAGGCAAAGGTAGCCCATGATATGACATATATGTTAGTTTTACTAAGTTAAGAAAGAAGGGATCTCACTGACAGGAAGGAAATATGAAGATCTTTATGAAGATTCACTTCGGGGAAGGCTGAGACAGGCAGCAGAAGTCACATGGATAAGAATGAGAGATGTGAAGAAATAACCAGAGGGGACGTGTGTGGAGACGACAGGGAAGAGAACATGAAAAAGCACAAGGATCAGACCTTATGGGCACAGAAGTGAAAATGATTACAAGAAAAGAAGGTAAATTAAGCTGTTGGTAATAGCAGTGGTGAGATACTGCAGTAGAGGAAGAGGGAACTGACTACATTAATGTAGACAAAATGTCTACATTAACTAACCGAAAAAATCTACTACCACAACTCTCCATGTTAGGAGCAAATAGCACTGTATTTCTCTTTCATCCTCACATGCATAATGAGCTGTATTGGATGAACATGAGGGGGACTAAGTTTCCACTTTCCCTGGGAATGTGGCAGTAACTGAAAGTTCTTCCTTTTCAATAGCCTATGAAGGAGGCACATAGATTTAGAACTTAGTCCATGAATTGATTGATGTTCATGATGATGCTTTTATGACCATTAAAAGGTTAACTTTTTCCCTGTGCACTATTGTATATGATAATGTGTTGGGGGGTGGGGAACAGTAAAAATGCTTCAAATAAAAGTTATAAGAAAATCTATACCGACAAGTAAATTTTTTGATGACGTTCCATATAGAAGAATTATTCTATCAATATACAATATATTGATGCATTTTCCAACTCACCTTTCTAGTTATGTCTTAAGCTAAACATTAAAATTAATTTTCATTCCTTGATAACTAAACTATCCAGACTTGGTGCAGATACCCCATACATGTGCATAGTGATATGGAGAAGGCTTGGTTGACAATCCTTGGTTGACAAGCCTTGGTTGACAATCTGCCACAGATAAATCATCATGGGGATTTCCCTGTCCTAGACCAACAAAAGATTTATGTATGAAACATGAATGTGTTCTGCCATGTATGAAAGCAATAAGGAGAAGAGCACGCCATAGGCAAAGGGGATGTGACTTGCTTCTTGGGTCACTGGTCACAAGGCAGAAAGTACTGTGTCTCCTTCCCATTAGGAATGACACTGAGATATTGTCTCATCTCCTATATCCAATCTTGCGGCACCGAGGTAAGGGAGAGATCCCGGTCTGGGGAACATTCAGAGGCAGAAAACTTCTTTCTTGCTTCTGAATGGTAGATAGAAAAGGGCCAAAGGCAGGTGAATAGAATATCTGTTGAGCAATTTCAGTATCCAGAAGTCAGCTTCCAGGCATCATAAGTTTTGGTGCACATGAGAAGGTATAAATTATCTACTCACTGGGTCTCATGACTCCTAATATTCCCCAGCCAGCCACACATTCACCATTTTCAGTTTCCTTTCCATCATTCCTGGGCTTTTCCCAGTAATTGATCTGGAAAGAAAATTCTAAGAAGGGGCTTAGCAACTTATGTAGTTCCATTAGCTCAGAAGTTCCATGAAACTCTGGATAAAATACTCCTAATTTTTTGTATAAAAATAATATTTAATGCTTTTAACTTAGAATTATATTGAAAAATACATTTAATGAATTATAAATAGCTCACTTCATAAACATTTAAAAATCAGACAACCTCCCAAATTATAAAGATGAAATTATAAGTCATCCACAACTCCACCATTCACAAATAAGCATTGTTATCAATAACTCACGTTCATGTATTGCAATCAAGTCTTCTTTTACATTTATTGGGGTTTTTTTTACAGATTATTCAATTACTATAGCTTTGTAGAACATTTAGAAAATCTGCAAAACAATAAAGAGGAAATAAAATCCCCATAACCCTATCACCCAGAGATAGTATTCTCAACAATTTGTTTATATTATTTTAGTCAGCCACTCATAAATACACACTCTATTTCCAAGTTTTATGAAATTAGAATTATATAATCCACTTTTTGTTATTAGCCTCTTTTAGTTATCAAAATATAAGATGTTTTCTTCTTTAGGAAACTTGGCTGTATCCAAGACTACAATTCATTTTGTATTTTATTACTTTCATAAAATACTCTTAATTTATTTCAGATTATCAGAAAATGCTTCTAATGATAGCGACTGTATAGTGATTTTCATTATTTGTGACAATTTTTAGCAATCCTACTCTTTGCCCTAGTATCAACATATGCAACATAGCAGGTATAGACTACAGTCCAGAATGGGTATCATGAGGGGATGATAGAGCTTCCATAACTGGGAAAGGCAGTGGGTGGGCTGGGTGACAAAGGAATACTGAAAGTGATTCCTGGGGAGAGAGGTTTCCAACATCAATAGGTGAAACCAAATCCTATTTGAAGACATTAGGTAGGTTTTAAAGACAGATAAAGGCAATAATAATCCCCCCCACCCCACGCACTCAAAACAATTTCTTCAAACACATCTCTTGCCCTCTTGTGGCAGGGAAGGAGTCACCAAAGCTGCCACAGCAGGGGCCTTTTATCTTCTCACAAGCTATCTAGAAGTAGACATAGCATGACCCAATATGGGTTTTAGAAAGAAAATTTTGGTCATAGTGTGGCAAACAGTAGTACAGATTGTTAATTGCAGGAGATCAGTTAGGACTCAGCTAGGCAGAGTAAATGGGAAAGAAGGAAGGTCTGAGTGACATTTCAGATGTTGAATGAACAAAAACTGATAATTGACTAAATGCATATAGAGTTGTATAAAGAAAAGAACTGGATAGATGGTTGTATCATTCATTAATCAAGATAGGAAGGAAAATATTTTTTATTTTGGAGATAGATATGGTGAGATAATGCATTAAATTTCAGCCCCACAGGTTGTAGAACCATAGATTTGATCCAGGAGAGAGACTGGATCTGGAGATCCAGCTTTAGGAGCCACTGGTATGTGGATGGTGTCTGAAGCCAGTAGATGGATGAGACAATGAGGGAATTAGAGAAAAGTGCTGTGGGGGGGGGGGGAGGTGGAATGGTTCCAGGAGGTGATACATAATAGGTTCCAGGAAGATCATGGAGACTTAGAAGAAAAGAATCCAAAAAGAATAATGCCAAAAATCTAAAGGAGATCAAGGAGAAGAAGATTAGCAGCTTCCAATATGCAAAGAGGCTATGAATAATAAAGATTGAATGTGCTTGTCTTGCTTGGCCTCAGAAAGGTCAGTGGAGATATATGTAACACTCGTTCTTATAGTTCCAATAGTTTCTGGAATGAGTGGATGTTGGAGAACTGAAATCAGTGAACATACTAAATCCTTCCTAGAATATTAAAGGAAGAAGAGAGCCAGGGTCTCAGAGGAAAAATGACTTTGTATATGATGGCATTTTTTAAAATGTGAGATATGCTAAAGATAAGAATGCAGACAGTAAAGACACACTAAGCTGAATTCATAATTGATGGACCAAGAGAGGGCTGAGAGGAAGTATAACAAATCAGTGATTTCCAGAGCATGGTAAGGCACTGCAATGTATCTTAGGTAAGTGGAGAAAATTCTACGAGATAGGACAGAGGGTGGTAAGGATAAGTCACGTAGATCTGTTTCAAAGTGAGAACATAGGGATATGATAAATAAAGGGAATACACAGCCTCAATTTTCTCTGTGATACACAAGGTGAGGATTTAATGTTTAAGTATGGATTGACTACCAGACTCACATGGCGAACAGGAAAGACCTTGGTTGATATTAATACCAATAAACCTATAGTGTCCAATCTATGTGGCATGGAATTAGCTACCTTAAATTGAGAGGCAATCAAACAGGAACTCTAAAACAAGACAAAGGACAATTATTTTCAGTTTAGCATGTCTTCTTATCTTTAATATTCTTTCATACGTTTAGTAAACACTTATTCTACATGTATTATTAGTTAATATTATATCAGTAGCTAGAAGCGCAGCTATATCCTTTCAAGTACACTTTCATAGAGGTTTCACAATATCATTAGTTTCATAAATATCACCTCTGCTGGTACATTCTCTTTTGCCAATATTCCTGGTAATAAGGCAGTCAATATAAGTCAAGATAAGGCAGAGCAACCATTTTGTTAGAAGAAACCTCAAGAAGTGTTATTAAGTCTCATTTTAGCATCCAGTGCTTTGATTTATTTCCTTTGACACATCCTGAGCTCTCTCTTTATCTTCATTAAATTCATCATGCTCCTGGCCAGAGTGGCTGAAGTGTTTGTGAAGCACTAGCATGTGTAATGCTCATGATTTCACGTGGAGTCTCTGATTTGGAATTAGAATCTCAGCATATCCTTTTACAAAGAGTGTGGGGCCAGTGCCTTTCAGATAATGGAGCATGTTGAGGCGGGATTATCTTTGCTAGTAGGAACTAAAATATAGACAATGCTGGCCATGGCATCCCAGATCAAGTTAAAGGATATGGGTTTTTCAAGCAATGGTGGGACTGTGGATCTCTGCTCTGGAAACACTAAGGATTAAGAAGAAATGGACAATCATTGATGGGCAGTACCAGCTCACAGTAGACCCCAGTAGTAGATGGGGTGTATCTAAGCCAACTGTGTACTTAGTTTTCATAGCTGAATAATTGCTTTGAGTGCAAACCTGGCCTACTACCCTCAATTCCATAGTGACATTGGATGCTTTCTGGGGAGTGTGGGCGAGTTTACAGTGGTGGTGCCAATAGGGATTATTCCATTTCCTCTACCAGCAAGAAAAGATAATTTTCCTGAAATAAGTATAGCTCTCAATAGTCTTGGAACTTACCCAGTGGCCAGCCTCCCTGTGATGCTCTGTAGCTCTCCTTTGCCTGCTTGGCAATCACAAAGCAAGTGTGTATTCAGGCGACTTGGCTGAGTCCTGGTCCCAGGTAGTACCCATGAGTAGAGGACAGGATGTGAGGTTGGAGTGGTGGGGGATTCCAAATGGTACCTCCAAACTTACACAGAGCCTTGTGGGCCCAGAGAGATGGAGGCAGCTTCCACTTTCTGGTAAAGCTTACATACAACACCCCCTTTGTAGAACTTTGCAGATCCTTTGATTACTTAGCATAATAATAATAATACTGATATGATGATGATGATGATGATAAACAATCTAGTGTCACATGTGGCCACAGACAGTCCTTGGAGCTGGTAGAATAGCATGTAGGCCACATTCTGGTGGATGGGGCTGACAATATGTTGTTTGAAATCAGAAACTCTCGGGGCGCCTGGGTGGCTCAGTCGGTCGAGCAGCTGACTTCGGCTCAGGTCATGATCTCACGGTCCGTGAGTTCGAGCCCCGTGTCGGTCTCTGTGCTGACAGCTCAGAGCCTGGAGCCTGTTTCAGATTCTGTGTCTCCCTCTCTCTGACCCTCCCCCATTCTCTCTCTGTCTCAAGGATGAATAAATGTTAAAAAAAATTAAAAAAAAATCAGAAACTCTCACTCAGCTTTCTGTTCAACTCAAGGCGAGAACACTACGCATTTCAGTTTCTCCTGTCATATCCTCATGCCTTTTCACAGCAGCAAGTTCCCTGCAAGTGGCAGCTTAGCCAATCTTGACTCCAAGACAACAAGCTGTGTGGAGAGGACCTACAACTTAGAGCCTTGGGAATAAGAATGAGAAAATCAGTCTCAAGTTGGGGTCCTAACTTGTCCTCTTCAGTTAGTTGTCTGCCACTCTCCCCCTCACTATCTTGTCTTCTATCACTGCCTTTTCCTATGGCCCCCTGCTACCTGCTGCCCTTGCAGAATCCAAGCAGGACCTGCAAAGACTCAGCATAGTATGGCTTATCTTAGCCAGAGCCTATGAATGGGATACTGTTGGCCTCACACCAAGGACACTCTCAACTGCTCCCCTGGTTAGACTATCCCCTGCTGGACCCTCCCAGACTGGCATCCTCTGTGCCACCCTTCTGAACATATTCTGTGTCCAAATTCTCTGTCTTCTGCCACACATGCCTCTTACCTGGAGCATACAGACTCCGTGCTGAAGATGACAGTCCTTTTTCAGACTACACTGGGTCTCTTTCAGATGAGATCCTTCCATTGGAGGGTTAACTAAGTGTTTTGGTTTGAAAGATCTCCTGCAGGTTTGCAGGCCAAATAGTGGTGAGTAAAAGTTAATAAAAGCCAGTGAATAGTATGAAAAAGACTTTTTACTTAATTGTGGTTAAAGGGACTGGTGGTTTCTTCCCCACAACGTCTATAAATGGTTCACTGCAGACTGGTTTGGTGTTAGGAGGAGGAGGGGCTGTTTCACAGAATCCAATGCCCAGACCAACCACAAAATCTCCAAAAATGCAAAAATAAACTATAAGAATGTATATGTTGTTTATTTATATATATATATATATATACATACATACATATATGTGTATGTATATATATGTATACATATGCATATGTATATATATGTATGTATATACATATATATATATACATATGCATATATATATGTATGTGTGTGTATACACACACACACACACACACACACACACACAAATATTTTAAAATTCTTATTCCAGTTACTCATTTTTTCAGCGCACACAATTGAATGTGTGACTTGGGTCTGAAAGGCCTCCATGAAGCCTTCTGCAAGGTGGAGACAACATCTAAAATTTCTAGTGGAGGGGGGCCTGGGTGGCTCAGTTGGTTAAGCCTCCAATTCTTGATTTCAGCTCAAGTCATGATCTCACAGCTTTGTGAGTCTGAGCCCTGCATTGTGCTCTGTGCTGGTAGCATGGAGACTGCTTGAGATTCTCTCTCTCCCACTCTATGCCCCTCCCCCACCCATGCTCTCTCTATCTCTCTCAAAATAAATAAACTTTAAAAATAAAATAAAATTTCTAGTGTAAGTAAAAAAGATCTTTGATCCTACTGGGCAAGGGAAAGATTTAAGTTAAGAAAGAAGAACATAAACCAAGTTGGCCTTTCAGGTCCCAGGTTATAGGAAATGGGCTTCTGTCTTGCATGGAGGAAGTACAGAGGGTCATCTAATACTTGCATGTTTTCTGTGATGGTGTTGTGCTTTAGGAATGACACACAGCCTGTGCCACACTGCTGAGGAGCCCATCCCACTAAAATCCCCCATAATTGCCAGCATAGCTCAGCATTCCTACTCATAAGGCATCCTTTTCACAAAGCTGCTGGGTCTATTCCATCTCAAATCAAGGAAGCATTGCATTTGAAGCATCTTCTTGCATGGTGTGTGGGTGGTCTCATGGAACAAACTACCCAGACAACAGCCAAAATATAAAGGTGCTTGGGAGTAGTTGTGTCCTACAAACTTCTACATAAATTGAATCTGATTCAATCAGGATTATTTATTGTAAATAATATAAAGAGTGATATAATATAGGCATAATATTGCTTTTTTTTTCTTTTAACCACTAGTAGATACCTTAATAACAAAAAGGCACTGGTCAGCTCTTACTAAGGTCAGAGACTTTCATGGTTTATCATTTCCTTCATGTCTTTTACAAAGATAAACTGGAAAAAAAGTTTGCTATAAGGACAATGGTAACTCTTTAAAAATGCAAGTCCAAAACCTCAGTTTCTGTTTTTTTAATTCACTTTATTGAAATATAGTTGATGCACAAATAGCTGTACATAATTGAGGTATACAAATTGATGAATTTGGAGATAAGTATATATCTGTGAAACCATCACCACAATCTATGACATAAACATATCCATCACTTCCAAAACGAACCTCCTTCCTTCTTTATATATATACTATTATTATTATTATTGTTATAAAAACATTTAACATAAGATCTACTCTCTTCACAAATGCTCAAGTGTATAATATGATATTAACTATAGACAATATGCTGTACAATACATGTCTATGACCTATTCTTCTTGCATAACTGACTTTGTACCCTTTACTAAAACTTGCCCATTTTCCCCACCCCTGTCCCCTGCAACTATTGCTCTATTCTCTGCTTTTATGAATTTGACTTTTTTAGATTCTTCACATAAGTGATATCAGGTAGTATATGTCCTTTAGTGTCTGGCTTAGTTTACTTAACATAATATCTTCCAAGTTCATCCATTACATTGGAAATGACAGGATTCCCTTATTTTTAAAAACTGAATAATATTCCATAGTGGCTTTCTTTTTTTTTTTTTTCAATATATGAAGTTTATTGTCAAATTGGTTTCCATACAACACCCAGTGCTCATCCCAAAAGGTGCCCTCCTCAATACCCATCACCCACCCTCCCCTCCCTCCCACCCCCCATCAACCCTCAGTTTGTTCTCAGTTTTTAACAGTCTCTTATGCTTTGGCTCTCTTCCACTCTAACCTCTTTTTTTTTTTTCTTCCCCTCCCCCATGGGTTTCTGTTACGTTTCTCAGGATCCACATAAGAGTGAAACCATATGGTATCTGTCTTTCTCTGTATGGCTTATTTCACTTAGCATCACACTCTCCAGTTCCATCCACGTTGCTACAAAAGGCCATATTTCATTTTTTCTCACTGCCACGTAGTACTCCATTGTGTATATAAACATAAACCACAATTGCTTCATCCATTCATCAGTTGATGGACATTTAGGCTCTTTCCATAATTTGGCTATTGTTGAGAGTGCTGCTATAAACATTGGGGTACAAGTGCCCCTATGCATCAGTACTCCGGTATCCCTTGGGTAAATTCCTAGCAGTGCTATTGCTGGGTCATAGGGTAGGTCTATTTTTAATTTTCTGAGGAACCTCCACACTGCTTTCCAGAGTGGCTGCACCAATTTGCATTCCCACCAACAGCGCAAGAGGGTTCCCATTTCTCCACATCCTCTCCAGCATCTATAGTCTCCTGATTTGTTCATTTAGGCCACTCTGACTGGCGTGAGGCAATATCTGAGTGTGATTTTGATTTGTATTTCCCTGATGAGGAGTGACGTTGAGCATCTTTTCATGTGCCTGTTGGCCATCCAGATGTCTTCTTTAGAGAAGTGTCTATTCATGTTTTCTGCCCATTTCTTCACGGGATTATTTGTTTTTCAGGTGTGGAGTTTGGTGAGCTCTTTATAGATTTTGGATACTAGCCCTTTGTCCGATATGTCATTTGCAAATATCTTTTCCCATTCCATTAGTTGCCTTTTAGTTTTGTTGGTTGTTTCCTTTGCTGTGCAGAAGCTTTTTATCTTCATAAGGTCCCAGTAATTCACTTTTGCTTTTAATTCCCTTGCCTTTGGGGATGTGCCAAGTAAGAAATTGCTATGGCTGAGGCCTGCTTTCTCCTCTAGGGTTTTGATGGTTTCCTGTCTCACATTCAGGTCCTTTATCCATTTTGAG
This sequence comes from Neofelis nebulosa, assembly GCF_028018385.1. Classification (NCBI taxonomy): domain Eukaryota; kingdom Metazoa; phylum Chordata; class Mammalia; order Carnivora; family Felidae; genus Neofelis; species Neofelis nebulosa. The sequence continues at coordinate 87,613,309 of NC_080790.1, forward strand.
TTTATTTTTGTGAATGGTGTGAGAAAGTGCTCTAGTTTCAACCTTCTGCATGTTGCTGTCCAGTTCTCCCAGCACCATTTGTTAAAGAGACTGTCTTTTTTCCATTGGATGTTCTTTCCTGCTTTGTCAAAGATGAGTTGGCCATATGTTTGTGGGTCTAGTTCTGGGGTTTCTATTCTATTCCATTGGTCTATGTGTCTGTTTTTGTGCCAATACCATGCTGTCTTGATGATGACAGCTTTGTAGTAGAGGATAAAGTCTGGCATTGAGATGCCTCCTGCTTTGGTCTTCTTCTTCAAAATTACTTTGGCTATTCAGGACCTTTTGTGGTTCCATATGAATTTTAGGATTGCTTGTTCTAGTTTCGAGAAGAATGCTGGTGCAATTTTGATTGGGATTGCATTGAATGTGTAGATAGCTTTGGGTAGTATTGACATTTTGACAATATTTATTCTTCCAATCCATGAGCAGGGAATGTCTTTCCATTTCTTTATATCTTCTTCAATTTTCTTCATAAGCTTTCTATAGCTTTCTGCATACATATCTTTTACATCTTTGTTTAGATTTATCCCTAGGTATTTTATGCTTCTTGGTGCAATTGTGAATGGGATCAGTTTCTTTATTTGTCTTTCTGTTGCTTCATTCTTAGTGTATAAGAATGCAACTGATTTCTGTACATTGATTTTGTATCCTGCAACTTTGCTGAATTCATGTATCAGTTCTAGCAGACTTCTGGGGAAGTCTATCGGATTTTCCATATGTAATATCATATCATCTGCAAAAAGCGAAAGCTTAACTTCATCTTTGCCAATTTTAATGCCTTTGATTTCCTTTTGTTGTCTGATTGCTGATGCTAGCACTTAATCACTACTTTAAACAACAGCGGTGAGAATGGACATCCGGTCGTGTTCCTGATCTCAGGGAAAAAGCTCTAAGGTTTTCCCCATTGAGGATAATGTTAGTTGTGGGCCTTTAATAAATGGCTTTTATGATGTTTAAGTATGTTCCTTCTATCCCGACTTTCTCAAGGGTTATTATTAAGAAAGGGTGCTGGATTTTGTCAAAGGCCTTTTCTGCATCAATTGACAGGATCATATGGTTCTTCTCTTTTCTTTTATTAATGTGATGTATCACATTGATTGATTTGCAAATGTTGAACCAGCCCTGCATCCCAGAAATGAATCCCACTTGATCATGGTGAATAATTCTTTTTATATGCTGTTGAATTCGATTTGCTAGTATCTTATTGAGAATTTTTGCATCCATATTCATCAGGGATATTGGCCTGTAGTTCTCTTTTTTTACTGGGTCTCTGTCTGGTTTAGAAATCAAAGTAATACTGGCTTCATAGGATGAGACTGGAAGCTTTCCTTCCTCTTCTATTTTTTGGAATAGCTTGAGAAGGGTAGGTATTATCTCTGCTTTAAATGTCAGGTAGAACTCCCCTGGGAAGCCATCTGGTCCTGGACTCTTATTTGTTGGGAGATTTTTGATGACTGATTCAATTTCTTTGCTGGTTATAGGTCTGTTCAACTTTTCTATTTCTTCCTGATTGAGTTTTGGAAGCGTGTGGGTGTTTAGGAATTTGTCGGTTTCTTCCAGGTTGTCCAGTTTTTTGGCATAAAATTTTTCATAGTATTCCCTGATAATTGCTTGTATCTCTGAGGGATTGGTTGTAATAATTCCATTTTCATTCCTGATTTTATCTATTTGGGTCCTCTCCCTTTTCTTTTTGAGAAGCCTGGCTAGAGGTTTATCAATTTTGTTTACTTTTTCAAAAAACCAACTCTTGGTTTCGTTGATCTGCTCTACAGTTTTTTTAGATTCTATATTATTTATTTCTGCTCTGATGTTTATTATTTCTCTTCTTCTGATGGATTTAGGCTGTCTTTGCTGTTCTGCCTGTATTTCCTTTAAGTGTGCTGTTAGATTTTGTATTTGGGATTTTTCTTGTTTCTTGAGATAGGCCTGGATTGCAATGTATTTTCCTCTCAGGACTGCCTTTGCTGCGTCCTAAAGTGTTTGGATTGTTGTATTTTCATTTTCGTTTGTTTCCATATATTTTTTAATTTCTTCTCTAATTGCCTGGGTGACCCATTCATTCTTTAGTAGGGTATTCCTTAGCCTCCATGCTTTTGGAGGTTTTCCAGACTTTTTCCTGTGGTTGACTTCAAGCTTCATTGCATTGTGGTCTGAAAGTATGCATGGTATGATTTCAATTCTTGTGTACTTATGAAGGGCTGTTTTGTGACCCAGTATGTGATCTCTCTTGGAGAATGTTCCATGTGCACTCGAGAAGAAAGTATATTCTGTTGCTCTGGGATGCAGAGTTCTAAATATATCTGTCAAGTCCATCTGATTCAATGTATCATTCAGGGCCCTCGTTTCTTTATTGACCGTGTGTCTAGATGATCTGTCCATTTCTGTAAGTGGAGTGTTAAAGTCCCCTGCAATTACCACATTCTTATCAATAAGGTTGCTTATGTTTGTGAGTAATTGTTTTATACATTTGGGGGCTCCTGTATTCAGTGCATAGACACATATAATTGTTAGCTCTTCCTGATGGATAGACCCTGTGATTATTATATAATGCCCTTCTTCATCTCTTGTGACAGACTTTAATTTAAAGTCTGGTTTGTCTGATATACGTATGGCTACTCCAGCTTTCTTTTGACTTCCAGTGGCATGATAAATAGTTCTCAATCTCAATCTGAAGGTGTCCTCAGGTCTAAAATGAGTCTCTTGTAGACAGCAAATAGATGGGTCTTGTTTTTTTATCCATTCTGATACCCTATGTCTTTGGGTTGGCACATTTAGTCCATTTACATTCCGTGCTATTATAGAAAGATATAGGTTTAGAGTCATTGTGATGTCCGTAGGTTTCATACTTGTAGCGATGTCTCTGGTACTTTGTCTCACAGGATCCCCCTTAGGATCTCTTGTAGGGCTGGTTTAGTGGTTACGAATTCCTTCAGTTTTTGTTTGTTTGGGAAGACCTTTATCTCTCCTTCTATTCTAAATGACAGACTTGCCTGATAAAGGATTCTCGGCTGCATATTTTTTTCTGTTCGTCACATGGAAGATCTCCTGCCATTCCTTTCTGGCCCGCCAAGTTTCAGAAGAGAGATCAGTCACGAGTCTTATAGGTCTCCCTTTATATGTGAGAGCACGTTTATCTCTAGCTGCTTTCAGAATTTTCTCTTTATCCTTGTATTTTGCCACTTTCACTATGATATGTCATGCAGAAGATCGATTCAAGTTACGTCTGAAGGGAGTTCTCTGTGCCTCTTGGATTTCAATGCATTTTTCCTTCTTCAGATCTGGGAAGTTCTCAGCTATTATTTCTTCAAGTACACCTTCAGCACCTTTCCCTCTCTCTTCCTCCTCTGGAATACCAATTATGTGTATATTATTTCTTCTTAGTGCATCACTTAGTTCTCTACTTTTCCCCTCATACTCCTGGGTTTTTTTTATCTCTCTTTTTCTCAGCTTCTTCTTTTTCCATAATTTTATCTTCTAGTTCACCTATTCTCCCCTCTGCCTCTTCAATCCGAGCCGTAGTTGTCTCCATTTTATTTTGCAGTTCATTGATAGCATTTTTTAGCTCCTCCTGGCTGTTCCTGAGTCCCTTGATATCTGTAGCAAGAGATTCTCTGCTGTTCTTTATACTGTTTTCAAGCCCAGCGATTAATTTTATGACTATTTTTCTAAATTCACTTTCTGTTATATTATATAAATCCTTTTTAATCAGTTCATTAGCTGTTGTTATTTCCTGGAGATTCTTGTGAGGGGAATTCTTCCATTTGGTCATTTTGGATAGTCCCTGGAGTGGTGAGGACCTGCAGGGCACTTCCCCTGTGCTGTCTTGAATAACTTGCATTGGTGGGCGGGGCTGCAGTCAGACCTGATGTCTGCCCCCAGCCCACCGCTGGGGCCACAGTCAGACTGGTGTGTGCCTTCTCTTCCCCTCTCCTAGGGGCGGGATTCACTGTGAGGTGGTGGGGCCCATCTGGGCTACTTGCACACTGCCAGGCTTGTGGTGCTGGAGATCTGGCGTATTAGCTGGGGTGGATCGGCAAGGTGCACAGGGGTGGGAGGGGCAGGTCAGCTCGCTTTTCCTTTGGAGATCCGCTTCGGGAGGGGCCCTGTGGCACCGGGAGGGAGTCAGACCCGCTGGAGTGATGGATCCACAGAAGCACAGCCTTGGGTGTTTGTGTGGTGCAAGCAAGTTCCCTGGGAGGAACTGGTTCCCTTTGGGATTTTGGCTGGGGGATGGGCAAGGGAGATGGCACCGGCGAGCCTCTTTGTTCCCCACCAAGTTGAGCTCTGTCATCCCGGGGCTCAACAACTCTCCCTCCCATTGTCCTCCAGCCCTCCCTTTCTCTGAGCAGAGCTGTTAGCTTATAACCTTCCAGATGTCAAGTCCTTCTTGCTGTTGGGGAACACACTCCGTCTGGCCCCTCTGCTTTTGCAAGCCAGACTTGGGGGCTCTGCTTGGCCGGCGGGCCGCCCCTCTGCTCCGGCTCCCTCCCGCCAGTCCGTGTAGTGCATACTGCCTCTCCACTCTTCCTACCGTCTTCCGTGGGCCTCTCGTCTGTGCTTGGCTCCAGAGACTCCATTCTGCTGGTCTTCTGGTGGTTTTCTGGTTATTTATGCAGGTGTAGGTGGAATCTAAGTGATCAGCAGGACATGTGTTGAGTCCAGCATCCTCCAACGCCGCCATCTTCTCAACCCATATACCACACTTTCTTTCTCCATGTGTCTATGGATGGACACTTAGGTTGTTTCCATGTCTTAACTATTAATACTATGGACATGGATACAGGAGTGCAAATATCTCTTTAAAATCCTGACTTCGGGGTGCCTGGGTGGCGCAGTCGGTTAAGCGTCCGACTTCAGCCAGGTCACGATCTCGCGGTCCGTGAGTTCGAGCCCCGCGTCAGGCTCTGGGGTGATGGCTCGGAGCCTGGAGCCTGTTTCCGATTCTGTGTCTCCCTCTCTCTCTGCCTCTCCCCCGTTCATGCTCTGTCTCTCTCTGTCCCAAAAATAAATAAAAAAATGTTGAAAACAAAAAAATTTTTTTAAAATCCTGACTTCAATTCTTTGGATACATATCCAGAAGTGAAATTGCTGGATAATGTGGTAGTTCTATTTTTAATTTTTTGAGAAAACTCCATACTGATTTCCACAGTGGCTACACCAGTTTTCATTCCCACCAACACTGCAGAAGGGTTCTTCTTTTTTTTTTCATTTTTTTTACATTTATTTATTTTTGAGACACAGAGCATGAGTGGGGGAGGAGCAGAGAGAGAGGGAGACACAGAATCTGAAGTAGGCTTCAGGCTCTGAGCTGTCAGCACAGAACCCAATGCAGAGCTGGAACCCATGAACTGTGAGATCATGATCTGAGTGGAAGTCAGATGCTTATCTGACTGAGCCACGCAGGCGCCCCGCACAAGGGTTCTTTTTATACCACATCCTCACCAACAGTAGTTTTTGTTTTCATTTATTTTTATAATAGGCACACTAAAAGTTTTGAAATTATATATCATTGGTGTATTGATTTACATTTTCCTGATGATTACTGTTAAGCCCCTTTTCATAAGTCTGTTGGCTATTTGTATATATTCTTCGGGAAAATGTCTTTTTAGTTGCTTTGCCCATTTTTAATTGAGTTATTTATTTTTTTGCTATTGAATTGTAGGAATTCCTTATTTACTTTGCATATTAACACTTTTTAAGATTGTCTTTTAATTATGTTGGTGGTTTCTTTTGCTATGCAAAAGCTTTTTAGTTTGATGTCCTACTTGTCTATTTTTGCTTTTGTTGTCTTTGACTGTAGTGTCATATCCAAGAAAAAAAAAATCATTGCCAAAACCAATGTCAAGAAATTTTTTCCCTATATTTTCTTCGAGGAGTTTATGGTTCCAGGTCTTACATTTAAGTTTTAATTCATGTTGAGTTACACTTTGTGTATGATGTAAGGTAAGTGTCCAGTTTCATTCTTTTGCATGTGACTATCCAATTTTTCCAGGGCCATTTATTGAAGAGACTATCATTTTCCCATTGTGTGATCTTGGCTTCCTTGTTGAAAGTCAGTTGACTGTATATGTGTAGGTTTATTTCTAAGTTCTCTATTCCAGTCTATTGGTTTGTGTACCTGTTTTTACACCATTTTGACTGTTTTGATTACTGTAGCTTTGTGATAATATTTTGAAATAAGTAAGTGTGATGGCTCTCACTTTGTTCCTTTTGCTCAAGATTGTTTTGGTTTATTTGGGGTCTTGTGAGTATTTGAGAGTATAACTTTCAGTGATAAAGGTAAATATATATACTAATACAAAATACTGCAGCAATGTAAAAGTTGTGCATAAATGACTTTTAACCCTAGAATAAAAGTTAAAAGACAGAAGTATTAAGAATAACTATAACCCACATAAATCTTTTAGGGATACACATACACAATATTAAAAAAGTAAATTATGATATGGACAACATAAAATTTGCATGTTGGCTAAGTAAAAGTTTAGTTTGAAGTTTCATTGAAGTTAAGCTCCTAATAGCTTAAAATAGGCTTTTACAACAATAATGTTGTATGTAAACTCCATAGAGACTACAAAGGTAAAACCTATAGTAGACACAAGAAAGATAAAGAGGAAATAACCAAAATATATCACTACAAAAAATCAAGTCACAGAAGTGATTAAGAAAGGAAAAGCACAGAAAAAGAACTAGAAACTAGAAAACAATGAACAAAAATGGCAAGAGTAAGTCCTCATCTATTAATTACTTTAAATGTAAATGGGTTAAACTCACTAATCAAAATATATAGAAAAGCTGATAAATAAGAAATAAGATCCAACTATATGTTTTCCACAAAAGACTCATTTTAGATTTGAGGACATACATGGTCTGAAAGTGACAGAATGAAAAAAGATATTTTGTGCAAATGAAAACAAAGAGAGCAGAGTTGACTATACTTATATCCAATAAAATAGACTTTAAATAAAAAACTGTCACAAGAGACAAAGGTCTTTACATAATGATAAAAGGATCAATTTCAAAGAAAAATATAACAATCACAAACATATATGCACCCAATATCAGAGTATTTAAATATATGAAGTAACCATTGACAGATCTGAAAGAAGAAATAGGTAATAATTCAATAATAGTAAGAGGTTTAAATAGCCTACTTTAAATAATTAATAGATCATCCAGACATGAATCACTAAGGATACAGTAGACTTAAACAATACTAGAGGCCATATGACCTAACAAACATATAGAACGTTCCACCCAAGAGCAGCAGGGTACACATTCTTCTCAAGTACATATGGAACACTCTCTAGGTACATCACATGCTAGGCCACAAAACAAGTCTTAACACCGTTAAGTACATTGAAATGATCCCACGTATCTTTTCTGACCACAGTGAAATGAAACTAGAAACAAAAAATCAGAAACAAAAGGAAAATGAGAGAACTCACAAATATATGAAAATTAAACAATATGCTCTTGAATAATCATTGAGTCAAAAAGAAATCAAAAGGGAATTAGAAAATATCTTGAAATGAATAAAAATGAAACACAACACACCAAGCTTATGTGATGCAGCCAACACAGTACTAGGAGGGAAATTCATAGTGATAAATGCCCATATTAAAAAAGAAGAAAGATCTCAAATAAATAATCTCAATTTATACCTTGAAGACAGAGAAAAAGAACTAAGCTGGAAGCTAGTGGAAGAAAGTTTGTTTAAAAAATTAGAGCAAAAATAAACAGAGAATAGAACCATGTAGAAAAAATGACAAAAATGGAGTTGATTTTTTCAAAAGATAAAATCATCAAAGCCTTAGCTATACTAGCAAAGAAAACAAAACTCAAATAAATAAAATCAGAAATGAAAAAGGAAACATGAGAACTGATGTCTCAGAAATTTTTAAAAAAATCATAAAGAACTACTATAAGCAATTACACAATAACAGATTGGACAACTTAGTAAAAATCAAATACGTTCCTAGAAACATGCAACCCAACAAGGTAGAAAAGAGGAAAAATACAAAATTTAATCTTTTTCAGAGTCATTGACACAATTGATAAGTTATTCCAAGGATATTATATCTTCTAAGATTTTAAGAAATGTTTCTCAGACAAATGCATCCTAATATATATAATATATATGATAAATATATATTATATAATTATTATATATAATAATATATATTATATATATAAATTCACTTTGCAGTGTTTTTAGTCCCACATTAAGGCTGTTTCATTTCTAGAAGAGTTCTGTCACTCTCAATAAATTACAGGGTCCTCCAAAGAGAGTTAAAGGAAAGAGCTCTTACAGTATTGCATCCTAATTTGATAAAAATTAACCGGAGTTTTCCATTGCAGAGCACGTTCAAGGTCAAGCTGTCGTTAATGTGTTTTAAAATGTTGTCTATTCATGTGCTGCTAAAACATTAGTCTGAGTGACTGTGATCCTTGAGGATATACATGTCCGTTGACCATGGCTAGCTGGATTCCTCTTCTCTGAACACAGGCCTGAGTCAGTGCCGTTGGTCTGCTAATGAGGACTGCTGTGACCAGTCCTATGGACACACAGACTCACTTCTCTCCAACAGTAATTGCAACAAAAATCTGGTTGAGAGGTGTTTGGGAGAGAGAAAATAGGGGAAGAATGTCACTGGAATGACAACAGGAGGGGTGTAAATGAAAGGAACAGTAAAATGCTGCTTTCTGGGGCAGGCTCCCCCGGCTTTCCCTCCCTGAACTGGTTGATGTGATCTTGGGAAGCTGACTCCTGATTGTAGCCTCTGCATTTAAAATCCTGCTGTGTCCCACATTGCCGAGAGAAAAAAAAACAGCACAGGCTCACAAGCACGCTCTCCTGGAATAGGACCTGCTGGTGCTTTTTCTTCCTGAGCAGATGCTAAGCTGGGACAAGGTGTTGCTCCTAACGCAGCATATGTGTTTGATGGAAAGAATGTGCTTTTCTATTTTAAATTTAAGTTGAGGTCTCTGAGTAATGTACAGGCTCACCTTGGCCTCTGTGCCCACGCACAGTATACAAAATTGACACTTTCTGCCTCAGGCACAGTAACCTCAAATGCTAAAATTGCCTTGAATGACTAAAAATAAATATATTCCCTAAAACAGGAGCACAGGAAGTGTGCATGTGCATGTGCAGTTTGCCCTTGAAGATCTTGTGGGAGGACGTTAGGGGATTTTATAGATTGATTTGGAAGATGACAGAGACTTTCTCACTAATGTCTGTAACAACAGCATGCCTGTCTCAAAGTTAGTGATTGGGAGGAAAAAATTAGGAAACTGGAATCTTACAAATTGTTAAGTTGAACCATAAGAAATTACCATTTCTGTAGGTCAAAAACAGTCACATATTGGCAATTTTGCACATCTCAACCCAATTGACAAATTATGTAGGTTACAGTCTGCAGTGATCTAGGTTGGATCTAAATTTAGGGAATTCTCAGTTAAGCCCCGCGCTGTGAAGTGGTGACAAGCAATGAAACAAAGGGCCTCCAGCTAGCTCAACAGTTTTTGTTTCAGGAACTGTGACAGATAAGAGAAAACTCACTGAAGCCCTAGAGATGTGCTTGTCAGGGAATTCTCTTTACAAGGGTCGTGTAAAGTCATTAAGAACCACAGCTATTTGCAGATGAAGGATTTGCCTTCAATCTTGAAAAAACATCGAATTCTGCATCAGAGTTGGTGCCAATCTGGGAAGTGGGAAGGTTCAAATGTAAGCGCGGTGGCATCGTCACCGCGCTGAGGATGGTGTCATTTCTCTTCATCAGCCTCGCACACCCCAGGGGGAACTCTGCTTTGTAGGCGGTGCCGGGTGCATTTTGCATGCTGCATTGGAGAAGATAAACAGATCAGCCTCCCAAAGGCACGCCTGCACTGCTGTGTACTGAGACTACCCATTAAATCGCCTTCTGCAACAGGATCCTATTTGACTCATTATAAACTCATACTATGCCGGGCTCGCAGTACTTCCATGCTATTTAGTCAGCGCGTTTTCCCTCTGCTACCTTACCTCCGCGCCACATTTGGCTGCAGCCGGACTACAATTCTCTACTGCGTCTGACAATTTTTTTTTCTTTTTGTTTTTATTTTTTTATTAAAAAAATGTTTTAATATTTATTATTTGAGAGAGACAAAGAGCAAACAGGGGAGGGGCAGAGAGAGAGGGAGACACAGAATCTAAAATAGGCTCCAGGCTCTGAGCTGCCAGCACAAAGCCCAATATGGGGCTTGAACCCACATACCACAAGATCATGACCTGAGGTGAAGTCAGCAGCTTAACCCACGGAGCCATCCAGGTGTCCCTTGGTTTTGCTTTTAAATAGAAAGCAGCCTCAGTAGCTATGAAATACGCTTTTAGACCTACCTATTCTTGCATATGTAATGGGTTGTAAGTTACTATATATATATATATATATATATATATATATATAATGAACTGGTAATTGACTTCAAAAATCTTAGAAAATATTTACTAAACATCAGTATACAGGAAGTAATAAGCATTTTGAAGTTTTCCTTTGGCATCCCTTTTGTCTTTTGGAACTGAAGGAAGTGGAGACAGCTATCTACAGAAGTCAAGAGCCAGGCTGCACATCTTGCCTCAGCCAACTGCACGGTGCTAAAGCATTTCGTTGGTCCAAGCCTCGGTTTTCTCTGAGGTAAAGGGGGAATAATTCATACCTGCATTAAGAAGCTATTGGAAGTATTAACTAACAGAATCCAAAACAGACCCAAAACAAAACCCAACACTCAATGTTAGTTATCATTGTCATCATTATGATTATTGCTACCATTAATCCTGATCCCCAAAGAGTTCCTCTGTAAAGTTCACGTCATCTCTTGCTTTGTAAACACTGCTAAGTGATTCCCATTCTCAATCCAGTGTCTTTCAGAAGTAGATAACTAGAGACTTACTATGATTTATTACCACTAGTGTCTGTTTTGCAGGTAGCAACAACGCACAAGGACTGAACAAAATACCCCACTGTTTCCGGAACCTATCAAACACACACACACTTTAAAACTATGGAATGTTTAATCCTATCAGTCTCTCCATCAAGCAGTACATAATCTTGGAGTTTGGTCCCTCTTATTTTAAATTATTAATGATAGAAGATTCTGCTAAGAATGTGAATTCATTATCTTGTGGCTTTTTTGTTCAGGATAGTGTTCAGGAGTTCCTTGTGAGAACTCATAATGATAAAATCCTGTCATCGTAAGAGTAGAAACAGAAACAGAGATAAATAACTCTCCTTGGTAGTAGTCTCCACATGGATGGCAAAAACACCAGTTACTTCTGTAAAAGCCAGTAATACTTCTTAGGATCTAGCAGAGGGGAAGAAGGATAAAGAAAAAAAAAAAAGCTTCTGGATCTGATAGAGAGTCAACTATACTGGTGGGGCCAGATTCTAATGGCAGTGCATCCAGCCTCCATTATCATTTAATGGCAAACACTAGCTGGTGTTCAACACTCAAGTAAAGCAAAATAACATGGCTCTTCAATTCAGCACTTTTTTTTTTTTAATTGCTACAGGGCTTGTGTGGAATGAGCTGCTAAGTCCTTCTCCTTCCTTTGCTATTTTTCCTCTGGCATCCCAGCCTCTCTATGAGCTTGGAATGTGTGCTTTGCTTTTTTAGTGTCATTTTGAAGCCTGATCCATGCAGCCTCTCTCATTTCTGGTTACCTCTGGGTCTGTTTTGACCAGCTCATCCCGTAAGTATCAATGGGATGGTGGGGGCTAAGGGTGTCTAAAACTTAAACTGCTTTTGAGAGCCGTGCCTCATCTGCTTCATTGAGTTTGAATTATTTGGGCAGAATACTCTTCTGCATGAAGAGTACCAGAATACCACTCAGCATGAAGTGTTGGAATTTCACCTCTCACATTTTTCAGCCCTAATTCTGTTATATATTTTCTGACAATTATAATGCTTATCATCCATTGATTTTTGACAAGGTGACTCTTATATCATTCCCCCTGGAGAGCTGCATGGTCCCAATTTTAGAAATCCTTGGAGTAAAGGCTATTTCAGTAACTTGTTCAAGAAACTGAGAAGTTTTATTATTAAGAAATAATTTCTCCCCTTTGATCTTGGCCGCAGCAACTTCTTACCCAACACGTCTCTGGAGGCAAGGGAAACAAAAGCAAAAATGAACTACTGGGACCTCATCAAAATAAAAAGCTTCTGCACAGCAAAGGAAACAATCAGCAAAACTAAAAGCAACCAACAGAATGGGAGAAGATATTTGCAAATGACATATCAGATAAAGGGTTAGCATCCAAAATCTATAAAGAACTTATCAAACTCAACACCCAAAAAACAAATAATCCAGTGAATAAATGGGCAAAAGACATGAATAGACACTTCTTCAAAGAAGACATCCAGATGGCCAACCGACACATGAAAAAATGCTCAACATCACTCATCATCAGGAAAATACAAATCAAAACCACAATGAGATACCACCTCACACCTGTCAGAATGGCTAACATGAACAATTCAGGCAACAACAGATGATAGGGAGGATGTGGAGGTAGAGGATCTCGTTTGCATTGTTGGTGGGAATGCAAGCTGGTGCAGCCACTCTGGAAAACAGTATGGAGGTTCCCCAAAAAACTAAAAATAGAACTACCCCACGACCCAGCAATTGCACTACTAGGCATTTATCCATGGGATACAGTTGTGCTGTTTCAAAGGGACACATGCACCCCCATATTTATAGCAGCACTATCAACCATAGCCAGAGTATGGAGAGAGCCCAAATGTCCACTGACAGATGAATGGATAAAGAGGATGTGGAGCATATATATATATATATATATATATAGTATATATACACATATATACACATATATACATACAATACAATGGAGTATTACTCAGCAATCAAAAAGAATGAAATCTTGATATTTGCAACTACGTGGATAGAACTGGAGGGTATTATGCTAAGCGAAATTAGTCAGAGAAAACAAAAATCATATGACTTCACTCATATGAGGACTTTAAGAGACAAAACAGATGAACATAAGGGAAGGGAAACAAAAATAATATAAAAACAGGGAGGGGGACAAAACAGTAGAGACTCATAAATATGGAGAACAAACTGGGTTACTGGAGGGGTTGTGGGAGGGGGAATGGGCTAAATGGGTAAGGGGCACTAAGGAATCTACTCCTGAAATCATTGTTACACTCTGTGCTAACTAATTTTGATACAAATTTCAAAAAAATAAAAATAAATTTAAAAAAAAGAAATAATTTCTTCTCCAGCCTGAGTCCTGGGAACTTGAAATGCTATTATCTTTCCTCTACAACAGGGCTTATCCTGCATGTTTTAAATATATTAATTCAGGGCACCTGGGTGGCTCAGTCAGTTGAGCTTCCAACTCTTGGTTTCTGCTCAGATCATGGTCTCACAGTTTGCGACTTTGAGCCCTGTGTTGGTCTCTGTGCTGATAGCACTGAGCCTGCTTGAAATTCTTTCTCTCCCTGTCCCTCTGCCTTCTGCCCCCCTCACATTTTCTTTCTTTCTCTCTCAAAATACATAAATAAACTTAAATAAATTAAATGAATGTGTTAATTCATTCACCAAATATTTATTGAATGACTAACATGCACATACAAAATTAAGTCCTAGAATTCAGCTTTAGTCTATTTCCTTTTTCTTTTTAAATGTCAATATCTTATTTGGGGTTGCCAGAGTTAGCAAATAAAAATACCAAGATATCCAGTTAACTTTGATTTTCAAATAAACAACAAATAAAAGTTAAATGGAGGTGTGTTACATGCAATATTTGGGACATATTGATTGTAAACAATTTTCTAAAATGCAAATTTAATTGGGCAGTCTGCATTTTATCTGAATATCTTAATATTCAGTGCAAAATGCTAAGACTTTCCAGTATAAATTCTAATCAAATTCCCAATCAGAGAATAACTTTTCATTTGAACCTCATTCACCTTCCCACTAACCTAGAGTTAAAATTGTTTCCTTGCTGGTCCTTTAATTATCTTTCATTTGAAATTCAAACATAACAGATACATTTTCACACCAATTATTCTACCAATGTGAGCCAGCAGAGAAAAGCCAAATTTGTACTGTTCATTTAAAATATGTTCTGTCCTTGAGTACCTGCCTTCAATTCCTGTTTGTTTCAGATTTGACCTTTCTCTGGTTGTGTGTGGTAATAGCAAAAGTATGTAATAGTGAAAAATGAGTAGAGAAGAATCACAAGCTGGAAGCAAGACAGATTTGTACAGTACTTTCATCCATCCATCACTAATATTCCATTAGCCTTGCCGATAGCCTGGGTATGGTGAGCTCAGGCTCAAGGTGAGTTACCAGTGTCCGCGGGAAAAATGCAAAGTAGACCAAACCAGCTCATTTAAGCACTTCAGAAATATTAAATTAACTAAAACTATAAACTGCAAAAACATGGTGGTAAGCTTTTCCTCTTCGATTTATAATACTTAGTTTTAGAGACATGGAATTAAATTCTCATTCAACAATACTTGAGATCATTTGCTGTGATAGCTTCCTCATTAAATTAAAATTAAAAGATTTCAAAATTATAATAAAAATGAAAAAAAATAGCTTATGGTTTTATTTTCTAGTACTTGCTTTGCTCTTTTAATTAAGCACAGAGATGTGCTAGATAGGACAGACACGTCTAAGTGCCTTTTTTAAAGCTACATTCACAGCAGAGTACCTTTCAGAGGCTGTTTGTCTGGATGAACACCTTAAAATGGAGAAGATGGTTCTAGATCTTGGACACAATATCTTTTTAAAAAATAATTTATTTATTTTTGATAGAGCACAAGTGGGAGAGGGGTAAGGAGGGGGGACAGAGGATATGAGCAGGCTCTGTGCTGACAGGCTGACAGCAGTGAGCTTGATGTGGGGCTGGAACTCATGAACCATGAGATCATGACCTGAGTTGAAGTTGCTCAATCTACTGAGCCGCCCACGTGCCCCAGATGTGATAAAATTTGAAGGGTGAGTCAATGTAGAAGAACTGTTAGAAAAATTGCTCCTTTCACAATCATGGGCAAGCAATTATCCTGCTGACTGTCCTATTAAAACAATAACTTTAGGGGTGCCTTGGTGGCTCAGTCAGTTAAATATCCAACTTCAGCTCAGGTCAAGATCTCAATATCCATGAGTTCGAGTGCCATGTTGGGCTCTGTGCTGTCAGTTCAGAGCCTAGAGCCTGCATCAGATTCTGTGTCTCCCTCTCTCTCTCTCCCCTCCCCCACTCATGCTCTGTCTCTGTGTCTCAAAAAATGAATAAACATTAAAAAAATTTTAAAAACAATAACTTTATCCAATATATTTCATAATTTAGTGAAAAATTTTCCCTGAAAAAGAAACTCTGTTGCTCAGACTGAAGATTCTAACTTCTGACAAAATATGTAGTTGTCTCCCTACTGCTAAGACAGTAACAAATAAGGGATTGGTGGACACTAAACTCTACATTTTTTTTCAGTGTTAATGCTTAACACTGCATCAGCATTCCAGCGGGTCTTAAGGGTTAGCTTGCTTCAAGTTAGCACACTCCTCACTGGCTGACTTAAGCCAGTCATCTATAATAGAACTAATTTACACTCTGAGATTTGCAGACCCCTGGCCTTAGGGAATAAGGGACTAGAACGTTCCCAGACCACAGAGGCCAGCAAATCTGTTTGAAGTCTTCTTAACTTTCTGATTGGGCTACAAATCTTTTAGCAAAATGTCTTTGTTTTTAAGGTCACCCAAATGATGTTACTAACCTCTCCCTTTGTGCACCTGTAGACCTTGCCCTCCTCTTAGAAATAACAGAGTACTCTTGCACAACCCCTGGGTACCAAGGAACCAGACCTTCTTGCACACCCCACTCTCTG
This sequence comes from Neofelis nebulosa, assembly GCF_028018385.1. Taxonomy (NCBI): domain Eukaryota; kingdom Metazoa; phylum Chordata; class Mammalia; order Carnivora; family Felidae; genus Neofelis; species Neofelis nebulosa. The sequence continues at coordinate 87,629,245 of NC_080790.1, forward strand.
CCTCTCCACCACTGGAAATCAAGGAACTAGGACTTCTTGCACAATCTCCAAACACTGAGATAACTGTGGCTGGCATCATCAAGAAATGTCACAGACTACTGCACTCCCTTAACTGATTAAAACCCTTTAAAAATCTCTCAGCCAGGCAGAAAACTTGAATTTGTTTTTGGACAAGAGTCCACCTTCTCCCCAGGTGGCCAGCCGCCTGAATAAAGCTCATATTCCTTTCCAATCCAAACTTGTATCTTGAGTATTGCCCTTTCAAGTGACAGGTAGCCAGTCTTGGGTTTCAGTAACAATACCATGCCTTAATCACTTCAAGATGGATTCTTATCAAGGGGACTGGATTCTGTGACCTAATTTGAGTATCAGTCTCAGTGTTTAACAGTTTTTCCTATTGGATATGTCTGAAATATTTCTAAATATTATACATTTTTCTGTGGCCCAATTCAACTTAATTCAACATAATTGCATGCTTGGTGGTGAGGGGTGAGGGTGGGCAGCACTATACAAGGTGTTGTGAGGAAGGAATGAGTCTGTAACAGGGCTAAGCTGACAGCACCTGCATGTAAGAAGGTGTGCAAAGCTCACATGAGTGACGGTAATTAAATTATGCCATGCTCTGGGGTAGCAGGTAGAAGGATGGGAGTTACATCCCGTAAGCAACTATTATAGAATATTTTTGCATGTATTCTCAGGTGATCATTAAAGGATGGCCCTCACTAAGTCAGAGAGCACATTGGGAGAGTGTTCCAGGAGAAAAGACCAGATGGTAGGGCTGGAGAACCCATGGGTGACCATGCCCCATGGTAAGCAAATGATAAACTCCTGTAATAAACTCTTCAAAGGTGGGGACCATATCTTATTCTTCTTTAGCCCAAAGCCTGACAGAGTAGTCATCTATCATGAGCTTTTCAGTAGGAATGAATGATACTACCAGAGGCCCTATCCCTGCCAAGAAGAATAAAATTCTACTAAAATGGGGCTAAAGCTTTGGAGGTTTCAAGATTCATTCCTTTCTAAAATGAAAGAAGGTCCCTCTCATGATCCTTATCAGCTGTTTATCTTTGGTTGGGGATTATTGCCTGCTTTCATCTCACTGTAGTAGCAGGGAGCAAGAAAGGGTGCACTGTGGTTTGGTGATATATTGAGAAACCACCCTCTTCCTCCTGGGTGTCTCCTTTACTTTTACACAGAACTCTTCCACTTCTGGCACTTCTGGTCACCAAACGTGTGGGATGGTTTTCCCACAATAAACAATTTTGCACCAGTGCAGAGTCCTATGGTTTAACTAAATTTGATTCAATTCTTACACTATATGGAGGCAGCATCAGATCCCACAGGATAAGGGCTCAGTCCCACAAGACTGCTACCCTCCATCTCCTGCAGATGTCAATGGCAAGTACAGTTGTCACCTGGCCTTATGAGAAAATCAGCCATGAATCAGAAGTTCACATGACCCTGCCCTTGGGTTTGATTAATTTGTGAGAGTGGTTCATAGAACTCAGGGAAACACATTGACCCATTTCATTAAAAGATATGATGAAGAGTACAGATGAACACCCAGATAAAGGGATATATAAGGTGAAGTGTGGGAGGAACCCAGGAACAGGAGCTTCTGTCCTCGTGAATTTGGGATATATCACCTTCCTGGAACAAAACTCTGTTTACCAAACTGGAAGTTTTCTAAACCCCATACTTTTGGGATTTTTATGAAAGCTTCATCACATTATTCGTTGTGATAATTGACTGAATAGCCAATTATTCATTATGTTTCCAGTCCTTCTCACTTCTGAAGAAAACAGGGGATGGAGTGGGACTGAGGATCCCAAGATTCTAATTATGGCTTGGTCTTTTCAGGGACCAGCCACCATCCAGGAATTATCCAGAAGCTCACCTAGAGTGGCTTCATTAGAACAAAAGAGTCTCATCAGCCAGGAAATTACAAGGGTTTTAAGAGGCTTGTGTTAGGAATGAGTGTCAGAGACAAAATATTAGAAAACAAGATATCCTTAGTGCTCTTATCAATTAGAAAATCACAAGGATTTAGGTGCACTTGTGTGGCTCAGTAGGGTAAGCATCTGACTTCAGCTCAGGTCATGGTCTTACTGCTTGTGATTTCAAGCTCCTCATCGGGCTCTGTGTTGACAGGTTGGAGCCTGGAACCTGCTTCAGATTTTGTCTCTGTATCTCTGCCCTTCCTCTGCTCACATTCTCTCTCTCTCTCTCTTTCTCTCTCTCTCTCTCTCATTCTCAAATGTAAAATAAAACATAAAAGATTTTTTTAAAAGAAAATCACAAGAGTTTCAGGAAATCTGTGACAAGAACCGGGGGCAGACACCAATTTATGGTGTTTTTTTTTTGAGAGAGAGAAAGATCATGAGTGGGTGAGAAGGCAGAGAGAGAGAGAGAGAGAGAGAGAGAGAGAGAGAGAGAGAATCTTAAGCAAGCCCCACACTCATCTCAGGGTCCAATGCGGGGCTCGATCCTACGACCCTGGGATCAGGGTCAATCAACCCTATTGAGCTGTAATCAATAGTCGGAAGCTTAACCAACTGAACAACCCAGGTGCCCACAATTTATGTTTTCTATTATCTCACAAGTGCTTTGCTATGTTATTCTCTTCTATTTATAAAAATGCTGCAATATAGGGGTGCCTGGGTGGCTCAGGTATTAAGCATCTGACTCTTGATATTGGCTCAGGTCACAATCTCATTATTCATGAGATCAAGGCCTGCATGGGGCTCTGCTCTGTGAGCACAGAGCCTGCTTGAGATTCTCTCTATCCTTCTCTCTTCCCCTCCCCTATTTGTGAGCTCTCTCTCTCTCAAAATAAAGAAGTAAACATCTAAAAATGTTGCATTATGATAATTTTAAGAAATCAAAAAGATTGATGCAAAAAATTCAAGCATTTAAAAAATGAGCATTACCAAATCAAGAATAAATAGCCCAGAGATATTAAATAAGTGTGCATGACTCAAGAGCTAATAAGTGATACATAGAAGCAGTGATCATAAGGAGGTTTTGATAGCTCTTACGCTTCTCACTTCAAGTTGCTTAACACATGGATGCACTAGGGAAAGGTCTGGGTGAATGAGAATCCAACCACCAACTGAATGGAACTGTTGGGTTGGTGAGATTAGTGCAAGAGAGAATGGTGAGTGATCTAACCCAAGATCTGGCACATCAGTGGGCTCTTGATGCCCATGTTTTGGCTGAATTAATGGCTTGTCAAAGCAGAGAAACTAGTAGGGAGGTTTAAAAGGCAAGTTCGGGGCACCTGGATGGCTCAGCTGGTTAAACGTTCTACTTCGGCTCGGATAACGATCTCACAGTTTGTGACTTCAAGCACCACGTTGGGCTGTAGGCTGACAGCTCAGAGGCTGGAGCCTGCTTTGGATTCTGTGTCTTCCTCTCTCTCTGCCCCTCCCCTACTCTCTCTCTCTCTCTCTTTCTCTCTATCGATCAAAAATAAATAAACATTAAAAAAAAAAAAGGCAAGCTCAGCCTCTCTTCCTTTTACTTAAGGCTGGTGCTACTTGGTCTTCAAGTTGCACAAGTAAAGCAAATAAATTTCACCAAAGAAGGAAAAAATCCTATAGATTCTTTAGGTCTCCATACGTTTCTGATGAGATGCTAATCTCATACTTAACCAGTTCTCTTATTTTGCACTATGTACTTCACTTCTAAACTTTTGTTACATGTTACATGGAGTATAAAACAGCAGGAACTGTTGTTAGGGTCCACTATAATAATGTATGTGATAGTGTTTTCTAATATAAAGTGTTCAATACAGAAATGTAGAGTGTTATTATTTATAATAAATAGTATATCTGAACTAAATGAGACCAAAATCAGAAAGCATGTCACCATATTGGTAGCTTTCTTCCCAAGGGAACAGCTCAGCTTCAAGTGTCCTCTAGATGACCAATTTACTTTGAAGATGAATAAGAGATTTTCATGCAGAAAATGACTCCTATCCTAGAGACTGACAATACATATTCAGTAATACTGAGGTATCTGAGTACTGAAGGCAAAAAATTGTATTCAAGCTTTTCCCTTTACCAAACCATCAGAACACCACTGACTTGAAACTAACATTTCCACAAGGTTCAAGGGTTTTAATACATTTGATTTTGGGATTTGTTTTTTCATCTGTACCTTAGAAATTGCTAATCGCATTTCTTCTCAAGACATAAACACACCCCACGGCAGTCTGACGACCACCTTCAGAGGCTGTGTTTATTACCTTGGATTTTAACAGAGTTAGAATTCATGATCCTTAGAGTCATTGCAAATCGTCTGGCAAGTCGATGCAAAATACATTTAGATAATGACTCTGGTGTTCTGGTGCTGGTTGGCTATTCATATGAGATGCAATTATTATGTTTACTTCTTCGTTTGAAAAAAACATTAATGACAAAATCCTGTCATTAAGAAGGAATATTATGGAAATTTTTAAGTGACTTTCTGTTGTTGTTTTTCACACAGATTTTGTACACACAGAGAAGCATTATTGATCCTTCCCCTAGCAGAGTTGGCTTAAGCAAGTTCCAATTTCAAACTGACAATATGTTCTTTGTATTAGAATTTTTACAAAAATTACATCCAAGTTAATTAGCATTAAGTGAATTAATGATTTCAGGAGTAGATTCCAGTGATTCATCCCCTATATATAACACCCAGGGCTCATCCCAACACTGTCTTCCTTAATGCCCCTTTCCCATTTAGCCCATCACCCCACCCACAACCCTTCCAGAAAACCTCAGTTTGTTCTGTATATTTAAGAGTCTTTTATGTTTTTGTCTCCATCCCTGTTTTTATATCATTTGTGCTTCCCTTCCCTTATATTCATCTGTTTTGTATCTTAAATTCCACATATGAGTGAAGTCATATGATATTTGTGTTTGTCTGACTGACTAATTTCCCTTAGCATAATACCCTCTAGTTCCATCCATGTTGATGCAAGGCAAGATTTAATTCTTTTTTGTGGCCATATAATACTCCATTGTATATATATCTACCACATCTTCTTTATCCATTCATCTGTTGATGGACATTTGGGCTCTTTCCATACTTTGGCTATGGTCGATAGTGCTGTTACAAACATTGGGATGCATGTACCGCTTCGGAACAGCATCCCTCTATTCTTTGGATAAAAACCTAGTAGTGCAATTGCTGGCTCTTAGTTCTATTTTTAACTTTTTGGGGAAATTCAGTACTGTTTTCCAGAATGGCTGCACCAGTTTGCATTCCCATCAGCAGTGCAAAAGAGATCCTCTTTCTCCACATCCTTGACAACATCTGTTGTTCCTTGAGTTGTTAATGTGTTAATGAATTGTTAACTTGGTTGTGGTGACTAACTCTTTGAATGTATTGTTGGATCCAGTTGACTAGTATCTTGTTGAGGAATTTTGCATTCATGTTCATCAGGACAATTGGTATATAGTTCTCCATTTTAATGGGATCTTTGGTTCTGGAATCAAGATAATGCTGGTCTCGTAGAATGACTTTTGATGTTTATCTTCCATTTCTATTGTTTGGAACAGCTTCAAGAGAATAGGTGTTAACTCTTCTTTAAATGTTTGGTAAAATTCCCTGGAAAGCCAGCAAGCCTTGGACTATTGTTTTTTGGGAGATTTTTGATTACTAATTCAATTTCTTTACTGGTTATGGGTCTGTTCAAATTTTCTATCCCTTCTTGTTTCAGTTTTGGTAGTTTACATGTTCCTAGAAATTTGTCCATTTCTTCCAGATGGCCCAGTTTATTGGCATATATTTGCTCCTAATATTCTCTTATGATTGTTTGTATCTGCAGTGTTGTTTGTGATCTCTTCTGTTTCATTCTCGATTGTATATATTTGGGTCCTTTCCTCTTTCTTTTTGGTCAAACTGGCTAGCAGTTATCAATTTTCTTAATTCTTTAAAAGAACCAGCTCCTGGATTCATTGATCTGTTCTGCTGTTTTATGGTTGGTTTATCTTGTTGTTTTGTTTTTTATTTCAATAGCATTGATTTCTACTCTAATCTTTACTATCTCTCATATTCTGCTGGATTTTTTTTTTCTCGTCTTTTTCCAGCTTCTTAAAGTATAAGTTTAGGTTTGTACCTGAGACCTTTCTTCCTTCTTTAGGAATGCCTGTATTGTTATATATTTCCCTTTTATGCCTGCCTTTACTGTGTCCAAGAGGTTTTGGACTGCGTGTTATCATTTTCATTCGCTTCCAAGTGTTTTTTTAATTTCCTCTTTAGCCTCTTGGTTAGCCCATTCATTCTTTAGTAGGCTGCTCTTTAGACTCCAAGTATTTCTTGTCTTTCCAAGTTTTTTCTTGTGGTTGATTTCAGGTTTCATATTTGTGGTCTGAAAATATGCACAATATTATTTTAACATTTTTTAATTGTTGAGGGCTGATTTGTGTCCCAGTATGTGATCTATTCCAGATAATGTTCCATGTGCATTTGAGAAGAATGTGTATTCTGCTGCTTCAGGATGAAATGTTCTAAATATATCTGTTAAGTCCATCTGATCCAGTGTGTTATTCAAAGAAATTGTTTCCTTGTTGATTTTCTGTTTAGATGACCTGCCCATTGCTGTAAGTGGGTTGTTGAAGTCCCCTACTATTTTGGTATTATTATCAATGAGTTTCCTTATGTTTGTTATTGATCGATTAATATATTTGGGTGTTTCCACATTTGGAGCGTGCATGTTTATAATTGTTAGGTCTTGGTGGATAGATCCCTTAATTATGATAAAATGCCCTTCTTCATCTCTTGTGACAGTCTTTATTTTAAAGTTAGATTGTTTGATATAAGTATGGCTACTCTGGCTTTCTTTTGGCGATCACTAGCATGATAGATATTTCTCCATTCTCTTACTTTCAATCTGAAGGTGTCTTTAGGTCTAAGTTGGTAAGATATGTAAACAGCATATAGATGGATCTTGGTTTCTTATCCTTTCTGTTACCCTACATCTTTTGATTGTAGCATTTAGTCCGTTGACATTTGGAATGAGTACTGCAAGATATGAAGTTATTGCCATTGTGTTGCATGTAGAGTTGGAGTTTCTGGTGGTGTTCTGTGTCCTTTCTAGTCTTTGTTGTTTTTGGTCTTTTTTGTTTTGTTTTCTTTCCTCGCCTCAGAGTCCCCCTTAAAATTTCCTGCAGGACTGATTTAGTGGTACCAGACTCTTCCAACTTTTGTTTGTCTGGGAAACTCTATCTCTTCTTCTATTTTGAATGACAACCTTGATGGATAAAGAATTCTTGGCTGCATATTTTTCCAATTCAGCACATTGAATATATCCTGCCACTCCTTTCTGGCTTGCTATGTTTCTGTGGATAAGTCTGCTTCAAACCTGATCTATCTTCCCTTGTAGGTTAAGAACTTTTTTCTCCTTTACTGTTTTTATTATTCTTTCCTTGTCTGTGTATTTTGTGAATTTGACTGTGATATGACTTGTTGATTTTTTTTTTTTAATATAATGGGAGTCTCTGTGATCCTGGATTTTGATGTCTGTGTCTTACCCCAGGTTAGGAAAGTTTTCCACTATGATTTGCTCACATAAAATTTCTACCCCTTTTTCTCACTTCATCCTCTGGGATCCCTATGATTCAGATGTTATTCCTTTTCAATGAGACACTGAGTTCTTTAATTCTTATATTGTGCTCTTTTGCCTTAGTTTCCCTCCTTTTTTTATGCTTCATTATTCCCTATAAGTTTGTCCTCTATAGCACTGATCTCTGCTTCATCTATCTTTGCCACTGTGGCATTCATTTGAGATTGCTTCTCAGTTATAGCATTTTGAATATTGTTCTAATTTTACTTCTATCTCTGCAGGAACAAAATCTGTATTTTTCCACAACCCCAGCTAGTATTCTTATTATCGTGATTCTAAATGCTGGCTCAGACATCTTGTTTGTATCTATATTAAGTTCCTGGCTGTCATTTCTTCCTGTTCTTTCCTTTGGGGTGAATTCCTTCGTTTTGACATTTTAGAAGAAGAAAAATAATTAATAAAATAAAAAATTAATATTAAAAAATTTAAAACAACACAAAAATATCAAAGAAAGGATGCTAGATCCTACGTGTGTTTTGGTCTGGTTGTTGAAAGAAGTTTGGTAGAATAGACAAAAAAGGGAAAGAAAATTTAAAAAATGGTAAAAATAGGAAAATGTTTGAAAATTTTAAAAAATGATTACATAAAAATAGAATAAAATAAAATGATTAAAGTAAATAGAATTTAAAAATTTACAAAAAATATAGTGGAAAAATTAAAGAAAAATCTTTCTTATAAAACAGAAAATAAAAATAATTTTTCTCTTTCTGTATTCAACAATAAGAAAATAAAAGAAAAAGAAAAAGAAAAAAATTGAATAGATGGACCAGCAAACAAAATGAAATACAATTGAAATTACATCCAGTTTCCCCTAGAAGTCATACTATGAAGCACTTTATAGTCTGTAAACTAAGCAGGTGGAGAGACTTGTGATGTTCCTCTAGAGTGCAGTTGGTGCAGTTGAATTTCACTTTGTGTAACGGCTCCATTCTCCACTAGAGGGCGCTGCTTAGATTACTGGAGTGGATTGTTGTGACACGTCTACATGTGTATGTGCATGTGCATGTGCATAAGAGATGAAAATGGTGTCACCCAGCTACCCAGTCTCTAACATCAGAACTCTGTGCTCTCGCCAACTGGCAATCAAGCCCCCCTCCTTTGTCTCCAGCTTCCGTCTGCTCCCTGCTTCTAGGTTGTCTGGGATAAAGCTGTCAGCCTGCCAGGCAGCACATCCCTCCCAAATTTTATCTCAGATGGGGCTGTGTTTCCAAACCCCTTACTTCTGAGGGCCCTTCAGCTTTGACCCATTCTGACCCTCTGGGGGAGATTCTCACAGAGCAATGGCCAGGTGTTGGCTCACCCCCAGGAATGTTCTGGCAATCACGCTGCTGCAGATGACCAAGATTGCTGCTAGGTGCCAGCCCATCCCAGAAAAAGTTTGTGTGATCGTGTAGCATCAGCATTTCAGGGATTATGGTAAATCACAACACACATCTGGCACCAGGGTTCACTGCCCCCTAACGTCCTTGTCCTAACGCCAACAAACGTGGCTGTTCTCAGGGGCCCACTGGGACCTTTGCCTATGGGGAGGCCACATGGCCTCTACCAAATGTCCTCTCACCAGCAGAACTGCCTCTCCTCATGTAGCCCAATCACCTTAGGACCTTGCTGTCTGCTCCTGAGGATTCACCTTTCCCATGAGAGCTCTGCCAGGTATGGAGCTGCAGAGTTTCAGTCTCTGTGCTCCCATGTTTGTAGAGTTCTAATGGTATTTACAGTCTCTCCTTTCTCCTTCTACCCTTTGTTGTTCAATCCCTTATAGGTATTTCTACTCTTTCTCTTTCTCTCCAGATGCTTTCAGAGGGAGTGCTTTTCCTGTACTCTCCCCCCTGTCTCCATCCTCTCTCTGCAGCAAAAGCAGCTCCCTACCCTCTGCAGCTTCTCTTTCCCCCAATTCACCTCTCTGCACCAAGTACTTGCCAAATTTTGTGACTTAAATTATACAGATTATCGTGTTAATCCTCAGATCAATTTTCTAGGTTTGCAAGATGGTTTGGTGTTGAATTAGCTGCATTTCAGTGATGAGAGAAGCAGAAAACTTCCAGGCTTCTTCCTAGGATTTTTTAGGTATAGACTCATTCAATAAATTTTTCATACCTCTGGAAAAAATGTTTTAAACTGTTCATATGTCAGTAACTCCTCAGGGTAACAGGTACCATTTATTGACAAAATAGAACTTGCACTTCAAACACTTAGTAGAAAAGGGTTAAAAAAGCAAGATTAATATGCATTAGGTGAGTCATTTAGTTTCTTATATAGCTTTAGTAATGGCATAATTTCTTACATTCTGTTTGGCAAACCAGGAAAACATTGAGAAAATTGATAATTTCCTTTTTTTCTTTCTTTTTTTTTGGCACAAAGATATCTTGAATGGCTCAAATTCCAAATGTACTCCTGAGGACAAAAAAAAAAAAAAAAAAGGATTTTGATATTTCACTACCCTAGATAGATAACACTGGAAATCATCTCTAATTAACAAATGATAAAATCTTAGATTCATTGAAATCCTCATTTTGCCTTGTGCATTTATACACACATCATGGAAAGTACACATAAAAATCATTCACCTTAATAATATTTTATAGTGCTTAATTAATTCATTGATTATTTGATCCACCCATGCATTCAACAAATATGGATTGATAGATTATTTTGAGCAACTATTTACAATGGCAGGTGTGAAGTACAAAAGGCATGACTTGTCTTCAAGAATTAACAATCTAGATGGGTGATTGGTATATATACCCTTAACCATAAGTTTTTTGTATGGTGATATCTAAGTCAGTAATGAAAAGATTGTATTAACAGGCATATTGACAATTTTGACTATTCAAAAATCAACAATATCCATCATAAAAATGTATGTCAAGACCCAGAAAAGATGATCAGAACCTAAGGATTCATCTCCAGTGAGTATTCTTTTCCATCTAGTTCCTTCTGTTACTCTCTTCATAATTCAGTTAACTCTTAAAGGACACATGTAAAAATTGTGGCCCATTTGCTTCTTTGCCATGTCTCAGTTGCCAAAACATTGATATGAATTTTATAAATTTTGTGGGATATATTTTTACTCTTAGGAAATTCTCTTTTTTTTGTATCTAACACTAAAATTTACTGCTGTAATCATTTTATTATTATTTTTATCCTTTTTACTGACAATGAAAAATTGTTGCTCATCACTTTTTTATCCTTTCTAAAGAACAGGAGAAAAATGTGCATATGTTTGAAGATTTACACTAAGATAATCCCTCAGTTTTATGTTTAATGGTCATAATTGCTCTTTCTCACTCCTGTATTCTCACTATTGTTAAAGATTTCCACCTATTTCATAAGTCCTAAAAAAATTAGAAGATAATTTTAAGAGATTGTTTCAATTCCAAGAGAATTACATACGTTATCTCATATTATTATTCTCATGCTGCATATGGAAAAACTTGGAAAGGCTGTTACTTGTCCAAAGTCCTAAAGATAAAAGTTTCAGGGACAGGTCAGGGAGTAAAGTGTTGTTGGTTGGATTTGGAAATTGTGCTCTCACTCCTTATATAAACATCTCACTACAGATGCTTGGTTGGTTCATTGGTTGGCTCATTGATTAATTAGTTGCTTTGGTTGGTTGACTTTTACTGTACTCTAGTCTGCTTTTGACCATAGTCAAGTGAATGTTTCCAATTATCAGCATTGTCCTTCATTCTAGACTTTTAATCCAACATTTTCATTCTCGTAACTTTCTCTCATATGTTACAGAAAAAAAAATGGAGCTACTAGCTATGAACTGCTACCTTCTGTGGTTTCCCATTATTAAAAGCTACACTTTGGTACAAATGACTCATGTTTACATCCTCACACCTACCTCAGGAAAGAGACAAAGATTGACACTCCTGTGATAGATAATGTCTACTTATGACCTCCAGGCCTCATTTAATCATTATGTTCCTCTCTGATGAATGTTCATTTTTTCCCTTTCTACACACTTCTGCTGTTCCTAAAATAGTCAAATATCTCCACCAAAAGTTCCCTCTTTAAAACATGACCCCTTCAGTGATTACCCTTATTTCTCTTTCCTTCACCAAGAAACTTCTTGAAACATTACTATATATTTTGCTTCACTCTGTTGAAGAAGGTTCTCTATTTAAAGTTGCCATTAAAATCCAATATCCTGTGGTTTCAATCTTGTAGAATTGATTTTTCTGGAGTGGTCTGTGACCAACTGCAAATTAATTGCTCAGCCCACTTTTCAAACGCTCTCTTCTTTGGCCTTGGTGACATGCTTTCTTATGTCTTTCTTCCTCTCGAAGTATTCCTCACCTACAGCTGCTGCTTTTTCTTAGAATTCTCTTCTGTTTCTACCATGCACATTTTCCTTACTTGACCTCATACTTTTCTGTGACTCTACCACTTATATGATACTGAACCCCAAATAAATATATTCAGTTTTTCTCCTTTCCCTTGAACTCCAGACTCACATTTCCAGATACTTATTAGATAGTGATGCTTGACTGTCTCCTGTCAGTTCAATTTCAATATGCTCCAGACTAAAGACAGCACCTTTCTTTCCTCATTCCAAATCTATTCTTCCCCATCCTGGTTATGGGTGCCAGGTTCTTATTTCTCAAGACACACTCCCTGGACTTAATTACTCATTTTGTACATTTTGGCTGAACTGTAACTTCCAATTCCACATCCTCCATCCCCATGCTTTTACATTTGAAAACTTCTATTTGACATGGAACATTAAAAAATTATCTCTTCTATTACATTTCTCAGGAACTTCATAGCACACAGTGGCTTTATATTCAGCATTATTTTCAGAACTCAAATAAGAATTTTACCAAGTTATGTTATACTCATATTTACATGCTTAGCTTCCTCTGCTGAGCTGTGAGTTTCTCAGGGGAGGTAACTGTCAAGTTCATTTGTTACCACTAGCATCAGGCACATAGGAGGCACTCAATAAATATTTTGTACAATCAACTGATGACGTATCTCATTATTGGGCTCCATGTTCCCAAATATCCATTACTAGAGCTCACTTCATTTGCATTCTCTCCCCTACTAAGTTAGAATTCTTCAGATAGTGTTGCAAAAACCTTTGGTGTTCTCCATTGCCTTCAATATAAGAACCAAATTGCTTACCATGACATAGAATCATCACCATTAGCTCATGCTAGTTCATGGTCTCCCTGCTTCCTCTCCCTAGAAGACAATAAAATAATCCCTGCCACTCGTGTGTTATGCCTTTGTGTGTCTCTGAGTGTTGCCCAAGCTATTTTTTTCTTTTTCCTTTCCCTTTTTTTTATCTTCTGTGCCTAAACACATTTTCTCCTCCACAGTCATGTTGTATGTCAGCTCCACCACACAACCTTTTCTTGTGAGCCTTCAAAGAACATATGCCTCCCTTTTTCTTGCCTCCATAGCATACCATACGCATTTTGCTCTAGTACTTTTGTTATGATTTCTGTTATATGTCTCCATTTCTGTTTGTTTACATGTTATTTATGGAGTTCTCTCTTCACTGATCAATGAGCCATTTGATGTCAGAAGATAGGTCTTATTTATCTTTGATCTTTGGTACAACATACATTTGTTGAAAAATGATATACACTTAGTGGATGTTTATAATTAAATTGATTAGTGAGCATAATTTTGGATAAAATAGTAAAGTGGTAAATGAATATTTGCCTTTCTATGAAATAAAGTACTGTTCTTTACTATTTTTCCAAAAAAAAGTCATCAGAAATATGCTGGCAGATTCTTTACCCTGTGATTGAGAATGTGCTCATTCCCTTTCTTTAGATAGAAAGAAAAATAAGAACGAAGTAGAACAGTCACGGCACACCTGTGTTGGCAAGCTGTCAAACCCTCCATCCCTGACATTAATTGGATCATCCACTGAATGGGGAAACTGATGGAAAATGCAATGAGAAGAGATGACTGGGGAGAATAAATGCTATCCTGCCTATCAACAGTGATGAAAGTGACACCTGAAGAGTTATCTTTTATTCCACGCAAACAGATGGCTTCAAACGACACATGCTACATGCTGCCAGATTTCTTATGCTCACCTCTAAGCATTTAGGCCAGCTTGAACAATCAAAAATTAAAATCTAAACAACAAAGAACACTTCCTGGTGGGGTGAGTCACTAAAGCTGAAAGCAATTATCAACTGATTTTAAGTGTCTGCCTGCTGTTTTGTTAAATGACCTGCTATATGAAAGGAATTTTATGATGAGGACTTAGCCAAACATTAGAAAGAAGAAGTCCCTGATTTCTGCTTTCCACTGGTTAACAAAAGAAAGAGAAAAGGAAAAATAAATATGGCAAGTAAAAAGCCACATCCAGTGATTGTATCCACCCTCCTACTGCAAGGGAAAATGAATGTCCACGGAAACTTCTCTTCAAAATTATGAGTCATATTAGAGAAAAATAACTAAAACCTTGCCATCCAGTGTTCATGTGAGATGACATAAATCTAGGATAAGGAATAGAATTGGTCAAACAATTAAAAAATATACATTATCCCCCATTTTGCAGAGCAATCAGATTCAACACGTGTTATGAATTTTACCCTTCTCTAATTTGGAATTTCATTCAATTTTATTCTAAAAACATCAAATTATACTCAGACAAGTAAACACCTACCTTAGTTTGCAATGCTTAAGGGATATTTAAATTGGGCAAATGTGTTTTGTGAGTTCTCCTCGTTCATATAATGCAAAGTTGTTGCTAGTTTGGTTTCCAGATTACATGCAATTTAGAATCAGGAGAAGATGGGACAAAAAGGGGTATGCATGGTAGGTATCAAAAAGGCAAAATTGTTCTATACCAAATAGGCTTAAAGGAAGGAGGCAGGTGTTTCAAGTGGAATAAATATTTTTAAATGGATAGAAATGGTTTGAAGATGTGGAAGACCAAGGTAAGGATGTTTGGGAAGGAGAGGCATGGGATTTGAGAAATGTACCTCCGTTATGAACTAAATCCCTTTCATTTTCCTCTAAGAGATTCAGGTAGAGGATAGCATAGATGCCATTTTATTGTTTTTGTGCTTCTGTACTGTGCTTCTTTGCATCATGCAACTCCTTGAGCAGACTGAGTGGCAAGGAGCCTCAGCATTTGCTAAGGTTATAAGGGACAAAATGATGGTATTGGGAAATGGCTGACTTCTGCCTGGATAACAGTTTGTGAGGGGATCTTCCAGTAAACTTCTACTTCCTATAGACAACCTAATTCTTTGTTATTAATCTACTAAATACATATTAATTTTTGTTTCAGATAAGATGCTATTTTAATTGTTGGCATAAAAAATTAATGCACATTGGCACTGCTTTCTAGAACTATACAGTCTATAAGGAAAGATTCAGTCAAGAAAACTGAATTCATAAATAAGATAGAGTATGAGTATGGATGAGGGGGAAATGAATTCTCACTGATGATAGTGGAGAGACAAAAACAGAATTTACAGAGGAAGAAACATTTCAGCTGGGTCTTTAAAGAAGAATAGGCACTCATCTGGCAGAGCAATAAAACACAGATCATTGAAACAGAACAGTTTATACAAAGGAATTGTAACATTAAAGACAGAAATATGTCCAGGCCACAGAAAAGTACAATGTGCATGAGCATAAAGTGTATTCCATGGGAGGGAAATGATGCTGAGAAGGTAGATTGGAAGACTTGTAAGGTACTTTGCATGTCCTTCTAAGGAGTGATCTTATGCAGCAACATGATGCCACCAGATTTCCTGGTGATAATATGAGGTCAACAGATTGAAGTAGAAAGACATGGAGGATGAGACCAGCTTGTACATTACTTACAATGGCCCACATGATAGCTGATGATAACCAGAACCACGACAGAGGAAGTGCAGGTGGAGAAAATGGTGTCAGTTCCTAAGGTGTTTAGGAGTAAAAATAGTAGAACTGGTGCCAACTTGGGTGTAGACAACTAACAGAAGTAAAGTCAGTAATAAATGAAGTGTCTTGATTGGATGCTTTTTATTTATGGCAGTAGTGCTTTTATGCAAGAGAAAACTGGAGGGAGAGTTGCCTTGTAGTGAATCTGGAAGGTGGTGAACTCATATTAGGACAGGCTGATTTTCAGCTGTGGAACATTAGGGAAAGATACAGGTCTTGGGGATGCCTGGGCGGCTCAATGGGTTAAACGTCTGACTTATGATTCAGGCTCAGGTCATGATCTCGAGGTCCTGAGATCAAGTCCCATGTTGGGCTCCACGCTGAATGTGGGGCCTGCCTAAGATGCTCCTTCTCTCTCCCTCTGCTGCTCTCCTCTGCTTGTGCAGCTCTCTTTCTCTCTTTCTTTAAAAAAAGTTAAAAAAAAAAAAGATGCAGGTTTTGAACCAAGACATGGTCAGGCTATAAATGTATATATGACTCTATCATCTTGGTGTAGATATAGAGACAAAGTCCAAGGAGATGTAACTTCTCATATCTTAGTTGTTGCTTCATATCTCCCTTCTTCCAACTTTCCCATCAAATTCTGACACAATAGAGAGTTTTTTTTAAAAGATCTGTCTTTTCTACACCAAAGTTTTCATATGGGCTGATATGGCTGCCCTGCATACATTTAAATTTGGCTTTTGTATGGCTGACTCCTTCACATCCTTTCAGTGTCTTCTTGTATGAATATACTGAGAAATGGCTCCCTTGGCCATCCCCACTCCAGCCTGTTGGTCTCTGCATTGTTCATTTTCTCCAAAGCACTTATCTCAATGAACTTCCTGTTTGCTTAGTCATTTACTGCTTATCTTTCTCCTCTGACTGTCAGCTCTAGGGAGATGGGGGCTGCATCTATTCACCCACCAATTTATACCCTGTCTCTGGCACACAGTAATGCTGAATTAATAACAGTTGAGTTAAACAGTAGATTTGAAGAGGAAGGAAATTAAACAAAGCTACTTTGGAGATGGGAATTTTACTCAGTGCTATTAAGAGGCACATGAAAAATTAATCTCTGTGAATCACAAATATGGTGAATCTATATTTGAGGATGCTAAAAAGGCTATGTAAAATAAGAAAGGCAAAATGGAATCCTAGAGATGTGTGCTTATCAGAAGGTGTGAGTGTAACATAGAAAGGAGAAGCAGTAGAATAAGGAAATTGAGGATATTAAGTGAGGTTAATAAGGATGGAAATATAAGGGGAAGGTATTTGTATGGAAACATGCTAGAAATTAGGAAATGTGCACTCTATCTTCTTTGCAGAAACTAAGTAATGCTTGTTCATAAGTTAGATATTTATATTAGCATGTTAGTTCATACTAACTTGAGTATATACTAACTATATAGGTATATAGTATATAAATTGTATATAGCTATATAGTTATATGGTATATATTGACTATATTTATGCTAAATATAAATATAATTATACTAAGGAAGGGATACTTAAAACATCATACTGGTGACCCACAGTGAAAAACTACTTCTGTCTCCAGGAATCCCTAAGTGATGAGTATTCTGACATTCTTGTTTTACCAGTTAGGAAACTAAAAATCAGACATTTTAAATTAGAATGTAAAATGTGCACTGACCTACATCTCTAAGCTACAGGTAAGTGTTCAAACTATTATTATCTTGCTGAAGGAGAACTTGGACCTTAAATGTGTCTTACAGAATTTTCATCATGTGGAGCACCTGGGTGGTTCAGTCAGTTAAGCATCCAACTTTGGCTCAGATCATAATCTCACAGTTTATGGGTTTGAGCCCTGGCAGTGTGGAGCCTGCTTGGGATTCTCTCTCTCTCTCTCTCTCTCTCTCTCTCTCTCTCTCTCTCTCTCTCTCCCCTCCCCCCACTTCCACGCTCTCTCTTTCAAAATAAATAAGCTTAAAAAAGAGACAGTTTTCATCATGTATCTGTCCTAAGTCCTGACCCTTTAAGGGAACTCTGGACTAAATAATTTCTCCAAACATGTGCTTGTCCTGATTTCCATACTTGTACCAAGTAGCCTTGGAAATCACCCCAAGATTCTATGCATGGAGATACCCAGATCAGGTAGGAGCCTAGGAGCCTCACCATATTTGTGTTGCCCATTGCTGTAATTCCAGAATCTTTGATGGTGCCTAGCACCTAGCAATCACTAACTACATATGACTGAATAAATGAATCTTTGTGTTTCTTAAAAAGACCCCCCTAAACTGATTCAATAATCTATCTCACTGTTTCAAATTATAAAAAGAAATGCTCTCTGCCATAAAAAGTTAGAAATGACATTACTGTTTCCATAGCTATAATTAGGCAATACTTTACCAAAAGCATTTTGGTAAATAATATTTTCCTCTGTTATTTTCTGTTAATTCATTTTTCTTCAATAATCATAATTTTAAAATAATCTCATATTTTTTGTTTTTACTTATCTCCTCTACTAGAGTGCTGGCATGACTCATTTATTTTTAATTCATCCATTCAATATATATATATATATATATATATATATATTTATTTATTGAGCAACAATTACATGCTAAGTGTTATTCTAAGTGCTATGGAAATGAGTAAGCAATGGACAAGATAAAAAGAGCCTGAACTCATACAGTTCACATTTTAGTAGGAAAGAAAGTGATTAATTTTTTAATGTTTATTCATTTTTTTGAGAGACAGAGAGAATAGAGCATGAGCTGGGATGGGGCAGAGAAAGAGGGAGACAGAATCCAAAGCAGGCTCCAGGCTCTGAGCTGTCAGCATAGAGTCTGACACAGGGCTCAAATTCACTGACCTGATCATGACCTGAGTCAAAGTCAGACATTTAACTGAGCCAACAGGCACCTGAAAAGGAATAATAGGTATCTTATTTTCCATAGTATCACTAGAACCCATCATAGTATCTGATGTTCACTATATTTATTGAATGAATTAATAAATAAATATTACATGCTAGACACCATATGCAGACTGAGGACACAACACTTATCCTTTTGAAGCATACTATCTATGCTATTTTTAAGTAATTAGAATTGCTTTTGGCTTAATGGTACAAGAATAATAATCTACCATAGCCACTCTTATGCCTAATTTTAAGAAATTATAATTGAAAAGCAGTTTTGCAGAAATTGTTCATTAAGGCAAAGTTGAATAATTTTATTAAGGGTGATCTCTAAATAATTGCAGCAAGTTATAAATTATTTGTTTAAAATATTTAGACAAGAGGTTTAATGAGGAAGTCGAAATGAATGACTTCTAACTTTCCATATTTTTTACATTGAACCAAAGAAACAATGAGAGATGAAGACATTAAAATAAATTTTAAAATTACTTCTATAATATAAAGAAAATCAAGAGACAATAGCAAAGCATATTTTATAGTATAACTAATCACTATTTTTTTAGCCAATTCAGGGAAGAAACTATGAGTCGTATGCATTTTCAGCCACTTTTGTCCACTAAGGAAACTGTTATACCATTAGATTCATTAAGAAGACCAAAACTGAAATTTTTTTACTAGTGACTTTTTTTTTTGCTTCTAGAATAATGAAGACCTACATATTAGATTGCAACATTGTTGTAACTGGCAATGAGAAATTGCTTTGTATAGTAGAAACTGCTGAACAACAATAACCACACACACACAAATTATTCCACGCTTTAAGTGTCCCCTGTGAAGATACTATCCCAGCATTCTGTCAGGTAACATGTATGTTTCTGAAAGTTTT
This sequence comes from Neofelis nebulosa, assembly GCF_028018385.1. Classification (NCBI taxonomy): domain Eukaryota; kingdom Metazoa; phylum Chordata; class Mammalia; order Carnivora; family Felidae; genus Neofelis; species Neofelis nebulosa. Next base: position 87,648,523 of record NC_080790.1, read on the forward strand.
GTTCTGACGCAAGGGGGCATGCCCAATCATATTTACACATTATAATATATACATTACAGAAAATGCCAAAAAAGAGAGTGAACACAGAAGAGACTTTGCAGTCAGGTCTTATCCAGATGGTAACAAGCATATTTAGAGATAATGAGATTGAAATAATGGAAGTGTTTCAGTAAAAACTCCATTCAACAAAACACCAGGTGTGCAGAACAAAGGGCCAAGTGACACACAAGCACATCCTTCCTCTTCTGTGGGACCATGAGCTTCAGGGAACTGAAGAGCTCTCTGGCAGACTCTCTGGGAAGGAATGGGTGATCAGCCTCTCCACAGCTGAACCAGCTCTAGCTTTGAAGAGTTAGTGCTGTTTCACATGGTTAAGTTGAATTAAAAAGAGAATTTGGCCATTCATCTCCACCTGAAACTGAAGATTATCTACATGGGATGGAGAGTGCTGTTTAGGTCCTGGGCTGGGGTGGCAGCAGGCAAGGTTGTGGCCTGGGGGGCACGACCAGTGTTCTCTATCAATCTCAGGTGGCTTCTAGAAGGTGCAGATGGCTCCTGCTGGGAATATTCATCAGCTGGCTGAGAAATGCTGAAATAACGTGTTGCCAAGCTGTCTGAGTGGAGTGTTATGATGAATGCAGTGCTTCTCAAATGTTAATGTGCAGGAGAATCACTTGGTCGGGGGGTGGGGGGTGTTAAAATACAAGTCCTGATACAACATGTCTGGGGAGGGCCCGAGACCCTGCATTTCTAACAAACTCCCAGAGGATTACCTCTTTGAGGAGCCCTTCTGGACCACTCTTTAAGGAGCAAATTATCAGAAAGCACCTGATAACAGCAGCAGAACATAAAGGCTCATCAATCCTCTCTACCATTTGTTTGAAATGTGACCACATATATAAGCCACTTGAATTCCATGACACAACTCCTCAGCTATCAAATGGAAACAGAAACAATTATAGTGAAGTATTTTCATTATGATTAAAATAAATACATGCAGTAAAACAGTGCTTCCTAGCTGTATGTCCTTGGAAATGATAGGTAACCTCTCTGAGTCTTCTTTGCTTCATCTACAAAATGGGCATTGTATCACATCTCTCTTTTGAAATCTTTAATGTTTTATTTAGTTTTTGAGAGACACAAGTGCGAGCAGGGAGGGACAGAGAGAGAGGGGGACAAAGAATCTGAAGTAGGTTCCAGGCTCCAAGCTGTCAGCACAGAGTCCAACGTGGGACTTGAACCCACAAACTGTGAGATTATGACCTGAGCCAAAGTCGAATGCTTAACAACTAAGCCACCCATGCCCCTGTATCACATCACTTGATGAAGGTTCCATGAGACAGTTGTACCAAGTATCTAGAACCTTGCCTGGCACATGGTAGCTTCTGAAGAAATGTGAGCTCTCTGCTTATTATCTGTGAGTTACAATATGATGCTGATCCCATGACTCAGAATATGAAAATACATATGTCACAGCAGTGACTTGCTGAGACATCCTTCTCAGGCCTCTGAGTTCAAAGCAAAACAATTGCATTTGCTTTTTTTTCTCTTCTTTTTTAGAGTGTTTGCAGCACCTTGGGAAAATGTCCTTTATTTTACCTGGAGGAAAGTACTATTTTTAATATTAGCAGTGAAAAATATTCCCATGTTGTACCAGAATTGCTGTGTCTGTCACTTATGTTGCTGCATTTCAATGTTCTGTATTTTGTGCTTGTTTTCACAGATGATAATGTGCACCAATACAAAATACTAGCAGAAAGCACACCTTCAGTTGCCCTAAATATACTCTGAGGTAAAATCGAAATTTTCTTCAAGGAAAAACTGCCCTTCTGAGAAGAGAGCTGAGCTTTGAAAATGCATGTTTTGCCCTCCTTTAAAAACTAGTGAGCAATTATTTTTACCTCAAAAATTCATTAATGATACATAGTATGAATATTTGCTATCTCCTGCCATTCTCTGTCAGAACACACATAAAGGAATCACTTGAACTCTAAGACATCCTGTTCCCTAATCTGCAAAAAAAGGACACAAAACAACTCTCCTGTTCCCCTGAAGTGCCTCTGTGTGGATCATACAAGATAAATCAACACAAAAGAGTCCAATGCAGTGTTCACACAACATCAATGCTTTTTGCTTGGTCACTGTATCAAGAGAAACATTTCTTAAAGGACTCATGGAATTTTTAAAAACTTACTACCTAAGTTTCTGGATTAAAAAATCAAAATCAAAAACAACAACCATTCACAGGGCACGTTTCCTAAGTAACCTGACTTTAAGAGTCATTATGAGGATGGCGTGAGTTGATGTTTGTCAAATCCTTGGACAGCAGCTCTCTATGAGTGGCTGTTAAAGAAGCCAAGCCAACAAAACTTGGCTTTCCAGGGGAATCTGCGTAGGACATCTTTCAGGTTGGGACATTCTCATGGACAAAAGTATTATAGACCAGGCCTGGTATGTATCTTAAAATGTGCCTCCCCCATACCCATGGCCACGTGGGTCCTAGATTCTGTGGGAAGTTTGTTCATCAAATGGAGTCTGTGGTATCAGTGCTTGAAGGCTTCCTAAAAGAGTTATGTTTGAGGGAAAACATAACTAGTAGTCACCTAACAGACCAAGACAAGGGGAGAAATTCTAAGTGTAACATGGAGTCTTCTTCTCAGATTTTTCCTGACCCAGTGCCCACTGGACTTGATATGGAGTAGAGATCTGAATGGATTTTGTCAGTGATTTTAAAAGACAATTATTTAGGACTTATTATTTATTGTTAATATATTAGTTTGTCTTAGTAAAACTTATAAAACACTGGATGTTGAGCAGTATAAAGAGTCACTTAATATGTTCAAGGCAGAATTTGCAAAAATTAATCTGGAAAGTGTGTGAACATATCAATTAGCAGAGCACCTCTAATGACAAATTTCAATTTTCCCACTATGGACGAAAGCAATAATACCAATTTTGAAATAAGGAACTTAAAAATTCATCTGCACAGCCATCTGTTTCTTTGTAAAGAGACTAATCTTCAAAATATTGCCATTCCATCCTTAAGACAATCATTTGATAGTATTATCCCCATTAGTCAGTTAGTAAGAGTTGTCACAGGGAATCATGGAGAGAACTTGCTACAAGAAAAAGAGCATAAAGCTTATCAAAAAGAACTGTCCTGCTCTGCATGGAGCTGGGACTGCAAATTTCTTGATCTTTTGATCTGACACATGCTTTCTCTGTTGACAGAGTAATTTTTTTTTTCTTTACAACTAGGGTAAAAAGTGGGTAGTGTATGCCTAGATACTGCACTTATCAAGAGGTCAACTGTTTTCTACCACTATTAATATTGATTGTTTTTAATATCTGTGAAGAATAAAAAGCTGCTAATTGGCAAACGCCTTTAAGTATTAAAGGATGCATTTCTATAAAGAAAAGTTCAGCTGAATCTTACACATATCACAGACAAGATACTGACAACTTACTGCATAAATCAGTTTTTGATAGCAAGGCATCATATTTTTAAAAATATCACTACGTTTTTTTCTTTATAAGAAATATCAGAATAGATTATTTCTGATGGAGATAAACTTGTTTTTTTTTTTGAGGATTAGACAATTTTTATGCCAACTATTTTTATTATGACGTACCCAGAATTATTATTAATCTAATCACTCCATTTCAGTATGCACACTTCCTTCTTTACAAACCATTCTTGTTCTTTAAAAAAGGAGCGTTAAAAGTTAAATATGTACAGTACATTAGCAATACTTCATTCCTAAGTTCTGTAGGAGTCCATTTGGATATTATCAACCTAGCTACAAAGCCATGTAAAATTTAAAGTGGTGGCATTCTCAGAAGAAGACAGAAAATAGCAGTAAACAAAAGGCAGTTCAACCCTGTTACAGGTTATCTTTTCTTATTTTATTTGTTTTAGTGTTTATTTTATTTTTTTTTTTTTTTGAGAGACAGATAGAGTGCAAGTGGGAGAGGGGCAGAAAGAGAGAGAGACACAGAATTTGAATCAGGCTCCAGGCTCTGAGCTGTCAGTGTAGAGCCTGATGTGGGGCTTGAACCCAGAAACCATGAGATCATGACCTGAATTGAAGTCAGATGCTTAACTGACTGAATCATCCAGGAACCCCTCTTCCTATTACTTTAACTGTGTGCCCCAAATAGAACGTGAAACGGAACATGGATTTATTTTTTACCATTTTTCTCATCTAGATTGATATTCCTAAAAAACAGATATAAGTAGAGTTAATTTTTTGATAAAACAACTTCAAGACACTTGATTGGTTCAAAAACCATAAATTCTCCATTCGTGCCCTTGCTTATTCCTTGAAATTTCCTCATGCTCACATGTCATGATTCTATCCACCTCTGAGAAAAGCAGAATCCTTTTCTGGTTTTTCCAATTCTCCCTCTTATGAATAACCCCTACTTTACATTTTGGGTACTGATCTGGCTCTACTTTGGAGTAGAGTTATGCATTTATTTTTCTACTTTCTATAAACTAGAAGCTTTTGTCAAATAGAATTGATGACTATCGTAACATTTTCTGCAATATTGCACATATTCCTGTGCATATAGGAACTCTATAATGAATCAGCACTGATCCTGATGGTAGCCTGGAGAACTGTCTCAGCCATGGTCTTGTAAATTTTACTTTCAATCTATTTGCATCTTTGAGTCTAAAAAGTGTGTCTTACAGAAAAGGCATAGTGGAATCGCATATTTTTTAAATCTAGTCTGACAATCTCTGTCTTTTGATTGGATGGTTTGACACATTTACATTTAATATTATTACTGGTATAAATGATTTATAGCTGCCATTTAAATTTCTTTGCTGTATATCTCATTTTTTGTTCTTCTGCTGCTCCTTTAACTGTTCTATTTTGCAGCTAGTGAATATATTCTAATGTAGATGTAGATTTTCTGAGTGAATTTTAAACTATATTTTTTACTTATTTTTTAGCAGTTGTTCTAGAATTTCCCATATATATCATTACTTACCAGAATAAATACTTATTTCAGATATATGCTAATTTAATTCTGGTAAGATATATAAATGTTACTTCTATACAGTTCTGGTCTCTTTTTCCCCTTTTTGTGGTAATCTTGTTATACATATTACTTCTCTTTATGTTGAAAGCCCAATAATACACAGTTACAATTATTATTTTATCATCTATAGTGTTCTTAGCCAAATACAGCTCTGCTGCCACTCATCTCCTTTGTGTTGTTTTTGGCAAATATAGTATACATATATTTCTATGTGATATAGACCCAATATGACATTTGTACATATTATATTATGCAATTGTTTTTAAGATCAGTTATGAGAAAAATGGAAAAAATATACACTACTACTGTTTTTTATGATTACATAACTATTTTTGCCTGTGCTTTTTTTTTTCATGTGGATTCAAACTACTGTCTAGAGTTAGTATTACTTGTTTTCAGCCTGAAGAATTAGCATTTTTTACTTAGTATAATTTTCTAAAGCAAGTCAAGTAGCAACATATTTAGTGCTTGTTTACCTGGTAAAGTCATTATTTCACCTTCAATTCTGAAAGATGGCATTGCTGGATAGAGAGTTTTGGGTTGACAGTTTTCCTTTGAGCACACTGAATGAATATATCATCCCACTGCCTTCTAGAATATATTGTTCTGCTGACAAATCAGTGAGAATCTTATTGCAGTGACTTGTAGGTGAGGAATTATTTTTCTCTTTGTGCTTTCAAGATTTTCTCCTTGTTTTTGACTTCCAACGTTTTTACCATGATTTGTGGATCTCTTTGAGTTTATCCCATGCGGAGCTAATTGAATCTATTGTTTTCCAATAAATTGGGGAAGTTTTCTGCCATTATTCCTTCAAATAGTTTATCTGCTTTTTTTTGTTTGTTTGTCTCTCTTTTCTCTCTTTTCTCTCTTTCTGGTGTATGTTGGTGCAGTTGGTGTCTCACATTTCTTTGGGGCTCTCTTCATTTTTTTCTCTTTTTGGTTTTCAGATTATACATTCTTTATCAATCTTCTTCAAGTTCACTTATTCTTTCATCTGCCAGTTCAAATCTACTCTTGAGCCCCTCTAGTGAATTTTTGCTACTATATTTTTTTACTTAAGATAATTTCTATTTGATTATTTTTTATACATTCTCTTTATTGATATTTTCTATTTGATAAAACATTGTCACATACCCCTTCACTTTTTAAGAACTGCTTTCCTTTAGTTGAGACATATTTATAACGGCTATTTTGAACCCTTTTTGTGTTAAATCTGACACCTGGTTGAGTTCCTAACAATTTTGTGGGTTTGGTTTACTTATTTGGTTTGTTTGTTTGTTTGTTTGTTTTTGTTTTTGTCTTCTGGCATAAGGATCGTACTTTCCTGTTTTGCATGCATGCGTTGTATTTTTTGTTCAAAATTGGACACTTTAGATATTAAATTGTGTTAATTCTGGATAGTGTATCCCTCATCTTTCAGGGTTTATTATTGCTATTTGCTTTTTTATTTGTTTAGTAACTGGCTGAATTATTTAGTAAAGCTTAGTCTTCATGTTCCAGTAGTCTGAAACTTCTGATGTTATTCCTTAGCATGCTCAGGGTAACCGTGTAATAACAGTGTTATTGGTGGAGTTGGCTTTCTCTCTTTCCTCAGATTTTTGAACTCCACTAATTGCTGGTTGAGTGCTTTACTGTTTTCAGAAATGCCCTGGGGCATAAATTGCTCTGTAAACTAATCCAACTAAATAGTGCCACCTTTAAAGGAATAGCTTCTAAGGTCTATGTTTGGAATTTTTTATGACTCTAGGAGAGCTCTTTCCAATTGTCTTATTCTCTGGTTCTATCTTCTAAACTACCCAGCATACAGTCTTTCCAATTGCTTTTCACTGCAACCACCAATGTTCTTGAGAATGCCCTTAGGTTTTAACCTCCCTGTGCTCTGTTGTAAATGAGGTCAGTTCTGTCAGGAAAAGATTAGGAGCCGTTTTATGGGATGATTTTCCCTGGCCCCCTAGCAAAATGAATCTGAGTCAAGACTCTGGAGCTGAAGTGGAGACAATGGCACACTTCTTTCTGGGTGACATCCCTGCTTTAGGGGCTGTACAGTCAGTCATGGGAAGAAAGAAGCTGCCTGAAGTCCTCTTGACTTGCCTTTCCTGGCACGTAAAGATCACCTCACAAGCCTGGGAAAGTGCAATTGGGCCCCAATTCTTCACTGTGTTGTACCCAAGGTAGAGCCTCAGTCCAATGACTGGGGGTGGGGAAGAAGAATGGTGCCCTGCCCTTTCCCCCGACTGAGACTCAACTGATAGGATGAGAAAAGCTGAAGTCCTACTCCTTCTGAGGAGAAATACCTCTGACTTGGATCTGCTGGAAAAGTAAATCCTGTGTTCTTAACTATAGCAATCTTGGATGAGTCCTCAGTCTGGTTGAGGTGAGAGAGAAGGAGGAAGCAATTGTACCAAATACCACAATATGCTTGCCATTCCTAACGAATTTTTATGAAAATTTTTTTTCAATATATGAAGTTTATTGTCAAATTGGTTTCCATACAACACCCAGTGCTCATCCCAAAAGGTGCCCTCCTCAATACCCATCACCCACCCTCCCCTACTTCCCATCCCCCATCAACCTTCAGTTTGTTCTCAGTTTTTAAGAGTCTCTTATGCTTTGACTCTCTCCCACTCTAAGCTCTTTTTTTTTTCCTTCCCCTCCCCCATGGGTTTCTGTTAAGTTTCTCAGGATCCACATAAGAGTGAAACCATATGTCTTTCTCTGTATGGCTTATTTCACTTAGCATAACACTCTCCAGTTCCATCCACGTTGCTACAAAGGGCCATACTTCATTCTTTCTCATTGACACGTAGTACTCCATTGTGTATATAAACCACAATTTCTTTATCCATTCATCAGTTGATGGACATTTAGGCTCTTTCTATAATTTGGCTATTGTTGAGAGTGCTGCTATAAACATTGGGGCACATGTGCCCCTATGCATCAGCACTCCTGTATCCCTTGGGTAAATTCCTAGCAGTGCTATTGCTGGGTCATAGGGTAGGTCTATTTTTAATTTTCTGAGGAACCTCCACACTGTTTTCCAGAGTGGCTGCACCAATTTGCATTCCCACCAACAGCGCAAGAGGGTTCCCATTTCTCCACATCCTCTCCAGCATCTATAGTCTCCTGATTTGTTCATTTTGGCCACTCTGACTGGCATGAGGTAAGATCTGAGTGTGGTTTTGATTTGTATTTCCCTGATGAGGAGCGACGTTGAGCATCTTTTCATGTGCCTGTTGACCATCCAGATGTCTTCTTTAGAGAAGTGTCTATTCATGTTTTCTGCCCATTTCTTCACGGGATTATTTGTTTTTCATGTGTGGAGTTTGTTGAGCTCCTTATAGATTTTGGATACTAGCCCTTTGTCCGGTATGTCATTTGCAAATATCTTTTCCCATTCCGTTGGTTGCCTTTTAGTTTTGTTGGTTGTTTCCTTTGCTGTGCAGAAGCTTTTTATCTTAATGAGGTCCTAATAGTTCATTTTTGCTTTTAATTCCCTTGCCTTTGGGGATGTGTCGAGTAAGAGATTGCTACGGCTAAGGTCAGAGAGGTCTTTTCCTGCTTTCTTCTCTAGGCTTTTGATGGTTTCCTGTCTCACATTCAGGTCCTTTATCCATTTTGAGTTTATTTTTGTGAATGGTGTGAGAAAGTGCTCTAGTTTCAACCTTCTGCATGTTGCTGTCCAGTTCTCCCAGCACCATTTGTTAAAGAGACTGTCTTTTTTCCATTGGATGTTCTTTCCTGCTTTGTCAAAGATGAGTTGGCCATATGTTTGTGGGTCTAGTTCTGGGGTTTCTATTCTATTCCATTGGTCTATGTGTCTGTTTTTGTGCCAATACCATGCTGTCTTGATGATGACAGCTTTGTAATAGAGGCTAAAGTCTGGGATTGTGATGCCTTCTGCTTTGGTCTTCTTCTTCAAAATTACTTTGGCTATTCAGGACATTTTGTGGTTCCATATGAATTTTAGGATTGCTTGTTCTAGTTTCGAGAAGAATGCTGGTGCAATTTTGATTGGGATTGAATTGAATGTGTAGATAGTTTTGGGTAATATTGACATTTTGACAGTATTTATTCTTCCAATCCATGAGCACGGAATGTTTTTCCATTTCTTTATATCTTCTTCAATTTCCTTCATAAACTTTCTATAGTTTTCAGCATACAGATCTTTTACATCTTTGTTTAGATTTATCCCTAGGTATTTTATGCTTCTTGGTGCAGTTGTCAATGGGATCAGTTTCTTTATTTGTCTTTCTCTTGCTTCATTATTAGTGTATAAGACTGCAACTGATTTCTGTACATTGATTTTGTATCCTGCAACTTTGCTAAATTCATGTATCAGTTCTAGCAGACTTCTGGTGGAGTCTATCAGATTTTCCATGTATAATATCATGTCATCTGCAAAAAGTGAAAGCTTAACTTCATATTCACCAATTTTGATGCCTTTGATTTCCTTTTGTTGTCTGATTGCTGATGCTAGCACTTCCAACGCTATTTTAAACAACAGCAGTGAGAGTGGACATCCCTGTTGTGTTCCTGATCAGGGAAAAAGCTCAGATTTTCCCCATTGAGGATGATGTTAACTGTGGGCTTTTCATAAATGGCTTTTATGATGTTTAAGTATGTTCCTTCTATCCCGACTTTCTCAAGGGTTTTTATTAAGAAAGTTTGCTGGATTTTGTCAAAGGCCTTTTCTGCATCAATTGACAGGATCATATGGTTCTTATCTTTTCTTTTATTAATGTGATGTATCGCATTTATCGATTTGCAAATGTTGAACCAACCCTGCATCCCAGGAATGAATCCCACTTGATCATGGTGAACAATTCTTTTCATATGCTGTTGAATTCAATTTGCTAGTATCTTATTGAGAATTTTTGCATCCATCTTCATCAGGGATATTGGCCTATAGTTCTCTTTTTTTACTGGGTCTCTGTCTGGTTTAGGAATCAAACTAATACTGGCTTCATAGAATGAGTCTGGAAGTTTTCCTTCCCTTTCTATTTCTTGGAATAGCTTGAGAAGCATAGGTATTATCTCTGCTTTAAACATCTGGTAGAACTCCCCTGGGAAGCCATCTGGTCCTGGAATCTTATTTCTTGGGAGATTTTTGATAACTGATTCAATTTCTTTGCTGGCTATGGGTCTGTTCAAGCTTTCTATTTCCTCCTGATTGAGTTTTGGAAGAGTGTGGGTGTTGAGGAATTTGTCCATTTCTTCCAGGTTGTCCAGTGTTTTGGCATATAATTTTTCATAGTATTCCCTGATAATTGCTTGTATCTCTGAGGGATTGGTTATAATAATTCCATTTTCATTCCTGATTTTATCTATTTGGGTCATCTCCCTTTTCTTTTTGAGAAGCCTGGCTAGAGGTTTACCAATTTTGTTTATTTTTTTCAAAAAATCAACTCTTGGTTTTGTTGATCTGCTCTACAGTTTTTTTAGATTCTATATTGTTTATTTCTGCTCTGATCTTTATTATTTCTCTTCTTCTGATGGATTTAGGCTGTCTTTGCTGTTCTGCTTCTGTTTCCTTTAGGTGTGGTGTTAGATTTTGTATTTGGGATGTGTCTTGTTTCTTGAGATAGGCCTGGATTGCAATGTATTTTCCTCTCAGGACTTCCTTCACTGCATCCAAACGCATTTGGATTGTTGTATTTTGATTTTCGTTTGTTTCCATATATTTTTTAATTTCTTCTCTAATTGCCTGGTTGACCCATTCATTCTTTAGTAGGGTGTTCTGTAACCTCCATGCTTTTGGAGGTTTTCCAGACTTTTTCCTGTGGTTGATTTCAAGCTTCATTGCATTGTGGTCTGAAAGTATGCATGGTATGATTTCAATTCTTGTATACTTATGAAGGGCTGTTTTGTGACCCAGTATGTGATCTATCTTGGAGAATGTTCCATGTGCACTCGAGAAGAAAGTATATTCTGTTGTTTTGGGATGCAGAGTTCTAAATATATCTGTCAAGTCCATCTGATCCAATGTATCATTCAGGGCCCTCGCTTCTTTATTGACCGTGTGTCTGATGATCTATCCATTTCTGTAAGTGGAGTGTTAAAGTCCCCTGCAATTACCACATTCTTATCAATAAGGTTGCTTATGTTTGTGAGTAATTGTTTTATATATTTGGGGGCTCTGTATTCAGCGCATAGACATTTATAATTGTTAGCTCTTCCTGATGGATAGACCCTGTGACTATTATATAATGCCCTTCTTCATCTCTTGTGACAGCCTTTAATTTAAAGTCTGGTTTGTCTGATATAAGTATGGCTACTCCAGCTTTCTTTTGACTTCCAGTGGCATGATAAATAGTTCTCAATCTCAATCTGAAGGTGTCCTCAAGTCTAAAACGAGTCTCTTGTAGACAGCAAATAGATGGGTCTTGTTTTTTTTTATCCATTCTGATATCCTATGTCTTTAGGTTGGCACATTTAGTCCATTTACATTCAGTGCTATTATAGAAAGATATAGGTTTAGAGTCATTGTGATGTCCGTAGGTTTCATGCTTGTAGCGATGTCTCTGGTACTTTGTCTCACAGGATCCCCCTTAGGATCTCTTGTAGGGCTGGTTTAGTGGTGATGAATTCCTTCAGTTTTTGTTTGTTTGGGAAGACCTTTATCTCTCCTTCTATTCTAAATGACAGACTTGCTGGATAAAGGATTCTCAGCTGCATTTTTTTTTTCTCTTCATCACATGGAAGATCTCCTGCCATTCCTTTCTGGCCTGCCAAGTTTCAGAAGAGAGATCAGTCACGAGTCTTATAGGTCTCCCTTTATATGTTAGAGCACGTTTATCTCTAGCTGCTTTCAGAATTTTCTCTTTATCCTTGTATTTTGCCAGTTTCACTCTGATATGTCGTGCAGAAGATCGATTCAAGTTACATCTGAAGGGAGTTCTCTGTGCCTCTTGGATTTCAATGCCTTTTTCCTTCCCCAGATCCGGGAAGTTCTCAGCTATGATTTCTTCAAGTACACCTTCAGCACCTTTCCCTCTCTCTTCCTCCTCTGGAATACCAATTATGCCTATATTATTTATCTTTAGTGCATCACTTAGTTCTCTAATTTTCCCCTCATACTCATGGATTTTTTTACCTCTTTTTCTCAGCTTCTTCTTTTTCCATAATTTTATCTTCTAGTTCACCTATTCTCCCCTCTGCCACTTCAACCTGAGCCGTAGTTGTCTCCATTTTATTTTGCAGCTCATTGATAGCATTTTTAGCTCCTCCTGGCTATTCCTTAGTCCCTTGATCTCTGTAGCAAGAGATTTTCTGCTGTCCTTCATACTGTTTTCAAGCCCAGCAATTAATTTTATGACTATTAATCTAAATTCACTTTCTGTTATATTGTTTAAATCATTTTTGATCAGTTTGTTAGCTGTTGTTATTTCCTGGACGTTTTTCTGAGGGGAATTCTTCCGTTTCATCATTTTGGATAGTCCCTGGAGTGCTGCAGCACTGAGGGCACTTCCCCTGTGCTGTCTTGAATAACTTGTGTTGGTGGGCCGGGCCGCAGTCAGACCTGATGTCTGCCCCCAGCCCACCGCTGGGGCCACAGTCAGACTGGTGTGTACCTTCTCTTCCCCTCCTCTAGGGGCGGGATTCACTGTGGGGTGGCATGGCCCCTCTGGGCTACTTGCACACTGCCAGGCTTGTGGTGCTGGGGATCTGGCGTATTAGCTGGGGTGGATAGGCAAGGTGCACGGGGGTGTGAGGGGCAGGCTCATCTCGCTTATCCTTTGGTGATCTGCTTTGGGAGGGCCCCTGTGGCACCGGAGGGAGTCAGACCCGCTGCCGGACAGATGGATCCGCAGAAGCACAGTGTTGGGTGTTTGCATGGTGCATGCAAGTTCCCTGGCAGGAACTGATTCCCTTTGGGATTTTGGCTTGGGGATGGGCAAGAAGATGGCGCTGGAGAGGACTTTGTTCCCAGCCAAGCTGAGCTCTGTTATTTGGGGCTCAACAACTCTCCCTCCTGTTGTCCTCCAACCCTCCCGTTCTCCGAGCAGAGCTGTTAGCTTATAACCTTCCAGATGTAGTCCCTCTTGCTGTCGGAACACACTCCGTCTGGCCCCTCTGCTTTTGCAAGACAGACTTGGGGGCTCTGCTTGGCCAGTGGTCCGCCCCTCTGACCTGGCTCCTCTTGCTGTCGGAACACACTCCGTCTGGCCCCTCTGCTTTTGCAAGACAGACTTGGGGGCTCTCTTGGCCAGTGGTCCGCCCCTCTGACCTGGCTCCTTCCCGCCAGTCTGTGGAGCACACACCGCCTCTCCGCCCTTCCTACTCTCTTCCGCGGGCCTCTCGTCTGCGCTTGGCTCCGGAGACTCCCTTCTGCTAATCTTCTGGTGGCTTTCTGGGTTATTTAGGCAGGTGTAAGTGGAATTTAAGTGATCAGCAGGATGAGCAGTGAGCCCAGCGTCCTCATACGCTGCCATCTTCCCAGGATCCTCTATGACATTTTTGAATAAATATTTCTCCATTTTCTGTTTGTCTTTCTTTTCCAGAGGCTTTATATGATTTTTTTTTTTAATTTCCGATAGAGTGAGAGAGACAGCACAAAAGGGAAGAGGGGCAGAGGAAGAGAAAGAAAGAATCATGGCCTGATGCCATGACTCTGGGATCATGACCTGAGCTGAAATCAAGAATTGGACATTCAAGTGACCAAACCACCCAGGAGCCACTGTATGATTTTTTTAATGTTTATTTATTTATTTTTAGAAAGAGACAGAGTGAGCAGGGGAAGAGCAGTGGGAGGGTGGAGAGAATCCCAAGCAGGATGCATGGGTTGATCCCACAAACTGTGACATCATGACCTGAGCTGAAATCAAGAGTCAGATGCTTAACTGACTGAACACCTCATGCTGTCCTGCTGGAATTTGATCCCTGCTCTGATGTTTCTTAAGATATTTGTTCAATCACTAAGTTCATATTTTTACACTAAATATCTCATTCCTCTAACATTTCCCTCTGAACACTCCCTAACATTTTCTCTCAAATGCTCACTTTTCAACTTAAGAAGAGACAGTTGAACAGAGTAAATACATTGTTACATGATACGCTATTATTGATTAGGAATTGATAAATAGCTATGTATTTATGTTTCTGGTGAGATAGTAGAAAGAGCACTGGAACATGAGTACAAAGAATTGGGACATTACTAAACATATGCCCTTTGGGAATGTTCCAACAAATAGTTTTGGCTGCAGTTTATTTAAGGCTAACATAATGGAGTTTAAAACCTGTAATATTTGTTCCACAGCTATATTTTCCATATTCATAGTGAATTCTGTGGTAATTACCATTTGTAATAAAAATTATTTCTAAATCCTAAAAAAAACCATTTTGTTTAAGGTCATAGGTCAGTCTTTACAAGAATCTGTAGAGTGGAATATCAGGATGTTAGTATGCAAAGTTAGAAAATAATGAGGCTAAGCATAAAAGGCTAAGTTATAAAAAGTTCACAGAGTAAGATGTATTGGTCTTAAAGTCTTAACTATATTTCATAGTCTGTACTGAGTATTAGTTTTCCAACACTGAAAACGATCATCTTGTCATCAATTATGTGAGCCTGGAGTAAATAAAATTATCAATGGTACTTAGCATTTCATCAGTGAGGAAGCTTTGCACATTTCTTTGTGATAATAAGAAGGGAAGGATATTTTTCTAAATCTCATGGACACATAGAATATAAGAAGGCTCATTTGGTACACTGATCATCAAATCTCTCAAGGTCCATACAAAATTAAGTGCAATTAAGATCAAATTAATGTTGGTATTTAATGACAGTAAGAAATTAATTTTCCACAGTATCCTCCATAGAACAAAATAGAAGTGGCTTTCAAATAAGTATAAAGCTTCTTATGAGAGTTTGTTCTAAGGATGAAATTTAAAATCTCTCACCACAGGGCAACAGAAGTCTATATCTGTATTTGTTACCCATGCAAAGAAAGAAAGTTGTGTCTACACAAATAATTACAGTAATCACATTGAAAATGTGGATTCTAAACTTTGGCTCCCCCATTTTCTTAGATATGTGGGAAAATTTGAAAAAAAATAAGCATTTGTTTTTATAGAATTATTCAGATATTTATGTTAGCCACTTTTCCTTGTCTGAAGCAACATCTGTGTATTTAATAATAAATAATGTCATTAAATAGACTAACCATGACACTAAGCTTTAAAGACTACATTTTTCTTAGTCAGGAATGCAAACATGAAATTCTAAAATTCAATATTTTCCCAGTCATTATTCTTCTGTGTCTGAAAAATAAAGCACTTTTTTTAAAGTTTTGGAGCAGAAACAAAAGGACACATTTAATTGTAACATTTGTCAAGCTTACTATTTCTTAATCAAAATTCTTGCCCTATATAATTTTCTCAGCATCTGATGTGATTGTTTGCCAGGAAAATGATAGTAATTATGAAAGTATAGAAATGCCTTGCTAAAGAAAAACTTTAGTAATTATTCTCAACACAGCACTTAAAGCAAATCAGAAATGCTTTTAATTTGAATGCCCAAAGAATAAATTCAGAAATATCATTTTTATCTTCATGGAAGTGTTGTCTCTTACAATAATCACATTTGTATTCTCAATCCATTTCTTCAAAGGAGTGTGAAGAGACATAAATGAACTCCATTAACCCTGAGTAGCAATTTTCGCCCCAATGGTGTTTAGCAAGGTCTACTCTGGTGATCAACAAGCTCAGGTACAGAAAAGTTAAGTGACCTGTTTAAAGTCCATAATGATTCAGGGGAAAGACCAAAACTAGAAGATACACCAGGATCCCAAAGCACCTTATCTTAAGGATAGAGTTTATCATTCATTCCCCACAAGCAATTAAAATAAGATTGTTTTACATGTTTTCAAAAAGGATTTAACTCATTGAAAAATACAAAGTATATTTCTTTAAGGTCTAACAGTGACAGTTAATTATAAATGTCAACTTGGCCATACACCAAGATGTTTCATCAAACAATGGTCTAGATGTTGCTATGAAGGCGTTTTTAGATTTAGGACATGTCAGCCCCCACAATTGCCTGAGTCAGTTCTTAAAATCTCTATCTATATACACACAAATAAATTATATATATAATTAATATATAATAAAATATATCTCATTAGTTCTGTTTCTCTGGACAATCCTGACGAATACAGCCACCACTCCCACAACAGGAACAGAAAGAGCTAAGAATGATGGAAGAGTATTTCAAATCTGTTAAGACAAGTGCTGTCCTGGCACCTGAGAATGACATATTGGTTTCTCACTAGTATGAAACTTTGTTTTTTACTTTCTTTTAAGTGGAAAGAAATAGCTACAGCCTGAAAAGGCAAGATTATTGGAGATTAAAGGAAACCAAAAGAAGAGACAGCTAACTGACTACAAGGGCAAAAAAAGATATCAAGAAATAGTGCCTCTGGAAAAGGGAATGAGAGAATTTTAAAAAAGGAATTATTGTGGGTTATAGAAACCCATTTGCATATAATAGTCTATTTCCACCTGAGATAGTTCTTGAGTTAAAAGACAAAGCTGGTTGCACCCATTTTGTGCTAGTTACCCACTGGGGAAAGGAAATATCTGATTTATAGCATTTGTCAATTTCTGTAGTATAAGTAATTTTGTCACTGCCAATTTCAAGCTATTAACTCAAAGTCACTGAACACAGACCCAGAAAGAGATGTATACAATTGACATTCACATGAAATGGCAGATTAAGAGACAGTTTCAGAAGCCCACTGGGTGCAGCCCTCTTTCTGAGCTAACACTATCTGGATCAGTAGAAAACAGGAGAAAATGCTCATATTTTAAACATTGTCTTATCTCCCATCCTCCAAAGTAGTTGGTTAACTCAGTTTACAACCCCCACCCCTGTATTAAAGGAAAATATGCCCACCCCTTTTCTCAAGGGTGGACATTGGGAAAAAAAACACAGAAGCAGTGATCTTAGCTCTACTGTGTTGTATACAGAGGGGAGCAAATAAAATGCAGTGAAGAGTACTTGCTTTTTGTACAACGACAGTCAAAAGTACAGACAACTTCAAAGACTTCCCTGGAAGTAGTGTTCAGATGCAAAACAAAAAACAACAGTAAAAAAAAAAAAAACAAGAGTAAATGTGATAAGCCATGACTAATGCCAACTATTGAAGCAGTTACGAGCATTTCTTGGAAGGAGTTGTGGGGGAGTAGGGAGTTAAAAGCATCATTTCCTAATTTGTTATCACTTTTTGCTTCCAGAATTTTATCTCTATCTATTTAACATTTCATTATCAAATGGAAAACTTCTTCATATTGATATGAACTATTTTTTCCAGGGGAATGATGGTCTATAGTGAAATACTGTAATGGATTTACTCTGTTGAACAGCATGTTCACAACACAGAGGTAATTTTTATTTTTGCTTTTCAAAAACCGGTTTGTGTCTTACACATAATTTCTGAAATAGAACAAATCAAGTCATAGTCATGAAATATGGTCATCGACTTTAAGTACTTTATTTTAGCTTCCCTTTGAAGAATAAAATCTTTTGATGCTTTTGATGACACAGAAATGGGAAAATATCACCTTTCAGTGCTTTTCAGTGAAGGGAAACAAAGATTGATTTTACCAGTGTATTTACACTGATCATGCACAGGGTGTTTATTTACAATAAATATTCTTCCTCTCACCGCATAAACTGCCTCTCTTCTCCCATCTCAGCTGCCTTCTCCCCTCCTAACAGTTATTTTCCCACCTGCTACCCCATCAATGAACTGGTTCTCACCTCTACAGGAGAAAAGTCAAACTCTCAGATAGCTGGCTGGACATTTCAGATACCAACTTTAGAGTTAAAAAAACAATGCCAGAGATAAAAGAGAGGTTGCCATTTAACTTGAAGAAAGTTAAGAAGACTCCAGGACATGATGTACTTTAAAGCAGGAGAAGATTTCAATTGAAACGGGGCGTTTAGTGAATTATCAGCCTGATTTTATGGACTTCTCAGAAAAAGAAATGTCTTGCATAAAAGGTAAGAATAGCTTCTTATGCTCTAGGCCTTAACATCAAGAGGAACACTTTAAATTTCCTATTGGCACATCTGACTAAAAAAAAAAAGAAAAGAAAAATGAAACCAACCAGCCATGAAAATACATCTCACCATTTCTTCCTGGCTCAAAGCCTCAAGGTATTAAAGTCTATTTCTGTTAGAGTGCTTGCTTCATTAAGAAACTTTTTCTCTAACATCATTTTTTAAAAATCCTGCCTAACCTTTCTTTTTGAAGTAGCAGCAGGGAGGGGACAAGGGGCTAAACCACTCTGCTGCACAATTGAGAATGAGCAGAAGGGGAACATTTGTCTCTCCTTAAAAGCAGCAGGGACTGACCAGGAATAAGGGTACTTCTCCCTAATAAGTATGCAGGCTCTTCCCTAGCAATTAACGAATGTAAATGTGGTATGTTTGTTGGGAGGATTGAAAATGATTTTTTTCAGCCACCCTTAGCCCTTTTATAGAAAGAATACTTTGTGCAGGTTTCTATCTTCATTTCATTGGTTTAGTTAGACTTGAAGGAAATCAGTTTCAGCAATTACCAGCCTGTTAACAAAGACACATTATCAGATATTTCCTTAAATCCAGCTCTTAAATTTGCATTCTCCTCACTGTTTTCCATCAAATTTCTGCCTTGCGATTCAATTCCTGTCAGTCATGCAGCAAGCCGTGACTTGACCACATATATCAAATTCCCAGATTTCACCGACTTCCCCAAGGTGTTCAAATATCATACATGGCTCCGCTCTAAAGGAACAATATGAAATTTTAAATATGAAAACATGGGTAATTAAATGTATTTAAGTATAAATAAATAGAGCATAATGAAGCCCAATTGTTTACCCCAAAAGGAAATTTGAAAAGCTCTCCTCTCTGAATAAGAAAGATAACTGTCACAAATTCATGGGCTTTAATATAAAGGAAAGTCATTGAGGTCCAACAGTTAGAATTTGGAGCAAAATAAGATTGTGTTAGAGACAGAAATTATTCAGGGCGGTGAGAGGGAGTGAGAGAACTTAAATCAGAGAGGGGATTTTATAAAATGTCTTTTTTTTTCAATATATGAAATTTATTGTCAAATTGGTTTCCATACAACACCCAGTGCTCATCCCAAAAGGTGCCCTCCTCAATACCCATCACTTACCCTCCCCGCCCTCCCACCCCCCATCAACCCTCAGTTTGTTCTCAGTTTAAAATGTCTTTTTAAAACACACAGGTTAGATTATATTTTGTTAAAGAACAATTTCCAAAAAGAAGTCAAGTCGTGACTCTCATATAAAATGAACACATACTAAAGATTTCATTTGATTCAATATTGAGGGAATTGATCAGATGTTGGATCCAATTCAAAGGTTACATCGTAAGGAGGATCATAAGGGAAAATGGAGTAAATGTTGAAATAAATTTATAAATAGACACAAAACTGGCTTTTTAATGATGGGGAGGGAAAGAAAAATGAATTTGTATGTCTATAGACAAGACTTTCAATTATTGTCAGTCATCTACAACTTACAGAGTTGTAGGTAGAATGATTCAAAGGCTAGAATCAGAAAGACTGATGCTGGTTGCCAGTAGGTTGTTAACTAGATTACCAACTTACTAAAATACTGAGATAATTTGCATGAAATATCTCTAATGTAGTAAGAGCTCTCTAAATGTAGTAAGAGCTCTATAAATGTTTGACAGCAATTTTTATCAATAACTGGAAAAGTGTTTTTAAAAAGCACAAACAAATGTCTAATAAATACATGTGCTATTTGGTGTAGGTTTTTTTGGCTATTCTAACATCTTATTTCTATTTAATTTGTACTTGCAAAAAATGTTCAAGGTAGTAGAGATGAAGGTAGATGATCTCTCTGAATATATCAAGTATGCAGGTATATTCTCAGATGCTGTTAAGAAAGCAAAAATGCATGATGATATTTAATATAATATAATATAATATAATATAATATAATATAATATAACAAATATAATACCAGCCAAAGTTATCCAAATACAATGAGTTCCTTTATAGCAATTTGGGTGTTAAGGCTTTATAGACTGAATGTTTGAATTCCTTCAAAATTTATATGTTGGAATTTCATGTTCCCCAATATGATAGTATTTGGAGGTGGAGCTTTTACAGGTAATTAGGTCATAAGAGAGGAGTGGGATTAATGCTCTGATTTTTTATTTTTATGTTAAAAAATTTTAATTCCAGTATAGCTAACATAGAGTGTTGTATCAGTTTCAGGTGTGCAATATAGTGATTCAACAATTCTATATATTACTCAGTGCTCACCATGATAACTGTAATGCCCTTATTTTTTAAAACTGACAACACATGGGATTATTCTTTCTGTTCTCTGCCAAGTGAGGACACAAGAAGTCATCAGTCTTTGACCCGAAAAGGGGTCCCACAGAACCCAACTATGTTGGTACACTGATCTCAAATTTCTAGCCTCCAGAACTGTGAAAAATACATTTCTGTTGTTTATAAGCCACTGAGATTGTGATACTTTATTACAGTAGCTGGAACTGACTAAAACAAGGCTATTCTAAAATAATCAAACTCAGGGCACTTGGGTGGCTCAGTTAAGTGTTGGATTCTTCATTTCAGCTTAGGTGATGATCTCATGGTTTGTGGGATCATGCCCTACCTCAGGCTCTGTGCTGACAGTGCAGAGTCTGCTTGAGATTCCTTCTCTCTCTCCCTGTCTCTCTGCTCCTCCTCCACTTTCTCTCTCTCTCTCAAAATAAATAAATAAACATTTAAAAAATAATAAAATAAATAACCAAACTCAGTGGTTGCTTACGAATGAAACCTAATCACACTGACCAGGTGTAGAAGGATAAGAACATGCCAGTGAGGTGAAGGGCATAACCATGAGAAACTGGAAGTGAGGAGACCCTCAAGAGTAGGAGAATGAGATTTGGAGTCAAGCAAACCTGGAATTGGATTATTTTCTCCACCTGTCATGAGTTTAGACAAGTTATTCTGTAACCCTAATGTTACAATTTCTTCATGTGCAACATCAGGTTGTATAAAAACAGAATGAAATCAATAGAAGTTCCCAAATTCTACATTGCAAAAGCTTGAGAAAGACAATATACTCTGCAACTTTATGTAAAGCTGTGTGGGTGCATATATACCTGGGTGGGTGTGGTTAGATCACATTTACTCAGATAATGTAAGGAGTTTGTTGAGAAGGATGGATATTGCAGAGGGGATTTTTTCTGGTCCTCCGATGAAATGAAATAACACGTCAAAAGGATAAGAAGTATCTATCAGTGGTAAAAACTCCATAATTGTAATGTAGTAGCTATGCTCTTATCTAAGGTGATGTTGATCATCAATTGGATCAGTAAATTAAAATTATTTAAAACACAGAACCTTTAAAAATGATATACACAAAGCTTTAAACATTTTGTTGCCTATCAAGATACTACTTTACATTCATTTATGAATTTTGTTTTATAGAGTCAAGGCTTATTTTTTAACTGTTCTTGCTATTCAAAATTGTATAGACCTAAAATGGAATAACAATTTTAAAGAACTGTGAACTTTGCTGAATGTAGGTGCCTTCTCAATGTTATAGTTTTTTTTTTCCCATTTACTGTTGTCTCATTTATAAAGTGAATGCAAATTTTATGGGTCTTGAAACTCATATAATTGTGTGATCTGTTTAAGAACAATAACACAAATTTGTGAAAACAAAATTTAGTAAGAAAATTAATATTTATTTAGAAGGAGAAAAATAATCATAACAAAATTTTCCAAAGAGCTGATAAGTTCCCATAAAATTACAAAATTGTCTTAATGTCATTTTTTAATAATTATCTATTTGCCATAAATCCATACTTGGTTCTATATTTTGGGCTGCATAATTTTGACTCCCTCTTCATATGACAATACTATTGTAATATCGCTAATTGCAATGAGAATAGAAAGATCACTAATCTTTCCTCTAGAATTATTGATTGAAATTTTCTTTTTTTAAAAAAATTGAGCTTTTAGCTTTATAACTCATTACTGGTTATGACATAAACATATTTACAATTACTATCAAATTTATATAGGGCATTTTGACTTTTCTGGAATAGTGATTAATCGTAAATACTCTATGAATTGATGATATACATTAACCAGGGTTTCAGGGTTTCTTGTTATTGTGGGGTTATAGGAGTATTGACAGGTTGAAGGATTTGGAAGACTTCTCACAAGCCTGCTTCTGGCTTTATACATTTCAGATCTACCCCAAAACTTCTGGTTCCGAGCACAAGCAAATTCCCATGTTTTTGTGATGCCTGGTGAGTCAGTACAAAGGACTAAGTACTCTTCCTGGAAGTATTCTTATAGCAGGGTAGTTAACAATAACTTCACATTTGTGCAAACAAAATCTGACTTCCAACAACATAAATACACTGCATGAAGCCCAAATGAATGTACCCACAACTGAACCACACCTTACCTAGAAGTCAGTATCTGCCCCATTTCAACACCACACACTTAAAGCACAATCAAAGGTAACTTGGAGTGGAACACACTGAGGTCTTAACCAGTTGAAATTGATATATTTTACTTTCAAAATTTTACAAAAACACATTACTAGGGCCTCCCTCAGAACTTGAAAGGAACTTGTACTGATGAGAGACCCTAAAAGCCACTCCCCTGATGCTACATCTGTCTCTGTCCACTCCTCATTTAAAACAATATTAAAAAAAAAAAAACTATTTTATTTATTCTTTCCAAGATGTTGTAATTTGTTTTTGTGGAAAAAAATAATTATTTTATTTTATAAAATTCCATCAGTTTATGTAATATCTAATTGAATTACATACAAATAGTAACATGTATTATAGGTTCAATATTTGGAGACAAATATAACCAATTCTGAGTGTGTGTGTGTGTGTGTGTGTGTGTGTGTGTGTGTACAGACTGGTCTTTCTATACAATGGGACACTTAATACATAACAATAAAAAGGGAATGCACTTTCAATACATGGGACAACATGGATGATTCTTAAAATAGTCATATTGAGTGAAAGAACTCCAATTTAAAAAAGCATATAGCATATGGTTCTATTTACATAAAACTGTACAGGATACAAACTACAGTCACAAAAAAGCAGGTAGTGGTTATGGAGAGGCCTGGGAGGCATGTGTGGGATTACAATCATGAAAGAGGATACTTTTGAGTATGATAGATATGTTCACTATCTTGACTGTGATGATGGCTTCTTGGGTTTATATATGTGTTGAAACTTATTAAATTGTCCTCTCTTAAAATATGCAGTTTTTTAAATATCATTTTTGCCTCAGTAAAACTTTTAAAAATATGTGGCCTGCTTGCTAAAGAAGGAAAGGAATTATACCCCAAAGACACTCTAGTATTTGGATAACATGTTCCAGAAGGAACCAGGAAACAGTGCCTTGGTATAGATGCTGTTTCAGGGAAGGTTGAATGGAAATCTGGATGAGTACAAGTGTGTTGATATGGGGGCGCACCACAATGACATAGGGTTTAACACCCTCTCAGTTTCCCCAGGTAAAGGATTTCATACATCACATACATTAGAAGCTTGGAAGAAGCAGTGTCCCACATTAATAGACTGTGCAGATTATAGAGGAAGGAATCAAAATATCCCAAGGAGTAGACATGCTATAATAGATACGCAATATAAGTTTAGAGAACCTACCAGGTGACACTCTTCCTAAATAGCTCCCATAGATATTCTGTGTGCCAAGGCAATAAGAAATGTGCAGGTGAATGGGTCACCATTATTCACTGGTAGTTCAATACCATTTATTCTCTGTAGGACAGGGCTGATGGTGGGAGATACTGTGACAGAACTGGGCTCCCTGTTAACAGTGAAGATAATATATTGATTGTTCCACATCCTGTTCTAACTGTAAATGGGCAAATAAAAGAACTATGACTGATAAGGGCATGGATGCCCAAACCTCAGAAATAAAGGATTGGGTCACTCCATGAGGCAAAACAACTTGATAAACTAGCCATAGAGAAGGGGAATTTAGGATGGGTGAAAGAGGAGTTTGATAAAGAGTATCCATTATGGCCTCAGGAATGTAGTAATGGTGCTTGTATTTTGTCCCAGTAATACTTGTCTTGTATGTTTCCTAGGAACTATGACCAATTGAGATCCTGAAGAACCAGGGACTGGATGAAATAAACTCAATGTAAGAAAAAGGTGGATCTAAGTGATGCAAATTTTGAACTATAGTAGTTGCTGTTGGTGCTCTAATCAGATAAGCTGTTGAGTGTTGGCTGCTAATAGCTCTGAAGCCCTCCTCTCCAGAGCACCATCTTTTCTGAATAGGAACCACCTCACTGGCAATGCTACCCTCCTAAAGAAACCCCTAAAGAAACCACTTGCCAATGATTGGTTGACTTGGGGATATAAAGGTTCCTTGACTCAAGGCTGAAACAATTTAATAAGATGAGCTGGGAGCTTGTCACTAACTGAGAGTATATCCTCACTCACTTTCTTCCTTCTATCTTGTTTCCCTCACTCTACCTTCTCCAAAATTACTTACTCAAGAATCCCTGCCTCAGGCTCTGTTTTCAGAAAAATAGATGTAAGACAACGGGTTTCTGCATTTTAGTTATGTCTCAATTCTCAATTTCTTTAGAATTGTTTTAGTTCTGCTAGTCAGTCTTCTGAAGGGTTATGTGATCAAATATGTGGGTTAATAAAGGCTGGACTTCAAGCAGACATTAGGGAAGTCCTAAACCCAAATAATAGTTTTAGCATTTTGCTCATCAAAATTTCTATGCAATGTTAAACCAGGGGAATAATAATTTAATAAGAAACTGCTTTCATTGATGATAATATAGCTTCATGAAAATGAGGTAGAAATAACTTTTGTATAAAAATCCTTTTATACAGCAAATGCTTTTTGTAAATGCTAAGTACATAAGATACTAAAATAATAGCAATAAACTTTTCATTTGTATATATCAGCTCCTTCCAAAGGAGCACCAATGCTATTGCCTGGTAGTGTGAAGTGCTCTGTTGTTATCCCTTGATGGGTCAACACACAATCTGGTGTGTCTCAAGGGAGCCAAATTTCATGGGGCCTGCCATTTATGTGTTATTCAAAATAATTATTCATTGTTCAAATAACCTGCTAAAAAATTATTAATGGGGTGAAAAAAACACCCCATTACAATCCGCTTGGGCAATGCAGTTTGAAAATGACACTACACTATAGTAACAAACTTTATGGATGAATAAAGATATCTATACAGTCTATCAACTTTTTTTACCTTTCTTTAAGAAGTAATAATTAGGCATAAACCATATAACTAATTAAGGTAGCTTTGTTTAATAAATTATTGAAAATTCAGTCCAATAAAGTATTTCAAGACCATTAAATATCAAGTTAAGGAGGGGCACCTGGGTGTCTCAGTCAGCTAAGGGTCTGGCTCTTGGTTTTGGCTCAAGTCATGATCTCACGCTTTTGTGTTTCAGCCCCACACCAGGCTCTCTACTGACAGTGCAGAGCCTGATTGGGATTCTTTCTCTTTCCCTTTCTGCCCCTCCCCATGATGATTACTCCATGATTACATCCATGATGATTACTCTCACCGTCTCTACCTCTCTCAAAATAAATAAATACACTTAAAAACTAAAACTAAAAATAAAAAATCAAGTTATGGAAAAATACATATGATAATATAATAACACTGTATTGACTGGGAAAATCAGATTACAGAATAATATGTAAACCTTGACCCCTTTTACATATAAAAGTAAATTATAAGATATGTCTACCTGTGTATGTGCATATGTTATGTGTGTATATATATGCATATGTACATATATATGCACAAATATTTATATATTAAATAAATTTTAAATATATATTTACAAATGTAAATATATATTCAACAGATTTCTGCATTTTAAGAGCATATTATTTCCTCCTGCTCCTTCCTTTCCCACCCACAATTGGTACAACCCTCTGTCATTCTTTAGCACCACTCTGTGTTTAATTAAGTCTTAAAATATTAGATTAGGAAGATTCTTAGTTATTAACTAGTCTAAGTCGCTAGTCAAAACCACATTTTGATGTGGAAAATTTGACTTTCAGTGACAGTGCAGTAGTAGTGAGTGCAAAACCTCACTTGGTAGCAGAATCAAACTATTGTAAATTCTTCCTTGAGTAGTTTCTTTTCTCCTAACTGCTCTGATGATGATGATGATGATGATTACCAGAAATGTTATTTATCATGATTGTCTTCAATAAGTCTTCAAATTTTGCACTCAGAAGTACAGCAGCCTCCAAAAACATTTCTTAAAATGTTGGAAGATATACAACATTAAAACATCTTTTCTTTCAGCTACAAATCTTCCCTGTCTTCAACATTTCCTAATAAACCTTTGTTTCTTCAACTAAAGTAAAAAATAAAGCTGTATTTGAAAACTTATGGAGACATTGGACATAGCTCACTAAGAGGAGGATTGTTAGGAAGTTATTTCATATATGTTTCCTATGATAAAAATCCTGAACTGGCATGGAAGCTATAGAAAGCTGGAAAGAAGGAGAGAAAAAATTGAAAGCATTTATTAGCTAAACCTAATAAGTATTTTTGGTAATAAAAGAAAACATTATTAATAGGTGCCCTTAATACTTAAAAGAAAGTTATATTTAGGGGAAAACTTTCATAACTAGGCTATTAGTACCCTGAAGTTATTTGTCAGCACTCAGACACCTGTTCCACTTAGCTTAAGAAAAAATCATTGTTTGTGGAGGATCACCCTTCTGGGTGGAATAGAGTTGATTGCACCAGACAAAGTCTCCTTTATAACCCTTAGGGAAAAATTTGTAGAAACCATCTAATTTTAAAGGCTTCAGACAGTTAGGGAATCAATGAACACTAGATGAACAAAGTTCTAGGGAAGGAAGAAGAACCCTTCCCAGGTGAGGTTTGAGAAAGATGTTGTTCTCTTCCTGCCCAGGGCCACTTGCCAATTATGGGCTTGAGCTGCAGGAATTGGGCTTGGCCCTAAAAAAACCATGGGTGGGGGAAAAAGGAATAAAACAAAACTTTGAGTAGTCCAATGAGAATGAAATGGAAGAATGGGAAATTTGAGCAGCCTCAGATATGTGTCTTATCTTATTCACAAAACACTTGCTCAGTTCTATTCCTGCCCTGGATGCTAGAGAGGGATGGCGGGCAGAATTCTGAAGACCTCTGTAGCCCCCAAATTCCATCCACTGGCTATTCAATCAAATCCCAATTTAGGTACTGCTGTAAGGAACTTGGTATGTGTAATTAAGGTTATACGTAAACTGACCTTGAAGAAGGGAGATTATCTTGGATTATCCAAATGACCCGAGTGCAATCACCTAAACCCACAATATTACAAGAGGAAGATGGAAGACCCTGTCAGAGAAATGTGGCAAAAGAAGAATGCAGAGGGTAGATGAGCCAGAAGGGAGGTGAGAGAGTGTCAAAACATGCAAGGACTTGACCCACCATTGTTGTCTTTGAAGATGGAGGAAGGGAGCTACAAGACAAGGAGTGCAGCATCCTCTCTAAACTGAGAGCATCCCCTGACCAACAGCCAGCAGGAACACAGGGACCTCAGGTCTACAGCTGCAAGGGACTGGATTCTGTCACCAACTTGAATGAATTTGGGAATGAATTCTTCCCCAGAGCCTACAAAAAGAACAAAGTATACAGATGCCTTAATTTTGGCCCAAAGGAAGGAGCTACCTAAGCCATGCTGGGCCTAGACTTGTGACCTGTATAACTGTTAGATAATATATGCGTATTATTTTCAGCTGCTAAATTGTGGTGATTATTTTTTATGACAGCAATAGGAATTGAATACAAATTTTGGTGTCATGAGTGGGATGATGCTGCAACAAATGTCTAAAACTGTGGAAGTGGATTTGAAATTGGACATGGGAGAGGCTGGATGAATTTGGGGGATCATGGTAGACAAAGCTTAGCCTGCGTTGAATAGAAATATGCACAGAAATATGGGCACTAAAGATGCTGCTTGTTAAGAGCTGAACAGAAATTGAGGCATATGTTATTAGAAACAGGGATCTTTATTATATACCAGCAGAATGCTTAAAGGAATCATGTCCTGCAGTTATAGGGAAAGCAGAATTTGTAAATGATGAAATTGGACATTTAGCTGAGGAGATTTCCAGCAAAGTATAGTAGAGGCAGTCTGGTTTCTCCTTGTCATTTATAATAAAATGCAAGAGGAGAACAAAAGGAAGATCTGCCCAAAAAATGCCATCAGGACCTGGTAATTTAGGAAATTCTTAACTTTGTCAGATGATAAAGATGCTAAAGTTAAGAGATGCATTGTCTGGAAAGTACACTCTAAAGAGAAAGTTGGGGGTGTGACCCTACAATCCTTCCCTGAACACTCAAAGATCAAAAGGTAAGAGTGAAGCAGTGGAAGAAGAAGAAAGGCAGATCAATGGAAGTCAGAGAGATTTGAAGTGTGAGGACTCCAACCACAGTTGCTGGCTTTGGAGATGGAGAAATGAGGCTATAAGCCAGGGCCTATGGGTAGCCTTGAAAAGCTTAGAACAACCCCTGGCCAAGAGCAAGCAAGAAGACATTAGTCATAAAACCATAAAGAGCTGAATTCTGCTAATTTTTTGAATGAAGTTGGAAGTGAATTTTCCCCCTGGCTAGGCCAATTCTTGATTTTGGTTTTATGAGATCTGGACCATATAAATTAGACAGGCCTGACAGATTTCTGAGCTGTAGAACTGTTATTTCCAGTAATAGTAAATAGTTAATTTCCATTGTTTTTAGCTGTTAAGGTTGTAATTTGTTACACCAGCATTGGAAAACTAATATACTCCTGGAAGGCAGAATAAAACCCTCAATGTTCTTTCAAGATTAGGATACAGAGGCCAAACCAGAGGAAGGGCTTTGCTTCAAACATATGGCTCAGATATTCTGGAATGTATCTGTCAATTTGTGAAGCCCTGCAGAATGGAAACCTAAGAGCTGTGCTGAGAGCATCTAGAGGGAAGGGTTGGATCTCCTGTAGCCTTTTAGGGCTTTGTAAACAGAGAAATACCAGACCCTCAGTCATAAGTCCTTGCAGCATAGGTACAAGAATTTGAATGAATCTAATACAAACTGTAACTCAGCTCCAGTTTGTATCAATTACTGATCAGGTAATCATACTCTCTATGCTTACTAGGAAGGGAGGGATCCTCTTTGTTGGAAGACAACATCATCAGGACCCTCTGTAGTTTTATATGCAAAATGTCTGGTGGAAAAGTGTTACTAGACAGTTAGAGATATATAAAAATATAACCATGAACCAAGAAAGAAAAAACTAGCCAATAAAAGCAAATCTACAGTTGATCCAGATAATGAAGTAGCATCCAGAGAATTTAAAATAACTATGGTCACTCTGTTAAAGGAATGAGGGGAAAAGATGGACAAAATAGTTGAAAAGAGAAAGAAGTTTTACAAAGCAGTAGAAACATAATAATCAAAAACATATTCTAGGGGTGCCTGGGTGGCTCAGTTGGTTGGGCATCTGACTTCAGCTCAGGTCATGACCTCACAGCTCATAAGTTCAAGCCCCACATCTGGCTCTGTGCTGACAG
Source organism: Neofelis nebulosa (assembly GCF_028018385.1). Lineage (NCBI taxonomy): Eukaryota > Metazoa > Chordata > Mammalia > Carnivora > Felidae > Neofelis > Neofelis nebulosa. Next base: position 87,678,201 of record NC_080790.1, read on the forward strand.
CTCAGAGCCTGAAGCCTGTTTCAGATTCTATGTTTCCCTCTCTCTCTCTCCCCTTCCTCCACTCATACTCTATCTCTGTCTCAAAAATAAATAAACATTAAAAAAATTAAAAAACATATTCTAGAAATGAAATATGTAAAAAACAAAATTAAGAATCCAGAGGATAGGTTCAATGGCAGACTGAATAGATTACAGGATCAGTACACTAAATGAAACATGAGAATATCCAAACCAAAGAATAGAGAAAAACAGTTTTATATATCCTAAATCCATGTTTAATAAACCCTGAAGTTCTAACATACATACATGTAGAGATCTCAAGATAACAGGAGAGTGAAGGCATAAAAATTATTATTCAAAAGATGATAACTAAGAATTTCAGATGTTTATGAAAGATGTTGGCCCACAGATTCATTAAGCTTGGGAAACACCAAGAAACATAAATATTAACACTCTCTCTCTCTCTCTCTCTTACACACACACACACACACACACACACACAGACATATACACACATTTAACACATCTAAGTCAAAATGCCAAATACTGAAGTAAAAGCAATCATATTAAAAGGATACAGTATTTTCAATGAAGAAATAATAAAGTGAACAACTGACTTCTGAGAAGAAATGGCAGAAGCCAGGAGATAATTTATGCATTCAGAAGAAGAAGAAGAAGAAGAAGACTAGGGCAGAAAAAAAAAAAAAAAGAACTGCTAACCTAAAATTAGCTGCCCAGAAAAATAGCCTTCAAAAATAAAAATGAAATAAAATGTTTCATGTAAACAAAAGCTGAAAGAATTAGAAATGAGGAGACTTGCATTACAAGAATATCAAGGAAATTCTTTAGACTATAGGAAAATGATACCACATGAAAACACACCTGAAAAAAATGTACAATACTGGACAAAATATATGTAAATATAGTCAATATTGACTTTTCAGAGTAATAGTAGTAACACCTTATGTAACTAAAAAATATGCATAAACTAAAATGCCCAGCACAGATGATGTAACAATATCAGGGTAAATGAAGTTAAAGGTTCTGAGGTTCTGGCGATGCAGAAATAGAGGTAAAAGTAAAAATTTATATTATACTGTAAAAAGTCAAGGATGTATGAGGCAATATGACAACCAGGAAAATAATAGTAAAATAATGGATTTCCAAGAAGCTAATAGAAGAAAATGGAATTATATTAAATATGTGATAGTTCTTTAAAAAGGCAAGAACTAAGGAAATGAGGAATATAAAAGAGGCCAATTTCAAAAGAAATTTTAACAAGCATAAACCTAAATGATGACTCATTGGATCCCCTATTATAGACCTACTTCTCCCGCTCCATGCAGTTTGGTTACTCTTTTACAATTGGATGGTTTATGGAAAGAAAAGCCCAGAAGAGCCAGAAAGTACTTGCAGCTTCCAAAACAATAGGACTCTTACCGTGTTCTTTCACGGATATGCACACTTTCCAAATCTGCTGTTGCAGGAAGTAAGGCTTCTAACCAAGCCTAAATTTTTTTGTTATTTTTTTAAATACACTTTTCATCTTGGAAGAATTTTATGAAATTACAGAAAACTGCAAAATAGGACTGATAATCCCCACAGAGTCCATACCCAGTTTCCCTACATATTGCATGAGGGTGATACAATTGCTACAGTAATGAACCAATGTTGATGCACTATTGTTAACTAAAGCTTATATTTTCATTTTTACCTAACGTCTATTTTCTGTCTTAGGTTCTCACCCAGGACACCACACTGTATGGTGTCTCCTCATGTCTCCTTAAGCAACTTTTCAAATTGACAGCTTGACTTCACAGGTTATTGAGACAGTTTTGATGAAGACTAGTTAAGTATTTTATGGAAAGTCCCACAAACAGGATGTGTTAGCTATTGTTCTTATGATTACATTGGGGTTATATGGAGCACCAGAGAGGTAAATTGCCATTCTCATATTGTCATATTAAATGTACCTACTATCAACATGACTTATCACTGTTGATGCTGATATTAGGCACCACACTAAACTTACTCTTTGCCCCCTCCCCTTTCCATACTGTGTTATTTGAAAGAACATCACTATGTACAGCCCACACTCAAGGGGTGAAGAGTAAGTTTAGTGTGGGCACTAAACTTGCTTGAGGGCAGATTTCATACATTATTTGAAATTCTTCTGCATGGAAGATTTATCTCTCCCCCATTTATCTATTTGTTCAATTATTATATTAGGATGGATTCATAGACATTTATTTTATACTTTGGGCTATAATACAGTAAGCTTTTATATATTATTTGTGTAAAAGATTTTCCAGCTTTGACAACTGGGAGCTCTTTCAGTTGGATCCTGTATCTCTTTGATATACCTCCATCACTGCGGGTTTGGGTTTTATTTATTTTATTATTACTATTATTATTTAATTTTAAGGACTTCCTCACTTTTTAGGGACTAAAAACTGCTCAAAGCTTATTTTATATGTTTCTTTCCTTTGTCCTAGAATCTGCTATCTCTCCAAGAAGCTCTACTCTTTTGGTCTTTGTTTCATTATGTTTTGGTTCTGTTACAGAATGATATTAAAAACCAAGATATGGGTGGTAGGTGTGCACATTGCTATTGAGATGTTGCTATTTCTAGAACTTCTCAACTGACAGAGCAAAGAACACCAGCATACAGAATTATTTACAGTTATTTATGGGTATAACCAAGTGTATCCATGGCAAGCTAAACTTGAGTTCATACTGATGTCTTGAACTGTAATGCATTACCATGTGGGTCATTCTGGGCTATTCACCTGTTTCTCTGTGACCTGCCACTCCAACAGTAGAAAACCTGGAACCCATCATCTTCCACTTATTCACTTATTGGTTTGATTCTAGTACATATGTGTAGTGGTATCAGAACTGTTCTCTCAAACCCAATGGGAAACAATTTTGTCAAGTAGGGCACTGTGCTACGTCCAGTTTATCGTATGTATGTCTTATAAAGCCCACTCATTTGCAAAGTTTCTCAGGTAAGAAGTGCTTTCCCTACCTCCTTGACTGAGATTATTTCCTGTATTTTAAATGCAGCTAGATTGTTTTGCTACATTCTACATTCATTCACTCCTGGGAATCCCAAATCTCCTAAATAATTTTTAATTTGAATCTATTGAGGTTCATTCGTTTTGTGCTATAAAGTACACATTTGAAAAATGTGTAATCTAACAATTCAGTACCATACATACTGGCCTCAATGCCAAATAAAATCCCTATGCTTTACCTATTAACTGTACCCCCTGTCCCACACCCATGGCAACTAGTGATCTTTCTAACATCTCTATGGTGTTGACTTTACTGGAATGTCATATAATTGGAATCCTATGTATGTAGAATTTTCATACTTCTTAATTGTAGCAACATACATTTAATACATGTCTTTTTGTGGATTGATAGCTAACTTCTTTATTTCTTTCTTTATTTATTTTGAGAGAGAGAGAGAGAGAGAATGTGCACGCAAGTGGCAGAAGGGCAGAAAGAGGTAAAGAGAGGGTCCAAAGCAGGTTCTGTGCTGACAGCTCAGAGCCCCAAGTGGGACTCAAACCCACAAATGGTGAGATCATGACCTGAGCCAAAACCAACAATCAGATGCTTAACCTACTGAGCCACCCAAACTCAGATAGCCTATTTCTTTTAATCACTGTATAATATTCCATTGGATAGATGTATCATACTTTGTCTATAACTTATTAAAAGTATTGTGGGTTGTTGGTTTTTTTTCAATTTTGGGAGGCTAAGAATAAAGCTGCTATACAATTTCACATTTAGGTTTTTGTGCGAACATACATTTTTTTCTGGGGTGCCTGAGTGGCCTAGTGGGTTAAGGTTCCAACTTCAGCTCAGGTCATGATCTCACAGTCTGTGAGTTCAAGCTCCATGTTGGGTTCTTTGTTGACAGCTCAGAGCCTGAAGCCTGCTTTAGATTCTGTGTGTCCCTCTCTCTGCCCCTCCCCCACTCATGCCCCATTCTCTCTTTCTCTCACATTCTCTCTCTTTTCTGTTTCAGAAAATAAATAAACATTAATTTTTTTTAATCCCTTGAGGAAATATCTAGGAGTATGATTGCAGGGTAATATGACTATATTTGTCTTTGTAAAATACAAAACTGTTTTCCAAAGTGGCTCTATCATTTTGCATTCCCATCAAGAATGAATGAGAATTGCTGTTGCTTTTTATCTTCTCTACCAATTGCTATTGCCAGTTTGTTAGGTATTTTGATAGTTTGATAGTACCATAATACTTTAATAGCAAGATATCACATTTTTGTTTTAATTTCCAATTGCCTAATGACAAATAATATTGAACATTCTTGTTTATAAGTTATGTGTCATCTGTACTTCTTTGGAGAGGTGTCTGTTCAGAGATTTACCTATTTTTTAAGCATGTTATTTGTTTTCTTATTATTGAATTTTAAGAGGTTTCTTTCCATGTTTTGGGTATAAATCCTCTGCCATGTATGTGTTTTCCAAATATTTTATTCAGTCTATGGCTTACTTCTTCTTTATTTATTTATTTATTTATTTATTTTTATTTTTTTATTTTTATTTTTTTAATATATGAAATTTATTGTCAAATTGGTTTCCATACAACACCCAGTGCTCATCCATTTCTTTATTTTTTAAATAACATTTTCACAGTGCAGAAGTTTTTTATTTTAATAAAGTTTAACATATAATTTTTAATTGGATTGTTCTTTTTGTGTTGTTCCTAAAAATTTATTAGCACATCCAAAGCCACCTAGACTTTCCCCTATGCTTTCCTCTAGAAGTTTTATCGTTTTGCATTTCACATTTAGATCTAGCATTCATTTTGAGTTGACACTTGTGAGAGGTGTAAGGTCTGCAAATGGCTTTTGTTTGTCTGTTTGTTGTTGTTGTTGTTTTTTAGTATATGTATGTCCAATTTGTCCATAACCATTTGCTAAAAAGACTGCCTTTTTTTTCATTGAATTGTCTTTGCTCCTCTGTCAAACAGCAATTGACTATCTTTGCATGGGTCTATTTACGGGATCTCTATTCTGTTCCAGTGATCTTTTCTTCTACTCTTTTACTCAGTCCATACTGGCCTGTTTACTATAGCTCTATAGAAATCTTGAAATTAAGTTCTGTGAATTTTCCAAATATGTTCATCTTTGGTATAGTGCTGGCTATTTTAAGTCCTTTGTATTTCTCTATGACCTTTAGAATTATTTCTTACTTTATTTTCTTGTCTCACTGCACTAGTCAGGACTTATAGTCATATATTGAATATGAGTGATACAGAGGACATCTTTGCCCTGTACCTAATCATAGGGGGGAAGTACTCAGTTTGTTACTTTTAAGTACCATGTCAATTATGGGCTTTTGTAGATGATATTTATCAAGTTGAGCAAATCTCCCTTTATTCCTACTTTGCAAAGAGTTTTCTTGGAATTAATATATATTAGATTTTGCCAAAACTTTTATTGCACCAATTGGTATATGAATTTTTTTCTTTAGCTTGTTGATGTGATGGATTACAATGATTGATTTTTTTATTTAAATTCATGTTAGTTAACATTTGGTGTAGTATTGGTTTCAGAAGTAGAATTTAGTGATTTATCACTTACATACGACACCCAGTGCTCATCCCACCAAGTGTCCTCTTTAATGCCCATCATCCATCTAGTCCATTCCACTACCCAATTCCCCTCTAGCAACCCTCAGTTGGTTCTCTATATTTAAGAGTCTCTTATGGTTTGCTTCCCTCTCTGTTTTTCTTATTTTTCCTTCTCTTCCCCTTGTTTATCTGTTGTGTTTCTTAAATTCCATATATCAGTGAAATCATATGATATTTGTGTTTCTCTGGTTGACTTATTTCACTTAGCATAATACACTCCAGTTCCATCTACGTTGTTGCAAATGGCAAGATTTCATTCTTTTTGATCACCAAGTAATATTCCATATAATTAATTGATTTTCAAATTCTAAACTTCCAGCTCCTGGTATCTCCAGGCTTTCCTTGACTGTGACAGTGTAAGGCCAGTCTCTTCTTCCAGCTTCACATGGTCTTCTTCCCTCTCTCTGTTTCTCCACATGGCTTTCATCTCTCTACGGGTATGGCTGAATTTCCCTTTTCATAAGGACATCAGTCCTTTTGCACTAGCCCATTCTAATGACGTCAACTTAACTTGATAATTTATGCAAAGATCCTATGTCCAAAGAAGATCACATTCACAAATGCCAGGGTTTAGGACTTCAACATATCTTTTGGGGAACACAGTTCAATCCAAAAGAGGTCATCTAGATTATCCATTCCTTCACGTGTAAATGTTGGCACTTTGTGTTTTTCAAGGACATGATCCACTTCCATCTAAGTTATGAAATTTCTGGGCATAGAGTTGTTTATAGTATTCTTTTTTTATTCTTTTAACCATAGAATCAGTGGTAATGAAACCTCATTCATTTATGATAGTCATAATTTATATCTTTGCCCTTGGTTAGCTTGGCTAGAGATTTATTGATTTTATTGATCTTTGAAATGTACAGCTTTAAATTTTGTTAATTATTTCTACTGCTTTCCTGTTTTAAATTTTGTTGATTTTTACTGTAATAATTATTTTCTTATGAACAATTTAGACTTAATTTCCTGCTCTTTCTCTAATTTCCTATGGTAGAAAAGTAGAGCAGTGATTCTAGATCCTTCCACCTTTCTAATGTATGCAGTTCATGCTATAAATTTTTCTCATCTACTGCTTTAACTGCATTCCACAAGTTTTGTTAAGTTGTATTTTAATTTTCCTTTAGTTCAATATATTTTAAAATTTATCTTGACACCTCTTTAACCCATGTGTTATTTAGAAATGTGGTGGCTAGTCTTCAAATATTGGGAGTTTCCATCTCTTTCTCTTATTGGTTTATGGCTTATTTTCCCTGTGCCCTGAGAACATATTTTTTAAGACTTTTATTTTTCAATTTTTAAAGGTATTTTATGGCCTGTAAAATGGTCTATTTAGTGAATGGTTCATACAAGCTTTAGAAGAATGTGTATTTGACTGTTGCTGGATGGAGCATTTATAAATGTCAAAAAGATTAACAGGGCTGCTCAGGTCAACTATTGTACTTATTTATTTTCTGCCTGCTTGATCTATCACATACTGAATTACAAGTATTGGAGTCTCCAGTTATAATAGTGGATTTGTCTATTTATCCCCTCAGTTCTGTCAGTTTCTGTCTCATGTATTTTGATGCTTTGTTGTTAGGTGCATACATGTCTAAGTTTATTGTATCCTTTTTGAGAATTGACTCCTTTATCATTATGTCATGCCCTTTTTATCCCTGTTAATGTGTCTTGCTAAAAATCTACTTTGTCTGATACTGATATAGCTTTTCAGCTTCCTTCTGATTAACTTTAACATTCTTTTACTTTTAATTTACCTTGGTCTTTACTTTAAGGTGAGTTTCTTATAGACAACAGATAGTTGGCTCTAATTTTTTAGTCCATATGCCAGTCTTTGTCTTTTAATTAGTGTTTTAGACAACATCCACTTAGTAAGTATTGATATAATTGGGTATTATCTACTGTGTTTGTAACTATTTTCTATTCATTGCATGTATTCTTTCTTTCTTTCCTTTTTTTCTATCTTCTCTGGCTTTATTTTTTTAATTAATTAATTAATTAATTAATTAGCTTTGTTTTTCTTTAGGCAAGTGGGTTTTGCCCAGACTTTATTTTTTTTTAATTTATTACTATTTCTTTAATTTATATCCAAGTTAGTTAATACATAGTGCAGTAATGTTTTCAAGAGTAGAATCCAGTGATTCTACATATAACACCCAGTGTTCATCTCAACAAGTGTCCTCCTTAATGCCCCTTGCCCAATTAGTTCATCCACCCACCCCAAATCCCTCCAACAACCCTCATTTTGTTCTATGTCTTTAAGAGACTCTTATGGTTTGTCCCCCTCCTTGTTTTTATATTGTTTTTGTTTCCCTTCCCTATGTTCATCTGTTTTGTATCTTAAATTCCCAAACCTTGCCATTTGCAACAATGTGGATGGAACCAGTGTGCATTATGCTAAGCAAAATTAGTCAGTCATAGAAAGACAAATATCAGATGACTTCACTCTGGTTTTATTTGGACATTTTATATTATTCCATTTAATGTCATTTTATTTTTCTCTGAGGAACTTTTTTCCAGTGAAAAATTGTTTTAACATTTTTTGCAGGGCAGATCATCTCTCAGTGAATTAACCAAGTTTTTGTCTGACAAAGTTTTTATTTCTCCTTCCAGGATATTTTGTTGGATATAGAATTCTAATTTGGTAAGGAGTCTTTCTTTCAATAATTTTATTATTTTATTTCAGTCCCTTCTTGTTTGCTTGGTTTCTGATGAGGTGTTCCAGGGTAACTCTTATCCTTGTTAAAGATAGGTATGTAGGTAATATGTTTTCCCATTGTCTGCCTTCTTTCAAGATTTTCTCTCTGCCTTTTGTTTTCTATGGTTTGAATATTGTATTATTCAGCGTACTCCTGAGAAACAGAACCAAGATATATAGATAGATGATATAGATATGGATATGGGTATGGATATGACAGAGATGTAAATATAGATATAGATGATATAGATATACACACACAATATTACAAGAAGTAAGAAATTGTTTATGTAATTATGGAGACTAGAAAGTCAAAAATATACAGAGCCAATGTCCTAGTTCAAGTCCAAAGGCCATCTAGTTATTATAGAAATAAGAAAAGCCAATGTTTCAGTTCAAAGGCCTTCAGGAAGAACTCTCTTTTCCTCAGATGAAGGTCATGCTTTTGAACTATTCAGGCCTTCAATTGATTGGATGAGGCCTACCTACATTATAGAGGTCAATCTGCTTTACTCAATCTACCAACCTAGATGTCAATTTTATCTAAAAATACTCTCACAAAGACATCCAGAATAATGGTTGACCAAGTGTCTGGGCACCCTGTGGTCCTGTCAAGTTGCCACATAAAATTAACCATCACAAATACCCCTTGACAAATATTTAATTAAATATTAAACAATATTTGATCTCCATTAAATACAATATTGAGGTCATAATTCTGCTAGCCATCATACAGCTATCTTTCATGCAATAAAAATTTATTAACCCCTTTTCCAGAAAAGGAGGTAAAGTCCATGAGTGATGTTTACTCTTCTCTTTGTATCTCATAACTTAAATACTGTGAGGTACAGTTAACAGCACTTAAATACTATGATACAAAGTTAATACATCCTATATTACATGACAAGGGGATTAGAGAGAAGAAAAAGATATTTGTTTTATATATATATGTATATATACACACACACATATATATACATATATATATGTATACATATAAGTATACACACAAACGTATATATACATATTCATACATATATATACATGCATACACATACATATATACATATATGTATATATGTATGTATATGTATATATACGTGTGTGTGTGTGTGTGTGTATGCACAAACATTTTCATAACAAAATAAGGAAAAAATTCTCATGACAACCTGAGAAGCACCTCAGCAGGTTGTGATTCTTTACCTGGTGAGGTGACCCAAATTTTCATTCCTAAGGGTTTGGGTCATTAGTAGTTCTGCCTGAATTAGATTATTGTAGTTTTCCATCATCCTTAATCACAGAGCATGGTAATACTAAGAGACACCCTAAGGGAATTCCTGTATTTCAGACATACTCTTCCTTACCTACATTGTAGCATAGTAGTCTCACTTCCCTTCCATAGTCAGGACTATAACTCCTTTCCAACCAGCACCATAACTTCCTTCTTTTTCTGTGGACTCACAGGCATAAAGAAATCACATAGGCTGGCTGGCCATCCTAGGTCAATGGAATCTTTATTGTATCTCCTGATGGAAGCATTCCTTCTTTTGGAGCTAAAACATCTAGGCCACGGAGTATACACTCGTGGGTGCAGGAAACAAAAATTTTGCTAATGGGTCACTAGTAATACTAGTGAGTAATGTCACACCCATTTCTTTCCTTTGATTCCTACACTTGTGAATCCTGGCTATGGAAGAAATAGTATGGTATACGGGATGCTGATTCAGAGAATATACACCCTCCTGGAGAGCCCAGCAAAGTATTGCCACCTATCTGGTGCTGAGTCTTTCCACCACTCTATTAAGCAAGCTGCTTCAGGATGGTGGAAAACATTAGAAGCTGAATGAATTCCATCATTATGGGCCCATAGCCACACTTTATTTGCTATCAAGTGAGTTTATTCAGATGAAATGCTGTCTGAAATACAATGACAATGGATAAGACATCTATAATTCACAGTAGTTTTGGCAGAAGCATTGCCTGCAAGGAAGAAATATTTATATCCAGACTGTGTCTATTCCAGTAAAAACGAAACACTGCTCTTCCCATTATGAAAGTAGTTCAATGCAGTTAACCTGCCACCAGATAGATGGCTGATCACCCCAAGGAATGGTGCCATATTGGGGACTCAATATTGGTCTCTGCTGCAGGCAGATTGAATACTCGCCAGTGGCCTTAGCCAGGTAAATCTTGGTGAATACACACTCTTATTGCCGAGGGCATGAATAACCACCATTCCTCCACTCATAGCTGCTTTATTCATGAGTCCATTGCATGATTACAGGGGTGACTGGGAAGACAAGTTGACTGGCTGGCATCCACAGAAAAAGTCATCCTATCCACTTGATTATTAAAATCCTTTTCTGCTGAGGTCAGGCTTTGGTGACCAAATTATGCATTTGGTATAAAATGTATAATTTATACAAAATTATAATGTCTCTATGTTTTTGTTTTTGTTTTGTTTTGTTTTGTTTTGTTTTGTTGCCTATTCAGAGATGTCAATCCACATTCTTCTTCCCTAAATATCTTTGTCATCAATTTTCTAATCCTCTTTCTTCTAAGTCCCTGATAATCAAGCCAAATCATTTAACCACAGCCCATGAAGTGGTATAAAATCACATGTCTGGCCATTTCTCAGTCCAAGGAAAGTAAACAACCAGGTGCATTGCTCATTGCTCAAAATTCTGCCGATTGAGATTTCCCTTCAGCACTGTCTTACGGGAATATCCCAGAAGGAGGCTATATTAATGAAGCCATTCACTTTGGGGTCATGCTTACATATTCTGGAGAACCATCTGTAAAGCAGGCCCAAGCCTTCTCTTTCTCTGTCAACTGATAATAGGTAATCCCTGTGAGGCCATAGGCGCTTTCTTATAGAGAGAAAGCTATGTATTAGGAGTCAGACTATGTGCATTTGGACCACTTTCTCATATAACTTATTTGCGCCTTTAGGACCTGCTAAGGCCTGATCATATATTTATCACTCTCATTTGGTTATGGGCTGTATGCCCAATGTTATGGTCTAGTGAGTCAGATAACACCCAGTTCATGATGGGAAATTCAAGTCAATTGACAACTTGGCAGCCATGGTTGAGCATTTAGTCTCTATTAAGGCCCAGGAGCAGGCCAAGAGCTATTTCTCAAAACAAAAGTAATCATCCACAGACCATGGCAGAATTTGCTGCAAAATCCTAAAGGCTTATGTCATGATCTAATCCACCAATGGGGGCATGTCAACGACTCCAAACAGTATCCTTATCTGCTGCTGACACTTCAAGTGTCATTGGATCTGCTGGATCATCAGATGGCCCAAGTGGCAGAGTATCTTTCCAGATCCTGACAGCCTGGACCTATTGCACAGCCTTCTCTTGTTCTGGGTCCCAGTCAAACTAATAACTTTTTTAGGTCACTTGATAAATGGGTCAAAGCAATATGTTCAAAATCCAAAGAGGGACACTAAGCATTGTGTCTTTTTTTAGGTTGTAGGAGGGGCCAGATACAGTAACTTATCCTTCACCTTAGAAAAAGTATTTTGACTTGCCCAAATCATTAAACCCCTAGAAATTTCACCGAAGTAGAAGGACCCTGAGTTTTTGTTAGATTAATTTCTCACCCTCCAACATGCAAATGTCTTACCAAGAAGTCTAGGAAAGTTGCTACTTTTTGCTTAGTATATTGAATCATCAAAATGTCATTAATGTAGTGAACCATGTGGTATCTTGTGGAAGAGAAAGGTGATCAAGATCCCTGTGAACTAACTTATGACTTAGGACTGCCAAGTTGATGTACCTCTGAGGTAAGACAATGAAGGTGTGTTTCTGGCCCAACAAGTTAAAACCAAACTGTTTATGGTGGGTCTTATTAAAAGATATTGAGATGGGTGCCTGGGTGGCTCAGTCAGTTAAGCATCCAACTCTGGATTTTGGCTGAGGTCATGATGTCACTGGTCGTGAATTTGAGCCTGTGTCAGGATCTGTCCTGACAGCATGGAGCCTGCTTGGGATTATCTCTCTCTCTCTCTCTCTCTCTCTCTCTCTCTTTGCCCCTCCCCTGCTCATGCACACACATGCACACACTCTCTCTCTTTCTCTGCCAAAAATGAATTAACTTAAAAAAATATTGAGAAAAAAAGTATTTGACAGAACAATAATTGCATACCAGGTACCAGGGGATGTATTAGTTTGCTCAAGCAATGAAATCACAGCTGATACAGCAGCTGCAGTTGGAGTCATCACCTCATTTTGCCTTTGATAATCCACTGCCATTCTCCAAGATCCAGCTGTCTTCTGCACAGGCTAAATAAACAAGTTGAGTGAGGATGTGGTGAGAATCACTACTCCTGGATCTTTTAAATCTTGTTGGTGGCACTCGTCTCTACAATTCCTCCAGGCATGTGGTATTACATCAGGTTTACTATTTTCCTTGATAGAGGGAGTTCTAATGGCTTCCACTTGGCCTTTCCTACCACAATAGCCCTCATTCCACAGGTCAGGGAACAAACGTGGGGATCTTGCTGTTATGCCCAGAATTCGTGATCCCCAAATACCACCAGGGAGCCGAGTCCGATGTAAAAGCAAAAGAGCCTTTATTCGAGCTAGCTCGAGCTCAATCCCCTACCTGCACCTACGCAGCGGTGAGATACCAGGGAGAGAGAGCCAGTTTCAAAAGGACAAAGGTTTTATTGGGGCCTAGGGGCAGTTGGTGAGGTAATGGCGGTGGCCTCAGCCGATTGGCTGGGGAAGGGTCCGAGTCCTGTTAGGCAGGTGGAGGGGGGGGTTACTCAAAGGGAGGAGGTGTGGTCAAGGGGAAGGACACAGAACAAGAGGGAGTCTGCCGGCGTAGGCCCGCCCTTTCACCTGCCAGTTGCTGAATGTATTTACTCCAGTTATGCATTCCAGAACTGTGAAAATAACCACAGAATTTCAGGAAACTGCTGGGCCCACTGTGAGATGGACTTAAGCTAAAACTCCATTGATCACCTGACCTCCATAAACCCCTACTTTGACGGGGACCACAGTGGTGCTTTGGGTCTCCTGGAATCAGTGCCAGTTGAGAGTCAGTGTTTAGTAGCCTACAAATTCTGTTTCCTCTTTTCCAGTGCAGTAACTGTGATAAAAAGCTGCAGTTCTTTTTAGGTAAAGCTGGAAGAAAAATTAAAAATATACTTGGCAATGTAGTAGGGTCTTTCCTCAGTGGGATCCAACTTCTTCTTCATTCAAATGGTCCTGGGTCTGTAAACTGGCTCAAGTCAGGGAATTGATTGATGGACAATGACTCTCTGTTTTTATGATTCAGGTTAGACTTTTGTTTATTTGATCTAGAACTCTTCTGCTTGTATAGATCAAGTACGAATTTGGTAAGCTTCTTGTCTATTTTACCTCTAGGGATACCATCATCAACTAACTAACACCATAGACCTGCATAAGTTAGGCTATTCTGAGTGCTGCTCTGTCTCTGCTGTCCTTTAACTGTATCACACTCACTTTCCCTTTTGTTGTTTAGTGTTGCCACTTGGCCTCTGCCATGCTAAGATCTGATTATCCACCCTGGATTTAGGTTTCCCAGCTCAGTGACCACTGTTCCCACTACAAGGAATGGTCTATAGAGAATAGTTATGACAGAGCTCTGCAAACATGTTGGGACTCCCTTCACAAATTCATGTCCCACAGTTCATGTTCTAAAAACATGAAAGGCATGTTTTTAGAATTCTCTTAAAGTAGGTGAGTAGGTAGGTCTTAAGTAACAAATTTAGTCTAAAATCCCAATCATTCTAAACCTTTGAATCTCTTCCTTTACCTTAAAGCAAAGCATTCCCAGCATTTCTGATTTACCCACTGTGAATTGGAGACATCTTTTGGTCTATGGTTCAGCCAACTAAACAAATTGTTAGAGCTCTTTTCTAACATCCCGAATATCAGAATCTCAGTCCATATCAGTAAGGTCAGCCTGATTCAATTTTATGTGTCTCTCGCAATTATATCATACACTTAATAAACATTCCCACATGTGTTCCCCAGATTTCTGGCTGCATAAATTAGAAAATGAATGCAGTTATTTTGGAGTGCATTTCACCTTCTCATGGGTCAAACTTTATATGTCACCTTTAAGGGTCTGCTTGGACTTGAGCTATTTATAGATTGAGAGGCAAAGAGGGGTGTTGGGGTGGGTCCTGAGGAGAATCAGCAGTGTCTTGCAAGGCAAGTGCCAGTACCGTTTCCTCAGGCAATGCAGGGTTAATCCCTTCAGATGGAGGTGGAGATTTCTTCTACTGCTAGTGGAAAGGCTGCTTCTACTGGCAAAGAAAACATAAGAATTCTGGGGCTCAGTGTCTTCAGTCCCATCAGGGTCTTCCCAAAAACCCAACTTTCAGGATCCCATTCCATCCAGTCAGTGCCCTCTCTCTAACAGTATATATTCAAAGAGTCTGGGAGTTCAAGTTGCCTTGCAATTCAGCCAATTGCAGAATGAGCTTCTGAGTTTGGTTGTCAAGAATCTCAGCCTAGCAGCTTCAGGAGATAAGGGTTTCTTTCAGGGTAGACCTAGAAGTTTTCAGGACAATTACATGGCATTTGAACTGGGTATTCAAATCTCTGACCTTATCCCTTTCTTTTCCCACTCTGTCCAGGGACATTAGGAACAACCAGCCAATCTCATTATGTTTGTTAATTTGGTAAAAATGTTCAAAAGTATCACATGCATGTTCACTGAAATCCTTAATTTTAACTGACATTCCTGTATCTAATGGTGATGTTTTGTGTATCTCTATTGCCAGATCATTCCGTGGATTATCTGTGCTCTCTTTACTACTGGAAATAGAGTCATGAATGTCTTTAAAATTAATCAGATTAGAGAACCAATTTCCAGAAATCCCTAAACCAATTTAGAAAATTTATTCTTAAAGCTCTAGTCATATATATATATATATGATGAACAAACTCATCAGATTCCACAAATAGATATATAGTATATATCTGTATGTATGCAGTTAGCAAGCTAGAGATTCAGGGGAGCTGGTGGTGTGCTTTCAGTCTAAATGTTGGAAGGCTAGAGATCCAGGAAAAAACAATGCTTCATTTCTAGTCTGAAAGCAGGAAAAACTGATGTCTCAGCACAACCAGCAGGCACGGAAGAATTCCCTCAGGGGACAGTTGGCCTTCAATGGATTGGATGAGGCCCACCTATATTGCCGAGGGCACTGCTTTACAGAGTTGACCAGTTAAAATGTTAATCTCATGCAAAAAACACCCTCATAGACACATTTAGAATAATGTTAGACCAAGTATTTAGGCACTCATTATCCAAGTCAAGTTAACACATAAAATACACCATCATGTAACACAACTTCAACAACTCATCCTGAGGTTTTGCTTTCTAGGACCAATCCTGATACTGGCTCCTCTAGCTTGTCTGCCCAGAAAGCACAAAAGCCTGTAAGCTACTAACATGTTGTGAGTTGAAATCATGGGAAGGTTGCAATGAGGAGAGAGAGAAACTACTGAGCTCACTGCCACTTCATATTCAAACTGATTGCTAGATCTTGTGGGACAATCTTACAAGACACCTTATAAATTTCTGCATTGCAGGATAGTCGATCTGGTGAGAAGAGGAAAGAAGTTTCATCTCCTGGCCTAGGTTCCCCTTAATCAAAGATGTACTCATATTTTCAGCAATAACTCCTAAGGAAAGATATCATTAGGTTATTACTTTTTATAATGTATGTGACATAAGGTCTTCCCAGTTAATGTAAGATTAGTAGAATATGATAGAGCTGCTGACATGTTTTATTACTCCAAATAAGTGAACACAGTTGAAAGAAAAGCCCATTGCATAAAATGCAGTCAAATGCAGTCAAGACGCAAAATAAATTTGCAAATGACCTGTCACACCAATATGAGTAAAAAGTAAAATAGGGGGGAAAAAACCTTACAAATTAAATGAGAGTAATGATAGATTTCCATGTGTGTACAGATGAAGTATATACTTTATTCACATTATTTTGAGAGTTTCCATGACAGAATACCAAAATGTTCCTTTTCTAAATTAAAACGAATTAAAAACAAATTAAAGAACTCTATGTAACAACAAAACTTAACATATTTAGAACTACTCAGTAGGGAGGCTCAAGCAACTGAAAAAGAGAAGTTACAAAAAACATTCTAATTACAATAACATAAATCATCGTAAAGATAATTCTAAGCTTTTTAAAAAATGTTTCAATGTTTATTTATTTTTAAGAGAGTGAGAGAAACAGAGTGCAAGCAGGGTAAGGGCAGAAAAAGGGAGACACAGAATCCAAAACAGGCTCCAGACTTGAACTCACAGACCACAAGACCATGACCAGAGCTGAAGTTGGAGGCTTAACTGACTGAGCCACCCAGGTGCCCCACCTAAGCTTATTTTTAATAATACATTTGTTTTGGCAAAGTATTAACTTTATTAACTAGCTATGTTTGTCTCTGTATTGAGCTTCAAACTTCTTTGTAGATGAAATACTGTTTATTAAGTAGTTCTACTTACTTATTAATAAAATAATGTTATTTACCCATGGATGAGAAAATAAAACCTTTGTAGTATTTCATCCTAGGTTTCAACATTAGGTTTCACAACGTGATTAGTTTTGCTAATTAGGTGACTGGCCCACAGTTCTGCAGGATCACTCTTGACTGAGTTGATAGCAAATCCACCAAGTAAAATAAACCCAGACACCAACATTTGGTTGTGCTGAGGCTATTGAGGGACTCATTTTCTGGCTTAGGGATTGTTCGGAGCTTGAACATGAAAGACAGTGACTTCAGCCAAGAAGAACTACATGAATGGTGACAAACAGAGCTATTAACACAAATAAAAGATTCCTAAATGTGGTAAGACTGTAAAGTCTAGTCTTCTAAAGACTGAGAAAGAAGAAAGAGTTTTCCAGGAACTCAAATCTATATCCTAAAATGTTGGCCATCTTCATTTGTCCCTAGGTCCAAGGTCAGATACTCCAGCCCACCTGACCTGGATTGACACTCATTCTCTTAAATTAGAAATCCTTGTCTAGTATTCCACATCAGAACTTTCAAATATGAAGTGATTATTTTTCTAAATGCATTCTTACTTAGAGGTTTCATCACACTAGAAAAAAAGTTGCAGATTCATTTTTACCTGGAAATTTAGAGACATGTTTTAACTAAGCCATTGTTTATGTTGGGAAGTTTTTAAAATTTGACTCAGCTATGTCTACACTGCTTCCTTCCAAATTCAATATTATCAGAAACTAGAAACCTCACTCTAATATCACAATATATCTATTCAAAACACCCACTTAGTACCTACTATGTGTTGAGCAGATTGCCACTTGGGAACATTTGTAGTATCTCCTTCACTCTTCATAAATATTTATGATGGGATTTGATTTCCAACTTGCATATTAGGAAACTGAAGTTGCCTGATGACAAGCATCATATTTGGTACTCTATATATTTTTGGAGCTTTCTCATAGGTGAAGCTCTGTTTTTATAAAGTGTTATAATCAAATAAATGGCCAGTATTTCAATATCCCACAGAGAAAAAAATATGTATTTTTGAACAGTGTTGACTGGCTATAAGAATAATTATATTCCACCCTGATTTAGATAAGTTTCCTTAGAATATAAACTTGAAAGGCGGGGTTCTCTTGTAATGATTTAATGAACGTTCTCACAAGGAGCTTGTAAAATAAGTGAGAAAAGCAAGATAGAGCAGTGAAAGAAACTAAGCAAAAACATGGGATTAGCTGAAGATCCTGCATGGAACCCTGGAACTGAAAAAAGTATAATAGAGTTGTCCTGCCTTGAAGCAAGGACACTGGGGCTTTAAAGTCCTGTTTGGATAATTCTTGGGTGTTTCTGGCCAAGAAAACTTTCATAATTTAAGGAAATTACCCAGAGAAGAGTGCAATTATTTGTTGTTAATCGTCCAATGCTCATGGCAGTCAGAGATAGGTACACTGACTCACGGGGTTTCTGGAAGGACATCAAGAGTCTCCACTATTCATCTGAATGACAAACTATCAGCAAGTTTCATGAAACTAAGAGGACAACTGTTGAAGATTAAGAAATGAAAATTTGTCAAATTGTTAGATTACAGATTAAACGGTAGGTGAATCTATCCAAACAATTCCACATTCAGAGCTCAGGAATGCCACAGTAACAAGCCGATTAGCAAGTCCCCATCATGCCCTTTTCACGTGATAAAGGTCAACCACTCTGTCTCAACACACATACCATCACCCATTATTGGTGAGGATAGCACAATAGACATTGTGAAACATGTCTGAAAAAGTGTGGGTAAATCAGACAGAACAGAAGACCTAGTTGGTTTAATTCCTACTCTTGTGCTGCTTGCTATGAGTCAGAAAAGACATGACTTACTGAGAATCACTTATATGGTAGGTTCTTCCACAGCAATCTTTTGTTTAATGTAATTATCTATGCCTGCACACTTATTTCCAATACAACAGAATGGCTTATTTATGAAGAATGTCTTTCAGGGACCAGTCAAGAAAGCATGAAACTTTATAGGTTCTAGGGAGAATTTAAATAGGAAATTGATGGGGCACTTTCATGGCTCAGTCAGGTGGGCATCTGAGTCTTGATTTTGGCTCAGGTCATGATCCCAGGGTCATGGGATTTAGCCCCACGTTAAGATTCTCTCTCTCCCTCTGCCCTTCTCTCTCTCTCTCTCTCTCTCTCTCTCTCTCTTAAATAAATAAATAAATAGGAAATTGGTGATGAGAAAGGTATGAGCCAGAAGAGAGAGTAACAAGGAATCTTAGAGATTATTAGCAGGAAGGGGCTGCCCCCTACTCTGGCTGAAGGGTCAAAGAAAGTGGTGGCTTACCAGTTCCCAGATAGCCTAGTTGTCTGAGTAAACTGATGCCACAGAAGGAGGGGCTGTCTGAGAGAAGCTCAGATTACAAGAGGATGCAGCCACTGTGGAGATACCATCTGTACGAAAGAGGGGTAAATACCTGAGTATATCCAAAAGAAAAATATTTTAAAGCAGATCAATATGTCAGAATGGCATCAGGTGCTTCCGAGAAACAAATGAAGGTAAGTTATATAAGAATTGTAATATGGGGGCATATGGGTTGCTCGATTGGCTAAGTCCCCAACTTTTGATTTCAGCTCAGGTCACATTCCCAGGGTTGTGGGATTGAGCTCTGTGTGGGGCTCTGTGCTGAGCATGGAGACTGCTTAATATTCTCTCTCTTCATCTGTCCCTCTCTCCCGCTCACATTCTATCTAAAAATAAAATAAATCTTAAAAAATGAATTATAATATGAATATTATCTGTTGCAGGACAGAATTTGGAAATATTAACTAAGCCCTCTTATTTTTTTTGGTAGAGTGGTCTTCCTTCTGTCATGGATTCAATAGCTTCCTTTCCTCTGTGGGTGTTCATTTGCCAGAGGGGGTAATATAATAGGAACTAGGGAAAGCAATGTCATCAGTTAACTTTTAAATATAATTTAAAAAAATTTCTAGTAGAGCCATAATATAGAAAGCTTATTATTTGAGACAGAAGAGGGATTTTGGGCTTCATTTTTTTTTTTTTTTAATAACAAGACTCAAAGCCTAAGTATTCTTCATGTACAATTCCTTTTAAAGACTTTAAGCTAATTACCATTACATGCCCTTAACCACACTTGCCCAAATACCTCCCCACTGCCCCATACACATAACTTACTAAGAGAAGATTAACAATTCCTAGGGGGTGGAAGGAAGATATTCTAGTAATGACACCAGACTGGGCATGTAAGACCTCCTGCAGTAATTATTACAAAGTTTGGATGAAATATTAACAATTGACCAGAAAGGTGAAAAGTCAGATAGAATATGAAGGAGCAGTTACTTTTTAAAAATTGCACTGGAACAGACAAGAATAGTGGCTTCTGTCATCTTTACCTGAGGACATTCTACAATCCCCATGACTGCGCTTGCAGAAAACCACACCATTGTCAGCTTGAGGTGGCAGAGGACAAAATAAGGGCTGGAAAAAAAAAAACAATTAGAAACTTTATGGAAATTCCCAGAAACAATGTAACTGAAGAAGTAGTGAGACCCTTGGGGTGCCTGGGTGGCTCAGTTGGTTAAGCATCCGACTTTGCCTCAGGTCAGATCTCACGGTTTGTGAGTTTGAGCCCCATATCAGGCTCTGTGCTGACACCTCAAAGCCTGGAGCCTGCTTTGGATTCTCTCTCTCTCTCTCTCTCTCTCTTTTTCTCACTGCCTCTACCCTGCTCATTCTCTGTATCTGTCTGTCAAAAGTAAATAAACATTAAAAATATTTTTAAATAAATAAGAAGTGGTGAGATCCATAATGTGAGTAGAAACTTTACCCAAACCCCCTAACTGCTAAAATACACATGCATAGGAAGACCCCAGGGGATTCCGTGAAAAAGTACATAGAGAACATAGAGACATATGGAGATTTGTGAGTTTTCTGTTTTATTGATTGATTTCACAAATCCACGCACAACATAAATATAAAGAGGACCAGACTTAAAAGAGGCAGAAGCTAGAAACTGTAAACTTAGTATACTGACTGTGTATTTCAGGGGGCAGAGCTTGATATTTAAGTCCAGGCAAATTAATTGGTTACTTAATGCAACAATCCTCAGAATAAAAAAAAAAAAGAATTCAGAGTTCCATTTTCAACCAAATGACATACTATACATGTATGTATAGTAGGCATGTATACTAGAAATGTATACAAACAGGCAAATACAACCTATGCACAGGAACAAATAACAGTCAATAAAACTGTGCCTGAGTAAGGACAAATGTAGAGAAATTTATCAGCCAAAGTTTTCAAAGCACTGATTTCAAATAATCAAAATACAAATGGTTTCAATAAGTAAACATCTAGGAAATCTCAACAGAAAAAAAAAATGGAAATGGATTAAATAAAAATTCTAAATGTGAAAATTACAATAACTACATAAAATTAACTTACAATGCTCAATAACAGATTGAACATGGCAGAAGAAACAATTGGGAAACTTGAAAGAAAAGAAATCAACAGAAATAACCCAATCCAAAGGCCAGAGAGAAAAGATTGGAGAAAAAAGTGAAAATTTGTGAGATAGTATCAAGAAGTCTAACACAAGTGTAACTGGAGACCCAAAAGAAGGTGGTAGAGCAAGAGAAAGGCCAGAAATAAAATCTGAAGACTTGGTGGCCAGAAATCCACCAAATTTGTTTAAAAATGACTAATAAATTAAAAAATTTAACAAATCCCAAGTAGGATAGAGTAACCCACTCCTAGGCCATCACAGTTCAAGTGCCAAAAGTGAAAAATAAAGAGATAATTCTAAAAGCACTGATGAAAATTATATATTACAATGTGATAACAATTATATAATTAGTGACTGAGTTCTCATCAGAGAAATATTGGGTCCAAGAGGCATGCAAATGACACATTTGAGGTGCTAGAAAAAAATTTAAAATTTAACCCTGTAGTGTTATAACCAAAAATTCTGTGTCTTTATCCAATAAATTATCCTTAAAAATAAGGACAAAAGAGATATATTTTCATATAAAAAAACTAAGGAAGTTCATTGTCAGCAGATCTGGGTTATGAATCACGATACAGGAAGATATTTCAGGCCAAAGGCCAGATAATAATTGAATCTACATAAATAAAAAGACAAATTACTCTATAAAAATAGACAAAACTTTAACAAACATTTGACAACAGCTATATGGGTACCCAAAAATCACATGAAAAGATGTTCAATGTGTTTAGTCATAAAGAAAACGCCATTTAAAACCACAATGAGATACCACTGCACCCTCTGTGTAGTGATTACAATCGGAAGCCTGATAATAGTCTAGGATGTCAAGCAATTGGAACTCTCATGCCTTGCTGATGGGAATGCAAAAGGGTATTATCTCTTTAGAAACAGTTTGGTAGTATACTTATTTCCTATTCCTGATGTAACAAATTATCACATACTTAGTGTCTTTAACACACACACACACACACACACACACACACACACACACACACAAATTTACTATCTCCCGGTTCAGGAGATCCTAAGTCTGTAGGTCTCACTGGGCTAAAATCAAGATGTCAGTGCTGAATCCCTTTGGAGGCACTAGCAGAGGACATTTCCCTGCCTTTCCAGCTTCTGGAGGTTGCCTACACAACCGGGTTCCTGGTCCTGCATCACTTTGACCTCTGCTTCTGTCGTCACACTCTTTATTTGACTCTAACCTTCTGCCTGCCTCTTACAAAGGACCCTTGTGATCATATTGGGCTTATAACCCAGAATAATCTCTCCACCTCAAAATCACTCATTTAATCACATCTGTAATATCTCTTTGCCATCCGAAGTCATGTATTCACAGGTTCTGGGGTTTAGGACATGAACATCTTTGGGAGTGCATTATGTACCTGTTAAATGCCAAGGACTGGAAGATGTAAGCATGTTCTTGGAAAAGCAAAAGGTGAAAGAGTAAGCAGAAGAAAGAGAATCAGGAGAGTAGGAGTTCATCCAAAACTAGAGAATTAATAAGAGAATCATGTTTCCTGAAATACAGGGTGCTTTTTACCTGCTAGGCAAGGATAACATTCCTGACTCCTTCCTAATCCATTCTTCCTCTTTGCTGTTTTCAGTGGTTTTAAAGGCTAATTCTTATTTGGGCTACAGTCACTTCAAAACAATACTTTCAGACAAATTCTCACTCAGGTTGTGCTTTTATGTAGCCATTAATTATCACACGGTGTGCTGATTTAGAAACAGGCTGCATAAAGATGGAAGAGAAAAAATCAGCTCAGTTAAATGAAGACTTACAAGGAAACCTAAGAGCTATGAAATTCTGAAATACTTTCCTGGGGAAGAGTTGCCTATTTAGGAAAAGGAAAGCAAGATTTTTGCTGTGTCCTTTAGCCATTTTCTTGAAATATTCTGACCTAAGTACAATAAGCTCCAAACTGCTTCTCAGTTCTGTGGTAAGTCAGCAGGAGAAAGAGTAAAATAAGGCACTCAATATTTGTCTGTAATTCCTGAGAATGACATTTACCTGCTTATACATAAAAGGGAGTCTTTTCATAGGATATGTTTATGCTATTTATAGTGTAGAAACACAATTAATTAATCATCAGCTTATATTCTACTACACAATGATTTACAAACCTACACTTGATCCATCTGAAATACAGAATCAAGTGGTGTGGTGTTCAGCTTCTCAGATGGTACCAATGAACCATCCTCCTGATAGGAATGCCTTTTATAATCCCCTTTTCTTTAGTACTTTGCTTTTATCTCATACTGTTTGAGTGTTGAGGAGACATTTCTTCCATGATCAGATTACAAGAATCTGACTTCCATCTTGCTAGCAGAGCCTCTCTCTTGTTGGTTTTGATGAAGAAAGTCACCATGTGTGGGAGGCCCAAGTAACTAGTAACCGAGGGGGGTTTCTGACCAACAGCTGAGAAGGAATTGAGATCTAGGCCGAACAGCATAAAAGCAACTGAATGTTGCCAGCAATCATTTAAGTGAGCTTAGAAATGGATCTTTGTCCAGTTGAGTTTTCATAAAAGATCTCAGCCCTGACCATCACTTTGGTAGCAGTCTGCAGCCTCAAGCAGAGAACTTAACTGAGCTACACCAGGGTTTCTGACTCACAGAAATGGTGAGACAGTGGGAGATGTTTTGCTTCCTTTCTTTTTTTAAGTTTTTATTTTATTAAGTAGGCTCTATGCCCAACATGGGGCTTGAACTCATGACCCTGAGATCAAGAGTCATGTGCTCTACCAACTGAGGCAGGCAGGCCCTCTAGGGGTATGTTGTTTTTAAGTCATTAAGTTTATGGTGATATGTTACAGCAATAGATAACTAATACAAATGGAAACTATAGCAACAAAAAAAGTTATTTGCTTCTATTTATTTTTACTATAGTTTGTATTTAGAAAGTCAATATATTTATGCAAAAATACAGAGTTAAGACATTATCATTCCTTGGCAAATAACCCATTATATCTAGTTACATTTACATTTCACTAATTACTTATCTTCTGGGAACTGAAGTAGATTATTTTTCAAATTAAAGTTGATCAATGTGAAACAATCCAGAAAGAAAGAATAAAAGTATGAAGAAAACATTTTCAACAAAATATGATAACCAAATATGACAGACTGACATTAGCTAAGTTATAGCTAATGCAGATGTAGAAGGAACATTATAGATGATCAGATATAGACCTGATGAGAAACTGAGCCCCAGAAAAACTATTCTGTATACCCACAAGCTAAGAATGTTTTTTTTATGTCTTTAAAAGTTTGTAAACAAACAAAGAAGAATATGTGACAGTCTGTATGTGGCCTATAATACTTAAAATATATATTTTTTGGGACTCCTGGGGGGCTCCTTTGGTTAAGCATAAGACTTCGGCTCAGGTCATGATCTCACAGTTCATGAATATGAGCCTTGCATCGGGCTCTGTGCTGACAGCTCAGAACCTGGAGCCTGCTTTGGATCTGTGTCTCCCGCTCTCTCTGCCCTTCCCCTGCTCTCTCTTTCTCTCTCTCTCTCTCTCAAAAATAAATAAACATTATATATATATATGTGTGTGTGTGTATATATATATATATATACATATACATATATATACACATATAAATATATATACATATACATATATACATATATATATATATATATATATATATATATATATATATATATATATAAAGTATATATACTTTCTGGGCTTTGCAAGAAAAGGATGCCTACTCCTGATCTATCATGATATGAGTTTGAGTTAATCAGGTGTATACATTTTCAAAACTCAGAAATTGTATACCATATAGGTTGGCATTTAATTTTATGCATATTTGACATCAAAAAGAAACTAAAAACAAATTTTAGACTGTAATCAATAATAATATGCATGTTGAAAGAAATACTTAGGAGGGAGGAGTTAACATGGCGGAGAAGTAGGGGGACCTGAAAATTCCCTCTTCCCTCAAACACAGGAGTTCTGAGGCCAGAAGCCATGGAATTCCAGGAATCTGGGCTGCAGAGTGACAGAAATGTCTCCAGAGGCTAATGGGGACAACTTGGTGGACCATACATGGGTGATTGTGAACTGGGAGAGATAAAATGGGTGACATAGATACAGAAGGGAGGGATTCCCTTCTGTGGAGAGACAAAAGGAAGAGAAATAGAGGCTGTGGAAGTGTAGGATTGTATTTGTACAAGAGAAAAAACACAGACCACGGAATGGGAAAAAAAACAAAAAACAAAAAACAGAGAAAGAACCAGTCTCTAACATGACCCAAAGATGCAAGATGTTCTCTGGACTGGAGCCGATCACCCTGTTTGCGCATCTGGGGAGGAGGAGAGCCAGCCCCAGTCTCAGTCTCTGTAGCAAGCTCAGAGGTTCAATTGGAGAGAACAGTCCCCTCATAGGATGCACAGAACAGGATCCTTTATGACATAGACTTTTGAATCCCAGCTGAGCACTGGGAGGTGCAGGAGACTGTGGATCAGGATAAACCAGCCCACTTAAACCTGCTCAGCACTGTGAGGACAGCCTGAACAGTCTGGTCTGGTACACCAGAGTGGTCTGGTCCAGGAAGGAGAGACTAGGATGTCCCATTTTTCTCCCCATCACCAACGAGGTGGGGCTTCAGGGAATGGACAAGAGGCCCACAGTGGAGGCGGGACCTGCCTACAACAAACCATGCCCTTCTGTGCCTGGAAACTGAGTATCTACTGGAGTGAGATTGACAGTGACTGAACCAGATGGCCCCTCCTCCAGACTGGTGCCACAAGTTTTAAGTAACCATTAGATACCAGTCCAGCGGTTTTGCATTTTTCTGATTTGATTCTTGGTCAATTCTTATTGTGTGTGTGTGTGTGTGTGTGTGTGTGTATATATATATATATATATATATATATATATATATATATATATATATATATTTCTTTATTTTATTCCTCTTATTACTTCCCTTCTCTATTCTGATTGTTGGTTTGTTTAAGTAGATATTTTTAATCTACTCTTTCTACACCTCTTCTGTATTCCCTTCTCTTTTTTTTTCCCTCCCTCTACCTGGATTAAGCCATATAATTTCTCTGATTCTCTGCCTGGTCAATTTTTGTTCTTCTTTTCTTTTTCCCTGCCCCTGTCATTTCTTTCTTTGTATGGGATAAAGCATCTTCCACCACCACCCTTTTTAAATTTTTTCCAGGGTTACTTCAATGAATAATTCAAAGAACACCTGGTGAAAGATCCAAACCACCATGAGTAAGGAGATAAAGCAACCAGAGTCACAACAGAGAGCATGCAACACACTCCAAAAATACTTCCTGAAGGGCCAGGCCCTGGACAGTGTATGACTCTCTGTAATATAGTAGTGCTCACAGGTGCAGAACACACAACAAGCTATTAAAACACATAAAGGACAGAAAACTAGCCAAAATGACAAAACAGAAGAATTCTCCTCAAAAGAAGTTCCAGAAAGAAATAACAGCTATAGAATTGCTCAAAACAGATATAAACAATATATCTGATCAAGAGTTTAGAAAAATAATTATAAGATTAAGAGCTGGCATTGAAAAAAAGCATATAATACAGCAGAGACTCTATTGCTGCAGACATCCAGGAACTAAAAACTAGTCATGATGATTTAAGAAATGTGGTAAATGAGTTGCAAAAATGATTGCAAAATAAACTAGATGTGGTGACAGTGAGTATGGAAGAGACAGAGGGAAGATTAAGTGAAATACAAAATAAAATTATGGAAAATGATGAAACTGAGAAAAAGAGAGAGAAGCAAGTAGTAGACCGCAAGTGGAGAATTAGAGAACTAAGTGATTCAATGAAACGTATTAATATCTGAATCATAGGATTTCCAGAAGACAGAGAAAGAGGCAGAAGGTTTACTTGAACAAAATACAGCTGAGAATGTCCCCAATCTGGGAAGTTAAGCAGATATGCAAATCCAGGAGGCACAGAGAACTCTCTTCAGACATAACAGGAATAGGTCTTCTCCATGACATATTATAGTGAAACTGGCAAAATACAAAGATAAAGAGAGAATTCTGAAAGCACCTAGGGACAAATGGGACTTAACCTACAAAGGTAGACACATAGGTGGACTGGTTCACTGAAACTTGGCAGGCCAGAAGGGAGTGGCAGGAAATATTTAATGTGATGAATGGGAAAAAATATGAAGCCAAGAATCCTTTATCCAGCAAGTCTGTCATTCAGAATAGAAGGAGAGATAAAAGCTTTCCCAGACAAGCAGTTCATGACCACTAAACCAGCCCTGCAAGAAATCCTAAGGGAGACTCTGTGAGTGGAATTCTGCAAAGACTACAAAGTACCAGAGACATCACTGCAAGCATGAAACCTACAGGTAATACAATGACTCTAAACCCATGTCTTTCAATAATAACACTGAATATAAATTGACTAAATGCTCCAATCAAAAGATATCGGGTATTAGAATGGATAAAAGAACAAGACCCATCTATTTACTGTCTACAAGAGACCCATCTTAGACCTGAGGACACCTTCAGATTAAAAGTGAGCTTATTGAGAACCATCTATCATGCTACTGGAAGTCAAAAGAAAGCTGGAGTAGCCAAACTTATATTAGACAAACTAGATTTTAAACTAAAGGCTATAACATGAGATGAAATTGCACCGGCATTCTTCTCAGAGCTAGAACAAACAATACTAAAGTTTGTATGGAATCACAAAAGACCCCGAATAGTCAAAGTAATACTGGAGAAGAAGGCAAAAGCGGGAGACATCATAATCCCAGATTTTAGCCTCTATTACAAAGCTGTAATCATCAAGAGAGTATGGTATTGACACAAAAACAGACACATAAACCAATGGCATGGAATAGAATAGAGAAAACCCAGAATTGGACCCACAAATGTATGGCCAATTAATTCTTTGACAAAGCAGGAAAAAGTATCCAATGGAAAAAAGACAGTCTCTTTAGCAGTTGGTGCTAGGAAAACGTAACAGCAACATGTAGAAGAATGAAACTTGACTACTTTCTTACACCATACACAAAAATAAACTCAAAATGGATGAAATACCTAAATGTAAGACAGGAAGCCATCAAAACCTAGAGGAGAAAGCAGGCAACAACCTGTTTGACCTCAGCCAATAGCCAAATTATCTAAAGAGCCCAAATGTCCATCAACTGATGGATAAAGAAGATGTGGTTTATATATATACACAATAGAATACTACTTGGCAATGAGACAGAATGAAATCTTGCCATTTGCAACAACATGGATGGAACAGAAGGGTATTATGCTAAGTGAGATAAGTTAGTTAGTAGAAGACAGATATTATATGTTTTCACTCATATGTGGATCTTGAGAAACATAACAGAAGACCATGGGGGAAGGGTAGGGGGAAAAATAGGTTCAAACTGGGAGGGTGGCAAACCATAATTGTAATGATTTTCTTCTTAGGACTGCCTTTGCTGCTGCTGGTTTGCACTGTGGTATTTTTATTTTCTTTTGTTTCCATATTTTTTTAAATGTCTTCTTTAATTGCCTGGCTGACCCCTTTGTTCTTTTGTAGGATGTACTTTAACCTCCATGCAATTGGAGGTTTTCCAAATTTTTTCCTGTGGTTGATTTCAAGTTTCATAGCATTGTGATCTGAAAATGGTATGATCTCAATTCTTTTATATTTATTGAGGGCTGTTTAGTTACCCAGTATGTGATCTATCTTGAAGAATGTTCCATGTGCACTTGAGAAGAATGTGTATTCTCCTGCTTTAGGGTGTAAAGTTCTGAATATATCTGTCAAGTCCATCTGGTCCAGTGTATCATTCAAGGCCATTGTTGTTTTTTTTTTTTAATTGATTTTCTGTCTAGATGATCTGTCCATTGTTGTAAGTGGAGTATTAAAGTCCCCTGCAATTACCACATTCTTACCAATCATATTGCTTATGTTTGTGATTAATCGCTTTATGTATTTGGGTGCATCCAAATTTGGTGCATAGAGATTTATAATTGTTAGCTCTACTTGATGAATAGACCCCATATTGTGATATAACATCATTCTTCATCTCTTGTTACAGTCTCTAGTTTAAAATCTAGTTTGTCTGATATAAGTTTGGCTACTCCAGCTTTCTTTTGACTTCCAGTAGCATGATAGATGGTTCTCCATCAGTTCACTTTTAATCTGAAGGTGTCCTCAGGTCTAAAATGGGTCTCTAGACAGCAAATAGATGAGTCTTATTTTTTATCCATTCTGATATGCTATGATACCCGATATCTTTTGATTGGAGCATTTAGTCAATTTATATTCAGTGTTATTATTGAAAGATATGGGTTTAGAGTCATTGTGTTATGTGTAGGTTTCATGCTTGTAGTGATGTCTCTGGTACTTTCTGGTCCTTGCAACATTCCACTCACGGAGTTCCCCTTAGGATTTCTTATAGGGCTGGTTTAGTGGTTATGAGCTCTTTCAGTTTTTGTCTGGGAAAATCTTTATCTCTCCGTCTATTCTGAATGAAAGGTTTGCTGGTTATAGGATTCTTGGCTGCATACTTTTCCTGTTCATCACGTTGAGAATATTCTGTCACTCCTTTCTCACCTGCCAAATTTCAGTACATAGGTCTGTTACTGCTCTTATGTGTCTACCTTTGTACGTTGAGCCCTATTTATCCCTAGTTGCTTTCAGAATTCTCTATCTTTGTATTTTGCCTGTTTCAATGTGATATGTCATGCAGAAGATCAATTCAAGTTATGTCTGAAGGGAATTCTCTGTGCCTCCTGGATTTCAATGTCTATTTCTTTCCCCAGACTGGGGAAGTTCTCAGCTATGATTTTCTAAGTACACCTTTAACTCCTTTCTCTCACTTCTTCTTCTGGAACTCCTATGATATGGATATTGTTCTTTTTCATTGAATCCCTTTGTTCTCTAATTCTCCCCTTGTGATCCAGAATTTTTTTATATCTTTTTTCTCAGCCTCATCTTTTTCCATAATTTTATCTTCTTTTTCACCTATTCTCCCCTCTGCCTCTTCAATCCTCACTGTCACCACCTCTAAGTTTATTTTTCACCTCATTTACACCATTTCTTAAATCATCATGACTATTTTTGGTCCTTGATCTCTGTAGCAATAGATTCTCTGCTGTCTTCTATGCTTATTTCAAGCATAGGAAAAGAAACAGACAAACAAAAAAACCAATAAAACAAAACCACATAAACACACAAACTAAAACAAAAACGAAAACAGAAACACCAGCTACAAGTAAACAACAGGGTGGAGGCAGTACTGATGGAAGAGGCCTTATCACATAGAAAGAAGGAAATGACAGGGGGTGGGGGGAAATAAAAAAATAAAAATTGACCAGGCCGAGAAATTAAATGGGTTAATCCAGAGAGAGAGAAAGGAAAATAAAGAAGAAGGCAGAGAAAAAGAAAAGAAGATAAAGTTGTCAGAGAAACTATATGGCTTATTCCAGAGAGAGAGAGAATGGAAAATAAAGAAGGAGGTGGGAAAAAAGAAAAGAAGATAAAATTGACCAAACAAAAAAACTATATGGCTTAATCCAGAGTAAGAGTAAGGAAAATAAAGAAGGAGGCAGGGAAAAATAAGAGAAAATAAAATTGACCAGACAGAGAAATGGTATGGCTTAATCCAGAGAGAGAGAAAGGAAAATAAAGAAGGAGTTATAGAACATATATCAAGGGAATGGACTAAATATGTCTGCTTAAACAAACCAACAACCAGAGTAACCTGACTAGAGGAGAGAAGAGATAAGAAGGAGAAAAGGAAGGAAGAATATATCTACACAAAAAGAATTGTCTGATAATTAAATCAGGCAATACAACAACGTCGGTCTGGAGGAGAAGCTGTCTGGTCTCTCAGGGTCAATCCTGCTCCAGTAGATATCCAGTTACTAGGTGCGGAGGGGTGTGGTTTGGTGTAGGCAGGTCCTGCCTCTGCTTGTGGGCCTGCTGTCTGTTCCCTGAAGCCCCACTTTGTTGGTGATGGGGAGAAAAGTGGTGACACCCCAGTCTCTCCTCGGACCAGGTGTCCCAAACCACTCTGTTCAAACTGTCCTCACTGTGTCAAGGGCACAAACAAGGTGGTTTGTCTCACTCTGTTGACTCCCATGCCCTGGCATTTGGCTGGGATTCAAACTCCTTCTTCATGTGCCCCAGTACTGGGGGAGTGCCTCTCCACACCGCCGATATATGGTCCCCAGCTGGCAGACCCCAGCAGTTTTGTCTTTTGAGCAGACACAAACCCTGTTCTCACAGCACCCCAGGGAGGATATTGCTTTCTCCTACTGTAGACTGCACCCCTGACCTAACCACCAAGCCCAGGGCTAGCTCCCCTCCTCCCCAGGTGCATGATCAGGGCAACCCCCCACCATCCAGAGAAAGCCCCTCAGTTAGAGATTGGATCTTTCTCTGTCTTGGTCCCTGGTTTTTGTCTTGTCCAGATACCATCCTATGCTTCCCCAGCCTCTCTTTCTCTTCCCTGTGTCTCTCTGTAGAAGGGGATTCCCTTCCCTCCATTTGTTATTTACCTCCCAGTTCACAATCATGAACCTATGGTCTATCAGGTGGGTCCCCGGAAGTGACTTAATCTCTTTTCCTCCCAGACTCTTGGGATTCAAAGTCCTTTTGCTTCAACACTGCTTTGTTTAAGAGATGAGGGATCTTTGGATCCCCCTACTTCTCTGCCATGTTGGTCACCCAAAACAAAACCTTTTTCTTAAACCTGACAACATGATCAGGTATTATTTCTTCATTACCAAAGAAGAAGGAGGAAGAGGGAAAGGAAGAGAAGGTGGAGAAAAGCTGGAAAGAAGAGGAAGGAGAAGAAGGGATGAGGAGAAGGGAGGAAGAGAGGGAGGATAAAGGGGGGGAGAAGGAAGCAGAAAAGGAGGGGAGAAAGGGGGGAAGAGAGGGGAGTGGGAGGAGAAGGAGAAGTAAGGGAGTGAGGAGTGGGGAAGGGAGGATATGGAGGAAACAAGATTGATCCTATCTGGACTGTTCAACACCAACCAAAGCTCCTGGATCCATACCTGTCCTGTCCTCCAACCCTTATGCTCATGTCTAGGACTTCCCTTGTAATCTGGTTCACTGCCATATCCAGAGACCCCATTCTATCTACTCTCCATCACTTCTTTTTGGTATTTATCCTGCTTGGTGTTATCTATGATTCTTAGATCTCTGTTTTGGAGTCTGTTATGGATTTTGTTAAATTCTTGGCCATTATTACTTCAAATATTTCTTCTCTTTATACTTGCTTTCATCTCCTTCTGATATTACAATCATGTATTTGGGGTTTTTTTTATACCTTTTGAAAGGTATAACATTCTTTTTTCTCTTTCTTCTCATTTCAGGGTATTTCTATTGACCTATCTTCAAGACTTTCTTCATTAATTTCTATCATTTTCTTTTGATACCTTCTTAGGATTTCTATCTCTGTGCTTATGTTACCTGTCTGTTCTTACATGCTGTCTAATTTTTCCATTAGAGTCCTTAATATATTAATCATACTTAGTTTAAGTTCCCTGAATGATCATTTCAAAATTTGTTTCATATCTAAGTCTGGTTCAGATGCTTGTTTTGTCTTTCTAGATGGCTTTTTCTTGCCTCTTTAGCATGCCTTCTAACTTTTTATTAAAAAGTCAGATAATAGAAATTGAGATAAAAAGCCCTTTATTATGAGGTTTTATGTTAATATGGCTAGGATTGGGCTGTATTTCATGTTTCTAGTAGTTGTAGACACCAGGTGTCCAAATTACTTTTTTTCATCTTTTTTTTAAATCTCCTGTGTTGCTTTTGGCTTCCCTAGAAACTCCTCCTTAGCTAGAGTCTGCATCTTACAGCTTTCAGCTATAATCCATTCTTTTTATTTTATTTTTTATATTAAATATAATTTATTATCAAATTGGTTTCCATACAACACCCAGTGCTCATCCCAATAGGTGCCTCCTCAATGCCAATCACCCACTTTCCCCTCTTCCCCACCCCCCCTTTAACCCTCAGTTTGTTCTGAGTATTTAGCTGTCTCTTATCGTTTGCCTTTCTTCCTCTCTGTAACTTTTTCCCCCTGTCCCCTCACCCATGGTTCTCTATTAAGTTTCTCAGGATCCACATATGAGTGAAAACATAATGTATTTGTCTTTCTCTGACTGACTTATTTCACTTAGCATAATACCCTCCAGTTCCATCCGTGTTGCTACAAATGGCCAGATTTCATTCTTTCTCATTGCCAAGTAGTATTCCATTGTTTATATAAACCACATCTTCTTTATCTGTTTTTCAGTTGATGGACATTTAGGCTCTTTCCATAATTTGGCTATTGTTGAAAGTGCTGCTATAAACATTGGGGTGCAAGTGTCCCTATGCATCAGCACTTCTGTATCCCTTGGGTAATTCCTAGCAGTGATATTGCTGGGTCATAGGATAGGTCTATTTTTAATTTGAAAGATTAGAGAAAAAAGGGGGGAACAAAAGGAAAATGTTTGAAAATCTGAAAAAATGAATACAATGAAATAGAATAAAATGAAATGATGGAAGTAAAATTGAATTTGAAAAATTTACAAAAATTGAAAATAAAATAGAAATAAATTAAAGAAAAATATTTTTAATAAAAATTGAATATAAAAATAATATTTCTCCTTCTGTATTCAAGAAAAAGAAAAGAAATGAAAAAGAGAAAAATCAAAAAGATGAGCCAATGATCAGACTGAAATATGATTGAAATTACATTGTTTTCCCCTTGAAGTCAAACTATGAAGCACGGTATAGTCCATAAACCAAGCAGGCAGATCTGTGGTGTTCCTGAAGAGTGAGGTTGACTCAGTTGGGCGGGGCTTAGTGTAATGGCTCCCTTCCACTAAATGGTGCTTCTTAGCTTACGGGGGTGGATTGTTGTGGACTTGTAGGTGTGTATGCACATGCGTGGGAGGGGTGAACATGGCATCACCTAGTTACCCAGTCTCTAGTATCAGAACTCTGTTCTCCCTGATCAACAATTGAGCACCTGTCCTTTGTCTCTGGCTTATGGCCACCCCCTACTTTTACACTCTCTGTGACCAAGCTGTCAGGTTGCCAGGTGGCTCCCCACTCCTGAGTTTTATCTCAGATGCGGGTATGTTTCCCAGCTCCTCACTTCTGAGGGACTGTGGCTTTATCCCATTCAGAGCTTCTGGGCAAGTGTCTCACTGAACAATGGTTGGGTGCTGGCCATACCCAGGAACTTTCGTGGGACCATACTGCTGCTAATGCCCAGAGTCTGTGGCTGGGTACCATCCTGCCCCAGAAAATGTTCATGCAGTTGTGTGGCAGCAGCTTTTCAGGGATTATGGAAAATCTCAATACACATCTGGCACCAGGCTTCACCCTTAGAGACCCTGTTCCAACACCAGAGAGTGTGGTTGTTCTCTGGGGTCTGCAGGCAACTTTGCCTGTAGGGGTGCTGCACAGCCTCTACCAAATATCCTCCCACCAGGAGAACTGCCTCACCCTTGTGACCCCAGGACCTCTGGACTTCACTCTGCTCCTGGGGATTCACCCTTCCCACCAGAGCACCACCTGGAATCAAGCTGCAGAGTTTCAAACTCTGAGCTCCCCTGTTTATAGAGTCTTAGTGGAATTAAACACTCTCCTTTCTCCTTTCTCCCTTTTTAGTTCAGTCCCTGTGACTATTTCCACTTTTCCACTTTCTCTCCAGCTTCTTTTTTTTGGGGGGGTGCTTTTCCTATAGTCTCCCCCTATCTCTGTCCTCTCTCCACAAGAAAAACAGCTCCTTGCCTCCGCGGCTTCTCTCTCCTCCAGCTCACCTGTCTACGCCATGAACCTGCTGAGTTCTGTGGTTCAGGTTGTGCAGATTGTTGTGTTAATCCTCAAATCAGTTTTCCAGGTGTGCAGGATGGTTTAGTGTTGATCTGGCTGTATTTCATGGATGCAAGATGCCAAAAAACTTCCATGGTGTTCTGCTATCTTCTGCATCTCATTTTTAAAAGGAATTTCTATTTTGGCCAAATCTTTTAATATCTCAAATTGTCTGGGTTTTATCACAGGCTCTTCTTATTCTGCACTCTCTCCTACACAATTCCATCCATTCTTTTTGCTACAGCTGCCATCTATATGCCACTTGTTCCTGAATTTTTATGTCTATTCCAAAATGTTCTTTTAAGTTTCAATTCCACTTCTCCTTGTCTATCTACCTGGATGTCCAATAAACATTATAAAGTCATTATGCCCAATGAAGCGCCATGTTTTGTTACTTCCTATTTCAGTTAATGACACTACCATGCACTCTCTTGCCTATAGATAAATGATAGATAGATGATAGATAGATAGATAGATAGATGATAGACAGATGTAGATAGATAGATATAGGTATAAGTATAGGTATACGTATAGGTATAGATATAGATGTAGACATAAATAGAAATGACAAATTCTAGGATATGAGACACCCATGGTGTGCTTTACTAGCAGTACAACTGGCCCTGGAACTATACCTGGATTTGGGTATAATCTTGGTGGCAGTAGTTGCCACAGCAGTTTCATGATCCTCAGATCCCTGCTTGTGGTGGAGATAGAGGCTCATGTGGCAAGGCAGTTTTGGGATGTTCTTCTAGTAGTAAATTTTGGATACTAAGTCTGGAACCCTATGCTTTCACCATTTCAACTATTTTTCAAGTATAGAACTTATGTATTAAATCTCTTTATGCCTTCATAGTTATTTTATCCATCCCAGAGGTCTTCAAACATCCTCATCCTGTTTCTCTCATAATAGGCCTTCTCATTAAATCTTTGGTGACTGATAGGTAGTTGTATATATATATATATATATATATATATATATATATAGAGAGAGAGAGAGAGAGAGAGAGAGAGAGAGAAGGACAGAGAGAGACAGAGAACAGAGACAGAGAGAGATATTACCCTTCTCTGAATTATTTAAGATATATTCTCAACAACTAAATCAAGTAACAAAAATATTAGAATAAATGTGATAATCGTACCTAATGATAGAATAATTACTCTCATTACCTAAATAAAAATCATGACAGAAAAAGAAGACTAGTCTTATTCTATAGGAGACTATGTATTCATGAAGTCAGTGCACACATTGGTTATTTTGGAAACACATCTTAATAGTTCTGCATGAACTCATTTCTATCAAAAGTTAAAGCGCCACATTTTCTACTGTGTATAAACTGCAACATTTCAAATACTTGAATAAAAATATTATTTACTTTATTAGATTTTTTTAAATCAAAAAGCTATGTATACAACTTTTACTTGTTATTCTAAGTATGCCTATGAGAGATGGCAAATAAACCCCCTGAGGACAAGCATTAAATTCTCCTAGAGCAGGGCAAAGGAAAGAACATAAGAAAATCTCAGACAACATACCTATGAAAGCAAAATGTTTACAGAAACCACATAAACAGGTGGTCTTTTACCTAAGTTCCACTCCAATCCAATCTTGTATTAGTTTCTCAAGCCAGGAACCAGGTGCTCAATCACATGGCTGTGTGACCACAGGCATTGGCCTTTAATATTCTTAAGTTAACTGTATTTCAGTAACAAGAAAAGAATTTTTGAGCAATAAACTACCCACCGGAGACTCTGAGATAACATTAATTAGAAGTATTGAAGGAAGGCAAGTGCTCTTTGATGGGAAGTTTGGGCAGAGGAAGAGAAGGTAAGCTCCTGGGTGGAAGAGATAATTGAAGAAGACTAAGCCAATGTTTGGGAACAATTATGTCTCAGAGCACCATCCGTTGCAGTGGACTGGTTAATAGCTGTTGTTTATTTTAAAGTCTAAACACAAACTTTTATGGATAAGAACTTTTTCAATTGTGACAGGGCCAGAAATCCTGGAAAATATACAACATTTAACATCTGTTCTCAATTCAACAGACACAAAATGTCACTCTTCCCCCACTGACACACTCTCATCCTCCCTGGATGAGAGTGGAATCTGAACCCCTCCATGCCACTTATATTAGTATCAACAATACAGTTCTGATAAATAGACCCAAAATGCAAATGGCTCAAATTCAATAGAATTGTATGTCTCATGTATCATACACTGACAGGGTGGTGACTGGTTGGCAGTGGGTTCTCCTCCAGGCATTCAGGTTATGCCCAGATAATGGTGGTACTTCTGGTCCTCTGCATTCAGCTAGAGGAAGGGAAAAAAGAACATGGAGGAGGAGGGTCTCCTGCCTCCTTCTAAGTCCCACCCACAGTGAATGTTCTTTGATATCCTAGACAAAACCAGTTGTCTCAGTTCAGGTTCTCCAGAGAATATTTTTATAAGATCCCTTTTTAGGTGAAAATGATATCACTGTTTGGGGCGCCTGGGTGGCTCAGTCGGTTGAGCGTCCGACTTCAGCTCAGGTCAGGATCTCGCGGTCCGTGAATTCGAGCCCCGCGCCGGGCTCTGGGCTGATGGCTTGGAGCCTGGAGCCTGCTTCCGATTCTGTGTCTCCTTCTCTCTCTGCCCCTCCCCCGTTCATGCTCTGTCTCTCTCTGTCTCAAAAATAAATAAACGTAAAAAAAATGTTAAAAAAAAAGAAAATGATATCACTGTTTAACATTTTCAATAATTTAAAATTTTCACAGAAACCCAGTCTAGTTTTCTTAGTAAGCAAAGATTTGCAGGTTATGTGATGTTTTCACAATCATTCAAACTAGAGCAAGCCTACTGTAGATTTCCTTTATTTACAAAATAAAAAAAATATTTTCAATTATACTCATGTGCCTGCATACAATTTTTCTATTTTAACATTTTTCCTCTGGTGGGGCACTTTATTACAATTTACAAATAAGTATTGATAAATTATTAACTGAAGTCCTTAATATACATTAGAGTTTGCTCTTTGTGATGTTATATTCTGTGGGTTTTGACAAACACATAATAATCATAAATCTGTCATTCCAACATCATACAGAATAATTTAGCTGTCCTAAAATTACCCTGCACTATATTTATATACCTCTCCTGCCCTCCTTTCCCAAACTCTGACAACCACCAAACTTTGTATTTTCTCCATAGTTTTGTCTTTTCCAGATGTCATATAGTTGGTATGTAGTATATAATCTTCCAGTTTGGGGCAATTATGAATAAAGCTGCAATAAACATTCAAGTTCAGGATGGATGTGTGTGGACAGAAGTTTTTGACTCATTTGACTAATTACTAAGAAGTACCACTGCAGGGTTTTATGGTAAGAAGAGTATGTTTATTTTTGTAAGAAATCACCAATATTTTCCAAAGTCACTGTACCATTTTACATTTCCTGCAAAAGTTAATGAGAGTTCCTGTAGTACCACAACCTTGTAAGCATTTTATATTGTTGTTGTTTTTTTTCACTTCAAATTATGTTACAAAGTTATCATAATCAAAACAGTATTGTACTGGCAGAAAACAGACACACATATCAGTGGAACACAATGGAAAGCTCAGAAATAACTGCATATATACATGGTCAATTAACTTACAACAAAGGGTACAAGAATATATAATGAAGAAGGGACAGACTCTTTAATAATTGATGTTTGAAAATTAGACACTCACACACACACACACACACACACACACAAAATTTAACTAGACTACTATCTTATACCATGTGCAAAAATTAACTCAAAATGGATTAACTCAAAGACTTGAAGGTAAAACCTGAAACCATTAGACTTCCAGAAGAAAACATAGGCGATAAGCTCCTTGAGATTAGCCTTGGCAATAATTTTTTGGATCTGACACCAAAAGCAAAGGCAACAAAAGCACAAATAAACAAATAGAACTATATGAAACTGAAAATCTTCTGCATAACAAAGGAAACCATAAACAAAATGAGAAGGCAATTTAGTGAGTGGGATAAAATATTTGCAAATCATAGATCTGATAAGGTGTTAATATCCAAAATACATAAAGAATTCATACAGCTCAATAGCAGAAAAGAAAACAATAATTTGAAAAAAAAACGAGCAGAGGATCTGAACAGACATTTTTCAGAAGAAGACATCCAGATGGCCAACAGACAGATGAAAAGATGCTCAACATCACTAGTCATCAGGGAAATGCAAATCAAAACCATGATGAAATATCACTTCATACCTCTCAGAATGGCTATTATAAAAAAGACAAGAAATAAGAGTTGGCAAGCATGTGGAGAAAAAAGAACCCTTGTGCACCATTGGGAAGAATATAAATTGGTGCAGCCACTGTGGAAAACAGTATGGAAGTTTTTCACAAAAAGTTAAAAACAGAATTATCATATGATCCAGTAATTACACTTCTGAATATTCATTAAAAGAAGATGACAACACTAATTCAAAAAGATATATACATCCTTAGGTTCATTGCAGCATTATGTACAATAGCTTAGACATGGAAATAAATATCCATCAATGAATTAATGAAATATATATATATACAATGGAATATTACTCAACCATAAAAAAGAATGAAATCTTGCCATTGGGACAACAAGGATGGACCTAGGTTATGTTGTGTGAAGTGATATAAGTCAGACAAATATCATATGATCTCACTCATATGTGGAATCCAAAAAACAAAACACATGAACAAACAAAACAAAACTCATAATACAAATAACAAAATCGTTGCCAAGGGGAAGGGTGTTTGGGGATTGTGCAAAATGGATGAGGGGAGTCAAGAGGTACAAACTTCCACTTATAAAATAAATAAGTAAGGAGGATGTAATATACAGCATGGTTACTATAGTTAATAATATTGTAGTTCATATTTAAAAGTTGCTAAGAGAGTTGATCTAAAAAATTCTCATCACAAGAAAAAATAATTTTTGTAAGTATGTATGGCGATGGATTGTAACTAGATTTATTGTAGTAATCATTTTATGATGTATCCAAACATCAAATCATTACATTTTATACTTAAAAGTACATAATATGTCAATTATACTTCAATTAAAAAATATCCTGTATGTAAAGAGCTTGGAAGAGGTTAACTTTGCCCCTAAAATAAGAAAAATTCTGAACAAAATGAAAATCAACAACTTTTCTTGGACCCATCAGGGAACTGAGCTTAAAGGGCACACCACTACCCCCAAATCTGCAAAGACTGAAGAATGCAGAGTTACTGCTGAGATCTACTTTCTCTGAACAGAAGCAGCAGAAGTTACAAGCTTCTAGGAAGTCAGACATGGTAGTTTTGTTGTACTACAGGAGGCTGAATGTGGACAAATAAGAAAGTGTTGGGGCCACCACCTTAGGGAGGCTTTCCATACTTTTTGGGTTTTACTCCCAGCAAGCCCAAGTTCTCGCAATGAATACTTAAGAAAAATCCCTTCTTATCTCTCCCCAAATAGAGGAAGAACCACACTGCAAAATAAAATTAGAAAATTCTCAATAAAAAAAATTATTCTGTAGGAGAAAAGAACTTACCATTTTCTCATTAAACCTGGAAAAGAGACTTTCCCTGATCCCAGCCCCTTTTAGACTTCCAGTCTCATCTAGGGATAAAAAGTCTAAGAAACACTTGCAAAAATCACAGAACCACTAAAACTGAGATTTAGCCACAATGCTATATAAATGTTTCTCATTTCCCACATATTGTCTCCATGCAAGAAGACTCCAGTATACTAAAGGCAGATGGCAACTGAAAGCATTTCAAGATGCAAGCCTTAACTAAGAATGATTTCCTAGAAAAGACCTAGGATAATACAGAGACACAAACAAGGTCACTGGAAGAATCTGAAACTTCTGGCACCTACAGCTACTACAACTCTTAGCCAGATTTACATCAAACCTCGTAACAGAGGCCTATTTACCAAAGAAGCTATTACCTGGTATATTGTGTCCAGCTTTCAAGAACAACAAAAAATTGCAAGTCATGCTAAAAGTCAGGGGAAAGCACAGTCTGAAGAGACAAACAAGCTTTAGAACCAGACTCAGATATGAAAAAAACCTGTGAGGATATTATAGATAAATAGATATATAATAGAAAATGTAGACTGATGGGGGATGTAACCAGAGAGGAGGAAACCCCCCAAAAAAGAATCAAAAGGAAATGCTAGAATAAAAGGTGTTGCAGCAGAAATTATACTGTCTTTTGTCGTTAGACTGAACAGAGCTGATGAAATCATCAGTAAACTTGAATACGGGACGACAAAAACATACCAAACTGAGAGGCCGAGGGGGAAAAAAATGATTAAAAACAGAACAAAGCATCCAAGAACTGTGGGTGTATAACATACACATAATTGGAATGCCAGAAGAGAAGAGAGAATGGAAAACAAGAAATGTCAAAAGTAATAATGGATAAGAATTATCCTAGACTTACAATTGAAACAATGTAACATTGTATGTCAATTCTACTTCACTTAAAAAAAAAAGAATTTTCCTAACTTAGTGTCAGACTCTAAACCACAGATCCAGAAAGCTCTAAAAAGGAGCAGGATAAGTACCAAAAAGTCTATACCTAAGCATATCCTATTCAACCTGTAGAAAACCAAAGACAGAAAATCTTGAAGAGGTAGGAGAAAATATCTTACAGTGGACAAGGATCAGACCTCCCCTCAGAAACCATGCAAGCAAGATGAACATGCAGTAAAATATTCAACTTAAATATTTTAATGTTAAAAATCTCTCTGACCTAGATTTCTATGAAAATACAATTATTCTTCAAAGTTGAAGGAGAATTAAAGACTTTTTTGGACAAGCAAAATCCAAGGAAACTTATCAATAGCAGGGCAAGAAATGTTAAAAGAAGTTTTTCAGATGAAGGAAAATAATGCAGGTCAGTTAACTGATTTTAAAGATAATTTTTAAAAGTAAGAATAGTAACAATGTGTTTGATAATTAGAGAATATGAATAAGTGAAATAGATGACAACAACCTCATATTACATGGGAGGGAAAATTGGAAATACTCATATAAGATACCAGTATTAAAAGTAAAATGGTATAGTGTTATTTGAAGGTGGACATAGTTTACTTTAAAATGTATATTTGAAGCTCAGACAATGATTGAAGAAGTATTCTTAAAGAACTATAATAGGTACGTTGAAAGAGGACATACAATGGAGTAATATTAATGTTTAATCAAAATCAGAAAAGACAAAGAATGGAGGGGATAAAGGAAAACAAAGAAAAATGCACCAAATAGAAAGCTTTTAAATACGGTAGATTCTAATTCAACTTCATCAATAATCACTTTAAACATCAGTGGTCTAAATGTACCAGTCAAAAGACAGAACTTGTCAGAATGGAGGAAAATGATATCTAACTATATGTGTCCCCCCCCAAAACTCACTTTAAATATAAAGGCAGGTTAAAGTAAAGAAATGGAGAAAGACCTACCATGCTAGCACTAATAAAAAGAACAGTGAAATGTTATTTCAGCATAAATTTCAGTATTCACTTTAAGGTGAATTCAGAAAAAAGATTATCAGGGCTAAAAAGGAACATCACATAATAAAGTTCACCAACAAAACATAACAATTCTTTTTTTTTTATTTTTAAAATGTTTATCTTTGAGAGAGAGAGGGCATGAGCTAGGAAGGGGCAGAGAGA
Organism: Neofelis nebulosa; assembly: GCF_028018385.1. Classification (NCBI taxonomy): domain Eukaryota; kingdom Metazoa; phylum Chordata; class Mammalia; order Carnivora; family Felidae; genus Neofelis; species Neofelis nebulosa. Next base: position 87,721,144 of record NC_080790.1, read on the forward strand.
GAGGGGGGTCAGAAGATTTGAAGCAGGCTTTCTGCTGACAGTAGAGAGCCCGATGCAGGGCTCAAACTCACAAACTGTGAGATAATGATCTGAGCTGAAGTCAGACACTTAACCGACTGACCACCCAGGTGCCCCCAAACATAACAATTCTTAAAATGTATAAGTCAACAACAAAGTATCACTTTTTAAAAATTGTTATCTAGGGGCGCCTGGGTGGCTCAGTCGGTTGGGCAGCCGACTTCGGCTCAGGTCATGATCTCGCCGTCCGTGAGTTCGAGCCCCGCGTCGGGCTCTGTGCTGACAGCTCAGAGCCTGGAGCCTGTTTCAGATTCTGTGTCTCCCTCTCTCTGACCCTCCCCCATTCACGCTCTGTCTCTCTCTGTCTCAAAAATAAACGTTAAAAAAAATTAAAAATTTTTATCTAAATCCAACTTAGTTAACATATAGTGTAATAATGATTTTAGGAGTAGAATTTAGTGATCCATCACTTACATACAACATCTAGTGCTCATCCCAACAAGTGCCCTCCTTTAATGCCCATCACCCATTTAGCCCATCCCCCCACCCCATATCCCTCCAGCAACCTTCAGTTTGTTTTCTGTATTTAAGAATCTCTTATGGTTTGTCTCCCTCTGTTTTTATCTTATGTTTGATTCCCCTCCCCTACGTTCATCTGTTTTGTTTCTTAAATTCCACATATGAGTGAAATCGTATGATATTTGTCTTTCTCTGACTGACTTATTTCGCTTAGCGTAATACACTCTAGTTCCATCCACATTGTTACAAATGGTAAGATTTCATTCTTTTGGTTAGTGAGTAATATTCCATTGTGTGTGTGTGTGTGTGTGTGTGTGTGTGTGTATGTGTGTGTGTGTACCACATCTGCTTTATCCATTCATTAGTCAATGGACATTTGGGCTCTTTCCATACTTTGGCTATTGTCAATAGTGCTGCTATAAACATTGGGATGCATGTGCCCCTTCGAATCAGCATTTTGGTATTCTTTGGATAAATATGTAGTAGTACAAATGCTGGGTGTAGGATAGTTCTATTTTTAATTTTTTGAGGAGCCTCCATACTGTTTTCCAGAGTGGTTGCACCAGTTTGCATTCACACCAGTAGTGCAAAAAAGGTTCCCCTTTCTCTGCTCTTCACCAAAACTTCTTGTTGCCTGAGTTGTCAATTTTAGCCATTCTGACAGGTGTGAAGTGCCTTCTCATTGTGGTTTTGATTTGATTTGATGATGAGTAATGTGGGGCATCTTTTCATGTGTCAGTTGGCCATCTGGATGTCTTCTTTGGAAAAATGTCCGTTCATGACTTCTGTCCATTTCTTCACTGGATCATTTGTTTTTTGGGTGTTGGGTTTGATAAGGTTTTTTATAGATTTTGGATACTAATCCTTTTATCTGATATGTCATTTGCAAATATCTTCTCCCATTCTGTTGGTTGCCTTTTAGTTTTGCTGGTTGTTTCTTTTGTCATGCAGAAGCTTTTTATCTTGATGAGGTCTCAATAGTTCATTTTTGCTTTTGTTTCCCTTGCTTCTGGAGATATGTCAAGTAAGAAATTGCTGTGGCCAAGGTCAAAGAGGCTGTTTCTTGTTTTTTACTCTAGGATTTAGATGGTTTCCTGTCTTACATTTAGGTCTTTCATCCATTTTGAGTTTAATTTTGTCTACAGTATAAGATAGTGGTCCAGGTTCATTCTTCTGCATGTCGCTGTCCAGCTTTCCCAACACCAGACTTGTCTTTTTTCCATTGGATATTCTTTCCTGCTTTGTCACAAATTAGTTGGTCATACATCTGTGGGTCTATTTCCGGGTTCTCTATTTTTTGGTACTGGTTTTTCTGCCAGTACCATACCATCTTGATGATTACAACTTTGTAATACAGCTTGAAGTCTGGAATTGTAATGCCTCTAGCTTTATTTTTCTTTTTCAACATTACTTTGTCTATTCAGGATCTTTTCTGGTTCCATACAAATTTTAGAATTGTTTGTTGTATCTCTGTGAAGAATACTTGTGTTATTTTGATAAGGATTGCATTGAATACGTAGATTGCTTTGCATAGTATCAACATTTTAACAATATTTGTTCCAATCCATGAGCATGGAATAGTTTTCCATTTTTTGTGTGTTTTCAATTCCTTTTAAAAGCTTTCTATAGTTTTCAGTGTATAGATCTTTTGCCTCTCTGGTTGGGTTTATTCCAAAGTATCATTTTTGTTTATTTCATTCTACTGTCTTGTTGAAAAGAAGTCCAATGTAATCTTTATTCTTGCTTCTCTGTAGGTAAGGCATTCCCTGATCACCCCTGGCTTCTTTCAAGATTTTCTCATTGTCTATATTCTACAGTTTGAACATGATATGTCCTGGTTAATTTTTTGATATTTATTTAATTTTCTCTGAGCTTCTTGGATCTGTGGGGTTTGTATCTGTCATTAATTTTGAACAAGTCTGTCATTAGTACCTCTAAAATATCTTCAATTCTTTTCTCTTTATTTTCCTCTTGGTATTTACATTATGAAAATCTTATACCTTTTTTAATTGCCCAGCCATTTTCTTGGATACTCTGTTTGTTTCCTTGTTCATTCTTTTTTTCTTGTTGCATTCATTTTGGGAAGTTTTGTTGACCTATCTTCAAGCTCACTGATTCTTTCCTTGGCTGAGTCCAGTCTATTTATCAGCCCATCAAAAGCATTCTGCTTTTATGTTATTCTTTTAAATGTTATTTATTTATTTACTATTTATTATTATTTATACCATTTCCTTTGATTCTTTCTTAGAATTTTCATCTCTCCATTCACATTAATGATGTTTTTGCATGTTATCTACTTTTGTTGTTGGAACACTTAGCATATTAATTATAGTTATTTTAAATTCTTGGTCTGATAATTTCAGTATCTCTGTTGTATTTGAGTCTAGTTCTGATGTTTTCTCTATCTTCAGACTGTGTAAAGCACACTGTGCCTTTTATAAGTGTCTCAGTCTATCAGGATGCTATAACAAAATACCACATACTGATATCTTATTAACAATAAACTCTTATTTCTCATAGATCTGGAGACTGGAAGCCTAAGATCAGGGTGTTAGAATGGTTGCATACTGATAAACACCTTCTTCTGGATATCAGACTCTCAATTTCTCACTCTATCATCACAAGGTAGAAAAGGCAGTGGAGCTGTGTGGGTTTCTTTTACAAGGGCAATAATCCTATTCATGAGGACTCTATCCCTCAGGACCACATCACTTCCCAAAGGCCACACCTAATTCCATCACATTGGGTATTCAGAATTCAACATATGAATTTGAGAAGAACACAGGCATTCAGATCATAAGATCATGACTTTTAATTTTTTCTTTAAAGCCAGACATATTATACTGGGTAAAATAAACTGAGCTACATAGGCATTTAGAATGAGACTTTATGTTTATCTGGCCATGAGTTAGTCTGTACTTATAGTATGTTGTAACTGTAGGTGTCAGAGGCTAAAATTTCTTCTTGTGTCCTTGTTTTTTCTGTTATCTTTGATTTTCCTTAGAGACATCATCTTAGGTAAAGCTGAGCCATGCTAGTTTTTGGACTGCAATATGCCGCTACTACACAAGGGCCCTGTTGAGGTGGTGGTAAGTTTGTGGAGGGAAGCTAAGCATTCTATAGATATGTGATTTTGTCTGAGTCTTCTAGTGAGCTGGTTCTCCTGGGCTGTGACCCTCACAGGTGTTCCTCAGTACCACCATCCCCACCTTAGGTGAGAGAAAAAAGACTGATCTTGGTCATTTCCCTTTTCAGTTAGGCTCTGGTAAAGCCCAAGGTTGTTAGGCTCTGGAAAAATAGTTTCCCTTGAAGGCAGACTTTTTTCTTTTTTAATGGAGAACAGAATATGTGGAGTTTTTTATTTTGGGGGAATATTTTTATTCCTAATATTTTAATTAATTAATTAATTTGAATTTTTAATGTTATTTTTGAGACAGAGAGAGAAAGAGAGAGACAGCATGAGCAGGGGAGGGGCAGAGAGAGAGGGAGACACAGAATATGAAGCAGGCTCCAGGCTCTGAGCTGTCAGCACGGAGCCCAATGTGGGTCTCAAGAACAAGGAGATCATGACCTGAGCCAAAATCAGATGGATGCTCAACGGACTGAGCCACCACCCAGGTGCCCTCATTAATATCTATCTTAAAAGCAAGCTGTGTAGCGGTAAATAACATTTTTCTAATGACAGTCATGTGGATACACAATTCTTGCCATCTTCCATATTAAAAATATGCACATATCTAGAAAAGAAATTCAGCATTTTGCTAACATACCTATTAAGGCAATTTCTTTTTTTTTTCTTTTTTAAATATTTTTTTAATGTTTACTTCTTTTTTTCATGTTAATAGAATTTTATTTTATTTTATTTATTTTTTAATATGAAATTTATTGTCAAATTGGTTTCCATACAACACCCAGTGCTCATCCCAACAGGTGCCCTCCTCAATGCCCATCACCCACTTTCCCCTCTCTCCCACCCCGCATCAACCCTCAGTTTATTCTCAGTTTTTATTTTTTTTTAACGTTTATTCATTTTTGAGACAGAGAGAGACAGAGCATGAATGGGGGAAGGTCAGAGAGAGAGGGAGACACAGAATCTGAAACAGGCTCCAGGCTCTGAGCTGTCAGCACAGAGCCCGACTCGGGGCTCGAACTCATGGACCGTGAGATCATGACCTGAGCTGAAGTTGGACGCCCAACCCACTGAGCCACCCAGGGGCCCCTATTCTCAGTTTTTAAGAGTCTCTTATGGTTTGGCTCCCTCCTTCTCTCACTTTTTTTTTTTTTTTTTTTTTTTTTTTTGTCGCTCCTTGGTGGTCTAGTGGTTAGGATTCAGCACTCTCACCACTGTGGTCCTAGGATTCAGAGCTATCACCGTCTGGCCTGGGTTCCATTTCTGGTCAGGGAAGCCTTTTTTCTTCCTCTGGGCTTCCGGGGCCTCCCCTGCCTCCCTCCCTCCATCCTAACGCATTGTCTCCAGTGCACCTGCACCCCACTTTAAAAGTTAGAGAGGGAGAAAAAAGTTAGAGAGAGAGAAAAAATTAGGGTTTGTTTTTAAATGGTTATTTTCTACACCTCCCCCTCACCTTTACTCCCATGCCTCCCACATTGTAAAAAGAATAAGGGGATTTTTCTCTGGTTCTCACCCTGAGTATCTGGTATTTCTCATCCCTGTATCAAAGGCCTAGAGGGGACTGGAGTTGGATATTTCTTTTTCCCCAGTTTGGTTAGGCTCTAATAGAACCCCACTGAGTGAGGCTTTGCTGAAATAGTTTCTTTCAGTGTCAGGCCTTGCTGAGAAGAACAGAATGCTCTTAGGATATTTCAAAATGGCCACCCTTCTTTGACTGGAAGAATAAGGGAATTTTTCTCCAATCCTCACTGAAAGAGATAAATCTTATGAAAGTATGAGGGCTCCCATAAGACTGCCCCCCCTGGAGTTTTAAGTCTCAGGTTTGTTCACATTGAGCCCCCAGCTACTCAAAAATTATAGGGGCACCTGGGTGGCTCAGTCGGTTGAGCGTCCGACTTCAGCTTAGGTCATGATCCCACAGTTTGTGGGTTCAAGCCCCGCATCAGGCTCTGTGCTGACCGATTGCTCAGAGCCTGGAGCCTGCTTCAGATTCTGTGTCTCCCTCTCTCTCTGCCTCTCCCCCATTCACCCTTCATCTCACTCTGTTTCTCAAAAATAAATACATGTAAAAAAAATTAAAAACTATACTTGAAGTTTTCATTCCTAGTACTGGTTCCAGCAATGGGCTTTTGGTACAATAGGCCATGATTCTTCTTAATCATCTGTCTCTCCCATTTGTGGGGCAGTAGTCTACCTTGTGTCCTCAGTTTTATGATGGATTTAAAAAGAGTTGTTGATTATCAGTTTCTCTCTTTTCTTGCTGTGAAGATCAGCACAATGGGTTCCAAGCTTATGTCATATCCAAAATAAATAATCTATTTCTCACTTTCTTTTTTTCCTGCATGTTGTTTATTCAACACCAAAAAAATAAATATTATAAAAGAGTAGGGGCTCCTCGGTGTCTCAGTCAGTTGAGTGTGTGACTCTTGGTTTCAGCTAAGGTCATGATTTCACAGTTCCTGAAATAGAGCCACATGTCGGGCTCTGCTGAAAGCCCAGACCTGCTTGGGATCCTCTCTCCTCTCTGCCCCTCCCCCACTTGCTCTATCTGACTCTCTCTCAAAATAAACTTTTAAAAAATAAAAAATATTATAAAAGTAGTTAGAAATGTATCATTGCTTAGTCAGATTACTAAACCCCAATGTTAAGAAAGGCTGAAGGCTTATGTCAAATAAAAAATATATATAATTAATTTTTTATGGTTAAAATTCTTCATTGACCTTTGTATAGATTTCTCTGGCATTAAATACTAAAAATAATTACATATGCCTTGGGTATTTAACTAGCCAATGCATTTTTTTAAATTTGTATTCATGTTTCATATCATGTTATAGATCCCTGTACTTCTAGTGTTCTCCAATGCATTTTTTTTTACCATGGTCTTACCAATCATTTGTGGTAAGATGATATTACCTCACTGATTTGTGAAACAAAGGGCATGTGAAAACTGAAATTACATTAGTTTTTTATTGCCCTAAAAATTATAAACCTACTTTACAATTTATATTAGCTGTCACTCAGGGTTTTCTATTTTATAAGCAACATAACTGTTTCTCAAGATTCTCTCTTCTAGTGAGTATCTCTAATGGGTACTTTAATTAAGGTATTCTAAGATACATTTTTCTAGGTTAACTGGAAACCGGAAATATAAAATCTCATCAAACTCCACTTTGGCACTGAGGTCTCAAAGAAGGGGAGTGCTTCCCAGCTGTGATATTATCTAAAAATTAATTATTAAAGCTTTTAATCCTCTCACCAAATGGTTATAGGATAGAGCTAAAGCCACCTTGCTGTACCACAACCATGGATTTAGATCACTCAAACATATAAAATGCATTTTTGTTATTACTAAAACTACAGATTACTGGTAAGAAGGCAATCTTTTTTTATATCATCGATAGTAATTAAGCATCCGGAAAGTCTTTCCCAATTTAGCATCTCTGAATTTTCCACATCAACTATAGCTAATATGTCATGGATCACAGCTGAGAATAAGACAGCTATGAGAGACTAACCACAACAGCCTAAAAGATACAGCCTCTGTTGGAGAAATATTTTTGCCAGAGCCTGTGCCAAAGGACTACTCCTCTTGGTGCTACCATCTGTGGTTTTTCAACAGAGAATACAGGTCTTTATATTGGGGAAAAGGGCACATTGAAACAGCTTTCTGGTTCATTAATTTATGCATTTAATCACTCCTTCACTATACTGAGTACCTGCTATGGCTCAGGCTGTTTTATATGCTTGTAATGCAGTGATGGATAGCAATCACTGTGGTTTGCTGAGGAGCCGCTTAGAGACTATGGAGGATACACACAAGGCAATGTGGATGCTTAGAAAAATTATACGTGCCGTCATGGAGGTAATAGCAAAGGATTATGATAGACTGCAAAGGAAGAATATGTATTTGAGTATAACAAGGGGGGAAAATAGTCTTCATGTAGGAGATAGCATCTCAAAGTTGCATCTTAAAGATAAATGTAATAACATCCAGATAAGGAGGAACATTGCGTTTCCAAAATGGGAGAAGCATGAGCAAAAACTCAAAGATTCAAAATAATTTGGGAATGCTTGAATATGATCAGGGGAATATGGGGAATTTTGTGTTTAAAATGAAAGATATTTATGATATACTTCCCTCTTATAACTGCCTTTGCTGCATCCAAGAGGTTTGGACTCTTGTGTTTTCATTTTCATTACATTCCATATACTTTTTAATTTTCTCTTTAATTTCTTGGTTAACCCGTTCATTGCTTAGTAGGATGTTCTTTCATTTCCAAATATTCATGGTCTTTCTACATTTTTTTTGTGGTTGACTTCAAGTTTCATAGAGTTGTGATTTAAAAATATTCATGGTATGATATCAATATATTTAAGGGCTGATTTGTGACCCCAGTATGTGACCTATTCTGGAGAATATTCCATGTGTGCTTGAGAAGAATGAGTATTCTGCTGCTTTAGGATGAAGTGTTATATCTGTTAAGTCAATCCAGTCCAGTGTGTCATTCAAAGCCTTTGTTTCCTTGTTGATTTTTGGCTTACTTGATCTGTCCATTGTTGTAAGTGTGTGTTAAAATTTCCTAGTATTATGGTATTATTGTCAATGGGTTTGTTTATATTCATGATTAATTGATTTATATATTTAGGTGCTTTCAAGTTGGAGGCATAAATATTTATAATATTCCTGGTTGATAGAAAATGAAATTTGAATAGGGGCTATTGGGCTGGCACACTAGGATGGAATTGAGAAGGGTAAGATGAAGGCAGATCTACAAAATAAGAAAATGAAAGACGAAGCCAGAGAAGAATATTGTGGAAATTCACTTATTTGTATATTTAAATAATTCAATGGCTTGAATAAGTAGTTTTAAAAGATTCAAAAGGTGATGAAATTTAAGGTTTCTCAAAGGAGTTTCCCCCAAATTACTGAGAATGATGACTCAATGTCAGAGAAAATTCAACGTTTTTAAGATACTAAATATAAAAACAGACTAAAAAAGCCTTTACACTTTGTTCTTGAAAGTCAGATTTCTGCTCCTCCAGTTAAAATAGCCCTTCATATGATCTTCCATGTCCTTCACAAATACTGACTGCTGAATTAAAACAATAAAACAATTAAAACAATAAAACAAATAAAAACAAAACAAAACAAATGCAATACTAGTGTATGCATGCCTGTTTCATCTTATTTCAATGCTATGTTCCTACTCTGCCTCCTAGTACTCAGGCCCTAACCTGTATGCAACACCAAGTGTAGACATTATCTCCACCTAAATATCTTTCCTAAATTCATGCTTCCACCCCAGCTAAATTATTCTCCTCTTCTCTTTTCTGCTAAAGCACCCTATGCATACATCTAGCAACTCATGTACCATATAATACTAAATTATGACCATCCTTCTATGAAAGGTTCTCTTACATGGATTGCAATTATCTTGAGAAAGCAATATCTTATTTACCTTATATCCTTAGTACATTGATGTTACTTGGTAAATATTTGTTGAACTGAAATATATGATGTATTCCAATGTTTATATCTGTTTATGTTTGTGGATTTCCATCTTTTTTCCTAAAAAAAATTAGTAATACTAGCTAATGTGTATTAATAATTTACATGCCAGACACTCTATATTCAGTGTATCATTTAACATGATAATCCTATGTTACACATTATTATTTCTATTTTACTAATGAATAAAAAACTGTTTTTATATAATATTTATAGTACTGATTTTTTTTGTATGTGATTACAGTGATTATCACTCTGGAGCTACTTGTGTTTATCAGTTGCTCATGGATACATCATCTGAAGGGTACTATTCACCACCAATAAGCATGGTTCACAAAAAGACAGTGATTATTTCCTGGAGTAGGAAAAGTGAGATGTACCCTCAAGGAAATATATAAACATTTCAGTAAAAGGGATGTGTAGTTTAGTAGATGCCATTCAGATGATTTCGAAACCTCTTGAATGCAGGAGTGAAGAACTGCTTACTTCCTCATTGAGAATCACTATCTATGCTTAAACTCATATCACCAATGTTCTAAAATGAAGGGCAGAAAAAAAACCTCACTCATTATGTAAATTTCAAAAGAGTAACTTTGCTGATTGATGCTGGTAGAACAGAAGCCTTAGCTATTTAACTGGAAAATGTGTCAACCTCTCTTCCTATTTCCTGAGTTGGGAAAATTTTTTAAATGCCCCTGATAAGCAAATTTTTGGTATATTTATCTCCTGAAGAAGGAGGTAGGTGGACTTAGGTAAGGGGCTGGGCCCATTGATTTAAAGGTAGACATATGTATTGCACATAGAACTCGTAACTGACCACCCTTTGTCTTTAAGGTGAGATTGAGCAAGTACCTTGATTCTCAACCTTAACAATCCACTTGACCACCTCCCACAACAGAGAAAATCAGAAAGTATTCCTGGTATAAAGGTCCTTCTTTTTCTGTGAAGACTTTACAATGTAGTTCTAAAATTGCACAGACAGGGGCGCTGGGTGGCTCAGTCGGTTGAGCGCCAACTTCGGCTCAGGTCACGATCTCGCGGTCCGTGAGTTTGAGCCCCACATCGGGCCCCTGTGCTGACAGCTCAGAGCCCGGAGCCTGTTTCCGATTCTGTGTCTCCCTCTCTCTGACCCTCCCCCATTCATGCTCTGTCTCTCTCTGTCTCAAAAATAAATAAACGTTAAAAAAATAAAAAATAAAAAAATAAAATTGCACAGACAGTAAAAATAAGATTTATTGAAGAAAAGAGATATTCTATGTGAAAGAAATAACTTCAGATTTCTAAGTCAGGTGGAGTCAAGATGCCATAATGAACACCTCCCCATGCCCCCGATAAAACCCACTAATAAATGATGCTGAAGGAGAAACACACAGACACATAACAAAGGATGAAGGTTACCAGGAGACAAAATATGTAAAACAAACAAACAACAACAATAAAACCTCTAGAAAACAGAAAACTGATAGAGAAGCAATACAGAAGCTGGAGGAGTTCACAGCCTGTGTAAGCATTATCAGGAAAACTGCAAAAGTGTGACTTGATCTTCCCCACAAAAGCTTAGGGGGCGCCTGGGTGGCTCAGTCGGTTGAGAGTCCGACCCCTGCTCAGGTCATGATGTCGCGCTCTATGAATTTGAGCCCCGTGTGGGACTCTGTGCTGACAGCTTAGAGCCTGGAGTCTGCTTTGGATTCTGTGTGTGTCTCTCTCTCTGACCCTCCCCCGTTCATGCTCTGTCTCTCTCTGTCTCAAAAATATATAAACATTAAAAAAATTTTTTTTTTTAAATTTTTTTTTCAACGTTTTTTTTTTTTTATTTATTTTTGGGACAGAGAGAGACAGAGCATGAACGGGGGAGGGGCAGAGAGAGAGGGAGACACAGAATCGGAAACAGGCTCCAGGCTCCGAGCCATCAGCCCAGAGCCTGACGCGGGGCTCGAACTCACGGACCGTGAGATCGTGACCTGGCTGAAGTCGGATGCTTAACCAACTGCGCCACCCAGGCGCCCCAAAAAATTTTTTTTAAAAATAAATAAACATTAAATAAAAGAAGCTCAGAGATGCTCTGAACTTCAAAATGCCAAAGATAACTGTGAAAATTTGGTATGAAATAGGAATGATATTTGAAAATCTATATAAAGAAGATCTACCCTTCCACCATTTCCCCTTACCCTCACTCAAGAAAATGGATACCTGCCTGCAAACAAAAAGTGAAAGAGGTATTTTCAAAGGTTTTAAAGAGTCTTTCAAAAAAGACTTCACTGCTCACTCTACTGGAGTAAAGACCCCCCCCCCCCCACCACATGCCATGTTCATGGACACATAATTTTCAATACTGCTTTATATTGCCCCTAAAAACCCAGTTTTTATTTTACAATATGTTTTACTTTAGGAAAAAAGTAGCATATTCTAGGTAAATCCCTTATGTTTCACACTCAGTTTTCCCTGTCATTAATATCTTACATTAGTTGGTGCATGTGTTAAAACTAATGAACTAACATCTACACATCTATTATATATTCTTAGTGAACTAAAGTCCATCCTTTATTCACATACCTTAGTTTTACCAAATGTCCTCTTTTTGTTTCAGAATACTATCCGACTACCACCTTACATTTTGTTGTCATGTCTTCCTAGGTTCCTCTGGCTGGAATAGTTTCTCAGACTTTTCCTTGTTTTTGACGACCTTGTACTGGTTATTTTGTCAGGTTGAGTATTTTTGTACAATGTCCCTCAGTGGGAATTTTCAGATGTTGTTCTTATGATTAGATTGAAGTTGTGGTGTTTTTTAAAGAAAAACCACAGAAACCAAGTGTCATTCTTACCACCGTGTATCAAGAGTACACACTGGGGTGCCTGGGTGGCTCAGTCGGTTAAGCGTCCGACTTCAGCTCATGTCATGATCTCACAGCTCGTGTGTTTGAGCCCCACGTCAGGCTCTACACTGACAGCTCAGAGCCTGGAGTCTCTTTCAGATTCTGTGTCTTCATCTCTCTCTCTGCCCTTCCCCTGCTCACACTCTGTCAATCTCTCTCTTGAAAAATAAACATTAAAAAAATTAAAAAAAAAAAGAGTACGCACTATCGATATGACTTACTAGTATTGATGTTAATGTTGATCACCTGGCCCAGGTCTTTCTCAGATCTCACCAGTAGAAACTTATTCTTTTTTCCTTCTTCCTATCTGTTTGGAAGAAGTTCCTGTACGCAACCCACACTTAAATGTGGGGAGTTGAGCTCCCATTCCTTGTGAGCAGAGGAAGTATGTGAATTATTTTGAATTCTTATACATGAGAGATTAGTCTATTGATCTATACATTCAATCATTGATTTTATATCAGTATAGACTTATGGTAATTTATTTTATACTTTGGGTTATAATCCACTACTGAGTTATTTATTTTGTTGCTCAAAATGTTCCAACCTCAGCCACTGAGAATTCTGTCAGTTGGCTTCTATGTCCCTTTGGCATACACACATTGTTGTGATTATTCTTTGAGCATCTCCTCACTTTCTGCACTAGAAGATGCTTACATTGTATATTCTCTGAACCAGCATGGATAGGGTATGTCTCCAAGAAGTCCTGGTACTTTTTATTGGAGAATGGTATTAGAAACCAAGATCTTGGCATTGAGGAGTTATTACCTCATTTAATATATGAATGGAAATCACAGCTCATGAGACAGTTAAGTAAATCTTGAAATACGAAAATATATACATATACCCAGAATCATTGTACATCATTGTGATATTTCAGAACACCAAGGACAAATAGAATATATTAAAATCTTCCAGAGAGGGAAATAACTGGGTTCTTAACAATGGAAAATAGCATTAGATTGGTATTAGATGTCTCAATGTCAACACTGGATTCTTAGGAAAATAGCAAAACCTTAGAACAAAGCATTTTAAGAAATATGGTAATGTGGAAAATGCATATTACATTTGCCTTTATTAGGAAGTTACTGGATGTTTTTGTTCCAACAGAATGAAAGAGCACACTGTAAAAAAAGACCATATATTCTGAGCAGGGGCAGGAAGGTGGTGGACCAGAGGGAAGGAATTTCTAGGCTGAGACTGTGCTTCTCTGGCAAATGGCAAAATGACAGCTCTGCAGTACCATACACCTAATAGAACAGTTGGTCCAGGACGATTCAGAAGAAGAGGCTCCAGGACGATGCAGGAGGAGAAGTGGCTCCAGGACGATGCCAGAGGAGAAGCGGCTCTAGCAGAGTCCCATACAGGAAAAATGTGACTTAAGAAATTTTGTACTGGGGTGCCTGGGTGGCTCAAGCTCCCAACCCTTGAATTTGGGGAAGGTCATAATCTCACACTTTTGTATGTTTGAGTCTTGCATCGGGCTCTGCGGGGGCAGCATGGAGCTTCCTTGGGATTCTCTCTCTCTCCCTCTCTATCTCTGCCCCTTCCCACTTGCACTGTCTCTGTCAGTCTCAAATAAACTTTAAAAAGAAAAAAAAATAAATTTTGTACTATTCTTGAGAATCTGAACAACTCAAACAGGCTCCAAGATCAGGAAATGGAAGGCAATTAACCAGGTGAGTTGATAGATGTGTTAATTAACCTTATTGTGGTTATATATAACCACATATAGGTGCAATATATAAGTATACCAAATCATGACATTGTACACCTTAAACTTACATGATGCTATACGTCAATATCTCTCAACAAATATATCTCAATAAATCTGGGAAAAAAGAAAGGTAGTTAGAAATCCAAGAAAATAACCTAACTGCTGTGAAAGCAAACAAAAAAATTGCAAGGAATGTTGTCAGAAAGCACTACTTTATGTATCCGTAAACAATATCTATACAGTCAAAATGATGTAAATGTTGATAATTTAACTAATGATAATTACAAAACTCTGATAAAAGGCAGGATGAGAAGAAATGGTGTGATTTATCCAGCTAAATCTTCATTCATCAGGGCAAGGAAATCAATATATAATGACAAAAACTGATTAATTGAGGAACAGCATTAGTGGCAGGCTCTGGAAGAGGTAGAAAGAGATAGCTGTTCTTTTATTATAAACTCCATTTTTTTCTATTCCAATGATATATGTGTTATTTGGATACAAAATGAAAATGCATTACACTTCAATATATAGATACAACCTTAGGCAACTAGTTAAATGTTCTATGGTAGAAGAAACCAGTTTGTCAGTTCTTTATTTTTCCATTGAGACAGAGAGAGAGAGAGAGAGAGAGAGAGCAGTCTTGATTTGAGAATCATTAGCATATAGATAGAATTGAAGCCATGAAGTTTTCAAGCTTGTCCAAATAGAGTCTGGGAAGACAAGGAAAGAAAACCTGAGATGGAATCCAGATATATCTGAGAAAGGTGTCATAAAGGTTAAGGGAGGAAAATTTGAAGATTGATCAGTAATGATAAAGTAGCCAACATTTTTGAGTTCTTGTTATGTTTCAAGGAATGTTCTTTTGTACATGTATTAACTCTTCTTTCCCCCTTTGAAACTGACACGATTATGCATAATTTCAAAATGGAGAAAATAGGGATTTTTTATAAATTATGTAAATGACCCAAGTTCACATAGTTTATAAGTGCAGGACCTGGGATTTAAGTCTGTAGTCTCTCTTCAGAGCTCATGCTCTTAGCAACTGGGTTATCATATCATGACATATGCTGCTGAGAAATCCAGCAAGCTGGGGATAAAGCTTTGGTGTCTACTGCAGTCACTGCCTTGCCTTGAGGAACTAGAGCTCCCCTTGAGCACAGCTTGGGCAGGGGCTTATTACACAAACAATACTCAAGCATCTAATATGCTCACATCTCTGTCCTGGGAAATGTCCTGGGAATACAGAGATGTGAAATATAGGGCTTCTGTATTCAAGGAGCTAATACATGGTTGAACTCCCCATTAATGACAGCCAAGGTCTGGAGAAACTTTTCAGTTAACATTACCTTCCTGCTGCCCCACAAATCCTGTTACAGGCAAAGAATGTTTATTTTTTGCCCTCACAACATCTTCTCCGATTAAGAAATAGGTCCTGTTTTTGTTCTCTTTTTTTTTTTTTAGGCTGTATGTGCATAAGGAGAGCTTGATTATGCTAATCAACATTACTCAGTTTCCAGATTAAGCAAGTGTTCTCATTTAAAACCTAGGAATGCTACACTCCATGAAATTGGGTAATTTGCAATGCTTTTGCTGTGTGTGTGTGTGTGTGTGTGTGTGTGCATGTTGCACAGGTTTGTGTGCAGGCACAAAATAAGAAATAGGGGCTCTCTAGTTAGGATAGTGCCCAAAGAAGAAAACGCATCTGGTACTTTGAAATAACTCTCCCCATCTTGATAAAAGAGTCCTTTTGTTCCCTGCTGTTCTTGCTATCATTTCCCAAGATTGTTTCATTTTTCTTGTTCCTTTGTTTTTATTACTCTCACATCCTTTCTTCTCTGACTCTATCAGGGAGCCCCAAAGTTCACAAAAGGCTTAACTTACCACAGCATAAAAATGTCAGGAGTTTACTTGCTGCTAAACAAATTAAAGGCTGATGCAAAAGGAAACACCTTCACAGAGCATTTCTATTCTGTTATAGCTTTTGGGCAAATTCATCTTGCTTGTTCTTTTTATTTCATGCATATTGATTTTAGGACTCTTCTGTATAGATGTCCAGTGCATCTCCTCACAGGAAAGAGTGAGGGCATATACATGTGCAATTACACTAGTTGAACAACACAGCATGATATATTCAGTGAACAAAACATACTCCTCATTGGAGGTTTGGGCTTTCACCAGACTCCCCTAATTTGCCCTAATGCTCTGTGTTCTGAGCTTCAGTGATTAACGGGGGAAGGTAGGGGCAAGGCGGGGGGGAGAGGGGACTCCAGCTGAGCTGAATGGAAGCAGAGCCAGTTTAAAGCACTTTAGCTTTAAAGCAAACCCCTCATTAAGAAACATGAAAAGCAATATTGACTATGGTAAAGATGGAGGCAATGAAAAGTGAATACAGCCTTGGTAAAAATAGCACACATTTACTCTCCACACCGGTATTTAATCCATTATGGAGTCATTTCTTTCCATTTTTCTGCTACAAGGTTCCCTTCAAAAGCCTCCTCCCATGCTGGTCAGTAAAAGCAGCTGTGATTATTTAAGTAGCAGGATGCAGATCCTAAGATGGAAGGCAAGAGGTTCTTCTGGTGGCAGCCCTGGGGGAGCTTGAGGACACATCTATTAGTGTCACAAGGGGACACTCAGAGAGAGGCCTTTTGAGCCCCAGTTCTTCCTAGTATCGTATTTTATCTTTATGTGAAGTGTTGATTCTCATTGAAATAAACTATAAAATGAGAGGCATCAATAAAGATGGCACCTGTGTCAAGTGGAACTTGAGTGTATAAATTTCTCTAACTATTCCTTATTTAATTAAATAGCTTGGAGCCACCCCAGTGGTAACAAAGCCCTCAAGGTTAATGAACTGTCACAATGACAACTGGTTATATGGTCTTAATTTTACCCTCTTGAAACATTCTCAGTGAGGAATTAGTCTAAGTATATAAATAGATATTTTCTCAATCTCAAACATTAGCCCTAAATTTAAGGTTAGATAGGCTTTTCCTGGATAGGATAGAATTGACAACTTTTGGTGACTTCTATATGGCAGTTTCTAAAGCGGGTGTCCTACTTATTATAAAATAAAACTGAGCATCTCAGTTTGTCTTTGTTTTTAAATAGTGACTGTTTGGGTTTTTCAAGTGTTATTAAGTCATAATACTTAAATTCAGGGCCTCAAATTGTTGATACTTTGCTTCGAGAGCAATAATGCCTCTTGTGACTACTTACGCAGAGGCCAGAGGGTAGGAAACAGAGAAGCTGTCCAAGTGCTATTGGTGTGCCGCCATAAAGGGCCCCTAACTCTGCACCTCTTCTTCTCTACCCTGGCTCTGGCTTTATTGTAACCATTTTGACCTTGGTCTTGTATTCTTTTATATTCTTGCCTCTTGCATCAAATTGCTCTTTTCCTGGGAATTTTCCTGCCTTATTTAATTCTAAAGCCCAGCATACAGACAGTACTTGTCACACAATAGGCACTTAATTATTGCTTATTATATGAATGCTTAATAAATATCAAGGCTAAATTTACAGAACCACTAAGCCAGCTGTGAAAAATCTTAATCCAGTCTGCACTAATGAGGAATGTAGTCACTTGCCTAATAAATACACTACTTGAGTAGCAGACTCAGGACCCGAGCTTTGATCACTGTAACCCTGACTTCTTCCCTATGCTGTCCCTCTCATTCCCCCAAGGATGCCTCTCATACTTGACTTCACATTTCCTTAAGAGTCAGCTCATGTCTGAGCTGGGCTGTGATATGAAGTGTTTCAAACATTTGTGTGCTGATTCAGAAAGATGGGTTGGTAGTGATCGCCTGAACTCTGAGGCATTCTAAAACTGTGCCAGGGTTCAGAAAGGAAGCCTGGTGTTGGGGGTGATGAGTACCATGTGAAGGTATGAGTGTGTTGGTGGTCATGTTGAAGGGAGTTGAGGTTCAAGTGCCACACATGAAATTTAAATAAGTACCTGCTTGCCAAGCACCTGTTTTGTGGCCAGGGTAAGGATGACATTTAAAAATTACTAAGGAGGTTACCTGGGATCAAATATTAACTAAGCAGGAAAGCTGTTGTGACTTCATAAAAAGTCCACGGGCTCTGAAAAGAGATATAGCATCCAAACACCTGGGTTTGAGTTAAGAAACAGCCATCTAGCAGCTGGACAACACTGGGCATGTCACTTAACCTTTCCGAGTCTCAGTATTTTTATCTGCAAAAGGTATGAGGGAGAATGCCTTCCATAGTCAATAATAACCAGAGTCTCATTTAACCAGAAGTGAGGAGGTAGGTCATTCCAGAGTTGGTGAACTCAGTAGCTTGTTGATGATGTGAGAAAACATGGTCCTCTCACCTTGCAGCTCTGCCATTCTCAGGGTGTCAGAAAAGGGTCTCCATAGTACTCACAAGATGGCCTCACCAGCTCCAAAAAACTCAACCTCACATGACAATGTCCCAAAACAAAACAAAACAAAACAAAGCTGGGGAGAAGATGGTCATCATTTACCTGTTTGTTTGCATTGGCTGGAACTAGGTCCCCGCACCTGATACCCCTAGGTCTACCCATAATAAAAGGGAGGGAGTCCAGCATGCCTGATTCTGATGAGCAGTATTCATTCCCTGGGGCTCAGGCTACACTGCCACATACTTGAATGAAATCCAGACTCTGACAGTAAAGAGGAAGGAAGGAATTAGTGCTTGTCAGGAAACCAAGTGCCTGCTACGGAAACCTAAACCGAAAATCTTTTGTGAGGCTTGAGGTAATGGGCATGAAAGTGCACTTTGTAAACTATAAATCACCGTACAGCTTAAAGTTATTATTTCTGTCAAAATTATATTTGCTAACAGCCAGTGTTCTCACCTGGGGCATTTTGCCTCATTTCTTCACTGTGAGGAACTTGATAATGATGGGTTATCCAGGAAGGGGAAAAATATCAACTTGTCTCCAATTCCTGAACTTAGGTAAATATAGGTGGCAGTTACTAAAATTAAAATATCTATGCACTTTCTCCAAGAGAATGAATGTTTCATGTTACTTATAATTTGAGAGGGTAATTGAGATTAGACAGAGGGCTTGTAGTGGAAAGATGCCTTCTGGGGTAGCTGCCTCACTCCCTCCCAAATTTCTCTTCACTGAAAGCATCCCCAGATACACACCTCCACACTATGTGGTCCTACCCGACTGGTCAGAATGGATTGGTCCAGAGGAGGACGTTGGACTGAAGCTGGCTCAGTCTGTTCTTTGTGTTTGAAATTTGGAGTGGAGAGGCACAAATCTGAGAGCTGCCAGGCCTAATATCTAAAAGGCAGCGTTCTGATGGGAAGGACCCCTTCCTCCAACTCCTGAAGCCCTTAGCACTGCCATTGGCCACTAGATCCCACCTCAGATCTTAGTACCTTACCTAAGAGAATGGCAATTTTGAAGTAAACAAGATGTTTTCCCTTCCTTCTTGATGCTTCCCTTTGATTTTGTCCCATCACTGACCATTGGCCCACTATTACAGTCAGCTGTTCTCTTCCTACCTTCAGAGTTTTAAAATTGTAGGTCCTCAGGAGGGAAGAGAAATTGTTCTTCTAATGAATCATTCCTGTTATTATATAAATAGGATCTTATGCATGCCAACTTAAAATAATACCCCATCCTTTACCTGTAGAAGACAAGAGGTGGGAGAACCAGGCAACAGCATATGGCACTTGAAAGATAATCTCCACTGGGTTCCAGCCATTTGTCACATTCTCCTCTGACCTCACTGACCCATTCTTTTCTGTTTCCTTTCCTGTTCCTGCTCTCTTTTCTTACCTCCTGTTTTGAAATGGCTCATGCCTCAGTCCTTGGACCTCTTCTCTTCTCCCCCCATGCCTTCTATCCAGATGGGCTCATCCAACCATGTCTCAGCCTTTGGACCTCTTCTCTTCTGTATCCACACCCACTCCTCAGGTAACCTCTATACTGATACCTCCCAAATGTTCATGTATGCAGCTGTCAATCCACATCTCCAGGTAAATGTCTAATTGGCATCTCAGATCTAGCATGTTCTCTGAAAAACTCTTGATAACTATTCCACACAATTCCTCCTCTTACAGTCTTTCCTGTCTCCATAAATGTCAAGTTCACTCTGCCAGTTGTTCAGATCAAAATCCTTGATACATCTCTGTCATATCTATATCCAGTCCATCTAAAACCAAATTATGTTGGCTTTACTTTCACAAATGCCCAGAATCTTACAATTTCTCATCATCTTTACTACTAACACCTGACTTCAAGCCATTACCATTTTTTACATGAATTAGTGCAATAGATTCTTCACTGGTCTTTTTTTCTACCTTAAACCTCTTACAATCAACCATAAGCCTCAAAGCATTCTTTAAAATTTGTCAAATTATGTTAGTCTTTGCTTAAAACACCCAAATTTCTTTCCAGCTCACTCAGAGTAAAAGACAAAATTCTTATGTAACATTCAAGGGACTACCTGATCTGGCTCCCTCTTCTACTTTTCTGTCTTCATCTACCACCATATCCCTACTGAGTAGTAGGTCAGTTCATTCTGCTCAGCTATGCTGATTTGTTTGCTTTTACTCAAATATACAAAGAATTCTTCAGTCCCAGGGCCTTGGCACTGTTTTTCTTCTTCTACCTAGAACATTCTGCTTCAGTTATTGGAATAATCTATCCCATCACTTCCTCTGATTTCATTCAAATACCTATTAGCATATAGAACTTCATTTTCAACCTTTGAAAATCTCATATACCACTAAGTGTTAGTATTTGGATATTAAAAGGCTTTCCCTAAAGTGTGTGGAGCCCTGGGCAACTGTCTTTGTTAGGCTCCCTCCCTGTCCACATAAACAATTTGACTCACTCAAAATTGGCAGGTCAGTTATTTTTTAAAAATATTGTTTATTTATTTATTTTTGAGAGAGAAAGAGAGAGCATGAGTGCGGCAGGGGCAGAGAGAGAGACAGAGAATCCCAAATAGACTCCATGCTATCAACACAGAGTCCCATGTGGGGCTCAAACCTATAAACTTTGAGATCATGACCTGAGACAAAATCAAGAGTCAGACACTCAACAAACTGAGCCACCCAGGTGCTCTGGCAGTTCAGCCATTTTAACAGCCCAATCCCATGCAATCCCATGAAAGATACACTGCCGTGGCCAGTGGCAATTATGTGTTTACCAGGCTACCCTCCTAGAATCAGAATCTGGCCCAATAAGGTCCTAAGGTGGCCTTAAAAATATAAGTCCTGGACTTCTCAGGGCATTTGGCCCATCCTATGCAAGAGATAGATACTCAGAGAGTACTTCAGATGGGTCATATGGAATCAAAATCTCTTTTCAAATTTGAAACATCCTTACTAGATGGCACTGCCAGCCCCAGCTTGTCCCAGACACCACAGAAGACTTACAGAACTTTAAGAAAGGCACTCAAAATGCCCAAGATGCCCAGTCCAAGTCAGGAACTCCACTTGCCCACTTCTCAAGGCAGTTCTCTCTCTCTCTTTCTGTCTCTTTCTTGTACACTCTTTAACACACACACACACACACACACACACACACACCCCACATATACTCAATATCCCCCCAAATTTACTATCAACTCCTGAAATAGTATACATTTATTCACTTAATTATTTATTTTGTATCCAACCATATCATAGTAATTTTGGGCAAGAGTCTCACCTGTTTTTCTCTCTGATGTAATCCTAATGCATAATAGTGCCTGACTTACAGTAAATGTTCAATAAAAATTTATTGAATGTGAAAATTAATGATTGAATGCTATCTTTAAAATATGTCTTTTTAAACATATATGTTTCCAATACGGAAAAGTATTTTACTGTATTTGTCTTGCTTGCTTTTATTGTTTACAAACACATCTTGGATCACTTAGAAATGATCCCTTTTCAGTTTGAATTTTACTGTTGATATTAGAGTTGTATACTTTTAGATGTGAGAGAAATGGCTTTGGGCTCAGAAGCAGACTTTTTTGTTGTGGTGATTGGGAAATATCCTTACAGGTTCAGAAAGAGGTAGGGAATCATGCAGTAAAATGGGAACACATTTCAGAATGAGTTATGCATTTGATTCGGAGATTTTGGGTAAGGGACCTTCAGTAGCAGCTCTGGTCACTGAATGGAACAAGGTTTGTAAGATAAGATTAGCATGCTGAATTCAGTTTTCAAAGCTAGTAATAAAAAGGCAATATTTTCTTGTGTAGATTGTTTTTATTGATCTCCTGGGTTCTGATATCACACTGACATTTCTATTTGAAGAGCACGTTACTGCACAATGAGGACTTTCTGCTTCCCATTGTGCTTACTCTCCTTTCCCAAAATGGGCTGACTCTCCCAGAAGCAGATGAAACAACAGGACGACAAGTGGTCTCCCCCCACCCCTATCACACACATAGATGGGCAAGATCCACCCCACCTTCTCCTGCTATTCTCTCCCTTCAGTCCTGCATTCTCTGCCCCATGTGGCATGGCACAGTGGGAACCTCCCTGCAGCCAACCTGCTTTTTCTCTCCCTTTAGAAGGTCACTGTCTCCCCAAGGAGCATTTTCACACTGTTTTGGTACTTTCCATGTTGCAGCTAATTATGGCTGAAACTTTGGATAACACTTTTCACATTTCCTTGCTTTCTATCATTATTCATATAACTTAAAACAAAAAAAGTAGAAAAATAAGAAAAAAGGAAATGTGTAAATACATGAACATCAAAATTGGTACTCTTTTTATACTCTTTTTCTCACAATTCAAGGAAATATCATAAAATGTTGAGGTTTTGATATATACCAGCCATTTAACAAAACAGTATTTTCAAAGGGTATTCCATGACAAAATAACTCTTCAGAATATTAATAGGTATTAAATAAAGAAGAAATACTAACACTAACAGGAGTTATATGAAGAGTGGGTTAGAGGAGTGCAAAACACTGGCATGAAAGCAGATTTCTTTCACATAGGGCCTTATACAACCTCACATGTTCTCAAGGGGAGGTAGTGTGTTTCCAAAAGACAGCTCTCCCTGCAAACACTTCCCAAGCCAATTTGACCACTGAAAGTGACTGACTTCTAAGGGCAGTTTGCAGTTTCTATAACATTCTTTGGTGAGTGCTGTTGTAGACAATGATTGCTTGCATAAATTTTACATTAGCATAGCATCTAATTTAATAGCATCCTAGAACTGTATATACCCTTCCTTTGTCTCAATTAGTTTAAAAGCATATGCTTAAACATATAAAGAAACAAAGACAAGGACCAAAAATGTTTTGAAAAGTGATTTAAAATTGTTCTTTTTTAGAAGAGTGATGTCCCTTTACAAGTTTCTGAACCTCAAGGGAAAAAGGTCAGTTGATGTTGCAGTTCCATTTCCTGATTTTTTTTTTTTTCTTTGCTGGAGATACCAGCAAACAGTAACTCAGCATCATAGGCACTGAACTGGTTAAAAAAAAAAAAGACGCAAAATCAGAATGGCAAAGACAAGACAGTGTCAGAGAAGTGATCTGGAAAGAACTTTGACCTTCTCCACCCAAGATATGACCGGGGTAGCCTATTGCTCATAATAACCTGTATTTGCTTTAACAAGACGTAATGAATCTAATGGAGAATACTGCTATGAACAACAGTTCAAATTTAAAAAAGAAAAAAAGAAACCACTCGGGTTGAATGGACTGATACAAGGAAAACGTTTGTCTGTACTCTGCTCAAAATAGGTGGATAAACGTATATGAAAAAATCAAACCAATAGATCTATCTAAATCATGAAATCCTTCATTTATTTTTTATCTCTTCTGAGATAAAATGCATGCTTGTTAAATAGTCTCTAAGCCCATGTTAATATATAGATTGAAAACATAAGTTACTTTAATAAAATTACCCAAGTGAGATAGGTGACAGGTCTGAAAATAAACATGATAATCCACAACACAATTAACACTAAAATATTTAAAATATCTTAACAATTCTTGAACTTGAATGAATGAAATCATTAAGTTGTTTGCAATAAATTTCTTCACCTAAGAATATTTTGCCTTATTTTTTAGGTTGTGGACCCACTGGAATAGGCAAAAGAATAAAAAGGAATATGAATTTCTCCTGTTTTGTTAGATTAGTTAATTATAACTGAGATCTAGTTAGCTTTAAGAAAAGAGTCTCCACCAAAAAACTGTTAGAAGTAATAAATGAATTAATAAAGTTTCAAGATACAAAATCAATATACAAAAATCAGTTGCATTCCTGTATACTAACAATAAACTATTAGAAAGTGAAATTAAGAAAACAATCCCAGTATGGAACCACAAAAGACCCTGAACAGTTAACACAATCTTGAGAGAGAAGAACAAAACTGGAGGTATCACAATTCCAGGTTTCAAGATATACTACAAAGCTGTAGTAATCAAAGTTGTATGGTACTAGCATCAAGATAGACACACAGATTGCTAGAACAAAATAGAGAGCCCAGAAATAAACCCACACCTAGATGGTCAATTAATCTATTACAAAGAAGCAAAGAATATGCAATGAGGAAAAGACAGTCTCTTCAATAAATGGTGTTG
The DNA here is from genome assembly GCF_028018385.1 of Neofelis nebulosa. Lineage (NCBI taxonomy): Eukaryota > Metazoa > Chordata > Mammalia > Carnivora > Felidae > Neofelis > Neofelis nebulosa. The sequence continues at coordinate 87,745,457 of NC_080790.1, forward strand.
GGAAAACTGGACAGCCATATGCAAAAGAATTAAACTGGACCACTTTCTTACACCATACACAAAAATTAAGTAGATTAAATACCTAACTATGATATCTGAAACCATAAAACTTCCAGAAGAAAACATAAACAGTAACTTCTTTGACACTGGCCATGGCAATTTTTTCTAGATTCCTTAGGCAAGGGAAACAAAAGCAAAGATAAACTGTTGGTACTACACCAAAAAAAGTACATTTGTACAGCGAAGGAAAACATCAACAAAAAGAAAAGGCAATTTACTGATTGGGAGAAGGTATTTGCAAATGATACATCCAAACTATACAAAGAACTTATATAACCCAACTCCAAAAAAATCTGATAAAAAGTGGGCAGAAGACCTGAATAGACATTTTTCCAAAAAAAAAAAAGGCATACAGATGACTAACAAACACCTGAAAAGATGCTCAACATCGTTAATCATGAAGGAAATGCAAATAAAAACCACAACAAGATATTACCTTACACCTGTCAGAATGGCTAGATTCAAAAAGGGAAGAAATAACAAGTGTTGATAAGGATGTGAAGAAAAAGAAACCCTGGTGCACTGTTGGTGGGAATGCAAACTGATAATAGCCAGTGTGGAAAACAGTACGGAGGTTCCTTAAATATTAAAAATAGAAATCCATATTATCCAATAATTCAATGACTGGTTATTTACCCAAAGAAAACAAAAACACTAATTTGAAAAGATCTATGCACCCTATGTTTACTGAAGCATTATTTACAATAGCCTAGATATGGAAGCAACCCAAGTGCTCGTCAGTAGATGAATGGAAAAAGAAGATGTGAGAAATATTATATATATATTTTTGTTTATATGTATATATTTATATATTATATATAGCATAATATATACGTATATAATATATAGCATATATTATATAATATTTATATATTATATATTAATATAATATAATATAATTAATATATTATAATGTAAAATAATATATATTATTTATATATTACATATAGTATTATATATATGTGTGTATATATATATACATATATACATACATATACATACATATACATATATATACAATTAACCAGTAAGTGAAAGATGTGTATGCTGAAAAGTACAAAATACTGATGAAAGAAACTGAAGAAACTAATAAATGGAAAGATATTCTGTGTTCATGGATTGGAAGAATTAATATTGTAGAAATGTCCATACTGCCCAAAGCAATCTGCAGATTCAGTGCAATCCCTATCAAAATCCCAATGACATTTTCCCAGGAAAGTGAAAATAGTCCTAAAATTTGTATGGAAACACAAAAGACCCTGAAGAACCAAAGCAAACTTGAGAAAGAAGAACAAAGCTGGAGGCATCACACTCCCTGAATCAAACTATATTACAAAACTGTAGTAATCAAAACAGTATAGTATTGGCATAAATAGTGACACATAGATCAACAGAACAGCATAAAGAGCCCAGAAAGAAACTTGAGCTTAAATGGTCAATTAATTTATGATAAAAAAAGACAATAATATACAATGGGGAAACAACAGTCTCTTCAACAAATGGTTTCAGGAAAACTGGACAGCAACATGCAAAAGAATGAAACCAGACCACTCTCTGATACCACATGCAGTGTATTAAAGATTTGAATGTAAGACCTGAAACCATTAAACTTTTAGAGAAAATATAGGCGGGAAGCTCTTTGAGATTAGTCTTATGATATTTTTAGATTTGACACCAAAAACAAAGTCAGTAAAATAAAAAATAAAAAAGTGGAACTACAGCAAAATTAAAAGCTTCTGCACAGCAAAGGAAAACATCAACAAAATGAAAAAGCAACCTATAAAATGGTAGAAATTTTTGCAAATCATACATCATACATCCAAAATATATAAAGAACCCATACAACTCAGTGGCAAAATAATAAATAATCAAAAAATGGGCAAAGGATCTGATTAGACATTTTTCCCAAGAAGACATACAAATGGCCAAGAGGAACATGAAAAGATGCTCAACATCACTCATCATTAGGGAAATGCAAATCAAAACCACAATGAGATATCACCTCACACCTGTCAGAATGGCTAAAAACGAAAAGACAAGAAGTAATGAGATAGTGAGGATATGGAGAAAAGGGATTCTTCATGCATTGCTCATGGGAATGCAAACTGGTGCAGCCACTATGGAAAACAATGTGAAGGTTACTCAGAAAAATTAAAAATAGAACTACATATGAAATGGTACCAATTGCATTTCTCGGTATATATCCAAAGGAAATGAAAACAGGATACGAAAGAAATATCTATACCCTGTGTTTATTGCAGCATTATTCACAATAGCCAAGATATGAAAAAAAACAACCTAAGTCTCCATCAACGGATGCATGGATGAAGAAGATGTGGTGCGTATATGTACAATGGAACATTATTTAGCCATTAGAAAGAAGGAAATCCTGCCTTTGGGGCAAAATGGCTCAACTTCAAGGGCGTGACACTAAGTGAAAGAGCCAGACAGAAAGACAAACACTGTGTGGTGTCACTTACATGTGAAATTAAAAAAAAAAAAAAAAGTCAAATTTATACAAACAAAAAGTAGAGAAGTGGTTACCAGGGTCTGGGATGGGTGTGGGATAGGAAGAGTTTGATTAAAAGGGGTACAAATTTCCAGTTATACAATAAATAACTTCTGAGAATCTAATGCAAAGCACAGTGATGATAGTAGGTAACGCTGCATTATAAAATTTAAATCTGTTAAACCAACAAAGAAAAAAGATAAAAAGATAAATAAAAAGAGGTGGGGCAGTGTCCTTATGTGGGTAACAGCTCTTCAAGTCCTGTATTATTCTTGATACCTCAGTTAATAGTTGTTTATTTCTGGAAGTTGACAGATTTCATGGCAATAGTGTTTTAGCATGTTTTAATAAGTTATGTGTATTTCACTTTTCTACCTTAGGAGGCTCTAAACATTATTTGTGTAATGAATAGACTTTTCCTAATGCCTCACACAATATTACAGATGTTTACCTCAGAATCGTAGAGCCAAATGTTAGAACATTAGAACATGAGGATTTTTAGAGGTAATCATATTCCCATATTTTGCCATTGAGGAAAATGAGATGTAGTTATCTCCAGACTATTGGAACTTCATTTGGCTGTGCTTCCAAATGTTAGTCTATCACCTCTTCTCCTCTTCTGTTTTACAGGGATGCTGCCGCAGCTGGATTCACTCTCCTTGCAGGACTAACCCATTCCAATCTGCACACCCACCTGGGCTCCAGAAAAGATGAGCTTCAATAAGTTCATGTCTCTTATTAGACATGGTTTGAATCAAACCATTCTTCTTGGGTTACCTATTGAACTGCTGGGTAAAGTTCTTGATGGGTTTTCTTTTGCTGATCCTACTTAGAATGTACTAACTACTGGAATTCTTTATTTCTAGAGGCCCAGTGTTCAGTTCTGCAGTACCATGTTATAATAACTGCAGTGATAAGACACTTAGATACACACACCAGTCACACACATATGCATGTCACACACAACATACTACACACACACTCATGCACACCACCCACCTACATACAAATGCATACCATACCCACATCATACACTACAAAAACACACCACCACCACCCCACACACATATGCACAACACACATATGACTGCCTCACTGACACACGCATATCACATCCTTCACATACATATATGCACACCACCCTCGTATATACACATGCATACCACACACACTGTGTATCTCACACACACATATGCACACACACTACATGCTCCTTCATCTACACTCATAGGCTCTAAATACAGCCTTTTGTTATATTTATATTATATTTATTCTGACATCTTATCCTTCAGTTCTGCTCATTTGTCAGGATACTCCAATATCTGACTTTGGAGAATCCTGGGCCTGAGCCATAACTGAGTTCCCATAAGCCAGAACCCAGGCTTTGCTGTCCACTGAGCCTGTGTAATTAGCCAGGCCTAGGTCTCTGCACATGTCCCCTTAGGAGAACTTGGCCCTTCCTTGGGCCTCAATCCATCCCAGCCTCATTTTCCTTACTCAGCCAAGCTTTGGATACTCATCCTTGACCCAATAAAAATTATGAAATATTTAATGCTAATCTCTTGCTTGAAGTGAGTAAGCAAGCTCTTTCTCCTTCTCTCTCCCTAATTTTGTTAATTTTAATGGCCTACAAAAATACACCTAAATTAACAAATATCTCTGCCTTTCAAAGGTGCTCTAAAAGAAATGATTGTTTAGACAAAGAAATTTTTGCTATGTGCACAAAATTGAAATACCTAAGGTTTTACATGTCATGTTTTCTTTGAGATGTTATTGCAATTAAAGACATTTCTGAGATAGAAGGCATATGCCAAATGGTGAAATGTCAGAATCAAGACTGATCAGCATAGAAATCAATGCACAAAAGTATACCTAAGATTCATATGTCCTGATGTCTTCAACCATTGTAAAGGAGCATTTTTCATAGGGAAAAATAATTCAAGAAAGAACAGGATATATGGAACTATTATCCTGTGACAGAATAGTATACAGGCAAACAGGTGGTGCTTGGTGGCCATGACAAGGCCATGTGATGGTATTGTAAATTTTTGAGTATTTTTTTTACAAGCCAGAAATTTATCTTGAAGGGGAGAGATGAGGATAAGATATCCCTCAAAATCAGAGGGAAAATAAACATGAAGGCAATATCAGTAGTTTCATATGCAGTGAGTAAGGAGACTGGACAAGCTTAATGTAATATTCACTAGAAAGTATGGAATCACAGAGTGAACAGATATTATATATATATATATATATATATATATATATATATATATATATTCATAGTACAAGATATTCAGCTTCTTCAATGAAAGCAGATCGAAGATCTTTAGGTTGCATTAAAAACCCATGGTGCCAAAATACAAATCAAGGGAAGACTCTAAAGGAAACCACTTCAAGATCAGTTTAGCTTTAATAGTATAATTTAAGCCAACATTTGTATATCACAGTGTGGAAAAGCTCAACATTAAATGGTAACTCAGCAGTCACGCTTCAAGGCACATGAGCTGGATCAAAGGGGGACATGGGGAAAGTGCATGCATCAGTGTCCACACACACTCAGAATCTGATATCAGCCTCCACTGTGCATACAAAACAGAGGGGATCTCATTTAAGCTGCTTGCGACAGGAAGGCAGGAAGGTGCAGTAGGAAGAGCAAGATCTAAATACAAAAGACGTCTGTCCTGGGGCAAGTTATTTAAACTCTTTAATCTTCGACTTTCTCACTTGTAAATGTGGAAAATAAGATGTACTGTACTTTGTAAAATAAGACTGACTTTGGAGGCTTTAGTGCACTTAGAAACACAGTGATTGGCAACTGGGCACTCAAAAAATGTGTGTTGTTTCTCTGTCTTCTTGAAAACTTATGTACAATGAAACACTGTGACAATGTCATTGAAAATTTCAAACTAGGACTGATGTCTTTTTGTTAGTTTCTCTATTGGCTAGTGTTTGTTGAGGAGGAAAAACTTTTCCTCTGCCTTGGTGGATTTTTGCCTGAGGGTATGCAAGTCAAATGAGCAAAAGAAATTAACAGATGAAGAGGCCTACCATTATTACTAATATTTATGTGCATGAGAGTTCGATGAAAAGGAGTAAAACTCATAGAAATGGTTAGAACCTTGAGCTACACACTATTCTAATAAAGGAAAGAAAGGGTCAATAAATCATGGAGAAGTGATGAGGAAATACATGAGGGACCTTGTGGGAGATCAGGGTTATTTTACAAAATCTGTGTATGAAAACTCAGTGTAGACTCTCCCTCTCTAGTGATAAGGGTCACTCTTCTTTTCCTGCTCATGTGTGGGCAGCACCTTGAAAAAGGGAAATTTGTGCCCTACTTTAGGCAGCTAAGAAGAGGGGGTGGGGTTGAGGGGAGAGGGAACGCTTCTTGCATCTGTTGATTCTCAACTGCTTTGAGCTCAAAATAATCCCCATGCCTGTGGCTCAGTCTGCTTAGTCTCTGACCTTTGATTTCGGCTCAGGTCATGATCTGAAGGTTGGTGGAATCAAGTCCTGCCTCTGGCTCTGCTCTGACAGCACAGAGCCTGTTTGCTATTCTCTCTCTCTCTCTCTCTCTCTCTCTCTCTCTCTCACCCTCCCTCTGCCCCTGCCCCATTCATCCTCTAAAAATAGATAAAATGAAAACATTAAAAAAATAATAATCATCATGCCAAAGTGGCATACTTTTGGGATGGCATATACTGAACTCTTTATGTTTGACAGTTAGGATATATACATGACTTACACAGAATGATGGAGAACTATCTGGGAAGAACTTTTTGTTGACTATGTATCTATCCTAAGACATTTTGGAGTTTCTGATTCCTGGGAAGAATATCTCAATTGTGTTCAAACACAATTCAAGAGAAGCTCTTAGAAGATCTGATGTTCAGGGTGCCTGAGTTGCTCAGTCAGCTAAGTGCCCAACTCTTGGTTTCAGGTCAGGTCCTGATCTCATAGTTCTTGAGATCAAGCTCCACATAGGGCTCTGGCTGACAGTGTGGAGTCTGCTTAGGATTCTCTGTCCCTCTCTCTGCCCCTCCCCTGCTCTTGTGCATGTGCACATGCTCTGTCTTTCTCTCTCAAAATAAATAAACATAAAAAAATAGTTAAAAAAAGATCAGTTGCTCAGAATTTCTGCCCAACCTAATAGAAGTTAAATGAATTTCCAGCTCAGCTTTTCTTAAAACAAAATTCATATGTACTTCTCTGGGTCCTTGCCATGCATTTATTCATTGTATTCACCATTAAGATATTCTGGTGTGGTCCTAGACCAGACAAGACCTTCTAGTAGTAATAAATATTAATGTTATTGTGATAAGGAATACAATATTGTACATAAATATGAGGAAAAAAATTCTTGCTATTTTAGAATTTAAAGCTTTTAGAACAAATATGCTCCAGTTATTTCACTGAGAGGTAATTTGCTATATAAGATTTTAGTGTCTACGAAACTGTAAAAACTAAGCAATTGTAACAGAAATGCTAGGATTCTGGATTCATCTGGGTCATAGAAATGATCTAAACCAATACATAGCACTAAAAAGAGTAAGACTTTTGGGCGCCTGGGTGGCGCAGTCGGTTAAGCGTCCGACTTCAGCCAGGTCAGGATCTCGCGGTCTGTGAGTTCGAGCCCCGCGTCGGGCTCTGGGCTGATGGCTCGGAGCCTGGAGCCTGTTTCCGATTCTGTGTCTCCCTCTCTCTCTGCCCCTCCCCCGTTCATGCTCTGTCTCTCTCTGTCCCAAAAATAAATAAAAAACGTTGAAAAAAAAATTAAAAAAAAAAAAAAGAGTAAGACTTTTAGAAAATTGAGTTCTTCCTCAACATTCCCATTCCAGAACCATCTAGTAATCATGCAATCAATTGATGCTGACTATATTCCTTCCTTCTGTCAGATGGCTCTGTATCTTCTGCTACTTCCAGTTCATAAAGACAAGGTACCTACCTTTTCTAAACTATGATACAATGAGAATATGTGGTTCAAATGGATTTGACATAAAGAACCTTCAAGGATTTGCCTCTATGATTGTGATTTCTTCTCCCTTTAAAGTGCCACTCTTTCCTATACCATTTCCATTGCAGGATGCTTAAGAAAGAGAATCCAAAGCAGGCTTCATGCCATCAGTACAGAGCCAGACATGGGGCTTGATCCCACAAACCACGGACTCATGACCTGAGCCGAAATCAAGGGTCAGATGCTTAACCAACTAAGCCACCCAAGTGTGACCACTTCCATTTTTTTTTTGAGTGGACTCCAACTCAACATCATATATACTAAAAATGTTGCTATATCCCATAACTCTTGCTATTCCTGTTCCTGTCCTTTCCCAACTGAAGACCACCCACTGCAATGAATTATGCTGAACTGCAGGATGGTTTTGTGATGATAACAAATGAAGACCATAATGAGACCAAAGAGTATATATATCCACCGGAGGCTTGAGGTTATATTTCAGGACTTGTTTTTTTGCAACACGCATGTCTGGTTGGATTCTGCAGTCTCCAGATGCATTGGACAGATATGACTGCATTGGACAGATATTGGTTAGCTTGAGTGCTCACAGCAGCTCAGCTTTTGCAATCCTTCAGCATGTGCTGGTTTTCATCATTTCCCCAGAGCATTTCAAAATGATAATTGCATTCATTATTGTGGATAGCACAGGTGGATTTCAAAAAGTGCTTATACCTTAGTTGACTTTTTTAATGAACAAAACCACTGGCATCAGGCTTAAGATAAACCATCTGAATCAGTATTTAAACCTTTATTTCATATCCTTATCCACTATGAAATTGTTTTGCTATTTTTTGTATTTTTTGAAAAAGCAACAAATAAGAGAAACTTGCTTCTGTCCAGAACTCTTTTGTTGTGCAAACATAGTTATGGATTATAATCTGTGAAAGACAATTCACTGTCCCCACTCCAAACAAACTCAGAACAAGATCTCATCCCTTGTCAGGATCTAAAGTACAGTGTTAGGGTACCTGCAGGTCATTCCTTGTCTTTTTGGAAATTTGTTTTCTTTGACTTAGTGCTGAGCAATGAATGATTTTGATTTCCGATGGAAAACAAAACACAGCAGGTATTACTCATATGATTGAATATTTCTGAATGTATACTGTAAATGCAATGTCTCCTATAATAGAGAAGAGATTGCAAATCAGAGAGAAAGTTTCAGGTAGCAAAGCCTCAGATATCTGATAACAATTTTGTAATGTTTTCACATCCTCTTCAAATTTAGACCAAAATACTTTTAAAATTAATTTAGATTATATATAGTCAGTTATAGACTGAACTGTGTCCTCCCAAGTTTATATACTGAAAGCCTAGCCTTTGGAGATCAGGCTTACAAAATGGTAGTTCAGGTTAAATGAGATCATAATGGTGGGGCCCTAATTCCATACAATTGTTGCCCTCATAAAGAGAGGACATGGAAAAAGGCTAAGTGAGGACAGAGCAAGAAGGTGGCCATCTGCAAGCCGAGGAGGGAAGCTCCGGAGAAACTATCCCTGCTGACACCTGGATTCTGGACTTCCAGACTCCAGGACTGTGAGTAAATGAATTTGCATTGTTTGAGCCACCCAATCGATGGATTTTATTATGGAAGCCCTAGCCATCTAATACATAATCCATATGGTGATTTGATTCATTTTAATTCCCAGGTTTGTTTTTTAAAAACCTAACTTATAAAGAAATGAAGGATAATAAAACCTTTAACCTGTGAATAATGCTTTCTATTCTTAATGATTAATAATAATACTAGATTAGTAATAATACCATGATGAGAAAATCTATTTTAATGTTCCTTTATTACATTGTTCTTAATACTAACAGGCTTAAAATATAAAATTCACACTCTACTTTCATTTGTCTGCTAATGGAAGATGCCAGAGGTAACCATATACAAGGGGGTGCATTATCTCTCATAATATTGTTCTGCTCCTGCTGTCATCTCTGCATAGTTTTTCATGAAGCTGACACTGCTCTCTAGAGCTTTGACATTAAGCTATCTGAGTTATCCAATAAACAGAAAAAAACACATTAATAATAGTCATGCTTTGATAGCAATACCTGGTAAATATGGAAAGCAATACATCCTATCAAGGAGATAGGCAGGGGCACCTGAGTAGCTCAGTTGGTTAAGTGTCTGGCTTTTGATTTTAGCTAAGGTCATGATCTCACAGTTCACAGGATCAAGCCCTGTGTTGGATTCTGCCCTGACATCACAGAGCTTGCTTGAAATTCTCTCTCTTCCCCTCTCTCTATGCTCCCCCACTCATGCTCTCATAAATAAATAAATAAATAAATAAATAAATAAATAAATAACTTTTTTTGTTTTCTTTTTGTGTTTTTTTTTTAAATACAGAAATAACCAGGTGGTCACAGAAGACCCACGCCAAAAACCAGTACATATATAATCAGGAGAGAATTAGACTTGCAGTGTCATTTCACTAAAATGTACATATTATATTGGATAGCCTTCAGTTTATCTACTTCCTTCCCCAATGTTTGGAACAGAGAAGTAAAATCTCTAGTGGTCTGGTGGCTAGTTTCTAAGGAGAAGGGCTGAGGACAAAGCTGGGTTTATCACAAGGAATTTTAACTCCTTGTATTAGACTCCAACTTACCGCTGATACTCTCAAAAGGCAATTTGTTTTGTAGGTAAACTGAGAAAAAATATCCTACTCCCAAAACAAGATTATAAGAAGTTCCTTCCTGATCTTTACTCTGGATAAAGGAGAGAAAAAGAGAAAGAAAAATGTCTTCTCTGACAATTTCTGACAACCAGTTCGGCCTCATATGAATATAAGGACAGGATAAATACCACCTATTGGCTCTAAATAGTACTAGCCAAAAATTTAAGTTAATTAAATTTTAGGTTTGCTCTAAAAAGCTTGTGGAAGTGAACCATTTCTAACAGTGTCCAAATAATTTAAACTGGCTCCAAAATCATTTACATTATCATAACATAAGAAAACTTATTTATGGGAAAATTACAAAACACTTGAGGAAGGAAGACATAATAAGCAAATGTTGAGAAAACAACTCACTGCAGAATTAGAATAAAAATTTTGCACATATTAGAATTAACAAACAAAGAATATAAATATTTAATGTGTCTAATCATATTTAACAAAAGTATAACAGGACATGGTCAGGAAGACTTGAAGAGGAATTAACCAGAGCTTCTAGAAATAAGTATTCTAGTAAGTAAAATTTAAAGCACAATGTAAAAAATTCCAACAGTCTGCAAATGGCAGAAAAGAACATGAAATGAGCTGTAAGGTAATCCAAAGGAATATTGCAGAGCACAGTGCAGAAAGACTAATGAAATATGGAAATAGAGAGTGAAAAACAGGTATAGGGGTTGAGTAGAGGGATCTAACATACATATAACAGGACTCCATAAAGTGAGGATGGAGAGAACAGGGAAAAATAAATAAAGGTAGAGAGGAAGAATCTTGCACAACTGATCAGAGACTCCAATTCATAGTTGTAGAAAGTCATCCATACAAACAAACAAAACCCATCCCTAAACACAGCATATGACAAGAGGAACAATGAATATGGCAAGTGACTTCTCAATGCAGTGGATGTCAGCAGTCAAGGAAATAACATATCTGAAGTGATGAGAAAAATCACCTGTCAGGCGTAAGTCATATATACAGAAAAGCTCTTGTTCTTGAATTCATGTGAATCAAAAACATACAAATTAACAACAACAAAAAAACCCTTTAATTATAAAAGATGCTTATTAAAGAAACTTCTAAAGGATATGCCTCAGGAAGATTGAAAATTATGCTAGATAGAAGGTCTGGGATGCAGAAAGGAATAAGAGCAAAGAAATGTTAACTATTAAGCATATGGGTAAATCTGACATGTATCAACTTTAAAACAATAACTGTTTTCAAAGAATAAAGATAAAAACAAAGCTTAAATAGAATACCAGATAATGATAGCATCTAGTTTGGGCAGAAAGCAGTAGTTAATGATCCTGAGGTCCTGAGATATTTTTCAGCAAGGGAAAAGCACTGCTAAAATTATTAAAATTTATAAAGTAACTCCCCAAAGAACAGAAACAGAGAATACAGCTTCCAAAGTAACAAAGGAAAAAGAAATGTGAATGAAGAGAAGCAATCTTAAAAGATGAGAACTCATGAAAATCATATAAGAAGAGGGGGAAAAAACGTGAACTATAGAAATACAATTTATTTATTTTAGAAATCACATTAAATATTCTTTGACAAAATGCTTCCATTATAATATAAAGATGGTTGGACATGAATTTTTAAATTCCAGCATAATAAACAGATAAAAATATCCAGATCATATAAAAATTAATCAAATGAAAGAGGTTGTGTCTATATTAATATCAGATAAAATAGACTATAAGAATATATGTGCTGATAAAATTTTCAAATGGCCAGGATGAAATAATGATATATACATAAGTGTGGACAGAGCTACAAGATAACCACCATTTGAATAGAAGATGTTTATGCATTAGTATAAGTACCTGAAGGTTTTATTAGACAAAAATTTAGTGTGGAAAAGGAGATTTGGACTACACCATTAGCAACCTTGTCTTAGCATCTGAAAGAAATACATAAAGTTCTACATCCAATAATGGGAAAATTAATATCCATTCAGATTTAAAAATGGAATATTTATGAATATTGATTATGCTATACCATGAAGCAAGTCTAAATACATTTTAGTTTTCATCATTGTGCAGTAACTGACCTCTAACTAAAATGAAAATAAATTAAGAAATCCTTACAAAAATAATTAAAACTGTACTGTGATAGATAAGAAGATGTAATAAGATATAATAAGATACATAAACTTATAGATAAGAAGATGCCATAATAGAAAATATTAAGTACTCAGAAATATATATCAAGATTACAATACCCAAGCATAAACAGAATACATCAAAAAAAAATGAAAGAAAAATTTAAAACTCTCCTAACTGGCAGAATATAACAAATTAGATTTGAACACAGGGAAAGAACTCCCAGTTTCCCATTTAGAGAGAACATGTTGGATAATGGAATTGACATATTAGTATAGCCTCTGAACATACCCTTAGTACCATTATTACCAAAAAGGATGTGAAATAAGTAATCCAATGGCTTCCTTTGGAAAGTAAATTTCATAGAGGTATTTTTAAAGTGATATATATATATATATATATATATATATATATATATATATAATATTCATATAATATTTTATATGAAGTACATGTTTGCAACTCATCTTTAAAATATTGTCTTGTTTTTTTCCAAGTAATGTGATTATAGCATAGAATTTAGACATTCAGTTGGAAAATATTTTCATTGCATTTCTGAGGTCGAGTAAAATTACATGCCTTTTCTTGGGCTAGAAGCTGTGTGTGTGTGTGTGTGTGTGTGTGTGTGTGTATAAAGGTGCATGTACACATGAGTGCTTGTGCATGTACGTGTGTATATGAAGGTTTATGTGCGTGGTTGTGGTGTATGAAGGCGCACACACATGTGCATGCATGCATAATACTGTGTTATTCACTTCAGAGTAAACTCAAGAGTTAGCTTATGATGGACATCATTCTTCCTTCAATCACAGTAAAAGACTAAAGGGAAATTTTTAGGAGCTTATTTCTGTTGGTCTTTACCCTCCTTTGATGTCTAGTATCTTAGTTCTGGCCAGTTGTTGACCTTAATGCGAATAGGTCAGGAACAGCCAGAAACCTCATTAATTTGCTTCAGGGGAGGGTAGTCTTCCTGTAGAACTGACTGAGCAGGCCCTTTCCTCCCTACTAAATAATGAGGCTTCCTGACTATAATAACATAATAACTCCATGCAAAGAATCACTAACAGAGATAGTAGTTTAATGGCAAATGATGCAGCTACCAACAGTACGCAATTCTGACATTAGCTGCACTAGCACAAAGGTTGGGCTTTCTCCCAGGGTAAAAAGAGGAATATGAAAAGCCCAATTTTTTTAATTCAAAAAAGATAACAATAGGAAATAGAATAAAATGTCAAATGAAAGAAAAATTAAAAATCTTCAAATAAGGAAATATAAGTATTTTTAAACTGAGTGATAAAAGCCTAGCAATGGGCATTGAATAAAGTGACAGTGGGATACCATAACATTTTGTAGCATACGTAGAGGAGAGGAGGGGCATACCGAAACACTGAGGCAACAGGGCCCGGCTGACATACCCTGCCAGGGTCATAGTCAATCACAAAACAATAATACCTTCAATTTGTATGTTTTTCTTCTTATATTTATATAAACACACAAAGGAAAAATGCCTAACAATTTGTTTATTTTCACAAGAGGATATTTTCACAAAAGATGCCTGCTTTCAAAACAAAGTGAGGTGACCCTATTAGCAATGCCCCTCAAGTGGCAAATTTAAAGGTACTCTGAAAATCACACAATTAATTCAATTTTTTATAATTTATAGATTTCTCTGTAAATATACTTAATGAAACATCTGATATGAGTTTGGTTAATTTTGACAAAGTCATCTTTATAATTGATTATAAGGAATGAACTTAAAAATGTATTTCTAAGTAACTAAAAAGTATTTTGCATTTAAATTTTCTGGTCCCATTACATATTGGAAATTTACTCACATTGTAAGTATTCCAAACTCTGAAAAAGTACTCATTTTCTCCTTTCCAGTTTTCCTAGCTAGAATATTTGATTTGTCTCAATATTTACTCTGCCTTAATACCTTCATTCATATAAGAAAAGGGACAATTATCTCTGATAATTATTTTTTTTAAAAAGAAATTCATCAAGATAGGAATTAATTAAGCAAATATCTTAGTGTTTTTAAATATTAGAAAAATTATGCCAAAGATTCCTTTAAAGGCATAGGCTACAAAAAAATTGGCCAGCTTATTACTTTTCTAAAATAAGCATTATAGTATATACATGCTCACAATTTAAAAGAACCATTTACTCTCAACTATAACTCAGATGTCTCCGGAAAGTTAATATTCTGTAGCTAACTAAAAAGGTATGGTGTATTATGGGATGCCCATTAACAGATTTGACTTAATGTGTAGGTGAGAACCACAGTTATCTATTTTCTGTCCCTGCCTTTTATAACTCACCCTTAAACAACACAGACACACTTAGGGTTTTAACTTCACCAAGGCCTTGATGAATAAAACCAGACATTGGTGTTTGGAATGCCCTCCGTCCCTGGAAGAGTGGAGAAGGGTCAAAGAAAGCCCAGGATACTGGAGGTGCATGGAGCTACAGTGTACCTTGCTGGCCAGAGAGTCCCAAAGCTCTCCTCAAAGGTCTGGGTTCCTGGTCCCTGGCCTTTGGCCCAGGGCCTGACTTGGGGCTGTAATTCTGCTTGAAACAGACGTCTAGCCAACTGAACCCCAGAATTCCTTGCTTGGTCTCTGCCAGCATCTTTGTCCTGAAGTTTGGTCCTTGCTTCTGGAATTCCTGAATCTCATAATCCTACAATGCATCTGATTTCTCCTCACTGCCTGTTCCCACATAAAACATGACTGCCTGGAAAATTGAACCACCAAGCTCTTCCCCCACCCTGTTAGACACTGATATCCACCCAATCCAGAAAAGTCTCCCGTTAGCTCTAGTCTCTGAATAGGGTCTGCGCTGTATTGCACTGACTTCTTCATACCTCCCATAAGGAACCACTCAATCTGTTGCACACCTGGGTTCATGTAAGTTATCACACTGAAATGACACAATATATGGGATTATTGAAGACCAATTCTTTTTAAATATTGACCCCACTTCTCCCCATTTCTTGTCAGACTACTGAGTTAGTCTCAAATTTTTGGTCATCAGGGCTGTTCCTTGGATTAATGCAATATTCTCAGATATATTCTAAAAGATATAACAAAGAAATAAAATATGTATCAGCATCTGCTATTATATTCAGCAGAGCCCCAAAGAAATAAGGCACAGGTAGGTACAATTTTTATTCATTCCAAAAATATATTTTGAATATCTACCATATGCAAGTCTCTAGGCCAAACGTGTAAAGATGAGATTCATTAGTGGTGAGCACAGAATGGGTTTAAGCCTGATATAACATTTATTTGGAAAACATGTACTAATATTAAGAATACAGCAAGATGAAGGGCATCTGGGTGGCTCAGTTAGTTAAGTGTCCTACTCAGGTCATGATCTCATCATTTGTGAGATCAAGCCCCATATTAGGCTCTGCACTGATAGCATGGAGCCTGCTTGAGATTCTCTCTCTCCCTCTCTCCACTCTACCCCCACTCATGCATGTGTGCACTCTCTCCCCCTCAAATAAATAAACATTAGAAAAAGATATGAAATGGTGAATTTTTACATGTTTATTCCTGTGTAATTATCACTGAAATCAACATATAGAACACTTTCAGCACTCTAGAAAGCATCCTCATGACCCTTCCCAGTCAGCATCCATATCCTCCCCCAGGTGAACCTTTACTTTTATTTCTATCAAATATAGAATCTATATCAAATATAGAATCTATATTCTATCAAATATAGAATCTATATCAAATATAGAATCTATATTCTATCAAATATAGAATCTATCTATCAAAATATCAAATATATTTTGCTTGTTCTTGAGCTTCTTATACATGGAATTACCCATACTCTTTTGTGGCTGGCTTCTTCTACTTGACATTGTATAATCTATGAAATGTATTTATGTTGTGATGCTTAATAGTGGGTTTTTTTTCTTTTCTATTCAAGTGTAGTTTTTTATTACATGAGTATACCACAATGTATCTATGTTACTGCTGATGGACATTTGGATTGTTTTCAGTTTGGGGCTACTATGAATAGAACCACTCTGTATATTATAAATGTCATTCATGGACAAACTTCTCTTTCATTTTCTCAAGGGTTACAAGATTACATAGGTCTACTTTTAAAATACCTATTCACTGATTCTACCATTTTGGGGGATAAACTTCAATTATTGTAAGACAGTATGTTACAAATTTAGATTAAAATTAATTTTTGATCTCAGTAATCTCAAAGAGCTCAACCTTCCCGCTTCCATTCTTCCTTCCCTCCTTCCCTCCCTCCCACCTGTCTTCCCTTCCTTCTTTCTGTCTCCTTAATCATTTAAGAGTGACCTTCAGAGAACCTGATCCTTTGCTCCCCAAACCTTAGCTTGCATCCCCCAAAGCAAGAATGTTTTCTTCTATAATCACATTGAAGTTATAAATTTCAGAAAATTTAAGTTTGTCTGATTTTGTCTTCAAGATTTGATTAAAGTTATGCATTTGGGGCAGAAATACTTCAAAAGTAATGTAGTATTTTTCTCAATTTAACACAACAAAGGCATCTGATATCAGTTTTTACTATTGCTTGCAGTGTTAATTTGATCACTTGGTTACGGAGATGTCTGGTAGATAACAGTACATATATTGTTATAAATATATTACTATAAGATGAAATAATATAATGTCTAAAGATTGAATGGAATAAAAATTCTGTACTGGAAAATTCCTTTATCTACAGATACAATCTTTATTATAAAACTTGAAAATGAGGATAAATAAATTAAAAATAATTATCCTTTGTTATGCTTCTCTAAATACACAGCTATTGTTAATATTTTGATATGCAGGTATATCTTCCAGGATTTCTTTTCCTTACAGTAATACAGATATATGTGTAGATTTTGACCCTTACAAAAATAAGATCACATTTTATGAAATCTGTTTTCTTAATCTCTATAGTGAATATTTTTCTGAGGTAATAATTAAGCTTCCCTGATACACCTTGATACTTTGTGATATTCATGTGTTCTACTTTTATCTTCAAAAGATAGGATATAACACACAAAAAGAAGGAAATCATATACATAATTTATGAGGCACACAGACACAAATTTATATTCTTCTTTGTTATTGTTTGTTTGGAATTACTTGTCCTCACACCTTTTTGGTCTTTCATTTGGGGTCTAATTGGATCTGCACCAAATATTTTTCTCTTCTTTGAAATGCCAGTTAGTCAAAAGAATGAGAAAGATGATAATGAAAGAAGAGAGGAAACATAGCATTAAAACACATTTTAACAGAAAAGAAAATATTTGCCTTCTTAATAACAAATGTCTTGGTCATGCTTGGTGTTGTCAGGAGGACCTGGTGGGTGGGGGGAAATAATGAGTGTCTTTTCTTACAGTGTGATGATATCTAGAGAATACCAGGAGCTTAGTGTCCAGCTTGTAACTTATTCAAAAAGCTAAAGAAAAGTATTAGTTTCAGAAAGATTTCACTATCAATAGAGTGCATAATTTGTAGAAAAATAACAAATCTTAACAGCTGCCAGAATGCCTTAGTAAGCTACTCAGTAATTTGACACCTGAGAGTCTGGCTAACAGGAAACAAGGACAAAAATGGAGTAAAACTACTCCAAATCAGAAAATAACTAGACTTTCAGGGAGGGTATAATCACAAGAGAGAGAAGGAGAGAATGCCAGCATGTTAGGAATATCGGTCCAGAAACACAGCATTTTTAAAGGGAAATTGACTCAGAAGAAAAACATCATAGTATTCAGGAAATCCATAAACTGTATCACTCACCCTAAAATCTTCAGAATGACTGAAGCTTCCTGTTACACGTAGTATGGGAGTTGAGACAATTTCACTGAATCTAAAAGGATGGAGGGCACCTGCGTACCTGGGTAGCATCTGATTCTTGATTTCAGCTCAGGCCATGATCTTGTGGTTGGTGAGATCAAGTCCAGCATCCAAATCTGTGCTAGTAGCTCTGAGCCTGCTGGGAATTCTCTCTGCTCCTCTCCTTCTTGCATGCACGTGTGCTCACTCTCTCTCCCAAAATATAAATAAACTTAAAAAAATATAAGAGCATGGAGTACCTTCGTTGATGCTTAGTTATACCTTAGGTATATGAGGGAAGCGGTGTTTGAGTACAAGTCTGAGTAAAGAGAAATGGGCTATTTTTCCTGCCAATTCTGTCACCAATTAGCTAGATGCTCATGGGAGAAAATCGTGCCCTTATCCTTTGAGTTTCTCACTACAAAATAGACATAATGCCACCTGATTCATCTAACCTATGGAATCAAATAAAGATCAAATGAGTACACTTAGAGGATCTAAAACCTCTTTAGAATGAAAAGCGTGTAGAGTTGACAGCCTCAGTTAGGAATCCATGGGTAGGTGTCAATGCCTCTGACCCTGGATTGTAATTATAGCCAACTGTATTTTGTTTTTATTCACACAATAGATGTCAAAACCTGCAAGCACAGAAAGAATTCATCTTGCTACTTCTCAGTCCTCATCTAACTTTTTGACACAGAAATCTGGGAAATCACCCAGATCTGCTTCCTTCCCCTCACATGTAGTCAATCACCATATATTACTTATTGCATCTGCCCAGTCATGTACTTCCCTCCATTTCCTTTGCCACACACTTTACCAAATGTTGTGACACCTTCACCTTGAAGAGTGCTACCGATCATGATGATGGTGTAGATACTAAGCAAAATGTCCACAATACACGTGCCAAGGAACATCCCACATGCTTTCCACATACCAATTCATTCTATCTTGACAATGACTCTGCTAGGTAAATGTGACGTTTTCTCCATTTTCCAGATGAGGAAACTGAAGCACAGAGGAGTTAAATAATTTTTCATAATTAGTGAAGCCAGGACTTAAGTCCAGCCAACATGGCATCAGACTCCATCTTCTTAAATACCTTTCTTTGCCCTTGTTATATTTTTTTCACACTAAGGCTAGACTATTATAATCATTTTCTCTTGCTATCAGGGTAAAATTCCAAATTCCTTAGTATGACACAAAAGTTATGATTCTAGCTCAGGCTTCTAACCTATTCCCTTGACTACCTACAACATATTTTACTTATATTAGACGTCTTTATTTCTCTGAACACCTCTCTGTGTTATCTTGCTTCAAATAGTCCACTGCACTTTCTTTTCCATCTACTGAGAGCACATTTTACTTGTATAAGATGGCTTTATTTCCCTGAACACCACTCTGTGTTATCTTGCCTCAAATAGTCCACTGTACTTTCTTTTCCATCTAGTGAGAACACATTCTTCACCAGTTTTTCTTGGCTAATTTCTTCTCATTCTTTAAGTACCTGTTGTGAGGTATTCTTCCTTTGAGACGTCTATTTCAACCCCATCTCAAGAAAATTCCAAGTATCCTGGTGAATTCCTATTGCCAGGAGACAATATTTTATTGTCTCTGTGTTCTGTGTTATAACTGTTTACTTTATGGTCTCTTCCAGTTGACTATAAGCTCCTTGAAGGCTAAAACCATTTGCTATGTAATTTTGTATCCTCATCGATTCTAGCATGTAGAATGCACTAAGATGAGAACATCTTATGACAATGTGAGGTCTTTATATGAACTTCAGGAGTTCAAATAATTTCCATGAAATTTAATGCTAAGTATTGTGAGCATATGGATGGGTGAGGGATCTGGAAAATAACTGCATTCTATGAATTACTAATGCACTAAAGTGTCTGTAGGTGAAATAAATCAGATGTCTTCCAGGAGTAGCTCTACAGCACCTGTCTCTTAGAAGAATCCCACAACTTCCCAATATTTTCCAGAGTCTCCTGTCCCCACAACACTGACAGGGTGGCACCTCTCTACCTCTTACATGACAAGCTGGACACACTTCTGGTTTCATGGTTCTATTTAGATTAAGGAATTGAGGGGTCTAATGAGGACACCCAAATCATAATATTCCTATATAAAATAATGGAATTATTTTAATCGATCAACTATTCTAATTAATGGAGAGCAATAATAGGTGAGATGTGACCATACAGTGATGAAATGGTTTTATATGCATGGTTGGTAGAATTTGCCTTTTTTCTCTATACTTGCAACTATACGTGGATTTTTAGATTTCAAAAGAGAATTGGTTAAAAGACATGCTTTTCAGTGGAATGTAATCTTTGATGATTCAGCAAGACCTCAGAACTTTCAAGCCAGTGCTAGAAGCATTCATCATCATTGCCATAGCTGTGCAATTAATAGAGATTTCCAGTTGAAGGGTCAGTTTTTACTCCTCTCACTTAGGTCTCAGATATGGTTGTCAAGAAAAGAAGAGAAAGGCGTTAAAAAAATTTAGTGGATGACTTCAAGGAGAATAAAGGAAATTTGTATTCATTGGCTGTGGTGGCTGAATTGTTTTTTGTTCTCTAACATGTATTAACCTTCCACCCTCCTTCAGTGGTCTCATAATGGATTCATTATTACTTTTTTAATGATAAAAGTGTTTGGACCAAGTGTTTCATTAAAAGGACAAGCCTGAGCGCATCGTGAGCACAAAGCTCAGCTCTATGAAGTAGAAAGTTAATGTTCACAAGGATTCTCATGTCCTTTGTATCCAACAGAAGGACAATAACACATTAGTAATTTTTCATCCTAATTGGGGTTGGGGGTGTGCAGAAAATAGAGGGAAAATAAGAGAAGTGAGGACTGCCCTTTCAAGGCAATCTGTGGGGATCTTGAAGCAAGCATTATGTTCAGTCTAGCATTAATCAGTCTTCTCAAACACCTTCTGATTAATTCTGCATAATAAGAGAAGTGTCAAAAAATTCAAAACTGGAAGCATTTGAATCAGAAACCTGGAGTTCACAAAGAACTCAAGCTGTCTTTAATAACTTAAGACCTTCCTTCCTAACTGCCTAATGGTCATCTCCAAAAGGCTATTAAATAGATCATGACAACAAAGGAAATTTATTGTTTTCTTCCTACATGTGATCCTCCTCTTTTCTACTTCATTTCACTCTAAGAGAAAAAATTAATCAACCCATCCTCTGAACTACTTCTGCACCTTGTTTATTGCACTGATGCCTTAATTACCACCTTTTACATGTAAACAATACACAGTACAGATTACATATTAGCCTCTCCCAAAAAGGTGAGCTGACTGAACCCTCGGAGAGCAGGGACTCTCATTCATTTTTGTAGCTACAGTATTTTGCATAGTACTGAGCCTTAGATAATAGTTAAAATAAGAATAGCTAAGATATGCTAAAACTTTTGTGCCAGACACCATTCTAAACAAGTTACATGTACTGATTTACCTATTCTGTATAATAGCCCCATGAAACAGGCAGAATTATTGTCTCAATTTTACAAGTGAAGAAACTGAAACACAGAAGGTTTAAGTAGCTTTTCTGGGACCATATAAATAGTAACGGAAAGAGCCATGATTCAAATCTGGGCAGTTAGCCCTCAGTCTCTATCTGTCTATCTATCTATCTATCTATCTATCTATCATCTATCTATCTATCTATCTATATCTCTATATCTCTATCCTTCACATAGGAGAACAAATAGCTAGGGAAATTACCACAGATTGGGTTACCAGTAATTGGTCCCACTAGCTAAAAGTCTCAGTAGCCCATCAATAGGGTTAGTTTTGTTTGGTGAAATTCTGATAAATGATCCTAACAATACCTATTTCACTTCCAATACTGGATCATTTCCCTGCATCTTACCTCACTATAGACACTGTAACATGGTCTTATATACCACAGTTGTTGAATAAACATATATCAAAGTAAATTTCACTTCTGGCAATATGGAAAATGTGATATCTCGAAAAATTATGTTTACAGAACCCATGGAAGTGCTGAAAATGTAAAAGCAAACACAAAGCAAACATTTAAACCCTAAGCTGAAACAAGGATTTAAGATAAATCTCCAGGAGTCTAAAACAAAGAAAAGGTAGGCAATCAGAATTTGTTTAAGAGTGCACTAAAGCTACAAGTGCTCCCAAAGCTATTTGCCAATTTTAGTAAATTTAAGTATTGGATTTTTACCAATTGCAAGAAGGATAAGAGACAGGGGCTTGGGCCCAAGAGAATGGAAGATTGAGGACTGAAATACCTACATGTAATTGGGACCCTTGAAAAACTAAAGCCTACATGAGATTTTGTTTATAAAACAAAAATTCAACCAACTGTATGAAAACATCCTTGTCTATCTCTGGATCCAAGACCACAGCCCTGCACTGGTGAACTGGATGTTTGAATTTATATTTTCTTTTTTTTTTTTTTTTATTTAAAAAAATTTTTTTAATGTTTTTTATTTATTTTTGGGACAGACAGAGACAGAGCATGAACGGGGGAGGGGCAGAGAGAGAGGGAGACACAGAATCAGAAACAGGCTCCAGGCTCCGAGCCATCAGCCCAGAGCCTGACGCCGGGCTCGAACTCACGGACCGCGAGATCGTGACCTGGCTGAAGTCGGACGCTTAACCGACTGCGCCACCCAGGCGCCCCTGAATTTATATTTTCTATTCAGTCTGGGAAACACAAAGTTGCAAAATTACAGTAAGTGGCCAGCAGATATACCAAGATACCCTGATCAGCAAACGAAAAGACAAATTATGGAGTTTAGACAAGTATAAGCTCCAGATCTGAAATTATGAAACATGAACAATAAATGACCAAAGGAATAAGGAGCAAAGATAGCCCCCTGGAGACATGATATATTAGGATTCTTGCATACAAATTAAAAATAAACGTGAATAAGCTTCTTAAAGGAATAAACCAGAGAATTGATAATATGACCAAAAAGTAAGATATTATCCACGAAGGACAGGCAGGTTTGAAGACTATCCATACATAAACTCTAGAGATGAAAAACATCTAATAAATAAAATTAAAAACTCTGTGGATAGGTTAAAGGACTAGTTGCTGTGGAAGTAGAAGTAGTGGGTGTCTTTAAAGATACAAAGAATGTATCGGAGAGAGAAGTGAAAAATAGGACAGAGAGGCAGAGAGACATGTTGGATAGACAGAGAAGACTGAATGTAAGTTTCAGAATAAGGAGAAGAAATCGAATGCAGAAGATAAAATATCTAAGGATGTACTGGCGAGACATTTCCACATTTGAAGCAAGTCAAGCAATCTTAGATTTAATAAGAACTACAGTCTTAGGAGAGCAAGTAAAAGGGAAAATATTACAAATAGGAGAAAACTGCACAACAACAAAGGATAAGAGAGGAGCTCAAGTTGCCCATGACTTAAGACTTATTAACTGTTAAAGATAAATAGTGGGAGCACCTGGCTGCCTCAGTTGGAAGAGCATGCGAATCTTGATCTTGGTCATGAGTTTGAGCCCATGTTGAGTATAGAGATTATTTTTAAAAATAAAATTAAAAAGATATTTTTTAAAAATCTTTTTTATCTGGATTGGGACTGACTTCTTAATAGATCAAAGGAAGTCAGCAGATGGTGGAATACAACATTCGCTATGTGGAAAGAAAATAATTATCAGCCCAAAGTACATAAACAGTAAGGCAGTTATTAAAAAAATGACAGTTAATTCTATTTTCAAGTAAAAATCTGAAGTTTACTAACAACTGTCCCTTATTAAACAAAGTAAAAAAGATAGCAGAAGGAAGAAAGAAATCCAGAAAAAAAAAAGTAGCTGAAATGCACAAAGGAACAGTGAGCAAGAAATTTTTAGCATGTGGGTGGATCTTTATAAATACTATCTCATACAAAATGGTATTGCCAAATTGGCAAAATACTCAAAATACTGATTAACAATAGCATGCAAGTCAGAAAGACACTGACTAGTTGAAGGTATTTGCATGATTCATGATGATGGGAAAGCTTTTAGTCAACTGCATACTCCACTAGTTCTACAACTTAAAACTAAAAGATTGATGATTGAAATAACAGAAATAACTTGTATAAATTCCCAACCAGGAGTGGAAAATACAGTACAACAATGAAACCTCAATGAAGTACCACCCCCACCAAAAAGGAGAAAATTTAATTAAGAGCAAAATAATCAAATGAAAAGAAAAAAATTAAAATAATTTCAAATATATGAGTAATTACAATAAATGTAAATGAATAAACTCTCATTAAAAACTCAATCTTATTAGGGCATCTCTGTGGCTCAGTCAGTTGAACAACCAACTTGATTTTAGCTCAGGTCATGATTTCGCAGTTTGTGGGTTCGGGCCCTGCATTGTGCTCCATGCTAATGGTATGGAGCCTGCTTGGCTGTCTCTTGGCTGTTCCCTGTCTCTCTCTCTCCCTGTGTCTCTCAAAATAAACTTAAAAGAAGGTCAATTTTATTTTTTAAAGTTTTAGCTATGTACTATATTATTATACTATACTACCACCAAGACATAAATACCACAGGGACCTTCAGATGAAGCATGTATTTTAGAAAGGAAAAAATTATTAGGAAGAAAGAAAGAGGATCATTACAGATAAGAGGTTGCCATGGACTGAATTGTGTGTTCCCCGAATCATATGTTGGAACTCTAGCCTCTAAGGTGATAGTATTAAGAGTTAGGAGTTAGGGCCTTTGGGAGCTGATGAGGTTCAGGTGATGTCATGTGGGTGGGGCCCTCATAACAGAGTTAGTGCCTTTGTAAAAAGAGACCCCAGAATGCTTGCTCACTCTGCCATGTGAGGACACAGAAAGAGTGGCCATCCACAAGGCAGAAACAGGGTCCTCATCAGAACCCAACCATGTTGTCCTCTAGAACTGTGAAAAATGAATTTCTGCTATTTAATCCACCAGTCTATGGTGTTTTGTCCTGGCAGCCCCTGTTGACTATATAGAGGTATACGATCTCAAGAAGATGAAAAGATTCCTTGTAGCATAGTTTCTATATAAACAAAATAAAATGTGTACAATACAAAATTACAGAAATTTAAAGGAGACTGATAAATTCACTACCTAATGGAATATATCTTTCAAGCAAAAAAAAAAAAAAGTTTGTGAGGATACAGAAAATCTGAAAAGAGCAATTAGTACTGGCAGTTTAATAAAGACACACAAGTAATGAGTGAGAACCCACTTTAATCAAGCACATAGGAGGAACAGTATACCAGATGGCTATGCTCTCACCATAATGCAAGTCCCACACTTATCAAAAAATCACAGATCATCTTACCCAAATTCATTGCTCTATATGTCATAACCATCAAAGAAAGTGTTTTTTTTAATAGGAAACAAAATCCTAAATGTATAAGGATTGGAAGAAAAAGAAAAGACTGCCATTATTCAAACATTCTGTTTTCTCAGAAAATAGCTAAGATAATTAACAAGGAAAACAGAAATAATTAGGGGATTTAGTAAATTTGCTAGATATGATGTATATGTTAAAAATCAATGTCATTTCTATACTCCATCAACAAAATGAAATGTAATTTTAGAAGATACCATTTAAAATAACTATATATATATCATATATGTAAGATATGTTTTATACATAATAAAGAATGAATTATCAAAAGAAGCATATAAACTTGATGGATAAAATGTCAGGGTTTTACTGAAATAAATTAAAGTAGGCCTAAATAAATAGAACAAAATGCCATGTCTAGGGATGGAAAGATGTCCTAAAGTTGCCAGCTTTCCTCAAATTAATGTAAAAAATTCAGTGTAAACCCAATTAAAATTCCAACACTATTTTTCTCAAACTTTCTGAAATCAACATATAAATTCTAAAATTTATGTAGAAAGGAAGATAATAAAAATAGTAAGCAAGACAGAAAAGGACTGCAGCAGAATGGACAGACAGAACACAAGGACTGACTGACTAGAAACACACAAGACTTTTATAACCCTTGTCATGTGGCAGAGCTGGCTACCTACCATGGAGAGATGGAAGATTCAATATAAGGAGATGGGGAGACTGTTTATAAATACGGCCAAACAAGAAACCGGATCCTTCATTTGCAAAATAAACTAACATGAATTTCATGTGAAGAATCAAACCTGACAATTTTAAAAACAAAATAAAGGAACATCGTTGTAATCTCAAGAGTGGATTTTTTAAAACAAATACAAATCCATAAAAGACCAAACAAATTTGGTCGTTTAAGAATAAAACTTTCTGTTTATCAAAATGCAGCATGAAATTGTGTGTGTGTGTGTGTGTGTGTGTAAAAGAGAGAGACAGAGAAGAGACTCAGAGAAAATATTGATTGCAATAATTGGGGTATCACACATAGTTGGCAAAGAATCTATATCTTGTGTATATTTTTAAAATCTATGAACAATAAGAGAAATACAAATTACCTTGTGGGCAACTGGGCAGAATTAACAGAAAATCAATTAAAATTTAAATCAATTTAAAACTTAAAATTTTTTTTTGATCCCTAAAGTAACCAGGGATGTGAATCTAAAGTCCAAAGAGATACAATGTCATACTCATCAGATGGGTAAAAATTAACTTAAATTGTCTGAAAATACCAAGGTTTGGTAAGGCTGTGAAGCAATGGAACTCTTACAGTTTGTGTAGTATACACTGGACAATCATTTTGCAGAAGAATTTTGTCTAAAAATATTAAAGTCAACAGTGAACACACCTTTTAGCAATCCAACTCTTGGACTATGCCAAAAATAAGTGTACAGAGGATTCAGAGGAATTATAAAGGGATCATTGCATGTATTTTTAAAACAGTAGATATGTCATAAATATCAATTAAGAGGGGAATAAATAAAGAATTTGTGACAATTTTGTAGAGTGACCTATATAGCAGTGACAAAAAAGGCACAGATTTATACCTACCTACCTACCGTGAATGAACCTCACAAATAAAATATCAAGAGAATAAAGCAAGTTTAAGGATATAGTTTGAAAACATACAAAAGGTAAAAGGTGTCTTTGAAAACCTGCAGTTAACATGATTATTCTCATTTTTCTTCATATTTTTAACAATATTCTTAAAGGTTAAATATTGAACCTCATCCTTTAAGGTTAGGGACAGCACAAGAATGTCTACTCATAGCACTTCTATTCAAAATGCATTCATAGGCCCTATAAAGCAATAAGGTGGGGGGAGGGAGAAAGGAAGAGAAAAAGAGATAAGGAGGGAGAGAATAAATAAGGAGGAAAGAGAAAAAGACTTAAGTAGGTATAAAAATTTGGAAATAAAAAGTGAAGGTTTCTTCATGATTTTATAGGTTACTAACACAAGAACTAATAGATTAATTTAGCAAGATCACAGGTTAAAAGATTAAAATACAAAATACTGATTCTGTTTCTACTACAAATAAACAACTAAAAAATGATATTTAAAACATCTTAGTTATTAGTAGTGTTAGAAAAAACCCCTAGGATACATTTAACAAAGGATGTGTAAGACATCTAGAACACACTAGAGATATGAACCATGTTTGTGATTGAAAAACTCTATATTTAGTTAAAATGTCAATTATCTTCCAAATTGATATATAAATACAATGCAAAATTCAATTTTAACAATAGAAATTGGAAAGCCATTTTTCAAAAATTATATGAAAATGGAAATGACCTCAAATAGCAAGACAATAATGAAGAAGATAAATAATATTAGAGGACTTACACTCTGTGATTTCAGGCTTATTCTAAAGCAAGAGTAATAAAGATCATGTGCTATTTGCAAAAGTATATACAAATAGATCCGCAGAAGTGAAAAGAGTCTAGAAATAAACCCACACATATGTCACAGGTTATTCTACGAAGGAAAAAAAAAAGGTGCCAAAGCAATTCAAGGAGAAAAAGAAATCATTTTCAATTAATGATGTTGGAAAAGCAAGATGCTCATTAGCACCTTTTAAAACACTTCATATTTATGAACTCATTTGAATTCTCACACAATCACATGAAGAAAATACTACTACAATTTCCATTTCTAGAGAGAAGAAACTGAGGCACAGAGGGGTTAAATAACTGGCAAAAGTCCCACCACTCACAACTAGCAGAGCCGGAATTAGAACAGAAACAATATGGAGAGTTCAAAGCAAGTAGTATGATAGGGGAAGTATTACTACAGAAAGTTGTGTTCATTCTGAAAAGATAAAAAGTGTTCACTTGGGAGACTATTTTCTTCCATGATTTTCTCTGGTTCCCTTTCCTCCTTTAGCCACCATCCCTGTCTTCACCGAACTTCAAGGTGCATATTTCATATTTCATTTGCAAATTCACATTGCAGCCTCTTGCTTGACCTTCAAAGCCAGCAAGACAGGCCAGAAGGAGTTCAGAGAGCTATTAACCAGCCAGGTCTTTAAATCTTGTGCCAGAAAACAAGCTTATAGGAGACATTTCCTAGCTCCTTTTTGATGCACACAGCTGGAACACACAAATTGAAATGTGCCAGGATTTGGTTAATTGGGGACACAACAGGTATAATTTAATTGTGTACTCAATTTTACAGCTTCTATTTTTAGAAGGCAAAAAAATAAATAAATATGAGCAAAGATGCAGAGTAAACATCCTGTGATAATTTTATCCTATCATTTAATTATGAGCCTTTCAGTACAGCTTTCTCTTTGTCAGCCTTGAAACCCTGAATTTCATTATGGCAGCAACAAGAGTTTTCTTTTCTTTTTAATTAAGTTTACTTTTCGATTTGGAGCTGATCACACTGACAGATGCTTTAATTCACTTGGAGGTCCACATTTCACTTTGCATTTATCTCCTTGCTTCTGAGAACTCGTACATAAGAAAATTGTCAAGGGATAGATGGGCCCTACAAAAATGCTTAGGAGAATACCAATGAATTAGATTTGATTGGAAAATATTTGCCTGCAGACCCCAGCCTCTCTTCCCCCATAGGCCAACAGTAGATTATCCTTAACAGGCTAACTCATCACTGTCACTGATTTTTTTCTAGTGCCATATATTATATTAGAATACCTATATACGTTTCCAGAAATCCTTATAACAACCCTGCCTAGTGGATATTAATGTTTCCATTTTACAGATGAGGACATGGAGGCTAATGAATACATAAGCTGCCCACCTAGTATGCAGCAGAAACAGTACGGAAACACAGGTCTGCCTGACTCTAAACCTGTCATGACCACTCCACACATAATATAGCCTGTTTTAGAAGAAGTAGAAATAAACTTATTGTACAACTAAGACAAGATAACTAATGAATACAGCAAATACAGGATTAAATCTGTTCCAACCTATGTTGAGCTTCCCAAAATTAATATGTAATCACCTTCACGCTAGGTAATTTCAGCATACCAAGTTAACAAGCGATTTTTAAATATGTCCTGTGGCATATCAAAATTGGTTATTTCCTACAAAGTAGAATTTCAGGGGTACAAACCTTATCTTATCCCTCCTTATCTTTGCAGAACTGATTCATTATAACAAGGAAGAAAGCCCTTCTTTCTACAATGACAGACATGTGCAAACAATTTGGGGAGAAGCAATGCAAATCATCTAACAACTGATCTCATAACCAGGTTTTAGCACAGGTGGTTGCGAGAGCAAAATAGCGCCCTCTCTTTTTGGAAGGAAGAAACCAAAATGTAGCATCCTGACACTTCATCCTCCACCTAAGAAGACTTTCAGATTTTTCTTTTACATTAAGGTAAACATCTCAAAGATAAGCACAGATTTATAATTTAGTGTCTCCAAATTCCACCATAAAAGTCCGTACAAAGAGTTAAAAGAACTTTGATATCTGATGGAAGGACACAGAGAGAATGTGCATATGTGTGCATGTGTGTGAGTGTGTGTGCATCTGTATATATGTACAGTCTTTTTTTAAATAGTTATTTATTTTGATACAGAGAGAGAGAGAGAGAGAGAGAGAGAGAGCATGAGCAGAGGAGGGGCAGAGAGAGATGGAGAGAGAGAATCCTAAGAAGGTTCACTGCTGTCAGCGCAGTACCTGATGCAGGGTTCAATCTCACGAATGGGGAGATCATGACCTAAGCCAAAATCAAGAGTCAGACACTTAACAATCTGAGCCACCCAAACTCTCCAAGTCTTTATTGAACCTTTGAAGTCAGTAAATGTCAACAATCTCACCTCTGTGGAGAGAAGTCTGCAGACTCCAGGTGTCTTTTCACTAGAATATGGCATCAACCCATCTGGTTCAATATCCATCTCCATTCTCCTTCTGTCTTTATCCACGTACATAGAGGCAAGATAACACCAATCACTGAGATGCTCCACAGGTCACCAAATGAGGAAAAACTAGATCCCTCACACCTTCTTTGCTGAAAGAATATACACATATACAGGGTGAGCCTCTATCTTAGAGAAAACATGCAAAGAAACATGATGAAATGCTTCTATCTGGTCCAGTCCATGATAGGTAGCATGAGAAATCTCTCCTTTCCATCCTACTACTAAGACATGTTTTTAAAATAACAAAATGTATAAAATAACATGTCCTGAGGATCCTCCCACAGTGTATCTCAGATTCCTTTCTTGCCCCACGAACAACACCTCTGTCTGTCTGTCTATCTTCTTGTCATTGAACCACACAGGTGTAACCCTACAGCATCTCCCCTTGGGGTACTGTGCCTCTCCTGCTTTTTGCCCACAGACTTTTCTGCCTTTATGTGCATTTCCTCCAAGAACCCCCTCAGATGTAATGACAAAGTTCGAAGTGGAAGGCCCAGGGTGCTAACAACCCATGCACTTACCCTTCACCAAAGGAAGATGGAAGCTAGTACATGAGTGCTCCCCTCTTCTATCCCTGTTGTTTTCTGACAGATGCAGTATTCATAGCTCTCCAGAAAGACCCCAGAGAAATAAAACCCCCATTGCTGACAGACCACAGTGATCAGTTCCACAATGTGTACTTGCAGCAACTTTCTCTCTTCTCCTGTTTCACATCCCAGTACCCCATTCCTGTGCTTTCTGGATCAAGTTCAAGCATGGAAACAAAGCACCAGCATGGAAATTGTCATGTTGGGCTCTGCTTTTTCTGGAAAACTAATCAAGGACACCTCTGATATTGGACATTTCATGAGTTCTCATTGATCATGTTTTTCAGTTTTGTTTTGTTTCGTTTTGAAAGTTGAAGTGAGTGTCTTTTACAATAAGATCCAGTGGTCATAACTGGCCAATTCTACTCTACTGAAAAGTTGGTGATTGCAACGACTTGAAGCTTCTGCCTCCTAACCTGAAGGTAATTGTAAACATTTAACAATTCCCAGTTGAACTTTGCCATATGTTTAATGCCTTTGAACTGATGCCAGAAGAAAGCTTTTCAAGGTGAATTTTCTCCTCTATGTGCACCTACATTTGCAACTCTAATATTGTGTTGCTGGGATTTTCTCTCCACTATAAATTTAAAAATGATGTAACCATATGCCCACCCAGGCTCCAAATGCACAACTTCACATTAGAAACTCAGATGTTTGGGTTGCATGTGTACACATTTTTCCTTGTGCCAGGCCATAGAATGCCCACTGGCAAACCCATCCCCTGGTGGCACCAGAGAAGTGATTAATATGTGTTATTTCTACAATTAGGATTTAATGTTCCCTTAAGTGATTTACTCTGTTAGTTCTGGATGAGTTACTTTTGTTTTTATACTTTCTCATTACTGATTTGTATTTTTGCCAGCCTCCTTTAAAGGAATGTAAAACAGAGCTGCCATACAGCAAATTATTGGTGGACATTATTCAAATAATATCGTGGTGTGTATATGTTAATTTACAGATGGGAGGACAAAGATTCATGAGGCAATTTTCATTGCATCACCAAAATATCCTTGAATATTTGCAAAACCAAATTCCTTTACTTAGCTAGAGAGCCCTCCCAAAGAAGAGGCTCCAACACTTGTGTGTATTCCCTTTGAGTTTTGTTGGGTACTTCTTGACTTTTTAAATGGTCCATTATGGCATATGCATAGGATACATTATTCCTAAAAGTAAAATGGGTACATTGTCACCTATTTCTTTATTGCTTCACCATGGAGATGAAAAGCTTGCCTAACTGAGAGGTTCAACATGTTGCCTCTGTCCTTGGAATCATCATTTCTAACGTAAAACTTTGCACTTGCATCATTATACTTTATAAAAATGAAAGAAATGGATTTTAATACAACTACCTTCTATAATAGATAGATAAAGAGTTTTTGCCAGCCTAGAAATGTGTGCCTTATCTATATTTACAGATTAACTTAAACAAGTCAATCCTTACTCTGCTTTGGAGGGTCACCAACTCTCTGCTCTTCAGAGTCTATAAAATAAAGGATAACTTGAGAAAAATATGCCAATCTGAAATTCAACACAAAATGATTCATAAATGTCATGGCTTTTCTTATCATCTGGCATTAGGTATTCCTGACTATACATGGCAGGGAATCCCAGGAGTTGTTATCATGTTCAAAAGTCCCAGGATAAGGTATGCCAAAATATTATTTATATAGAAATTCACTAATGGCTGTGATGTGAAGATGGATCTTCTAGTTATTGATCTATGTGCTTTATCTCAAGGCAATTGCCACCATATTGGACTAGTAGACAAGAATAAACAGTATGGATAAGATAGACTGTTACCTAGAAATACAATTTTAACAATAGGACTTGCTTCAAGCCGGAAGTTCCTATGACACTGTACAAAGAAGGCAAGGAGAACCTAAACTCTTAAACAGAACCAGCATCCATACCCAGAGGATTAAGATCTGGTATACAACAGCAGGAGACTTTAGGAAGAGCTTCTATAAAGTGGTCATGTTCAATGTCAGTGTCATGTCAGGCTAGTGTTTCCCATATAAAATGACAGGAAAAGAATCCAGTTTATACAAGAACTGTACATGCAAAAGCCAAGTACAATGTCTAGATCTTAGCCAATTGAGTCAAAAAATGTTCCAAATCTAGAGATAGATAAGAGTTTAATCAGAAAACCAGGAGAGAAGTCAAGTAACAGCAAAAGAGTAGGGCCATCAGAAGACTGAAGCTTGCTGCATAGACACATCAGAACGCAACAAGAAGGTAAAACAATCAGGTTCAGAGCCCACATATACATTGGTCCAACTTTTCTCAAACACTGTCACCCTTTGCAAGTAATATCAGGAAATCAACTTGGGACTGAGTTTGCTTGGGAGAATCTTTCCATGAGCTTTAGAGGTGAGTTTATAAAGAAGTCAATAAAATTTAAGCTTCAATTGCATGAGCTACTTCCAAGGCCCTATACATATTTTTTAATGTATATTTTTTTTTCATAAAAAGTCCCTAAATAAACTTCAGGCCTTGCAAAACCTTGATCCACCTCTGCTGAGACCTTATGTAAAGCTTGAGTCTGCAGTTTTCAGGATTATCAGACCATTCATGACCCTCCATGAGATCGATTTTGCACATAAGACTTTCATATGGAAGGCTTAACTTTTACAGCATACAGGGACTCTAAAGCCTGACAGGAGAAGAGATGGTTTATAGTACTCATAATCATAGCCCTAGATATTTAATCGCAGTTGGTCAATCCAACATAAAGAAGTTATGAAGACATTTGCAAGGTATTTTCCAAATGAGAGACACTTTTTATTTATTTATTTTTCGTTTTAATTTTTTTTTAAGTTTATTTATTTTTGAGACAGAGAGAGACAGAGCATGAACGGGGGAGGGTCAGAGAGAGAGGGAGACACAGAATCAGAAGCAGGCTCCAGGCTCTGAGCCATCAGCCCAGAGCCCGACGCGGGGCTCAAACTCACGGACTGCGAGATCGTGACCTGAGCCGAAGTCGGACGCTTAACCAACTGAACCACCCAGGCGCCCCGAAAGACACTTTTTAAAAGGAAGACAGTGCAATGTTATATGTAAATCGGTGTTGAAATGAGTCACTCAAAGCCTAAAAAGTAACCAACTGCTATAACTTAAAACAAGGTAAATATTCCTCAACATCCCATCAAGTACACTGCCCTAGAACTGTTGCATATGCCTTAAAGATTTAGTCAAGTGTGTCAATCCTACTAAAGACTAATAGGCACATAATATGATGGAGTAAACATAGATTGACAAATTATCTGTCCTTACTATCCAATGGGGTGATCAGTAAAAAACAAGAAGAAAGCAAAACAGTAAAAGTATTAACAAAAGCAAAAAACTCATTAGCAGCAACAAGAAAGGAAGTTAGATATAACCCCATACTATCATTTTTAAAAGTTGTAACCAAAGGGGGTGCCTGGGTGGCTCAGTTGGTTGAATGTCAGACTTCAGCTCAGGTCATGATCTCACAGTTCCTGGGTTCAAGCCCTGTGTCAGGCTCTGGGCTGACAGCTCAGAGCCTGGAGTCTGCTTCAGATTCTGTGTCTCCCTCTCTCTATGCCCCTCCCCCACTCATTCTCTCTCTCTCCCTCTCTCTCTCTCTGCTACTCAAAAATAAAGAAACGTGATTAAAAAAGAATTAAATAAAAAGTTGTAACCAAAGAAAGAAGATTCCAGAATGACTCTGGGAAGACTGGAGATTCTCTCCTTCCCTCCCAAAACCTCCCAGAAGCAGAATAAGGAAAGAAACTGATATGACAAAAACACACTGGGAAACTGCATTAATATCCCTCAATCCAGGAAAAAAAATGGACTAAACTGGTAAGTAGAATTACAGGTAAATTATCAGTGAAACCCTTGAAAATAGACGTCTCTGTAATCTCAATCCTGTCAGAAAAACATTATCCCGTCTCAGGGAAAGAAGAGCAAGAACATCCAAGAAGAAAGGTGCATACAGCCCAGTTGAGCTCTCCTGGGCTCTTACCCTATCACGTTATAGAGGAGCAAATAGAGCCCAAGGAAACAATCTCCAAGTTATAATGTAGAGTGGAAGGAAAACAAGCTTGGACAGAGTGTGAAGAGATGTCGCCAATCCTGTATGTATCAAAGTAAATATTGCCTGAAAGAACATTATTGTCTAAAAGTATGAGCTAAAGAACCAAAAGAAACACATACCAATTATGCAAAAGCACTATAGAGGAAGGAAGGAAGGGAGAGAGGAAGGAAGGAAGGAGAGAGGGTGGGAACAGAGGGAGGGAGGAAGGAAGGGAGGGGAGAAGAAAGGAAAAAAGAAAGAACAGAACATAAGACACAAAAGACACAGGTAAAGAACCTCTGGAAGAGAAAATGTGATGAAGAATACACATAAAATTTACCTTGAGTAAGTTACCAGGGAAAATAACTTAGAATATAATTCAGTAAAATGTGATCTTAAAGACAAAAATGATAAAACCATCCCCCAAAAAAGAAAGATTTCAGAGATAAGGGTTCAAACTGAGGGTGCAAGTGACATAAATATTGAGCTAACACATACATGAGAAATAACAAGAAACAGAGAAGACATCTGAAAAATTGAATTTCTGATATAGGTGAAAGTCTTGAGATAATCATGGTAGATGCAATGGGAAAAAGACAGCAATTACTGCAATTAGAGGAAGATAATATAAACAGACAGTAAAGATGACCCAACTTGTATGTGGTAATTTTCCTGAAGGGAAGCCAACAGATAAAACAGAAAAATTATTTAAATATGTAATAGCAGAAAATTTCCGGTCACTTAAATATCCGGTTGAAATGACTTAATGTCAAGAACAATGAAAGAAGTTTTATGTATATTAATGCAAAATAAGGAGATGACAGTAATTTTGAGTAAGTATAAGGAAAATGAATGCAAGAGGTGTAGAAAAAAATGAATACAGGCAAAATTTGTTTTGAAAGTAATGGTCCCATAAAATGTTGGAGAAATGCCAATAAAGTTCCAAAGAAAAGGAACTTTACTAAGGAGACAGGAGTAATGGTCTTAGGCCAGTAGTTCTCAAAGAGTGGTCCATGGTCTTCTTGAAGGATCCCCAAAACTATTTCAGGGCGTCCTCAAGGCCCAAATCCTTTGTGTAATAGTACTGAGACAGGATTTTTCTCCCTGTCTCTGATGGTGCAAATTATGACATTTGTTTACAGATAGAAAATAGTGTGGGGGGGTCTACTTTAAAAAAGAAGAAGGAGGAGGCAGAAGAGGAGAAGAAGAAGAAGGATATGAAGAGGAAAAAGAGGAGGATGAAGTAGATGGGAGGAGAAGGAGAATGATCTAGATAGAGTTTCTGGAGACAATTGCAACATTAAAGAAAATAAATAAAACAGAGATATGGGGGGAAGGGAGGGGTTGGTATGACTGCCATAGAGGGGATGAAATTCTCCTATCCTCCAATGGATATTCTGAATACTGGATGAGGAGAGGATAAAAAAGAAGGAAAGAAGCAGAGACAGGAAGAGATGAAGGGAACGGACTATAAGGTAACCTGCCCTCCATTTTATAGTTACTTGAATCCAGATCCCACTGTCCTCAGAGACCTCTTTTGATCACATTTGCACCAGTTTATAGCATATTACATTTTCTACCCATCAGCACTAAAGTTTCTAAATTTCACTTTTGGATCCAATACTTACGTGGTAAATTCATGGTATTTCTTTTATTCTGACAAGCCCACTGATGTTATTCTACCTAACGCTGAAACTCTAATTATCTTTATGTATAGTTGGGATGTCAGAAAATCAGGAATGCAAAGCAAATTTTTCAAGTCACACAGCTAGTATGTAAGGAAAACCTTTTGAACACAGATATGTATGGCTCCAAAAACTCACACCCTACAAATGATCTTCTTTTAATAAAAGAGGTGAATGTTTTCACAATCACATCTATTTTCTTGATGTAATCATCCTTATCCTCACATGATTTGAAGATTTCCTTTATTTGAATAAGTCTATAACTTTAATTCCATTGACCTATGGATACAGCTGGACTCTTGTGTTCAGTGGCAAAATCAAAACCTCCCTGTGAATCAAGAGAAGAAATACAAAATGCTTATTCATGGTGCTATTTGCCTCTGCTAATTCTACATTGGACATTTTAATTTAGAAGAACCTCTTGATTCGCTTCTTCAGATAATCAAATTAAGTTGTGTGAATTTTCATATATATATTTTCACACTTGCATATTTTGCATTCTTTGTGGAAGAGGTGCCTGACATTCAAACCATTCAGAAGTCAACAGTATCCATCCACAGTCAATGTCTTATTTCATTTTCAAAATATTGTTATTTCAGAAAGTATTTATCATGTAAATTTTGTATTTTGTATATTGGTCCATCCTAGAATTATTTCCATGAATTCTCTAAATAATAAAAACTAATTTTTTCAATTGAAAATTAATTCTAGAATTGAAAATCATATCCACAATTGTACTATATACCCAGTTAACTGGCATAATCTGTCATCATTTCTTTCAAGATAAATAATTAAGAAAACTTAACTAAGATTCCATATTGATTTTTTCAGGATTCTTTAAGGGGATTTTTTTTTCTTTTTCCTTTTTGATAGACACAAACATGTTTACTAAATGAGATGCATCTTTTAAAAATACAAAAGTGAAGTCTATATGAAGTTGAACATTCAATTAGTCAGAATTTATTCTGATTTCTACCAAACCACACAAAATCTATTGAAGTTAATTAGGGTAGTCTAAATGGACATTCCAGAGTATTTATGATTCCATTGCAAGATCTCTACTTTCTACTTTCAGAAGGAAGTGGGGAGGGATCAGGATGAGGGTGTCACATAAGCTAATTTTCAATATGTCTCAAGTCTTGTTCAGTCTAGGAAAAACACTGCCAAGGGTTATTGTTTAAGTACCATTTAAGTACTGTTTAAGTTTATTTTTCCTCTATCTCTCACGTCACGTTGCCCAGGCATTCAGGTGGGGTAGGCTGTTTATCCCTCAATTGATGATGCCTGGCTCCTCACCTCCCACTTGAATAGACATCTCCTCAAAGAGTTACCAAGTCCATCTTGAAGTTCTGTGGCAAAGTCATAGTTTTGTAGGAGTTAATTAAAATAAAAGACTTCATTATTCCAAACAGTGGACCTTTATCTACTGTAGCTCATTCTAAGGAACCTGTGACTAAGTCTCATCACCATTCTGCCCCAATGTTTTCAAGAAAACAACCAAAATGAAAAGATCATGCAGACCTCTCAGAACTCCCTTCATCACATTGACAGAAGAGATGGGCCAGTCGGCTTTTATAAGTTTCTAATTATTCAAGATGTCACTCCATATTTGCCAACCAGATACTCCTATCGGCTTATTAATGGAGTAATTTCTAAAAACTTGTCTTTAGATTTATGAAGTAGCCAAAGACTTGAGGAAAATTGAATCATATTCTTAATGTTCATTTACCTGTATCTACTCACCTCACCTTTTCCAGCACACGATTTAGTAGTTTCTAAAAATTGAATCACCACTGTCTTACCCTCAAATGTCTAGAGTATCAGTGGGCTATAGTGGTGTCTCCATAGCGGAGTTATTTCTATGGAGTTATTTCTCCACCAAGAGAACTAGAGAACAGAAAAAAAAAAATCACAAGTTCTTACCTAAAGCCATCCAGCATAAAGATTTTCTCAAAATGTTCCGGGAATTCATGAAAACTGACAGATAAGAGAAACAATGACTTTTTGGGTGTGGGCTACAATAGTTTAAGAGAGGTGTGTTAGCCGTGTACATAGTGAGAAACATGATGTACTCAGATTAGGATAATTCGAGGTAGGTTTAATAAGGCACTATTTACAATAGCGTGAGCAGAATTGGGCAGTGATGTTCACCAAAGGATTCAACAACCCAAAGCAACCCTACAGGAATGAGCCTAGGGGAATATGTATCCTAGCCTCACTCTCTTTTTTTCTCTGATTGGCTGACTGTCCATTGTTTGAGTAGACCAGAAACTGGAAGACAAGGGAATCCTACTGATGTATCCACCCAGTGAGGCTTCCAGAGAAAAATGGAGGGCTAGAAGTCTGGAGGGTGGATATGGAGAGGTTAAAAAATGTGATTTCACTAGTAGAACCTACAGGCAACCTTACAAATGGACAGTTTTTGATTGAGCAAGAAGTGAAAAAGATGTGTGAGATTAATATCTGGTCTCAGTCCTTTGGAGTTCCTGCCATTACCTGTGTTTGGGGTAGAGTTATTCTCAGATAATAGTGTAATAATAAATCACTGTATCGACAAACACTTGTTCAATTCCTCTATTATTTAGTAAGACCCTATTGAAGAAATCCAGATAGGCATTTGGAAGTTAGCTTGGTGCTGTCTCCAGCCAAGAACAAAACGCAGGGGTCAGAACAAGACTGATTATGTTCTTTTATTTTTTAAATATTTTTTAATGTTTATTTTTTAGAGAGAGAGAGACAGACAGAATGTGAGCGGGGGAGCGGCAAAAAGAGAGGGAGACACAGAATCCGAAGCAGGCTCCATGCTCTGAGCTCCGAGCTTCCAGCACAGAGCCCAATGCAGGGCTTGAACTCACAAACTGCAAGATCATGACCTGAGCTGAAGTCAGACGCTTAACTGACTGAGCCACCCAGGTGCCCCCTGACAAGACAGGGTGAAATGCAGAGTGATTAGGGCCCAGGTCTAGGTCAAAACAGGGTCAAAAAGATGTCAGTGATGACAGGTCTATATGTAAATGTTTACTTGCACATCTATAATATGTATACTTTAGATATATTAAGTATTTTGTCATTGTGTTTCTTTAATATTTCCTTATGTAATTTAAATGGAAGAGCTTGGTTTCGTTAAGAAATAAGTTATCACACCTCACACATATTTAGTCACATCCATTACATTTTTAAGCCTGTGTATGCATGTGCTTTTTTGTCCTTTTGGATATCAAATTGATGTAATTAACACTTGGGCTCTTTTTGGACTTTAAGCTCATGGAAGACAAAACCATAGAAAATGCATCATATCTAGCAGTTCTGTACTTTCTGCATTGAGCTACGTCTCATAGCCGCACAATAAATTTCTACAGATTGATTCGTTTACTGAAACTCTCAGTACACATTTAACGTATCCTGCCTATTCTGGTTCCCAAATCCATCACTTACTTGATCTCTGACTTCTATTTGAGATGGGTGAGACAAAGTGTAGAAACCTGTTTATTTTTACTCTAAATACAGTTCATAGGAAATGAAAAGATCAGAGTAAATGTTCTGAATACAAAACAAATTCCCAGAGATTTAATAACCAGATTTTGTGTTGTTGTTGTTTGTATTGTTAAAGGAATATATGCAGGTACAACAAATCAAACTCTGAAAGAAATGAAAAAATCCTACATTCGAAAGGTGTTTTTCTCTTGGAGAAAACCTTCTCTAGAGTAGGTTCCAGTTTTGTATTTTTCAATGATTAACTGTCTTACATTGGGAAAATCATTCAACAAATGTGAGACTCAGTTTTTCTGATACTAATTCAGGGGAGTAAATGGATGGGTCAGTTGATGAGCTTTAATGATGTTTTCAACTCTACAGTTGTACTTGTAGCATAAAAAAAAACAAATTGAATGACAATAAGAGAAATGCATGCCTGCAAAAATAAAAGGGTGCCAAAAAGGCATTAAAGGATAGCAAAAATTACTTTATCACCAAATGTTGATAATGATAGGATGCCATCTGGAGTCCTAGAATAAGAAGGCAGTAATGGTGAGAGCTTAGGAAATAACTGCCTAAGGGAGTGAATGAATAAGATCCTTCCTGATGGACATCAAAAATCAAGCAATGAAAAAAAGCACTGAGTGATGGACGAGCGTGAAATTAAACCAAAGGTGATGCTGGAGGAGATGAATAATGATGTGAATTTCTTCAGTTTGTGTCAGCTAAATGTCAGGGCATCATTGCTAAATAGGTAGTGCAAGCATGGCATTTGGAGCCCATGGACTGCTCTGGAAAACAGGCCTGCTGTGGCACCACCCCATTAATTCAGAAAGGGTTACTATGAGGAAGTGTAAGTTTCTGTAATCACAATCAAAGTATGCTCTTTTCTTGGGAGCAGGGAGATAAAGAATGGAATGGGGGGAGAGCTTTAAGAAACCTAACTTTGTTGAGGAAAAAGCTTCACTTTTGAGAGAGAGAGAAAGATGCAATTCCATAAACACCTCCAAATCTGTTTGATTTACTCAGGGATCAGAGTTTTAGACAAAGAAACAGATCAACAACCAAGATACGGAGAGATTTAGTATGGTTTTCTAAGAATCTGTGGAGGGTATCTAGCTTCAGAGTCTATAACAAGTCCCCCAAAATGTCCTTTCTTTTCCCACCCCCTCCTACCACATTACTATTTTGTTCTACAAATTAAAATCCAGGAAAACATTTCTCCTCTCTCCCTCTCTGTTCTTTAGCTACCTGACTCAGAGTAACCTTTCTTAGGCATGAAAGGATATCTTCCATTTAGGAGGTGGGGAAGAAGGAACATTTCAGGGTTCTCTTTGATGGGTTGGTAGAGGATGGAGGATGAAGTCTGTGAACACTGGCCCTTTAACCATTAGATTATGAGTGGCCCCAGCAGGAAACATATGTTAACCTAAATGGTTCAAATGAAGAGATGCTAATGAAATGACTAGACACTAGATACAGAATTGTGAGTAGGTTCAAGGGAAAAATAATGGATGGGACATCCAGTGACCAGCAGTTACCATTCCTTATGCAGTAGCACAATGGGAGGAAATCGTTTGACTGGAGAGCAGGGGTGGTTGGAGTGGGGACTGCCCAGCAGGAGCTATAATCAAGAAAAGACCTAGCCACTGGTAGGCACCCAGAATCCATACACACAACAGTGTGGAGGAAAGAGTCTCAACTTCTTCCGCTGCTCACTGCTCTGCCCATGCTTCTCAGTAGCCAACTGGCAAGACAGCCTGGGTAACACAGTGGGCAGAGGTCAGCTTCCCAGGGCACAGAGCAGGGACAGCGGAGTAAGGAATCAGTGGAGGTGCAAACAAACAGAATTTTTCACACAAACATTTCCCTTCTCACAGTAACATTTTTACTTGGCCAGAAATGGTTTCTTCAGTAATGACCAATGTTATTCTGTGTAGTAGAATCCCTTGTTGTTGCTGTTTTCTCTTTTATTGCCCTTCCTAGACAATACCTGGGCCCAGAGCTCCAACTGATCTTGAAAATGAACAGCACAGGAATTCTTCTGAAGGAAAATACAGAGGGCACTGTATATGCACTCTGGACTATGAACAACATCTCTGATGGTGACCACCCCCTTGCTCCCAGCAGCTGCTGGCTCCTGGTTAAGTGATAGAATTACTGCAGCCAGAGTCCTGATAAGCCCCCCTGGTATAGGATATATCTGCTTTTTTATAAGATTTCATCTTAGAACTCTACTTTGTTGCAGTGGGAGTTTTGTATGGCCCTGAATCAACTCCTTTGTCTTCTAGTATTTAGGGGGACAGAGCTTTGTGCTCAGACTGTGGAATTTCCATCAAGGATCAAGAGGAGCTCAAGGGTGTTCAGAGCTCCCAGGGACCCCCAGCTCTGGGCTATACTACCTATTCTCACTTTCATCTTACTATATGTGTGCTAAGATTTGAGGGTGCTGGCCTGGGTACCCCAACAATTATTCATAGTAAGATTTCTGTAGAAAAAGATGAATTCTTAGCTCAGGCCAAATGGCACATAAATGATGTTTTTGTTTTGGTATCACCTCCAGCTGGATGTAATGTTGGCTATCACATGTTCTAAAATAAATAGGGTGAAATAGAAATAATCTGAAATAGCAAAGAAATGAGGGAAAACGTTTAGCCTTCTTTAACCTGTTTTACTTGCCGAACCTGATTTTAAAAACCTCAAAGTGGGCTCAAATTCACTAAAATCTTATTCCTGAAAAGCATGGATTTTACTTAAAGATTCAATTTGAATTTTAAAAATGCCTCTTGTTTTACTGTATCAAATATCCTGCTTTTTTTACGGATAAAGAACCAACTATGTTCTATCACTTGGAAGATCCCTCTGAAATACCAGAAGCAGCAGCAATTCTGTCCTAGTTCTTATGTTCCAACAGCAGATGTTCTCCTTAGCTTCAGCTACTTTGAATGGATATTGTGTGAATTCTCTCTAGGAATGTCCATCAGCTTTCCACGCAGCTACATCTTCCAAAAAATTTTAAAGATCTTTCCTCTTTGTTTTGGTTTTTCTTGTTTTTAAACCTTGGTAATCTGATCCTTCATGAAACTCTCACCCACATTGGCTTTCTTCATCAGTCTTCAACATCTACTTCTAGTGTCCCTTGCTAGCCCCCTTCTCCTCCCACTGAGCCCTCATGTGGACCCCTCCTAAAGCTCGCTTCTTTTTCCCCTTCTCCTCTCTTTCATTCCTGCACACATACCATTAACTCCCCAGACCTTTGCTTGTTTCCTAGACCCTAGTCTTTCCTCTGTGATCCAGCACTGCCTTTCCAACATTCTGAGAGTGTCTTCTAAGGCACCATAAACTAAGTGGCTTAAAAATGCAAATTTATTTTGTTACAGTTTTGGAGGCCAGAAGTCTGGTATCAGTGTCACTGGGTCAAAATTATCCCCAGAGACACTATGGAAAAATCCACCATCTTGTCTTTCCCAGCATCTAGAGCTGCATGTCTTGTATCTAGGGACCCAGATTTGAGCTCATGGCCCCTTCTTCCATCTTCATGGCCCACAGAGAGCATGTGTAAATCTCTCTGTTAAGCTGGTCTCACTACCTTCTTTCCTGTGTGTGCTCCTTCTCCTGCCTCTGTCTTATAAGGACACATAAAAGCCCATCTCAATCATCCTCCCCATCTCAGTATTTTTAACTTAACAACATCCATAAATAACTTTTTTTATTTTTTACCATACCAGGTAATATTTATAGGTTCTAGGAATTAGTATGTGGATATCTTTTCTTTTTTTTAAAATGAAATATAGTTGATGTATAATATTATATCAGTTTCAGATGTACTATTCTGTTCATCATCATAAGCTTAGTTACCATCTGCCACCATGCAATATTATTTCAATAATA
Organism: Neofelis nebulosa; assembly: GCF_028018385.1. Taxonomy (NCBI): domain Eukaryota; kingdom Metazoa; phylum Chordata; class Mammalia; order Carnivora; family Felidae; genus Neofelis; species Neofelis nebulosa. Next base: position 87,789,610 of record NC_080790.1, read on the forward strand.
TTGCCTATATTCCCTAAGCAGTATTTTACTTTCCTATAACATATTTGTTTTTATAAAGTGAAGTCTGTATGTCTTAATCCCCCTCATTTATTTCACCCATCCCTTTTCCACCCTTCCTTCAGACAACCATCAGTTTGTCCTCTGTATTTATTCCTATTTTGCTTTGTTTGTTTATGTTTCTAGATTCCACATATAAGTAAATCATACAGTATTTGTCTTTCTAGACCTGACTCATTTTACTTAGCTTAATATCTTCTAGATCCATCCATGTTACATATGACAAAAATTTCATTCTTTTTCATGGCTCTGTAATATTCCACTATTCCAATATTCTGTAATATTACAATATTACAATATTACAGAGCCATGAAAAAAGAATGAAATATATATATGCCACATCTTTATCTATTCCTCTATCAATGGACACTTAGGTTGCTTCCATATTGTCGCTACTGTAAATAATGTTGCAGTGAACATGGGGGTGCATGTATCTTTCAAATTAGTGCTTATGTTTTCTTTGGATAAACACCCAGAAGTGGAATTGTTGGATTTTATGGTAGTTTTATTCCTAATTTTTTGAGGAAACTCCATACTGTTTTCCATACTTGCTGCAACAATCTACATCCCACCAACGCTATGCATGGGTTTACTTTTCTCAATATCCTCACCAACATTTACTATTTTTTTCTTTTTGGTATTAGCTATTCTGAAAGGTGGTACCTCATTGTAGTTCTGATTTGCACTTCCTTGGTGGTTGGTAATGTTGAGAAACCTTTCATTTGCCTATTGACCTTCTGTGTTCTTTAGAGAAATGCCTGTTCATATGCTTTGCCCATTTTAAAATTAGGTTATTATTATTATTATTATTATTTTGTCATTGAGTTGTATGAGTTCTTTCTATATTTTGGATATTAACCCTATATCAGATATATGATTTTTTTCATTCTTTTTTTAAAGTTTATTTATTTATTTGGGGGTAGAGGAGCAGAGAGAGAGAGAGAGAGAATCCCAAGCAGGCTCTGCACTGTCAGAACAGAGCCTGATGTGGGGCTTGATTTCACAACCCATGAGAATATGACCTGAGCCAAGATCAAGAGTCAGATGCTTAACTGACCAAGCAAAAGGTGCCCCATAAAATATATGATTTGCAAAAATTTTCTGTCATTCTGTAGATTCCCTTTTCATTTTGTTGATGTTTTCCCTTGCTCTGCAAAAGCTTTTGGTTTAATGTTGTCTCACTTATTTATTTTTGCTTTTCTTTACCTTGCCTGAGGAGACAGATCCAAAGAAAAAATATATCGCTCAGACCAATGTCAAAGAGTTTACCGCCTTCTTCATTGTGGATGCCACTACTAGAAAAAAAAATGCTCCTATATCACCATGTCAGTCATGGCACAAAACAAACCTTCCAGAGCAACCTAACTGCTTTTAGCCTCAGTTTCCCTTAGTCTGCCAAATAAGGCTCAACTTTCCTTGTCTAGTATGCAACCATCCCATCCTGTCCTTTTAGTTTGTTATAAACCTACCTTTCTAGTTAAACCCTATAATCCAACCAAAGTGAAATTATATTTTTCAATTCTCACCCATCTGAAATAACCCACTTCTCATGCTCCTCTTTCTTGAAATCTCCCCTGATTAAGCAAAGAATGTGTTCTCCTCCTTCTGAACAACCTAGTTCTTATTGACACATTTCTCATACTGCTTTGCACTACAGTTATTTGTGTTGATTTCTTTTCTTCTCTTATGTGATCTCAAGTTCTGTGGAAAATTATATAATATTCTTCTAACTTCCACTGACTGTAGAATGTTGGCTTACATGTAGTAAATGTTTATTGAAACACTTATTAACTAAACCAGTGAATTAAAAAATGACTGGTTTCCCCTTTTGCCTCTTTCTAGCTAAATCTTAGGATTGTGTTTACTACTTTGGCTACCTTGGTCCCAAGTAATATCAATAAGGTTAAGTAATGCTATGCTTAGAATTTCTTTGAATATGGTCTTGAGCTCTTTAAGAAAGCTCAAAAACAAGAGTGAGGACATTTAAAGCTACGTACCTTCACTTATTAAGATTTGGGGAACTTCATTTTATTGAGATTTTCTGCCTTGTTTTAATATTGCATCATTCCCAAGAAACAGTTCCTTGCTAAATTGGGACATGCAAAAATTGCTTTTCAATTCGATTAACTTCAGCACACCTATCAATGGTGATTATAGTCACTTATGTGTGATGACACAGATATTGCATAGCTGTTCTTTATAAATGAAAGCATATGACCAGAAAAGGGGCCATTACACAAGAATTATATTCTATGCTTCATGTTAAAATCCAAAATCAAATTACAGTTTAATTGACTATTTTATAGTAATTACAGCATTTTTAAAAAGGAGTGACATTAAAATTTGGAGAAAAAAGTGATATGGAAGATTGATAAACCCAATATGTGATGTAGGGGAAGAAAGAGAGGGAGAAAAATGTCTCTCTCTTCCCTTTGAACTCAGAAGTGACAAAAGCAACAATTATATTTGAGTATGATTCCCCTAGTCCCCTGTTGCCTCTCATAGTAAGACAATTAGTGATTTTACATGGAATTTGGAACAAGTTATGTCTGTTCTACATAAATTTAGATGGGTATAGTGCTTTGTGCAGAGTAAATAACAATGAAATTTGCCTTGTGGAATAGCCTAGACTTGTGCTGATGCAATAGCTATTAGCTACATGTGACTGTGGGACACCTGAAATGTGACCAGTCCAAGTTGGGATCTGCTGTAAATATAAAATTCACACTGGATTTTGCAGATATTGTATGGAAAACAAAATAAAAAATATCTCATTAATTTGTTTTTATTATTACTTTTGAAATTATATTTTAGATATATTGGGTCAAATAAAATACATTATTAAATTAATTTTACCTGCTTTGCTTCTAACATGGATCACATTATATTTCTGTTGGACACTTGGCATGGACCATGCTCTCTTCATTTAAATAATTCACAACTTACAATTCTTGGTCTTGTTAAATTATGAATTCATGAAGCGCCTCAAAAACTTATTGGAATGGCCCCAAATAAACATCACAATATGAGAATTAGATATCAGTACTCGAGTAAAGTAAAACATAATTTTTTGCATATAACTGCACTCATTAAGAGCATTACTCAGATTACATAACTTAACCTTAACATCATATCCACACAATGTCACTAGTCAGGTATTTTCATCCCCAATAAGCAGATGAGAACACTGAGGCTTAGTGAGGAATACTGACAGAGGGTCACACAATAAATGGCAAAGCTGGGATCCAAATCCAATCTTTGTCTTCTAATTTTCTGTTTCTGATTTCTTGCAACTAAACCAAATTTAGTCACATGTTGTATTAGTCAAGAATCTCCAGAAAAACAGAACCAGTGGAATCAGAGAAGAGTCACAGAACTCTGTAAGGATGCAGAGTCCACTTCACAATGTATTTCTCATGGTTTTAGTGAAAGGTGTGTCTTCTGGATTCTCTCATGGCAAGTGAATGATTTTCACATGGTAAATTCTCTTTAAAAATTCAGTCTCCCTAAGACTTTGGCTATATTCTGCTATAACATATTAAGGCAGGTTTTTTATTTCAACTTAATTTAGTATAGAACACCTTTTGGTCCATATTTCAGCCAACTAAACAAACAAACCTTAGAGCCCTTTCTAGCCCTCTAAGCTGCAATATTAAATCTAGAATCTTTGCTTAGTAGTCCTTATCTAACTTTGTGTTTCTTCCACCATTAGACCACAATCTTACTATCCATTCTCACTCCTGTTCTTTGGCTATCTGTCTATATAAATGGGAAAAATAAGATAGTTCTTTAGGGAGTGTGGTGCATCTCTTCATGGGTCACACTTTATACCTCACCTTTCAGAGCCTTTTGGGACTTCAGCCCAGTTATAGGTCTAGAAGCAAAGAAGGATGGTAGAGGTGGGTCCTGAGGAGAATCAGCAGTGTCTTTCAAGGAAACTACCTCAAGCGAGACCATTGCATATTCCTCATGCAAAGCAGCCTTAACCTACTCAAACAGGAATGGAGGACTATTTCTACTGGCAAAAATGATTCAGCAGAATTTAACAGATTCCTCAGTGTCATCAGGATCTTCCCATGTATCCTCATTCACATTATCATGATTCTATTTCATCCCAAACAATGCTCTCACTTTAGTAGTAGATACCCTGACAAGTTGTGGAATTCATTTTATTGCAAGTCAGTCACTTGTAGGATAAAATTCTATGTCTGATTTCAGCTCTGTGGTGACAGGATATAAAGATTCCTTTCCAGAAGACATAGAAACTTTCAAATCATTTATACTTTGGGGCTGGGTATTTAAATCCCTGAGCTCATCCCTTTATTTTCCCATTTTCTTCAGTTCAATCAGGAGCAACTAGTCAATCTCATTATGCTTGTTAGCTTGATAAAAATCATCTAGGGTATCAAATTCCTGGTCACTCAGAACCTTGTTTCTTGTAAATATCTGATTGAGTACCCCATGGTGATAGCTTGTATATCTCTACTGCCACATCATTCCATGGACTATCAATGTTCTCTTTACTACTGAAAATAAAATCATTAATATCAGCGAATGTAATCAGATTAAGGAACCAGTTCCAGAAACATTGGAACCAATTCAGAGAACTCATCTTTAAGATTCTTTACTTCTAGAATAATTATTAGCAAAATCTATATTAGTCACGGTTCTTTAGAAAAAAAAACAAACAAACATGAATCTCCATATAGAGAGACCTGGCAAATGAGATAGAATTTTGGTCTCTTTAATGAATTACAAATACTTTCTTTAATTAAACCAGAAAATTTGGGGGGCTTTTGCCCCAAAGTTTGTCACAACACTTTTGTCCACCTTAACATTCAAATCAACATAATATAATTTTCTAGGGATGGTGTCTGTATTTTAGTATTGTTTAAAAATACAAGCCCAATTAATCTAATGTATAATGAATATTGGGAACTCCTGAAATAGTGTTTTCCAACATACACTGAAGTGACTCAAGAGTAAGAATTTGTCTTCTTCAGCTCTGTATTTACTAGTGCCTAACACAGGGCTCTACAGGAGAGGTGATGGCACATTTTAAGAATATGATGATGGTGGCTATAATGAGTAATACAGGATTTTTTTGTGTTTGCCATATAGTTACCTGCATCCCTTCATGAGACATTGCAGTCCTAGGAGGTATTCCAGTTTTTTCTGCTGCTTTCTCTACTACATAACCAGGATAAACAGAATAACACAGGGCTGCTCTCTTGGGTTTCATCCCATTACAGTTTATTTTTATTTACTTGACATCTCCTCACATATAAAAATTCCTCTGAAGATTTTATAATCAAAAACACATTCTTTTTATAATCATAAAACACATTCTTAATAAATCATCTTTCCATGGCAAACTTATCCTGCAAACATCAATGGATTCCATTAATATGGAGACTGCATGTAATCCAAAATATGGAGAAGTGATGTCAGCAAATTGACCAAGTAGGTAGCTCCAAGCTCCTGCCTCCACAAAACATGAGAGAAAGAAAGAAAGAAGAAAGAAAGAAGAAAGAAAGAAAGAAAGAAAGAAAGAAAGAAAGAAAGAAAAGAAAAGAGGAGGGGCCAAGATGGCGGAATGACATGAAAGGTGTTTTTGCATCTCTCATCCCTGGAATGCATCCAGATCAACACTAAACATCTTGCACACCTAGAAAACTAATTTGAGGGTTAACACAACACTCTGCACAACCTGAACCACAGTACTAAGCAGGTACATGCCATGGAGAGGTGAATGGGTGAAGAGAGAAGCCACAGAGGGCAAGGAGCTGTTTTTGCTCCTGGAGAGAGAACAGAGATGGGAGGAGAGTATGGGAAAGCATACCCCCAACCCAAAGCAGCTGGAGAGGAAGGAAAGAGTATGCAAGGAAATGAATAAAAAAGGGAGAAAGAAGAAAGGAGAGGGTATAAATTCCATTAAGAGTCTATAAACAGGGGGAGTGCAGAGTCTGAACTTCCACAGCTCGATATCTGGTGGACCTCTGGTGGGAAGGGTGAATCCCCAGGAGCAGAGAGCAAGGTCCAAGTGGTTTGATGGCTACACAGGGAGAGGCAGTTCCCCTGCTGGGATGACATTTGTAGACTCCGTGCAACCAACCCACAGGCAAAGATCCCAGTGGACACTGGAGAACAACCACACTTGCTGGTGCTGGAGCAAGGATGTTAAGAGAGAAGCCTGATGCCAGATGTGTGTTGTGATTTACCATAATCCCTGAAACACTGCTGCTACACAATTGCATGAACTTTCTCTGGGGTGGGCTGGCACCCACCTGAAGCTTCTGGGCATCGATTGGCAGCAGCATGGTCTTGCAAACATTCCTGGGGTCAGGCCGGCCACTGGACATTGTTCAATGAGACTCTCCCCCAGAGAGGACAGGTCAAAACCACAGTTCCTCACAAGTGAGGGGTTGGGAAACACAGCCGAACCAAGATAAAACTCAGGAGGGAGGTGCCACCTGGAAGCCTGATGGCTTGGTCACAGATAGTGTAAAAGTGGGGAGTGGAGAGAAGCCAGAGACAAGGGAGGGGTGCTCGATTGCCTGTCCAGGAGAGCAGAGTTCTAAAACTAGAGACTGGGTAGCTGGGTGATGCCATTTTCATCCCTCCCATGCCTGGTCATACATGCCTAGACATGCCACAGCAATCCACCAAAGTAAACTAAGCAGTGCCATCTAGTGGAGAATAGAGTCGTTACACTAAGCCCTGCCCAACTGGGCCAACCTTGCTTTTCAGGAATACAAGTCTGTCCACCTGCTTAGACTATGGACTATAAAGTGCTTCATAGTTTGATTTCTAGGAGAAACTGATGTAATTTCAATCATATTTCAGTCTGATCACTGCTCCATCTATTTTTTTTTCCTTTTCTTATTCTTGAATTCTTATTCTTGAATACAGGAAGAGAAACATTTTTTTTTTTATTTTCCATTTTTACTAAAAATATTTTTCTTTATTTATTTTCTGCTATATTTTTTTGGTAAATTCTTTAAATTCTTTTTACTTCAATAATTTAATTTTATTCTATTTTATTGTGTTCATTTTTTCAAATTCTCAAACGTGTTCCCTTTTTTCTTTTATCCTTTTTTTCATTACCTTTCCCTTTATTCTGTAATCTATCAAGCTTTTTTCAACAAACCTAAACACACCTAAAGACCAAAACACACCTAATATCCAGCATCCTCTATTTAATTTTGTATGTCTTGTCTTTAATTTTTAAATTTTATTTTTTTACCTTATTAATCCCTTTTCTTCCTTCAAAATAACATAACAAAGGAATTCACCCCAAAAGAGAGAACAGAAAGAAGTAACAGCCAGGAACTTAATCAACACAGATATGATTAAGATGTCTGAACCAGAATTTAGAATCACGATAATAAGAATACTAGCTGGAGTTGAAAATAGATTAGAATCCCTTTCTACAGAGATCAAAGAAGTACAAGGTAGTGAGGATGAAATAAAAAATGCTATAACTGAGCTGCAATCTCGAATGGATGCCACAGTGGCAAGAATGGATGAAACAGAACAGTGTATCAGCAATAGAGAGGACAAATTTATGAAGAACAATGAAGCAGAAAAAAAAAAAAGAGGAAAACTAAGGCAAAAGACCACGATTTAAGACTTCGAGAACTCGGTAACTCATTAAAAAGGAACAACATCAGAATCATAAGGGTCCTAGAGATGAAGAGAGAGAAAAAGGGGTAGAAGGTCTATGTGAGCAAATCATAGTGGAAAACTTTCCTTACCTGGGGTAAGACACAGACATAAAAATCTAGGAAGCACAGGGGAGGAATCCCATAATATTCAACAAAAAACAACCATCAACAAGGCATATCATGGTCAAATTCACAAAATATTCAGGCAAGGAAAGAATCATGAAAGCAACAAGAGAAAACAGTGCTTAACCTACAAGGGAAGACAAATCAGGTTCACAGCAGACCTATCCATAGAAACTTGGCAAACCAGAAAGGAGTGGCAAGACATGATTCAATATTCTATATCCAGCAAGGTTATCATTCAAAATAAAAGGAGAAATAAAAAGTTTCCCAAACAAAAATTAAAGGAGTTCATGACCACGAAACCAGCCCTGCAAGAAATTTTAAGGGGGACTCTGAGGGGAGTAAAGACAAGGGGGAAAAAAAGCAACAAATCTACTAAAAAGGACCAGAGAATTCCACCAGAAACTCCAACTCTGCAGGCAACATAATGGCAATAAATTCATATCTTTTAGTATTCATGCTAAACATCACTGGACTAAAAGCTCCAGTCAAAAGACATATGGTAACAGAATGGATAAGAAAACAAGGTTCATCTTTAAGCTATAAGAGACCCACCTTAGACCTAAAGACACCTTCAGATTAAAAGGGGATGGAGAACCATCTATCATGCTAATGGTTGCCAAAAGAAAGCTGGAGTAACCATACTTATATCAGACAATCTAGACTTTAAAATAAAGACTGTAACACGAGATGAAGAATGGCATTATATCATAATTAAGGAGTCTGTCCACCAAGAAGACCTAACAAATGTAAACATTTATGCTCCAAATGTGAGAGCACCCAAATATACAAGTCAATTAACCACAAACATAAAGAAACTCATTGATAATAACACCATAATTGTAGGGGGCTTCAACACCCCACTTATAATAATGGACAGATCATCTAAACAGAAAATCAACAGGGAAACAATGGCTTTGAATGACACACTGGACCAGATGTACTTAACAGATATATTCAGGACATTTCACCTTAAAGCAGCAGAATAGACATTCTTCTCCAATGCACATGGCACGTTCTCCAGAATAGATTACATAGTGGGACACAAATCAGCCCTCAACAAGTACAAAAAATATCGAGAACACAACGTGCATATTTTCAGACCAGAATGCTATGAAACTCAAAATTAACCACAAGAAAAAATGTAGAAAGATAACAAGTACTAGGACACTAAAGACCATCCTACTAAAGAATGAATGGTCTAACCATGAAGTTAAAGAGGAAATTAAAAAGTACAGGGACACCAATGAAAATTATAACATCACAGCCCAAAACCTCTGACAGCAAAGGCAGTCATAGGAGGGAAGTATATAGCAATCCATGCCTTCCTAAAGAATGAAGACAGATGTCAGATATACAACATAACCTTACACCTTAAAGAGCTGGAAAAAGAACAGCAAATAAGATCCAAAACCAGCAGAAGACAGGAAATAATAAAAATTAGAGAAGAAGTCAATGTTATCGAAACCAAAAAAAAAACAAAAAACAAAAAACCAGTAGAACAGATCAATGAAAACAGAAGCTGGTTCTTTGAAAGAACTAAAAAAAAAATCGATAAAACCCCTAGGCAGTTTGATCAAAAAGAAAAAGGAAATGATGCAAATAAATAAAATCAAGATGAAAGAGGATAGATCACAACCAACAAAACAGAAATGCAAATAATAAGAGAATATTACAAGCAATTATACACCCATAAAATGGGCAATTGGGAAGAGATGAACAAATTACTAGAAACATATACACTACCAAAACTGAAACAGGAAGAAATAGAAAATTGGAACAGACCCATAACCAGTAAAGAAATTTAATTAGTAATAAAAAATGTTCCAAAAAACAAGAGTCCAGGGCCGAATGGCTTTTCAGGGTAATTCTACCAAACATTTAAAAAAGAGTTAACCCCTATTCTCTTGAAACTGTTCCAAAAAATAGAAATGGAAGGCAAACTTCCAAACTCTTTCTATGAAGCCAGCATTACCTTGATTCCAAAACCCAACAGAGACACCAATAAAAAGGAGAACTATAGACCAATATCCCTGATGAACATGGATGCCAAAATTCTCAACAAGACACTAGCCAACTGGATCCAACAGTACATAAAAAAATTATTCAACACAACCAAGTGGGAGTTATACCTGGGATGCAGGGCTCGTTCAAAATCCACAAAATAATCGATGTGGTACATCACATCAATAACAGAAAGGACAAGAACCACATGATCCTCTCAAAAGATGCAGAAAAAGCATTTGACAAAATACAGCATCCTTTCTGTATAAAAACCCTCAAGAAAGTAAGGATAGAAGGATCATACCTCAAGATCATAAAAGCCATATATGAAAGACCCACAGCTAATATCATCCCCAATGGGGAAAAACTGAGACCTTTCCCCCTAAGGTCAGGAACAACACAGGGCTGTCTAGTCTCGCCACTGTTATTCAACATAATATTGGAAGTCTTGGCCTCAGCAATCAGACAACATAAAGAAATAAAAGGTATCCAAGTCAGCCAGGAGGAGGTCAAACTTTCACCCTTCATAGATGACATGATACTCTATATGGAAAACCCAAAAGATTCCACCAAAAACTGCTAGAACTGATCCATGAATTCAGCAAAATGGCAGAATATAAATCAATGCACAGAAATCTGTTGCAATCCTATACACAAAAATGAAGCAACAGAAAGAGAAATCAAGGAATCAATCCCAATTACAATTGCACCAAAAACCATAAAATACTTAACAATAAATCTAACCAAAGAGGTGAAAAATGTATACACTGAAAATTATAGAAAGCTTATGAAAGAAATTGAAGAAGACACAAAAATGGAAAAGTATTCCATGCTCCTGGATAGGAAGAACAAATATTGTTAAAATGTAGATACCACCCAAAGCAATCTACATATTCAATGCAATCCCTATTAAAATAACAGCAGCATTGTTCACAGAGCTACAACAAACCTAAAATTTTTGTGGAACGAGAAAAGATCCTGAATAGCCAAAGCGATCTTGAAAAAGAAAACCAAAGCTGGAGGCATCACAGTCCTGGACTTCAAGCTGTATTACAAAGCTGCAATCATTAAGACAGTATGGTACTGGCACAAAAACAGACAATCAGATCAATGTAACAGAGTAGAGTACCCAGAAATGGACCCACAAATGTATGGCCAACTAATCTTTGACAAAGCAGGAAAGAATATCCAATGGAATAAAGACAGTCTCTTCAGCAAGTGGTACTGGGAAAACTGGACAGCAACATGCAGAAAAATGGAACACTTTAACACCATACATAACTTTCTTAACACCATAGACAAAAATAAACTCAAAGTAGATGAAAGACCTAAACGTAAGACAGGAAACCATCAAAATCCTTGAGGAGAAAGCAGGCAAAAACTTCTTTGATGTTGGCCACAGCAACATCTTACTCAACAAGTCTCTGGAGGCAAGGGAAACAAAGCCAAAATGAACTATTGGGACCTCATCAAAATAAAAACCTTCTGCACAGCGAAAAAAACAATCAGCAAAACTGAAAGGTAACCAAGGGAATGGGAAAAGATATCTGCAAACGACATATCAGATAAAGGGTTAGTATCCAAAATCTATAAAGAACTTACCAAACTCAATGCCAAAAAAGCAAACAATCCAGTGAAGAAATGGGCAAAAGACACGAATTAAACACTTCTCCAAAGAAGACATCCAGATGCCCAAGCGACACATGAAAAAATGATCAACATCACTCATCATCAGGGAAATACAAATCAAAACCACAATGAGATACCATCTCACACCTGTCAGAATAGCTAACATTAACAACTCAGACAACATCAGATGTTGGTGAGGATGCACAGAAAGAGGATCTCTTTTGCACTGCTGGTGGGAATGCAAACTGGTTCAGCCACTCTGGAAAACAGTAGGAAGTTTCCTCAAAAAATTCAAAATAGAACTACCCTACAACCCAGCAATTGCACTACTAGGTATTTATCCAAGGGATATATGTGTGCTGTTTCGAAGGGGCACATGCATCCCAATATTTATAGAAGTGTTATTGACAATAGGCAAAGTATGTAAAGAACCCAAATGTTGATGAACAGATAAAGATATATATATATATATATATATATATATATATATATATATACACACACACACACACACACACACACACACACACACACAATGGAGTATCAGTCAGCAATCCAAAAGAATGCAATCTTGCAATTTGCAATTGTGTGGATAGAACTAGATGGTATTGTGCTAAGTGAAATTAGTCGGTTAGAGAAAGACAAATACCATATGACTTCACTCATATGAGAAATTTAAGATATTTTACAGATGAACATAAGGGAAGGGAAGCAAAAATGATATAAAAACAAGGAAAGGGACAAAATGTAAGAGACCGTTAAACATAGAGAGCAAACAGAGGGTTGCTGGAGGGATTGTGGGAGGGCAGATGGGCTAAATGTGTAATGGGCATTAAGGAATCTATTTCTGAAATCATTGTTGCACTATATGCTAACTAACTTGGATGTAAATTTAAAAAATAAATTATTATATAAAGCACTTTCATTAAATATATTGTCAATTTTTTTGCAAGTATTTTTGTTTCTTCATTTGCCCCATGTAAGCAATAATTCTTATCTCTTAAAATGTCATAACAGTTAAATAAAATATTATGGAGTGTGTTACCAATGTGTCTAACTAAATTGTATATTCAGAAGAAAGAAAGAAAGAAAGAAAGAAAGAAAGAAAGAAAGAAAGAAAGAAGAAGAAGAAGAAAGAAAGAAAAAGAAGAAAAGAAAGAAAGAAAGAAAGAAAGAAAGAAAGAAAGAAAGAAAGAAAGAAAGAAGAAAGAAGAAAGAAAGAAAAAGAAGGAAAGAAAGAAAGAAAGAAAGAAAGAAAGAAAGAAAGAAAGAAAGAAAGAAAGAAGAAAGAAAGAAAAAGAAGGAAGGAAGGAAGAAATGGAAAGAAATTTTCAGAACCAACTTTTTCAAAACTCTAGAAACTAGTCAGTGGTTTGCAACAACCATGAAAATGACAACTTAAAATGATAAGACAGTTTAGTGTAATTTTTTTTCTTTTCTTTTTTCTTTTTGAGAAAGAGAAGGGTAGGGAGGAGGAGCAGAGAGAGAGAGAGAGAGAGAGAGAGAGAGAGAGAAACCCAAGAAGGGTCCATATTGTCCACACAGAGCCTGATGCAAGGCTCAGTCTCACAATTCATGAGAGCATAACCTGAGCTGAAACCAAGAGTCAGATGCTTAATCAACTGAGCCACCCAGGTACCCCAGTTTAGTGACATTTCTACTTGCCTTTGTCCTGCTCCCTTCCTTGGCTTGGTGGCAGTCATGAAGATGGCACCCACATTCCCAGTGTATGTAGGACTTGGTCTCTGGTTCTGGAAAAAGTAGAGCAGATCTTATTAGCAAATTATTACATATCTGTTCTAACTTACCTACGAACTACTTGAAGGATGTACACAAGGTACTCATCTCAGTGTCACCAAACCCGGAATTCACTCAGGCTGGAGAAGTTATGGGCATTGCTCAAAAATACTGAAGGCTAATAATCCACAGATGCCTGGAGCAAAAGATTATGATTAAGACATGGAATAACCACTTAAAGCCCTGAGGAAGAGCTGGGGGAAAGTTTCTTTGGTAAATTGGGGCACTCAAAAGACCCCTGTGTATAAGAAGATTTAGAAAGACATGCACATGCTCAGTGAAGCCCTGAGAAGACCCTAAACTTTCAGATTGGGCTGATCTCTATGCTCTGCAAAACTACTAAGTAATTGAAGAAACATTCCAGAACAGACTCTGAAAAGATTGGGAGATATTTGTTTTATTATTATTATTATTATTTTCTTGTGTAGGTGCTTTTTTAGTAGTTTGTTCTCTCTCTCTCTCTCTCTCTCTCTCTCTCTCTCTCTCTCTCTCTCTTTCTCCTTCACTCCCTCCCTCTGTCTCAACCTCCTGGTGTTTAAGGAAGTCTTTGTCAAATCACTAGCTGAACACAGGCTAAAAAACAGAGACTTCAGATAGCACACATAACAAGGAACACAGTCTTTGCAAAAACAGTTTGGAAAAGTCACTAAACAAAGGGGCCACTACAGTTGTCAAGAATAAAAAATACAGCAAAACCAAAGGAGGAATTCTGATTTATGGAGTTAGCACATTATAATGTTCCAAAGTCCAATTTTTAATAAAAAGATCACAAGGAAGACAAAGAAACAAGAAAGTATGAACCATTCAAAGGAACAAATCAAGTTGTGCCAATGTAGTGTTTCAGTAAATTGACATAAACTGCCTCTGAGGAAGCCCAGATATCAGACAGAAGTTTTTTTTAACCAGCTATACTTTTTAAATATAATTTATTGTCAAGTTAGCTAACATACAGTATATACAGTATGCTCTTGACTTTGGGGATAGATTCCTGTGATTCATCGCTTACATACAACACCCACTGCTCATCCCAACAAATGCCGTCTTCAATGCCCATCACCTGTTTTCCCCTCTCCCCTACCAACCTCATCAACCTTCAGATTGTTCTCCATATTTAAGAGTCTCTTATGGTTTTCCTCCCTCTCTATTTGAAACTATTTTTCCCCTTCCTTCCCCCCGTGGTTTTCTGTTAAATTTCTCAAGTTCCACATATGAGTGAAAACATGAAATCTGTCTTTCTCTGACTGACTTAGTTCACTTAGCATAATACGCTCCAGTTCCATCCACATTGTTGCAAATGGCAGGATTTCATTCTTTCTCATTGCCAAGTAGTATTCCATTGTATATATAAATTATATCTTTTTTATCCATTCATCAGTTGGTGGACATTTGGGCTCTTTCCATAATTTGACTATTGTTGAAAGTGCTGCTATAAACATTGTTGGTGAGGATGTGGAGAAACAGGAATGCTCTTGCACTGGTGGTGGGAATGTAAACTGGTGTGGCCACTCTGGAAAATAGTGTGGAGTTTCCTCAAAAACTTAAAAATAGAATTACCCTATAACCCAGCAATAGCACTACTAGGGATTTATCCAAATTGTACAGGAGTGCTGATTCATAGGGGCACATGTTAATCAGCTATTTTAAATATATTGAAAGAGCTAATGGAAAACATGGACAAAGAGTTATGGGAAATCAGGTGAAGAAAATAGATTATTATTTTAAAAAATATAAATTAGTTAATGTGGGGGTTTCTTGCTGGCTTGGTTGGTGGAGCATGTAACTCTTGAGTATTGTGGGTTCAAAGCCCACATTGGATGTGGGGTTAACTTAAAAATAAAATCTTTAAAAAAAGAAAAAAAAAAAGGAAATTGCTTAATGTATATGACACTTTTGTCTGAGGTGATGAAAAATTTGGAAATATATACTGGTGATAGGTACATATATTGTGAATGTAGTTAGGGCTTTTGAATTTTACACTGAAAATGGTTAAAATGGTAAATTGTAAATGATATATGATATATATAAATATAAATATAAATATAAATATAAATATATATATATATAAAATGGTAAATTGTAAATGATATATAAATATAAAGGTTTTAAAAAATTCCTGAAGAAATTTTTGTTATTATTATGAAGAATTTTATTTTTACAGAATTTTTAGGTTCACGGCAAAAGTAATTAAAATGTAAGAGATTCCCCGTATATCCCCTGATCCCCACATATCCATGCCCTCCCCCACTACCATCACCCTCCACCATAATGGTACCTTTGTTACACTTTATGAACCTACATAGATATAGTAATTACCTAAAATCCATAGTTTACATTACTGTTCACTTTCAGTGTTGTACAATCGATGGGTTTAGACAATTGTATAATGGCATGTGTCCATCCTTATAATATCATACAAGGTAACTTCACTGCCCTAAAGATCCTCTGTGTTCTGCCTACTTATCCCTCTCCCTCAGCTCCAGGCAACCACTGGTCTTTTCATTGTTTCCACAGTTTTGACTTTATCAAAATGTCATATAGTTGGAATCATGCAGTGTTAAGACTTTTCAGATTGATGTCTTTCACTTAGTAATATGCATTTCAGTTTCCTTCATGTTTTTTCATGGCTTGATAGCTCATCAGAAACTTCTTTTACACATGGATGAAGTTGGTCCCTATTACTACATATGTTCATTCTAGGGGGTGCCTAATACAATTCCTAACATATAACATGCTCTTAATAAATAATTGTTGAATTGCATAATGCATAAGTGCAAAAATATTGACCAAAATACAAATATGCACACCTTGAGTATAAAAGGAATAGCTAATACTGGCCAGCTCAGCTTATGCTGCCACTTAGTTTCCTTTCTCCCCAATTCTCCCTCCTTTCCCCATCTCTATTCTGTCTCTCGGACACACAAATGTGCATTTTATTTCTTGCCTAATTCTTCCAACTACATTTCAAGTATGACAGCAGTAAAATAACAGGCAAAATTAGAAGAGTGTAATTGGACATGGAATAAAATTCTAAACATTGCCAGAAGAGAAGTGTTTTAGAAGTTCAAGATGGATACTGACCAATGCCCCAAGATCAAAGTTCACGTTTAGGTAGTGTTAGGGTGGCTGGTGATGCAGACAGCAAAGAATTGCACCAAGAGTAGAGCAAAAAGCAAGACAGAGTTGATTCACTCTCCCAGGAAGGAGAAAGACCAGACATCGCGAGAAATGTGCACCCTGAGTTTCTGTGGGGTTGGGCCTTTTAAGGGTTTTTCTGGGTTTTTTTCCCTCTTAAGAGTGTGAGAGGGTTGCAGCTGTGCCCATGGTACAAGGTTGACTCTTGGCCAGGTAGAGCAGGAGGTGGCAGCTTTCTCAAGGGGCTCTGTCAAGAGCTTGTCTGGGATGTGGTTTGTAGTCTGGCTAGAGAAGAATATGTTTTGTGGTTGGGATATATTTTCTGAGAACAAAGGACAGCATGACCTAGAAAAACAAAGAGTTAAGGCCAAGTAAAGACACCTGCAGTGTTGTCTTTAGCTTGCCTGGGAGAGGGCTTTGATAGAACCCTTTCATTCCCTTCTCTCTTTATTTGAAATTATTCTTAATTGGGAAAATAGGCGAAGGTCATTTTTCTGTAACTACTTCCTGATGAGTAGGGATGTAGAGCTGCCCTATCCAGCTGCAAGAAAGATGGGAGTGGAGGGAGATGCTGGTAAGGAACTGCCCTGAAAGGAAAGGCTTGAGTTATGACCTTGCTGAGACCTTAGAGAACTACCAAGAGCTGAGATTTGGTCCTAGATGAAAGAGATTTAAATATTTTAAGATACTGGGCCCCAAAATAAGGGCTAGTCCAATAATTGTCAAAGGTTCTAGGAAAGGAGTGAGCCATGACAACCAAGACCAGATATCTAGTTTCCAGGAAAACCAATCAGCTCCCTAGTTTTTACATTGTTCTGGATTGTTTCTGTTTTGATGATTTTATCAAGCTTACGACCTGGCCAGACTCATTTACGTAGAAGCAACATTCTTCCTTTAGTAAAGCATAAGTCTTCCCCCACCCCATTAGCAGTCAACAGGTCTAAAGCCTGATGATTTTGAAGAACTACTCCCTCCAGGGAATCAATCTCTCTATATACTGTTTGGAGTGTGGAAAGCAAGTCAACTACTTGTTGACTCAAGGAAACAGAGTTCCCATGTATGGATGGAATAAGCTGTTCTTCCTGTGCTTAACCCAATTTCTGTAAGGATGCTGAGGAAGATGAGCTCTGTGGGGGTGGGATAAAAAAAAGACTGAGTTTTCCTTGAATGCCTGTTACAGTCTGCATTAGGGGTATGAGGACTAGTGAGTTGGGAAAGTGTAGGTCAGTAATTAGGTATATGAGGGTGCAGTATCATTTCTAGGTGGAGGATAAGCAGAGAAAGGCCAGTATTCCGCAGAGAAAATAGGTGTGAGAGTTGGGTTCTATGCAGGACGATCAGTTTTTCTGGGATAAGAAAAACTCCTAGGTATGTGACAGATTGCTGATTAAATTGGGCTTCAGAGGGGGAGAGTCTATAACCTTTGTTATTTAGGCAAGTGAGGAGAGTGATGGTATCAGAAATAGAAGTGGACAAAGAAGGGCTATGGAGGAGAAGGTCATCTACATGTTGCAGAAGGGCACTATTTGGAAAGAATAGATTAGAGAGATATGATGTCTCATCCAAAGAGGTTGGAGCTATCCCTAAAACCCTGTGGGAGAACTGTCCAAGAAAACTTTTAGGGGTGTCTGGTGTTGGGGTCAGTTCAGGTGAAGGTGAAAAGCTCTTGGGATTTGAGGAAGATGGGAAGAGTGAAAAACACATCCTTAAGATCTAAGAAAGGAAAATACATTGTGTGTGTGTGTGTGTGTGTGAGTGGGGTAGAATGGTGGAGAGAAGAGTGTATTGTTTGGGGACAATTGGATGGATGGGGACAACTGTGTCATTGATAATTCTGAGATCTTGAACTAGTCTATAAGAACCATCTGGCTTTCTGACTAGAAAAATTGGAGTATTGTAAGGAGAGTTAGTAGGTTTTCATATACTTGAGGAAAGGAATTTCAAAATTAAGGTTTGTAAGTCTTGCAACTCCTCAGGTTTGAGAGGATATTGGGGTTTTGAAAGGAAAAATGTTGGATCCTTGAGGCATCTGGTAATGGGGGTGAAGTGAGTAGCCTTAACTGGTTTGGAGGTGTCCTATACAGATGAGGAAACCCAAGTCATTACTGGAGAGAGTGAAGTGGAAGCAGGGTATGTAGGTTAAGTAAAGATTTTCAAGAACTTAGATTAAGGGAAGTATGGGGTCCAGAGGAAGGTGAATCCCTAGTTTGGTCATAATGTCTCATCCTAGGAGAGGGACAGGACAGTGTGGCAGAACAAGAAAGGAATGGCTAAACATTTTATCTCCCAAAACACATCACAAGAGCAGGGTAGCAGAAGGGTGAGAAACAACACCATCAACCCTGAAAACAGAGATGGGGGAGGGAAAAGAGGGTTCTAAAAATTTTAGGAGAACATTGTAGGTAGCTCCTGTGTCTATAAGAAATTATACATTTTTACCCTCAATGGAGAGAGTTACCCTGGGTTCGGCCATAGAGATGACATGGACAGGAGCCTTTGCCAATCCTGGGGTGTGTCAGTCTGTGTCCTGAAGATGTCCCAAGAGATCTTCCATTGGCGATATGTCTGATACCCCCTGTTTGGGCTCCAAAGGCAGGTTTTGGGAGTTGAGGGCCCCCCCTACTTTGTGGGTGGAGCAGTCATTTTTCTAGGGGCCAGCCTCCTTACATGGGGTTTTGGGTGGCAGGTTTTTATTGGGACATTGTTTAGACCATTGGTCAAGCTTACTGAAAGGGTAACAAGCTCCTGGAGGGGGTTTGTAGAATGTATGGGTCGAGCCAGCAGGGTAAGACTTCTCTAGAATAACTCCAGTAAGGGCAATAGCCAAGAGCTGATAAGCCTGAGATCATTTTTGATCTCTTGGTCTCCTTTCCTCTTTGATTTCCTCTTCTCTGTTGTTAAAGGCCTTGAAGGCCAGGTCCAATAGCTCAGATTGAGGGGTTTGAGAAAGTTTATCCAGGTTTTGAACTTTCTTTCTAGTCAGGGGCTGACTAGGAGCTGAAACGCATAGCCAGGATCAATTTTGCTTCGTAAGAGTGAGGATCAAGGTTCATGAATTTTTGTAGAGCCTCAGAGATGTGAGTGAGGAAAAGGCCAGGGTTTTAATCTGATCTCTAGGTGATTTCCTTTAACCTTTCATAACTGGCCTGTTTAGAAGCTGCATTTTATAAGACCGGTGACCATGTGGTCATATTTGACCTTGTCTCCAGAGGAGTGTTGGTAATTCCAAGTGGGTTCAGCTAAGGAAACTGCCTCATTGCTAGGGGCATATTGTGTAGGCTATTTGTAGTTCTTTTTTTTTTTTTTTTTTTTTTTTTGGATACTTAAAGCTATTTTATTTTTTTTTATTTTATTTTATTTATTTATTTATTTATTTATTTATTTATTTATTTTTTAATATATGAAATTTACTGTCAAATTGGTTTCCATACAACACCCAGTGCTCATCCCAAAAGGTGCCCTCCTCAATACCCATCACCCACCCTGCCCTCCCTCCCACCCCCCATCAACCCTCAGTTTGTTCTCAGTTTTTAACAGTCTCTTATGCTTTGGCTCTCTCCCACTCTAACCTCTTTTTTTTTTTTTTTCCCTTCCCCTCCCCCATGGGTTTCTGTTACGTTTCTCAGGATCCACATAAGAGTGAAACCATATGGTATCTGTCTTTCTCTGTATGGCTTATTTCACTTAGCATCACACTCTCCAGTTCCATCCACGTTGCTACAAAAGGCCATATTTCATTTTTTCTCATTGCCACGTAGTATTCCATTGTGTATATAAACCACAATTTCTTTATCCATTCATCAGTTGATGGACATTTAGGCTCTTTCCATAATTTGGCTATTGTTGAGAGTGCTGCTATAAACATTGGGGTACAAGTGCCCCTATGCATCAGTACTCCTGTATCCCTTGGATAAATTCCTAGCAGTGCTATTGCTGGGTCATAGGGTAGGTCTATTTTTAATTTTCTGAGGAACCTCCACACTGCTTTCCAGAGCGGCTGCACCAATTTGCATTCCCACCAACAGTGCAAGAGGGTTCCCGTCTCTCCACATCCTCTCCAGCATCTATAGTCTCCTGATTTCTTCATTTTGGCCACTCTGACTGGCGTGAGGTGGTATCTGAGTGTGGTTTTGATTTGTATTTCCCTGATGAGGAGCGACGTTGAACATCTTTTCATGTGCCTGTTGGCCATCCGGATGTCTTCTTTAGAGAAGTGTGTATTCATGTTTTCTGCCCATTTCTTCACTGGGTTATTTGTTTTTCGGGTGTGGAGTTTGATGAGCTCTTTATAGATTTTGGATACTAGCCCTTTGTCCGATGTGTCATTTGCAAATATCTTTTCCCATTCCGTTGGTTGCCTTTTAGTTTTGTTGGTTGTTTCCTTTGCTGTGCAGAAGCTTTTTATCTTCATAAGGTCCCAGTAATTCACTTTTGCTTTTAATTCCCTTGCCTTTGGGGATGTGCCGAGTAAGAGATTGCTACGGCTGAGGTCAGAGAGGTCTTTTCCTGCTTTCTCCTCTAAGGTTTTGATGGTTTCCTGTCTCACATTCAGGTCCTTTATCCATTTTGAGTTTATTTTTGTGAATGGTGTGAGAAAGTGGTCTAGTTTCAACCTTCTGCATGTTGCTGTCCAGTTCTCCCAGCACCATTTGTTAAAGAGACTGTCTTTTTTCCATTGGATGTTCTTTCCTGCTTTGTCAAAAATGAGTTGGCCATACGTTTGTGGGTCTAGTTCTGGGGTTTCTATTCGATTCCATTGGTCTATGTGTCTGTTTTTATGCCAATACCATGCTGTCTTGATGATGACAGCTTTGTAGTAGAGGCTAAAGTCTGGGATTGTGATGCCTCCTGCTTTGGTCTTCTTCTTCAAAATTACTTTGGCTATTCGGGGCCTTTTGTAGTTCCATATGAATTTTAGGATTGCTTGTTCTAGTTTCGAGAAGAATGCTGGTGCAATTTTGATTGGGATTGCATTGAATGTGTAGATAGCTTTGGGTAGTATTGACATTTTGACAATATTTATTCTTCCAATCCATGAGCAGGGAATGTCTTTCCATTTCTTTATATCTTCTTCAATTACCTGCATAAGCTTTCTATAGTTTTCAGCATACAGATCTTTTACATCTTTGGTTAGGTTTATTCCTAGGTATTTTATGCTTCTTGGTGCAATTGTGAATGGGATCAGTTTCTTTATTTGTCTTTCTGTTGCTTCATTGTTAGTGTATAAGAATGCAACTGATTTCTGTACATTGATTTTGTATCCTGCAACTTTGCTGAATTCATGTATCAGTTCTAGCAGACTTTTGGTGGAGTCTATCGGATTTTCCATGTATAATATCATGTCATCTGCAAAAAGCGAAAGCTTGACTTCATCTTTGCCAATTTTGATGCCTTTGATTTCCTTTTGTTGTCTGATTGCTGATGCTAGAACTTCCAGCACTATATTAAACAACAGCGGTGAGAGTGGGCATCCCTGTCGTGTTCCTGATCTCAGGGAAAAAGCTCTCAGTTTTTCCCCATTGAGGATGATGTTAGCTGTGGGCTTTTCATAAATGGCTTTTATGATCTTTAAGTATGTTCCTTCTATCCCGACTTTCTCAAGGGTTTTTATTAAGAAAGGGTGCTGGATTTTGTCAAAGGCCTTTTCTGCATCGATTGACAGGATCATATGGTTCTTCTCTTTTTTTTTGTTAATGTGATGTATCACGTTGATCGATTTGCGAATGTTGAACCAGCCCTGCATCCCAGGAATGAATCCCACTTGATCATGGTGAATAATTCTTTTTATATGCAGTTGAATTCGATTTGCTAGTATCTTATTGAGAATTTTTGCATCCATATTAATCAGGGATATTGGCCTGTAGTTCTCTTTTTTTACTGGGTCTCTGTCTGGTTTAGGAATCAAAGTAATACTGGCTTCATAGAATGAGTCTGGAAGTTTTCCTTCCCTTTCTATTTCTTGGAATAGCTTGAGAAGGATAGGTATTATCTCTGCTTTAAACGTCTGGTAGAACTCCCCTGGGAAGCCATCTGGTCCTGGACTCTTATTTGTTGGGAGATTTTTGATAACCGATTCAATTTCTTCACTGGTTATGGGTCTGTTCAAGCTTTCTATTTCCTCCTGATTGAGTTTTGGAAGAGTGTGGGTGTTTAGGAATTTGTCCATTTCTTCCAGGTTGTCCAATTTGTTGGCATATAATTTTTCATAGTATTCCCTGATAATTGTTTGTATCTCTGAGGGATTGGTTGTAATAATTCCATTTTCATTCATGATTTTATCTATTTGGGTCATCTCCCTTTTCTTTTTGAGAAGCCTGGCTAGAGGTTTGTCAATTTTGTTTATTTTTTCAAAAAACCAACTCTTGGTTTCGTTGATCTGCTCTACAGTTTTTTTAGATTCTATATTGTTTATTTCTGCTCTGATCTTTATGATTTCTCTTCTTCTGCTGGGTTTAGGCTGCCTTTGCTGTTCTGCTTCTATTTCCTTTAGGTGTGCTGTTAGATTTTGTATTTGGGATTTTTCTTGTTTCTTGAGATAGGCCTGGATTGCAATGTATTTTCCTCTCAGGACTGCCTTCGCTGCGTCCCAAAGAGTTTGGATTGTTGTATTTTCGTTTTCGTTTGTTTCCATATATTTTTTAATTTCTTCTCTAATTGCCTGGTTGACCCACTCATTCGTTAGTAGGGTGTTCTTTAACCTCCATGCTTTTGGAGGTTTTCCAGACTTTTTCCTGTGGTTGATTTCAAGCTTCATAGCATTGTGGTCTGAAAGTATGCATGGTATAATTTCAATTCTTGTAAACTTATGAAGGGCTGTTTTGTGACCCAGTATATGATCTATCTTGGAGAATGTTCCATGTGCACTCGAGAAGAAAGTATATTCTGTTGCTTTGGGATGCAGAGTTCTAAATATATCTGTCAAGTCCATCTGATCCAATGTATCATTCAGGGCCCTTGTTTCTTTATTGACTGTGTGTCTAGATGATCTATCCATTTCTGTAAGTGGGGTGTTAAAGTCCCCTGCAATGACCACATTCTTATCAATAAGGTTGCTTATGTTTATGAGTAACTGTTTTATATATCTGGGGGCTCCGGTATTTGGCGCATAGACATTTATAATTGTTAGCTCTTCCTGATGGATAGACCCTGTGATTATTATATAATGCCCTTCTTCATCTCTTGTTACAGCCTTTAATTTAAAGTCTAGTTTGTCTGATATAAGTATGGCTACTCCAGCTTTCTTTTGGCTTCCAGTAGCATGATAAATAGTTCTCCATCCCCTCACTCTCAATCTAAAGGTGTCCTCAGATCTCAAATGAGTCTCTTGTAGACAGCAAATAGATGGGTCTTGTTTTTTTATCCATTCTGATACCCTATGTCTTTTGGTTGGCGCATTTAATCCATTTACATTCAGTGTTATTATAGAAAGATACGGGTTTAGAGTCATTGTGATGTCTGTATGTTTTATGCTTGTAGTGATGTCTCTGGTACTTTGTTTCACAGGATCCCCCTTAGGATCTCTTGTAGGGCTGGTTTCGTGGTGACAAATTCCTTCAGTTTTTGTTTGTTTGGGAAGACCTTTATCTCTCCTTCTATTCTAAATGACAGACTTGCTGGATAAAGGATTCTCGGCTGCATATTTTTTCTGTTTAGCACACTGAACATATCGTGCCAAGCCTTTCTGGCCTGCCAAGTTTCAAAGGAGAGATCAGTCACGAGTCTTATAGGTCTCCCTTTATATGTGAGGGCACGTTTATCCCTTGCTGCTTTCAGAATTTTCTCTTTATCCTTGTATTTTGCCAGTTTCACTATGATATGTCGTGCAGAAGATCGATTCAAGTTACGTCTGAAGGGAGTTCTCTGTGCCTCTTGGATTTCAATGCCTTTTTCCTTCCCCAGTTCAGGGAAGTTCTCAGCTATAATTTCTTCAAGTACCCCTTCAGCACCTTTCCCTCTCTCTTCCTCCTCTGGGATACCAATTATGCGTATATTATTTCTTTTTAGTGTATCACTTAGTTCTCTAATTTTCCCCTCATACTCCTGGATTTTTTTATCTCTCTTTCTTTCAGCTTCCTCTTTCTCCATAACTTTATCTTCTAGTTCACCTATTCTCTCCTCTGCCTCTTCAATCCGAGCCGTGGTGGTTTCCATTTTGTTTTGCATTTCGTTTAAAGCGTTTTTCAGCTCCTCGCGACTGTTCCTTAGTCCCTTGATCTCTGTAGCAAGAGATTCTCTGCTGTCCTGTATACTGTTTTCAAGCCCAGCGATTAATTTTATGACTATTATTCTAAATTCACTTTCTGTTATATTATTTAAATCCTTTTTGATCAGTTCATTAGCTGTTGTTATTTCCTGGAGATTCTTCTGAGGGGAATTCTTCCGTTTGGTCATTTTGGATAGTCCCTGGAGCGGTGAGGACCTGCAGGGCACTTCCCCCGTGCTGTGGTGTATAACTGGAGTTGGTGGGTGGGGCCGCAGTCAGACCTGATGTCTGCCCCCAGCCCACCGCTGGGGCCACAGTCAGACTGGTGAGTGCCTTCTCTTCCCCTCTCCTAGGGGCGGGATTCACTGTGGGGTGGCGTAGCCTGTCTGGGCTACTTGCACACTGCCAGGCTTGTGGTGCTGGGGATCTGGCATATTAGCTGGGGTGGGTAGGCAAGGTGCACGGGGGCGGGAGGGGCAGGCTTAGCTCGCTTCTCCTTAGGTGATCCACTTCAGGAGGGGCCCTGTGGCAGCGGGAGGGAGTCAGATCCGCTGCCGGAGGTTTGGCTCCGCAGAAGCACAGAGTTGGGTGTTTGCGCGGAGCGAGCAAGTTCCCTGGCAGGAACTGGTTCTCTTTGGGATTTTGGCTGGGGGATGGGCGGGGGAGATGGCGCTGGCGAGCGCCTTTGTTCCCCGCCAAGCTGAGCTCTGCCGTCCGTCCGGGGGCTCAGCAGCTCTCCCTCTCTTTGTCCTCCAGCCTTCCCGCTTTCTGAGCAGAGCTGTTAACTTATGACCTCCCAGACGCTAAGTCGCACTTGCTGTCAGAACACAGTCCGTCCGGCCCCTCCGCTTTTGCCAGCCCGACTCGGGGGCTCTGCTTGGCCGGCGAGCCGCCCCTCCGCCCCGGCTCCCTCCCGCCAGTCCGTGGAGCGCGCACCGCCTCGCCGCCCTTCCTACCCTCTTCCGTGGGCCTCTCGTTTGCGCTTGGCTCCGGAGACTCCGTTCTGCTAATCCTCTGGCGGTTTTCTGGGTCTATTTGTAGTTCTAATCATCAACATATTCAATAGCCTTGGACAGAATTCTGGTCTTTTCTTCTGGGGTGGTACAGGTGAAGAGAATAAGATATAGGTGCTCCATGATAAATCATAGGAAAGAGTGACATCTTCAAATTCTTTAGTGAACCTAAAGAGATCAGTTGGGAAAGAGCCAAGCTTAGATTCTATGTGAGAAAGATCTGGCATGGAGAAGGGAATGTGGACCTGAACAATGCCCTCTGCTCCAATCACCTCACAAAGAGGGAATTGGGTAGAATGAGCATCTGTTGATAAGGGTGACCAGAATGAGTGTGGGTGGGAGAAGGATTGGGCTGTGGAGGCAACGGCTGCAAGGGAAAGGGATGCTGAAGGCTCTTGAGGGGAAGGAGGGGGAGTATGTGGAAGTACCAAGGGAAGATCCAATGTGGGCAGGTGGAAAGTCAGAGGTTGGTCGACAGGGGGAAGTCCAAGTCAGGAGAACTGGGGAGAGAGCAGGGTCTCTTGGGGAGATGGAAGGAGAATAAGGCAAGTAGGAGGAAGGTCAGAATGATAAGCAGGTTCAAAGAAAGCTTGGACGTGAGGAACCTCACAGTATTTACCCAGGTGACAAAAATATAAACTCAATTGGAAAAGAGTATTGTGGTTAAGAGAGCCATTCTCTGGCCAGACCCCCTGGTCACTAATTAAAATTGGGGCCAGGCTGTATTATAATAGAAAATAAGACATTTGGGCCAAATACCTTGTTTTAATTAGTCTTTTGAGATTTTAAGAAGACATCCCAGAGGGGGAGCCCTTGGGAAGGGTGGACAAGATTTTTACCACTTGGAAATCTAGGAAAATAAGAAGGGAGGTTTTGAGGACTGGAAACAAAGGGAAAACCATGAAGATAGACATTTTGACTCAGCATTCTAAGAAAAGATGAAACCCTGAACAATGTGAAGCCTGAGAGAAAGGGGCATAACCCAATCTCAAGGGTCCATGTGAGGGGGAAGGATAAAAGATCCCAAGAGTGCAGAAAGACCCAGAGAAGGCGTCCCTCTAGTGATTGATCAGTTGATTGTTGACCGAGCCCAGTACTAGGGCTTGAACCGTGTCATGGGGAATTGGCCAACACATGTTGATTGTTCCCAGTGCTCAAGATCTCAAAGAGCCCTCCTAAAAATGAAAATTTGACTAATCACCCAAGATTAGTCAACAAAAAAAATCTAGTTGAGTTGGATTCTAGTCAGCAGGTAATGGCCAGTCCCCATACATAAGGGTCACCAAAATGTTAGGGTGATATGTGACACAAGCAGCAAGTAATTGCACCAAGAATAGAGCAGAAAGCAGGACAGAGTTGATTCACTCTCCCAAGGAGGAGAGGGGCCAGACATCAGGAGAAATGTGGGCCCTGAGCTTCTGTGGGGCTGGGCCTTTTAAGGGTTTGATTGTTTTATTTTTTGCTTTTTTGTTTTTTGTTTTTTTTTCCTCTTAAGAGTGTTAGAGGGTTGCAGTTGCACCCATAGGAGTATGGGGAGGGGGATGACTCTTGGCCAGGGAGAGTAGGAGGTGCAGGTTTCTCAAGGGGCTCTGTCCGGAATTCATCTGGGATGTGGATTGTGGTCTGGCTAGAGAAGAATATGTTTTGTAGTTAGGGTCTATTTTCTGAGGATGAGGGGCACCATGACCTAGAAAAACAAAGAGTTTGGGCCACACTTGTGAGTTTTGTCTGTAACTTGGCTGGGGGGGCGGGGGAGGCTTTGAATAGAGCCCTTTCAGGTAGAAATAAAAAAGCATGATCCCTTGCATTTGGCCAGAAAACAAAAGAAAAAGAGGGATGGATGTTAATGTAGTGAGTGACTGCATACATAGAAAGAAAAACTAAGATTTAGAAAGCGATAAAGTTTAGAGCTGAATGTAAAGTCTATACCACTATATTTTAGTACTCAATCTGTAAAATGTAGGCACTTATCATATCATACCATACAAAAATAACAAATGGCTCCCCAAGATATAAAAGTAAATAGAAGGTATAAGATGAAATATTATTATATACTTGTAAAGTTCCAGCAAAGCGCTGAGCTCATAATAAAATTTAATAAATATTTGATGATTGATTGATGTGCTAGTTCAAGAATCCTTAAAAGTGATAAAGCCATTCATTCATGGTTAAAGTAAAGGAAAAGAAAAACGATCATGGAGAGAGATCATGATTTATACTGTCACTGGGTTCAATAACACATGGGGCATGGAAACTGAGTGAGAAAAAATGCACAGGCGCCAAGAGAGAGAAGAAAAAACCACCTCAGGATTCCCTAGGAGCCTGAAGAATTAAGGCGGAGACAGGAAGACAGTTCCAAAGAATGAGGATAGAACTTAATGGTAAGAAAGCAAATTGAATAAAGTTAAGGCTGAGCTGGCTAAATCGATGAAACACAAAATTATATTATATGTAATTGCCAGCAGCCTACATTTTCCTAGAAGGAAGTTTGGGAATAAAACTAATGTACACTTACAAATGATATTGTCATGACATTCATAGTATTATATTTTACCACATATTTAATTCTGAAGACCTTGAAACATAGGAATTAATATTCCAGAAAGTGAGGAATATGCAAATTTAGTGTAAAATAGGCATAAATTTTACTTGTTTTGTTAAGTAAATAATTCATAATAATATCTGTGTGCATTCATAAACAGCATTGAACATAGATTATAATGGAATGGCAAAAAACACAAATGTATCAGTATAACCAATAGCAGTAGTCAATAATATTGAATTAGAGTCTTTTTCAAAAAAATATAATAAACAGGTTTTTCCAATAATTCCTATGATTCCTCTTTCTCTTTTTTCTTTTGATGAGTTTTTAAAGAAATATTACAGCTTATGGGGAAAAACACATAAAATTGAAAGAAGGTTAAATCTCTGGGAATAACAATATGCTTCTGTAAAATTACACAGGGCAGAATCAGGATGTTTTGAAATTGGATCCGAAAATGATATTTCTTGTAAAAATACATTTTATATGTCCCGATGGAAAATGCTCTAAATACAAAGTCAGTCTATAGTTATTAATGTTACCATTACTGTCGTTTCTGTTTTTCCTGCTGGTCCCTAGGAAACTGTGTTATCAAAATTAGTTAAGGAGTCAGGTATTTACATTTTGTTTGGAAGAGCAAATGCAGAAAACCTGACCTAATCTGAGGTTTGGATTTAACAGTAAAATTAATTTACTTGCACATAAACTATGTAGAAGTTTTCATTATGAACTGAATTCTGAAAGAATGTCAGTCAGCTTAAGAAACTGGACAAAAGTGTTGGGGCTTTTGAATGTATGTGACATAATAATTTAGGCAACAAATAAAGAAACACAAGCTAAGCCAAATCCAAGGAACCCAAAATCTACCTCTATGGTAGTCAGCTGGTTGTTCATGAAGACTCACAACACTTTGGGAATGTTAAGTAAATAGTATTTTGTGGAAGCACGATGATTAAGTATCAAGGAACTGCTTGATAGCAAAATTGAGGATGACATGGAGCCTTGTGCAGATCATTTCTAAAGCCATGATCTGCATTTACACACTCAAATCTTTTTTTAAATAAGGGCATCCAAAAGACTGCAAGCCACCTTGGAAGAATGCAAACGATTTTAGTCAACCCAGACTGTTCCCTTATGAAATCCTTTGTATCTTGTTACATGATTTCTCTCTCTTACAGGAACTAGTAAAATCCACACTCTTCTCTGAATCTCTGTGTAGCCTCTTGTCTTAAAACCACTTAAAACTACATCTCTACTTTGCCAAAAAGCAAAATCAGATATTAGTGAGGGTTTAAGACTATATTTTCTGGAGAGAGAAGACAGTAGCAATTCAAGGTCAGGCCTCCAGTTCCTGCTACTCTCACCCACAGGCCTAGCAGACATCTCTCCTGAAGGTTCTTTAATATGTCATCTAGATTCATTAAGAAAGGTTTTCCATTTTTCAACTTATGATAAAGGAGCTACAGTTGTCTCTTTGCCAATAAATCCCAAGTAATTTTTTTCATGCTATAGCTGTTGAATTCACCCATAAAACAATAGACTATGTCCAAGAACTGACTCTGCATATCTTATAACATAATAAAATGAATGTAGTCATTACTATAAGCCATCTTTATGAATTCAGAATGTAGATGAAAAAAACAAAAAGTTGAAAGCCAAAGAAACCAAAAAAGGAAAGAAAATTACAGGCAGTTAATGACACAGCCTGTACATGGGAACAACCTTGCCCATCATCTTTGTAAAAAGATATGTGCTGATTACACAGCATAGAGACATATTAGTATAAAAAGTCTACGGGATTAGCAAAGACTCATTCCAAAATAACTTGTAAAATATTTCCTTTGAAAATTCTTTTGCTATATGAGTTGAAATCCATTTTTTCATAGTGGTTAGACTTTCAGGTTCTTAGACCAGCTGCAGCACCCACCATGGCCTTCTTATTTTAACTAGCCTTTGGGACTTCCAAGACTATGACTGGCCACATTTGGCCCCTGTCTGTTTTGAGAGATACAGAACAAGAACCACAGTTCACCAACAAAGGCATCTGTCTTTAGTCAGGCTCCTCAGTGGGGGCAGTCCTCACAACTGTTGACCTAACCATCTGGGATCTGCTTCATCTTGCTGTCCAGGTGATGACTTATATGCAACTCCTAGAGGAAAACATAACATATGTAGTTTCCCTTACACATTCTATGGCACATTGTATGCCACTAATCTCCAGAATATCTCACATTATTCATTTAGCAAAAACAAGCAAGAATCCACTGCCTGGTGCCATTTTACTAAAATTAGTGCATGTTACATTGCAACCGAAAATTTTAGTATTATGCAGGATTTTTAAATAAAAAAGATTTCTTTGATTCTTCTATGTGAACACAGGTCATATCACTGATACTCACTTACTTTTAGACTTTTCTTGGACTCAAGTCTCTATCTTGATTTCAATTCTGCATTAAAAAAAATGGGAATCCAAATGAGTCAATCAGGAGGGCAATAGAACTGAAATAAATCATTTTGGTTTACATTTTGGTTTTAACCACATGAGATTGCACTTAGAGAGCGCAATTTAATACACATTAAATTAGAGTGACTGGTGGGGACCCAGGGCAATTTAAAACTCTGTAAGATAGAAAATCTAAATTAGAGGAGGTGAACAATTCTGTACATCTCAGGACACAAGATCGTGACAATAAATGCAACCCAGGTAGGCCCAAGTTCCAGAAGAATATCTTGCTGAATTCCATAAAATTGTGCTTAGTGTCTTCTCAGTAATTTTGTACATACTGTTCTTAATGCCCATTTTTAAACTTGGCTTGTTCTTTTTTTTTTTACTTTTTAAATTTTTTTAATGTTTATTCTTGAGACAGAAAGAGTGAGAGACAGACAGCACGAGCAGGAGAGGGGCAGAGAGAGAGACACACACAGAATCTGAAGCAGGCTACAGGCTCTGAGCTGTCAGCACAGCTGAACTCATGAACCAGGAGATCATGAGCTGAGCTGAAGTCAGAGGCTTAACCAACTGAGCCACCCATGCACCCCATTGGCTTGTTTGTTTTTTAAACCAGATAAACCCATAAGGATATGAATTTGAAAAAAATGAATCTCCATGTATAAATGATGCTATGGAATTGAAGATGTCTTCAACTCTCCACAAACACCCCTTCAATAGGAATCCAAAACAAATACACAGAACAGAGAAGACTTCTCCCCATAGCCTATTAAATTGAATATCTGATTCCAGGGAAGTTAGTACTGATGCTGCTCTTACACATGATCACATGAGCTCTGAAGAAGAACACCATAAAGGGCAGTGTTGGAGAAAACGACAGGTTCCCTCTCATCTAATGGGCCAATACAAAAGCAGAGTTTATGGCTACATATTTCAAACCTTGATCAGTGGGAAATCCTGAGTCTTGGCACAAATATAAACATGGGCCATAAATTAGCCATAAAAAGGGCACTGCACTGTTCAGGATTTGGGGCCCTGTCTAAATTTACAAGCTGTTTGCAGAGCCTCTGAAACTAATGGATGGATAAAATATTCCAGCCAACTAGGAAAGTAAGTATTATGCATGACTGAAAAGAGCTGTAGCTGACTGCTCTGATTAATGAAGGGTAAATTACTGTTAATGCTTGTAATAAATGCCACGGGCCGTATTTCATTGAGCAGAAGCCAGGGCACTATACGGGCTTCACTGGTTTAAGAGCTGTGGATGAAACAATGACTAATTAATCATTGGGAATTTTTTAGAGTTCTGCAACATTGTCTGGCTAAAAGCAGAACAGCTTTTTATGGGCTTCCTAGGGAGGGAGCCATTCCCCTCACCCAAGCCCCCTGGGACTCCTCCTCCTCACCATCTCCAGTCTGATTTTGTTCTGAGGTCACTTATAATATGACCATGGTTAAGGAAATCTAAGTCTCTGAGAAAGTGATGAAACTGAGTAAAAGGTCACCCTAATTCATTACAAGTTCAGAAGTCATCCCTGACACCTGCTGCCTGTAAAGACAGAATAAATCTGCCCTGATGAAGCCTGAATCATGGACCCATATATGACTGGGGCCTCTGAACAGGGGGGCTCAGCATAAATGGAGGAGGTATAAGCAGAATGCCAAGAAATCAGGTTCCAGGATCCAGTGGTGAGAGCCTCATCTCTACTTCTTCCCCAGGAGAGCCAGGCTGGTTTATGAAAGGTCGGAGATTGGTACTGGGGAGTGTGTGTATAGGGGTGATAGTGGTCAGTGCAGACAGCTGGGTGGATAGAGGTCTGTTCAACAAGCCAAAATCAGGGCCAGGACAGAGGGTAGGGGTGCAGAGTCAAAAACCCCATCTGATCCAGATAATGATGCATTTACTATACAGAGTCTTACAGTATTTTACGGAGAATCTTGACAGCCCTAACCTGGGTCTGTGTGTAACCAAGCCTGTTGTCAGAGTGGTACAGAAAGTGACTGGGGCTGAATTCACTGGGTAGCCAAGGAGGGTCCCTCTGAGGAAGTTACCTTGAGCTGAGACCTGATCCATGGGAAATGGGCACAGCCAGGACAGGGGTTGGGAATGGGGGATTTCAAGTTGAAGGAAGAACAACTATATAAGAGCAAAAACAACAATAGGGCAATATGATTAATGAGTTCAAGAGAAGGTGAAGGACAAAAAGGAATTGAAAAGAAAATAGATTGAAAAGAGGGGCAGGAATGACCAGGGAGACCTCCTACAGAGGAAAAGAAGGTGGGGAGGATTTATGTCTTTGCTTCTCATTGTTTCTAAGATGCGAAATAAGAGATATTACGAACAGAAGAGAGAGAACACAGGACAAAATGGAGGGACGTTCAGCACCTTTTGTTTCCAGTCACAAATTCTGTGGCAAATTAAGAAATACCATTTTCATTTTTATATCATTTCTCCTATAAATAATGAACAGTAATTTGATATAGTTGGAGATCATATCATGCCACTGAGATAAATACTACTACAAGAATAAGACATTGGTTTCTGGAAACTCGTTCACTTCCTCCTTCCCTTTCCCACTCCCATCTCTTTAGAAGACATGACATTAACATTTTTCAAGCCCCTGTATTGGCATTTTCTGCCAAATATTCCAACCAGTAGTTTTTCATCATCCCTAGAATATATTTTTGCCCACTGATCAATTAAATTACTTATTCCTTCAAATTTGTCCTGGGCACCTTTCAGGTTGACTCTCTGAAATTACAGAATATGCCAACGTTGAAATAGAAATGCAACTAGAGTTGCCAGAAACATTTATTCAGCCTTTCCTTTTGAGAAAAAGGCTATTCTTTTCTGTGTTTACATTGTTTGTTTCCATTCAATTTCTAAAGCCACTAAATCTCAACTCCTCCAGTTCTCTGTCTTTATACTAATGAAGCCCACCTTTTTCCTCAGCCATTCACCACAGCTCTGGCTGCCCACTCTTGTTTGTAGAAGTTTTTAAGGCTACAGTGTCAGTAACTGGAGAGGAAATCATGTAAAGTTGTGCATGAAAGCGATTTTGTATGTTAATTTCAACCCATGCACTAATTCTGCAAAAGAGGCAAGTAGAGTCCCAGAAGCAATTGGTTCCCTCGATGTTTAACTGTGAGGTGGTGGCAGAACATGATCTAGACCACCACAGACCCCAAATCTAAACATTTCTCCTCTTCAGATAGGATGAATGACAGGTGGTCATCCAAGAGACAGCCTGCCAGGCTGCAGTGGAGTGGGAGACACCGGGAGCTGCTGGCAAGGTATGACACAGTGCATGCTCCAAGGACAGGGACTTCTTGATGGTCTGGTCCTGGGAGAGATCAGGAGGTAAGCTGTGTAGAAAAGAAGAATAATGTTTTGCATTCTACAAAATGTGGTCTTTATACTAGTCTGCTATTCTGTCTCCTTTCTGCTGGGTATTCTGAAGTATGCATACTTCTTGTCCTGCTCAGCTATGGGCTGGGAGCAGAGGGTGCAGAACATGAGACCACTGGAGAATCCTGAATTATTTTTAAGGTCCTATTTTTATTTGATTTAAAGCAATTTAAAACATTACTATTAAAATAAGCAGTATATTAGGGAAAATCATATATCCAACTGAATTTTTAAGACAAAAAATGAAACTTCAGAATAATTACTGACTTGAAAAGGGTCCCTATGAACTACTTCCTTTGTACCCTAGGGTATATGAATTCATTCTTCTATTTAAGGGTTTGGAAGCAAAGGAGCAATAAAGAGAATGTTAAACAAAAAATAATAATAAATTTAAAAAACAAACAGCAGCTTGTATGAAATTATCTGGCTAATCAAATAATATTCTAAGTCACATTTCATAATGAACCATTTGGATCTTAAAATCATAAAATGTATAAATTCAATGTGTTTTTAAGCCTTATAATTGAAAAATAGCTTTTTTGCATTTACTTCAAAATCTCCTCTGGAGATGTGTCAGTTCTGACATTTTATAACAGCCTGCAGGGAAACCTTCCAACCTCCAGTCTGACAGCATATCTGCCAGCCCACCAGCAGCCTTTTGACCACAAAATGTCACACATATGACGAAGGGGGTCCTTGAGGATTCAGGGAATGAGTAATAGGACACTTCTCAGTTATGATTTTATGTTTTCTATTTTTAAAGACACATTTATTCATGCAGAGAATGAGCAGCTAAATTTTGAGAGAGCTGTTCCGATTCAAGTTAAGTGATTGTACCTTCAAACTATCCATACGATTCTAAAATAATATTGAATACCTACTATGTACCAGGCACTGTGCTGAAAGCATTATATCTGTTCCTGAGGTTTTGAAGTCTTTCAACTGCAGAGAATTTTTCTTATGAAAGGCTTTGAATCCATGTAGCAATTCAGCTTATTGGAATGTACCCTATTATAACTAACCTGCTCTCTCCTGAGAAAACTAAAATAATTTGACCATAGAACAGAAGAATGAAGAACCACATCCTTACAAGACAATTGTCACTAAGAAAATATGACAAAAGTCTTCCATTCTGGGGTCCTCTTGGAAGAATAATATGCTGACTATGTATAGTAAAAAATGCACAAGTAAAATACCAGTGGAAGGGAAAAAAAACCATACAATCAAGCTTTCTCTAATAGGTCAGTATACTTATGGTTTTATTTCGGTAGATGTCTGTCAGTTTAGCTCAGCTCCTCCATGGTGTTGCTGCCTCAGCGTCAATTCTGTGTGGCTAAATAGCTTACAGGGACCTTACACTGACACTAGGCCCTTGTGAAAGTTCATGTTCTAGACAACAGCCACAGAATCACAAGTAAATGTGAGCTCCTGATATGATTTCCCCAACAGCCCTGGTATAAAGTCTCCCTTGCTCCCCAGAGCCTGCCTCTTCTTTGCATCCTAGATAAAACCCCCTCAGTCTTACCAAAACCCTGCTGTTTTGGTTTGTATTGACCAATCTGACTATAGCCCAGGAGCCTCAGAGCATTTAACCCACAGACCTAACAAAGGCATGCACCCCAGATCCTGCCTCTCTCTGTCTACACTCTGCCTTGACCTCCCCATGTGGCCCATAGAGGTATGCTATGCACTTTCTCCAGTACCTGTGAGTAATAAACTACTCTATTTCAATTTCTCTTGTCCTTTGTTGAACCAAGACTCACCATCTGGCACCCTGTGCTCCACTTAACATTTATTTAACAAATAACAGCATGGATTTCAGACATTTTCCTAAAGCTATTAGAAGGAAATACAGAGAGCAGGACAGAAGCAGATATGAAATGCCTCACTCCTTTAAAGGGGTACTTTAGAGAAAGTGGATACCATGAGAGCAGAGCTATGTATATGATGAGCAAATCCAGGCAGGGCTCTAATGACTCAGGACCAGGTAACTAACTGAAAGATCTTCTACTGACCATGGAAAGTTCAAAAGCAAAATCTATATAACTTCTTTAACCTCTAACTACTAGCACTCTGAGAAAGCTAGAAAAATGTCAAATGCAACCATCCCTCCCTCCATTCCTGAATTTAGTAGGTTTCCTCATCATCATCATGAAGTATGAGAACAATATTGTTAATTAAGTAATAATAGAAAAACTATGAGGTTACTGGTTTTGATACATGAGGGTAGGTCAAATGATCTCATCTTCATAAACACAACCATGTGACTTTTCTGACAATGTAATGCTCTATAGCAATGCACAGCTCAGTAAATGTTATTTATGGATGAGGACTAATTTTCTTAATCATAACAAACCTAACCTAACCCAGGCAAAGGATCAAATTCATTCATTACCTGAAATGTTTACAGAAAAAATTATGGCATTCTCATTTGGTCATTATTTGATAATTTTTCAGCTAATATTTATTGAGCATTCATTAGGTACCTGGACATTTGTACTAGGTGCTAGAACTACAAAAATAATCAGAGCCAGTCTCTGCCCACAAGAAACTCACAAACTTTTGTGGGAGAAATCATATGAGAATATATCTGTAGTAATATGACACATTATGATTAATGAACAGGGAGGGCATGCAGGGTCACCTAATCCTAAATGAGGGGAGGAAATCAATGGTTAGCAAGAACCTCACTGACGGGATAATCCTAACTAGACCTGAGACTTAAAATATAACTTGGAATTTTCCAGAAAAAACAATTTATATTATATTTATTATATATTTTATTCTATTCTATTCTATTCTATTATTGATTACATTGATTACATTGATTATATTGATTATATTATATTTGACCATAGAAGAGAAGAATGACAAAGCACATCCTTACAAGAAAATTGTCTATATATATTATATAGACGTAATATATATATATAATATACATATGTATTTTATATACATAGATACATATGTATTATATATATGTGTATATATATATATATATATATATATGTGTGTATATATATATATATATATATATATAAATGTGGGCAAAGATATGTGAAAGTATATGTTTTGTTTCTGGGGCCCAGAGAATAAGTAAGCCTAACACAACTATAGTGGTTTCATAGAGGAAAGTGCCAAATAATGACAACAATAGTAATAATAAAGTTGGATAAGCGTCCAAATCCTAGATGATGAAGTCTCTGTGTGGAACACACAAGTACTTTTGTGTGACTGGAAGGGGGCCATGATGCCTTTTAGGCAGAAGGGTCATATGATCAAATTTGCATTTTTAAAATGGTCCCCACAGCAGGTGCATGGATGATGACATGGAGGAGAGGAAACTCAAGGTCAGGGGGACATTAGGAGGGTGGTGTGGTCCTGCAGAGGAAGACGAGAAGGCATTGGCCAGAGGGAGGCAGTGCAGAGCCAGAGGCCAGAGGGCCAAGGACGTGGAGGCAACCAGGCCTAGTGTACAATGGACTCATACAGTGGAGAAAAGAAGATGAGAAGAAACGGTAAAGGTGCTGCAAACCTTCCAGACCCCAAAACACTAAGGTCGTCATGCACAGAGTTTCACCATATGGCAAAGTGATCCTTTGAGGAAAATACAGAGCCTTAAAGCAGGTATCAGGAAGTAAACAAGGCTGAAAGGAATTGAACAAAAGTTTAAATTTAAAAATTTGGAAGGAGAGAAAAAAACCCTCCAAATCAAGTAGAAAAAAAAAATTAAAGATGAAAACAGATGCTTAAAGAAATAGAAATTTTTTAAAAAAGAGAAATAGTAGGGGAGGGAGCCTGGATGACTCAGTTGGTGGAGTATATGACCCTTGATCTCAGGTTGTGAGTTTGAGCCCCATGTTGGGTGTAGAGATTACTTAAAAATAAAATATTTTTTTAACTTAAAAAATTAAAAGAAGAAATCATTACTCAGCAAAGATGAGTCCTTAAATAACATTTTTTTTTTTTACCATTTATATGGTGCTTACTATTTCCCAGGTACTATTCTGAGCATTATATATATTAACTGAATTAATCTTTTAACAGCCCTACAAATAGCTTCCATTATTATACTGTATTTTTTAAAGAAGGAAACCAAGGATTTAAGTGAATTGCCCAAGATTATACAGCTAGCAGAAAGATTAATAAATTAAAAACTACTTAGCAAGTCTGATGAAGAAAATAAAAAATAAAGAAGCTATAAATTAAAAAAAATCAGGGAGTGAGGCAACAGCTACGGTTATAATAGAGATTTAAGAATTAATAAGAAATCTATGTTCAACTTAATACCAATAAATTTAAAATATTAAATTAAAAAATTTTAGATAATGGGGACCTAAGTAGATCAGTAACAACAGGCAAAATTAAAATGTTAATCAGAATTTATCATTGTCATCCAAAAGGCACAGTTCTAGAGAATTCTTGGGATATTTCTTCCAAATTCTCAAGGAATTGATTGTTCCCAGTTACACAAATTGTTTCAGAAGATGACAAGGCACAAAACTTATTTTACAGGGTAGATGTAGATAGGCACAATCTGGTGAACTAATAAAGTTCAAGGAAAAGAAAGAAAAAAACTATTGGTGAATAGAACTCATGAACATAGAAAAATAAAAGAAAAAGGAAGGAAGGAAGAAATATTATAATAGTAAAGTAAATCAATCTGTATTTTAAAATAATAATACATCACATATTATACAACCCCTAACTGTATTAGGGTGTGGTATTACAAATACCAGACTTACTTTAGTTTGTTAAGTCATTTATTATTTATTTAGAAATTTATTAAAGGATATTCTTTAATTCCCAGAATCAAGCTTTGAGTCTACACCATTAGGAACAACTCCCAAGTTATAACCCCAGACTGCTCCACTGGAAAATGTAATGCAGTCTTGGGCATGCACGCTTGGAGCTGGCACAAGCCGGGGAGTGGGCCCCCACACCCTGGGAACTCACCCACTACTTCGCCTGAAAGCCCTCTCTGACATACTCCATAGCCTCTTCTTCTCCTCTTGGTGACTGTATTCTTCCCCTGGGTTTATGATTGGCTGAGGAAGTCATACACCTGTGTCCTAGCTGCAAGGAAGTTATAAGGGTGACTTTCTGAACTCCATCTAGAACAGGCAGGAGCCACAGGGTAAGAAATTCCCCAAACATAGAAATAGTGGTTGGAAGGTTTTGGAAAGCCAAAAAAGCCTATTTTAATTTATGAAATCTGTTAACATAATTCACTGTACTATGAGATTAAAGATAAATCATGTTTCTAAACAGATGAAAAATTAAAAGATTTACAAATTGATAGAACACATCTGTATAATATATATAACAAATGAGTAGATCCATAATTTAAACAAGTCTTAAAAATTGACAGGAAGGCAAAAATCCCATTAGAGGAG
This sequence comes from Neofelis nebulosa, assembly GCF_028018385.1. Classification (NCBI taxonomy): domain Eukaryota; kingdom Metazoa; phylum Chordata; class Mammalia; order Carnivora; family Felidae; genus Neofelis; species Neofelis nebulosa. Next base: position 87,829,031 of record NC_080790.1, read on the forward strand.
TGAACAAAACAGAAACATGCAAGTCACAAACAAGAAGATTAGATGGCCTCTTTATAAGTATGTGAAAGAGATTAGATTAATGATCAAGAAAACCAATTTTAAAACCAATAAGATAAAAAATTTTCCCTCATTAGACTGACAAAATTCAAAACTAATAAGTAGTGGTATGTGCAAAACTAGGTTCTGTCTTCTACTGCTATGGGTATAAATTAGGAGCAGCAGCATGGCAATCCCACCTAAAAATCTCTTCAAGTGAACAGAGTACGATTCAGGAGTTTCTTTTCTTGGTATCTGCTCTAGAGAACCATTTTCATATACGCACAATGAGGTGTATACAAGAATAATCACTACAGAACTACAGAGAAAATTAATGCCTTAACACCCAGCCCTAGGGAAACAGTTAAATAAGTGGTCATTTATCTAGACTATGGAATAGGACTAAATAAGGGAGATAGATCCATATGTGCTAATTTTTTAAGTGCAGTATGATTCAATTCATAATATGAATCATGTAAAACTTAGAATCTTAGCTACAGACACACACAAAACACATATTTATTCCATGGGCCCCTGCATATGTTATGTGTAAATGTGAAGAAAGAGGGCAGAAACAATTCACCAGACTGATTACATTACTCACCCCTGGGGGTCCTGGAATGAGAACAAAGCTGGGAATTGTAGTCAAAGGAAAACAATATGAAAATTAATTTTGAAATGGTGCTAGGAAGGCCAGTAGGCAGGAAAAATGTAAAGGTACAGGCAAATGGATGGATCAGTAGCTTGAGAGGTTGTAGAAGTCAGGGATGGGTAGGGTCCAGTAGTCCACTTTTCACAGGTAAAATAATAGCTTTACTCTCATACCTGAAGGGAAAGAAGAGAAGGTGATTATTAGTTGTGGTTTGTCCATTTGTAGTTGGGTTTCCAGTCAATGATTCCATTTTCTCTGTGATGTAAGAGGCCCTCTGAATGGGAAAGAAAGAAGGCTAAAGAAAGCCTATAATGTGTAAAATTAGCTGCAGAGAGTGGGAGAAGCATAAGTGTTGCTGGACAATGCTGAGGGACACCATGAATTTTATGGCTCCAATTTAAGCAGTGACTTGATGTTCTCTAGCAGCAATCAGAAGTCCAGGGGTGGGCAAAGTGATCTTGAACTTATGAATTCATCCAAACTTGGGGATTCTCAAGATAAATAAGATAATACACAACCAGGCAAGGGGATTGCAACATTGACATGTCAGTGGTTGGAGTGAGGGGCCATAAAATACTGCAGAGTTAGAGCAAAAAAGCAAAAGGCAAGCTATAAACAGGAAATGATAGATATTCATGGGTTCAGAGGCATCACTGGAGCAAAATTAGCCAAAGAGCTAAAAAGCAAACACATATGTAAAATAGTAGGTTGGGGTCAGGAATTAAGACCTAAATTGAACAGAACAGCTCCAGAAGTGGGGCAGGTCCAGATGATGTTAAGGTCCAAACTATGACAGTGGGAATGGATGAATGAGGAGGGGCAAAGGCAAAGGTCACTGGGGATAGGGTGCCAAGGGAATGGAGAGTCTGGAGTCTTGGGTGGGTCATTCACATGGGACAGTGTGATACAGGTGGATGTTATCACCGAGGAGAAGTCCCTCAATGCCAGGAGACAAATACAGAAAGAGGCAGAGGTTAGGAGTACAGGCTCTGGAGTAGGCAGATGAGTGTTCAGACATCTGCTCTCACTTACCAGCCAGGTATCTCCCCAAGCTTCAATATAACCATTTGCAAAAGGAGGTAAACATCACTTCACTGACATAAAATGAAATAGTGTATATAAGGTGGCAGCCACAATGCTGGCAGATACTAAATATGCCATCACTGGAAAAGATGTTTTTCCTAAGTTAAGACCTGACAGTTATTAATTCCCTTTTCTGTGACATTCTTGCGTTCTTCAGCCTATCTTCAGTGTTTTCTCTTCTGTGTTCTGCCAGCTCCCTAACCATCAGGATTAACAATCTTTCTGGAACTTATACATTAATTTAACCTTCCAAAATTTCCCCAGTATTCACAATTATTTGTTTGTTTGAGTCTTTAGGTTAAATTGTTAATAACCCTTTTTAATTTTTTAAATGTTTTTATTTACTTTTGATAGAGAGGGAGACAGAGTGTGAGTAGGGGAGGGGCAGAGAGAGAAGGAGACAAGGAATCTGAAGCAGGCTCACGGTCCGAGCTGTCAGCACCTAGCCCAACACGTGGCTCAAACTCATGAACCACGAGATCATGACCTGAGCTGACACTGGATGCTTAACTGACTGAGCCACCCAAACACCCCAATAACCTTCTGTAGAAAAAGAAGTGAACCTAATTATTCCACATGGCTATCCAGAAAGAAGTTTGGCCACTATTGATCACTGATGTTAGTTACTATTATCACTAAAGTGATAATGACTATCCAGAATTCATTGGAACTGACCTTCATTGTAGGATTGTTTTAAATTCAAAATGAATTTAAAGTTTATTGTGTATTTTACATTAATCACCTACGTGTCCTTGCCTCTTTCCTCAAATTGGTCTAAATCCAGTCAGAATTGTCCTGATTAGAATCACAGTCTCTTCACTGAGGAGCTAATGTACCCAGACAAGGCTGTATGCTAATACAACTTTGATTTTTTTTTTAAATAAACCCAACATGGGGCTCAAACTCATCACCTGGAGATCAAGAATCACATGCTCTACTGCCTGAGCCAGCCAGGAACCTCTGCCTGCAGAGTGAATGGTACAAAAAATTATTGGGAAAATGTATTAGTGATGTTGATGAGGTATTTCCTCCATAAAAGAGTTAAGAAATTAACTGTCCCCTGAAAAAGTGAGAAAGAAGAAATAAGGGCAGAAAGAAATGTTTGTCTAGTCAATCTACCACTTCCAGATCCTTCATAAGAGTTCCATCAAACTTCCAGCACAAAGCAGAAGACAAACTGAAGGGGGATGAGCAATGGTTCTACTACTAACCAGTTGCACATCCCATCCAAGTTTTGATTCACCTCTTTAGACTAGAGTCACCTTTTCAGTCCCCTAACCACAACACAAAAGTCCATCAAAGTGATTGCCTATAATATGGCTCCTCCAGCCATATGATTCTGATTACAAATTATTTCATTTCAGGTGGCATCTATTTTTATTTGGTAAAAATTGTGAAAAGTGTGTGCTATTTTGTGTGTGCATGGGGGGGTGCCTATTTCAGTGCCTTTAAGTCAACATTAATAGCTATAAAGATTAAATTTTAAGATATAATGCATAAGAAAGCATCTTCAAAATGCAAAGCTTATATAACTATCAAGGGATTTTTTTTGCCTAAATTTAACCTGTTTCTAAATAAATCAATTTCTTAATGAACCATAAAGTAGACAAGAGTCCCAGAAGTCCACATTCTGAAAATATTTTTTCATCTAATTCATAAATATTTTATGTTTATATATCTATCAAGTGCCCTGATATCTAAAGATAGTGTTGTGAGATTTTCAATTGGAAGAATTGTACATACACCTCATAATATTACAATTATGTAAATATATCAATTACTCATTAAGTTGGTATAAAGTTAACAGATTAAGTATACATTGAATCTAAAAACTAAAGAATCCCACTGCTTCTCAACTTTTACTTTTTTGGGGTATTATTGCTTTACCACAAATGAAACCAAGGGAAGTTCAAAAACCAACAAGGAAAGTCACAGGATGGAATCCAGAAACATGAAGTGCTAACACCAAAATTGTTGGGACAAGAAGGACAATGACCTCTAGTACTCAAACTTTTTGATGCTTCATTTTATAGTCTGTATGAAAGAGAATTGTTTTAATGTTTATTTGTTTTGAGAGAGAGAGTGTGTGAGGCAGGGAGGGGAAGGGAGAGAGGAAGACAGGATTTGAAGTGGGCTCTGCGCTGGTAACAAAGATACTGATGTGGGGCTCAAACTCATGAACCATGAGATCATGACCTGAGCTGAAGTCAGATGCTTAACCAACTGAGCCACCCATGTGCCCAAAAGAAAAATTTTAAATTCCACCCTCCATCCCCAGATTGTTCTGTTTAGTCACCTTCTTTTGACCTGTCATCAGTATGGAATAACATGGGGTCACCATTAATTGCTGTTCATGTGCTGGGATACAGGTCCTGTCATCTTACATGTATGAGATTTCCCTTGGGAACTGAGCCAGCAGAAAAAGTTGGCAGTTAGATAATTTCCAGCCAAAGGCTCGGGAAATCACAGTGTTAAAGTCAGATACAATAGAGGCAACACTATAGCTGGCCATAAAAAAAAGTGAGTCTCATCTTTAAAGAAAATAATTATTCATTTTCGATTTACTTATATAATGATTAACTTGTAAAATGCACAACTGAAGCCCTAAATCGCTACTGGAATTCCTTTTGTTTTGAGCATCTATAATTAGTACCTAAAGGCATCTCTCAGAGTACCACAATAAAGGTCTGGAGGTTAAACACCTTGGAAGATAAGCAAAAAATTTTAAGTGTTTATGGAACAAAGTGAAAAGGAATCTTTTGGGCATCACTATATCCCAGATTTTTCTAACTATATGTGTGCTTTTGCTAAACCAAATTAGAAATATCTCTGATACAGAGGAGTCTCTCATTTACTTATTATCAAGCCCCTTTTGCTGATTTATAGTAAGAAAGTCTTGAATATACAGCTTACCCTTGAACAATGTGGGGTTGGGAGCATTGACCCCCACTACCTCTATGCAGCTGAAAATTCTAAGTTTTGACTCCTGAAAAACTTAACTGCTAATAGCCTACTGTTGACTGGAAGCTTTACCAATAACATGAACAGTCGAGTAACACTTACTTTGTATGTTGTACATATTATATGTTGTATTCTTTCAATAAAGTAGGACAGAGACAAGAAAGTGTCATTAAGAACATCATATGGAAGAGAAAATACATTTACATTACTGTACTGTGTTTATCAACACCGTAAATTTACATCATCTGTTTATAAGACAAATTGTCAGCACCTATGCCAATATTGTCTTAAATAATGCAAAACATTGTAGATGCTATATATGTTACTAACACTACACATCAAAAATGAAAAGGTAATTTGAAAAAAAATTCCAGAAGGATCCTGGGAAGATGGTGGTGTAAGCGGACACTGGGCTCACGGTGCGTCCTGCTAATCACTTAGATTCCACCTACACCTGCCTAAATAACCCAGAAAACACCCGAAGACTAGCAGAACGGAGTCTCTGGAGCCAAGCACAGACGAGAGGCCCACGGAAGAGGGTAGGAAAGGTGGAGAGGTGGTGCGCACTCCACGGACTGGCGGGAGGGAGCCGGGGTGGAGGGGCAGCCCGCCGGCCAAGCAGAGCCCCCGAGTCTGGCTTGCAAAAGCAGAGGGGCCGGATGGAGTGTATTCTGACAGCAAGAGGGACTTGACATCTGGAAGGTTATAAGCTAACAGCTCTGCTCGGAGAACAGGAGGGCTGGAAGACAATGGGAGGGAGAGTTGTTGAGCTCCGGATGACAGAGCTCAGCTTGGCAGGGAACAAAGGCGCTCACCAGCGCCATCTCCCTCACCCATCCCCCAGCCAAAATCCCAAAGGGAACCAGTTCCTTCCAGGGAACTTGCTTGCACCACGCAAACACCCAACACTGTGCTTCTGCGGATCCATCCCTCTGGCGGGTCTGACTCCCTCCTGGTGCCACAGGGCCCCTCCCGAAGCGGATATCCAAAGGAAAAGCAAGCTGAGCCTGCCCCTCCCACCCCTGTGCACCTTGCCGATCCACCCTAGCTAATAGACCAGATCCTCAGCACCACAAGCCTGGCAGTGTGCAAGTAGCCCAGATGGCCACCCCACCCCACAGTGAATACCTCCCCTAAGAGAGGGGAAGAGAAGGCACACACCAGTCTGACTGTGGCCCCAGTGGTGAGCTGGGGGCAGACATCAGGTCTGACTGTGGCCCCCCCCACCAATGCAAGTTAGTCAAGACAGCACCGGGGAAGTGCCCCACAGTCCAGCACCACTCCAGGGCCTATCCAAAATGACGAAACTGAAGAATTCCCCTCAGAAAAACGTCCAGGAAATAGCAACAGCTAACGAACTGATCAAAAAGGATTTACACAATATAACAGAAAGTGAATTTAGAATAATAGTCAAAAAATTAATCGCTGGGCTTGAAAACAGTATAAAGGACAGCAGAGAATCTCTTGCTACAGAGATCAAGGGACTGACGAACAGCCAGGAGGAGCTAAAAAATGCTATCAATGAACTGCAAAATAAAATGGAAACAACTACAGCTCGGATTGAAGAGGCAGAGGAAAGAATAGGTGAACTAGAAGATAAAATTATGGAAAAGGAAGAAGCTGAGAAAAAGAGAGATAAAAAAATCCAGGAGTATGAGCAGAAAATTAGAGAACTAAGTGATGCACTAAAGAGAAATAATATACGCATAATTGGTATTCCAGAGGAGGACGAGAGAGGGAAAGGTGCTGAAGGTATACTTGAAGAAATCATAGCTGAGAACTTCCCGGATCTGGGGAAGGAAAAAGGCATTGAAATCCAAGAGGCACAGACAACTCCATTCAGACGTAACTTGAATCGATCTTCTGCACGATATATCATAGTGAAACTGGCAAAATACAAGGATAAAGAGAAAATCCTGAAAGCAACTAGGGATAAACGTGCTCTAACATATAAAGGGAGACCTGTAAGACTTGTGACCGCTCTCTACTGAAACTTGGCAGGCCAGAAAGGAATGGCAGGATATCTTCCATGTGATGAACAGAATAAATATGCAGCCGAGAATCCTTTATCCAGCAAGTCTGTCATTTAGAATAGAAGGAGAGATAAAGGTCTTCCCAAACAAACAAAAACTGAGGGAATTCATCACCACTAAACCAGCCCTACAAGAGATCCTAAGGGGGATCCTGTGAGACAAAGTACCAGAGACATTGCTACAAGCATGAAACCTACGGACATCACAATGACTCTAAACCCATATCTTTCTATAATAAAACTGAATGTAAATGGACTAAATGCGCCAACCAAAAGACATAGGGTATCAGAATGGATAAAAAAACAAGACCCATCTATTTGCTGTCTACAAGAGACTCATTTTAGACCTGAGGACAACTTCAGATTGAGAGTGAGGGGATGGAGAACTATTTATCATGCTACTGGAAGCCAAAAGAAAGCTGGAGTAGCCATACTTATATCAGACAAACTAGACTTTAAATTAAAGGCTGTAACAAGAAATGAAGAAGGGCATTATATAGTAGTCACAGGGTCTATCCATCAGGAAGAGCTAACAATTATAAGTGTCTATGTGCTGAATACGGGAGCCCCCAAATATATAAAACAATTACAAACATAAGCAACCTTATTGATAAGAATGTGGTAATTGCAGGGGACTTTAACACTCCACTTACAGAAATGGACAGATCATCTAGACACATGGTCAATAAAGAAACAAGGGCCCTGAATGATACATTGGATCAGATGGACTGACAGATATATTTAGAACTCTGCATCCCAAAGCAACAGAATATACTTTCTTTTCGAGTGCACATGGAACCTTCTCCAATATAGATCACATACTGGGTCACAAAACAGCCCTTCATAAGTATACAAGATTTGAAATCATACCATGCATACTTTCAGACCACAATGCTATGAAGCTTGAAATCAACCACAGGAAAAAGTCTGGAAAACCTCAAAAGCATGGAGCTTAAAGAACACCCTACTAAAGAATGAATGGGTCAACCAGGCAATTAGAGAAGAAATTAAAAAATATATGGAAACAAATGAAAATGAAAATACAACAATCCAAACGCTTTGGGATGCAGCAAAGGCAGTTCTGAGAGGAAAATACATTGCAATCCAGGCCTATCTCAAGAAACAAGAAAAATCCCAAATACAAAATCTAACAGCACACCTAAAGGAAACAGAAGCAGAACAACAAAGATACCCAAAACCCAGCAGAGGAAGAGAAATAATAAAGATCAGAGCAGAAATTAACAATATAGAATCTAAAAAAACTGTGGAGCAGATCAACGAAACCAAGAGTTGGTTTTTTGAAAAAATAAACAAAATTGATAAACCTCTAGCCAGGCTTCTCAAAAAGAAAAGGGAGATGACCCAAATAGATAAAATCATGAATGAAAATGGAATTATTACAACCAATCCCTCAGAGATACAATTATCAGGGAATACTATTAAACATTATATGCCAACAAATTGGACAACCTGGAAGAAATGGACAAATTCTTAAACACCCACACTCTTCCAAAACTCAATCAGGAGGAAATAGAAAGTTTGAACAGACCCATAACCAGCAAAGAAATTGAATCAGTCATCAAAAATCTCCCAACAAATAAGAGTCCAGGACCAGATGGCTTCCAGGGGAGTTCTACCAGACGTTTAAAGTAGGGATAATACCTATCCTTCTCAAGCTATTCCAAGAAATAGAAAGGGAAGGAAAACTTCCAGACTCATTCTATGAAGCCAGTATTACTTTGATTCCTAAACCAGACAGACCCAGCAAAAAAAGACAACTACAGGCCAATATCCCTGATGAATATGGTTGCAAAAATTCTCAATAAGATACTAGCAAATTGAATTCAACAGCATATAAAAAGAATTATTCACCATAATCAAGTGGGGTTCATTCCTGGGATGCAGGGCTGGTTCAACATTCGCAAATCAATCAATGTGATACATCACATTAATAAAAGAAAAGATAAGAACCATATGATCCTGTCAATCGATGCAGAAAAGGCCTTTGACAAAATCCAGCAAACTTTCTTAATAAAAACCCTTGAGAAAGTCGGGATAGAAGGAACATACTTAAACATCATAAAAGCCATTTATGAAAAGCCCACAGCTAACATCATCCTCAATGGGGAAAAACTGAGAGCTTTTTCCCTGAGATCAGGAACACGACAAAGATGTCCACTCTCACTGCTGTTGTTTAACATGGTGTTGGAAGTTCTAGCACCAGCAATCAGACAACAAAAGGAAATCAAAGGCATCAAAATTGGGAAAGATGAAGTCAAGCTTTCACTTTTTGCAGATGACATGATATTATACATGGAAAATCCGATAGACTCCACCAGAAGTCTGCTAGAACTGATACATTAATTTAGCAAAGTTGCAGGATACAAAATCAATGTACAGAAATCAGTTGCATTCTTATACACTAAGAATGAAGCAACAGAAAGACAAATAAAGAAACTGATTCCATTCACAATTGCACCAAGCAGCATAAAATACCTAGGGATAAATCTAACCAAAGATGTAAAAGATCTGTATGCTGAAAGCTATAGAAAGCTTATGAAGGAAATTGAAGAAGATATAAAGAAATGGAAAGACATTCCCTGCTCATGGATTGGAAGAATAAATATTGTCAAAATGTCAATACTACCCAAAGCTATCTACACATTCAATTCAATCCCAATCAAAATTGCACCAGCATTCTTCTCGAAACTAGAACAAGCAATCCTAAAATTCATATGGAACCACAAAAGGCCCCGAGTAGCCAAAGTAATTTTGAAGAAGAAGACCAAAGCAGGAGCATCACAATCCCAGACTTTAGCCTCTACTACAAAGCTGTCATCCTCAAGACAGCATGGTATTGGCACAAAAACAGACACATAGACCAATGGAATAGAATAGAAACCCCAGAACTAGACCCACAAATGTATGGCCAACTAATCTTTGACAAAGCAGGAAAGAACATCCAGTGGAAAAAAGACAGTCTCTTTAACAAATGGTGCTGGGAGAACTGGACAGCAACATGCAGAAGGTTGAAACTAGACCACTTTCTCACTCCATTCACAAAAATAAACTCAAAATGGATAAAGCACCTGAATGTGAGACAGGAAACCATCAAAACCCTAGAGGAGAAAGCAGGAAAAACCTCTCTGATCTCAGCCGCAGCAATTTCTTACTTGACACATCCCCAAAGGCAAGGGAATTAAAAGCAAAAATGAACTATTGGGACATCATTAAGATAAGAAGCTTCTGCACAGCAAAGGAAACAACCAACAAAACTAAAAGGCAACCAACGGAATGGGAAAAGATATTTGCAAATGACATACCGGACAAAGGGCTAGTATCCAAAATCTATAAAGAGCTCACCAAAGTCTACACCTGAAAAACAAATAACCCAGTGAAGAAATGGGCAGAAAGCATGAACAGACACTTCTCTAAAGAAGACCTCCCGATGGCCAACAGGCACATGAAAAGATGCTCAACGTCGCTCCTCATCAGGGCAATACAAATCAAAACCACACTCAGATATCACCTCACGCCAGTCAGAGTGGCCTAAATGAACAAATCAGGAGACTATAGATACTGACGAGGATGTGGAGAAACGGGAACCCTCTTGCACTGTTGGTGGGAATGCAAACTGGTGCAGCCACTCTGGAAAACAGTGTGGAGGTTCCTCAAAAAATTAAAAATAGACCAATCCTATGACCCAGCAATAGCACTGCTAGGAATTTACCCAAGGGATACAGGAGTGCTGATGCATAGGGGCACTTGTACCCCAATGTTTATAGCAGTACTCTCAACAATAGCCAAATTATGGAAAGAGCCTAAATGTCCATCAACTGATGAATGGATAAAGCAATAGTGGTTTATATACACAATGTAGTACTACATGGCAATGAGAAAGAACGAAATATGGCCCTTTGTAGCAACGTGGATGGAAGTGGAGAGTGTTATGCTAAGTGAAATAAGCCATACAGAGAAAGACAGATACCATATGTTTTCACTCTTATATGGATCCTGAGAAACTTAACAGAATCCCATGGGGGAGGGGAAGGGAAAAAAAAAGTGGTTAGAGTGGGAGAGAGCCAAAGCATAAGAGACACTTAAAAACTGAGAACAAACTGAGGGTTGATGGGGGTGGGAGGAAGGGGAGGGTGGGTGATGGGTAGTGAGGAGGGCACCTTTTGGGATGAGCACTGGGTGTTATATGGAAACCAATTTGACAATAAACTTCATATATTGGGGAAAAAAAGAAAAAGAAAAAAGTTCCAATTTATTTACACGTATAATGATTTACAAATTGGTCATGAAGAAGCAGCAATACAGTGCTTTATGGTCACCTAATGTAGTTCATACAATTGCTTCATGGTTCCCTAGCCTATACACTAATAAATGAATGATTACAAGATTTTTATGGCATACAGTATTATAGTAATATTCATAATACAGCATTGCAAACACTATTACATTAAAAAAAATCCTAACCTGTGGGTATAATAGGCTGATCCATGGTTTCTTTAATTATGAAAGAGTAAGGCATATGGTAAAGTAATTCTTTGAAAGCAAAGTTATAAAACTAATAAAAAACTAACACATTATTAATTTTGTATTAGGCATCATTCACCTTCATCCTTATGTAAGGATAGCCTATTCTCTTCCACAAGACTCTTGCATATGATGTTCTGCATGATGAATATTTAGGCAATGATAATGATGTATGACACAAAGTGTCCTGTACAGTTCTTCCCATAGAGTCTTACTAGATTTCCACACAGACACTCACATACACTCCAGATAAGTTTATTAACTACAAAGAATGTTGATTATTTGCTATTCATTAAATGGAATTGGATCATCATAGAGGTCTTCCTTGTTTTTTTCACATTGAGTAAGAAGAGCAACGGTGGATCTTGCTGTCTCAGGGGGTGGCAGAGGTGGAGGAGGAAGAGAGGGGGCAGAAGATGCATGCACACCTGATGTAACTTTACAGAAATATGCTATAATTTGTCTGACGTTTTTGCTTTTTCATTTCTCCAAAAGTGGTTCTATACGGTACCAACTCTTCTTCCACAATTTGCTTTGGTTCCAGTACCCATATCATAAAAATCCAGGTCACAAACATGGTTAAAAGCAGTCTGGAATAATTGAAAGATTTCTGCCAGATTGTTTAATGTCAATTTGATTTCTGGGATTGCTTCTTATACATCTTATTCCTCATCATCAGGCACCGGTTTGGATGCACTCATCACCATCAAGTTTGTTAACTCTTCTGGTGTGGTGTCTATTAGCTCTTGAATTTCTCTGAGATCCATACCTTGAGAGCTTTCTCCCCGCCACCTTTTTGGCCATATCTACAATCTTTTTTTCATTATTTCTTTGATCGTCTCTGTCATAAATCCTGTGAAGTTATTTGCAACATCTGGACACAGTTTTCTCCAGCAGGAATTTATTGTTTGAGGTTTGATGGCTTTCACGGCTTTTTCTATAATTACAGCTTCTTTAATGGTGTAATCCTTCCAGACTTTGATGATGTTCTCTCTGTTGGGATTTTCTTCCATAGCATTGACAATCCTTTCCACAGAGTACCATGTGTAATGAGCCTTTACCCCCAGATCTGGAGGCTGAGATAGAAATATTGCATTTGGGGGCACGTAGACCACTTTGACACCTTCAGTGTTGAGCTCATGGGGTTCTGGGTGGCAAGGAACATTGTCTAATATCAAAAGAACTTTAAAAGGAAGTTCTTACTGTCAAGACATTTCCTGACTTCAGAGACAAAGCATTAATGGAACCAACCTGGAAAAAGTGTTCTCATTGTCCAAACTTTCTCTTTGTGCAGTCAAAAGATGAGCAACTGGTATTTATCTGTTCCCTTCAAGGCTCAAGGGTTAACAACTTTATAGTAAGGGCAGTACTGATCATAAACCTGACTACATTTGCACAAAACAGTAGAGTGAGCCTATCCCTTCCTGCCTTAAATTCTGGTACTTGTTTCCTTCCTACTAATAAATGTCTTTTGTGACGTTTTCCCCCCAGAATAGGGCACTTTTTATCTGCACTAAAAACCTGTTCAGGCAGACATCCTTTCTCCTCAGTGATTTTCTTAATGGTGTCTGGGAACTCATCTGCTGCCTCTTGGCTGGCAGAGATGCTTCTCCTGTTATCTTGACATTTTTTTAAGCTCAACCTCTTTCTAAAATTATCAAACCATCCTTTACTGGTATTAAATTCCCCAGATTTAGATTATTCACCTGCCTTTTGCTTTAAGTTCTCATATGACTTTTCTTTCTTTCAAATTATATTTGAGTCGACAGGTATGCCTTTTCTGTAACAATTCTGCATCCACATGAAAGCTGAATTTTGTATTTGAGATATAAAGGTATGTTGCAAAAAGTGCAAGGTTTTATACCTGCTGGTATAGCTGCAGCAACAGCTTGACAAATTTCCTTTTTCTTTTTTTACAGTGGTCCTTACTTTGGACTCATGTAGTTTGAAATGGTGGGCAACCTCAGCCACAGACCTCAATCTATGATACATATCAAGCAATTCAACTTTTTTTTGTAATGTCATGACTTTTCTATGCTTCTTGGGACTACTTACAGCATCACTAATGGCACTTCATATGGGTCCCATAATGTTATTCAAAGCTTACAATATTGCACTAAACACTCTAAAAAATACAGGAGAATCACAAGAGATCACTTTTTACTGTGCTATGCAATTTACTGGAAAGATGAACTGCTCACATGGAGATGATGAACGTCACAGGGCATTTTAAGCATTTACTCACAATACTTGAGCTCACCACAATAACGACAGGAGGTGGCTGCAAAATTATCACAGTAGGATACTATGAACTACAGTTAATTTTATGTAGTTATGATTTAATATGGCACCTTTGTGTTCGTTTACATTTTTCTCAACTGAAAATGATGCCATATATAAGATCTGTAAGTGTTTGTGTGCATAAGTTTAGATAAACTAATTTTTGAAATAGACTTGTGTATATTTTATGGCAATAAATTATTAGTGTAGAATACACACATATTTTGTGCATTCATGACATACCTAACTTTTCTTAAGTTTTTTCGATATCCTAAGCTATGCAATTTGTGTATTTTTTTAACTTGTTTCAAATGTCAAAAAATTTTTTCCTGTTTGTTTATTGAAAAAATTTGCATATAAATGGAACCAAATAGTTCAAACTCATGTTGCTGAAGGGCTAACTGTATATTCTTTTTTATAAATTAAAAATATATATAATGTTTATTTATTTTTGAGAGAGAGACAAAGAGACAGAGCATGCGTGGGGGAGGGGAGGAGGAAGAGGGAGACACAGAATCCGAAGCAGGCTCCAGGAACTGAGCAGTCAGCACAAAACCTGACCTGGGTCTTGAACTCGTGAGCTGTGAGATCATGACCTCAGACAAAGTTGGACACTTAACCGACTGAGTGAGCCACGCAGGCACCACTAAATTTTTTTAATGTTTATTTATTTTGAAAGAGAGAGAGAGAGACTAAGCTTGGGAGGGACAGAGAGAGGGAGACACAGAATCGAAGCAGGCTCCAGGTTCTGAGCTGTCAGCACAGAGCCCGTCGGGAGGCTCGAACTCACTAACTGTGAGATCATGACCTGAGCTGAAGGTGGACTTTCAACCAACTGAGCCACACAGGCGCCCCAAGGGCTAACTGTATATTCCTAAATATGGTATGCTGAGAGACACTGAAGAATTACTGTCACATGTCAGTTGGATATCTATTGTACAGTGTGTAAACTCCATTCAAACACTAACACACTAGATTCTCCTCAATAGAAAGGCACAGTTCCTGAGAAACGTAACAGAAACCCATGGGGGAGGGGAAGGGAAAAAAAAAAAAAAAGAGGTTAGAGTGGGAGAGAGCCAAAGGATAAGAGACTGTTAAAAACTGAGAACAAACTGAGGGTTGATGGGGGGTGGGAGGGAGGGCAGGGTGGGTGATGGGTATTGAGGAGGGCACCTTTTGGGATGAGCACTGGGTGTTGTATGGAAACCAATTTGACAGTAAATTTCATATATTAAAAAATAAATAAATAAATAAATAAATAAAAAGAAATATGACAATAAGCAAACCAAAAAAAAAAAAAAAAGAAAGGCACAGTTAATGTGCAAGGAATTATAGGTTATTTGAGCCCTCAAAGAATTTGTAATCTAGGACATTGAAAAAATAAGATATTTTCCCTTGTCATGGAAGCAAGTGTTTCCTTGTCCTTTATGAAAAGATAATTAGAAAGAGGATATTAAGAGTATAAATATAATAAGCTCAAATATGTTCAAAGACATATCCCCTACATATTGAATCTTCTATACAATATGGAACATGTGGACATGACCATCATACAAATTTCTTGTTGAAACTGGGGGTGGAAACCACATGGTTAGATTTATGTATGGGGAAATTATTTCTAGCTGCTTTATGGAGAATTGATTGAGAGTTGGGCATGGTTTGCAGGTAAACAACAATGACAACAAAAAAGCCACCACCACCACCAACAACAACAACAAAACACCTACTAGAACACAGTCATACCTGACTGGTAAATGTAGTCAATGGCTTGGATAAAGGGAGTGGCCATGGAGATGAAGAAGATTGATAGAATTAAGAAACATTTTGGAAGTAGAATTGCTACAACTTTTGTATGTAATAGACGTGCGAAATGAGAGAAAGAAGGGGATTCGTATGTTTGGGTTTGAAACACTGGGAAGATTGGGGCGCCTGGGTGGCGCAGTCGGTTAAGCGTCCGACTTCAGCCAGGTCACGATCTCGCGGTCCGTGAGTTCGAGCCCCGCGTCAGGCTCTGGGCTGATGGCTCGGAGCCTGGAGTCTGTTTCCGATTCTGTGTCTCCCTCTCTCTCTGCCCCTCCCCCGTTCATGCTCTGTCTCTCTCTGTCCCAAAAATAAATAAAAAAACGTTGAAACACTGGGAAGATGGTGATACATTTTATTGCCAGTGAGACAACTGGAAGGTGAGCAGGTTTGTGGAAAGAAGCCATGAACCTGAAAGCCCTACATGAAGCCCACAAATAATGATCTCAAGTAAAAGGTTTGTTACCCAATTTAGTTCTAAGATGAGAGGTCTGGATGAAGACATATACCAGGGAATTTCCAGCATATATGAATGGACTTTTGAGTCTAGGAATAAGTGAGTCTAAAGAAAGAGTACATATAGAAATAAGAAAGAGTCCGGAAATGAGCCATGAGGACTCCAGGATGTAAATGCTATGTAGAGGAAGAGAAACCAGTTAAAGGCGTGGCCTGTAAGCTAAAAGGAGACCAGAAATATACTGAAAAGAAGTGGCCAACCATATTGAAGGGATTATTCAATGGAGAAATTGGGGGTGGCAAATTATCTATAAATAATTCACTTTGCTGGGACAGTTTGCATCACATACTTCAATGGACAAGAACGAATAAATAGAAGCAAAATTGCAGCACTCCTGACCCCGAGCAACACATTCCATTAGGGTTCATTGCTGTAAGGCCACTTTGGCCATGGGGACAAATAAAAGGAACTTATTAACATTTTGTATGAACACAACTTGTTTTTTAATGTGTTAGTACTTTTAAAAGTTAGTAGTACTTTTATATTAAAAATTATTTTATTAGTATTTTTGTTTCTTTTAACTGAAGCATAATTGAAAAACAACATCATTTTAGTTTTGGATGTACAACATAATGATTTAATATTTGTATATACTGCAAAATTATCACCCTTAAATCTAGTTAACATCCATCACCATATATAATTATGGAACTGCTTTATCTTATGATGAGAAATTTTAAGTTATGTTCTCTTAACAACTCTTAAACATGCAGTACAGTATTACTAACTATAGTCACCATGCTGTACATGACATCCCCAGGACTTATTTCTTTTATTACTGGAAGTTTATACCTTTTGACCCCTTTATCCATTTCATTCAACCCCCATCTCCCATCTCTGGCAACCATCAATCTGTTCTCTGTATCTATGAGCATGTTTTTGTTTTTTTTTGTTTTTTTTTTATATTCTACATATAAGTGAGATCATACGGTATTTGTCTTTCTCTGTCTGACTTATTTCACTTAGTTTTATGTCCTCAAGGTCCATCCATGTTTTTAAAAGTGGCAAGATTACATTCTTTTTTATGTCTGAATAGTATACCGTTGTGTGTGTGTGTGTGTGTGTGTGTGTGTGTGTGTGTGTATGTGTGTGTGTGTGTGTGTGTAATTTCTTTATACATTCATCCATTGATGAACACTTATGTCCATATTTTGGCTATTGTAAACAATACTGCAATGAATAAAAGGATGTTTACATGGTTATGAATTTAGTGTTTTCATCTCCTTCAGATAAATAACCAGAAGTACAATTGCTGGATCATATGGCAATTCTACTTTTAATTTTTTGAGAAACTTCCATACTGTTTTCCAAAATGGCTGCACCAATTTAAATTCCCATCAGCAGTGGACAAATGTTCCCTTTTCTCCACATCTTCACCAGCATTTGTTATCTGATGTCTTTTTGATGATGCCCATTCTGATAGATGTGAGGCGATCTCTCATTGTGGTTGATTTTTATTTCCCTGATGGTTAGTGAAGTTGAGCATCTTTTCATATACGTGTTGGCCATCTGTATGTCTGCTTTCAAAAATGTCTATTCGGATCCTCTGCCCGTTTTTAAGTTGGATTTTATGGATTTTCTGGTATTGAGTTATAGGAGTTCTTAATATATTTTGGATATTAACTCTGTACCAAATATATGATTTGCAAATTTTTTTCTCTCATTCATTATGCTGCCTTTTCATTTTGTCGATGGTTTCCTTTGCCATGCAGAAGCTTTTCAGTTTGATGTAATCTCATGTGTTTGTTGTTGTTTTTGTTGCCTTTGTTTCTAGTGTCACATCCAAAATTCATCACCAAGAGCTTACTCACCTACATTTTTTTCAAATATTCAAGTCATTTTGAGTTGATAATGTCTATGGTGTAAGACAGTGGTCCAGTTTCATTCTGTTGCATGTGGCTGTCCAGGTTTCCCAACATCATGTCCTTTCCCTGTTATATATTCCTTCAACTTTGCCATAAATTAATTGACTATATATGCAAAGGTTTATTTCTGGGCTCTCTATTCTGATTCATTGATCTGTGTGTCTGTTTTGCCAATACCATACTATTCTGAATATAGTTTTGTAATATAGAATAAAACCAGGGAGTGTGATGCCTCTAGTTTTGTTGTTCTTTCTCAAAATTGCTTTGGTTATTCAGGGTCTTCTGTGGTTCCATACAAATTTTAGGATTGTTTATTCTATTTCTGTGTAAAATACCGTTGGAATTTTGATAGGGATTGCATTGTATCTTTAGACTGCTTTGAATCGTATGGACATTTTAACAATATTCATTCTTCAAATCCATAAGCATGGAACATCTTTCCATTATTTGTGTCTTCTTCAGTTTTTTTTTTTTCATTGAGGTCTTATAGTTTTCAGTGTATAGCTCTTTCACATCCTTGGTTAAATTTATTCCTAGATATTTCATTTTGTTGATGCAACTGAAAATGGAATTGTTTTCTTTATTTCTTTCTGATAGTTTGCAATTAGTATGTAGAAACACAACAGGTTTTTGAATGCTGATTTTGTATTTTGAAACTCTACTGAATTCATTTATTAGTTCTACAAGTTTTGGGGTAAGGTCTTTAGGATTTTTATATAGAATATCACGTCATCTGCAAATGACGATTTTATTTCTTCCTTTCTAATTTGGATGCTATTTATTTATTTATTTATTTATTTATTTATTGCTTAGTCCCTCTGATTAGGAGTTGAATGTATGTTCCAATACTATGTTAAATGTATGTGGCAAGAGTGGGCATCCTTGTCTTGTTCCTTACCCTAGAGGAAGAGAGTGTGATGTTAGTTGTAAGCTTCCCATATATGGCTTTTATTAAAGTAAGTACATTACCTTTATATCTAGTTTAAGATTTTTTATATTAAATAAATGTTGAATTTTGTCATATACTTTATCTGCATCTATTGAGATAGTCATGATTTTTATTCTTCATATTTGTTAATTTACTTTATCATATTGATTGATTTGCAGGTGTTTAATCATACTTTCATCCCTCAGTTGGAGTTGGAGGGCAAGAAAAGACCAATGTCTTTTATGCAAGGATTACTTTGTGAAATTTACTATCTTGTCTGAGTAATTTGTGCACATGCTGAAGGCTGCATAAAATTCAACGTTGAGAAATCTGTAACCAGATTTTTCTTACAAAGTCATGCAGCATCTTAAAAAAAATAGCAACACTCCCTCAAACAGCTTCCAGTGACATCCATACAAAGGAAGAATATGAAAATCATTTTTCCCACGTTATCATCTAGGTTTTCTCATAATGCACTTTTATTTTAAGCTGAGCTAATGTAAATCAGCAATTCACTGCTGAAAGGCTCACAAATATCCTTCATAAAATACTGCGTTGATTTAGTATGAATCCTCTCGGCAACATCTTCTCCCACCATGACTGAGTCTATTAAAAGTTGTTCAGCCTGACCTCTTACAAAGACAATTACTAGGGAAGTAACTCCCTGTGACAATTCATATCTTTACACATTTCTGCAAAGTGTCATTTTCTCAGGCAAGAAAAAGGTACCCTGTCATCCAACATGAACTTCCTATTGGAGAAGTGATTTTACAGCCTTTCTTTTCAAATGTGCTAATAGTGGCTGGTCCCCATGCACAATACTAAATGCTTTAATTGCACACAAATGGGGAAAGGAAATTATATCCTTGTTTCCTTCTTCCAAAATGATTGGTACTGGTAAAACTGGTAAAACATCCTACAAATTTCCATTATGTAGACATAAATATATGTCTACAGGATTACTGGAGGTTCATTTGTACCTACATGAATGTTGCTTGGATTTGCTTTGATTTCCAGTAATTTCCTTTAGGTAAATGCCTGGAGATAAATACCTACAGACCCAGACATTGTGTACACCACAGTAGGTATGGTCAGTAACCTTGTCTGCCAGTGAACTCCACCAGCCACCATTCCTTGCCCCCACTCTGACTCTAATTTCCACTGAAATCAAGATTTATGGTAAAAAGAATTCAATTTCATAATTGTGTTAATATTTAATCCTGTATTGAACAAAGAACTCTAATATGTACAAATGAAATCCACATTCTGAAAGTGGAAGTATCTGGATCAAAAAAGATAATAACACTAGCAAACAAAATGTGAGATTTGCTGACCTGGGTACTTTTGTTGTTAGTGATGCCAGCTAGAATGCCCACTGGGCCCTCCACCTGCAAGCTGGTGTTGACCAAAGGGGTGAATACAGCCTTTTGCCTCCATAACACCTAGCTGTCACCAGCCCTCTGGGCTGTCTTAGTTCCCTCCATGGGCGCCACGTGCGTGAGCACTATTGTCCTCTCAAGCCAATGAGAAAATGATTTAATAACCTCTGTCTTGAGACAGAAAAATCAAGAGTATATCTTCAAGATGAATCAGTTTAGACAGATTAAATAACTTAATCAAAGACATAAAGCTCATAGTAAGTGGTGGAGAAATTCCAGAAACCAATTTGCCTGCCTCTTCACCTTCTGTTCTTCTCAATTATGCCTGGCCTTGGCTGATAGCATCTTATTTATTTCTCATGTTGTTATTTACTTTTAACTTTTGTTATTTCTAAACAGGTTTGTTTTATAGTTTCTGTCTACATTACTTTCATTATCTGAAATTCTTGGAACGTTACCTCCTGTTATTTGTCTTTTGTGATGATTCTTGCTTACTGTGCTATGTGTCCCCACGTTTTATAATTTTGGATTGTGAATACATTTTCAGTAAAGTCGTATTTGTGGAATCGTATGCCCCCTGGATTCAAAAGGTGCAGCTCCAAATAAATTGTGTATTTGTCTTTGTAGGCACCTCAGTGGTGTTTCTAGCCTTTTATATTACCTTTTCATTTGAGAGATTTGAGATTATAAGATAATATAAATTCAAACTTTAAACCTATCTTTATGGAAAAGTTTTGATTACAGATTTTAGGTAGAGTATGAATATTTTTTTTGCACCAAACTCATATTATGAAAAATAAATAAGCTTCTGCATTTTCTCCTTTCTTTCTTTTTTTTTTAAATCATGAGGCTTTTTTTTTAATCTTTATTTTATTTTATTTCTTTTTAAGTAGTCTTTGATAAGGGAACATAAGGCAAGCTGAGGGCAAAATACGAGTTAGCACACCATCCCCCCTCCCAAGTGGGATATGTGTGACATTCCCCAGGCACTCCTGGCTGCCAAGGACAAAGGAAAGGAAAGAAAACAAATGACTAACTGATAGAGATCACAGTCATACATACAGGGCATGAGTCGCCATCAGTTTACAAATGTCTCAGTAAATTATAAGAAAAAGGCAATCTTACCAATAGCCTTATCTCCAGAAACCCGTAGACTCAATTTCCTGGAGCCCCAACATCACCCTTCCATAGTGATGTGGGGAACAAAGGCAAGAAGAAAGTGGCAGGTAAAATTAAATTTCCTTATAACCCGCAGCCCATTGACAGATACTTGAGGCAGGCAGAGTAAAACATTTCTCCAGGAACTCCCTACTGTCTTACTTTTAATGCGTTACTAGAGGGAAAACCAACCTTAGCTGGACAAGAGCAAAGCCTCAGGTATCTTAGGAGTCCTCTTTAGCATATCATAGTCCCTCTGGAGGCCTCCCTTTGACTTTACCTCCCCAACTTCATAGTATATAAGAAGCCATTCTTCATAACCCCAGTGCAGCTCTTTGTGACCATGGGTCCTGTCCCCATGCTTTAATAAGATGATTTACCTTTTTGCACCAAAGACCTTTACGAGAATTTTTTTCTTGGTTGTCAGCTCCAGACTACCCATCACACCAAAACATCATCAGTCTTCATGTCCAGCATGGAACCCAATGTCAGGCTCGAACTCACAACCGTTAGATCAAGACCGGAGTTGAAATCAAGAGTTGAACACTTAACCAACTGAGACACCCAGGCACCCCAATAACCTACATTTTCTCCTTTCATCAATGAGCAATTTCTTTTTATTAAAGATTTCCATTATAAAGCCTGGGCTAATGCAAATTTCACAGTTACAGTCTTCCATTTTGATTGTGCACATTTTTTTAATGGCCATTAAGTATATGCTTCCTGATTATTGAAATGACAAAATTCCCAGGGCAGCTGTGGCTTGGTACCCACTGACCATTGTTTGTAGTTTTCTCCTTGCTTTGGGCCCTTGGGAATTCCTCCTTACTTTCCTACAAGTTCACCTCTGCCTTTAAAATTATATTTGCTGTATTGTAGGGGTAATTGAGTGGCTCAGTTGGTTAAGTGTCTGATTTCGGCTCGTGTCATGATCTCACAGTCTGTGAGTTTGAGCCCCATGCTGGGTTCTGTGCTGACAGCTCAGAGTCTGTGTCTCTGTCTCTCTGCCCCTTCCCTGCTTGCTCTCTCTTTCTCTCAAAAATAAATAAATGTTAATTTTTAAAAAAAGTATATTTGCTGCATTGCATCCAGCACTTCTAGGTGTCTTGGTAGCAGGAATGTTTCAGATTATCTAACTGGCTAACTTACTTATATTGTTGCCCTACCATTCTTCCCCCCACCTCACCCCCGCCCACACACACACACCTTTTACCCACACTGTTGCATCTTTACTCTGTGTTTTCTGATGGTAAGACATCCCAGAAATAATTTCTATTTATTCAACGATCAATCATCCATCTTAGGCATTGTTTAGACAGTTTCCTCTTCTGTATATACTTCCATTTTATAGTTCACTGATACCTCCTCTAGAAGACTAGTTAGAAAGGAAGATATAATCCTTGACAAGTCTCATTTTAGCAGAACAAGTAAAAAAAAGTGGTACCAGAACTTGAACAAGAATTTGGCAAATTATCTAGAGGTAAAGTCATCTAGTTTCTCTATTTTTAGCTCTAAGTTATTTAGACATCACTAAATCTCTTTAGCATAGGTAAATCTTTCATTATGCTTGTGTGTCTCTCTATTCTATTCATTGCACCTGTACAAGAAAAAAAAAATGGACCCATGAGAACAGCAAACAGATTATCTTTGCTTTCCATGCATTGAGATGAGAAGAGTCACTGTCACCCTGGATTGCAAACATATGCCTTGCCTTGAGGAGACCTGTAGAAACAAGGAAATCCCTTTGTACTCTATTTATATAAAGTGACTGAAAGTGTGAAATGACAGTTGGGGCACATGATATGTGGTTGCACTTATACCATGTCATTAAAAAATTAATCCCCCCCCCCCCAGGAATGGTGAGCCCTGACCCTGATGGGCCCTGCTCAGCACAGAAATAATCAGAGGGTTATGGAGGTCCATGCTGCAGAAAGACAGAAAAACTCATCATGTCTCAGTCATAAATAGCTTGTGGTTCTGTTTTCAGTTAAAAAAGGCTGCCTGTGTCATCTCCATAATAACTGGTCCTGGCTCCTGACACTCTTTGTTATATTTCCTTCTCACCTCTCCCTTGTCCTCAGATACCATCAAGTCCCTCTTCTGAACCTACATCTTCAACTACCCCTTCTGGGTTTATAATACCTCTTGGAATTTTAGGGATTTTTAATTTTGTTTTGTTTTCTGATGTTCTTTTATTTCTGAGAACAGTACCTCTCAAAGCTCAATATCCATGCTTGAGGTTTTCATTCAGATTTCTTTTGTTTTATTTTTAGCCCTAAACACCCCAGACAATTCTGATGCAGATGTATTTCTGAAAGTCTTTGAGAAACACTGCATTTCTGCAGGTCTACAATGAAATTAAAATATCATTTTAATTAAAAATCAATAAATTAACCAGAATGCTTCTGATTTTAAAATCATCACAAAATGTCACAAAGTATCGTAAGTGATGATTGAAGTAGAAAATACTGAAATCTCTCCATCTTGAGCAACCAGTTGAGTCTGATGAGAAACAAATTGTAGTTTTCTCCTCAGTATTAGTTTGAAGTCAGTGCCCAGAAAGGCATTTCCAATAAAACCACTGATATTTGGCTCAGCAAAGAGTCAGAGATGGGACAGCTCGACCTTGTGAAGGAAATTCCAAGCAGCTTGATTATAACTTCCATTTGCTCCTCAGCAAAATAATTGTGATATTTACTCCATGCCTAGAATGAGTTGAAGTTGCACATAATAAAATAATGATTATTCACTGATTGTGGGATATGTACCACAGAATATATTATATGTAATATAATTTGATGTTCACCACAGAACAAATAGCAATACCTTTGTTTTATAGATAATGGCCATCAACAGTTATAAAGCAATGTTCCATGTCCTATTCTAAGTACTTTATATATATTAACCCACTTATCCTTCAAGAAAACTGCATGGGGTATTCTATTACTATTTTCATATTTCCAGGTGGGAAAGCAAGGCTCAGAGAGGTTCAACAACTTGCCCAAGGTAACACAGCTAATAAATGGTGCGGGGGGGGGGGGGGGTGGTGCAGGGAGGGATTCAAGTCCAAGCTATATCCAGCTCTAGATTCTGTGTCTAGTTGTTGGAATGTTTGTTCTCAAACCAAAGACTGCATCCTATATCAGAACCAAAGGATCTGTGAGAGCACACAGTGCTAGGCCTCATGCTAGGGCTTCTCATGCAGGAGGCCTGGGTGGTACCTGGGAGTTTGCATCCCTAACGAGCTCTCAGATGATTCTCACTCCTCCAGGACTCACACTTTGAGAACCTCTTTACTAAACTATATTGTTTACCGGATTTTTTTAAACGTGCCTTCTGAATTGTGTAGTGAAAATATAACTAGATAAAGTGGCTTCTGAGAATAAACCCATCACAGGTTAGGGTCACAGTCTTCCACAAGCCTACCCTCACTTCAGACACCAGCCACCAGCTTGAGAGTCTCAGGGACAGCCTCACTTCTGACCAACAGGATAGAAAATGGAGGCTTTCCCACTCACTGATGTTCAGTGAATCACTAGAATGACCCATAGAACTCAGAAAGTGCTGTATTTGTGATTACAGCTTTATTATATGGAAAAGAATTCAATTCAGGACCATTGAAGAGAAGAGATTCTTGTAGTGAGGGCTAGGAATTCCTAAACAGAAAGCTTCTAGTGTTTTCTTCCTGAGGAATCAGTACACATCACCTTCCTATCACATCAATGTGAACAGTACCACAGAGTCTCATCAACCAGGGAAGCACACTTGAGCTTTGGTGTCCAGATTTGGGGGTTTCATTATGTAAGTATGATTGATTGAACCATTTAATGTGACTGAACTCAATCTCTTCAGCCTCTGCCCATCCCCCAGGTTTGGACTGCTATCATGTGGCTCAAAACCCCTACCCCCAAATCACATAGCCCAACTTTCCAGCCCACCCAGCCCCATCCTGAGTCACCCCCCGCAAATAAGCTGTTAGGGTCCACGATGAATTACACACATATCTGTCACTTGGGAAGCTCCAAGGATTTAGAGGCTACCTCCCTCCCAGGAACTGAGGACTTAGGCCAGCCAGTCTTTATTTCATAGGACTAGCTAAAGTCAGACCTTCGGCCACAAGCTAGCAAGTGTCAGATTAAATTTCCCAAAGTTAAAACATGTCAAGTGCCATGGTCATGATTTGAACCTATGTTTTTCAGACATAAAAGTTGAGCTCATATTTGTTATATTTCTAATTCCTATTATCTTTTTATTGTAGTAAAAATGCAATTATTAGCAAAATAGGTGAAAATAGAGAGTTTGGGTGGGGAGGGGAAAGTGCAAATTTGGAGAATTATAAGTTGCCCCTGCCAAGACTTACACTGAATTTTTTTACGTATTTCTCCTGGGTGGCTCAGTCTGTTAAGTGCTCAAATCCAGCTCAGGTCATGATCTCACAGTTTGAGCCTTGCATCAGACTCTGCTGACAGTTCAGAGCCTGGAGCCTGCTTCAGATTTTGTGTCTGCCTCTCTCTCTGCACCTCCCCTGCTCACTCTCTGTCGCTGTCTCTCAAAAATAAATAAACATTAAAAAAATTAAAGTATTTCTTTCCTGTCTACCTCAGAGGATAAACCTTTCTCAGTACTTTTTTTTCTTTTTCCCTATCTGGGCAGCTCTAACAACACTGCAACTGGTTAACACATTACGTGCAATTTCAATTAGCATCATTATCACCAGCAAATATCCTTCTTGCCCTATTTCACAGCACTGCTATATATAAGTCAAGTGAAGCCCATCTGTGATCTGTGCTGAGTGGGGCTTCCAAATGTTGGTACAATAGATTCAAGAGCTAATTATGAGTGACCTATATCTCAGAATGACAGCCCGCTTCCCTAGTGCAATTATTTTCCCTTTCAGTGCCATGATAAAATACAGATAAAATATAAGTAAGTGATAAAGGCTAACATTTATTGTGTACTTACTATGTTCCAGGACATGTACTTCATATATCTTATCTCATCCAAAGATCACAACCACAACAGGAGGGAAATACCATTATTGTCTTCATTTTCATAACAAGGGAGCAAAAGCACAGAGAGGTTAAGAAAAAGGTCAAAGTTGCACATCTTGTAAATAGCACAACCAGGATGTAAACCCATGTGGCATGGCTCTGGAACCCACATTCTTAACCACAGTGTCTACTGTCTCCACTAATAGCAAGACCCCCATGTTTCTATTAGTGCCACAAAATAATTCTCTTCATATTTGTGTTGGGTTGTTTTACTTATTATGTTGTCTGTGGTAAGGAGTCCACATGGAAAAAAACAGTGGAATGTGAAGAATGCAAAAAGATAATCTGTCCACTGAAGTTTCTAGGACCTAATATGGGTACAGTGTGTCTGTTGTCACACAGGTGGGGAGGCAAGGTCAGATCCCTGTAGTAAATCCTAGATAATAAGGGCCATGAGGACAGCTGCCAAACTATGTGCATCTTATCTGCTTCTTTTTCCAAAGGGCCATACACAGTGCCTGTGAAAACAGACTTTGTTTTAATTACAAACGATATCAAAAGCTGTGATATTCTGCATGAAACATGGCTGTCTGAGTCTGCTCAGGCTGCCATGAGAAAATGCCATACTTGGGCATTGAACAACAGAAACTTAAGTTCTCACAGTGCTGGAGGCCAGAAGTCCAAGATCAACATGCCACCTGACTGGTTTCTGGAATGTTTCTCTTCCTGGCCTCTTCCTTCTTGTTGGTAGGAAGAAAGAGAAAGAGAGGGAGCAAGCCTTCTGATCTCTCTTCTTCTAGGGGCACTGATCCCATGAGGGCCTCACCCTCATGACCCCAGCTAACCCAAATACCTCCCAAAAGTCCCATTTCCAAATACCATCACATTAGGGTTAAGGTACCAACTTATGAATTTGAAGTGGGGTCAGATGCAGCCCATAATGATACTTTTATGCAATCTTTGCCCAGTAATGTCATATTCCTCTTAAGATGTGTATGCTAAGGCTACAGTGTGGCTGTCACTGAAGATATTAAATCAGGGGCATCCACACCAGTTGCAGTGACAGACTGTGCATCAGAAAGCTGCAGGCAGCCTCCTTGTCAGCAGCCAGCTGTCTGCATCTTCCCTCTGTGGCCTACGGATGGTCAGATGGTCATTTAAGTGCTTAGTGCCTCTTAACCCTGGGAAGCTTTGATTTGGAGTTTGCTCTGGGAATTTACTGGAATATATTAGTGTGTTGATAGTGTATATGCTAAAACCTGTCGAGAAACTCCACACTGTGAAGTTTACAAGGAGGCTGAATATAAAATATAGCTGCCTGGAACTCTTGGGGGGAAACATTAATGTATTCATGGCTTATAAAGAAATTGTGCACAGCCACAGAGGGGTGTTATAAGTGGCCGTGCCTACCAGGTAATTTTTTAAAAAACAATCCTGGATCCTGCTTATATTATCAAGTCATGGTTCTTCTTCTAACAGTGGCACTTTAACTGTTTAGTCTTCTTCATAGAGAATTCACTTCTGTCCTGTCAGCCCACGCCAATCCAGAGTTTGCCTTATCAAAATGCCAGATGTCAGAAAAATGAAATACTGGCACTCTGATAATTAAGATAAAACTCTTGAAAAGCATTCACTAATGTAGAAGTTCAGTAAATATAGCGTGTGTTTTCTTTAATTACAGCAATCTGACAGTTATGTGCTCTATTAACTTGGCATTAACAGACTCCAAGGGTTTGATATAACTAACCCAAAGGATTCCATTACACAGTGCCATGGAATACAGTCCATTGGCACCTTCTGCCTCTTGGCAGGAAATCTGCAGAGGCTTCCCAATTGGGCCACGTCTCGGTGGTGTGGTCTACATACCTGGCTGCTGAGTCATGCCCTCACATGGCCCTTGGCACTGTTGAATGTGGTCATACCTCATTGGATTCGCGACTGGCTAAGTAACCAACCAGCACTTGCAACTCAAGTCAGCTGTGCTGTTCCAACATAGCTGTGTGCTGCCTGGTGGATACTCACTCCTAGTTTGTTAGTTATAGGTCACTTGCTTTAGCCAGTGTCATGTGCAGTTGTATCATTCATCTCAGTCAAAATGATGGGCTGTTACATTCTGATGCACAGCCCCAAGCTTAATACTTAGAGAAGTCCCTGTGATGAAAGCAGGTCATCAGTTGGCTGTGTTAGCCATTAAGAGGAAGGTCCCCTTCTAATGTTAAGTAAATTGTATCAGTGTCCAGATACAGATGACCAAATGCCCTCACCGATGTGCTGGATAAAAGGCCAGCTCTGGGATGGGTATAATTCATCCTGACAGCTCTTAACCTTCTCAAAAAGGCACATATGAGGGCGCCTGGGTGGCGCAGTCGGTTAAGCGTCCGACTTCAGCCAGGTCACGATCTCGCGGTCCGTGAGTTCGAGCCCCGCGTCAGGCTCTGGGCTGATGGCTCGGAGCCTGGAGCCTGTTTCCGATTCTGTGTCTCCCTCTCTCTCTGCCCCTGCCCCGTTCATGCTTTGTCTCTCTCTGTCCCAAAAATAAATAAAAAAACGTTGAAAAAAAAAATTTATAAAAAAAAAAGGCACATATGAAGACATGGCTTGTTAGGAAGTGTTACTTAAAATACATTTTCAGGCTCGCAGCTTCCTGAAATAATGGGCTTTGGTTTACACATAATACATATATAATTATATGTTCACAAGAGTTCCTGGCATCTAGACTCCAACATGAAATGTCAATACTTGACATGGAGATGTCCAGAGTGAAAGAGGTATTTTGCTGTCTCCCAAAAAGACACACTGAAGCTTTAGAGTCACATACTCTACCAACTGGGCCTGCCAGGTGCCCCCACACCTAGAGCCTTTTTATCTATCCAAGACTGAATCTCATCCAGTTCTTTTTTTAAAATTTTTTTAACATTTATTTATTATTGACAGAGAGAGACAGACCATGAACAGGGGAGGGGCAGAGGGAAACAGAGACACAGAATCTGAAACAGGTTCCAGACTTTGAGCTGTCAGCACAGAGCCCGATGTAGAGCTTGAACTCACAAACCGCGAGATCATGACCTGAGCTGAAGTCAGATGCTTAACCGACTGAGCCACCCAGGTGCCCCAATCTCATACAGTTCTTAATAAGAATTTCTATTTGCTTTTACATTTTATGTATGTATAGTTATCTATAGTCACATTTATTTAACAATACTTGCATAGCACTTCTTATATGTCAGGCACTAAGTACTTAATAATACTATTGTGTGCAGTCTTTATTATAACCCTATCAAGTAATTCCTGTCATCATCTCTGCCTTATAGATGACAGAAAAGATATAAATAATATCTTGGCCAAGAACACAAAGGTAGGAAGTGGCAGAATGGGATCCACACCAAGAAGTGTGGCTCCAGAGTAAATGCTCTTAAGCATTAGGACATCTCTCCCACTGAATCATCCAAATGACATCCAATCTCAAAGTACACGATGGCATTAAAATGCATTCTGCCTTCCAAAACATCCTCAGAAGACACCCGTCACAGCAAAATGGTGCATATGAACAAGACCCATGCTCTTGAATGTTCCATGTTGTAAGGACTTCAGGATTCCAGGCAAGCCAATGATCCTAATAACAAATGATGAGTTGAGTGTGGTGTGTGGTTTTAGGTTTATGTTTGTCAGACAGGAGCTACATATTGCTTCTGTTTTAATATGTGATGGAAATCGCTGAATAAAGGGGACCCATGGGACTCTCACCAACATGATGTCTGCAAAGACTAATACCAAGGAAACCCCAAAGATGCCCTTAAACGTAACATCTTTAAAGTCAAAAAGGGAAAACATTTATTAAGTTGATGGCAGTCTTTGACAAGACTATCAAGTCTCTTAACAGTGTTTCATCCTGCCATTAAATTGTTATAATTACTTAGTATTTGACCAGATGGCAAATAATTTCTAAAGTCAGACCAGGTGTTCAAGAAGCAGAGCTAATCACAAAGCTGATGACCATAGTGAAACTAATTTAAAATGCTGTCACAGTGGCACAGTGGTGCTTCCGTGAAGACTGACCAGAAAAATAAAGAAAAATTTGATATTTCATGAATATGAAGCTAAATAAAGGCAGGTGTGAGAAAGGAATATTTAATTTGCTCGTCCTAATGCTGAGTTTTCTGTCAGTCAACAAATGCTTTCACAGCTGTAATGTCTATGTGAGCCTCGAAAGAAGGGCTGGCAATAAACACCCCAAAGAGCTTAAAATTAGCACTGGTGGCAGATAGTGTCAACCCAAATAAATATCAAGCTTAGATGTCACCTTTTCTCCCATCCATGTTTCAGGCATAGAAGCATAGATTGCATGGTCACAGCTGGATGTTAGAGTTCTTAATTCATTTTCAAAGGAATAGTTCCAACTAGGCACCCTTCCTAGCTTCCTATCCCCAGGGATGACCTCAGAAATACTTGGATTGAACCAGAAGAGAGCTTCGTGTTTGTTTGTTTGTTTGTTTTGTTTTTTAATATTGTCCAGAGCAACAGAAAGTCCTCAGAAATGTCTTTTAATGCTGTTAGATTAAACTATTGGCAAACTATAGGGCACTTCACATTTTTGGTAAAGGATCATTTTAACAAGGCCAGGCTGGGTCTAACACTGACCGGGGGCTGGTCCGACTTTGTAGATGTGGGTCCCCTACCCAGGGACCATGCTCCAAAAGGTCCCATTCTAGATCCAGTTTTCTTCTGTCACCATGTTGAAATTCTTAATAATTTTTTTTAACAAAGGACCCACCTTTTCATTTTGCACTGAGCCCTACAAATTATGTAGCTGGTCCTGACTGGGTGAGTTATTTAATCTCTCTGAATTACAGTTTCATTATCTGTAAATTGCAGAATAATTACAGTACTCATCTCACAGAGATGATTTGAAGGAAAAATGAGGTAGTCAAACTCCCAGCACATAGTAAGGGTTCAATAGAAACTACTGTTATTGATTTTTGTTTTTATTAGTAGTAGTAGTATGAAGTTTTTATTATTTTTTCAAATTTTTAAAATTAATTAATTCTATTTTTAATTTATATCCAAGTCAGTTAGCATATAGTGCAATAATGATTTCAGGAGTAGAATCCAATGATTCATGCCCTACATATAACACCCAGTGCTCATCCCAACAAGTGTCTTCCTTAATATTCCTTTAGCCCATCCTCCCACCCACAACCCCACCAGCAACCCTCTGTTTGTTCTCCATATTTAAGAGTCTCTTATGTTTTGTCCCCCTCCCTGTTTTTATATTATTTTTGCTTCCTTTCCATTATGTTCATCTGTTTTGTATCCTAAATTCCACATATGAGTGAAGTCATATGATATTTGTCTTTCTCAGACTAATTTCACTAGCATAATACACCCTAGTTCTATCCATGCAGTTGCAGATGGCAAGATTTCATTCCTTTTGATTGTTGAGTAACACTACATTGTGTGTGTATATACATATTTTTTTAATTTTTAATTTTTAATTATTTTTAATTTTTTAAGGAACCTCTATACTGTTTTCCAGAGTGGTTGCACCAGTTTGCATTCCCACCAGCAGTGCAAGAGGGTTCCTCTTTCTCTACATTTTCACCAACATCTGTTGTTGCCTGAGTTGTTAATTTTAGCCATTCTGACTGGTGTGAGGTGGTATCCCATTGTGGTTTTGATTTGTATTTCCTTGATGATGAGTGATGTTGAACATTTTTTCATGTGTCTGTTAGCCATCTGGATGTCTTCTTTGGAAAGTGTCTATTCATGTCTTTTGACCATTTTTTCACTAGATTATTTGTTTTTGTTTTGTTTCTAGATTATTTATTTTTTGAGTGTTGAATTTGATAGATTTTGGATACAAACCCTTTGTCAGATATGTCATTTGCAAATATCTTCTCCCATTCTGTCAGTTGCCTTTTAGTTTTGCTGATTGTTTCCTTCGCTGTGCAGAAACTTTGTATCTCAATGAGGCCCCAATAGTTCATTTTTGCTTTTGTTTCCCTTGCCTTCAGAGACATGTTGAGTAAGAAGTGGCTGTGGCCAAGGTCAAAGAGGTTTTACCTGCTTCCTCCTCTAGGAGTTTGATGGCTTCCTGTCTTACATTTAGGTCTTTCATCATTTTGAGTTTATTTTTGTGTATGGTGTAAGAAAGTGGTCTAGGTTCATTCTTTTGCATGTTGCTGTCGTTTTCCCAGCACCATTTGCTGAAGAGACTGTCTTTATTCCACTGGATATTCTTTCTTGCTTTGTCAAAGATTAGTTGTCCATATGTTTGTGGGTCCATTTCTGGGTTCTCTATTCTGTTCTACTGATCTGTGTCTGTTTTTGTTCCAGTACCATACTGTCTTGATGATTACGGCTTTGTAATACCTCTTAAAGTGGGGGATTGTGATGCCTCTAGCTTTGGTTTTCTTTTTCAGGATTGCTTTGGCCATTCATGTTCTTTGTTGGTTCCATATAAATTTTAAGATTGTTCTAGCTCTGTGAAGAAATCTGGTGTTGTTCTGATAGGGATTACATTGAATATGTAGATTGTTTTGGGTAATATTGACATTTTAACAATATCTGTTCCTCCAATGCATGAACATGGAATATTTTTCAATTTTTTTCTTCTTCAATTTCTTTCATAAAATTTCTATGGTTTTCAGTGTATAGATTTCTTTCCTCTTTGGTTAGATTTATTCCGAGGTATTTTATGGTTTTTGGTGCATTTGTAAATGGGATCAATTCTTTGATTTCTCTTCCTACTGATTTATTATTGGCGTATAGAAATGTAACCAATTCTGTGCATTGATTTTGTACCCTGCCACTTTGCGAATTCATGGATCAGTTCTAGCAGTTTTTTGGTGGAATCTTTTGGGTTTTTTATGTAGAGTATCACGTCATCTGCAAAGAGTGAATATTTGAATTCCTCCTTGCTGATTTGGATGCTTTTTATTTCTTTGTGTTGTCTGATTGCTGAGGATAGGACTTCCAATACTATGCTGAATAACTGTAGTGAGAGTGGACATCCTGCTGTGTACTTGACCTTAGGGAGAAAGCTCTCAGGTTTTTCCCATTGAGAATGAAATTAGCTGTGGGTCTTTTGTATATGGCTTTTATGATCTTGAGGTATGATCCTTCTATCCCTACTTTCTTGAGGGTTTTTATCAAGAAAGGATGCTGTAGTTTGTCAAATGCTTTCTCTGCATCTATTGACAGGATCATGTGGTTCTTGTCCTTTCTTTTATTAACGTGATGTATCACATTGATGGATTTGTGAATAGTGAACCACCCCTGCATCTCAGATTTAAATCCCACTTGGTCCTGGTGAATAATTCTTGGCTAGAATCTTGTTGAGAAGTTTTGTATCCATGTATATCATGGAAATTTGCCTATAGTTCTCCTTTTTAGTGGGGTCTTTGTCCAGTTTTAAAATCAAGATAATGCTGACCTTGTAGAATGAGTTTGGAAGTTTTCCTTCCATTTCTATTTTTTGTAACAGCTTCAAAAGAATAGGTTAAGTCTTCTTTAAACGTTTGTTATAATTCCCCTGAAAAACCATACGGCCCTGATCTATTGTTTTTTTGGGAGATTTTTTAAATTACTAATTCAACTTATTTACTGGTTATGGGTCGGTTCAAATTTTCTACTTCTTCCTGTTTCAGTTTTGGTAATTTATATGTTTCTAAGAATGTGTTTCTTCCAGATTGCCCAATTTATTGCATATTATTCCTAACATTCTCTTATTATTATTTGTATTTCTGCAGCACTGGTTGTGATCTCTGCTCATTCATTCTTCATTTTAATTGTATGGGTCCTTTCTTTTTTCTTTTTGATCAAACTGGCTAGGGGTCTATCAATTTTGTTAATTCTTTCAAAGAACTGGCTCCTGGTTTCTTTGATCTGTTCTAATTTTTTTTTTTTTTATTTTGATAGCATTGATTTTTGCTCTCATTTTTATTATTTCCTGTATTCTGCTGGTTTGGGGTTTTATTTGTTGTTCTTTTTCCAGCTCTTTAAGGTGTAAGGTTAGGTTGTGTATCTGAGACCTTTCTTCCTTCTTTAGGAAAGCATGGATTGCTATATAGTTCCCTCTTATCATTTTCATTGGCTTCCAAGAAATTTTAATTTCCTCTTTAATTTCTTGCTTAACCTGTTCATTCTTTAGTAGGATGTTCTTAAATATCCAAGTATTTGTTATTTTCCCAAATTTTTACTTGTGGTTGATTTTGAGTTTCATAGCATTGTGGTCTGTAAATATGCACAATATGATTTGATATTTTATAATTACTTAGGGCTGATTTGTGTCCCAGTATATGGTCTATTCTGGAGAACATTCCATGTGCACTGGAGAAGAATGTATATTCTGCTGCTTTAGGATGAAATGTTCTGAATGTATCTGTCAAGTCCATCTGGTCCAGTGTGTCATTCAAAGCCATTGTTTCCTTGTTGATTTTCTGTTTAGATATAATCTGTCCATTGATGTAAGTGGGGTGTTGAAGCCCCCTACTATTATATTATTATCGATGAGTTTCTTTATATTTGTGATTAATTCATTTATACATTTGGGCACTTCATGTTGGAGGCATAAAAGTTTACAATTGTTAGATCTTGGTGGAAAGACCTCTTAATTATGATATAATACCTTCTTCATTTCTGGTTAGTCTTTATTTTGAAGTCTAGATTGTCTGATGTAAGTATGGCTACCCAAGCTTTCTTTTGGTGACCTTTAGCATGATAGATGGTTCTCCATCCACTTATTTTTAAGGTATCCTTAGGTCTAAAATGGGTCTCTTGTAAACAGCATATAGATGAATTCTGTTTTCTTATCCATTGTGTTAAACTATGTCTTTTGATTGGAGCATTTAGTCCACTGACATTTAGAGTAAGTACTGAAAGATATGAACTTATTGCCCTTGTGTTGCCTATAGAATTGGAGCTTCTGGTGGTGTTCTCTGATTCATACCAGTCTTTGTTGCTTTTGGTCTTTTTTGCTTTGTTTTGTCTTTACTCCCCTGAGAGAGTCCCCCTTAAAATTTCTTGCAAGGCTCATTTACTGGTCACAAACTCCTTTAATTTTTGTTTTTCTGGGAAACTCTTTATCTCTCCTTCTATTTTGAATGACCGCCATGCTGGATAAAGAATTCTTGTCTGCATATTTTTCTTATTCAGCACATTGAACATATTCTGCCATTCCTTTCTGGCCTGCCATGTTTCTGTGGATAGGTCTGCTGTGAACCTGATCTGTCTTCCCTTATAGGTTAAGGACTTCTTTTCGCTTGATGCTTTCATAATTCTTTCCTTGTGTCTGTAGTTTTTGAATTTGACTATTATATGCCTTGTTGATGGTCTATTTTTGTGTAATTTAATGGGAGTTACCTGTGCTTTTTAGATTTTAATGTCTGTCTTTCCTTAGGCTAGGAAAGTTTTCCACTATGATTTCCTCACATAAACATTCTACCCCTTTTTCTCTCTCTTCATCTTCTGGGACTCCTATGATTCAGATGTTATTCCTTTTTAGTGAGTCACTGAGTTCTATAATTCCTATATTGTGCTCTTTAGCCTTAGTTTTCCCTCTGTTTTTTTTTTCTCCTTCATTATTCTCCATAATTATGTCTTCTGTATTGCTGATTCGCTGTTCTGCTTTATCCATCCTTGCCACCATGTCATCCATTCAAGATTGCATCTCAGATATGGCATTTTTAATTTGTCCTGACTAGATTTTACTTCTTTTATCTCCACAGAAAGAGATTCTGTTTTTTTCCAGCCCAGCTTGTATTCTTATTATCGTGATTCTAAGTTCTAATTCAGACATCTTGCTTATACCAGTGAGGTTTAAGTCCTTGGCTGTCATTTCTTCCTCTTCTTTCTTTTAGGGTGAATTCCTTCCTTTTTTTTTATTTTGGAAGAATAAAAATAATTAATAAAATAAAAATTAAAAATTAAAAAGATTAAAAACAACACACAAAAAAATCAAACAAAGGAAGCTAGATCCTAGGTATATTTTGGTCTGCTTGTTGAAAGAAGCTGGATTGAGTAGAGAAAAAAGGGAAAGAAAAGAAAAGAGAAAAAAAGTAAGAAAGCATTTAAAACCTTTAAAATGTATACTATAAAATAAAATTAAATGGATTGAAGAAGGTAAAATAGAATAAAAATAAATTTACAAAAAATAAAAAATATAGTAATTTTTTTTAATTTTATATAAAAACAGAAAATAAAAATATATTTTATATCTTTCTATATCCAAGAATAGGAAAAGAAAATAAAAAAGCCAAACAGATGGGTCAATGAACAGCATGAAATCAGAATGAAATTTCATCCAGTTTCCCTTAAAAGTAAAACTATGAAGCACTTTATAGTCCATACACTAAGCAGGTGGGGAGACTTGTGGTGGTCCTCTAGGGCAGTTGAAAGGGGCTTGGTGTATTGGCTCCAATTGTCCACTAGGTGGTGATGCTTAGCTAACTGGGGTTGATCAGCATGTATGCACATGCTCAGGAGAGGTGCAAATGGTGTCATCCAACTTCTCAGTCTCTGGCTCCAGAACTCTGCACTTGTATGAGGCTTCTGTCCACTCCCCACTAAGCGGTCCATGTCCAAGCTTGCCAGGTGGCACCTCCCTCCCAAATTTTATCTCAGATGGGCTGTATTTCCAAACCCCTTACTTCTGAGGTCCCTGTGGCTTGGACCCACTCCTCCCTTCTGGGAGAGGGTCTCACCCAGCAATGGCTGGGTGCTGGATTGCCCTTGGGTTTGTTCCTGTGATCATGCTGCTGTAGAGGCTCAGAGGTTGTAGCCAGGTCCTGGCTTGCCCCAGAATAAGTTTTTGCAATCACGTAGTGGCAGTGGTTCAGGGATTATGATAAATCACAACACACAACCAGTACCAGGTTTCACTGCATCCTGGCATCTTTGTTCCAATATTAGCAATCATTCTCTGCAGGTGTCACTGGGACCTTTGCCTGGGGGGGTGGGGGGGACATAGAGCCTGTACAAAATGCCCTCCTAGCAGGGAAGCTGTGTCTCCCTTTGTGGTCCACAGACCCTCAGACCTTGCTGCTTGCTCCTGCGAATTCGCCCTTCCCACCAGAGCACTGCCAGGTAATGGGCTGAGAAATTTCCGACTCTGTTCTCCTTTGTTTATAGAACCCTAGTGGAATTGAAACCCTCTCCTTTCTCCTTCCTCCTTTCTTGTTCAGTAACTTGTGGGTGTTTCCACTCTTTCTCTTTCTCTCCAGCTACTTTTGGGGTGAGTGCTTTTCTTGTACTCTCTCCCTTTCTCTGTCCTCTCTCCACAAATACAGCTTCCTACCCTCTGCAGCTTCCCTCTCCCCCAGTTCACTTCTCCATGCCACATACCTGTCAAGTTCTATGGCTCAAGTTATGCAGATTGTTTTATTAGTCCTCAGATCAATTTTCTAGGTGTGAAAAATGGTGTGATGCTGATCTAGCTGTATTTCAGGGATAAAAAGAAGAAAACTTCCATTCTGCTCTGCCATCTTGGCCCCTCCAAATTTTTAAGGTGGCTTACTTGTTTCTCAATAGCAATTGGCAGAGTTGATCACTCTCTCCTCCTTGAACCTTTGTCCACTTGCCTTTCAGGAAACCCTACCCCCCTGACTTTCTTCCTATATCTCTGGTCTTTCATTTTCAATCTTCTTTACTGGTTTCCTCTCATTTCTTCAACCTTTAAATATTGTAGGGCTTCAAGGCTTGTCTTTGTATCTTTGCTATTTTCTATCTAAACCCATCCTAGATGGTCTTAGTAAGTCTCATATTTTAAATACCACAAATGCTAATATCATGGGCTGAACTGTGTCCTTCATTCATATGTTGAAGTCCTAACCTCTGGTACCTAGAATGTGAAATTAGTTGGAGATAGGGTCTTTAAAGAAGTAATTAAGTTAAACTTAGGTCATGTGGGTCACTAGATCCAAGCAGTCTTGATATTAGTCTTTTAGCATCCAGAATTGTGAGAAAATGAAGTTCTATTTTCTAAGCCACCCAGCCTGTGGTACTTTGCTATGGAAGCCCTAACAAGCCAATACAGCCAAAACTCTCAAATATTTATTCCCAGCTCACACATCTCCCCCAAATTCTAGATGCATATTGTTATCTACTTGACATCTCCACTTGATGTCTGTTAGCCACCTCAAACTTAACATGGGCTCTTCTTCCCTATCTCAGTTAATGCCAATTTTAGGCTTTCAATTGGTTAGACCAAAAACCTTGGACTCATCCTTGAGTCTTCTCATTCTCCCATGCTCTACTTTTGACCAATTAGCAAATCCCCCAGGATCTGACTGCATACTATATCCTGAACTTGACCTCTTGGTACCACTTCCCTCACTATTACTGTGGTACTCACCTGGCTTATTCTATTCATCCCCTCAGTCTGGTCTCAAAATAGCAGTCTTAGATAAACTGAAAAATCTAAGTCAGATCACATACTTCTTATTTTCAGAATTCCCCAATGACTTCCCATCTTATTTACAGCAAAAGCCAAAATCCTGACTGTGTCCTGGAAGTCCACCCCACTTGCATTATCTTTATGACCTCAACTGTCTTACTTAACCTGCCTGGTGCCATTCCTCCAACACTCCACACATGTTTACATTCAAGGTGTGTGTACATGTGTTCTCTTTGGTATCTTCATGCCCTCCAACACTTCCTTCTAGATATTTACTACTACTAAATCTCTTCTGAGTCTTCCTGAAAGTGAGGACTAAATTTTAACCACTATCACCTAAACACTTCCTATCTGCCTTCTTTATTTTATATTTCCTCCTCAACACTTACTATTTTCCAACAGACTATTTTACTTATTATGGTTTTCATTGTCTATTGGCTCAACTATGATTCTAAGCTCCTTCAAGGCAAGATTTTTGCTTGTTTAGTTTACTGTTCTACCCACGATACCTAGTGCAGGATCTTGTACATAGTACGTTGTCAATAAACACTTGTTGAAATAAATACTTGTAGATGAAAATAGAAGATGTACCTCCTTTTTTCTCCCTATACATTTAAGCCACATTGGAGGTAGAGCCAAATATGGACACTGACACTATGCTTATGTGATACCATTCACAACATATCTTCTGGGAATGGCCAGTTTATTTTTTATGAAATCTGTTGTCTTTTAAAAGATATTTTCTATTCTCCAGAGAAAATTATGTGTAATTGGAGTTATTCTGACCTTAGAATTTCTGTATTTTTATTTACAATTCACATAGACTTAGTGCATCTCAGTGTACCTCTAACTCAGTGCCAAACTATCCCAAAATTTAATTTCTATCATCCAAAAAACAATAGGAGACAGCTTGTTCTGCAGCAGCATAACATGGGTAATTTTTTTCTCATCTTCAAATACAATTTAAATTGATTGATTCTCCCCTGAGCCTTCTCTGTAGCCAGCTCAGACTTACTCTCATGGTATCTATATTCCAAGAAAGCAAAAACAGAGGACATCGCCTCTGGAGGTCTCAGCTTGGAAGGCTCATAACATCCCATCTCCAAGTAGGTCACAAGATAGGCTCAGATCCAAGGAGGTAGAGAAAGAGACTTTATCTTGAATAGAAGGTGGTGGATAGATCATAGGAACTTCTGGTTGTATTTTGCAATCTACTACCATCCACCATCTGTCGTAAATTATTCATGTTACTCCTGTCTGCGAAATATTCATATTATCCCAGAGACCCCATAAGTCCCATCCCAATTATAGCATTTGACTCCAGTTGAGAATCTTTGCCCTGCATCAGGTTCAGGTATGGATAAAGCTCCTCAGTGCATCTCCTTAGATATATTCCGTCTTGACCCAGAGACTATGCACCAAAAGGATGTGTTATCAGCTCTCCATACATTTAGGTATTCCCATTCAAACTGGGGATGAAGAGAGGCTAAAAGTTGCCATTAGCCTATAAAAATTCTGAAGCACAGCCCAGACATGTGGCCAAGGCCCACTTCTCTAGTTGCAAGGAATGTTCTTTGAATGTTCCTAATTCTACTCCTTGGGAGTAGTCCCCTAATCTATTGTTTCCCTATGTTCTTTGGTTTTAGCCTCTGAGATATCATTCTTATTCAAACAATAATAACAATCTATATTTGCAGTTGCAAAGATTTCTCTCAGCTTTCTGCCCATGGAAAATTGGGTGTCCAGAGATCTCTTTTAATTTTTAAGAGTTTCTAACTCTTTTAGTTCAAGCAATAAGGGCTAACACCAATACATCTCTTTTTTCTAAGTTTCTTTTTAATCTTGTCGGGGTTGACCCCATGCCCCAAAAGCCATATGCATAACTCTTTGCAAGACTGATACCTATTCTGGGCATATCAAGCTATTTAAAGAAATTTTAAGGGAGAGGGAAGATGGTGGCGTAGGAGGACACTGGGCTCACCGCGCGTCCTGCTGATACACTTAGATTCCACCTACACCTGCCTAAACAACCCAGAAAACCACAAGAGGATTAGCAGAACGGAGTCTCTGGAGCCAAGCGCAGATGAGAGGCCCACGGAAGAGGGTAGGAAGGGCGGAGAGGCGGTGCGCACTCCACGGACTGGCGGGAGGGAGCCGGGGCAGAGAGGCAGCCTGCCGGCCAAGCAGAGCCCCCGAGTCTGGCTAGCAAAAGCGGAGGGGCCGGACCGAACGTAGTGTGTTCCAACAGCAAGCTCGACTTAGCGTCTGGGAGGTCATAAGTTAACAGCTCTGCTCTGAAAGCGGGAAGGCTGGAAGACAAAGGGAGGGAGAGCTGCTGAGCCCCCTGACGACAGAGCTCAGTTTAGTGGGGAACAAAGGCGCTCGCCAGCGCCATCTCCATTGCCCATCCCCCAGC
Organism: Neofelis nebulosa; assembly: GCF_028018385.1. Classification (NCBI taxonomy): domain Eukaryota; kingdom Metazoa; phylum Chordata; class Mammalia; order Carnivora; family Felidae; genus Neofelis; species Neofelis nebulosa. Next base: position 87,870,062 of record NC_080790.1, read on the forward strand.
CAAAATCCCAAAGGGAACCAGTTCCTGCCAGGGAACTTGCTCGCTCCTCCGTGCAAAAACCCAACTTTGTGCTTCTGCAGAACCAAACCTCCGGCAGCGGATCTGACTCCCTCCCGCTGCCACAGGGCCCCTCCTGAAGTGGATCACCTAAGGAGAAGCGAGCTAAACCTGCCCCTCCTGCCCCCGTGCACCTTGCCTACCCACCCCAGCTAATACGCGAGATCTCCAGCACCACAAGGCTGGCAGTGTGCAAGTAGCCCAGATGGGCCACACCACCCCACAGTGAATCCCGCCCCTAGGAGAGGGGAAGAGAAGGCACACACCAGTCTGACTGTGGCCTCAGCAGTGGGCTGGGGGCAGACATCAAGTCTGACTGTGGCCCCGCCTACCAACTCCAGTTATACACCACAGCACAGGGGAAGTGCCCTGCAGGTCCTCACCACTCCAGGGACTATCCAAAATGACCAAACGGAAGAATTCCCCTCAGAAGAATCTCCAGGAAATAACAACAGCTAATTAACTGATCAAAAAAGATTTAAATAATATGACAGAAAGTGAATTTAGAATAATAGTCATAAAATTAATTGCTGGGCTTGAAAACAGTATAAAGGACAGCAGAGAATCTCTTGCTACAGAGATCAAGGGACTAAGGAACAGTCACAAGGAGCTGAAAAGCGCTTTAAACGAAATACAAAAAAAAAAATGGAAATGATGACAGCTCGGATTGAAGAGGCAGAGGAGAGAATAGGTGAACTAGAAGATAAAGTTAGGGAAGAAGAGGAAGCTGAGAGAAAGAGAGATAAAAAAAATCCAGGAGTATGAGGGAAAATTAGAGAACTAAGTGATACACTAAAAACAAATAATATACCCATAATTGGTATCCCAGAGGAGGAAGAGAGAGGGAAAGGTGCTGAAGGGGTACTTGAAGAAATCATAGCTGAGAACTTCCCGGATCTGGGGAAGGAAAAAGGCATTGAAATCCAAGAGGCACAGACAACTCCATTCAGACGTAACTTGAATCGATCTTCTGCATGACATATCATAGTGAAACTGGCAAAATACAAGGATAAAGAGAAAATTCTGAAAGCAGCAAGGGATAAACGTGCCCTCACATATAAAGGGAGACCTATAAGACTCGTGACTGATCTCTCTACTGAAACTTGGCAGGCCAGAAAGGCTTGGCACGATATCTTCAGTGTGCTAAACAGAATAAATATGCAGCCAAGAATCCTTTACCCAGCAAGTCTGTCATTTAGAATAGAAGGAGAGATAAAGGTCTTCCCAAAAAAACAAAAACTGAAGGAATTTGTCACCACTAAACCAGCCCTACAAGAGATCCTAAGGGGGATCCTGTGAGACAAAGTACCAGAGACATCACTACAAGCATAAAACATACAGACATCACAATGATTCTAAACCCGTATCTTTCTATAATAACACTGAATGTAAATGGATTAAATGCACCAACCAAAAGACATAGGGTATCAGAATGGATAAAAAAACAGGACCCATCTATTTGCTGTCTACAAGAGACTCATTTTAGACCTGAGGACACCTTCAAATTGAGAGTGAGGGGATGGAGAACTATTTATCAGGCTACTGGAAGCCAAAAGAAAGCTGGAGTAGCCATACTTATATCAGACGAACTAGACTTTAAATTAAAGGCTGTAACAAGAGATGAAGAAGGGCATTATATAATAATTACAGGGTCTGTCCATCAGGAAGAGCTAACAATTATAAATGTCTATGTGCCAAATACCAGAGCACCCAAATATATAAAACAATTACTCATAAACATAAGCAACCTTATTGATAAGAATGTGGTCATTGCAGGGGACTTTAACACCCCACTTACAGAAATGGATAGATCATCTAGACACACAGTCAATAAAGAAACAAGAGCCCTGAATGATACATTGGATCAGATGGACTTGACAGATATATTTAGAACTCTGCATCTCAAAGCAACAGAATATACTTTCTTCTCGAGTGCACATGGAACATTCTCCAAGATAGATCATATACTGGGTCACAAAACAGCCCTTCATAAGTTTACAAAAATTGAAATTATACCATGCATACTTTCAGACCACAATGCTATGAAGCTTGAAATCAACCACAGGAAAAAGTCTGGAAAACCTCCAAAAGCATGGAGGTTAAAGAACACCCTACTAACGAATGAGTGGGTCAACCAGGCAATTAGAGAAGAAATTAAAAAAATATATGGAAACAAACGAAAATGAAAATACAACAATCCAAATGCTTTGGGATGCAGCGAAGGCAGTTCTGAGAGGAAAATACATTGCAATCCAGGCCTATCTCAAGAAACAAGAAAAATCCCAAATACAAAATCTAACAGCACACCTAAAGGAAATAGAAGCAGAACAGCAAAGGCAGCCTAAACCCAGCAGAAGAAGATAAATAATAAAGATCAGAGCAGAAATAAACAATATAGAATCTAAAAAAACTGTAGAGCAGATCAACGAAACCAAGAGTTGGTTTTTTGAAAAAATAAAGAAGGGGCGCCTGGGTGGCGCAGTCGGTTAAGCGTCCGACTTCAGCCAGGTCACGATCTCGCGGTCCGTGAGTTCGAGCCCCGCGTCAGCCTCTGGGCTGATGGCTCGGCTCGGAGCCTGGAGCCTGTTTCTGATTCTGTGTCTCCCTCTCTCTCTGCCCCTCCCCCGTTCATGCTCTGTCTCTCTCTGTCCCAAAAATAAATAAAAAACGTTGAAAAAAAAAAATTAAAAAAAATAAAGAAAATTCACAAACCTCTAGCCAAGCTTCTCAAAACCAAAAGGGAGATGACCCAAATAGATAAAATCATGAATGAAATGGAATTATTACAACCAATCCCTCAGAGATACAAGCAATTATCTGGGAATACTATGAAAAATTATATGCCAACAAATTGGACAACCTGGAAGAAATGGACAAATTCTTAAACACCCACACTCTTCCAAAGCTCAATCAGGAGGAAATAGAAAGCTTGAACAGACCCCTAACCAGCAAAGAAATTGAATCGGTTATCAAAAATCTCCCAACAAATAAGAGTCCAGGACCAGATGGCTTCCCAGGAGAGTTCTACCAGACATTTAAAGCAGAGATGATACCTATCCTTCTCAAGCTATTCCAAGAAATAGAAAGGGAAGGAAAACTTCCAGACTCATTCTATGAAGCCAGTATTACTTTGATTCCTAAACCAGACAGAGACCCAGCAAAAAAAGACAACTACAGGCCAATATCCCTGATGAACATGGATGCAAAAATTCTCAATAAGATACTAGCAAATCGAATTCAACAGCATATAAAAAGAATTATTCACCATAATCAAGTGGGGTTCATTCCTGGGATGCAGGGCTGGTTCAACATTCGCAAATCAATCAACATGAAACATCACATTAATAAAAAAAAAAGAGAGAGAAGAACCATATGATCCTGTCAATCGATGCAGAAAAGGCCTTTGACAAAATCCAGCACCCTTTCTTAATAAAAACCCTTGAGAAAGTCGGGATAGAAGGAACATACTTAAACATCATAAAAGCCATTTATGAAAAGCCCACAGCTAACATCATCCTCAATGGGGAAAAACTGAGAGCTTTTTCCCTGAGATCAGGAACACGACAGGGATGCCCACTCTCACCACTGTTGTTTAACATAGTGCTGGAAGTTCTAGCATCAGCAATCAGACAACAAAAGGAAATCAAAGGCATCAAAATTGGCAAAGAGGAAGTCAAGCTTTCGCTTTTTGCAGATAACATGATATTATACATGGAAAATCCGATAGACTCCACCAAAAGTCTGCTAGAACTGATACATGAATTCAGCAAAGTTGCAGGATACAAAATCAATGTACAGAAATCAGTTGCATTCTTATACACTAACAATGAAGCAACAGAAAGACAAATAAAGAAACTGATCCCATTCACAATTGCACCAAGAAGCATAAAATACCTAGGAATAAACCTAACCAAAGATGTAAAAGATCTGTATGCTGAAAACTATAGAAAGCTTATGCAGGTAATTGAAGAAGATATAAAGAAATGGAAAGACATTCCCTGCTCATGGATTGGAAGAATAAATATTGTCAAAATGTCAATACTACCCAAAGCTATCTACACATTCAATGCAATCCCAATCAAAATTGCACCAGCATTCTTCTTGAAACTAGAACAAGCAATCCTAAAATTCGTATGGAACCACAAAAGGCCCCGAGTAGCCAAAGTAATTTTGAAGAAGAAGACCAAAGCAGGAGCATCACAATCCCAGACTTTAGCCTCTACTACAAAGCTGTCATCCTCAAGACAGCATGGTATTGGCACAAAAACAGACACATAGACCAATGGAATAGAATAGAAACCCCAGAACTAGACCCACAAATGTATGGCCAACTAATCTTTGACAAAGCAGGAAAGAACATCCAATGGAAAAAAGACAGTCTCTTTAACAAATGGTGCTGGGAGAACTGGACAGCAACATGCAGAAGGTTGAAACTAGACCACTTTCTCACACCATTCACAAAAATAAACTCAAAATGGATAAAGGACCTGAATGTGAGACAGGAAACCATCAAAACCTTAGAGGAGAAAGCAGGAAAAGACCTCTCTGACCTCAGCCATAGCAATCTCTTACTCAGCACATCCCCAAAGGCAAGGTACTTAAAAGCAAAAGTGAATTACTGGGACCTTATGAAGATAAAAAGCTTCTGCACAGCAAAGGAAACAACCAACAAAACTAAAAGGCAACCAATGGAATGGGAAAAGATATTTGCAAATGACATATCGGACAAAGGGGTAGTATCCAAAATCTATAAAGAGCTCATCAAACTCCACACCTGAAAAACAAATAACCCAGTGAAGAAATGGGCAGAAAACATGAATAGACACTTCTCTAAAGAAGACATCCGGATGGCCAACAGGCACATGAAAACATGTTCAACGTCGCTCCTTATTAGGGAAATACAAATCAAAACTACACTCAGATATCACCTCACACCAGTCAGAGTGGCCAAAATGAAGAAATCCGGAGAGTATAGATGCTGGAGAGGATGTAGAGAAACGGGAACCCTCTTGCACTGTTGGTGGGAATGCAAATTGGTGCAGCCACTCTGGAAAGCAGTGTGGAGGTTCCTCAGAAAATTAAACATAGACCTACCCTATGACCCAGCAATAGCACTGCTAGGAATTTACCCAAGGGATACAGGAGTACTGATGCATAGGGGCACTTGTACCCCAATGTTTATAGCAGCACTCTCAACAATAGCCAAATTATGGAAAGAGCCTAAATGTCCATCAACTGATGAATGGATAAAGAAATTGTGGTTTATATACACAATGGAATACTACGTGGCAATGAGAAAGCATGAAATATGGCCTTTTGTAGCAACGTGGATGAAACTGGAGAGTGTGATGCTAAGTGAAATAAGCCATACAGAGAAAGACAGATACCATATGGTTTCACTCTTATGTGGATCCTGAGAAACTTAACAGAAACACATGGGGGAGGGGAAGGAAAAAAAAAAAAGAGGTTAGAGTGGGAGAGCCAAAGCATAAGAGACTGTTAAAAACTGAGAACAAACTGAGGGTTGATGGGGGGTGGGAGGGAGGGCAGGGTGGGTGATGGGTATTGAGGAGGGCACCTTTTGGAATGAGCACTGGGTGTTGTATGGAAACCAATTTGACAATAAATTTCATATATATAAAAAAAAATTTTAAGATTCTTAGAAGCCATTTTGTCTAAATTAGCAGGTCGACTTGTCACAGATGTAAACCTGGCTATGTCAGTGCTCCACAAAGTGTGGTCTCCAGACTAGCAGCATCACTTGAGAACTTGCTAGAAATGCAATTTTTGGACCCTGCTCTGAAACAACTTAATCAGAATCTCTTAGAAAAGAAGAGATACCATGTATTTTAACAAGTCTTCCAGATAATTTTGAGGCATACTGAAGTTTGAGAACCACTGTTGTACATAAGGGTCTTACATCCACACCTTGACTTGATCCTTATCAGAGGTATTTACAGTGATAATCATTTGCAAACTAGGGAAACTAGGGATGAAAATAGTTTAATTTTTGAATCCAGCAAGTGTTACTTACACAATACTCCCTCTACATTCTACTTACAAACCGAAAATTTCCTTCCTTCATTTGTGTCTCTCATGCATCTAACAGACCACATGAAGCTTGGGGAACCTAACTGGTTTTTCAACATTCTTCCTAGAGATCTCCTTAGACAGATCTGCCTGTTTTATTAGGGACCTTTTCTATCACCTAAGTTGTTCTACAACTAAATGACATGGGTTGCCCATGTTTACCCTCAGTAACAATTTTCTCACTGATTTTTCAGCTTCCATAATAGGTTGCCACTTATTTTTTCTATTCTGGTTAACAATTTCCTCACTGTCTCTTCAGTCTTTGGTGTTCACCCTGGCTACCGCTAAAGCAAAAGCTACATGTTTTCAATTATTGATACAGCAGCATCTTACTTTTAAGTATTAAATTCTGTGTTCATTAGCTTTTGCTGTGTGCCTACCACAAAAGTTAACGTTTAAAACAACTTTGTATTTCATCCTAACTCTTGGGGTGTCACCTCGGGCACAGCTGAGCTATCACTGACAGGTCTCTCATGCACTTGGAGTCACTTGGTAATCCTGCCGGGTGCCAGCTCAGAGCAGGTAGCCTCACTCACATACTGAGAGTTGGCTGCAACTGTGGGTGGAGATGTCCCTGCTCTTTCCCATCGTCCCTCAAGCATACTACACTGGGCTTTCTAACATGGCAGCCAAGTCCCAAAAGGGCAAAAATAGACACTTCAGGAATACTTAGAGCTTTATTGCATCACTTCTGTTGCATTTCCTTGGCCAACACAAGTTGCAAGCCTAACCTAGATTCCAGGAAGTAGAGAAACAAACCACCTTTTGCTGGAAGAAGTGTGAATTGCAATGAGGCCTATGTACAAAGACTAGAGAAACATTTAGCCATATTTTATAGTGCACCACATTATGCTTGGGAAATTTATTTTCAAAGTAAGCTCAAAGCAAATTTGAGTTAATATAACCTGGAACCTTGATTTAACTGCTGCAGTAGATTTTAATAAGTCTGTAAACAAAGAGACCTATGAATAACTTTATTAAAGACATCATCTGATGGTTTTTGGTGCAATTGTAAAAAGGATAGATTCCTTGATTTCTCTTTCTATTGCTTCATTGTTGGTGTATAGGAATGCAAACAATTTCTGTGCATTTATTTTATATCCTGCAACTTTGCTGAATGATCTTGGTCACAGTAACTTCTTACTCAACATGTCTCCAGAGGCAAGGGAAACAAAAGTAAAAATGAACTATTGGAACCTTATCAAAATAAAAAGGTTCTGCACGGTGAAGGAAACAATCAGCAAAACTAAAAGACAACCAATGGAATGGGAGAAGATATTTGCAAACAACATGTCAGATAAAGGGTTAGTATCCAAAATCTATAAAGAACTTATGAAATTCAACACCCAAAAAACAAACAATACAGTGAAGAAATGGGCAAAAGACATGTATAGACATTTCTCCAAAGAGGACATCCAGATGGCAAACCAACACATGAAAAAATGCTCAACATCACTCATCATCAGGGAAATACAAATCAAAACCACAATGAGATACCACCTCATACAGAAAGTCAGAATGGCTAACATTAACAACTCAGGCAACAGATATTGGCGAGGATGTGCAGAAAGAGGATTTCTTTTGCATTGCTGGTAGGAATGCAAACTGGTGTAGCCACTCTGGAAAACAGTATGGGGGTTCCTCAAAAAATTAAAAATAAACTACCCTATGACCCAGCAATGGCACTACTAGGTATTTATCCAAGGGATACAGGTATGCTGCTTCGAAGGGACACATGCACCCCATGTTTATAGCAGCACTCTTAACAATAGCCCAAGTATGGAAAGAGCCCAAATGTCCATCGATGGATGAATGGATAAAGATGTGGTATACACATACAATGGAGTATTACTTGGCAATCAAAAAGAATGGAATCTTGTTATTTGCAACTACGTGGATGGATCTAGAGGGTATTATGTTAAGTGAAATTAGTCAGTCAAAGACAAATATCATGCGATTTCATTCATATGAGGACTTTAAGACACAGAACATATTAATACAAGGGAAGGTAAGGAAAAATAATATAAAAACAGGGAGGGGGACAAAAACATAAGAGAGTCTTAAATATGGAGAAAGAGGGTTACTAGAGGGGTTGTGGGAGTGGGGATGGGCTAAATGGGTAAGGGGCATTAAGGAACCTACTCCTGAAATCACTGTTTCACTACATGCTAACTAACTTGGATGTAAATTAAAAAAATTAAAAAATAATTAAAAAAAGAAAAGACATCATCTCAATGAATAATTATCAGCCAATGTATTATGGCACCAAACATGGCAAGAGGTGAACAAAATAATGCCAACAGTGGCTTTTAAAATGGCAAATCCCAGCATTTCTTAGGGCTTATATGCCATTTGATTGATAATCAAAACTTGAAAGCCAAATAAGGGAAAGAGTAGGTTAAAAGATTATCTGTTAATATACTGAGAAATATGATTAAATCAGAAGATGCTCATAATGAGATTGGAATTGCAGATTACAATATGAAGGCACATACACATATAGAGTCCCTGGAAAATACATGATCTTCACTTACTTTCACATAAAATTAGAGGGAGGCCAACTGGGAATTAGTAGATTCCCACATATTAGATAATGTGAGACACATGCTGGAGACATCAGAATATGAAGGCAGCATGTAAAACCAATTATAATGAAAAATGAAGAAAAAGGAACACCACAAAGAAAAAAGAGTATGAAAAGAAGAGATGGGAAAGAAAACAGAAGGGGAAGAAGAAAGAACCTTTGGAACCATTCATCAGGTCTATCCCAATTACAAGGAATACAAGTTTGCCCCAGAGACAAATTCCAGTTTCCATCCTGAGCACTCTTATGTGCAATTAGGTCTAATAGTTTGAGAAATGCAGTTTAGATCCATAAAGTGTGAAGTACAGTCTTAGTGCCTTCTCTGGCCCCATGTACTTAACCCCAAATGTGGACAGACAACAAATGGCAAAAACTTAACTTGTCACCATTGTACTTGTCAAAACACAGCTGGAATTATGTTTCACATGTACCTATCTGTTTTCACTGTCAGTCCTCCCCTCCCAGGCAAGGACTATTTCTCTTTGGTTCAGTCCTCTGTCCTGAGTCTGGACCAGTCCTGACATAGAGGAAACACTCCTTGTTAAATGAAAGAACAAATAAATTAATGGAATGTGAAAGTGTGTGGTAATGTGGTGAGTATGCATAACATTTGCTTAATTGCTTAATTCAAGAAATTATAAATCATTATGTTAGTTAAGTTATATTCATATATATTTTCTCACCTGGATACTGGAATAAATTCTCCTTTAACATAAAACTGAGAGTTAAAATAATCCAACCACATGTAGTGTTTTCTGAACTCACAAAATACATTAGTCTTAGGAATAACAATCTTTAGGATTTGGGAATGAGACATTAGGATTCTCTGAAATTCTCAGGAATTTCTCAAATCATATTATACTGTATTTTTCATAAAATGTTATTTAAGTCTTTCAAAATACTTATTGGTAACTATAATAATAAATAGTGAATAATTTCTGTGAAACTAACAAGTTTTAGAGGTTTTCTATTAAAAAGATAAATAGGAGAAAGCAGCAAAGGAAAAAATGTACCTAATGAACAAGGGAAGACAGATCAGGTTTGCAGCAGACCTATCCACAGAAACATGGCAGGCCAGAAAAGAGTGGCAGGATATATTCAGTGTGCTGAATAAGAAAAATATGCAGCCAAGAATTCTTTATCCAGCAAGGCTTCATTCAAGATAGAAGGAGAGATAAAAAAGATTCCCAGACAAACAAAAATAAAATGAGTTTGTGACCACTAAACCAGCCCTGCAAGAAATTTTAAGGGAGACTCTCTGAGAGGAGAAAAGATGAAAAATACACACACACACACACACACACACACACACACACATAGAGATAGAGATAGAGATAGAGATAGAGATAGAGATAGAGTTAGAGATAGAGATAGAGATAGAGATAGAGAGAAATAAATAAATAGTAAAAGCAACAAAGATTAGAAAGGACCAGAGAACACCACCAGAAACTCCAACTCTACAAACATCATAATGGCAATAAATTTATATCTTTCAGTACTCACTCTATATGTCAATGGACACAATGCTTCAATCAAAAGACATAGGGTAACAAAATGGGTAAGAAAACAAGATGCATCTATATGCTGTTTATGAGAGACCCACTTTAAACCTAAACACACCTTCATATTGAAAATAAGGAGATGGAGAACGATCTATCATGCTAATGGTCAACAAAAGAAAGCCGGACTAGCCACACTTATATCAGACAATCTAGATTTTAAAATAAAGACTGCATCAAGAGATGCAAAAGGGCATTGTATCATAATTAAGGGGTCTATCCACCAAGAATATCTAACAATTGTAAACATTTATGTACCAAATGTGGAGGCACCCAAATATATAAATCAATTAATCACAAACATAAAGAAACTCATTGATAGTAAACCATAATAGTAGGAGATTTCAACACCCCACTCACAGCAATGGACAGATCATCTAATAAAAAAATCAACAAGAAAACAATGGCTTTGAATGACACACTGGACCAGATAGACTTAACAGGTATATTCAGAACATTTCATCCTAAAGCAGCAGAATACACATTCTTCTCCAATGCACATGGAACGTTCTTGAGAACAGACCATATACTGGGACACAAATGAGCCCTAAGTAAGTACAAAAATATCGAATCTTACTGTGCATATTTACAGATGACAACACTATGAAACTTGAAATCAACCACAAGAAAAAATTTGGAAAGGTAACAAACACTTGGATACGGAAGAACATCCTACTAAAGAATGAATGGGCTAACCAAGAAGTTAAAGAGGAAACTAAAAAGTATATGGAATTCAATGAAAATGATAACACCATAACCCAAAACATCTGGAATGCAACAAAGGCCATCATAAGAGAGTATATAGCAATCTAGGTCTTCCTAAAGAAGGAAGAAAGGTCTCAAATACACCACCTAACCTTATGCCTTAAGGAGCTGGAAAAAGAACAGCAAATAAAACCCAAAACCAGCAGAAGACAGGAAATAACAAGATTAGAGCAGAAATTAATGCTATTGAAACAAAAAAAACCACATACAACCGATCAATGAAACCAGAAGCTGGTTCCTTGAAAGAATTACCAAAATTGATAAACCACTAGCAAGTTTGATCAAAAAGAAAAAGGAAAGGACCCAAGTAAATAAAATCAAGAATGAAAGAGGATAGATCACAACCAACACAGCAGAAATAAAAACAATAGTAAGAGAATATTATGAGCAATTATACCAATAAAATGGGCAATCTGGAAGAAATGGACAAATTCCTAGAAACATATACACTACCAAAACTGAAACAGGAAGAAATAGAAAATTTGGACAGACCCATAACCAGTAAGGAAATCGAATTAGTAATCAAAAATCTGCCAAAAAAACAACAGTCCAGGGCCAGATGGCATTCCAGGGGAATTCTACCAAATATTTAAGGAAGAGTTAATACTTATTCTCTTGAAGTTGTTCCAAAAAAAATAGAAATGGAAGGAAAACTACCAAACTATTTCTATGAAGCCAGAATTACCTTGATTCCAAAACCAGACAGAGACCCCACTAAAAAGGAGAACTATAGACCAATATCCCTGATGAACATGGATGCAAAAATACTCAATAAGATATTAGCCAACCAGATCTAAGAATACATTAAAAAAATTATTCACCATGACCAGGTGGGATTTATATCTGGGATGCAGGCATGGTTCAATATCCTCAAAACAATTAACATGATTCCTCACATCAATAAAAGAAAGGACAAGAACCATATGATCCTCTCAAAAGATGCAGAGAAAGCATTTGACAAAATACAACATCCTTTCTTGATAAAAACCCTCAAGAAAGTAGGGATGGAAGGAGCATACCTCAAGATCATAAAAGCCATATGAACGACCCAACACTATCATCATCCTCAATGGGGAAAAACTGAGAGCTTTCCCCCTAAGGTCAAGAACAAGACAGGGATGTCCACTCTCACCACTGTTCTTCAACATACTATTGGAAGTCTTAACCTCTGCAATAAGACAACACAAAGAAATAAAAGGCATCCAAATCGGCCAGAAGGAAGTCAAACTTTCACTCTTCGCAGATGACATGATACTCTATATGGAAAACCCAAAAGATTCCACCAAAAAACTTCTAGAACTGATTCATGAATTCAGCAAAGTTACAGGATATAAAATCAATGCACAGAAATCGATTGCATTCCTATACACCAACAATGAAGTGACAGAAAGAGAAATCAAGGAATCAATCCCATTTACAGTTGCACCAAAAGCCATGAAATACCTAGGAATAAATCTAACCAAATAGATGAAATATCTATAAACTGAAAACTATAGAAAGCTTATGAAAGAAATTGAAGAAGACACACAAAAAAGTGAAAAAATATTCCATGCTCCTGGATAGGAAGAAAAAATATTGTTAAAATGTAGATACTACCCAAAGCAATCTACATATTCAATGAAATCTCTATCAAAATAACACCAACATTCTTCACAGAGCTAGAACACATAATCCTAAAATTTGTATGGAAACAGAAAAGACCCCAAATAGCCAAAGCAATCCTGAAAAAGAAAACCAAAGCAGGAGGCATCACAATCCCAGACTTCAAGCTATACTACAAAGATGTAATCATCAAGACAGTATGGTACTGGCACAATAACAGACACTCAGATCAATGGAACAGAATAGAAAACCCAGAAATGGACCCACAAATGTATGGACAACTAATCTGTGACAAAGTAGGAAAGAATATCCAATGGAATAAAAACTGGACAGTGACATGCAGAAAAATGAACCTGGACCACTTTCTTATACCATACACAAAAAATAAACTCAAAATGAATGTAAGACATAAATGTAAGACAGGAAGCCATCAAAATCCTCAACGACAAAGCAGGCAGAATCCTCTTTGATATTGGCCGCAGCAACTTCTTACTCAACACGTCTCCAGAGGCAAGGAAAACAAAAGCAAAAATGAACTACTGGGACCTCATCAAAATAAAAAGCTTCTGCACAGTGAAGGAAACAATTAGCAAAACTAAAAGACAACCGACAGAATGGGAGAAGGTATTTGCAAATAACATATCAGATAAAGGGTTAGTATCCAAAATCTATAAAGAACTTATTAAACTCAACACCCAAAAAAAATGATCCAGTGGAGAAATGGGCAAAAGACATGAATAGACACTTTCCAAAGAAGACATCCAGATGGCCAACCAACACATGAAAAAATGCTCAACATCACTCATCATCAGGGAAATACAAATCAAAACCACAATGAGATACCACCTTACACCTGTCAGAATGGCTAACATTAACAACTCAGGCAACAACAGATGTTGGCAAGGATATGGAGAAAGAGGATCTCTTTTGCACTGCTGGTGGGAATGCAAACTGGTGCAGCCACTCTGGAATACAGTATGGAGGTTCCTCAAAAAACTAAAAATAGAACTACCGTAGGACCCAGCAATTGCACTAGGTATTATCCAAGGGATACAGGTATGCTGTTTCAAAGGGACACATGCACCCCCATGTTTATAGCAGCACTATCAACAATAGCCAAAGTATGTAAAGAGTTCAAATGTCCATTGATGGATGAATGGATAAAGAAGATGTGGTATGTATGTTTATACACACACACACACACACACACACACACACAATGGAGTATTACTCGTCAGTCAAAAAGAATGAAATCTTGCCATTTGCAACTACGTGAATGAAACTGGAGGGTATTATGCTAGGTGAAATTAGTCAGTCAGAGAAAAACAAAAATCATATGACTTCAGTCATATGAGGACTTTAAGAGACAAAACAGATGACCATAGTGGAAGGGAAACAAAAATAATATAAAAACAGAGAGGAGGACAAAACAGAAGAGACTCATAAATATAGAGAACAAACTGAGGGTTACAGGAGGGGTTGTGGGAGGAGGCATGGAATAAATGGGTAAGGGGCCCTAAGGAATCTACTAGTGAAATCACTGTTGCACTACATGCTAACTAATTTGGATGTAAATTTAAAAAAATTAAAAATAAATAAATAAATAAATAAATAGATAAATAGGAGCACCTGGGTGGCTCAGTTGGTTGAGCATCAGACTCTTGACTTCAGGTCAGTTCATCATCCTACAGATGGAATCAAGCTCTGCATCAGACTCTGTGCTGAGGGTGGATCATGGCTAAGATTCTCTCTCCCTCTGTCCCTTTCCCCAGCTTGCACACTCTCTATCTCTCTGAAAATAAATAAATAAATAAATAAATAAATAAATAAATAAATAACATTATTATATATGGGGACAATATTATATAATTCAACATATAAAATATTAATTTGATTTGAACATTTGATAATAGAAAACATTAAAAGAAAATAATACCAACACAAAATAAATGTTAATAAAATGCATTTAAAACTAAAGATAATGCCATAAATATTCAATATTTAAAAATTATCTTTTTTATATGTTTATTTATTTATTTTGAGAGAGACATAGATAGCATGAGTTGGGGAAGGGCAAAGAGAGAGGGAGAGAGAGAATCTCAAGCAGGCTCTGCACTGCCAGCACAGAACCCTACACAGGGCTCAAACTCACAAAACGGTGAGATCATGACCTGAGCTGAAGCCAAGAGTCGGATGCTTAACCAACTGAGCCACCCAGTTAAGAATAATTTCTAGAGTTTTTCTTAAAATGAAATTTTAGGGGCTCCTGGGTGGCTCAGTTGTTTAGTGTCTGGCTCTTGATTTCAGCTCAGGTTATGATCTCAGTTTGTGAGATTGAACCCCACATCAGGTTCTGCACTGGCAGCACAGAGCTTGCTTGGGATTCTTTCTCCCTCTCTCTCTCTTTGTCCCTCTCCCATTCTCTCTCACTCTGTCTCTCTCATAATTAAAAAATAAAATAAAATTTAAAACAAAAAGGTAATTTTTCTGACAGTTTTGACCTTGTTCCATTACAAATATTCTAAAACAAAAAAAAAATGTTTCTCTTTTATTCATTTATTTTTAAAGATGAAAATATTTTTGTCTACTTGCTTGGATTTTGGTTTTGCCGTTGGAATTGATATTTCTCTGGCTAATTCAGATTTTAGATCAGTTGCTGATTTTGTATCACAGTACTCCTCATCAGCCCCATATGCTCTTTGCATGTCTTCCGTTAAAGAGCACATGCCTATGCAGAATATCCTGACACTGAAAAACACCAGCAAACTCAGGTTTCGTCTGAATAACACAACATCTGGGTCCCCAAACAAAGTCAGCAGCACTACACAGAATCAGAAGTTGAAATTGTCAGTTTCAGGACTCATTTGCTTTCGATTTGGGTTTCTTAGAATGTCACTGTGTTGATTGTTAACTTTTAATTCCACAGGAGAGTTATGCTACTTTTTTTGGTTTCCTCATTTCTTGATTTTATTTATAGAACTCAGAATTCTTAAAAACATAAATTTCCCAAGAAATACTAAGAGGAAATTTCCCCTTAGAAACACTATCTTCACTTTACCATATGCTATTCTATAAAAATCTTGACTTTGTGCTTTAAAACAATTATCTGGTGGGGGGGGACAGTTTTTTCTTTGTAATGAATATTCATATGAGGTTATTTTGGAATAAAGTAAAGACCTATATTCTTTTGGATGAGATTAAATATCTGTTATCTGGTGTTTTATTTTCTTTCCAAGCTGTACCTTGCTGTGTAGAGTTGAAGTCTATTTTATGCCTTACTCTTAAATTGCTCAGATGTCTGTCTACAAAGGCTCAGTCCAATATTTTAGTTCACATTTTATTAGCTCTTATGTTATGAAAATAGGTTGTCAGTTGGTGAATCTCTTTCAGTATCACAAATGGGTAACTGAAAGGGCTGAATAATAACCAATTTCCCTTATTAACACCTAAACAAAAGATTCTCAAACATTCCACTTGAGTATATAAAATGTAAGCATGATTTTTTGTACCTGTCCAAAGAGAGACTCTTGTATCTTTTTTGGGAGGGGACTTAAAAAATATCCTTTGTTAGTTCTTAACTTTTCTTCTTTTGTTGTACTCTTTCACTCCCTTCTGTTAGTGAATATTTTACCAAAATACCTTTTGGAATTCTTAGAGTTTTGTCATGGGAAATTTTCCTGAATATGATCAATGTGGTTGTTACTCTTTCTTCTTTTTTATACAACATGACAGTTTGAGTTATGCAAATACCTACTTGCCCAGAAGCTTGTTCCAACAACCCTTGCGTTTTTAGATCCCAGGAAATTTAGATGCTTCCCCTACTCCATTTGCCAAGAAACAGTCAAAGGCCAACATCAGTGTCTCCTGTATAACGTATTCTTGGAAAAAGGGCACAAGGATAGACCCCTCTGGATAAAATGAAGGTCACAGCTCAAAGTATTGTTAGATCTCTGCTTGCACCAAAAGTGCCTTTTGCATAGCTTGACACAAATGATTAAGTCCTTTTATTTGTGGTGATGTTGGAAATGGTGGAAGATGAGAGTGGGGTGTCCTCACAGTTCCATAATGGATGCAGAATAGCCAGCACGCTATAAGAACACAAATTCTACAACACTTCAAGTGCCTCTCAATATCCACACAACCTCAATACTCAAAGCTACCCCACCTCCACTGGCCACAGGTGTCTATATTTATTCTGCAATTGCCTGTATCAGGAAGCAGGCCAGCCAGGCTCCCTCTACATATGTAGCTAAGAATGCAGTCTTGCCATTTCAGCACCTGAAGTTAGACACAGATCCCCCTGCTTCCCGCTTCAGGAACAGCCAAGCTCTGCCTCTCACACTTGTCCACTCTGATATCTAACATTCCATCCACAAATGCCTTTTGTAGGGCAGCCTCTGAAAGGGTCATTGGGTTGCTACATTAAGTTTTATTATCTTCCTGGTTTCCACTTACCCTACAGTGCTATCCTTTGGATCATTCTCAGCTTCAAACTCAGAAGTCCTGTCACCCAGCTAGGGACCCAGTCACCCTCTGGACTGGAAGGAGATTTCAAATAGCAGAAGCAACTCTGTGATAATGCCACAGGCTCCATAACCATCTGCAGTCAACCCCTTCCCTCCTTCTCTTGCCTCAACCCAAAAGGTCCAATTTTCATTCTAAAGAAACAAGGCAACTTCCAATTAAGGATCCTAATTTATGGACTGTGGTCAAACACGAATGCTATAAACATAATGTATACAACATATATTGATTAAGCAAAATATAGCCCTATATGATGCAATTAATCATTGATTCTCATTTTCTTATTAACAAACTTAGACAAATATGATTCAGAGCAGAAGCCACACTAGAATAATCACAAAATGCATTTTATGAAATAGTATGGAACAATAAGTGCTCTTACGTATAGAGAAGATACTTGATTTTAACGTTCAAATCCTTAAATACATTTCATTTTGCATTTTATTCTTCAAACAATTCCCAAAGATTACAAGTTTAATATCAGCACCACCATAATCTGGAAGTTGGAAAGGTGATAGCCACTACATTCCTGCCAGTCTACATTCTTCTGTAACTTCAATTAAATTAAATAAACTACATGTCTTCAGGTATCATAGATGCTTCCAGGCCAGGAGGGAGTCTACACAGAATGAAGTCAGCTGTGAGTCTCTCTTTCCTCTTCTTCCTAGAAATTATAAGTTACCAAGAAACCAATGGGCACACTCCCCAATTACTACTGAGAAGGAGCACAACAATATTTTTATCTTATATACTACTTGTATGCTACTCACATGCTGTAGAACACCTGCTTCACCTTTGATGCTCTGTTTTTACTGAGAGGATTTAAATGACAACAACAACAACAATAAAAGCCCAAACTTGTCTTAAGGGCTTATAAATGTAAGAGCATTTACGGGAAAGTAGCACAAGGCATGCAACTTGTAAACCAGCTTCTTTTATTTCTTCCTTCTTGATACAATTAAATGACTCTCTTACAGTAAAAAATCTGTTTTTATCATTCCTTTTATGTTTGTTTTTGTTTTAGTGCTTAAATGACCAGAATTCTATTTTTTTTTCTTTGGGGGGTGGTATGAAAGACTGGGGTGATATGTTTTAAATAAATGGTAGCTTGGGAATAACCATGACATTGGCCTTCACTTGCAAAAATAAATTGTTTACCTAAATCAGTAAATGGAATAAGTATTTAAATGCATCATTAAAACCCAATACACAAATAATCTCAGCAATTATAACAGCACCTGTGCCTGGGCCAGTTGAAGAAAATAGACACTTTTCACTTTATTATGCATAAACAGAGTAAACAACTTTCATCACCACCAACATAAACCACACACACACACACACACACATACACACACACACAGATGGTTAGTTGTCACAGAACATTCATGCTTCTTTCCTTCTCATCAGTAATTTCATCCCTTTGTTTCTGATATAGTCACACGTGACTTAGAGTAGGATGGGTCTGTAAACAGCATGTTGTGCTAATGGATGACACTGGGGTAAAGAGAGGTCACTTGTTGCAGAGCTAGGACTAAAATGAGGTTCTTTTCAAAAATCTAACCAGACTTAAAACTCTAACCTTGCTTAAAACCTTTCAGTGGTTCCTGATAATCTGATAAAATTCCAAACCCATGGCCAACCTCTCCAACTTCATTTTGCTCAACACTTTCTTGAATTCTCTGTGGTCTAGCCATATTGAATATTTATTTTCTGTGCCTCAGATATGCTGTCATTCCAAAAGGATGTTCCCATGTGATTTTCTTGGCTCAAAATACTTCCCTTATGTCTTTGACCACAAAATGTCTACAAATGTATAGGTCTCTAGCTAAATATTATTCCCTAATGGTCTTTCCTGAGTTCTTGGAATGAGTTACATTCACTCACTATGAGTTCGTTTAGCAACACTCACCTTCCATTTTGTTAAGGCCCATCATGTTTGTAATTAGTTGTCCAATGTGCGTCCTTTATGCTGGTTAATAAACAATTAGAAGGCAGGAATGACTCCTGTCTTATTATATCTTCCATTTAGTGGGCAGTACGTGGTACATACTTCACTTCCAATTAAAATTGGATAATTTAGGGGCACCAAGATGGCTCAGTTGGTTAAGTATCTGACTCTTGGTTTCAGTTCAGATCATGATCTTGTGGTTCATGAGATCAAGCCCTGCCTCAGGCTCCATGCTGCCAATGCAAAGCCTGCTTGGGATTCTCTCTCTCCTCTCCACTCTCTTTCTCTTTCTCTCAAAATAAATAAACTTTAAAAAAAATAAAATAAAATTGGATAATTTATTGTTAATTGATTGATAAATGTGTCTTCCTTCACTGATTATTTCCAAATTGCATCATATTGTTTCCCCAATATAAAATTCATTTTACAAATACATAATTTTATAAATGTTTACCATTAGTTTCAACTAAAAATTATTCGAGGGTTTTTCCCCAGTAATTACAGTTACTACAATTTCCAAATAGCACATAGTGGAAGAAACCAGAGATTTGAAAGAGATGGTCTCACATTATTTCTAACAATGAGTCTAACTGCCTTTTACTATCCTACTTGAGTAATGAAACTCAGGAGAAGACAAATTCTGATATTTATCATACATCTGAGCCTTCCTTATCATATCCTAGTTCCAACATTAACCATAACTGCCAAGTTATGAGCATTTTTGGATACTTAACTGACATGTGAAAGGTGCTCAGTGTCCAGGGAAAAAATTTAGATATTTACTCTCATATGCATTTATCTGGCTTTTAAAAAATTAAATATTCATGTTCAAATGATTTAATGCTTTGCAAAATTTATTTTATATCTCTATGTCAGCTAGAGAAAAATGCATACCCAAGTACGTTTAATTTGCAAAAAGCCTTAGAGTGATTGACAGTATCCTAAAAGTTTGTCTGATTCATTTAGGGTCATGAAACACACAAAGCAGTGACTGAAGCACACGGAACAACTTGCAGTAGTAATAATAATGACAAAGGGAGTGACTTGGGATGTGATGAGTGATTTGGAAATTTAACATGAAACATCATCGTTACTGTTACCATAACCATTTCAGCATCACATCAGGATATCCAAAACTGAAAGTGATTGCTACCAGCACCATGCTAGGGATTGTCCACACAAATCATCCCTTACATTGTCATAAATGCCTACAACTCCATGTGGTCAAGTGATGTTTTAAAAATTTTTTAATTACACAATATTCCACATATTAATTGAAATGTTTTATATTTTTAGTACTTATATTTTCATTACATAAAATGAAACACATATTTGTAACATATATTAATATATAATATTAATATTACTATATACAGTAAAGCCTTGGATTACGAGTAACTTTTTCTGCAAGTATTCCGCAAGACAAGCAAACATTTCTAATAAATTTTAACTTGATAAATGAGCGATGTCTTGCAATGTGAGTAGTATGTGGCACCAAATGTCACATGATCACAATGGAGCCAGTGGTTCTTCTCTCATGTGCTGTGGGATTATGGGTGATCACTTCCCATGTTCAGATCCTCAGTCTCAGGTCACAGTGTTTGGCAGAAATCAGTGATTTTTCAGAATGTTGGAAGGTGCCCAAAACTGGCAGTATTGTATTTTTTATCACTTCAAAGTACCTATGGGCAGTCTTGTGCTTTTCTGTACAAGAGTAAGCTTAGGAATGCTTTGTTTCATTCTAGGTCAGGCTGCCTGCAGGTATAGATCCTTTCCTCTGCTGCCTTATTGCATTAATTAAAACATTAATATACATTAAATTATTTAAATTAATTAAATTTTAAATTAATTAAAACATTTAATATACATTTAAAACAGCATATTATAAGAATTTATTAATACTGTACTGTAGTCAACATCTGTGTGAGCATATACAATGGCCCCCATGCAAAAAAAGATTCCATTGAGCGATTCCATTAGTAATAGTGAAAGTTGCCCTACACAATAACCCACCTCTCTCTTGTCTCCCTCACACCAGCCACGAAGGTTTTCAAAGGTAAGTGCAGGTAGTAGATAATATAACAATATTACAGTATTGTAATCATTTTTATATGAATATTTTTGGGTTGTGAAATGAAACATCTGAGTTTCCATTATTTTTTATGGGGAAATTCACTTTCATATACAAGTGCTTTGGATTACAAGCATGTCTCTGAAACAAAGTATGCTCGCAAAGATTTTACCGTATTACTATATATTTTTATTTAATATAACAATAAATATATATTCAGCTGTTTATGAGTGATTGTGCCTAATTTTTATGGGCACTCAGCTCAATTTGGCTTAAATTGTATTTATTCATATGTCTCATGTCCCAGGTTGTTTTGAAATGGGTGCTTGTTAATTAGCATTATCATATGTAGTATAATTAAAACTGAACAGAGAGAGAAAGAATGGAAAATAGTTCCATCCACACAAGGAATGATATGGCATGAGATAAAAATAAAGTTGAATCACACTGAGAGTTAGCTAAAAGTCTGCCCTTACTTCTTATCACACTGGGAAGCCAACTTTCAAACTGTATTGTTCAGTTCATTAGGCTCTTAAAGACCTAACTTCTTTTTAAAATCAGATCCATATTCTAGTTTAGTCAATCAGGAAAAGCTCAGTGGGCCAATTCTCATTCCAGCCCTCTTACATATCAAGTCTGAGTAGGAAAGCTCATCAGTGTCAAGGGCTGCCCTAGGAACCTGCACAAGAAGGGTAGACGCTGGGTCACATGACTTCTTTTGGGAAACACTGGAAAATTCTGATGATATTAAGAAAGCAAAGTTTACAAGAGATCAAATATCTTTGACTAAAAGTGGAAGAAGGAAAATCCATTCCAGTGGACATCAGGAAATTGTACTCTAGGACTGCCAAATTATTTTACAAGATTTAACAGATCTGTAACATTTTGAACTGGTCCATCCATATCTTCTTCTTGCTAGTTAACTTCACACAATTATACTGAACAGACAGCCTCAAAATTTATGCTAAGAAAGATCATGTATTGGTACACAGTGCTCTTGTTGACTCTAGCCTAAATAATTTTAACATGATTGTTAGACTTGCACTGACTTGGTCAGGTTTCTGTCCAATACCCAAGTAAATGTAAGAGAAGGGTCCATATTGGGTCCTAAGTGGAGGAAGCTATTCCTTGGTTCCTGGAAAAACTACTGGAAGTCAATTTTTGATGTGGTAGTTCTAGAGGTGTCCCTGGTTTGTTTTGTCTTTTGTGTCATAGAGGGGTAAGGAAAGAGAAACTTTTGGCCAAAAGTGACACTACCCATTTTTCTGCCTGAATTGATTAAAAATTCCATCATTGTCTTACTGCTTTGAGAGAAAAGACCTGGATTCAATGAGACAGAAAATTTGCTTATATTGCCTTTTTCTCATTTAAGATATATTTGGGGGAAGGGTGCCTGGGTGGCTCAGTCGGTCTGACTCTTGATCTTGTGGTCCATTGGGCTGTGCACTGACAGTGTAGAGACTCCTTGGGATTCTCTCTCTTTCTCTTTTTCTCTGCCTCTGCCTTGCTCATGTTTGCTATTTCTCTCTCTCTCTCTCTCTCTCTCACAATGTAAATAAATAAACAAACCTAAAAAAAGATATAGTTGGATATATGACAGAATTATAATGAATCACCACAATTTTGATTATTTCCTTAATGAGAATAAACAAGCACTTTGATTTCTATACAAATGGAAGGAGAAAAATAGATCCAATAAAATATTCCCAAAATCAATATTTATGATTCTTTTCAGAAATACATGACCTTGGGGCGCCTGGGTGGCGCAGTCGGTTAAGCGTCCGACTTCAGCCAGGTCACGATCTCGCGGCCCGTGAGTTCGAGCCCCGCGTCGGGCTCTGGGCTGATGGCTCGGAGCCTGGAGCCTGTTTCTGATTCTGTGTCTCCCTCTCTCTGCCCCTCCCCCATTCATGCTCTGTCTCTCTCTGTCCCAAAAAGTAAATAAAAAACGTTGAAAAAAAAAATTAAAAAAAAAAGAAATACATGACCAAAGGATCACAACTTCTAGGATAAACTTCCCCCAAAAAATATGAATAAAAAGAAACTTAACAAGTCACAACATTTTATCAAGATCAATCTTGATAATCCCTATGGCTCAGGCACAAGGGAACAGGTCAACTCAGGTAACTGACGTGCCCAGAGCAGTGCTGCCTTCCCGAGGGGCCAGTGCTCTGCTGACCCCTTTGGGCTGGTTGCCCCATCAGTTTCTTCTCTTGTCCTTGCAGATTGTGAGACAGCAGCTATAGATCTCACATCCTTTCAAATTCACGTCTAGTGACAGGAAAGTGTCCTTTTCAAAAATCTCTTTTTGCCTGCAAGTCATCTCAAGTGCTTCTCCCTGATCAATCCCTATAACCAGGGAAATGTAATATCCAGATTCCTTGTTCTACTTTTAGATGCTTAGTTAAGACTCCACTGAAGCCACGTAGTCTGTGAAGAGAGAACAGGGTAGCTTTCCACAGGAAAACGAAGGTATGGTTACCGGAAAGCAAACACATGCCTTTGTGGGGAACCAAGACAAGAACAAAACAAAACAAAACATACTCACACAAAGATTTTTTTTTCCTTCTGTGGAAAATTTGGAATATAAATCAAGAAGAAATCTACCAGTATCCTTGCCCCAATATCCAGAAATATATTCTATTAGTATTTTGATGTATTTCTTCTGAAGATACCTAATTTTTTTTCAATATAGCCTAATATGTTTTATTTTTAACCAATGGACTTATTTCTTTACAAAGGTTAAAATCCACCTGTTCTTGAATAATATACTTTTCTGTATTTAATATTATTCTGTGAAGACTTTTAGAAGTATCAACATAGCCCTCCTGTCAATTCCTCTTATAGCAAAATGTATATCAGAAAATCTGATACTTAAGCTTATTCTGCTCTTAGGGCAAAGTAGTTGTGTGTAAAAAGAGTGCAAAAAAATGCCTCTTTAATAATCATATGTATTTAACATCATTGGGAGCCTGCTTTTGAAATAGCCTCACCACCATGCAGCCCTGTATTTAGATCATTTTTTCCTGTGTGTCACTGAATGGTATTGATAACATGAATATTTATAGTACCTCATATCCCTTTGTCTGGATGTTCCATAATTTATTTGGCCAATCTCTACTCTGGCACTTCAATTATTACAACTTTTAACTATTATATATAAAAAATAACTCCAATGAATATCTTTGAATATAAATCTACACTTGCATCTCTAATTATTTCCGTAGGATAAATACTTCAAAGCAGAATTACTGGATAGGATGGTCTAAAATGTTGTAAGTCTTCTGGTACATATTGCCAAAATGCCCTCCAGAAAGATAGTTCTATTTATATGCACAACACCACTCTTACTACACTTGGTATTAAAATTGTTTTATTTTAAGTTTAGAAATAGTGTTCCTGTAGTTAAGAAATTCCAGACAGTCCCATTATTTCAATAAATTCTACTTTCAGTGCATCTGCTGAAGAACATTATAAATCTATGGAATCTGTTTCTGTTTCCTAATATGTCACATTTGAATTGCATTTATTAGCTTCTGTGCTATAAAATAAGAAAAACAGTTTAACACACCTGTACTACATTCCCCTCTACACCTTCTAGCAATTTTATATTATTATATTTAGATTTCAATATAACTTGATCTAAAACCAAGAGTTTGTTGTTGTTGTTGTTGTTGTTGTTGTTGTCTATCTGTTGGGGTTTTATTACATTTGGGCAGAATCCTACTCCCCTCCACTAAGTAAATTAGAAAATTTGTTCAGAGGAACTTTTCCCCACCACCACGACCCCTCTACCTCTTGCCTCCATTGGCGGTGCCATTTCTCCTCCATTAGAGAAGGGCATGCAGGAAGATGGGGTTCATCAGAGGGATGTGCTATAGACCTCATTCTGGATACAGTGGAAGCCGCAAGAACAAGGCATGAAAACCAGAGCATAATATTAATATGATAATATTTAAAGCCTTTTACTTCATCCATAGCAGGCTTTCCCACCTCTGTACAATTGACCTTTTGGGCCAGAACTTTGTTGTGGGGCCTGTGTGGTCTATGCAGGGTATTTCCAGTATCCCCTGTCCACCAGATGCCAGTACTAACCCTACCACTCTGACAACAGAACATGTCTTTGGGTATCACGCACTGTCTCCTGCTGGCACAAATTGTTGGGAGGCCGACCGCTGGGCTGTCTAAATCTCCCCATAGGTCTATCCACACTGCTACTTTGATTTCAGTGGCAAGAGCAGGCCACTTACCATACCTGTAGCAGAGGCAGTTCAGGGGCAGGGACAGTAATAGAGCAACAGAGGGGTGAAACAGGAGGACTCCTCGGCTTGGTGCTTTTCCTTCCTGGGAAGAACTGACTGTTTTTGTTTTCTTTTTCCTCTTCAGTTTTACTGTGGACAACTGTTTTCCTTTTTCCTCAAAGGACACACCCAACCCAGAGCCAGAGCAACAACTCTCAGTATTTACTTCCCTTTCAAGTCTATCTGTAATGTTTACCTCCTAATGTTTTGTAGTTTCCTTACAGATTCAAGCCCTACCCTCAACATTTTGAATAATTTAAGCACATGTCTTTAAAATTGTTTTCAGATTTCTCTGGATTTACAGTGCCTTCGTTGTGAATTCTCTATGTTACATTTTTGCTTTTAATTTTTGACTCTGAGCTTATCTTTGATGGGAATCATTTTCTACAAGAGTCTAGAGATAATAATGTGGGGAAGTTTTTGCTTCTCACTAGGCACTATGAGTTTTATCAGTTTCACTAACCAAGTATTTAAGGTTAATTTCTCAGCTCATTATTTCCTCACCATGTACAAAATTCAAGATTGGATCACATCCTCCTGCAGAGCACAAATTTGGGTATCTGTTTTCTTGCTCCTGGAGGCTCTTTCCACATCCATGGTCCAAGGCAGATGGCATGCTCCATGGGGCATTTCTGGCCTGGTGAGCACAATTTTATTTTAGTTCCCATTCATGGATAGAACACCTCTCCCCTGCTTCCTCATTCGACAGCCTCAGTTCTATTTCATGTGGAGCACAGGGAATGCATTCTTAACTCTTCAATAGAATGGGTGTGAAAACCCACTCGAAGAGGTAGATCAAATACTAATGTCTTTTTGAGTTAATGGACATTCCAATCTTGTCATCAAGCAACTGAAGATGTCCCCTACTTAACTTTAAGCTCATCTGTGCATTTTATTTTATATTGTTTTATTTATTGCTGCTGTTATCAATTGCTCTGCTCCCCTCTGTCTTTAGAATAGAGGTGGAAGAGGCACCTGGATATCTCAGTTGGTTAAGCTTCTGACTCTTGATTTCAGCTCAGGTCATGATCTCATTTGTGAGTTCAAGCCCTGCCTCAGGCTCTGCACTCTCTGCACTTAGGATTCTCTCCCTTTATATCTCTGCACCTCCCCTGCTCTCACTCTTTCTCTCTCTTTATCAAAATAAATAAATTAATTAAAAAAATAATGGTGGTAGGGGACAAGAAGAGCACATCAGTCTAGTCTGCCATCTTGGAGTGTCTTGACAGTACTCCCATGCATGGTGGGGAAAGCCAGGCTGGTATAGGTAGAAACTGGGTACATGAGCAATGGGATGGGCATGAACTGAAGTGGTGAGGTATACACCAAACAAGTCTCAAGGTCCTCACAGGGCACAAAAAGAAATCCATGCTTTCTTTTCTTCACAGGACCAGAGGTCAATGGAAATTTTTAAGTACCAGCAATGCATACTCAGACTTTTTTTTTTCAGAAGCAAACTCTGACAGCATATAGGATTGATGGCATGGAGTACAAAATATCTAGTGAACAAAGACAATTAGAGTGTGGGTGATAGTGTCAAGCAGAGATAAGATGGTAAGGAAGAGCATTAATGCAGTGGTAGTTGTGATAGATAGGAGACAAAATTTAGGGAAACTTCCTGAGATAGACTTGCAATGTTTAGTGAGTATTAAGGGTGAAAAAAAAAATGGAGCTTGGGAGGACACTGAGGTTGGTGCATGGGATACACTAAAATACAAAGGACCAGCAGGGGCAGATTTGAGTGAGGCTGCCCCACACTTGGAAATCTATGTCTATTGCTCAGAGGAAAATTGTGTCCAAGAAAGAGAGTCAAGCTTGGAAAAACAGACTAGGAAAACATGGGCACAAGGGAAACAAGGTGGACAGGTGGACAGCATCACTATATCCCAGGCAAAGCAGCAAGCCAGAACCAAGATGGAGCCCATGGGAATACCAACAATTAAGAGCCAGGCAGAGAAGGAAGAATGAAAACCATGGATGAAAGACACAGACCTAGTAGTAGGAGGAAAAGACAGGAAACACGGCTGTGCTGGGGAGAAGCAAGATGTTAGGAAGAAAGGATCCATCTGCACTGTCAGTGATGCAGAAAGTGAAGAGAGAGGTACTAGAGTTAAGAAAAAAGGACAAAGTGAGGATTTAAATGTACTGAACCATTTTATTTCTTAAAAGGGGCATAGTGAAGGAAATATGATAAAATATTAACATAAGATACAATCTAGATAGTACATTTGTAGATATATTATACAGTATTATATTATTTTGTATATTTCATACACTTTCTATGTGTATACAAATATGTAATATATGATTACTAAATTTTAACAGAAACTTGAAGTGAAAAAATTAAACTGCTGACTAGTTCAGGAAATTAGAAGACATTAGCTACCCTATGAAAACACTTTCCACAAAAAGAGTAGACACACGAGTCAAGTCATGTTAGTTACAGGGAGATTGACAGTGGAGTAAGTGAGGACCAGAAAGACCAGTTATTCCAGAAATTTATAAAGGAAGAAATGGTGGGGGCGATAGGATTGAAGTTTTTAGAACAGCGCACTAGTTTGTGGACTCCTGGTAGATGAAGAGAGGTGGAAGATTTAGTAGACAGAAGAAATTATTGATGAAGAATCATGGAGAAGATAGGCCCTCTTCAGATTAATAACTAAAGGCCACATGGAAAAATTTTAAATGCAGTATTCAAATAATCAATTACTGCTGTGTAACAGTTTGAAACTAGCACTGGTTTTCTTGGATACAGAATATATTCTAAATTGAGGCTTCCCACGCAAGCTTTACAAAATTACTTCCAGAGGACTCACTTTCAGAAAACACCGCCATTTGTCCTGGAGGTGAGCTGGAAGGGGCGTGTTACACTGATGCTCCCCACATCTGGATGAGCAGTGGGGTGGGGGGGACACAGTTAACACTCAGATGCAATGTTCATCAATAAGTGTGCTGGTGAGTATTCCTTGCTAAGCAGACCCTCAGAGAATACAGACATCTCAAATTCTCATGATCCCAGGAAAAAGAGAAGCAAAATGGATCTTCAAAATTTCCTTCAATTGCAGTTTCATCAACATGTGAAGTTTATGTTGTGTAAAATACAGTAAAAGGGATCTAGTTTCCATGATTTAGTTTTATTTGATTCACATTTTTTTTTGTATATTTGTCATAAAATTTTAGGCTTATTCAAATAAAAGGGAGTTCTATATAGTGTAGCATCCAGGGAAGATTATCTGTATCTTTCCTTTTAAGCATCTTCATTGACAAACATTTTTAAAACATCAGCTATATAGGAAGCAGTGAGTTAGGCATGGGAAAGATTATGATAATAAAAGGTGTGCCTTCAAGAAATCTGTATTCTAACAAAGCAGACCAGTGGTGCAGGGCCAAGAAAATCAGCAGGTGAAAACAACCAGAGCTGAGTGTGGGCTGAGCATGGAATTAACTTGTTTCAAAATGGACACATTGTACTAATTTTATATTTCAGCTCAATAGCAAGTAGGCAATTTTATCTAGGTGTAAATGTAAGAAAAAAGTAAGACTGTGTGGGTTACCTATAAATGTGAGCATAATCCTTGAGTTGAAGGGAAACAGGCATATGGTTAACATGTGGTGCTCACCACAGGAAGGGACTAAATGGCAATTGACATTTGGAGGGCCTGAATGACACCAGACTTGACACCAAGGATTTGAATTTGTGATTTGTGTCCTGCTTTGCCACTTACTACCCTATGTGAGTTTGGAGAAGAAATTTAATCTCTCCAAGTTTCTGCTTCCTCATCTGTAAGCAGGATAGTCATTCTTATCTCTGAAATTATTCTAAAGATTAAATGAGATAATGTATCTTAAACTGTCTTATAAATACAAAGCTTTATGTAAATGTTAATTATACATAAACATTAAAGGAAGTTATAAAGAGACAAATGCTTTAAATATGAATAAGCTAATACATCTGTAGAGAATATGTGCCTTACATGAAAGTAAATTCTCTCTATGTTATTCAGAAATAAAAAATTCATTAGCTTAATAAAAGCAATGAAAATTATGTCCTAGGATTTCTCTCAGTATCCCCAGAAATGATGCATGACTTTGGATTTGGTAGGGTTCCACAGAGCAGACGGTGTTTTTAATCTTCAGCTGCATTTTAAATTTTAGAGTTGGTTTACCAGGAGGCGGGGAAAGTGGGCTCTTTCCAATACATTTTACATTTTGATAAACCTGGACATAGCCAATAAAACTACAAACCTTCAAGCAAAGAAAACACATTTCCTCTCTGAGATCATAAAAATAAAATCCAAATTACATTGACTAGTTAAATTAACTCACAGTTCTAGGTTTAATCACATTTGGTGATTGTATGAATTATCATTTATTGTCTCTGTGCATTCCATTTCTTTCCTTCCTAAAAGTCATATATTTTCAACTTTCCATGTATCATTTCTGCGAAGAATCAACTGTTAGTTTAGCTATATTTTAAACAAGTCCCAGATTGTTTTCACAGGAAGGATAACAATATATGAAGCCACCCACAGTGTCAGAGACATAACTGAAGGATTCAAACCAGAATGGGCAAAACATAATTGGATAAATGGAAGACAGTTGTTCTCTGGGTGAGGCCACATGTCATTTGAATTAATGGCTAACTCATTTCTGCAGTTTAACAGGCTTGCTTTTTTTTCCAGGGTTGAAATGTAAGGATTTGTTCCATATTACAATTGGAATAACTTAAAACATCTTAGAAAGTGTCTTTGGAATGCATACATTTGCTTTCCAGATCATAAAACCAACACGAATAATTTAGGTCAGATTGGAAAGACTATAACTCACTGATCACCAGCAAAGCCCAGTGCTAATCCATATTTTATGGAATGTACATATTTAATGAAGCAGGAACAGTTTTCCATTTCAGAATGAAATGAAATGTTGGTTGTTCTGTAATTAAAGGGAAGGGTGATGACACCCACAGCTGCTTTTACTTTTCAGGATCCAGCTTCCTGGTGGGGACTCACCCCAGGGAAGGACCTGTTGTGGTCCCTTTCTGCCACAACTCTTTCCATCTTTTATTAAAGCCGCAGGGCATGGGGCAGGAACTGTGTTTACTTCTTCACAATCAAACTTTGCACATACCTGTCAGCAAATATTTAAGGCTGTTCCACATGTGTTTGCCTTACTACCCCAGGGAGACCACACCAGAAGCCCACATGGCTTTTCTCTCCAAGGGCCAATTTTGTATTCTTCTGTAGGTTTTGGCCCACATATGAGACAGAACTGGGTAAAGGTTTGCTAGGGCCTGAGTGTGGGAAGAAAGACAAGATCATTTCTGACAGAATGACTCACTTCTGTGGACTGAACCTGAGTTTTGGTAGAGAGATAGCAGATACACAGTCTCAGAAATTTGACTCAAAGGCCTTCCCCAGTGTCCAAAATGTCACCTTTAATGATTTGATCCTCTATGTAAAAATGCATGTGTATCCAGAAAGAACCTTGGAATGCACAAAACCTTTAAAAAGTCATCATATTTCAAAGCATGATGAGTCATTTATATCTCGGCATGTGTTTGTGATCAGGTTACTTACTGGATTACGGGTGAATGGAGCTACAGGACAAGTGGGTTCTTATGAGAAAACCTAGACAGATCCAGGTGTGGATCCAGGAGTGATGGGTGGACATAACACGTATGCCGGGTATCCTAGTAACTAGGGTTCAACATTGAGCCACAATTTCTTGGAATAAGGGGTGGAAGGAGACCTGATCGAAGGGAACAGAGAGGAAAATTTGAAAATCAATTGTGCATTGATGTACATTTCTTTCCATATCTAACTGATGAGCCTCCTGTTATAATGCAGGAATCAAATGAATATGTCTACAGGACTCAAGTGCAATGCAGACTGAAATACTTTTATTGCGATGGGCAAAACTAGAAGTACCAGAATGAGAGAGAAAGAGAGAGAGAGAGAGAGAGAGGGAGAAGGGGTTATTTCTGAAGAGAAATATCACCTGCTTTAGATCCTTGCTTAAGATCAACTAGTTACTTCATTTGGAATAAGTATAGTCCATACTTCTCATTTGTTTGTTTTTCTTTTTTTCTTTTATTTATATTGAGAGAGACATAGAATGGGGGATGGACAGAGAGAGAAGGGTATAGACGATCCTAAGCAAACTCTATGCCAATTGTGGGACTTGAACTCATGAACTGCATGATCATGACCTGAGCTGAAGTTGGACTCTCCACTGACTGAGCCACTCAGGTGCTCCTGTTTATTTTTCTTTTTAAGGAATGGAGTCACCCTACTGTTTCCAAATACACATGTTGTCTTCAGAGAGTGGGGAGTGTGGGGGAAGGGACAGATTGACAGACTTGGCCAAACATCAAGGGTGCTTGATCTCAGATGCCAACTCTTAATGGCTAACTGAATTGAGATCGCTTTCTTTTCAAAAATATACTCAGTCATCCAATCCCCAAAAAGGATACGAGGAACCATGTTTAACTGGCAGGTTACCATATTATATAATATTGTGAGTGCACAGAAACTGTATTTATGTTTTCATTCCTTACGATGTTCATGGCTGAGCAGTAACTTCAAAACTTTTAAAATACTATTCTGCAGTCTATAAGCAAGACAAAATTTGGGGCACTAATAAGGAAGTGATTTCATTAGGATATTTCCAACAAAAATTGAAGGAAAAGTGGAAGAAAAAAAATAGTGTGAATGCCTTTAATTAACATAAAAATAGAAGGCATCAAATTCAATCAGTAATCAGCTCCTAACCCATGGATGCATTGACTGAATTATCCATAGTAAGTTTATCCTCAAAATAAGGGTGGAGAAAAACAAGTATCTTAATTTGCTTCACCATTAGATTTGACATCTGGACCCTAGTTGTTTTTAGGAAAATATGGAACACTAGCCTAAATAGGTATTTAGTTTTCTATGTAATTTCTGGCCTTGCTTCTTTGAAACCTTTTCCTCTATCCCCCTCTAGTGAGTCAAAAGCAATAAAACAGAAGAAACACAAGAAACTCATTCTGGTAAAAGTTTAAATTGTGGGGAAAAAATAATAAAAACAGAGAACCCTCAGGACCCTTATGCTAAAGGTCAAAGTAACTTGTTTTTAAGCCTGCATTGTTCTCAGTTTGGATATTAACTCTATTTTTGTGGGGGTTATTTCAGAATAGCAATGATGAGATCTTTAAAGTAATGCTATCTAGTAAGTCAGGACAAGGTAAGCTTCACTGAGACAGAGGAGGCTTTGTCAGAACCAGATGGTGTCCATACAGGTAACATGTTTCAAGTACCAAGGCAGACAGGTCAGAACGGAAGACATGCAGTTGGAGCCACCATCTAAATCATCAAGAAAACAAAGAGAAGAGACCATGCAAAATCAGTTAGATAATCATGGCCCCAGATTTCTACCAACCTCCTCAGAACCTGACAAGTCATGAGAACAAATCCACCAAAGGAGAGGAAGTGGAAAAATTTAATTCCATAAGTTCTTAGAAAGGATAAATGGAACAGAAAATGACTTGTGTTATATCTATGATTGCTGAACTGTGTGACTGAGAAGGCTATGAAAACACTTTCACTTTAACTGTGGGGTTTCTTCTCAGAGGATGTGGAGGCTTGAGTTACAAGCAAGGCTGGGATGGACTTCTTCCCACTCTCTGAAGAAAAGATGAATTGAAGGAGTTCATATCCATTAGACCAGTCTAAATGAAAAGTTAAAGGGAGTTCTTCCAGCTGAAATGAAAGGATGCTAATTAGTAATGGGAAACATACAAAATATAAAACTCACTATTAAATGTAAATGTAGTGTTAAATAGAACACTTTATTTTTTTTAATTTTTTTTGATGTTTATTTATTTTTGAGACAGAGGCAGACAGAGCATGAACAGGGGAGGGTCAGAGAGAGAAGGAGGCACAGAATCTGAAACAGGCTCCAGGCTCTGAGTTGTCAGCACAGAGCCCGACGCAGGGCTCTAACTCACAGACTGTGAGATCATGACCTGAGCCGAAGTCGGCCGCTTAACCGACTGAGCCACCCAGCCACCCCAGAACACTTTAATATTATAACAGTGATGGGCCAATCATCTATAACTCTAGTATAAAGTTTAAAAGACAAAAGTTTTAAAAATGAGTATAAATGCAACGTGTTGTTCATGGACACACAATATTATGAGATGTAAATTGTAATATCAAAAATATAAAATGTGGGAGACTGTAAAAATGTAGAGTTTTTGTATGTGTTCAAAGTAAAGTTGTTGGCAGCTTAAAATAGACTGTTATAGGGACATCTGGGTGGCTCAGTTGATTAAGGGACCAACTCTTGATTTTGGCTCAGATCATGATCTCACAGTTTGTGAGATTGAGTCCAGCATTGGGTTCCACGCTGACAGCATGGAGCCTTCTTGGGATTCTCTCTGTCCTTCTTTCTCTGCCCCTCCCCATCTCTCTGTCAAAAAAAATAAAACTTTAAAAAAATAGACTGTTATAACTATAATGTGCTTTCATGTAAACTTCATGGTAACTAGAAACAAAAACCTATAGTGGATATACAAAAGATAGAGAGATAGGAGTCTGAACATACCACTACATAAAATCACCAAGTCACAAATGAAGAGAGTAAGAAAGAAAGCAAAGAACAAAGGAAACATAAAAAATCCAGAAGACAAATAATAAAATAGCAATTATAACTCCATATCGATCAATAAATACTTTGAATATAAATGGACTAAATTTCTCAATCAAACTGAGGATGGCTGGAGGGGTGATGGGCTAAATTGGTGATGGGCTTTAAGGAGGGCATTTGTTAGGATGAGCACTGGGTGTTATATGTAAGTGATGAATCACTAAACCCCACTCCTGAAACCATTATTACACTATATGGTAATAACTTGGATTTAAATAAAATTTAAAAAATACACAGAGGGACGAATGGATAAAAAGTTAAAAAAAAAAAAAAGAATTCAACTGTATGCTGCCAATAAGACTAACTTAAGCTTTAAGGACACAAGTAGACTGGAAGAGAAGGGATGGAAAGAGATACTCCAGAAAAACAGAATGAAACAGAAAGCAGTGGTAGCTACACTTACATCAAACAAAAGTAGAATTTAGCTAAAAACTATAACAAGATACAAATTAAATCATTATATAATGACAAAAAGCCCAATTCATCATAGTAATATAACAATTATAAATACTTATGCACCCACATTGGAGCACTTAAATATATAAAGTGAATATTAATAGGCACAAAGGAACGAATAGACATTTGTTCAATAATAGTAGGGAATTTTAAAACCCACTTTCACCAATGGATAGATTTTCCAGGCAGAATATCAATGACATATTGGACTTAACTATACATTAGACCAGATGGACCCAACAGATATGTACAGAACACTCCAACCAACAGCGGCAGAATACACATTCTCATCAAACATACATGGAACATTTTCTGGGATAAGTCATATGTTGGTCTATTAAACAAGAATTAATAAATCTGACAATACTGAAGTCTTATAAGACATCTTTTTGGACCACAGTGACTAGGAATCAATTACAAGAAGATTGGAAAATTTACAAGGATGTGGAAATTAAACAACATACTCCTAAACAACCAATGGGTAAAAAATAAAAAGGAAAATGAAAAAATATCTTGAAATAAATGAAAATATAAACACAATGTATCAAAATTTGTGGGATGCCCACAAGCAGTTCTTAAAGAGAAATTAATAGCAATAAATGCATACTTAAAAAAAAGAAAGATCTAAAATAAAAAATCTAAATTTGCACTTCAAGAAAGTAGAAAAAGAAGAACAAATGGAGCCCAAAGTTAGTAAAAAGAAGGAAATAACAAAGATCAGAGTGGAAATAAATTAGATAGAGACTAAATGAACAATAGAAAAGATCAGTGAAACTAAGAGCTTAATTTTTGAAAAGGTAAATAAAATTCATAAACCTTTAGCTAGACTAAGAAACTAAGAGAAAGGACTCAAATAAAATCAGAAGTAAAAGAGAAAATATTACAAGTGATACCACAGAAATACAAAGGATCATAAGAGTCTACTTTGAACAACTATATACCAAAAAATTATATAACCTAAAAGAAATGGAAAAAATTGGCAGAAACATACAACCTATCTGAACCAAATCATGAACAAACTGAAAATATGAACAGACCAATTACTGATAAGGAGATTGGATCAGTTCTCAGAAACATTTCCCTCCCCCTCGAAAAAAGTCTAAGACCAGATGGGTGGTGAATTCTACCAAACATTGAAAGAAAAATTAAGGTCAATCCTTCTCAAACTCTTCCAAAAATAGAAGGAACACTTCCAAATTAATTTTTCAAGGTCAGCACTACACTGGTACCAAGTGAGGTGACACTACAAGAAAAGAAAACTACAGGCTAATTAATATCTGAAATAAACATACGTGCAAAAATACTCATCAAAATATTAGAAAATCATTGGAGTGTCTAGATGACTCAGTTGGTTGAGAGTCCAACTTCATCTCAAGTCATGATCTCATGGTTTGTGAGTTCAAGCCCCACATCAGGCTCTGTGCTGACAGCTTGGAGCCTGGAGCCTGCTTCAGATTCTGTGTCTCCCTGTCACTCTGCCCCTTCCCTGCTCACACTCTGTCTCAATCTCAAATACAAATAAAGAATTTTTAAAAAATAAGAAAAATAGCAAATCAAATACAATAGCACCTTAAAAAGATCACAAATTATGATCAAGTGGAATTTATCCCTGGGATACAAGGATAGTTGAACATACGCAAGTCAATTAATGTGACAGACCACATTAACAAAAAGAATAACAAAACATATATATGATGGTCTGAACAGATTCAGAAAATGTAATTGACAAGATTCAACATCTTTTCATGATAAAATCACTCAACAAATTTTGTCTAGATATAATGTGCTTCAACATAATAACGGCCATATATAATGAGACTGCAGCTAGCATCATACTCAGTGTTAAAAGGTGAAAACTTTTTTTCTAATTTCAGGAACAATATAAGGGTGTTCACTCATACCACTGTTATTCAACATAGTACTGGAAGTCTAAGTAAGAGCAATGAGGTAAGAAAAATAATTAAAAGGAATCCAAATCTGAAAGGGAAAAGTAAAATGGTATCTATTTGCAGATGACATGATCTTACACATATATAGAAAACCTTAAAGACCCCACCAAAACAACTGTTAGAGCTAATAAACCAAGTTCAGGATTCAAAATCAACATACCAAAATCAGTTGTACTTCTATACACTAATAATAAACTATCAGAGAAATTAAGAAAACAATCCCATGGGGTGCCTGGGTGGCTCAGTCTGTTAAGCATCTGACTTCAGCTCAGGTCATGATCACATGACCTGATGTTGAGTTCGAGCCCCACATCGGACTCTGCTGAAAGCTCAGAGCCTGGAGCCTGTGTCAGATTCTGTGTCTCCCTCTCTCACTGACCGTCTCCTGCTCGCGCGCTCTCTCTCTCTCCCCAAAATGATAAACATTAAAAATTTTTTAAAGAAAATCCCATTTACAGTAGCATGTAAAAGAATCAACTACTTAGGAATGAATTTAACCAAGGAGGTGAAAGAACTGGGCACTGAATACTAGAAGACATTAATGAGAGAAATGCAAAAAGAAAAACGGAAAGATATTTTGTGTTCATGAATCAGAAGAATTAATATTGCTAAAACATTCATACTACATGAAGTGATATACAGATTCAAAAGGACCCCTATCAAAATTCCAATGGCATTTTTCATAGAAATAGAAATAACAGTTCTAAAATTCATGTGAAACCACAAAGACTCCAAATAGCCAAAGCAATCTTGAGGAATAAAAAAATAATAATAGTAAAAATTTTTTTAGAAAAAGCTGGAGGCATCACTTTTCCTAATTCCAAACTATATTACAAACCATAATAATCTAAACAGTATGGTACTGGCACACAGATACAAAGATCAATAGAACAGAATAGAGAACCAGTCCTCATATGAGTGAAGTCATATGATATTTTTCTTTCTCTAAGATCGTTTAGCATAATACCCTCTAGATCCATCCACATAGTTTAAATGGCAAGATTTCATTCTTTTTAATCATTGAGTAATACTCCATTGTATATCCACATCTTCTTTATCCAATCATCCATCGATAGACATTTGGGCTCTTTCCATACTTTCGCTATTGTTGATAGTGCTGCTATAAACATTGGGGTGAATGTGCCCCATCAAAACAGCATACCTGTGTCCATAGGAAATATCTAGTAGTGCAATTGCTGAGTCATAGGGTAGTTCTATTTTTAATTTTTGAGGAATCTCTTTACAGTTTTCCAGAGTGGCTGCACCAGTTTGTATTCCCACCAGCAGCACAAAAGAGATGTTCTTTCTCTGTATCCTCACCAGCATCTGTTGTTGTTAATGTTAGCCATTCTGACAGGTGTGAGGTGGTATCTCATTGTGGTTTTGATTAGTATTGCCCAGATGATGAGTGATGCTGAGCATTTTTTCATGTGTCTGTTGGCCATCTGAATGTCCTCTTTGGAAAAGCGTCTATTAATGTCGTTTGCCCATTTCTTCACTGAATTATTTGTTTGGGGGCTTTTAGTTTGATAAGTTCTTTATAGATTTTGGATTCTAACCCTTTATTTGATATGTCGTTTGTAAATGTTTTCTCCCATTCCATCGATTGCCTTTTAGTTTTGCTGATTGTTTCCTTCGCAGTGCAGAAGTTTTTTTTTTATTTTGATGAGGTCCTAATAGTTCATTTTTGCTTTTGTTTCTTTTGCCTCTGGAGAAGTGTTGAGTAAGAAGTTGCTGTGGCCAAGATCAAAGAGGTTTTTGCCTGCTTTCTCCTCGAAGATTTTGATGGCTTTCTGTCTTACAATTAGGTCTTTCATTCATTTCGAGTTTATTTTTGTGTATGGTGTAATAAAGTGGTCCATGTTCATTTTTCTGCATGTCGCTGTCCAGTTTTCCCAGCATCACTTGAAGAGACTGTATTTATTCCACTGAATATTCTTTCCTGCCTTGTCAAAGATTAGTTGGCCATACACTTGTGAATCCATTTCTGGGCTCTCTATTCTGTTCCATTGATCTGAGTGTCTGTTCTTGTGCCAGTACCATACTGTCTTGATGATTTCAGCTTTGTAATACAGCTCAAAGTATGGTATTGTGATGCCTCCTGCTTTGGTTTTCTTTTTCAAGATCACTTTGGCTATTCAGGGTCTTTTCTGTTTCCATACAAATTTTAGGATTATTTGTTCTAGCTCTGTGAAGAATGCTGGTGTTATTTTGATAGGTATTGCATTAATATATAGATTGCTTTTGGTAGTATTAACATTTTAACAATATTTGTTCTTCCTATCCAGAAGCATAGAATATTTTTCCACTTTTTTGTGTGTCTTCTTCAATTTATTTCATAAGCTTTCTATAATTTTCACTGTATAGATTTTTCACCTATTTGTTAGATTTATTCCCAAGTATTTTATGGTTTTTGTTGCAAATGTAAATGGGATCGATTCCTTGATTTCTCTTTCTGTCACTTTATTGTTGGTGTATAGGAATGCAACCGATTTCTGTGCATTGATTTTATATCCTGCCACTTTGCTGAATTCATGAATCAGTTCTAGCAGTTTTTTGGTGGAATCTTTTGGGTTTTCCATATAGAGTATCATGTCATCTGCAAAGAGTGAAAGTTTGACCTCCTCCTGGCCAATTTGGATGCATTTTATTTCTTTGTGTTTTCTGATGGCTGAGGCTAAGACTTCCAATACTATGCTGAGTAACAGTGGCGAGAGTGGACATCCCTGTCTTGTTCTTGACCTTAGGGGGAAAGCTCTCAGTTTTTCCCTATTGAGGATATTAGCATTGGGTCGTTCATATATGGCTTATATGATCTCGAGGTATGCTCCTTCTCTCCCTACTTTCTTGAGGGTTTTTATGAAGAAAGAATGCTGCATTCTGTCAAATGCTTTTTCTGAATCTATTGAGAGGATCATGTGGTTCTTGTCCTGTCTTTTATTGATGTGATGGATCACATTGATTGTTTTGCGGATATGGAACCAGCCCTGTATCCCAGGTATAAATCCCATTTGGTTGTGTGAATAATTTTTAATGTATTCTTGCATCTGGTTGGCTAATATCTTGTTGAGGATTTTGGCATCCGTGTTCATCGGGGAAATTGGTCTATAGTTCTCCTTTTCAGTGGTGTCTTTCTCTGGTTTTGGAATCAAGGTAATGCTGGCTTTACCAGAAAAAGTTTGGAAGTTTTCCTTCCATTTCTATTTTTTGGAACAGATTCAAGAGAATAGGGCTTAAATCTTCCTTTAAATGTTTGGTACAATTCCCCTGGAAAGCCATCTGGCCCTGGACTCTTGTTTTTTTGGAGGTTTTTGATTACTAATTCGATTTCCTTACTGCTTATGGATCTTTACAAATTTTCTATTTCTTCCTGTTTCAATTTTGGTAGTGCAGATGTTTCTAGGAATTTGTCCATTTGTTCCATATTGCCCATTTTATTGGCATATAATTGCTCATAATAGTCCCTTATTATTGTTTTTATTTCTGCTGTGTTGGCTGTGATCTCTCCCCTTTCATTCTTGATTTTATTTATTTGGGTCCTTTCCTTTTTCTTTTTGATAAAACTGTCTAGGGGTTTACCAATTTTATTAATTCTTTCAAAGAACCAATTTTGGGTTTCATTGATCTTTTCTACTGTGTTTTTGTTGTTGTTTGTTGTTGTTGTTGTTTGTTTGTTTCAATAGCATTGATTTCTGTTCTAACCTTTATTATTTCCTGTTCTGCTGGTTTTAGGATTTATTTGCTGTTCTTTTTCCAGCTTTTTAAGGTGTAAGGTCAGGTCATGTATCTGAAACACTTCTTCCTTCTTTAGGAAGGCCTGGATTGCTATATACTTCCCTTTTATGACTAACTTTGCTGCGTCCCAGAGGTTTTGGGCTATGTTGTTATCATTTCCATTGGCTTTCATGTACTTTAAAAAAAATTAATGTTTATTTTTGAGAGAGGAAGAGAGAGAGAGAGAGACAAATACAAGCTGGGGAGGGACACAGAGAGAGAGGGAGACACAGAATCCAAAGCAGGCTCCAGGCTGTGAGCCCTCAGCACAGAGCCCTATGTGGGTCTTGAACCCATGAACTGTGAGATCATGACCTGAGCCAATGTCAGATGCTTAACCAACTGAGCCACCAGACGCCTGTCTTCCATGTACTTTTTAATTTCCTCTTTAACTGTTTGGGTAGACCATTCATTCTTTAGTGGAATGTTCTTTAGTCTCCAAGTATTTGTTATCTTTCCAAATGTTTTCTTGTAGTTGACTTCGAATTTCATAGCATTGTGGTCTGAAAATATGCATGGTATGATCTTGATCTTTTTGTACTTCTTTAGGGCTGATTTGTGTCCCAGTATGTGATCTATTCTAGAGAACGTTCCATGTGCACTGGAGAAGAATGTATATTCTGCTGCTTTAGGATGAAATGTTCTGAATATATCTGTTAAGTCCATCTGGTCCAGTGTGTCATTCAAAGCCATTGTTTCCTTGTTGATTTGTTGATTAGATGATCTGTCCATTGCTCTAAGTCAGGTGTTGAAGTCCCCTACTATTATGGTATTATTATCAATGAGTTTATGTTTCTAATAAATTGATTTACATATTTGGGTGCTCCACATTTGGAGCATAAATATTTATAATTGTTAGGTCTTCTTGTTGGATAGACCCCTTAATTATGATATAATGCCCTTCTTTATCTCTTTTGACAGTCTTTATTTTAAAGTCTAGATTGTCTGATATAAGTATGGCTACTCCAGCTTTCTTTTATTGACCATTAGCATGATAGATGGTCTCCATCCCCTTACTTTCAATCTGAAGGTGTCTTTAGGTCAAAGTGGATTTCTTGTAAACAGCATATAGATGGATCTTGTCTTTGCTTATCCATTCTGTTACCCTGTGTCTTTTGATAGGAGCATTTAGTCCATTGACATTTAGAGTGAGTACTGAAAGATATGAGTTTATTGCTATTATGTTTCTTGTAGAGTTGGAGTTTCTGGTGGTGTTCTACAGTCCTTTCTAGTCTTTGTTGCTTTTGGGGTTTTTTCCCATCTTTTCTCTCCTCAGAGAGTCCCCCTTAAAATTTCTTGCAGGGCTGGTTTAGTGGTCATGAACTCCTTTAATTTTTGTTTGCCTGGGAAACTTTTAATCTTTTCTTTTATTCTGAATGACAGCCATGCTGGATAAGGAATTCTTAGCTGCATATTTTTTTTTCCGATTCAGCACATTGGATATATCCTGCCACTCCTTTCTGGCCTGCCACGTTTCTGTGGACAGGTCTGCTGCAAACCTGATCTGTCTTCCCTTGTAGGTTAAGGACTGTTTTTTCCTTCTTGCTTTCATGATTCTTTCCTTGCCTGAGTATTTTGTGAATTTGACTATGATATGCCTTGTTGATGGTCTGTTTTGGTTGAATCTTAAGGAAGTCTTCTGTGCTTCCTGGATTTTGATTTCTGTGTCTTTCCCCAGGTTAGGAAAGTTGTCTGCTATGATTCACTCACATAACCTTCTACCCCTTTTTCTCTCTCATCTTCTGTGCCCCCTATGATTCTGATGTCATTCTTTTTTAATGAGTCACTGATTTCTCTAATTCTTAAATTGCACTCTTTTGTCTTAGTCTCCCTCTTTTTTTCTGCTTCATTATTCTCCATAAGTTTGTCCTCTATATTGCTGATTCGCTGCTCTGCCTCATCCATCCTTGCCACCATGGCATCCATTCAAGATTGCAGCTCAGTTATAGCATTTTTTTAAATTTCACTCTGACTAGTTTTACTTCTATTATCTCTCAGAGAGGGATTCTAATCTATTTTCGACCCCAGCTCATATTCTTATTATTGTGGTTCTAAATTGAGGTTCAGACATCTTGCTTGTTTCTGTGTTGATTAAATCCCTAGCTGTCGTTTCTTCCTGCTCTTTCTTTTTGGGGTGAATTTCTTCTTTTCATCATTTTGAAGGAAGAAAAGAAATTGATTAGGTAAAACAATTTAAATTAAAAAATTAAAAACAACACACACAGAAAAAACATCAAATAAATGATGCTAGATTCTAGTTGTGTTTTAGTCTGGTTATTGAAAGGAGCTTGATAGATTAGAAAAAAGAAAAAAGAAAAAAGAAAAAAAAGGAAAATGTTTGAAATCTTGAGAAAACGAATGCAATGAAATAGATTAAAGTGAAATGATAGAAGTAAAACAGAATCTGAAAAATGTACAAAAAAAGTAAAAATATAGTAGAAAAAATAAATGAAAATATATTTAATAAAAATTGAAAATAAAAATAATTTTTTTCTCTTTCTGTATTCAAGGAAAAGAAATGAAAGAAAAAAGAAAAAAAATTGAATACATAGACCAGCGATCTGACTGAAGTATGATAGAAATTACATCAGTTTCCCCTAGAAGTCAAACTATGAAGCACTTTTAGTCCATAAAGTAAGCTGGCAGAGAGATTTGTGGTGTTCCTAAAGAGCGAGGTTGGCCCAGTTGGGTGTGGCTTAGTGTAACAACTCAATTAATCACTAGATGGCACTGATTAGCTTACTGTGGTGGATCGTTGTGGAGCTTGTAGGTGTATATGCACGTGCATGGGAGAGTTGAAAATGTCATCTCCTAACTACCCAGTCTCTAGTATTGGAACTCTGTGCTCTTCCTGACCAGCAACCAAGCACTGTCCTTTATCTCTGGCTTCCGTCCACTCCCTGCTTTTACACTGTGTGTGACCGAGCCGTCAGGTTGCCAGGCAGTACCTCCCTCCTGAGTTTATCTCAGATGTGGCTGTGTTTCCCAGCCCCTCAGTTTTGAGGGACTGTGGCTTTATCCCGCTCAGATCCTCTGGGGAGGATGTCACCGAGCAATAGCCAGGGGCCAGCTGCACCCAGTAATGTTTACAAGACCATGATGCTGCTTATGCCCAGAGACTATGGCTGGGCACGAGCCCACCACAGAAAAAGTTCACATGATCATGTACACAAGATTCCACGTACACACAACACACATCTGGCAGCAGGCTTCATCTTAATGACATTGTTCCAGCACCAGCGAATGCGGTTGTTCTCTGGGGTCTGCTGGGACCGAGTGGCCACAGAGCCTCTACCAAATGTCCTTCCAGCAGTGGAACCGCTTCTCTCCATGTGGCCTGAAAACCTCCTGGACCCCACTCTGCTCCTGGGGATTCGTCCTTCCCACCAGAGCTCCAACAGGTGTTGAGCTTCAGAGTTTCAGACTCTGTGCTCCTCCTGTTTATAGAGTCTTAATAGAATTTAAACCATCTCCTTTCTCCTTTCTCCAGTTTTAGTTCAGTGCTTGTGACCGTTTCCACTTTTCCACTTTCTCTCCAGCTGCTTTTGGGGGGAGTGCTTTTCCTGAACTCTCCCCCCTTCTCTGTCCTTTCTCTGCAAGCACAAACACCTCCTTGCCCTCTGCGGATTATCTCCCCCAATTCACCTGTCTGCACCACGTACCTGCTGAATTCTGTGCTTCAGATTGTGCAGATAGTTGTGTTAATCCTCAAATCAGTTTTCTAGGTGTGAAGAATGGTTTAGTGTTGATCAGGCTGTGTTTCATGAATGCAAGACTCAAAAAAAGAAAGGAAAAAACTTTCATGCTGCTCCGCCATCTTGGCTCCTCTGAACCTGACTCTTGATTTGGGCTCATGTCATGATCTCTTAGTTCATGGGATTGAGCCCTGCCTTGGGCACTGTGTTGACAGTGTGAGCCTGCCTGGGATTCTCTCTTTCCTCTCTCTGCCCCATCCCTGTTTGCATGTGCATGCATACTCTTTCTCTCTTAAAATAAATAAACTTAAAAAAAGGATGAGATCTTGCCATTTGTGACACATGGATGAAACTGAAGAGCATCATGCTAATTGAAGTAATCCAGACAAAGAAAGAAATACTGCATGGTATCACTTACATGGCTAAATAAATAAATAAATAAAAGC
Organism: Neofelis nebulosa; assembly: GCF_028018385.1. Classification (NCBI taxonomy): domain Eukaryota; kingdom Metazoa; phylum Chordata; class Mammalia; order Carnivora; family Felidae; genus Neofelis; species Neofelis nebulosa. Next base: position 87,914,574 of record NC_080790.1, read on the forward strand.
AATAAAGAAAGAAAGATAAAAGAAAAGAAAAGAAAAAAGAACTCATAGAAACAGAGAGTGAAATGGTGATTGCCAGAGACTTGGGGTTGTCTTTCAGTTATAAGATTAATAAGGTCTGACACTTATACATTAGGTATAACATGGTGACTATAGTTGATTATACCATATTGTATAATTGAAATTTGCTAAGAAAGTAGAACTTATATGTTCTTATCTTACCAAAAAAAAGTGTATGTGAGGTGACAGATGGGTTAATGAAGTCGATGGTAGGCATCCTTTCACAATGTATATGTATATGGAGTTATCATGTTGAATGCTTTAAATATACCACAATTGTATTTGTCAATTATATCTTGGTAAAGCTGGAAAAAAAAACCTATCAGTCTCACTGCATTTAATAGCTGAGCTTCCCATCCAGTTCTGTTTTCCACCCTACAGACCTGCAGTGTAGGCCTTTATGTTTCTGAGTCTTAATCTTCTAATTCTTTAAGAGTATTGGGTGTGTGGAAGGTAGGGGTGAAAAGTGGAAGACCCCACAAAAGGTTATTTTATCCTCCCAAAATCTTAACCTATTTTCATCCCTTATGTGGGTTCACCAGCAGAGGGCCCCCCAATACCTTTTTTCTTCTCCCCCAAAGCAAAACCATTTAAACAAGTGGTCTGAAAAATCAGAATCAATTTGATTATATCATATCGATCACTTACCATCCTTACAAGCAATCAGAGATGCTCTTCATGGCACAGAGTGCATGTGTATATCTTTCTGGAAATGGAGACAAAGCTCAGTTTTATGGAGGACACACTGAGAAGTGGTAGGTAGCTTATAGCTATTTCAGCAAATGCAACACATTTGAACTAGCCTGGTAAAGTCATGTAATTTAATATGAAAATTCTTGCAAATCATGTTTCAGAATTAACATGAAAATGCTTGTTTTTAAAAGGTTCTGATTTTTGCGTATGTCAACTGAGAATTTACTCTTCAATCAAATTGGAGAATCCAAGATTATTTTTTTAATCTAAGCTAATTAGTTAAATGAATGTTATTGGCTTCCAGCCTACTTTTAATTGGTAAATTTAAACCTTATAAAAGCAGCATGTTATCCCACTGTCTCTTCTAGGAGCAAACTATTCTAAATCAGTAATCTACCTGATTTCCTGAGCAGGATTGTGCTTCTCAAAGCATTTAATGGTGATTAAGGACTTTATTTGCCTATTTCATTTTCCCTGGAAAACCATGTGATCTCTGACTTTTAACTTACTTAAAATTCAGTTTTGTGTTCTATCTGACACTGTACAACAGAAAAAGTAAGCCTTAATATGAATTATGGACTTAAGTTAATAATAATATATCAATATTTGTTTATCAATTCTAACAAGTATACCGCACTGAGACAAGAAAATAATAGGGGAAATAGAGTGATAGGAAGAGAGTATATACAGGAATTCTTTGTACTATCTTCCCATTTTCTTGGTAAACCTAAATCTGCTCTAAGATATAAAGTCTATTAATTTTTTTTAAGATAGAGGAAGAAATAGAATAAGATTCTAGCACTGTTTGGTAATGCCTGTTCCCACTAGATTCTGGGTAGAGCCTTGGAGAGTGTGGCCTCAGATAATTTTCAGTCTACTGACTATTTTATTCAGTTGTTGACTTAGAAGGTTATTTATTGGGAGAGGGTACACAGGACAAGTTCTGAGATGATGTTTCAAATATGTCCAGGCAGAAGAGCCACCTCACAGAGATTTCTGCTGCATCACAGGGCAAGGAAGCCACAGACATTCCCTGACCCTCAAGCCAGGCAGTCCCCATGATTGGAAGGGCCAGGCCTGTCAGCACAAAACCATGAAACTGAAAAACAAACACCACAGTGGACAAAGAACATCTCCATATCCCTGTGGGGACCAGTGATGCTAGGACCTGCCATCTCTTGCTTCCCATGTTGGCACTTCAGAAACTCCCCAACCTGATTAACACAGCCTTGGAAAAGGGAGAGGGCCTCAGTTGATAAGATTATTGTTACTGCAGCTGAGTGAGGGCTTGAAAAAGAAATAAAGCTCAGTTACAGTAAAAATAATATTTGGTACACATACACATAAGATATTGAAGTTGTTGTAAATCCATTGTTTACCAAAATTAAGGAAAAAGGGAAAAAATTTTAAGCAATTAATAGAGAAATTCATTCCTCATCATTTGTGTTATAACATATATTAAAATAAATAATTTCGGGTGCCTTGGTGGCTCAGTCAGTTGAGCGTCTGTCTCTTGACTTAAGCTCAGATCATGATTCCAGAGTCTTGGGATTGAGCCCTGCATGGAGCTTCATGCTAAACATGGAGCCTGCTTGGGATTCTCTCTCCCTTTCCCCCTCTACCCACTCTCTCTCTCTCTCTCTCTCTCTCTCTCTCATATATATATATATATATATATATACACATATATATATGTATATATATATGTATGTATATATATATATATATATATATATATATATATACACTTCAATGATTTCATACTTCTCAGGTTTGAAGAAACATATTTGTTTCATCATAAAGACTGGTACAAATTGATATTTATTTACAAATTTTGATATGCTTATCAATCAGAGACAATGTCATAAGATTCAGGATATAAACAAAAAAGCACCTGAAATTTTTCGATGGTCTCACTATTTATAAACTCTTATATACAGGGTAATTAGTGATTACATCTTTACATACTAATTTTTTTGTTATTACTCAAGAAAGAATTCCACTACTTCATTCTGATAATGCTGGCTAACATAGTTCATTAGCCAGAACAGTTCAATTTTATCACAAGAGCAGAATTAAAAAATGTCATTGCAATCTTAAGCCAGCATTGACAGAGCAATTGTACTCACAATTGCTAAAATTGTTTCTGACACATATTCCACCTGCCAAACCCATAATCCTGGCACAACTGTAAAGGGGGGGGGGATGTAGGAAAGAATGAAAGCCCTAAGTTTATTTGAACATTTGCAGTGGATTTTATACAGTTGCTCCATTCAAATGGATATATGTACTTACTACTGTCCATTTTCTGGATGGCTGGATGTTTATCCCATGTGAGAAATAGAAGGTCTAGAGAAGACAGTTCACTTTTGGTAGGGATAAACATCCAGCCATCCAGAAAACGGACAGTAGTAAGTACATATATCCATTATTCACCTATTTGTGTATTGACATATTTTGTAAATTTTGCAGAGAAAGTAATGTGAAAGAGCTTTGTAAGACATGGCTCATCATATAGGAACTACATTCTCTTATCATCCTCAGTTATCAGAGAAAATTAAATGAGGAAACCACACCCTCAAATAAGCCTACAAACTATCTGAAGTCTTACCGTAAAGTTTCATGCAGGCCACCTCAGTTTACAACCAACAGATATAGACAGATTTTTCTACACATGAAGTACAGGAACCCTTGCAAAAACTTAAGTTCAGAGACCTGGAAACATCACCAGTATCTGACTACCCTTGAACCTCATGGAACGAAATCACAGGTACTGTGGGGGAGGGGAGTGTACTATGGTAAAGCCTATGGAATCAACCTCTGAGCTCACATTTCTCCATTAAACAGGTGTGACATAACCATACCTTGGACTCCATGCCTGTGAGTTATGTAAACTGAGAATCTCTTGGGATTCTTGGCAAGCAGATTATAACTTGAAGGAGAAATATTTCCCAAGACTTTTCAAGACTCTTGGGTAAGAAAGGCTTCTACCCAGGCATTGAATCAAGACTTGAGTACCAGGAGCTTGTAACCACACACCCCACCCCCTTTTCTTTCATTCTTTTCCTCCTCCTTCTAGCTGCCTTTCCCTCTCTGTTAGTTTAACATTCATATTTGTTAAGTATCAAGGACGGAACTTTTATCTTTCTAATAATATCTTCCATTAATTCTGACGCTTTGGTTTTCAGGACTAATCCCTGGCATTTTGATAACTGCCTAATAGGCAGAGAACGTGAGCAAGTTTGGAGGAGGAGATTCCAAACTACAGCACTCTCGGGGTGGACCTGGGATCTCAGACACAAGATAGGGTTTGTTTTTCTGGTTGGGACTAGAGAAAACAGGTGAATGGATGAGGGGAGCATTTCATGGTACCTTGATTATATTATTGCTCACTTTTCTCTACATCACTAGGGGCAGGTGTACTCCTATTCTTCATCATTTTTTTTTTTAGTCTGGAAAATTGAAAACAAAATAAAAAACAACATATCCATCTACTCTGATAATATTTCCAGGCTTCATCAATATCAGACCTCTTTTCAGAAAGATGATTATGGCCTCACACTCAGGTTAATTCTGAAAAACAAAATCCAATAAATATTATGTTTGCACTTTTATTGTGTTTTCAGTCTTCAAGATATTTACTCAACTGAGCTTTTAGATGATGTGAAGTTTGTTGACTTCGAACTATTACCTTTTCTTCAATAAAATACTAAATTGCAAGAACACAGCTTTAAAGAGATAGAGAGAGAGGTCTCTCAAGCTTTGTGGTTTCCATAATAATAAAAAATATTTATTGAGTCCCCACTGTGTACTAAACTCTATACCAAGGGCTCTACACTTATTATCTCATTGAATCTTCAAGTATTATCTTGTGGTAAGATTAGGACTTTGGGATTCAAAGAATTTAAGTAATTTGCCCTGTGTCAAGAGATTAGTAAGGACCTATGAATGAGTGATTATATATGTGTATGAATGGGATCTTTGTATGAGTTATTAAATATCACTGATGCTGAAAAATGTTTTTAAGATTTGTGCTTTGGGGCGCCTGGGTGGCTCAGTCGGTTGAGCGTCCAGCTTCGGCTCAGGTCATGATCTCACAGTCTGTGAGTTCGAGCCCCGCATTGGGCTCTGTGCTGACGGCTCAGAGCCTGGAGCCTGCTTTGGATTCTGTGTCCCTCTCTGTCTCTCTGCCCCTCCCCCACTCATGTTCTGTCTCTCTCTTTCTCAGAAATAAATAAACATTAAAAAAAAAGATATGTGCTTTGGTGAAGATGATACCCACAGTCCAAGCATCATTTATTCTACTGCCAAATTAGACTGTGAATCCAGAAATGTTTTGCTGCTGCTCAGAAGTCAACCAATACCTCTGCTGTAGATGCAAACACATAGCTTTTGTGAAGTTTCCCACTTAATGTAGAACTGAGTGGATCATGAGAAATCACTATAGTTTGAAAAGTTAAGTTGTCTCTCTCTGAGCAGGCTGTAAGGGCCACTGTCAATCATGTCTGTTTGGGGGTGCAGCTCTGCTCACAAGCAGTTCTCCTACATTGTAAATGAATCTCCTCACTAAGTGGGCAACCTCCATAAGCTTGCCCTGTCTCCCTAGTCTTAAGTGACCTTCTCCAGTTACATGAGAGGTTGGCAAGTTGCAGGTGCCCATTTCTTTGCACAATACTGTGTGCCTGCCCCAAACCAAGCCCCACACTTGGCATGGAACTCCCCACCAGACTACATGCTCATTCACAGTAGGGACTTTGTCATTCTGCTTAAAGTCCTCAATTCCTAACTGGAGATGCTTACAATTTTTTTTAATCACTGAACAATGAAAATCTTCAAATGAATAAACTAAGAGTTTTGTCCATAGGTCTTCAATGACTAAATTCATAATCTAAACAAAACATATAGGGGCACCTGGATGGCTCAGTTGGATAAGTGTCTGACTCTTGATTTCAGCTCAGGTAATGATCTTATGGGTTCAAACCTGGTGTTGGGCTCTGTGCTGATAGCGCAGAGCCTGCTTGGGATTCCCTTTCTCCCTCTCTGTCCTTCTCTCTCTCTCTCTCTCAAAATAGATAAATAAAATTTTTTAAAAATATTAAAAACCCCAAATCATATAAATCTTTCTCCCAAGCTCCAAACTCATAACTTTATTCACTTTCATCATGGACATCAGGAGAAAGAGGAGACACATCCACTAGGAAAAATCTCTGCTCCTCTTATACCCTCAAGTAAATTCTAAAAAAGGAAATATTTTGAGAATGGAAAGTAAAGTAACATAGTAAGTAAAAAATATGAAATAATAAAGGTAAAGATTTGATAAAGAAAAAGAAAACACCCTAAGGAGGGAGTAATACAAGTGTACATGTAGGTGAAGAATCCATCTAACATTTACCATGTATGTTGCTCAAATGTTTGTTTAGGACATTCTGTCTTTAAATTTTTCTCTGTCTTACAGTGAAGTCATATTTATGTATGTTTATCATTGTTGAATGTGTGTGTGTGTGTGTGTGTGTGTGTTTGTGCTGTATGCTTGTGTAGTAAGGATCCAAAAATTAATAAATTGTAGAAGGTAAGATTTACCAATATATCTGGTCAAAACTAATGGAGAACAAAAGTGTAGTGACTATCTTCTGTTTTCTACAATTCAGAATTCCCTTCCCTGTCTTTTTTTAACTGAATACCTTATTTTCCACAGGAGAACCAGCTTATTCTCACTGTTTTGGTGGGACTCCCAGTCTTGGTGGGAACATTCATAATGGTACCCTCCCCACTTCTACCCAAGGTACAAGTGTCTGACCCAGCAAGTTCTATCTGACACTCTCTCCAGAGGTTTTAGCATTTTAATGAATCTGCACAGCATGGAAAATAATCTGCTTGAGTATTTCCAATGAGCATCCTGCAGAGGCTCACCCTCTGTTCTTACTACCTAGGTCTCCAGGACAATCCAACACTTCTTTTCCATTGATTGAATGAGCTACCTCAAACCTTTTCTTTTCACCTAAGTTAGAGGCAGATTCTGTTTCCCAAAATCAAAACATCCTAATGGACCCAAGAAAAGTCAGATAAAGTAGTCTGAGAACTATGAAGAGAGTTATTTTTTGGTTAAAGGGATTAGAAAAGAATCCATGGATAGACTGGCACTTTAGTTAATCCCTGAAAAAAATAGCTAGGTTGAATTAAAAAAAAGAAGAAGAAGAAGAAGAAGAAGAAGAAGAAGAAGAAGAAGAAGAAAAGGGGTGCCTCGAATAGGATAGTTATGTGAACAAAGATATGTGGGTAAGAAACTGTGGAAGATTACAAAGGAAACTTCAAATAGTTTATTTGACAGAAACCATTTAAATGGAAAAACTAATAAGATTGAAAGATAAAGTAATACAATTGACTAAAAGTAAACTCAATGCACAAAACAAGGGCCTCAATTTCACAAGTTGGAAGTGATACAAGTAGACAACTTGTCTGTCAAGTGTGTCCTGTCACTATTTTCCACCCTTGTTCTAACTTTGTTATAATGAAAACCTGGAAAGATAATGGCCTCCTTATAGGGACCACTACATTATTTAAAATATTGTCCCCTTAAGACACCATTGAAACTCTATGGGGAAGACTTTAAAATCTTACTAAAGTGTGACTGGTTCAGATTTGAATGCTAGTATTAAAGAGAAAGTTTTTTATATGACAGCAATGCCATAATGTCAAATGAGAAGATATAACTCTATTCACAATAAGTGAAAATCAGAAAAACTAAAAATAATTCTGTAAAAACCCACAGGAAGAAAAGTTTTTAAAAAGCTAAATATTCAGTGAAAGTAGAGAATAAAATTTATAGCTATTTCAATACTTCTCTGGTTTGTTTAGAAAACCTTACCCAAATTTACATTTTTTGTCTTAAATAGAACTTTAATGATTCCAAGATTTATTTGAAAGAATAATATAGTCAAGAAGTTTTTTTGGAAAAATACCAAAATACTTTTAACAAAAAGGTATTAGCTGTATTTATATATAGTTATACAGAGTCAACAAAAATCCATGAGGCAAGAAATATATTCAAATGTATTCAAAGACACTATAGGGACAGAGGTTCAGAGCATGGACTTTGGAATCATGGAGAATTGCAACTGACTCTTGGCTCCAAGACTCATTTACCAGCTATGTGACTTCAGGCAAATTATTTACTCTCAAGAGAGCCTTAGTGGCCTCATCTGATAGTATCTCATATTGCTTTAGGAAGATTAAAAGGATGAACTGATAAGTAGTCAATTCTTTCTTCTCATTCCTTCTGGGCAGCAGAACACTAAACGATACTCAGAAAGCTCAATACTTGTGCTGGCTCATATCACTTGGGCAATTAGGCCATCATCCAATCCAGTAGTAATGATGATAAAATGGAATACATGGATATTCAAGAACATGCTGAGCCTTAAAAGGAGTTTTGTAATATTACTCATGGAGGAAAGAATATGTGTATTAAGGAGTCCTGTCTTTGAGTACTGGTTAATCACTCAGCCATTAATATGACATTTTATTCAGGTGATACTTTTAGCTCATCACCCAGAAATCTAATAATTAATCTTGCTAATTCAGATAATGTTGCTGAAATGCATATAATTCATACATGAACTGAGTATAAAGGAGAATTATTTGAAAGATCATTTGCTTGAAGAGAAGTACAAAGAAATCATTTCCTAATGTGGTTAGAGGCAGTTTGGGGAAAAGATTTTACACAATAAATTAGGAAATCTTTATAAGACTTTTAATGTTTGCCAATTTTAGACATGAGAAATGACATTTTAGTCATATTATTTTAAAAATTATTAACATGATCTGAGTTCTAAAGACAAAAAGACTGTCAGCAATAAGAAGCAATCAGATCACAGTATTCTTTTCCTTCTGGAGGCATTAAGGACATCAGATTAAACATTTGCTTTTCTCAGATGTTCCTGAATTATTACAACTGTTTTGCTTTAACCATTTGCAAACAGGAAAAGTTTTAAGAGAGAGAGAGAGAGAAAAAAAGAGAAAGAAACAGGGATACAGCTGTGCTGTAGGGGAGGCAAATTTTTTATGGCTTTCCTAAGAATATATCAAACTTCCACCATTGTTACTCCATAGCTACTTTCCAAAGCAAGCCATAGGATTTTTTTTCTCAGCTTCACTCTGTTTCTCCATAATGGAGAGTCTCTAGCCTCACCTTTAATAGTGCATCAACCAACCTATAATCGCCTCGAGGACTCTCAACTGGGCAATCACTTATAGCTTTAAATTGTAAGGGCATTAGCTAAAGCCACTGCCATTGTGACTTATGAATTGACTTCCCTCTGGTGGACCCTTTCCAGCAGATGGATTAGGAAATAGACACCATAATCTTGTGAACCCCCAGTGTGTACAATGAAATTGTTTAAAGTTAGTGATGGTGACACCTGCCTGAAATTATAGATGTTTGCCTTTTTTTACTTCCTGTCTCAAACAAGATTATAAATCCATTCATAGATCTGACTGATGCTCAAGTAATGACAGATGAATTGTTCTATTTTTCTTTGGAGGATATTCTCCTTTTCTCCAGGGAAACTCTATAATTCTTGCCAGGATTACTTTTTCCTCAGTAGAAATAATCTTCTCCTCCTCAATAAATCAGTTATCAAATTTTTTCACTGCACACTATCAATAAGTTTTGGGAAATTCTATAATTCTTGCCAGGATTACTTTTTCCTTAGTAGAAATAATCTTCTCCTCCTCAATAAATCAGTTATCAATTTTTTTTCACTGTACACTATCAATAAGTTTTGGGAAATTTGTTTGCAGACTTAAATGGAGAGTATCTATATAACATGTGAGTTTTTATTTTGGCTCCTATCTAAAGACTAGTATATATTTGTACTAACAGCTAATGACATAGGGAATTCAACTCTCGTTGAAGAGATTATCATGTAACACACAATAAAAGGAAGTACATTTTTAAGAAGTAAAATTAGTTAGGAAATAATTATTATGGACTTCCATGATAGTTGCCTGGACCATGCACTCCTTTATAATAATATCATGTCTCCCTCATTTCTGCAAAATCAGTTCCTAAATGAGTGCATAATATTTCATTCATTCAATGGCCACTGCATAGAATTTAGCTAATGAAACCTCCAATATACATATGTACACAAGTGCATACTTGTTCAGAATAATGTTCAAGTATACTAGAGGTCACAAACAAGAATGTATGGGCTCCAGGCAAATAATACAATTAAGGGAGATAGAAATGGTGAAACAATTGACCCTCTCTATCTCTTATTTTCCTACTTTTGAAAGAGCCATTTTATTTTTCACCTTCACTCTATAAAAGGCAAAATACATATGAAAAAATGAAGGCAAGATGATGTTTGCTCTTAGTCTCAGGAAAGTCAGAGCGGTCACTAAGGTCTATGGCTCCACATTTCAAGGGAGTAGTGATCATTCATCCATGCCTGGTATTGTCCTATGAGAACTAACAACCCACCAGGTCAGACTTTCAACTTTCATGGGAAATCTGAATTTTTATGTGAAATCTGATTTCAAGATGTTCAGATAGGCCAAAACTATGTGGCTCAAACAAAGCAGATATTTAGATTGAATCCAGCTCATAGAACACCACTTTGTTGTAGAAGAGCCATATGGAAACCAGGTGATGCCAGAGAACTGAGTAAAGAAGAGTTGAAGCCTCAGTGAAGGTATGTCACTAATGCCAATAATAACAGTAACAATAAACCTTGTATATTTCCATTTGTGTCAGAGATTTAGACTCATTTTACTAGTGATAATTACTGGGATGGAAAGAAAAAGAAAGTCTTATCCATTCCCCCCGCCTCCAGGATTTTATTCCCCAGATATAATGACCTATGTTGTAGAGATAGAGAGAACAGGCAAGTGGGTCAAAACTGTTGCCTTAGGCACAGCCCAAGAGCATCTAAAGATGCTCTAAAAGACTATTCTGTTTATAATACTGCCACGTTTATTTTCATTTGAAATATTTTCTTTTTGTTGTTGTGCATTAGTGATTTTAATCAGCAAAAATGTTTTTCTGGGATGAAATAACTGAGCCGGCCGGTCTACAGTCCTTCGAACAAAGCAATCTGATGTCTGGTTGGGGTAAGTATCACAACCGTCCAGGGCACCTTGTTTTCAGGACAGTTCAGTGACGCACCACGTTCAGGCGAGGATAAACCTTGTTCTTGTTTCGTATTAGGAGGATTATATCCACTGAGACGAGGGGCCAAACCCCATTTTTCAAGAGAAGGTTTTACTTTGAGCTTCATTTTCTTCTTGCCATGGCCACGCACAACAGCATGCCCAGTGAGACTCTGTTCCATCGTAAACGTTTAGCCACAGCTGCCTGGTTCACCTGCAAGCGCGCGCCTTTCCTCCTGAGAAGAGAGAGTGTGGCTCTGCAGATGAGACGCAGCAGTGCACAGGTTGACTCACAGGGCTCTCTTGGCAGCTGCATGAGTTCCTTTCTGGGGCCTGGGTTTTCATATATTGCTTATGGGAATGTTTGTGTTCACGTGCTTTCTGGCATACTTTGCATTTTCTGTCCTCTTTATGGGTTTCTCTCGCATGTTTTAGAAGCTCTATCCACGTTTTTGCCACAAAGGAGCATTCTGTTGGACACACAGAGCCGTCGTGGCCTCCCCATGTGTCTTTTCAGCCTGCCAGATGAGGCAAAGTGAGTGTCCCACCTTTCTTGTATGCATTTGCATGCGGTGCTGGCACCGATGGATTCGTAGCCGCTGGGGTTTCTTAAAGGTTCTTCTCACAACCTTCGAAAGTGCATATATATCGTTTTTGCTGATTTTTATGTCTGCATTCACAATGCCCCTTCAAGTTTGGTTTTGTGTTGAATTTGTGATCACAGCCACTAGTTGTACAAACGGTTTTTCCCAGGACGGTGAATCAGGACATGACAGCTCAGAAGATAGTCCCCGACAAAGGTTTTGCTGCACCATTCGTGGTAACACACAGCGGGTCTCTCTCCCTGTGGGCTTGCACAGGTGAGGGCCTAGCTTCTGCGCCTTGTTGTGATCTGAGCTGCAGTCAGGCAAGGGGCAGGTGAACCTCTGATAGGGTACAGGGGGCCAGTGGGGCGGGGTTCTCTGTCTCCTGGGGGAAGGGGGGTGGGGATGTTAGTTCTTGACCAAGTATCACCTTGACCTTGGCCTCTGGGCCTGGGCTCAGCTAAACGCTGAGCTGCTACGCACAGCCAACTAACCCTCGGCTCTGGAAGTCCTTCCGCACGACTTGAAATACTTTGTAAAGTAGAAAATAAGTGTAGTGACAAGCCCTGGGCCAATCATTAGAAATGCACAGCTATGATGACATTCTATAGTCTTTGTTGCTGTATACAAAAGAGTGAGAATCTCTGGTTGAGCAAAGAAAAACACAAATGATGATACGTGCTTCATTTTGCTTACTCAGAATAACAGCAGAGTTTGAAGAAATACTTATTCCCAGAGGATCACAATAGCATGATTATATGCATCTTTAAATAAAGTTTTACTTTTATTATGCAACTTTTATGTCAAATGCAAAAAAAAAATGTTTAAAAGCTGCATAAGTGCACATAAGCACATAAAAGTGCACATAAGCCTGGCACGTGGTAGGTGATATATATTTGTAGAAAGAATAAATGGATTATTTTACCAGCAGGAGAGTGTACATGTGTCTAAATCATCTATAACTAACATTAACAGAAACATATAATTAGATCTGCTTATGTAACCATCTAAATGTAATTAATTACAGACTAATTGCATGCAGCTAATAAAATTTAATCTGAATAGAAACGAAACATAAAAGTGTCTAAAATGGAATTTATAGTTCAAATAGGCTTAACTATTGTCTGAAACAAAATTAAATTCTTTGCATAAAGAATTAATTTCCTTTTAATAACCTAAGGTGTCTCTAAACTATTTTGCATTGGGAATATAGGTAGAATATCTATCTTTAGTGCTATTTGAAAATTTTCTATTCATTAATTTATTTAAGGGAGTTAGTGACATAAATGATTTCAGTATTAATTTCTATTAATTTTTGTATCAAATATCTTCTGAATACCCACACCCAACTAGTAAAGACAATGTTCATTTTTGTTTTCTTCCTTACTGAGCAGCAATGCTTAATGTCAAAAACATTTATTAACAGAATGTATTTAAATTCAGCATGAACAGAGCAAACAGATTCTAATCATTAATTACAATATGAAGAACATGATGCAAAATCCAGATGATTCTGTGTAAGGAATGATTAATGTCTCTTACTGTTAGGAATTGGAGAAGACTCACCAAATGGCCCATTAGATGCACATTCTAAGACTTCGTAAAATTGAATTAAGTGAGGCGTTAATGCTTATAGATGTTTTAATCTTTCAAATATCAAGATTAAGTCAACAATCGTTAGGAAAAAATAAGCAAAGAGACCTGAGGTATGCCTATAGTTTCCAGCTTTTAAAATATTTATCTTTTAAAAATCTAGGATTCTGTAATTTGAAACATAAGAGTTCCCCAAAGGGGCTTCTGGGTGGCTCAGTCGGTTAAGTGTCCAACTTCAGCTCAGGTCATGATCTCACAGTTCGTGAGTTCAAGCCCTGCATCGGGCTCTCTATGCTGACAGCTCAGAGCCTAGAGCCTGCTTTGGATTCTGTGTCTCCCTCTCTTCCTGCCCCTCCCCTGTTCACACTCTATCTCTCTGTCTCTCAAAAATATCATAAAAAAAACTTTTAAAAAAGAGTCCTCAAAAGAAAGATAGCATATATATTCTAGATGAAGTCAAGATGATTAGAATACAGGAAACTCTTTCATGGTTAAAGGGTAAGTATTTATGTCTGGTGGATTAAAGCAGGGCTTCTTCATTGTAATATTAAATTTCTCCCAACAGTAAATTGGGACATTAATTCTTTCTAGCCCCAAGAGTGATGGATGAGGAATTAGCTTATCTCTTTTCCTTTAATTACCTCTGTACTTCTAAGTAGCAAAAATTAATAATAATTCATTTGAATTAGAGGCACAAAAAAATCTAAGGTTTACTTTCAATTATTCATTTTAACTGGATTTTAACTTCCTTAAATGCATAAAATAGTTCTTGTGGGTCCTTAGTACAGAGCCCTTTATCTTACTATAGAAAAATATACAAAGTTCAAGAATGGCCTTGGCTAACATTATTTTGTTTTATCATTAAAAAGTGATGTTGAAATTATGAAATGACTACACAAGTACACTGGAATTAAACAAGTAAGTAAAGGGGCGCCTGGGTGGCGCAGTCGGTTAAGCGTCCGACTTCAGCCAGGTCACGATCTCACGATCTCGCGGTCCATGAGTTCGAGCCCCGCGTCAGGCTCTGGGCTGATGGCGCAGAGCCTGGAGCCTGTTTCCGATTCTGTGTCTCCCTCTCTCTCTGCCCCTCCCCCGTTCATGCTCTGTCTCTCTCTGTCCCAAAAATAAATAAAAAACGTTGAAAAAAAAATTAAAAAAACAAACAAGTAAGTAAGTTGATAGAAGATGATAGAAACCAAGTTTATCACTGTTCGAGTTAGGAGTTACAGGAAAGAGATAACAATGGAAAGAATGATGAAAGTGGTCCTGGATTTGAGTTGGAGACAACAGTATGAACTCATGTTTTAATATAAATATAGATGGGTATAGATGATATATAGATAATAAAGAAAGAAAGAAAGAAAGAAAGAAGAAAAAAGAAAGAAAGAGGGAGAGAAAAAAGAAAGAAAATGAAAGAAAGAAAGAAAGAAAGAAAGAAAGAAAGAAAGAAAGAAAGAAAGAAAGATATGTAGAATACTTACAGATATATGTGTAAACATGGTTAGTATTCATACATATTTCCAAACTCTTATCTGAGATAAGTAGAAGCAATGATGTTTCAGAAACAAGGAGCACACCCAGAGACCATATCTTGTTTTGTAATACCATTCTCCATAAAAGGAACTAGAATTTCCTGAAAAAAATTACTTATTCTACAACTGGGACAGGAAATGTATTAAATGAACTTGGACCATCTTGCAGTGGTAGAAGGTAAAGAAATGCTAACACACACACACACACACACACACACACACACACCAATGTCAGTATGGCAAAAGGACATGGCAAAAGATCCTAATTCCAAAGCTGGAATAATTTAAGCAACAAAATAAATAATTTGATTTTGGATCATAACCCCAGAGCATAAAATAAATATCCTTGAGACAATACCAATATAAATAAATGGCTAAACAAATAAATAAATAGATTGAAAAGAAGAGACAATTCTATACTTCCATGTGGAAAAATATCAAGAAATTTATGTAGATATTCCCACCTCAAAGAGTG
Organism: Neofelis nebulosa; assembly: GCF_028018385.1. Classification (NCBI taxonomy): domain Eukaryota; kingdom Metazoa; phylum Chordata; class Mammalia; order Carnivora; family Felidae; genus Neofelis; species Neofelis nebulosa. The sequence continues at coordinate 87,929,660 of NC_080790.1, forward strand.
GAGTGTAAGTCTCTACCCCTTAAAAGTGGATTGCACATAGTAACTTCCTTCCAGAAAGTATAGTATGGAAAGAGGAAGGGGACAGGAGAGTAACTTTTCAGTGGAGATAAGTGAAAAACGCTATCTCAGCCAAGTGATCTAGGTCAACATCAGTGGTGAGAAACTATGTTGATAGCATGTATGCTTGATACGAAATGATGAGAATGATATCATACATCCCCCAATGGTCTACATCCCCCAAGCCCATAATCACAGTTTAATTGTGAGAAAAACATCAAACCCAACTGAGGTACATTCTATAAAATACCTGACCAGCACTCCTTAAAACTGTTGAGGCCATCAAAAATAAGGAAAATCTGAGACACTGCCACAGTCTGGAGAAACATGAGGGGACATGATGACTCACTATAATATGGCATCCTGAATAAGGTTCTGGACAGAAAGGGACATTCGGTAAAAACTAAAGATGTCTAATATATTATGGGTTTTAGTTAATAATAATAATATATCAATATTAGTTAATTGTGACAAATGTACCATACTAATGTAAGATACTAACAGTAAGAGAAATTGAGTGTTGTATATATCCTCTACTATCAGAGGTTTTCTGGAATTTAAAAGTATTTTAAAATAAAACTTCATTGAAAAAACCATGATATTGATTTTTCTCCTATTGGAATAATGATAATTGTAGAGTTTTTATTTGATTGGTTTTATTTTACATTAGAGCTTTCTTTCTCTCCATATTCTTGGCATTTATAATCCCCTATTGACTTCAGTGCTATAAACCGGTTACCCAAATCCTTACTGATGATACCTGAAATATAGAGAGTGAATCTGCATTGTTTTAAATTATATTTGCAATAATAAGAAATGTGTTGTTTTTCAAGGTCAAGGTATGGTATTGTTACTGCAATCAAAAACTGGTTAAGACCAAATGTGCTCAGGTAGCTCATGGACTCATTTTGAAGTTGCTTTAGCAAGAGTTTATTCAATTCATTTGACAGCCCATCCATCATATATCATGTTCCTATGCTCTTTGTAAATGGAAGGTTTTGCAATCAATGAAAAGCACCCATAATACTATTCTCTTAAAAGAGCATAATTTAAATTTAATGGAAAACTTCTCAAAGGGATGCAGGAAAAATGTTACTGTAGTTTTGAAAAACAAAAGCCTTCTGCCTTTTAAGTAACATATAGTACAATAAAATACACATATAATTTCATATATATATGCAGAGAAAGAAATTATTATTAAGTATAACAGAAGCCTTTATTTCCTGGTTGATAATTTCACAGAAAAAGTTTTTATGTCAAAAAACTAAGCAAATATAAAGGGGTGGAATGAAATGTAATTATATCCTCCTAAGAGTAAGTGGCATTGAAATTTATTAAAATTACCTTTTTTGCAAGAAGACTAGAAAAGATTTATAAAAGGAAAAGTTTCAAGTATCTAGCCTAAACATGAAATGCAAGTATACAATTTTGGTTTAATCACATGTTTTCCTTCTTTTTATGTTAATCTTTTTTTTAAATTTTATGTAAATCCAAGTTAGTTAACATATAGTGTAATAATAGTTTCAGGAGTAGAATTTAGTGATTCATCTCTTACACCAAGCACCCAGTGCTCATCCCAACAAGTGCCCTCCTCAATGCCCATCACCCATTTCCCCCATCTCCTCCTCAACCCTCAGTTTGTTCTCTGTGTTTAAGAATCTCTCAAGGTTTGCCTCCTTCTTTGTTTTTATCATATTTGTCCTTCCTTCCCCTATGTTCATCTGTTTTGTTTCTTACATTCCATATAGCATATGTTTCTCTTTTTATTACAGCCAATTACCTTAATAAATTTTTTGGTACTGGGCTACAACTTTTAATGAAAACAAACCATAAATCATTAAATAATTGACCCAAATGTTTATTCCAGATATCACATTCCAGGTTCACTTCAATTCTGTAAATCAAGCAGGCCCTAAAGCTGAAAACTATGATCAATTAGAGGATTCTGAAATTTTATCCTGTAGATCTCCAAGCCATTTGCTTCTCGACGATCATCTTATTTCCATGGTTTATTTGGAATCTGAAATAGAAACAAAGACATGTAGTGGCAATCCTAACACTTCTTTTTAGATTTAAGTAACAGCACTGAACAAACCTCTGGTGATATTAACAATTTTGTAGAAAATTACAAGTTATTCTTTCTCAATAAAAAGGGGAAGATTCCTACACTTACCAAATATATTAAAGAATATACTGGTCTTAAATATAATTGGCTTACGACCTTGACAAAATACTATTAGTTGGAGCAATACCTATTGTGTTATTTTTCCACATTATATCATGAGAATGTTTAAACACACAAATAAATGGGAAGCACTGTATAGTAAACATGCACAGTCTCATCACCTAGATTCTGTAGTTAACATCTTGTGATTATTTGCAAATTTCACACATTTACTCATCCTTCCATCCATCAATCATTCTATCTTATTTTTTTCTGGATTTCAAAGTAAGTTGTAGACATATTTCACCCATAAGCATTTCATTATGAATATCAATATTTGTTTATGTTTTTTGAAGTAGAGTTGACAAAATGAAACATCTAAGTCTCAAGTATACATTTAAAAAATTTTAGCAAATCTAGATACACAAACAACTAGCGAACTGCTGTCAAGATATCAAATACCGCCATTGCACCAGAAGATTCCTTCACATTCTTTTCTAGCCAGCGCCTACCCCACCCCAACAGAGGGAACTAGTGCTCTATGTTTCACCACAAATCAGTGCTGCCAGATTTCATGCAATTGCATTCATTTAATCTGTACTCTTCTCTGAAGGCATATTACATTCAACAAACTGATTTTGGAATTCATCCATGTTTCATATATCAGTGATTTTATAGCAGTTTTATTGAGGTATAATTTACATATCATGAATGCATCTTTTTTTTTATTCAAGTATAATTAGCATGCAGTGTTATATTAGTTTGTACAACATAATAATTCAACAATTCTATGCATTTCTCAGTGCTCATCAGGAGAAATGTACTGTTAATCCCCTTTATCGATTTCACCTCCACCCCCCCCCACCTCACCTGTGGCAACCACCTGTTTGTTCTCCGTATTTAAGAGAAATCCCTATTTTAAGTGTAATTCAGTGAATTTTTGGTAAATATACAGAGTTGTGTGACAATACTGCATTTGAGTTTTAGAATATTTTCTTTAGCCCAAAAAAGTTTCCTCACGCCAGTATGCAATTAATTCCCTCTCTGCTCACCAGCCACAGGCAAATAATGATTTCCTTTCTGCCACTCAAGACTTATCATTGCATAGAATCACAAATATACAGTCTTTTGAGTCTGGCATTCTTTCACTTACTATGTTTTTGAGATTCATACATGTATTAGGTTGTATCAGTACTTCATTCCTTTTATTATTAAGTAGTATATTCCATTGTATTGTTATACCATGTATTGTTTATTCATTCACCAGTTTATGGATATTTGGAGTACCTACTTTTAGACTAATATGAATAATGCTAATATGAACATTTACATATAAATCTTTATATTTACATATAAACTTTTGTGTGAATTCCTGTTTTAAGTTGTCTGAAGTTGCTGCATTTTATATTATGTTTATTATTTAAAGCTTTCAAAACTTGTCAAATTATTTTCTAAAGTGGTTGTATCATTTTATGTTTCTGCCACTAATGTGTGAGATACCAGTTTCTACACTTTCTTCTCAACACTTGCTGTTATCTTTTTTATTGCTGCCATGCTAGTAAGTATGTATCTCATTGAGGTTTTGACTTCCATTTAATATGCATTCCTCTAATGACAAATTATGTAGAGCATCTTTCCATATGCTCATTAGTCATTCTTCTTTGGGAAATGTCTCCTTGGATACTTTGCCCATTTACAAAATTGAGTTATTTGCCTTTTTTAGTGTTGAGTTGTGTAATGGTTAATTATATGTGTCGATTTGACTGACCCACAGAATGCCCAGATATTTCTAGGGATGTCCGTGAGGGTGTTTCCAAAGATATTAGCTTTTGAACTGGTGAACTAAGTATATAGCAGATGGCCCTCCCCCAATGGGTAGGCATCATCCAATTCAGTGAGGACCTAAACAGAGAAAAAGACAGAGGAAGATTGGCTTTGTTTTCTGCATGACTGCAAGCTGGGATATACATCTATCATATATTTATAATATATTATAAATCTATTATATATATATACACATACACACACATATATATAATTTTGGCTCTGTTATATATATTTTATATAATTTTATACATATTATATATTATATATAATTATATAAAATATGTCCTTTTTGTTCTCTTTCTCTCTTGGGACCTCTAATATGTAACAATTCTTTATAGTCTGGACACAAGTCTTTCATCAGACGTATGATTTACAAATGTTTTTACTATCTGGAGTGTCTTTTCTCCCCACCCCTCCAACACACACAAACAGGATAAATTTTTTAAGTGAAATTTTTATTGAGACAACTATACATTCATATGTAGTTATAAGAAATATTACTGATATGTAACATTTTTTCATTTACCCCAATGATATCTTGCAAAACTGTAGTACATATACTACAGTACTACAATATCACAGCAATGATATTGACATTGATACCATCTATTAACCTTATTCAGATTTTCCCATTTTCACTTGTACTTATTTGTGAATGTGTGTATTCATGCATGTGCCATGTTATCACATGTATAGGTTCATGTACAGCAGCCTTTATTTTCTTATACTTCGCTTTATTGAGCTTTGCAGATATTATATGTCTTACAAATCAAGGCTTGTGCCACCCTTGTGTTCAGTAAGTCTATCAGTACCAGTTTTCCAACAACATTTGCTCCCTTAATATCTTTGTGTCACATTTTGGTAATTATTGTAATACTTCAAACTTCTTCATTATGATTATATTTATTATGGTGATCTGTGATCAGTGAGCTTAAAGTTACTATTGTAATTGTTTTGGGGTGCCATGAAGTGTACTTATATAAGGCAGTGAGCTTAATCAATAAATGTTATGCGTGTTATGACTGCTTCACTGACTGGCCATCTCTCTCCCTCTCCTCAGGCCTCCCTATTCCCTGAGACAAAACAATATTGACATTAGACCAATTAATAATTTTACAACTGCCTCCAAGTGTTCAAGTGAAAGGAAGAGTCACACAACTCTCACTTTAAATCCAAAACTAGAAATGATTAAGCTCAGTGAGGAAGACTATTCAAAAGCAGAGATAAGCTGAAAGCTAGGCCTCTGGCACCAAATAGCCAAGTTGTAAATGCAAAGGGAAAGTTCTTGAAGAAAATTAAAAGTGTTTCTAATGAACAGTGGATAAGTGCAGTTGATGATAGGAATGTGAAGCAGCCTTATTGCTGATATGGAGACAGTGTTAGTGGTCTGGATACAAAATCAAACAGCCAAAACATTCCCTTAAGCCACAGCCTAATCCAGAGCAAGACCCCAACTCAATTCTTTAAAGAATGAGATAAGTGAGGAAGCTGAAGAAGTAAAGTTTGAAGCTAGCAAAGGTTTGTTCATAAGATTTAAGGAAAGAAGCTTCCTCCATAACAGAAAAGTGCAAGGCGAAGCAGCAAGTGCTGATGTAGAAACTAGAGCAAATTATCCAGAATATTTAGCTAAGGTAGTGAACAAAGGTGGTTACACTAAACAATATAGTTTTAATGTAGATGAAACAGCCTTCTATTGGAAGAAGATGGACTAGGACTTTCATAGCTAGAGAGAAGTCAAGCTAGAGAGAAGAAGTCAATGCCTGGCTTCAAAGCTTCAAAGGACAGGCTGACTCTCTTGTTAGAGGCTAATGCAGCTGGTGACTTAAGTTGAAGCAAGGGCTCATGTACCATTACAAAAATCCTAGGGCCTTTAAGAAGTATACTCTGCCTGTGATCTGTAAATGGAAAAACAAAGGCTGTATGACAGCACATATGTTTGCAACATGGTTTACCAAATATTTTAAGCTCACTGTTGAGACCTACTACTTAGGGGGAAAAATTCCTTTTAAAATGTTTCTGGTCATTGACAATGCATCTGGTCACCCAACAGCTCTGATAGAGATGTACAGCAAGATGAATGTTGTTTTCATGCCTGCTAACACAACATCCATTCTATAGTTCATGGATCAAGGAGCCATTTTGACTTTCAAGTCTTATTATTTAAGAAATATATTTTATAAGTCTATATACAGCTGCCATAGATGGTGATTCCTCTGATAGACCCAGGAAAAGTCCATTGAAAACCTTTCAGAAAGGATTCACCATTCTAGCTGCCATTTAGAACATTTGTGATTCATGGGAAGAGGTCAAAATATCAACAATAACAAAAGTTTGCAAGAATCTGATTCTAGTCCCCATGGATAACTGTTAGGGTTCAAGACTTCAGTGGAGGAAATAACTCAGAAATGGTGGAAATAGCAAGAAAACTACAATTAGAAGTGGGGCCTGAATATATGACTGATTTGGTGCAATCTCATGATAAAACTTGAACAGATGAGGAACTGCTTCTTATGGATGTGCAAAGAAAGTGGTTTCTTGAGATGGAATTTACTCTTGAAGATGCTGTGAAGATTGTTGAAATGACAACAAAGGATTTAGAATATTACATAAACTTAATTGATAAGACAGAAGCTGGTTTGAGAGGACTGACTCCAATTTTGAAAGAAGTTCCACTGTGAGTTTATAGAAAACATACTTCAACATAATAAAGACTATATAAGACAAACACACAGCTGACATCATACCTAATGGTGAAAAGTTTTCCAAGATCAAGAACAAAGAAAGATGTCTACTCTTAGCACCTTTTTTCAACATAGTACTGGAAGTCCTAGCCACAGCAATAAGACAATGAATGAATGAATAAATAAATAAATAAATAAATAAATAAATAAATAAAATAAAACAAAAGACATTCAAATTGTTAAGAAAGAAGTAAAACTGTCACTATTTGCAGATGATATGATACTACATATTGAAAACCATCAAGACTCCACTAAGGAGTTATTCGAATAAATAAATACAGTAAAGTTTCAGGATACAAAACTGAGATGCAGAAATCAGTTGTGTTTCTATACACTAATAATGAACTATAAGAAAGAGAAATTAATAAAAACAATTCTATTTACAGTTGGATCAAAAGGAATAAAATACCTAGAAACAATTTTTTTTTAATTTTTATAATGTTTATTTATTTCTGCAAGCCAGAGAGAGACAGAGCATGAGTGGAGGAAGGGTATAGAGAGAAGGAAACACAGAATCTGAAGCAGACTCCAGGCTCTGAGCTGTCAGCACAGAGCCCCATGTGGGGCTTGAACCCATGAACAGTGAGATCATGACCTGAGCTGAAGTCGGACGTTTAACTGACTGAGCCACCCAGGCACCCCTAAAATGGGAAAAGGAATAAATTTAACCAAGGAACTTAAAGACCTTTACTCTGGAAACTACAAGATATTGATGAAAGAAATTGAAGACAACACAAATGAATGGAAAGATATTCTCTTCTCACAGATTGGAAGAATTAATATTCTTAAAATGTCCATACTATCCAAAGCAACTTATATATTCAGTGAAATCCTTATTAAAATACCAATGGCATTTTTCACAGAACAGAACATATACTCCAAAAATTTCTATGGAACCGCAAAAGATCCCAAATAACCAAAGCAACATTGAGAAAAAGAACAAAGCTGGAGATATCAAATCCTCTGATTTCAAACTATACTAGAAAGCAAATAGTAAAACAATATGGTACTGGCCTAAAAACAGACATACAGATCAATGGAACAGAATAAAGAGCACAGAAATAAGCCCACACTTACATGATCAATTAATACATGACTAACGAGGCAATAATACACAATAGGAACAAGATCAGGGCATCTGGGTGGCTCAGTAGGTTAAGCATCCAACTCTTGATTTTGGCTCAGGTCATGATATCATATTTTGTGAGATCAAGCCCTACATCAGCACAGAGACTGCTTAGGATTCTCTCTCTCCACCCCTCCCCTCTCCCCTCTATGCCTTTCTCTCTCTCTCTCTCTCTCTCTCTCTCTCTCTCTCTCTCTCTCAAAATAAATAAATAAACATTTAAATATATATTTTTAAAAAAGGGAAAAATACCATCTCTTCAATAAATGGTGTTGGCAAAACTGGACAGCTACATGCTAAAAAATGACACTGGGGCCACTTTCTTACACCATATACAAAAATAGATACAAAGTTAATTAAAGACCTAAATGTAAGACCTGAAACCATAAAACTCCTCACAGAAAATATAGACAATAAACTCTTAAACACTGGTATTGGCAATATTTTTCTGGATCTGTCTCCTCAAAGCAAAGGAAACAAAAGCAAAAAATAAGGAATTGGGACTACATCAAGCTAGAAAACTATTACATGGTGAAGGAAACTATCATCAAAATGAAAAAGCAACCAACAGAATGGGAAAAGATATTTGCAAATGATACATCAGATAAGAGGTTAATATTGAAAATATTTAAAGAACTCACAACTCAACACACATAAACACACACACACACACACACACACACACAAACTAAAAAGTGAAAAATGACTTGAACAAACATTTTTCCAAAGAAGACATACAGATGACCAACAGGTACATGAAAATGTGCTCAACATCAGGGAAAATCCAAATCCAAACCACAAAGAGATATCACCTGACTCAGAATGGCTAGGATCAAAAACACAAGATAGGCCTCTACTCAAGATGGTAGCCCTGGAGAGCATGGCTACTGATTCAGAGGTCCCAAAGAGGTGCAGGATTAGGGTGGCCACTGATGAGAGGAGCTGTGAGGAGAAGGAAGAGGAAGAAGAAGAGGTAGAGCAGTGGGTTTTGGTGGAATTGTCTGGAATTATTGATTCAGACTTTCTATCAAAATGTGAAAATAAATGCAAAGTTCTAGGAACTGACACTGGGAGGCCCATTCTTCAAGTGGAGAGCTATGAAGAATAGTATGGAGAGTATGAAGACACTCTTGGGACCTGGATTGTATCTGAAGAAAATGTTGAATATGATGATACAGAGGGCAATAAAAAAAACAGTGCTAAGATAAAATGCCATACAATGAAGAAACTCAGCATGACAAGGACTCTTCTGACAGAAAAGAGGGAAGGAGAAGAAAACAGGTGATGTGGAATGGCTACAAATCAAGGACAACAATTTCTTCTATAGACCCAACATGATTTTAGCTTTCTGCATGAAAATGAAGATAATGAGCCTTCAGCCTCAGACAAACCTTTGGAAGTGGAAGAGGAAGAGATTAAAATGAAAGATAATTCAAACCTGAGTTATGAACAGGGGAAACCACTGAACTTGGAAATAGAGAAGCCTGGTCCTCTTATTGATATCCCTTCTTCTGAGACAGAGGTTCTGTTTTTATGGAAACTCATAAAACTCACTTCTATTGCCTTAGAAATCACTCCTAGAAGAAATGTTTCTTATAACAACTACTAATGAACTTTTTGGAGTTTTTATATAAAATTATCGTGTAACTTTCAGTTTTTTACTATTTTACTAGTTTTGTTGGCTCTACACACATTTCCAATATAGCACAGTTTAATATACCAGAATCATTAAGGATGAGATATGAGTTGAAAGTTGAAAATTTGGTATAAATGACTATAGGGACCCATCACTGGTAAGTCCTTTACATTGGAAGTTTTATTAAGGTAAGTGTAAAAGTTTTTTTGTTTTGTTTTTGTTTTTGCTTTTGTTTTTCAGCCATCACAAATCACCATGAACTTAGTGGCTTAAAATGACAGAAGTGTATTATCTTGCAGCTTTGTAGGTCAGCCATCTGACATGGGCTGGGCTAAAATTAAAGTGTTGACAGGACTTCATTCTTTTCTGGAGGTTGGGAGTGGGGGATTATATTTCCTTGTTCATTCAGTTGCTGGCAGATTTGAAGAATCAAGGTCCCATTTTCTTGCTGTCATCTGAGAACTGTGCCCAGCTTCTAGAGCCTGCCTACATTCCTTGGCTCTCTTCAAAACCACTAATGGTCAAGTCTCTCTCATTCTTTGACTGTCTCCTGTTTCTTCCATCATCCTATCTCTGACCCAACTTGCTAATTACCTCACTCAATATCTGTTCTTTCTTTTTTGGGTTTGTAACAAAATCCCAGAATTATTCTGGTTAGCGATGTGTATATGTGGTCACATGGCTAAGTTCTGGCCAGTGACATGGAATTATAAGTATTGAGTGATAAATGCTTCTGGAAAGCTACCTTAAACTTTAAGGCATGAAGGGAAATGGGCCAGTTCATCTTCTCTTTCTTCTTGCTGAAACATGAACATGGTGGCTAGATATTCAGGAGGCTTTTTGGACTATAAAGTAACCTTGGAAATAGAAGCTATGAATGGCAGAGCAATAGATAGAATATTGGACTCTGTAGTACTTGGATGGTTCAGTCAATTCAGGGTCCAATTTTGATTTCAGGTCAGGTCATGATCCCAGGGTCATGGTATTGAGACTCACGTCAGACTCTGCACTAAGTATTCTCTCTCTGTCCTTTTGCCCCTGACCTCACTCTGTATCTCTGAAATTAAAAATAATAATAACAATAATAATAATAGTAATTAATAATAATAATGGATCTTGATATGATAGTGCCCTGTACTGACAAGAATAAAGAAGGTTAATAATAACCTTTAATAGATTAATAATAATCTTTTTCTTCCTGGTAAAATGACTTCAAGATTACCTTTTGGCATTGTTTTCTCTGGAAATCTACTAGATAAAATAACAATAGAATGTTAGGCAGGGATGTCAGGCAATAGTGTTTATAATTAAAAATATCCCCTTATTGGTAAACTGTATCTAGACCAAGAAGGGCTTCTTTAAGTGCTGTGTTTCTTATTACAAAAATCCCTGGAAACTATACTCATGGATGTTACAAGAAATATTGCTTCTTGAGGAGACTGAAGTTTCTAAACCAGTGTGGCTTGTGCACCCACCCAAATCATCTTGTTCCCTTACACCTGAACTGACAATTGGGTGCCAGAGTAGAGCCTCCTATTGCAACAAGCCTCAAGCTGCTGTGCTGGTTCCTATGAAATTAAGTGAGCCTGTTGCCGGGTTCAGTCCCATGAAGCCTATTGGGTACTGTCAGTGTGAATACCATTACAAACCTGTGACTACTGCTGCTGTTCAGGTAGATAAGGCACTGCAACTACCTACTTCTGGCCTTTTATGTGAGAAAGAAGTAACTTTTCTCTTCTTTAAGTCACTCTGTATTAGCCACACATAATCCTACTTAATTCATTATGCATTTTGAAAAATAGAGAAAAGTCCAAGGAAGTAGAATGGAAGATTCTTGAGATTTGTAATCTTGCAAAAGGAACTGATCTAGACTGCAGTGTAGTTCTACCCTATTGGGGAGTAAGGTTAGGAATTCCCTGAGCCTGCACCAATGGCTTAACACAGTTTAGGACGAAAGCATCCAAGAATAGACAAACAGAAAAAGTGCCCCCAGCATAGAACAAAAGCAGAAAGCTGCTTCCACAGGATGAAAGCATCTGAGAAGTGGTAAACATGGCAATAGACCACAGCAGACGGGTGAAACTGCCTGGAGCTAATTAGCAAAAGAAAAGTGCCTTGTTGACCCTGAGGTAGCATGCTCTATCTATCTTACCCCCTAGGCAAGTTAAGATAGACAGGATGCCTGCCATAAACAGCCACCTGCTCAACACCAGGGTTTTGTTTTGTATTGACCCAAACCCCTAACACCACATATCTTCAAAACCCCCTTTCTCTCACACACTGGAGTTAATGATCATTGTTTTATTGTCTCTTTCTGAACATCCATCACATTTGTAAGCCTTCTGATCCTAATAAATAGGGAGCAAGGACCCATACTCGGGGTTCTTGTCTCCTCCCAGACATTAGCCTCTCTTATATTTAATTCTGCATCTGCTGTCTTGCTGGACAAGAGAGAATCCCATACTCAAAGTCTGCAACATACCTTACATTGAAGAAGTTAATAAAGTCTTATATTCTGAAGAAGAAGAAGAAAAAAAAAGACAAGATATAAGTGTTGGCAAAGATGTGGAGAAAAAGGAACAGTCATGCACTGTTGGTAGGAATGTAAATTGGTACAGCCACTGTGGGAAACAATGTGGAGGTTCCTCAACATATTAAAAATAGAGATACCATATGATCTAGTAATTCCACTTCTGGATGTTTATCCCAAGAAAAAAATGCTAATTTTAAAAGATATGTGCACCCCTATGTTATTGCAGCATTATTTATAATATCCAGAGTATGGAAGAAATCTGTCTATTGATAGATGAATGGATAAAGAAGATTATATATATAAATATATATATATATATATTTTTTATATATTTTTATATATATAATGTATATAATGGAATGTGTATACACACATATATACACATTACATTATATATATATATATATATATGTGTATATATATATGTGTGTATATATATATATATATATATTCTGTTTAAAAAAACAGAAATAAAATCATAAATACAGAGAACAACCTGGTATTGACAGAGGGAAGGAGGGTGGGATGATGAGCAAAATAGGTGAAAAGGATGAAGAGGGACAAACTCTCAGTTATAAAACAAATAACTCACAGAGATGTAAAGTGCAGCATAGGGGATGTAAGTAATATTGTAATAACTTTGTATGGCAAAAATGGTAACTACACTTGTGGCGAACATTTTATAATGTATATAATTGCCAAATCACTATGTTGCACATCTGAAACATAATATTGTAAGCTAACTATACTTCAATTAAAATTTAAAAATATGTTTTAAAAACAGCGAGACAAGTCCAGTATTTGGATATGAAAACATCATATATAGCAAAATTCTTTGGAAGAATATACCAAAATCCAAAATCTGTCATTCATATTATCTAGGATACAAACCAAACTACTCAACATAATTAATAATGAAAAAAAATGTGAAAAATTCCCAGTAGAAAAGATAGTAACAGGAAATAAACTGTAGGTGACCCAGATGCTGCCATTAGCAGACCAGGACACTAACATACCTATTTTTAACTATATTTGACTACATAAAGAAAATATGTCATACTGGAAAGATAGGGAATTCAGCAGAGATAACAATTTAAAGGTAACAAGTAGAAGTACCAGAACTATAAAATACAATGTGTGCGTTTTTAAAAAAATATTGGATAGAGTAAAAGTACAATAGATATGACCTCCCCACACCAAAATTTCAAAAGTCAGTGAACTTAAATGTATCTCAATAAGAATGATCTATTCTGCAATACTAAGGGGATAAACTGAAAATACAACTAAAATCTTAAGAATCTGAGGAATAAATTTCAAAAATCTTTCATGGAGACACAGATGTGGAAAAAAGAGAGATTGGGGCAGAAAAAAATTTTAATAATGTAAAATTTCCTGATACCATACACAAAATTAATTTGAGATAGATTATAGAACTAAATGTAAAAGCTAAAATTATAAAGCTTTTTAAAGAAAATATTAGAGAAGATTCTTTGGAGCTATAAAGTCTTAGAGGAACAAAAGAAACTAAACAAACTAGAAACTAAAAAAACTACTCAACTACTTTAATAAAACTAAAGAGAAAAATTAGATTTGATCAGAATGAAAAACTCCTGATCTTCAATAAATAAATAGATATGTAGGGGCACTTGGGTGGCTCAGTCTGTTAAGCATTTAACTCTTGATTTTGGCTCAGGTCATGATTTCACAGTTTGTGAGATCGAACACAATGTCAAGCTCTGTGCTGACAGTGTGGAGCCTCCTTGGGATTTTCTCTCTCCCTGTCTCTCAGCTCTTCTCCCACTCATGCTCACGATCTTTCTCTATCTCTCTCAAAACAAATAAACAAACATTTTTAAAAAGGTAAAATAGATATATAAAGAAGGTCTACAACAAAATAATTTTTTTAAAAACAAGTAACTCATCACAAATGGAAAAAAAAATTGAATGTATATTTCACAAAAGAAGACATACTATTTTTTTTTTAAGATTTTCTTTTTTTAAAGTAATCTCTACCCCCAACATGGGACTGGAACTCACAACCCTGAGATCAAAAGTCACATTCTCTATTAACTGAGCCAGCAAGTACCCCAAAAGAAGACATACTATTAATCATTAAGCACATCAACAAAATGAAAAATAAACTCACAATGACACATCTCTACATAAAGCCAGAATGGCCAAAATTAAAAGGAAAATTATATATATATATATATATATATATATATATATGCTGGCAAGGATATGAAGCAAAATCTTATATGTTGTTGGTGGGAGTGTAAAATGGTACCTCTACTTTGGGAAATGATCTGGCATTAAAAACAAAATCTAAGTATACATTTTCTGTGACCCAGAAATACCACTTTTAGGCATTTACCCGAGAGGAATAAAAACCTGTAACCACAAAAATAGCTGTTCATAGCAGCTTTATCCATAATAATCAAAAATTGAATGCACCCAGATGCCTATCAATAGATTATCAACTGTGATATATTCACACAATGGAAAATTACAGCAAAAAAGGAACACATTGCTTATTCAGTCAGCAACATTGATGAATCTCAAAAAAAAACATATGCTGGGTGGAAGTACATACATTGTGGTTCCATTTACATGAAGTTCTAGAATAGGCAAAATTAATCCACAGTAGAAGAAAATTTAGAACTTCACTTGTCTTTTTGGAACAATGGCAAGGATTGATTCAGAAGGGGTATAAGAGACTTTATGGGGTGCAAAGTAATGTTTTATATCTTCATCAGCGTCTGGTTACATTGGTCTTTGCTTTTACCAAAAATCAGCTAATACACTCTCAAGATTCATGAATTTCAGTGCATGTAAATTTTACCTCCATAGGAAAGGAAACAACTGTAAACAATTAGTGAACTCTAGTTAATGATATGTTTGTTCAGGGGGAATTGTACTTATGTCATTTATTTTCAAATGCATCAAACAAATGAGATAAATTGATGAATAGGTAGAAGATAGATATGATAAAAAGAAATGTTCTGAAAGAATCTAAATTGTGGCTATACAAGTATTAACTTTGATATGTGTTTCAACTGTAATGTTTTTTTGAGTATTTTCATAATATAATGTTAGGAAAAAAACATAAGGAAAAATGTCTTCTGCTACTACCAAGAATAACAATGGTTTCACAGAATGACTTTGACACCACCAATAGAGGGTGACCCTAAAATACATTACTCATCACTGTTATACTTTTAAAAACTATGATGAGGCTATACAATTATATAATTCCCATATAACTTCTTGTTTCAAATATATGAAGATTTAGTCATCATGTGCCATTTATCATAAGGATAGAAGGAAAAAACTTGGCATTTGCTAGCAATTGCATTTGAATCTAATTGATTTGTTTCCAAGTGATTAATATGAGTGTTATTGTCAGCACATGGAGGTCTATTCTAATGCACTATGGAGGTCTATTCTAATGCACTCAGGTCTTCATTTACTTTGAGTCTCAATTTTCCTTCTGTAAAAGAATAAGGCAGTTCAGCTCAACTAAATTTTTGACTAGTAGTATTCCAGGCACAGTGCTAAGTGTGACTAGATAAAATTTATGGAATGTGATCTTTCCCTTCACAGAGATCACAGGCTAATAGAAAAATAAACATATGATCTGTTGACCATCAATAGGTAGCAGTAAGTGCCATGGGAAAACAGCCTGGAAGAGGGACATATCACTCTGGCTGCATGTAGACAAAGGATCATGGAAGTTTCTCTTGGATGAAAAGGGGTTAGCCTTATACAAGGTGACCAAGGTGAAGAGGGTTTCACTGAAAAGTTTCTGGGGACTGTTGGTGAGGACTGAGTGTCAGGAAGATGATGAAGTTGGATGTCTCTTCCACATGTATCTCTATGAAAGTGAATTTTTACCTGTCCTTCTAGCCCTACCTACAAAGGCATAAATTGGCTTTAGCTAAAAATGGATCAAGAAGTAGAATCTGCACCTTAGTCTATGATGTATTTCATGTAATATATGAGCTTCTGAAGCAGCTCTGAGGTTATTAGCAAAACATTTCTTCAACATTAGGTAAGGAAATGGTCAGGAACATTTATCCACCACAATAGTTGTGTAATTAACTGCTATCAGAGGCTGGAACATCAGCAGTTCAACAGTGAATCAAGCAGCAATAACAGAAGTTACAGCTGAGGTAGCAATTACCTACTGTATACTGATCACCAGTGGGAAAATACGTGTTGCACTTAGTGTTTTAAAAAATACTGTCCCAATCATTACATTCCTATGAAATCAACAATAACCTTGCACATTTTTTTATTTCCATTTTAGAGGAAAATAATTAAAATTCAAAAAAGGCAAAATAATTTTCTGAAGTTCCCATAACTAGCAAATATCATCTAAAGTTGTGTGGTTTGACTTCAAAACTTATTCCATCCTGGGCGCCTGGGTGGCGCAGTCGGTTAAGCGTCCGACTTCAGCCAGGTCACGATCTCGCGGTCCGTGAGTTCGAGCCCCGCGTCAGGCTCTGGGCCGATGGCTCGGAGCCTGGAGCCTGTTTCCGATTCTGTGTCTCCCTCTCTCTCTGACCCTCCCCCGTTCATGCTCTGTCTCTCTCTGTCCCAAAAATAAATAAAAAAAAAACGTTGAAGAAAAAAAAAAAAAATTTAAAAAAAAAACTTATTCCATCCTGAAAAGCAGTTGGATCCCCAACTTAGCTGATTATCAAAATCACCAGGAAGCCTTCAAAAAAAAATTCTGCTTTCCTATATACCTATAAACACAATGAACAAGTGGAATCTGAAATTAAAATCACAATAACACATTAGTACCCCTAAAATAATACAGATATAATAAAAAAATGTACAAAATCTATGGGATAAAAACTATATAACTGATCAAAGAAGTAAGTAAATGGAGAGATATCCTATGTTCATGGATAAGAAAGGAAGACTCAATATTGTCAAGATGTCAGTTCTTCTCAATTTGATCTATACAGTCAATATAATTCCAGTCAAAATCCCAGAAGTTATTTTTGGGGATGTTGAGAAACTGATTCTCAAGTTTATATGGAGAGGCAAAAGACCCAGAAAAGCCAACACAATATTGCAGGAGAGAAACAAAGTTGGAGGACCTACACTACTCAACTTTATGACTTGCTATAAAGCTACAGCAATGAGACCAAATGGTATTGGTGAAAGAATAGATAAATACATTAATAGAAAAGAATAGGGAGCCCAGAAAAAGACCCACATAAATGTAATCAACTGATAACTGATCTTTAACAAAGGAGTAAAGGCAATGTAATTAAGCAAAGGTAGGCTTTTCAACAAATGGTCCTTGAACCCGCTCCCCCCCCCCACACACACACACATGAATGTAGTCACAGACCTTACACTCTTCACAGACATTAGCACAAAATGGATCCCAAGCCTATATGTAAAACACACAACTATAAAAGTCCTAGAAGATAACAGGGGAAATTTAGATAACCTTGGCTATGAAGATGACTTTTTTATATACAACATCAAAGACACAATCCATGAAAGATATAATTGATAAGCTGTACTTTATTAAATTAAAATTTTCTGCCCTGCAAAAGACATTGTCTAGACAATCAAAAAAAAAAACACAGACTGGAAGAAAATTTTTATGAATACATAGGTAATAAAGATAGAGATACAGAGAACTCTTAAAATCCAACAAAAGATACAGAGAACTCTTAAAATCCAACAACAAGAAAATAACATTTAAAAATGGGCTAAAAGTCTTAAACAACACCTCATAAAGGAAGATATACAGATGGAAAATGAGAATATGAAAAGATTATCTGTGTCATATGTATCAAGATAAATGCAAATTAAAATAAAAATATAATAGTACACATCTATTAGAAGGGCTAGACTTCAGAACACTGACAGCACCAAATGCTGCTGGGAGTGTGGAGCAATAGGAACTCTCATTTATTGCTGATTGGAGTAAAAATTGGTGTAGACATTTTGGAAGATAGTTTGACAGTTTCTTACAAAACTGAACATACTCTTATCATGTGATCCTGCACTCATGCCCCTTGGTATTTACCCAAAGGAGTTGAAAACTTATGTCTACACAGAAAACTGCACATAGATGTTCATAGCAGCTTTACTCATAATTGCCCAAACTTGGAAGTAAAGAAGATGTTCTTCAGTAGGTTGATAGATAAAAAAAACAAAACAAAACAAAACAAAAAAAAACTGATACAACCAGACAATGGAATATTATTTAGCACTAAAAAGTAATGAGCTATCAAGCTATTGAAAGGCATAGAGGAAACATAAATGCACATTACTAAGTGAATGAAGCCAACTTGACAAGGCTACATACCATTTGATTTCAACTATATGACATTCTAAAAAAGCAAAACTATGAAGACAGCAAAAAGATTACTGGTTGCCACAGGTTAGTGAGGAAGGAATGAACCAGTAGAGTACAGATTATTTTTAGGGCAGTGAAACTACTCTGTATGACACTATAATGGTGGATACATGTCATTGTACATTTATCCAAACCCACAGAAAGAACACCAAGAGTGAAATCTAACATAAACAATTGACTGTTGGTGATAATTATGTGTCAGTATAGGCCCATCTATTGCAACAAATGTACCACTGGGTTGTGGTAGTGCTGAGGATGGTATTGATAACAGTGGAAGATGTACATATCAGGGAGGGAGTATTTGGGAAATACCTTCTATTCAATTTTTCTGTGAACCTAAGATACTCTTAAAAAATAGTCTATTTAAAAAGAAATTTTTGAACTCTTACCCAAGATTTACTGAATCATAATTTTTGCTGTGGGGCCCTAGGATCCACAGTTTTTAAAGTACTCTGTGACTATTGATGATCACCCTGGTTTGCAAATGACAGGGCAAAATTATAATTGAAGCTGAATGTAATCAATTAGAAATTATGAAAGGTTCAAGTAAAAATTGTATGAGGAAACTGAGACATGATGAAGGATAATGGCTTAAAGAAAACGGATCCCTCAAAATCTCATTATGCATTGTCATTCATATCTGAGTGATGTTCAATGTGTGTATACCAAGTGATGTCCTTCTCAAATTACCAGTGTTATAAAAACAAAAGAAAAAGAAATGGAGATGATGTTTGACACTTGTTTCATGGACCATACTTTGAGTAGAAAGGCCATAGACTATAAACTCAATGAGGACAGGGCTGTCTTCATTTCAGGCTATTCACCTCACAGCTTTCGTAATTCGTAGCACAGAGTAGGTCCTCACATTGCGTTTGTTGAATGTATAAATCTCCCCTTCCTCCAAGAGCAATACCCCAGTCTTATCAAAGCCTTTTTGTGTGTTTTCTCTAAAATCTGTGTGCGTAGATATGACACGTCTTTGCCAGTATTTATAATAGTATATTCAAGTAGAGCTTTTGCTTGTTTGTTCCTGCTTTCCTTTCACTAATGATAAATTGCTTGAGGGCAGGGACTATATAATTTTCCACATGCTTCTTAGTACTCAGAACAGTGCTTAGAACATAAAAGGCGCTTAGGAAATTTCTGTTAAATAAATAAATGATTTGGAAAGGCAAAACCTTCTTTTTTTATTGTCCAAAGCTGAAGTTGAACTTCCATTGCCGTGTACTTCACATATGCTTAGAAGACCAGAAGAAGAGGTGCATATTAAAGACAAAAGAGGAGTGGGTGTCTGGAGCAGACATCCTACAGCAGAAAATCACAAGCAGCATCCTGATCAGATCAGAAGCAGGAGCTCAAAGGGCTCAGCAAATGAGGAAATGTCTCCACAGAAGTAGGCTCAATACATCAGCAATTGTTATTTTCGACTGGTGCTTTCTGTCATGAAAGATAGCTGCTCTGCCAGGTCAGAATTGTTTTGGCCACCTTCAAGGTCGTCGTACCTTCCCAGATCTGGCACTGAATCTAGAAGCTGGCAAATCTGGCTTCTTAAAGTGGATTAGGTGGGCCCCACAGAGAGCTTTGTGTCCTGGCTGCCTTCCTGATTCTTGTAGCTGAAAGCCATGGTGATGTTTCTCTGAGGACAGCCACCTCTTTTGTCCCTCTTTGGATTTGAGTCTAGCCCTCAGGACCTTAGCCTTGTGCACTATTTCAAACACTATCACTGCCCACATATGCCCTGCTACAACCACAAGATTTTTATCATTTTGACCTGAAGTGTATTCTGGTAAGAAAGACAGAAATTACTCTGTGGCCTAAGTCCAGAATCAGAAATTGACTTATACATAACTGTCAAATACAAAATCAAGAGTGAATGAATGAATTTCTATTGAAAAGCACTTGAGGGGCCCTTGGGTGGCTCAGTCAGTTAAGCATTAGACTTCAGCTCAGGTCATGATCCTGCGGTCTGTGGGTTCAAGCCTGGCATCAGGCTCTGTGCTGACATCTCAGAGCCTGGAACCTGCTTCAGATTCTGTGTCTCCCTCTCTCTGCCCCTCATCAGCTTATATTCTGTCTCTCTCATTCTCAAAAATAAATAAACATTAAAAAAACTTAAAAAAAAAGAAAAGCACTTGAGTAATAATATGAAATTCCATCTATGTTTTCCTTCTATCAGTTCCTTAAAATTGCTTAAATTCATAACCCCTCATGTAAAAAAAAAAAAAAAAAAAATGGAGTGACATTGAAAGGTTATCTAAACCTTTTCCAGAAAAGCAGTGAGCTAATCATTCAAACTAAATGAGATAACTGTTCACGCAGACCCTTCTCCCTTGTCTTAATTTCAATTTGAATTCCATGGGACTTCTTATCTCAAACAAGGTGATCTGATGTAGTTAGTGTTTATACAGAGAACAAAGAAAAGGGGTAGTGACATAAATTTGAAAGTTAACTTTCAAATCCAGCATAAGAAAATGGGGGATGGTGTGAAATTTCACCTTGCAAGAAGTGGACAGTAGTTAAGAACTACTCTTACTTATTCTATTAGTTACTAGATTTTCATATTTCACTGGTTAATACATTGGCATGTTTCAACGTGGAAAGAAAGAAAAACGTGGCCAGAGGGACTTGTTGCTATTCTATCTTTTTACATACACTCACAAATGTATATAAGGGGTATACAAGGTATATACAAGGGTATATAAGGGGTAGCAGGAGGGTCGGCGGGGGTTGGGTGGGGGGGTGCTTGGGGAGCCCACAGGCTGGGCCCAGGAAAGAATGTATATAAATAAGCAGATATTTATATCTACCAATCCATCTATATATCTAGATAAAAAAATATAGCTCTATGCTATGCATGTGTAACTCTATCCGTTCATATGTAAATAATCTAGGCATTAAATATAGCTATCTAGGGATGGATAGATAGATAGATAAATGATAGATAATATTAAACTTACAGCAAAATTTTTTGTGACGCTAGAATAGGGGATTTGGGTGGGTAAACAACCTAGTTACATCTACAAGGAAAACTATCTTGTCTGGCTTGTGCGATACTTCATTGTTTTGGACAACTCTTAGAGTCTTTCATTTTAACCCCATTTTTAAGCGAAAGGGATATGAATTTAAAAATGACTTCGGAAACTTTCCTGAAAAGTCTTCTTCAGAGAACCCCTCACCAGGGCAGCTGGAACCAGCCTCCACCCAAGGCCCATGGGACGCAGTGGGAGATAGCCCCTCTACTCCGTGAGAGGCACAAGAAACCACTTCGGGCCAGTCTGGGAAGACAAGAATTCTAGACCCTTCCGGTCTGTTGGACTTCCGCTGCTCCATCTGAAAACAAGATGCCCTGGGACCCTCCCAGTTTCCCCATCCCCTGCTTCGAACCAGAGCCCAGGGAAGTCAGAATGGGAAATGACCCTCCGGAACACGCCCTCCTTTCCGGAGGAGGGGAGAGGGAGTGGCAGCCACTTGGTCCGCACCGCCTGGGCTCGGGATCCCGCAGAGGAGCCACCCCAGAGCCCGGGCTCCCGCCCAGCCCCTCAGCCCCCGCCCCTCCTCACCCCCACACCCATCCTGCGCGCGAGGGCACTTTCCCCGGCACCCGCCCCAGCACCACTTTGTTCTGACGTCCGCCTGCCCAGCTCTGACGATCGCCCCCGCCAGCCACCCTTATAAAGGGGACTTTTGCCAATACTGGCATCGATCGCCACCTCAGCCGCGTCGCGCGTCCTCCGCCGGGGCGCCCACACCTGTCAACTCCGTGCGCGTCCAGGTTCTGGGAGACCTGGGGCAGGAACCCAGCCGCCTGGCGATACTCCTCGCCCCTTGGCACCCCGGACACTCCCCCTCCCTCGGCAGCCTTGAAGCCCCCAACCACCAAGGTGCCTGGGCGGCGGTCCCGAGAGGAGCTCCAGCCGGCGGAGCACTTCTCCGCGCGGCGACGACTCCAGGTAGGAGCAGAGCAGGCATCCCGGGCGCGTCGGAGCCCGCTCCCTCGGGGACCCGGTGGCCGCCCAGCCGGCGTTTTAGGTCGGAAGGACTCGGCTTTTGTTGCCTCTTGGTGGGGATGCGCGGGCAGGTCCACAGTCTGGCACCCAAGGCTCTTAGGCTGCAGCGGCGGGAAGTCTGGGCGCAGGAGAAGGACCGAGGGGTAGCGGGAGGGTCGGCGGGGGTTGGGTGGAGGGTGCTGGGGAGCCCCCAGGCTGGGCCCAGGAAAGAACTTCCCAGCTCGGTTGCTCACAAAGGCGGAGCGCACCCAGCGCGCCCGCGCTTCTTTTGCTTCCCCTGAATCAGAGGGAAGCTAATTCTTTCACCCAAGGACTCATCACCCACCTGCGAACACAAATACCTGCATTTCCCCCCCAGAAACGTGCTTGTGTGAACGCGAGTGCATGAAATAGCCATGGTCACGAGGGTTGAAAAATAACAGAGAACAAGAATTCCTGAAGGTGAAGGCGTTAGAATTTGACATATGTCTCTTAAGAAGTCTTGTTTTTAATACGTTTGACCCCCTCTTATATATTTAGGCAATACTGTATTTTTAAATTGTTTTCTTGTACCTACCATTAAGTTCAGGAGGAGGGAGAGATGAAAAGAGCAAAGAACAATGGAAGAGCCAGAAGAGCAGGCTAAAAGGTACATTCTTTAAACAATGTACCATCTATAGTTGCTACAGTAACTTGGACCACAGGCACTTGTTGAAAATTAGAGTTGATGTGCTTTTGAAACTGGTTTTCCTAAAGTTTTTTTTTCCCCAGATATTTGTATGTCACATTACTTTTGGAACCATTCCCTACAATTGTTTGAAAGGAGAGATGGAAGAATGAATGGATGACTGAATGTAAGAATATGTTAGAATTCTCAGGGTAGTCTTACAATAATTTTAGATGGAATAGTAAGTTAGTTCCAAAAGCCAGATGCATCCTCTTTGTAAATGATCTTGACTGAGACTCAGTTACGATACAAGACAAGGTTAATTTTAAATTAAAAGAATTTATTAAGCACAAAAAGTGACCATGATTACATTTGGTAAACAGCCATTTCTATTTTTTTTCCCCCCCTTGGAGGCTCAAAACAATGTTAAACTGTTAAATACTAATTAGAATAAAATAGTGGACATGTGTTGGCAACTGGTAGTGTCATATGCGATTTCAATGTGCTTTTTCTGTAAGTGGCACAGGATCTTTCATGAGCCAGCTGGTTTATTCCCAGCTGCTTATGCATGCTTGGCTGGTTTATAATGCATTACTGTATTTTCTTTAGAAATCTTAATGAAGTAGCTCACTGTGGAAGAATCTGGACCCCTAGATAAAAATGGCTTTCCATGTAGAAGGACTGATTGCTATCATCGTGTTCTACCTTCTAATATTGCTGGTTGGAATATGGGCTGCCTGGAGAACCAAAAACAGTGGCAGCTCAGAAGAGCGCAGCGAGGCCATCATAGTTGGTGGCCGAGACATTGG
The DNA here is from genome assembly GCF_028018385.1 of Neofelis nebulosa. Lineage (NCBI taxonomy): Eukaryota > Metazoa > Chordata > Mammalia > Carnivora > Felidae > Neofelis > Neofelis nebulosa. The sequence continues at coordinate 87,953,597 of NC_080790.1, forward strand.
TCTGCTGGTGGGTGGATTTACCATGACAGGTAGGTTCTGATGCCTCTGGTCCATGCTGCCCACCCCTCCTTGGCTTCTCAGAGTGACAAAGCAAACATTAGCCTTTGTCCTTTGGGGATTCTTTAAGTTCATTACTTACATATCCTAAAAATAATTTTACTTTTTTGAAACAAAAATAAGTGGGTGTCAACTCAGTAGTACTTGAACAAAATGATTTTATAAAAAATCGATGGACACAATATCAATGAAACAAATCTGGAGGATCCGGACAGTTCAGTGGGTGGGAACAGAATAAAAACAAAGGAGAAAAGTGTCTTAGTCTTACAAGCTATGTGATAAAGTCAGTGTCTCATCATGTTCATTAATACAGGTACAAAGTTGTGAATTTTTGTTGTCTTAAATGATGAATGTCAATGAACATTAACTCATGATAGTTTTCAACTGAATAAATCAATTAGGGGCAACACAATTCCATATTGAGAGATGCCCTGTTTTGAAACCTAATCCTCCCATTTAATAAACCAATTTCCTCAGAGGAAGATAATCACATGTGAAAAATCCACAGCACTGGGGAAAAAAAAAAAAAAAGATTTCCAGGAGGCTTGATATAAAAGGGGGAAAGCTAGGGCGTGTCCCAACTGAAATGCCTTAGCCTGCATCTGCAGCCCTTTCCTATTCAAAACCCTTTGGGCTCAGAGAAGCTGATATCTTTCCTCCTGTTCCCAAAGGTGGTTCTGTTTAAGTGGTAACTTGTTTCTCTTTTATATTCTTATTTGTTGTTGAAAATATTTCTGAAAAACAACAATTTAAAATTATATCTTTAATATTATTTGATATATATTCACTAACAATAACATTTCACTTCTGATTCTTACTAAGTTTTTAAACATTAGCAACATAATCCAGACTAACCAGAACTCTGAGGGCCCATTGGAAAATATCCCATGAGAAATCATATCCAAATGATGCCCAGTTTCCATCCTGATGTGCTATTTAAATATGACTCATCTGTATATGAAATAGTTTAACAGAACAGTCTGTGAAGACTGCATCCCTGCTGGCCATCTGAAACCTACAATGTTCTAGAATAGTTTATGGACTATAGGTTTTATTTTTCAGACATGCACATTTTATGTTCCTTTAATTCTTCTTCAACTGTATATAGTTTCTTATGACCATTATGAGGCTGTTTATATTTGACCACTGTGAAAGGTCTCTGGAAGTAAGGACTAGAATTAGCACCAAACCCTGGTCTTTTGGCAGCCACACCCTGGGACCCCTCCGCAATGCACCAAGTGCAGGCCTCTAGCTGGCTTTGCTTCCTTTCTAGAATATAAAGGCACGACATTTGTAAAAAGGTCCTTTCTTACCCCCGTGTCTCAATTTTTCTATATACTCACATATATAGAACAAATTGTATTGTGCAAAATATTTTCTGTGATATCTAATATACACAGATAAGTAGGAAAACATAAAGATTAAGAATCATCCATAACCCTACAACTTGCGTATGTTTACTGAAATGTTGGTATAGATTTTCAGATGTTGTTTCCTTATTATCCTGATGAACACCATGCACAACTTTACATCTTAATTTTCATTTTTCATTATAGCAACAATGCTTCTTTTTTACCCTAAAGATCCAGATGTGATACTGGCATCTGAAGTGAAGCAAAACATTGTGATTATATATTCCCTTCAGGTTTCTCCTATACCAAGAAAATGAGAAGAAAAGCGAAATAAAACAATAAAAACTGATTTCACTCAAAAAATTGTTGAAAAGAATAAATGAGTTGCTGTACATCAAAGTTTTTATTCATTGAAAATTATTATAGTGTTCTATGACTCTAGTTTAATATTAGATCTATTGTGTTCATAAAGGTAATATTTCAGAATTTGTTTTTATGATCTAGAATGATTATTTCAACCTAACAGTTTTTTAAAGTGTATAGAAGAATTTGAATCATGATTATTTCATATGAAGTTTCATAGTCTATCTCAATTTTTAAAGATTTTTTTTTCAGTCTTTAAGAACTGAAAAGAACCTTGGTCAATATCATAACTCATTTAAAATCTGAACCATATTATCTACACCTTGTCAGATTCATTGATCATATATATTTGTTAAAGAATAAAGATTAAAAAATAAAAATGCATATAGTTTAAAAGAGTTATTCTCACTGATAAATCTGACATGAAATATGCAAACATGCAGAGCAAATTCTGGCATAGAAGGGACTAGAGTGATAAAAATGGATGGACTTTAACCAGGATAAGTAACCAAGTCTTCACTTCTTATGTTTACAATCATTCAGACACCAATTTTGTTTTTGGATAAGGGAGAGGACATCTACACAATGAAAAATGATCACTTATAAGCTTTGTGCTCATAAGACCATTTCCTTTATGCAATGAAACATTGCTAGTGTGTTCTTAGGAGTTCCAGTTTCCTAGTTTTCAGATTCTCCTAGAAGGAGGATCAAGTCTGATTCTATGACTGTGAAAATAATTTCTTCAAGTCCTAGTTAGACACTTAGTGGAGGGGGAAACCCTGTTTAAATTTACAGGAGGGCTTAAAATGAGAAAAACAAATAATAGCTTTTGTTATTTATTCACAGCCATGTAAAAGCTAGCAAGCAGATGAGAGGGGCTGATATATGCATATTTGTCCTAATTTAGGGTTTTTGTATTTCCATTTAAATGTGCTTAAGATTTTTTTTCTAGGGAGGTCTTTTCATGTTAACCTTTAAAAAAAACACTAACCTTAAAACATTCCCTTCTTTGCTTGGTATCTGGATTAAATGCAGATAAATTTTGGAATGAACACAGTAGAAACACTTGTCTTTGATAGTTTCAAATACATGTTTACTTTACTTACATTCTAATTGTGAGATTTCAGAGAACTTTTCAGAGTCAAACTTTTTTCCCAGTTGGATGATATAGCCTAGAATTCAGACTCCTATCTGATAAGCCAGCCCATGTTCCTCATAATTTTTCACACATTCTACAAGGGATTCTTTTAGATATTTTGGCAATATTCTTAAAAGGAAATAAACTATAAAGATTTGGGGCACCTGGATGGCTCAGTTCAGTGACCAACTTCGGTTCAGGTCGTGATCTCGTGGTTCATGAGTTTGAGCCCTCTGTCAGGTTCTGTATTGACAGCTCAGAGCCTGGAGCCTGCTTGAAATTCTATGTCTCCCTCTATCTCTCTGCCCACCCCCCTGCCCCGTTCTTTCTCTCTCGCTGTCTCTCAAAAGTAAATAAACATTAAAAAAAAACTATAAGGATTTAAGTGTTCCATTAACTTTAGCTTTTCAGGAAGAAGCATATATGATACTGCCTTCTCAGAGAAAATGGTAGAGTTTATAGATCCTTCTTTGCCCAAACTTGTTTACCCAACATGTGTTTTCTTTGGACCCTTGACCTCTTCCTTCAACTGTTATGCTACAGGAGTTCTATTAAATAACATCTGGAGAAGACATATTTCTTATTATTCTCTGTGAAATATCAAATATCTTACTAAAAGACCTAGGTTAGAATGAAGAATGCAAGTGGGTATGCAGTCAACATTCAAATTCTAATATCAGCCCAGGTCCTAAGCATATGTTAGGTACTTGGAAAGAAGGAGGAAAAAGATAATTTAAAGTCACTTTAGGACACCTTGGAGTAAAAGTGTCCTCTCTCCTTTAATAATTTAAGACAGTAAGTAAAATGTTAGGATGCAGAACAGCTCTGCCAAAATCCTATGTACCCAGAGTGTTTAAGAAGTGACCCTATTAATTAAAAATAAAATTTTAAAAAATACATACATCTACAACTGTGAATGCCTCTCCCTGCCCCCTCCTTGAGGAAGATAATCGTGATCCATGTGAAAAGATCAATACAATTAAAACAGAAAAACCTTAAAATAAAGAAACTTGACCTCAACAAACGCCAGGCAACACTGTCCAATAGAAATACAATGTGAGTTGCAGAGGTAATGTTAAATTTTCTACAAACCTTTTTTAAAGAACATTAAAAAGTAGAGGAATAAGTATAATGTAGAATAACGTAATAAAAAATAAAGTAGAATGTATTTAACTCAATACATTGAAAATGTTTCCATTTCACCATATAATTAATGCAAAAACAATTATTGAGACACCTTACATTCACCTTCACATATGAAGTCTTTGAAATCCAGTATATATTTTACACCCAGAACACTTCAATCCAGACTAGCCACATTTCAGGTGCTCAGCAGTCACAGGAGGCTACTGGCCACTGTGTCAACGTGAGCAGGTCTGGGGTATGAGGAGTTTGGCAGCGTCTTTCCCTCACTCTTCATTCTATTTCAGCCACCTGGGTCGGAGGAGGTTACATCAATGGGACAGCTGAAGCAGTGTATGTACCAGACTATGGTCTAGCTTGGGCTCAGGCACCAATTGGATATTCTCTGAGTCTGATTTTAGGTAAGTGAAAATTTAAACTTTAGTGACACACTCGGTAAAGCATAAAGAACAGGAGTACAAATAACAAATGAAATAACAAGTCAAATGGTAAATAACTATTGTGCAAAAAAAATGTTACCAGAATTCTCTCAAGTAGGTATTACCAGAAATCAGTAACACTAATGCTTAGATTATTTGGTCTCTTGATTATGGAATATGTTTTTAGTCCCTTGATCTGATGGCAAGAGAATAGTTAATTTCCTAATGTATGATTTTTTTCTTTCAAAAATAGTGTAGAGATATCATTAACAATGAATCAACTTGAATTGTACCTGAATTTCTTTTTGTGAATAAAACTAAGAAAAGGTCAAGAATATTATATAACAGAGTTCCTAATATTTTTTGCCCTTAAAATACTTTTATTGGATTTTGTGCTTAATCAGTGTCTAAATGTTATTCTGGGTGATACAAAGGCATTTTAGCGAATGCCACGCTGGTCCATGTTTTTAAATCTACATGCCTCAGATATACTATTCAATGGCCCTTTCGATGCATACAATGACAAACGTATTAAGAAAGTCATGTTTTGTTACTAAGTATGTCTTGGTTCTGTATTCACAGTGTATTTTAGTCTGGTTCCTCCACACATATAAATGTTCTAAAAAATGTATTTCCCTTGAGAAATTATAACATAATAAAATGTTGGCAAAGACTATTATATTATGAATTTTTTATTTTCTCATAAACACTTTAATTTCTTTTAGGTGGTTTGTTCTTTGCAAAGCCTATGCGTTCCAAAGGATATGTGACTATGTTAGACCCGTTTCAGCAGATCTATGGAAAACGCATGGGTGGGCTCCTATTTATTCCTGCGCTAATGGGAGAAATGTTTTGGGCTGCAGCCATTTTCTCTGCCTTAGGTAAGGACCTCTGCCTCTCTCTGGTTGATGAGCAGCACATACACAAATTTACTCCCTTCAGCCACAAGCCAGGCTACTTGCAGCTTCCCTCACCTGATTTAATGCAACCGTCTCCCTGCTTATGGTTCAGCCCTCTTCCTCTGGTCTACATATGGTAGCCAGACTCATCCTTCTAAAACACAAATCTGATCATGTCCCTTTACTGTCCCTTTCTAAACTTTTAAGTGGGCCCAGAAAGCTTTTTATGACTTAGTCTCTTGTTTCTTTCATCCTCCTCCCCCCCACCCCTCCTTACTTTTCCAGAACTCTAGACCTCCTGTCTTGCCTCTGACACTGTGCAAGCCCAGGTGCCCTCTGCTTTGGACTCCTTTCCCCCCCTACAATTTTGCACATCTGCCTAGAAAACCAGGAAATGTCCTTCAATCTTCTTATAGATGTCACTTCCTTGGGCCAGACATCCTGACCTTGCCAGATGCCTTTCCCATGGGCTTCCTTAGATACCTAGAGTTTTATTTTCATTGGACTTGTCACTTTATATTATTATGTGCCTGTTTATCTATATCATGCCCAAATCCAACCTCACAAAGGGAGTTCTAAAGTTCTTGAAGATAGGACTTGTATCTTGTTAACAGTTATAATCTTCTCACAAATGAAAGAATGAATCAATGAATGAATCATCTATGGCCATACTTTCTTCAAAAGAGGAGAAGAAGAACAACATTATTTCTTTTCTCAGTGTAATCCCAGTACATCCTAAAGTACTGGGTTGTATATATGTTTAGGGATCTAGAAAATGAATGGAGACTTCTTAGGGTCTAACTTACTACTAAGACCAATTAATGCTAAGAACAACTTATCCTTGGCCCATTAGTTCTCAGCCCACTTGCAAGGTTTAGAAAACAAGATAGTGGAAGATCGGTCAGGCTCAATAATTTGCCTTTTCATCAAGGGGAAATTTCACTGAGTGCTGAGTTCCTTCTTGAAGATTAATAGAGTTGGAAGTTCCATAACCTTCCTCAGTGAGCTGTGTCCGTGTTTGATATCCAGGCATCCACGTATGTTTCTCTCCATCTCTTCTTACAAATGAAGATAAAAGGCTTATGTCTATAGCTAGACCCTAAGTGGTCAAAGCAAAAGTAAGATAAGATGAATTTCCTTCTATGGTGTATATTCTATACTACAAACTTACCTTCCAGCTTCAGTATTATCATCAGATCTGACCTCTGTAATGTCAGACATTAGTTTATACTTCCTTTCATGACATTATTTTTTTTTCAATATTTATTTTTGGGACAGAGAGAGACAGAGCATGAACGGGGGAGGGGCAGAGAGAGAGGGAGACACAGAATCGGAAACAGGCCCCAGGCTCCGAGACATCAGCCCAGAGCCTGACGCGGGGCTCGAACTCACGGACCGCGAGATCGTGACCCGGCTGAAGTCGGACGCTTAACCGACTGTGCCACCCAGGCGCCCCTCATGACATTATTTTTTAAACTCCCATATAATCTTATCTTCTTGGTCTCCAACTATAAAATGAAGGGATGATTTGATGAAAAGAATGAAAAGAATGAAAAGGATGAAAAGAAAAGAGTTTGATAGCTATAAAATATTGTAATAACTCAGTGGAAAATGTTGCACTTTCTAGGTACTATATAATAATTCTCCACAACTACCACTGCACCTATAGCCTAATGAAATTATGTGTAAAAATACATCTCCTTTCCCACCTCGCTGTCATTAGCCTACAAGCAATGGTAGTTTGTCATTGGTTTTAACACTAGAAAATGTTGGTTTTAAGAACAGCCTGCTGAGATATTTAAAAAGGAGTGGGTTCAGTAGCTAACAGAATGAATACAAAATGTTCACTTTCATGGAATACAGATCAATTTATGTAACAGAGCCCTGAAGGGAGAGTTAAAATAATAAACTAATATTTCTAAAGTATTTTTGAAATATAAACTTGAACCAAACTCTAAACTTCGCTCAGTTACTTATTATTATATATGTGTGTGTATCTACATCTGTGTGTTATGTCACTATATATGTAAAATGTGTTGATATCTATATATCCCTCTCTACACAGATGCACACACATATCAAAAACATGTATAAAAAACATTGCTGCTATTGTTTGGAATATATGCTTTTGTAAAGAGAATGTGTCTTTCTAAATTAACACATATTTTCTTCAAAAATAATAGTGGGACAATTCAAAATTAGTGTCTATTAGAAATAAGTTGGAACACTTAAGAATAGACAAATATAACATTATCACCTTCTTGTGAATGTGCTGAAACTTAAGAGAATTTTAAACTACCTTCTTGGCATAAATGGACAACATCCTTTACATACATTTTTTTTAAAATGTGTATTTATACTTCTCACAGCTCAAATTCGGTGAATTTTTATAACTTTATTGTATGTTTATTTTTATGGCCTCATGATTAAACTAATATTTCACAGCAGATCTGGAAATGTAACTTCAATTTTAGTCACTATAAATGATGGAATTATTTAGAAAATATTTTAGAGAAAAAATTAACCCCAATCTTAATAGTGATAGAAAAATTGGTGATTTCTTTAAAACCACTGAGTTACAACCAAATGGCAGTATTTACCAGGATCCAAGTCTTTAAAATCCTAGTCCAGTGATCTTTTTTTCTGTAGCATACAGCCTCCCTCCCTACCTTTTGGAGGTATGGAATTAATAAAAACGTCACAACGGTAGAAAGTTAAACAGCAGCCCAAAGAGGCAGGTAATAATTGGAATTTTCATTCCTGAGACATGACTTAGAAATGTTGTTAAAGTCAAGAACCATACCAAAAGAAGATTGGCAAAGAATCACAACTAAGGTTTCAACATGAAGCAAAAACTCAGTCTGCTATCCAAAGTCACCACCTTTGCAATGATCCAAATTGACCACCTTCCTTCATCTTCATTCTCCAATACCAGACTTGTCTTTTTACTAATTCATTTTTACTCATAAAAATAATTTAATTTTGTTACCAAAGCCAAATCACTCAGAAAAAAATTCTTGAAAAATATTTTATATTGTTATCTTAGATCAAAATAGTTTACACTGCTCCTTAAGAAAATGGATTTTCGTCTCTGGTGGTTTGCATACGCTATTAGCATGCATTTGAGGAGTGGTAGCAGAACATAAGATTGAAATTAATGATACAAAAAAATCACAGATTTGTTGCACGTATGTTGGGGTTCCTATAATTGCTGTGTTTAACAATATGAAACAGGGGCGCCTGGGTGGCGCAGTCGGTTAAGCGTCCGACTTCAGCCAGGTCACGATCTCGCGGTCCGTGAGTTCGAGCCCCGCGTCAGGCTCTGGGCTGATGGCTCGGAGCCTGGAGCCTGTTTCCGATTCTGTGTCTCCCTCTCTCTCTGCCCCTCCCCCGTTCATGCTCTGTCTCTCTCTGTCCCAAAAATAAATAAAAAACGTTGAAAAAAAAAAAATTAAAAAAAAAAAAAAAACAATATGAAACATAAACTATGTAACTTTTGAAAATGGTGGAGAAAGGATTTGTAAAGCAGCAGGTGAATTCTGAACTGGAAGTCCAAGAACCATAGTGGTCCAGTGTCCCTATCCTCATATTCTCATTGGAAATATAGACATCAAAAACACATAAACAGTCAGAAAGTAAGAAAAACATAAATTTTATTTCTAAGGCAGGTTTAAAATTCTGATAAGGAAAATTACTTAAAAATATGATGTTGAGGGGCGCCTGGGTGGCTCAGTCGATTAAGCGTCCAACTTCGGCTCAGGTCATGATCTCACGGTCCGTGAGTTCAAGCCCCGCATTGGGCTCTGTGCTGACAGTTCAGAGCCTGGAGCCCATTTCAGATTCTGTGTCTCCCTCTCTCTCTGCCCCTCCCCGTTCATACTCTGTCTCTCTCTGTCTCAAAAATAAAATAAAATGTAAAAAAAAATTAAAAAAAAATATGATGTTGAAATCTAGGGTTCAATACGTTTGTGTCCTAGCAGTAGGACTGGATTAAATTTACCAGTTTTATTACTTTCTCCTACAATGTTGTCTTAAACCTTGGCACTTTATACCATCTGTCATCTAAGAAAAGCTAGCAGGGGTCAGAGTTAATGCAAAATGGAAAATGAACATTAATTGTAAAATGTGGAAGTGGGTGATTGTGCTTATCTCGTGAATATGAGTAGATACATTGCATATATTTAATTAAAGTCTGTTTCAGATAGCTAGTAAAATTATTGTAATTTCTTTTTTTTTTAAGTCTATTTATTTTGAGAGAGACAGAGATAGTGCAAGCAGGGGAGGGGCAAAGAGAGAGAGAGAAAGAGACAGAGAATCCCAAGCAGGCTCCACACTGCCAGCCCATGCAGGGCTTGAACTCACCAACCATGAGATCATGACCTGAACTGAAACCAAAAGTTGGATGGTTAACCAACTGAGCCACCCAGGTGCCCTTGAAAGTTCTTATAATGGTATTAAATTTAATATATTTCATGGAATTCTGAGGTCATATCATCAATTTTGGATGCCCCCACCTATATAAGTTACCAAAGTGCCAATTTCAGGAAGGAAGAATATATTATAGATTTTAAGATTTTGATATGACAATTCACTTTGGCTGTTATCATCCAATACATTTCACATGACACAGAGGCACTACCTGCTGGTACTGAACATTCAGTGTATCCTTGAACAGAAAGTGGAATCCATTTGAGTACCTTGACCATAGCATTCTCTTGTCTGCTTTCTTCAGGAGCCACCATCAGCGTGATCATTGACGTTGATGTGCAAGCTTCTGTCATTGTTTCTGCGCTCATTGCCACTCTGTACACGCTGGTGGGTGGTCTGTACTCCGTGGCCTACACGGATGTAGTTCAGCTTTTCTGCATCTTCATAGGCCTGGTAAGTGGGGCCATTCACAGACTTTCTTTCTTCCTTTCCTTTCCTTCTTCTTTCTAAAAGATAATGTGGTATTTTATACTAACTCAGCAAAATTGAATAGAAACGTTATTTTCCATAGTGAGCAATACATAGTAAGTTGTGTATGATTTGAGACTTTAAATTTCTCAATTAATTGGATGAAAAAATGTAGTCATTTAGTTGGATTTTGACAGAAAATATGCCCTCAGTTTAATTCTTAGCAAGGTCTAGGACTTGCTTTGCTTCATGCCCACATTTGATAGAAAATTATGTATGCTCTCCCTTGAGTTTGAAAGCAAAAAACACTTCACTCAGAGTTAAAATGTCAATGTTGGTGCTTACCTGCATTAGTCTTTTAACCTTCCCCTGTATTAGTTTTAATTCCATAAGACTGCTCATAAGACAGAAACTATCCCATTGGAAAAACTGTGGGTTTCAATATTTATCATCGCTATTTGGGGTCTCGAAACAAAGAAAGGACACAAGATTTATTATGTATTGTTTGTAAGTTCTAGATTAAATTAGGTAATATATGTGTGTTTATTCAGTAAAAAATACTGAATTATGGAGACGTGAATATTGTTGGTATTATATTAAAAGTGCTTTTGTGTTTTACATGCACATTTTAGTCAATGTTGAGCCTTTGCAAACTCAACATCTTAAGATATCAAGACTGTATTATTATCCATATAATATCCAATGCCTAAGACAATTCTAAGGTAGTATAAGGAAAATGGTGTGACCATCCCGTGCTGGGCACTGTATTGAGTTCAGACATGTGTATGTTATCTCAGCTGTGTGTCCTGTAGGGGTGGTGCCCTCGTAGAAAGGCCACGGACAGAGCACATTGAGACTGCACATCATGACTCACTTTCCACAGATGATTAAAGCACCCTTGAGCCTCCTCTTTTTTCCTTATTTTTCTCATAACGAAAAGCTCTTCACCCTATGCTAGTGTTCACACTAGACAGTCAGAAAAATTAAGTTGAATCTCAGACTCATTTTTTGTTTTTGTTTTTTTTGTTTGTTTTCTAGCATCATTAATAATGGAGGAAAAAATTTAAAAGAACTGACTACAACTAAAGTTACAGTTCAGCCTTAAATTAACATATGCTAGCAATGATCATAATATTTCCTCTTTTTCCCCTAGAATTGATGTGCATTTCATGGAATTTCATTCACTTATATTTTAATTGAATTCAAGTATATTTAATTTGCTCAATGACTCCTACTTTTTTAATTTTTAAATTGCCAAAAGCAAGTGGGCAGTGCTGAAATTCACAATTCTCCTTAGCATCATCATACACTTCCAGAAATAAATCTCTGTTCAGAACCTTGGAGGCATGGTTGGTTTGGCAATGACAGCTCTTATGATGCACTTGGTATTCTAACAAACACAACCCCAGGGGATGAAGCTATTTATTGACAATAAATGTAATTTCTCATTGCTTTTCATGAGACCAGACCTTAAAATGCACAGGTGCATAAATCAAGCATGCCAGTACAAAGATGGTAAGGCAAATATATGTGGGTATAAATGTTAGAGTGCTTTTATGCTACAGAATGTAACCAAACTGATAAGGAATCAAGTTGTCTTGGTTATAAGTTAAGGGTCTATTGATCTGACTGAATAAAAGGCCAAGAATGGTTTGTTTTCCAACCTTCAAATGGCTATACATGGATGCATAATTAATGTATCAACTCACACCTTACCATTTCCTTTTCTCAAATTCTCCAATTCTGTTGATTTTATCACCATCCTTGGAGCTCCACAACTGTAAACATGAGGTTCATCTGCTCATTTTCCCTCTCTGAACTCTCTTACCACTCTAATGTAAGGACTGTTGAATCTCTCTTCATAATCCTTTTTAGTACCAATGTCTTTCTATTTCCAATATCATCACTGTATTTCGGGCCTGAGTCATATCAGTGTACCTACTGCTTTTTCTGACTTATCCTTCTCCTAAGCTCACTGTTCACATCTAGAAATTAAAATGCAGAAGAAATACACTAAACTCTTTTTAAAACTCAGAAGAAACAACAGGTGTTGGTGAGGATGTGGAGAAAGGGGAATCTTCTTACACTGATGGTGGGAAAGCAGCAGGTGCAGCCACTCTGGAAGACATTATGGAGGTTCCTGAAAAAGTTAAAAATAGAACTACCCTGCATTCTAGCAATCATACTACTAGGTATTTACTCAAAGAATACAAAAATACTAATTCAAAAGCATGCATGCACCCTGATGTTTACAGAAGCATTATATACAATAGCCAAATTATGGAAGCCCAAATGTCCACCAACTGATGAATAGATAAAGAATATATGGCTCATATACACAATGGAGTATTAGTCGTATAAAAAAGGTAGTGAAATCTTGCCATTTGCAATGACATGGATGGAGCTAGAGAGTATTATGTTAAGCAAAATAAGTCAGTTGGAGAAAGACAGATACCATATGATTTCACTTATATGTGGAATTTATGAAATAAAACAAACAAGCATATGGAAACAGAGGCGAGCCAAGAAACAGACTCTTAACTATACAGAAGAAACTGATGGTTACCAGAGGGGAGGTCAGTGGGGGAATGGATGAAATAGGTGATGGGCATTATGGAGGGCACTTGCCATGATGAACACCTGGTGTTGTAAGTATTTAATTGTACACCTGAAACTGATATTACACTGTATGTTAACTAACTGGAATTTAAATAAAAACTTAAAAAAAAAACTTAGAAGAAATGCCACTAGCTTCTAGCTGCCTGCAAAACAAAACACCAACCCTCAGCTTACAATTCAAATTTCTCTCCATATATTTATGTTTATCTTTCCCATTTCCCTAAGCCACTTGTAGCCCAAAAGATGTGTGTGCACATCCTGTGTGTTCTCCTCTTTGCCTTGTTCCATATAGATGGTCTCCCCATTCACTTCCTTCTTTTTGTATTAGCACCGGACTCACGCCTGAAGGTTTGTGTCACCCACCAAGTTCTCAATCAGGTCTTTCCTTGTCATGTTAAAAATTGGACATCTTTATCTAATTCAAAGAAAACAACAAGTGTTTATATATCAATATACTCAATGTTCTCAAATTTAACATTTTCTTCTTCAAAGATTTGTTGACTGCTCTTATATTTGATATGATATGGTGTAATTAAGCACAGGTATAGATAATATGTTAGTCTAACTTTTGTAAATAAGTATTTCATGGCATCCCGCAGAGAACTTAATTCCAAGTTCTCCTCTGTCTGAACAAGAGGAACAACCGAGCTATGTGGTCTATGAGGAAACAAAATATGTGGCGAAACCTTGCACATGTTAAACAGGTAAAAAAAATTGTAGCTTAACAGTCTCATGTCCCTCTTTGGTTGCAGTGGATCAGTGTCCCCTTCGCCCTGTCACATTCTGCAGTTGCTGACATTGGGTACACTGCTCTGCACACCAAATACCAAAAGCCTTGGCTGGGGACCATTGAATCATTTGAAATCTACACTTGGCTTGATAGTTTTCTATTGTTGGTAAGTAATGCCCTTACCTGAGGAATGCAGTCTCATTTTTCCTAAAATCAAACATATTTTTAAGATTTTAAGACTTATATGTATATGTCACCTACTGGCTCATGTATGTTTCCACACTGACTACTTCCTGTTGGAAGGCTGGAGCCACTTACTGACTGTGGTAGCTGATTAGTGTCAAAGTGGAGAGAGAGTGAAGCCTTCAAGGGACAATGTCAATGGGGTAATATATGGTGTGTACCCATTTCTGCTGTGCTATAAGTGAAGAACACTATGCCCTACCCCCAGGTACCTCCCCAATCTGAAGCCAAGCCTTCTAAAAGCTTTAATCTGTATTTTTGGTTTAGGCATTACAACCCACTTATTCTGAAATAAGTAATCCATTCAGTCTCTAATTACTGAGTAAGTAAGTTAGTCATGCCATAAGACCTTTAGTGCAGACAGAAATTGGAAAAAGAGGTGTCCCTCAGGAAAGATCCCAAGAAAGAAGTCTTGGGAAGTTGGAGATAGCTTGGGAACTTGACAGGACTTTGTGGTGAAGGTGGGGCACAGAAGAAATAAAGGCAGATCACAGATTGAGGAAAGATGGGAAAACCAAAAGAAACTGCCAGATATTGTGATTTTGCTACTTGGAATGGTTACTTACAAAAATAAACACTTATTTTGATTTCAAAGTAAGAAATAGATTAACATTTATATCAAAATTAAAGGGAAATTGTTTATTTTTTTTTTCCTTTTTAGAGGGTTCACAATAGTTTGTAATTTCACTTTGTCATTATGGCACTTCGGTAAATTTCATCCCTGAAGGCAGATTTGTCTGTCCCAATAAGGAATTTCCTGGTAAGAAGACAGGAAAAAAAGAAAACAAGTTGTTTCTAGTGGTGGTGAGGAGAGCTTCTTTCCCAAGGATTGTAAACGTATTGGCCAACATTTTTCTAGATTGGATTATAATTATGAATTCAATGGATAATGGGGTTAAATATTATGTGTGTATGAACTTATATCTGCATAGCAGATATATTTATGGTTACATAGGAGAAGATTATGACAGAGAAGATAGGCAGTTTGTTCATAATCACACCATTGTCTGAGTGAAGGATTGAAATGGAGAATCAAGACCCAAAAGTTATTTCTCCTACACGACACTTTAGTCCTCAGATTTACAGATCTTGAAGATAAGGCTATATATCCAATGACTGCTAAGGTTTCTTCCACCTCAAAAAATTATATGACTAAGTTATGTTCATTCTTCAAAATGCAACACAAGTGAAAAGTGGAATAATAGATAATGAATGAATGGATGAACTACAGAAGGAAGCCTCCAAATGTTTCACGAGTGGTCTCCAGCCTTCCAATTGTCTCTCTGAACTTCCACTTGTCATAAATTTATGATTTATGGACTCCTGCTCTGGATACCTTTAAGGTATCACCCTGAACCTGCTCACTGACAACATTCCTCACCTGGCCCATTGTAATGGCCCTTCACGGTCTCCCTGCAGCAGCCCACCCAAATCTCACTTCTCCAGACCCATCTTCCACCTCACCATCAGAGCTTCTGTTTGTCTGTGGAGGTCAGATTTCACCTCACTTACAAAGCTCTGGTGACTTAAATATCCAGAGAGATTGGCATGTAATTTATGGTGTAGAGATTCATATAAGCATCTAAATTGTTGATGAATGTTCATTGGCATAGAAAATGTTAGTGATATACGTACATTCCTGACTTATCACGGTTTGACTTAACAATTTCTCAACTTTATGGTGGTGCAAAAGCAATAGAATTCAGTAGAAACCATACTTTGAATTTTGATCTTTTCCTGGGCTGGCAGTATGCGGTACTATCCTGTCTCTTGTGATGCTGGGCAGCGGCAACCAGCCACAGCTCCCAGCCAGCCACGAAGAGTAAACAACATACACTGACAAACATTCTGCACCCATACACC
Organism: Neofelis nebulosa; assembly: GCF_028018385.1. Taxonomy (NCBI): domain Eukaryota; kingdom Metazoa; phylum Chordata; class Mammalia; order Carnivora; family Felidae; genus Neofelis; species Neofelis nebulosa. The sequence goes on from NC_080790.1 coordinate 87,969,319, forward strand.
GTGTTGTTTTTCACTTTCAGTCTAGTAATCAATAAATTATATAAGATATTCAATGCTTTATTATAAAGTAAGCTTTGTGTTAGATGACTTGTCCAACTGTAGGCTAATGTCAGTGTTCAGAGCACCTTTAAGGTAGGCTAGGGTGAGCTATGATGTTCAGTAGATTAGATGTATTAAATGCATTTTTGATTTTGACTTCAGATATTTTCAACATATGATGGATTTATTGGGATATAATCCCACTGTAAGTCAGAGAAGATCTGTATTGACTTACAGGTTGCAAACCAAAGGAAAAGTTTTGGAAAAATATAGACTTGAGAAATGGATTATGTATTTTAGAATTTATTATTTTACTTTTTTTTTTTAACTTTTGAACATGTATAGCTTTTATAAGGAGGAAATTGTTCTGGAGTCAATATGTAACAAGCACTCTCATTGGCACAGGTGTGACAATGATAAACAATACATTCCAGAGGCAATTAAAGAAACAACTTCAATACATTGTGATATGGGGAATTCATTCACCAGTTCACTCATGAGCAGTGACTGTATGAGAGTCAGAGGACCATGGCAGTAATCAAGGGGAAGGTATTCCCTTGCCTCCTGTCTCCCACACACCCTGACCTTTAATTAAGCCAAAGACATGGTGGTCTCATAGTTGTTTCATTGTTTTGTTTGTTTCTTCTTGTTTTCACATTAGATTCTTTGCCAGGTGCTGCTGTCTTCTCTCTCCATCTCTGCCTAGTGACACCTTCTCAGTGCTTCAGAACTGACTCCCTGTCATTTCTGACAGGTGTTCAATCAGGTGTTCCTGATTGCCATGCAGCTGTATATACTTCTTTATAGCAGGCAACAAATTACGTTATAGTTCACTGTATCCAAAATGTTTATGATTGTGTATCCTCAGTAAGAATTTTAAGTACATCCCCAGGCACCTGGGTGGCTCAGTCATTGAGTGACCTACTTTTGGTGTCAGCTCAAGTCATGATCTCATGGTTCATGAGATCAAGTCCCACTTCAGGTTCAGGGCTGACAGCATGGAACCTGCTTTGGATTCTCTCTCCCTCTCTCTGCCCCTCCACCATGCTTGTTCTCTCTCTCTCTCTCTCTCTCTCTCTGTCTCTCTCTCAAAATATATAAATAAACTTTAAAAAAAAGAACCTCCAGATGAAAACAAAGCTAAGGCTTCTGGGCTTCTGGGTAGTTGCAATGCAGCTTAAAGTAGGGAAACCAAAGAATAGAAAAGATTGTGTGATATAATTATGAAGGAAAAAAACTTGAAGAAATTCTTTGCAGTTGAAAATGTGATGATTGCAGTTGAGATGTTTGGCATGTATGAGAGCCATACAAATGACTACCGTGCATGTAACTGTACAACTTCTTATTTAAAAAATACCTAATAGATGTTATTTGCCTCTAATTTATTCTGAGTCCCTGCTGTTCCCATGCAGATGCTGGGTGGAATCCCATGGCAAGCCTACTTCCAGAGGGTCCTCTCTTCATCCTCAGCCACCTATGCTCAAGTGTTGTCATTCCTGGCAGCTTTTGGGTGCCTGGTGATGGCTTTACCAGCCATACTCATTGGGGCCATTGGAGCATCAACAGGTATATCTCTTGCAACTTCACTAATGGACCCACTGAGGCTTCACTGAAGTGACCAATTACCACCCAACCGGCCTCCCTCCCCCATTTTCCCTCTTATCCGCACATAGTTGATTGTTTCTCATCATATTCATATACAGACATTTGTTATAGCACTCAAACAATTGTATTTTAGCTCCATGCCTCCAAAAAGTGTTTGATTGCTCTCCCCACCAATAAAACATTTGTGAGCATGCCCTTCCCCCCCCCCCCCCCCCCGCCCTTGCTGGTATACTTATCAATTGTGTCTATGTGATCCTGTTAGCAATGTTTCTCAACCAAGGTGCACACTGACATCATCTGGGGAGGGGAAGGAACTCTTGAAAAAAATACCCATTTCTATCCTACCCCACAGGGATTTTATTTTAATAATCTAAGATGGATCCTGAGAGCAGTGGTTTTTAAAGCCGCTTGGTGGCTCAAAATGCAGCCCAAGTTGAGAGCCACTGGCTTAGAAATTTACCTGACACCTACAGACCATTTTGAACTTGAGATTCCTGTTTACATTTTTTATAGTTTGCTAATTACAAGTTTTCTTTCTTGGAGAAATCAATAAATAAGTTTTCAAGATAAAGATAAACTCAAGGCACTAAGTAACTTAGAGAATAATTTACTCAAAATCAGTAAAAAAAAAAAAGCATTATGAAATGCTTATCTCCCAGTAGCCTTTATCTAGAATATTTTTTAAATCTCACCCTTAATTTTACTGAACTTGTTAATTACTCTTGATGCTTATATATCTATGCTATGCAGCTTCCAAGGGTATTTCATGAAAATACAACAGAATAATCCAAATTCAAAGGGGTCCTGTAGGTAAAGGTCATTAAAACAGATTAAAGAAGCTTACCTTTTACTCTGCTGTGTTTGTAAAGTTGATACAGGATGATACTCATGTGGATACTTTTATTTTCAATTAGTACAGCTGTTTATTAGATTATTTAACTTTTACAAGAAGTAGTCATGATTCATAATGTACACTCTTAATTCCAATTGTTCATCCATGACATAAACAAACACTTAACAAGATGACTGACAAAGGTGATTATGTGCCTTTGAATAAAAGATAGCATTTATGTCACAATCAGAAAACAGATCCGGCCATCAGGAGCACTCATGCATATGTGCATGTATGTGTGCGTGTGTGTATGTGTGTGTGTTGTAGGGCAACACACTGAAAAACACAATGTCAGCTATTTTTTTGGAATAGGTTCATATTCTTGGTTGTTGTTTCTGGTACCATAATATCTCAAGGAATGCTGTAAAATTGGCTTCAACAAAGCATGGGTTTGAACTGCAGTGGAAAATGGGGGAATAAAAAAATAGTAGGATCCAAGGGAAACCACTCTTATTCAGTCCTGTACTTATGCCATCAAAGAAGTTCAGCAAATAAAAAAGGAGCTATAGTAATGTACATTTAAAGATTCCATTTTATTCTTCAGCACATAATGGTACAAACAGTAAAGAACTATATATTCAAAGACAAACTTTTTTGTTTGTTTTTCACCACTATTTTCGCCATCTTGTGTGGTGCACAACAGGATATTTTTTGTAACCCTTACAATGAAGCCTTCATAGCCATTCTGTGAATAATATGCAAAAGCATATTAGCACAATGCAGAATTACCTCTGTTAAAAAATAAATTTAAAGATGTAATTCCTTCTATGAATTCTAGAGTTCAGCAGGCAAACATATCATAAAATTTAAATGATCTTATCGCATATTTTACTAGTGGTTCACCTGAGATTCTGTTGGAGAAGCATAGTATTAATGTTGGTGAGTCTTAGACTGCTAATTGATAGGTTTTTATAATTCAAAACACTCAGTTGTATGAAAAATTAATGGTTCATGAAATCAAGCCCTGCATTGGGCTCTGCTCTGACAGCACAGAGCCTGCTTGGGATTCTCTCTCTGCCCCTCCCCAGTTCATGCATGCACACTCTCTCTTTCTCTCTCTAAATAAACTTTAATTCATAGATACATGCATAAATAATGGAAAATTTTGGAAAATAATGCTGACCGTGTTTAATTGATCATGCAATTCCTTCAATTATGATAAAAAACTTAAATTTTCTGAAATAAAAAAAGTACAGTGTTTTATTTTCTTTATAGTATCAATAGCAGGAATAATTTCCAAGTTTCAAATTTTAAAACTTAAAAGCACATTTATCTATTTTATTTTTTCAAAAAACCTTTTATATATTTCAAGAAACTTCATGTTGCCTACTTTAGCTTTTTAAAAAATGTTTTGAACATTTACATACATTCTTCTCTGTATGAAAATGTACAGTTGTATAATTTATGTATGTAGTTTTTCTTCTTTTTTCTTTTTTTTAATGTTTATTTATTTTTCAGAGGTGGGGGAGAGAGGGGGGGGACAGAGGATCTGAAGCAGGCTCTGTGCTGACAACAGATAACCTGATGCAGGGCTTGCTTGAACTCATGAACTGTGAGATCATGACCTGATGCTTAACCGACTGAGCCACCCAGGTGCCCCATGTATGTAGTTTTTCTAAGTCAGCTTCACAGTGTTATTTTGTGAAGATCACATAAATTGATAGTATTCTGTAATTAAATTTTACTCCAAAGGTCAATCTATCGAATTAACTATAATTTGGTGAATTCCCAGATTTGGCTGAATATTATCATCATTCAGACATATGCAATCAGAATATTTCAGGATAGGGATGTAGGACTCTGCATTTTAAAGGCACGCATGAGAGATCCCAATGTTCATTCAGGTTTGCAAAACACTGGATTAATCCAATGGTGATTCTTCCTTTTATTTCTTGCTTTAACAAGATCAGGCACTTGCCATCCTCTGCCCATTTTTTTCCTTATCCTCACAACTATCAAACTGATTCATTGCTTTTAATAGCCTGGCCCACAGACTTAGCCAGAGATGTGCTGCAAAACATTGCCTGTACACCTCTGATGCGTATGCCCTCCTGCTTCCTCAGGAGTCCTTTTGCCTTTTATGTTTTGAGTTCCATTACATGGAGTTCAAAAACCTCCTGAAAATGTCAGCCTCATACCTGCACTTTCTACTCAATAAAACAAGGACTTTGCTTTATCTATCATGCCTCCTATTTCAAGTAAGTGGAATTCAATGCAAGAAGGGATTTAGTTGGGAGAAAAACAATGCTGAGGGAGCTCCAAAACCAAGTTTTGGAGGAACTTGTCCCCTCATACCTCCAACTGGCTGAAGAAATAATCTATGCTTTTGTTTTATAACATGTTTTCTATGTTTCTGTACAATTTGATGTCACAACTGCAGAAAAAAAATAGATAATAGGCAGGTAGTAGATAAATGAATAGATAGATGATAGCTGGTGATAGATAGATGATAGATGATAGATAGATAGATAGATAGATAACAGGTCTTGTGAATAGGGCTAAGTGTAACCAAAACCCATTAGAAGCCAGAGTTGAATATAAGACCATTTCACTTGACCAGTACATGGATTTCCTACCTACTTAGACCAACGTACCTAATTATACTAATTACACTTCTCTGATCAGACTAATTCATACATTCTGAATTTATTTCAAAAGCTCCCAGAGAATAAGATGACCCCCAAATGGATAAAGAGCATGTGGTTCTTTAGTTATTATTATATTTGTCATTTCTATTCAACAGACTGGAACCAGACTACATATAAGCCTCTAGATCCCAAGGACAACGATGAAGCAGACATGATTTTACCAATTGTTCTGAAGTACCTCTGCCCTGTGTACATCTCTTTCTTTGGTCTCGGTGCAGTTTCTGCTGCTGTTATGTCATCAGCAGATTCTTCTATCTTGTCAGCAAGTTCCATGTTTGCCCGGAACATCTACCAGCTTTCATTCAGACAAAATGTAAGAACAGTCTTTTCCAGTGTAGCATTATTGCTTTTGTCATCATTGCATTTATTTTATCTGTAATATTATATATTTACTAATATCCTATATTAAAATCTGACCCTACTCTGATTAAGCACACAAGATTAAATAATGCTGAATTTTATTTATGCTGTATATGAATATTTTTAATGCATGTTACTATTCATGTTAGTACGTAAGGGAACAAACCAACATAAGCATTTTTCAAGAGGTACAGTCATATTGCTACAATTCACATTTCTTGTCTTTCTAATGAAAGTAATGAAACCCAAAACACCTTAGAAAAACTTTGAGTTTAATCATGTACTATAAGAAACTTGAAGCAGAGCATGGTGAGTACGTTATTTTGTGGTCATTTGTGTAGCATCTGCCCCACCCTTCACTTGAACTCCCAAGTCCATGTTCATGAGAAAATAGCCTCTCAGTGTGATTGTCCTTAATGAATCAAGCGGGTGCAGAACAGGGCTATTGTGTCACTGGACACACAGGAGTTCCTGCCCACCTTCTTCCTTCACTAAGGCTTTGTTCTTTGTTTTTCCCTAGTTTTCTAGGTCATAGTTAACAAAATGGCCCCACATGTTTTTAAGGTGGCTGGCCTTAAAGATGGTAGGACTCCTAGAAGAGAGGAAAGAAGGGTGGGCCATACATCCTCCTGGCCACATAAGAACTATTCCTTAATATGAAAAGTACGTCAAATCCTCTCTTCATTATTTTTTTAAATTTTTTTAATGTTTATTTCTTTTTGAGAGAGAGAGAGACAGAGCATGAGTGGGAGAGGGGCAGAGAGGGAGACACAGAATCTGTAACAGGCTCCAGGCTTTGAGCTGTCATCACAGAGCCCGATGCAGGGCTTGAACTCATGAACCATGAGGTCATGACCTGAGTCGAAGTCAGTCACTTAACCAACTGAGCCACCCAGGTGCCCCATCTCTTGCATTATTATTCCCCTGTGACAGCACATAAGCTCCTCTCACCTCTCCTCCTGCATATTCAGAGAAAAGTGCAGCTGACCTGTGCTTCCTGCACAAGACACACAGAAACCACTCCCAAAGGCCCGCCAGAGAAGCCACCTGGATTGCTTGCTTCCTATACTGTCGTTTAGGTTGGTTTTGCCTGCAATGAGCTATTTGAACCAGGGGAATTGTTTAGACCTGCTTTAAAGCACAGAAATGCATTTCATTCTTCACTTAAATGAGCCAGTGCACTGTGTGAAAAGCTGTCACTGTGGCATTTTCTTGCAGGCATCAGACAAGGAAATCATCTGGGTTATGCGAATCACAGTGTTTGTGTTTGGAGCTTCTGCCACAGCCATGGCCTTGCTGACAAAGACTGTGTATGGGCTCTGGTACCTCAGCTCAGACCTCGTTTACATCATCATCTTCCCGCAGCTGCTCTGTGTGCTCTTCGTCAAGGGAACCAACACATATGGGGCTGTGGCAGGTTATGTGTCTGGCCTTTTCTTGAGAATAACTGGTGGGGAGCCATATCTGTACCTGCAGCCCTTGATCTTTTATCCTGGTTATTACCCTGATAAGAATGGCATATATAATCAGAGATTCCCATTTAAAACCCTTTCCATGGTTACCTCGTTCTTATCCAACATTTGCATCTCCTATCTAGCCAAATATCTATTTGAGAGTGGAACCTTGCCACCCAAATTAGATGTGTTTGATGCTGTTGTTGCAAGGCACAGTGAAGAAAACATGGATAAGACAATTCTGGTCAAAAATGAAAATATTAAATTAGATGAACTTGCACCTGTGAAGCCCCGACAGAGCATAACTCTCAGCTCAACTTTTACCAATAAGGAGGCTTTCCTCAACATTGATTCAAGTCCAGAAGGGTCTGGGACTGAAGATAACTCCTAATGACCCCATCCACATGAAATACTGCTTTCACAAACAGAGTGTTATAGCAGGCTAGTCCAAGAAAGATGGGTTGCAGCATATAAAAAATATACTTAAAAAATAAACAGCATTCAGGTGGATAAAAATCCATACAAAAGTGCAGTTGCACAAATGCAAGCCAAGTTAGAAGGAATCATGTATGAAAGCAACAGATTGCTTTCTCATCGGTATTTCTCATCCTCGTTTGATTCTGACTCTAGATATTTTTGTTAAATATTCAAACGTGAATTAAGCCCCACTCAAAGAACAGAGGGTTAGAGTATTTATCTTTATTCAGAAAAAAGAAGTAGGTATGAAACAGCCAAGGAAATTCAGTAGACTTGATCTAGACCTTGTCTGCTAATGCACTCACTAGTGGGTCTGGTTTATTTTCATGATGAAGTTCAGAGAGTAACTTGCCATCACTCAAATGAATGGTGCAAGAAATTAATGGGTGATTGTCCTGGTGTCCTGATGGTTAACCTATTCTTGCATCTTCTTAACTAGAACATTTGCTGAATATGCAATTTGTTTCTCTTTGTAGTGACACACATTATTCTGAGCACAGGCAAAGCAAACACATATGCAAAATACTGTGTCCTGGAATTTCTTTATGCACAAGGTAATAGGAAAAGTAGAATCCATCTTTGTAGAGGAGCACTAGCTCCTCTGAGTGTGCCCAACAGCTACCATGTGTATTGAGAAGCATACCTAGAGTATGGAAGGCATGATTATTAGACAACCTTAAAGCAATAAATCAAGAAGGCCATTAAGCAGAAAGTGACAAGAGCAGGTTTTTGTCTTCATCTGAAGTTTATAAAGTTTTGCTTCATGATGAAAGAAGTAGTGTCCCATATTACTATCTAAATTGGTACTGGAAGTGACATTGAGCCTTATCTAAGGTGAGATAACAGTATAGCGCCAATTAAGGTTAATGAGAGACAAATGGCACCTCCTGATAAAACTAGAAAAATAAAACCCTCTCAATTTTGGATATTCATTAGTGAAGATGATTTAATGTTAAGAGAGTGACTCTGTGGCACTTTTTGCAAAAGCCAGTCTTAGGTACTAGACAAATCATCACTACAAAAAGTAGACAGTGAATTTTAAGATGCAGATGAAAGAAGAAAATAAAAATAAGTCCTAAAGGGAAAAAGCCATCGATTTTAACATTTGGTGTCCACATAACTTTCATGAGGTTGGTCATTAAATATTATTTTGCTCCTTTTCTGGAGTTAAAAAATATGTATGTGTGTGTGTGTGTGTGTGTATATATATATATATATATATATATACACACACACACATGTATATGTATATTTATTTATTTATTTATTTATTTAATGGTTTGTACCATTTTAGAATTTTAAATGCTTTCCCCGTAGCCACATTATAGAAATAATCAGAGCTATGTCTACAAAAGCAGAGTGAATTGATGAGCTAAAAAATTATCTGAGCATTTGATCAAATAAAGAAAGGCACCATGACTTATTTAAACTAAAACATTTTGTCCAAAAATGTTTCTGTTTTGCAATTCATAGACAAAGTGAAGTTAATTCAGTGTTCAACGTTAAGTATGAAACTGTTGTTCAGGAAGTTACCATTCCTTTTTTAAAAAATTGTAATTGCCTAAAAGCATCAAATGACACATGAGCTAAATTCACAGGTGATTCTTAGCATATGAATTAGATAATTCTACCTGTTGTAATATCCCTTATTTTAATGCTTTACCAAAACTTGATGGAGAATATGATGTCGCATTCAGAATGTTTATAGAACATCATCTATACTTTGGTGCATCTGGGTGACTCAGTCGGTTAAATGTCCAATTCTTGATTTCAGCTCAAGTCATGATCTCACGATTGTGAGATCAAGCCCTACATGGAGATCCACATTGGACATGAAGCCTGCTTGCTTAAGATTCTCCCTCTCTCTGTCTCTCTGTCTCTGTCTCTGTCTCTATCTCTATCTCTATCTCCATCTCCCTCTGCCCCTCCCCAGGTCACACACACTCTCTCTCTCATAAATAAAAACATCATCTATACTTAAATAAAAAGAGAATTCTTTTTACTCATCTATCTGCTCAGAATCTACTCCATGCCTATTACCCAATAGAGCACTTGGAAGGAGCACATTTTTGGAAGTGGTGTGGGAATCCCAAGGTTCTCAGACATGGATGGAGAGAACTGGGCATGAATCTCACTAAGGACAAAGTGCAATGATGGAAACATTTGGCATGGAAAAGTGATTAATTGTTGGGGACTACAGTTCCTGGTGCATCTAGTCTTTCCAATGTACCATGCTCTCCAACACACTGCCTGAATAATTATTTTTATGCACTCCATCACCCTAAGTTTTTGTACAACTTATTTATGCATCAGCTTCCATAGAAGACATCACCCATATTGTAATAGAGTAAGCGGGCATGTAGAGTCTCTTTGAAGATGTTATAGTTCATAATTTTGTTGGGCAACAGTTGTCCAAATATGCTCAATATGTGCAATAACCAAATTTAAATCCAGTGAAAAAGAATAAATATTAACAATGAAAATTTCTTCCACTCCACTTATTTTGTAATAGTATAAAGATAAAAAGGGAAAAAAAGTTTAACTCATCTAAAACATTAAAAACTAGGCAACTTAAAATGATGTAAGCCAATAAAAAATGTTCTTTTTAAAAAATTTTTTAGTGTTTACTTATTTTTGAGAGAAAAAGGCAGAGACACAGAGTGTGAGTGGGGAAGGGGCAGAGAGAGACACAGAATCTGAAGCAGGCTCCAGGCTCTGAGCTGTCAGCACAGAGCCCGACTAAGGGCTAGAACTAATAAACCGCGAGATCAAGCTTAACTGACTGAGCCACCCAGGCACCCTGACAATGTTCTATTTTTATTTGACACATTATTTCATACCTACTCTCAAACTAGATTTATAAAAATCTAATTTAGTATAAAATACACTTACAAATGTGCTAAATATTAACAAGATGATTTTTTAAAAGGACAAAAAAAATGTTGACGATCAAAAAGAATGAAACAGCAATCACAGGATGTTTACTTAGGCTCATTTGCATGCATATTTCTCCATTTCCAAGGAAGAAACAAAGTTGTGACATGCAGAAGACAATACCTTATGCTCATCCCTCGCTCTGTGTTGACATCATGGGCAGTGCTGGAAGCTTTGTATACTTCCAGCTTTGCTCAGTGGACTTAATTTTCAAAAATCCATCCTCCATGAAAATAAAACGACAGGAACATTTTAGACACTGGCTATATATTAACCCCTGGAGGCAATACCTGTGGATAAAGCATTAGAATAAAGCATATATTTTATTTTCATACTTCTACAGTAATTGTAACATGTTTCTTGGATGATTTTAATGTGTTTTTTTCACACATATTTTCTAAGACATCAAGCTTGGACTGAAATGTCAATAAGCCTTCAAACTCTCAGTGTCAAAATTCAACATCACTGCTACAGTTAATAGTAATGGATTTTATGTGAATGTAAAATGAATGTAAGCCTGAAATAAGTGAATTTAGTGGAATGGCTATTAGGTTTTTTAATTTAGAAATAATGAATTAACATTGTACTTTAAATATAAAGTGTAACATTTTCTTTTTAGTCTTTGAGAAAATTTACCCTGGCATAATGTATAATTTATTATAAGTTTGCTCCTGAGCAGACAGATATGTATAATGGTTCTAAATATATATTTTTGTCTGTCACAATACTATATAAACTATGCTTAAATTAAGTAGATTTTCAGCTATACATGTTAATGTTTTCAATGTAATGATATTGTATTAAATTGTCCTGGTGAGATTCAGGAGATCATTGTCTAGGCTTGGCTTTTTGGGGCCCTCTCTTAAAAAAAATATAAGTGGTGCTTCCAGGCAACTATGCAATAGAATTGAAATAAACCATCTCATTGCTGGAACCTGTATAAATATGAAATGGAAATGTTGCACCTTGTATAAATCTTAGGGCAATATATGAATATCATGTCTCAAAACAATGTGAATTATTTTTCCTGGAAAAGAAGTTCTGCCACCACACACAGTACTTTTTTTGAATCAGAGAAATCAATAGACAGAATATCTCTTCCACTAATACCAAGAAATCTGCATCTTAAAAATCAAATAGCTGTTTGATAATTATTGACCTGGGATACACAACCAATCACTAAGAACTGGTTCTCATTATTCTCTATGTACTTTAATATCTCTCACCTAACTCTATCAAAGTGTCTTTAAACATGTAACTATATATACCCTCAGAAGAACCTTGGCCCCTTAAGCCTAAATCATAAGCATGTGTGCCTCTGGGTATATAGAGAGAAGAGGTCTAGGATGAGCTTCAGGATGAATTAAGGAAAAGAATAAATAGTTATAGGAGGAAATATACCAATTTGTCTGCTATCATGGACCCACTACTGGAGAGTCTGTATTTTGCTTTATCACAAATCTATACTACAGAAAATTAAGAGCTAGAAAAGACAATGTATATTGGAGCCTATGTATGCTTTCTTCATTTTACTCCTGTATTAAGAGAGTTTAATTTGATCATGAGCATTCTCTTAAGGCAGATATTCCAAGAGATCCAAAGAGCTACAAAGCTCTTTGTAGGACAAAGATAAGGACAAATTATTACTTCTTCATTTTTTGTATAGTGACCCAAAGAAGAACCCCCAAATGGTATTATTTAATACTCCTATTATGTAATACTTTGGAAAGTTTATTTATTTATTTTGAGAGACAGTGAGAGAGCATGCAGGGGATGGGCAGAGAGAGGGAGAGAGAGATCCCAAGCAGGCTCTGCACTGAGTACAGATGTGGGGCTCAAACTCATGAACCGTGAGATCATGACCTGAGCCGAAACCAAGAGTCAGATGCTTAACCAACTGAGCCACCCAGGCATCCCTCCTCATATTTAAATTCTCTATAATCAAAAAGCATATGGTAAATTTGTTTTTGTTTTTGGTTGAAAAGCTATGGTTCTATATTTAAAATAAGCACCGCCCTATGTACTTTGAAGCTAAAATGCTGTGTTGGTTTATTAATTTTGAACTAGAAGCAGTTAAAAACATAAACCAGATAGGACCCAAAGCCTGATAATAAGAGTAGTGGATACTAATGAGAGGAATAAGTGAAAACCCCCCTGGCGTTGCTACAAAATTCAGCTGGAGTGAGTGAGCCATAGCACTAGAATGGCTCAGACTCCATGGCTTTTGGCCTCATTGTGGCGTAACCTGGAAGACACTAGGTAAGAGTGGAAAGGCAAAGTAAGACACCTATAGCTCCCACTAGTTACTTTGCCTTAGACTGAGGATCTCAATGGTATGACCAAGCCACTTAACCTCTGCAGCCCGATTCCCAAATGAAGATTGCATTTATCTGTTATTAGGCTGAAGTTATATGATAACTAAATGGTTAGGTGGTTAGATAGAACACAAACAATGTAAAAATATGGAAATATAAACATAGCACTCCAACTGAGAAAATTGGACAAAACCTATCTAGCTATTTGGGAAATTATTTTGCCTATGAATCTTGTCATATTCAACTAGTTTTAAACCTGGATTCTAAATTAGGGATGAAGAAAGAAGAGTCATGTTTTGAAATATATTGAGCTACAGGTTATATTTGCTTTATGTGGCTTTTCAAGGACCTAATGTAACAGAATTTTAGTGCTGTTCTGCATGCACTTAAATTATGGTCCATGGATGAATACAAAGTTAACAAGGAGTGACTAAATCTATGGGAAAGTTTATCTCATTATTCATGTGGGAATTTTCAGGCCATACCACCTACCAAGAGTCCTTTGTGCTCAGAGTAAGGAATGGAAAGTCTATAGGAGGTTTGTAGGCTTGGAAAAGTCAATAAAAAAATTTCTTTAATTTAGTTATTTTGTATATTTCTGATCATTCCATTTAAAAGCATCACATAACTCAATCATTTTTTAAGATAAGAAAAATGAGAGGAGATTGAAAAAGCAAATTGTGTTTTTTTAAAAAAAAACTACTCAAAGCTGGCCTTCGAAGCTCATAAATGTTAATCCTTGGGCAGGAATGGAAATACGCTGGCAGATACCAATAGAAATTAACATGAAGTTTAAAAGCATCAGGATCCAGAAAGTATTGCAAACCATATTACTCTATATAGGTTAAAATGTCCCAAGAACAGATGGCCATGGGCATAAAGTGTGAGCTATGACTTAAGTGCAAGGAACAATCTGGGCTGAATCCATGCAAAGCAATTGCAGCCCAGACCACATTTGTCTGTGTTCACAGAGCGTGAATAGATACAATGGATGCCGCATGATTTATTTTCTGTTACTTAAGGTTGAATCAACATTTATCCTTCAGAAAAAATCTAACCCACATTGGCTTCCATTTCATAACAACTTACTTTTCATTTTGTTTCAGTTTTTAGAATAAAATTTCTATTAAATAACACTAAGTTTAGTATTTCCTACATTTCACTTTTTGGAGAGAACTATAAAGCTCCAGTAAACCACTTGCTACTAGAGATTTTAAAACATAACATAAAATAAACCCATCTATCTGACAATGGCCTTATGAATATTTGATTCAGTCTTCTGTTTTTACATCTATTATTTTCAAAATAATTCTGAGATCACTGTTTTTAGAAAGATGGCTAAAAGGAAAAAGTTAAAATTAATTTTAGTTCACTTTACCTTCTAATTTAAGAAAAACTTTAGAGAATTTTAAACAACATAAGCTAAAGTAAAACAAGTTTTCAACATTCATGTTGATGACCTATTAGAAATTTTACTTTCTTACCTTCATCCCAGTTGAACCAAGGAGTTAGGAGATGGTACCCTTCATTCTTGGTTTAATCTTGAATGAGTTAATTGACCCTTCATGGTGCCAAGTAATTTTTTGTAAATGATGATCTTCAGAGTATAACTCTAACTTGGAATTTAACAACTACATGAGTCTACATCTGACACAATTGCATAGAACAATGGGATTCCAAGAGTTCTCTGGATATCTTAGTTTTCCTGTGAGTGCCCAAGCTTTCTGTGACTCTAAATACCATGAGAATTATCTCTGAGGCCATTTTTCTAGTTAATTGATAAGACCCAAAGTATAAGAAAACTTCTATATTAAATGACTGTTGCCCACAGTAGGGCTCTGGATTATACCCAAAGATGTTGGGAAGACTGGGAGTGTTTTCTTGCTATATATTTACATTTCAGGAGAAACAAAGCTCAGATCTTGGAAGAGCTAAATCATAAAAGCCAAATTTTGAGTTTTTCTGAATTTTGGAGATTTTATTTAAATACCAAAAAGTTTGGAATTAGAACCCATGCCCGTTATCCTTCCAAGGAGACTATAAGGTAAGAGGGACAACTGTGTTCTTCACCTCTATAAGCAAAGAAAAATCATTTGTTTTCATCTCTCATCTGTAGTGTTCACTGCTCAGGAACACTGTGTGCCATACACCGTCATACCTTTCTATGTGTCATGCCCCCTTAACCCAATCTTGTTGCCTATTAAAATAATTATATCTCTTGACTTACTATGATTGAGTACCTCCACTTTGACTCTACTGTTTTGAGGTCCTATCTCCTGTCACCCTGACTGCTATCAATGAGCCCCTGCTACCATTAGCCTTGGCCTACAAAAGAAAACACCACTGAATTTCCATCACTACTGTGTATTCCACTCCAGTAAAGCACACTTCCCAGAATGTTTTAATCCCTTCCTCTACTATCTAATATGGTAATTCTGGTATTTCAACTTCACTGAGCTAGGCCAAAACATTTTTATGTTTCTGGGAACCATTCCAGGAGTGAGTTTATACTATCTCCAGTGGTCCTTGCCAGGATGTTAAATCCCGTACCTCAGGCAAGTGTTCCCATCAAAAAATTTCTCATTTGGAAGAAGCACCAATGATTTAGCATACAAGACACCACCACCCCTTGTCACTGAACACTCAAGTGCTGACAAGATGACCACATGAGTGAAGTGGCCATGGTGGCAGGGATAGAAGTTATAGATGGTACTGGCAACACAGGCTCCTTTTTACCAAGTTGATCTAGATACTGCTACCCCAAGTGCCTAGTCTACAGAGACAAACACTGAGTCCTGATATGGCATCATTTTTTAGCAAACCAATGGGTCATGTGGTGCCAAGTTGATTTTACTGGGTTTCTTCTGCTCTGGAAGAGTAAGCAGTTAATTCTGAAAAGGATAGAATATATATATATATATATATATATATATGTATGTGTGTATATGTATATATATGTATAATATATGTATACATATATATGTATGTGTGTATATATATATATATAGAGAGAGAGAGAGAGAGAGTTTTTTTTCTGTATATTGGCTGACTTTCTTGACAGTGCTCCCATCTAAGAGTTTATAGAGTATCGCTTCTCCAATACTGGATTCCTCATAACTTCACATCAAACCAAGGGACCTACTTATAGCAAAGGAGGTGTGCAAAGTAGGCCTATGTCCATGGGATTCTTTGGTCATATTTTGCAACATATTACCCCGAAGTTGCCTGCCTATCAGAGTGTAACAACCTGGTGAAGGTACAGGTGAAACACTGCTTCAGAGGAAAGACTTTATGATAATAGAGTGCCATTTTCTAGAATGCAGTATATACCTGGGAATGACCTTTATCTGGTACTGTGTGCCCAGTAGGAAAAATAAATGGGAACCAAGGAAGGGGGAAGCATAACTGAGCCTACTAACCAACACCCCTACTGATCCAATGGGGAATTTGTGCTACCTATCCCTGTGACTGTGAGCTCTGCATAGTTGAAAATCCTGACTCCAAAGGGGAAACACTTCTGCCAATGAAATCAGCAAGAATCTCATTGTATTAAAAGCTACCCCTATCTCCTGGGCACTTCAAGCTCATTAACTGAGGCTCTATCAAGCAAGAAGAAAAGTCACCATCTTAATGGGGATATTGACCCTGATCATCAAAGGGAGCTAGAACTGCTGTTGTCCCCTGAGAGTAGGGAGGAATGCATTTAGCATTCAAGAGATTACTTTGTGCCTTTGTTATTCCATTTCTTACTTGTGAGGATAAAGGGAAAAGTTCAGCAAATATACTTGAAAAGGGGGAAGGTGGCCCACCCTTATATCTCTCAGGGATGAGACTTGCATGAGTCACCAAGTTTGTCATCAAAACCTCAGACTTGCTAGTGAGGGTAAAGGGAATTTAAGATGGCTAGCAAAGAAAGGAGACCATAAGTCCCGGTCATGGCCCTGAAAGCAGGTACACTGGTAGAGGTTATAGTTGGTATCGTTTTCTTTCCTTTTTCAAGTTTTTCCAGGAAAAGAGATCCACTGGAATCTTGAAAGAGTTGGTTAAAGTTCTGGACCCCTAAAGTAATGTTTGCCTACTCCCTCCTTCCAGGTGGTCCTTTAATCCATGTTGGAACATACTGGTGAAGGATAGTCACCTATTTCTGAGTCAGCTTACTCAAATACTAGAAAGTTCCCCATATTCAACATGTATTCATTTTATTGAGCAAAATCTGCATTTCCCTAGAACTTGAAACAAAATTTTATCTATATGACAAAGTGCAAATTAACCTTTTCCCACAATTTTGATTGAAAAAATATAACATGTAACAGAAGAGTCCCACTCTTGCCACTCAAACATCAGAGATAATGTCATATGGGTAGTAACAATCTGATTAATATGTGAACTTCTGTCACCTTTTGTCCTCATGGGGAAAAAATGTAGCTAAGGTAGTAGAGAGATGATGGACTGTAAGATGGCAATTCAGAAGAAATCTGTCATATGTTCCATTCAGAAGAAATACAAATTCTAATCTAATATACTGTAATATAATTTGCCATCTTGAAGAGGCAACAAAAGGAAATTTCTACCAGTCCACAAACAGTCATAAGTTCTCCACATAAGTCCAAAATTCCACCATGTCTGGCCCTGCCCTGTCTTCCTTCTCTTTCTCTCCCAAAACTTCTGGCCAGGATTTCTCTGTGACCCTCTCTTGCTTTTTCTTCCTCCTGGAGGAAGGGATTTACCCATTTTTGTCTTCCTCAGCCCTATATCTTTACTCTGTACTTTGACTAGCAGAACAAAGGCAGTTCTTTTCAAAGCATGAAAAAGTAGGAGCTATGCACACTTCCATTTTTACAAAAATGTATTTTTTCAATATTTGAGCATCAACTCTGCTAATATTTTAAGAGCACAATTTCTTCGTGGTTTCTAAAACAATATTTAGGTGTTCACAAAATCTAGAGCTTAATAAAATAAAACAACAGAAAAAAATGAGAATGCTTTTAATTTTACAGGGAAAATCTACTGCCTATCAAAGGCCACTGTCATAATGCACATGGTTATAAGATATCATATTCTGTGGATTAATCTCTCCCTCTTCACTGAAGGAATAGCTTCCATGAGAGCATGAAATGATCCATCCTTTATCTAGAAGTTATTTATCTTGTCTGGCCTCTTGCTTATAGATAATGGTTGTTGGTTTCAGACATATCTTACAAAGGACTTCAGATAATTCAGGGAAAGTGTCCTAATTTATGATCATTATAAATATGTCAAAAATTGAATTGAATAGAGAGGAAGCAAACCATAGGATTCCCTGCCTTTGCCCTTTGTAGTTCCCTTACTAGAAATATTTCAGCTAATTAGGGGTACCAAAGAAACAAAATTGTACACATATTCCATTCTGGTTTTTCCCCCTTTCTGGTTTTTATTATAGTATGTGAAAAGAAACCAATCCAACACCCTAAAAATATTACTCTGTCCATATTAACCCATTGGTTACACAAATAAAACTTACAGATACTTAGAGAATTATGGAACTCAGATCTTTTTCCTCTGAGAATATTAGTAAATCCACAGGTCAGAAGTATAATTCCAGGTATTACCTAGTACACACATATTATGCTTGGTTAGCCAACAAGAAGGCCCTGAGGTTCTGAAGAGTGTTTCTGAGGTGGAAATAGAATCATTTATTCAATTTTATGAGATAAGGCAACAATTTTATTAGGTACTAGTAGAAATCAAAGATCAAACAATTATAAAACTTCTAACTGTATTTATTAGGAAGCAGATGATTCATATTTTTAGAAACCACATTCTGATTTCATTTAATAAACCATATTACAAAAAGACTCCAGGACATCACCCAGGTGGCCAAGTAGGAGACCCCAGCCTCCATCTCCCCACAAAGATCAACAATTGGGCAGCTATCTATGAACAAAAACATCCTTGGGAGATCTCAGGAGTCCACTTAAGAAACTTCAGGAACACAGTGGGAAACCCTGAGAATAAGTGCACAAAAAGGTAAGGAAGAACAATTTCATTTTGCTTGCATCATCCCATCCCCCAGACCAGCACTGCTGAGCACCACATGGGAATTCCTCAGCTAGAAAGGACCCTTCAATAGGAAAGACAGACCAAGGTGAGGAAACAGCCTGCCTAGGTTTTAGGGTACCACATGAAGGACTCACTTCAAATTCACCTCACTCAGACACTTGTAAAGCTAAGATGAACAGAGACAGCTAGGATCAAGGAATAAAAGCAGAGGACACTGGTACCAACCATGCTGAATGACTGAGGTTCCCTGTAACCTGCTCTGCAAAGGACCCCAGCAGCTTTCATCTCTGAAGAAACCCATGACCAGGAAAGCAGCCTTTTTACCAGGTGTTCACCCCATGGGTATTTGTATTCACAGACTCCAGCCACCTGAGTCCCTCCCTACTCGCTTCTACTCCCACCATGCCAGAGTCCAGGAACTGCACCAACTGAGGCCTCTGCAGCTACAACACACCAGCCTTGACCTCTGCATGTGACCCCCCATCTCAATGTATATGCTTAATACTAACCCCTCCAGCTGTGCATTCACAAATCACTAGCCTCTACCATCATGTATGTGTCCATGGAAAGGTCTTACAGACACAGAAGTGAACCCCAAAACCTAGGTTCTAACAGATGCTTGTGGCCCATATCTGGTCCTATCTCCAGTCACCATCTTGCACCACTGCCTCTTTGGCAACTAGCCCACACAGTTGCTTGTAAGCTTGGCTCCATACCTAGCTCCTTTCACTGGCCTGCACCACTGGGTCTGCCTGTAGCAAGCCCCTCCAGTTATGCACCTTCATGCCAGTGGCCCAGCTCCCTTCATCACCTTCCACTGTCATACATGCACCCATGAGGAGACTCTGAAGTCCAAGGAATACATGCTGACATGCAGGGTTCCCACAGCTTCCAGCACACCCACACTTGACCCAGACCCTTGCTGATGGCTGTGGCCCCCACTACTGTGTTTGCCATTAACCACTACTACTGCACAGGTATCTCCAGCTGTCCCCCTCAACTAAGTATGTACAGAACACCACCTCTAGTCACCAATGCTGTCTGCCATTGTTCTTAGCCACTGGACTGGAGGTGACACTAAAGATCCTTATAGGCTTTACAGCCACTGCAGACTCTTGCCATGTTCATGAGAACCATTCAGTTGTTGATAGTGTGGATTCCAGAGGCTTGGGCCAAGGAGACATCATGCCACCCCAGACTTAGAGCCACCACATTGCCCTGCACAACTAGACCCAGTGTCACAGTACATTGCAGGATTCTCACACCTACAGGTGAAGAGCTTTCTTTACAGAAGTCAGATCATGAGGTCTGGAAGAGGTAATGACTTCTTCAAATGTGCAGACACCTGAAAAAGGTTATGGGGATCATGAAGAATCAGGGAAACATGACATCAACAAAGGAACACTTTAAACTTCCACGTATGGACCCCAAAGAGATGGAGATATATGAATTGCTTGGCAAAGAATTAAAAATAATTCTTCTGTGGGCGCCTGGGTGGCTCAGTTGGTTAAGCATCCAAATTTTGATTTTGGCTCAGGTCATGATCTCACAGTTGTGAGATCCTCCCCCACTGTGCTTTCTCTCTCAAAAGAAATAAATAAACATTGATAATAATAATAATAATTCTGAAGATGCTCAGAGAGCTACAAGGGAACATAGATAAAGATTTAACAAAATCAGGAAAACAATATAACGAAGTGATAAGTTCAACAGAAATATAGAAAATATAAAAAAGAACCAAACACAATTTTGGATCTGAAGAATACAATGACTAAAATGAAGAATGTAATATAGCGTCAACAACCCACAGCACCAAGCAGAAGAAAGAATTGGTGAGCTCAAAGATAGATCATTTGCAGCTGTCCAGTCAGAGAAGCAAACAGAAAAAAAAAAGGATGAAAAAGAATGAAGAAAGCCTGTGGCACTTATCGGAAGATAAACAAGAGAAATAAGAGAAAGGATTTACACTAGAGTCCTAAGAGGAGAAGAAAGTAATAAAGAGAAAGTTTACATAAAGAAATAATAGCTGAAAACTTCGCAAACCTAAAGAGAGTTTTGGACATCAAAGTTTAATAAGCTAATAGATCACCCCATAATTTCAATCCAAAATGATTTTTGACAACAAGTATTATAATAAAACTATCTAAAATCAAAGACCAAAAATAAACTTTATAAAATAACAAAAGAAAAACATATTCTCTCCTATAAGAAAGTCATAGAAGGTTATAAACAGATTTTTAAGCAGAAAAGTTGGATGATACATACAATGAGTTTAAAGAATAAACTACTAACCAAGAATATTTTATCCAGCAAAGTTGTCCTTCAGAAATGAAGGCAAGATACTTAACCAAACAAACAAATGCTGAGGTAGTTCATCAACACTGGACGTGTTACAAGAAATGAGCTCTTCAAGGTGAAAGAAAAGGATGCTAATTAATAACATGAAAACGAAAATATGCAGCACTCTAGTAAAGCATAGCATATAGTTGGATTTAGAACACTTTAATATTGTAGTATCGAAGAGAATTAACCACTTAACTCTGATATAAAAGTTAAAATATAAAAGCATTAAAAATAGCGTTGCATTGGAGGAGCCTGGGCAGTTCAGTCATTTGAATAGCAGACTCTTGATTTCAGCTCAGGACATGACCCCAGGGTCATGGGATAAAACCTTGCATCAGGCTGTGCACTGAACATGTAGCCTGCTTAGGATTCTCTCTCTCTCTCCCCCTACCCCTCTCCTGCACTCATGCTCTCTCTCCCTCTCTAAAATAAATTTTTATAAATGAATATATAAATAAATAAAACTTAAAAGACAAAAATAGCTATGCAATAACTTGTTAAACAATACACAATATAGGGGCGCCTGGGTGGCGCAGTCGGTTAAGCGTCCGACTTCAGCCAGGTCACGATCTCACGGTCCGTGAGTTCGAGCCCCGCGTCAGGCTCTGGGCTGATGGCTCGGAGCCTGGAGCCTGTTTCCGATTCTGTGTCTCCCTCTCTCTCTGGCCCTCCCCCGTTCATGCTATGTCTCTCTCTGTCCCAAAAATAAAAATAAAAATAAAAAAAACGTTGAAAAAAAAAAACAATACACAATATAAAGAGATGCAAAATGTTACATCAAAAACATAAAACGGGGACAGGACAATAAGAGTGAAGAGTTTTTTATGCAACCAAATTTAAGTTGTTAGCTTAAATACACTGTTATATTAGTAAGGTATGCCAAGTAAGCCTCAGGGTAACCACAAAACAAAAACCCATAGTAAATATGTACAAGATAAAGAGAAGGTAATCAAAGTATATGAGTACAGAAAATCAAAAATTCGTAAAGGAAGACAGCCAGACAGATAAAAAAGAACAAAGAAACATAAGACAGGGAAAAAAATTAACAAAATAGTAACAGTAAGTCTTTACCTATCAGTAATTACATCAAGTGTGAATGGATTAATTCTTTAATCAGAATTTTCTAACACAGAGTGGTAAAATGGATAAAAAACACCCACAAGACTTAACTATATGTTGTCCACAAAAGACTCACTTCAGCTTCAAGAATATACATAGGCTCAAAGAAAAAGGATGGAAAAAGATGGAAACCAAAAGAAAGCCAGGGGAACTACATTTATAGCAGAAGAAATATACATTAAGTCAAAACTGTAAGAAGAGACAAAGAAAGTCATTAGATAATGATAAAGTGGTCAATTCATCAAGAACTATATATATATATATATATATATATATATATATATATGTATACATATATATGTACACACACACACATATATCTCCAAAATAAGAGCATCTAAATATATTAAGTGAATACTAATAGACCTGAAGAGAGTAATAAATGATAATACAATAGTAGGCAATTTCAAAATTAAAAAAAAAATTTTTTAATGTTTATTTATTTTTGAGACAGACAGAGAGAGACAGAGTGAAACAGAGCATGAACAGGGGAGGGTCAGAGAGAAGGAGACACAGAGTCTGAAGCAGGCTACAGGCTCTAAGCTGTCAGGACAGAGCCCGACACAGGGCTTGAACTCATGGACTGTGAGATCATGACCTGAGCTGAAGTCAGATGCTTAACTGATTGAGCCACCCAGGCACCCCAGTAGTAGGCAATTTCAATACCCCACCTTGAACAATAGATAGGTCATCCAGATAGAAAACCAAAAAGGAAACAATGGATTTGATGTGTAATATACTCCAAAGGAAAATAACAGACCGAATAGAGCCTAACTAACAGAACCTAACAAAACATCCCATCCCATGAAAGAATACAGGCATACCTTGTTTTATTGTACTTCACAGATACTGTGAAATCTGAAAAATGAAGGTTTTTGGCAACACTGCATTTAGCAAATTCATCAGCACCGTTTTTGCAACAGCATTTTCTGACTTCATTTCTATGTGTCTCATTTTGGCAATTCTCACAATGTTTCAAACATTTTCATCATTATTATATTTGTTATGATGATCTGTGATCAGTGATTACAACTTGTTGAAAGTTCAGATAATGGTGAGCATTCTTTAGCAATAATGTTTTTTTTTTAATTAAAGTACATACATTGTGTTTTTTTTTTAAACATAATGCTGCTGTACACTTAATAGACCACAGTATAATAGTAATTTTACATGCACTGGAAATCAAAAAATTCACTTGACTTGCTTTATTGCAATATTCACTTTATTGTGGTGGTCTAGAACCAAACCCTTAATATCTCCTAGGTGTGTCTGTACATAATCTTCTCAAGGCAGAGGGAACATGTTCCAGGATAGATCATAAGTTAGTTCACTTAAAATGTCTTAGCAAATTTAAGAACATTGAAATCATATGAACTATCTTTTCTGACCACAATGACATGACACTGGCAATCAGTGACAAGAAGAAAAGCTGAAAAATACCTAAGTATGTGATTAAACAGTATACTACTAAACAACCAGTGGATCAAAGATGAAATCAAAAGAGAAATTCAAAAAGTAGTTTGAGACAAATGAAAATGGAAGCACAGCAGGGGCGCCTGGGTGGCGCAGTCGGTTAAGCGTCCGACTTCAGCCAGGTCACGATCTCGCGGTCCGTGAGTTTGAGCCCCGCGTCAGGCTCTGGGCTGATGGCTCGGAGCCTGGAGCCTGTTTCCGATTCTGTGTCTCCCTCTCTCTGCACCTCCCCTGTTCATGCTCTGTCTCTCTCTGTCCCAAAAATAAATAAAAAACGTTGAAAAAAAAATTAAAAGAAAATGGAAGCACAGCATACTAAATGTCTGGGATGCAACAAAAGCAGTTCTGGTTTTCTCTGAGGGGGCAGCAGGCAGAGGAAGAGGGAGAGAGAGAATCTTAAGCAGGCTCTACATCAAGAGCAGAGCCCAATGTGAGGTTTCATCTCACAACCATAAGATCATGACCAGAGCTGAAATCAAGAGTTGGACACTTACCTGACTGAGCCACCCAGGCACCCCAGCAAAAGCAGTTCTAATATAGAAGTTCATAATGATAGATGCCTACCTCAAGAAACAAGAGAAATCTCAAATAAATAACTTAACTTTACACCTCAAGGAACTACAGAAAGAAAAACAAAACCCAAAGTTAGTGGAAGAAAAGAAATAACAAAGATAAGAGTGGAAATAAGTGAAATAGAGACTAAAAAGACAATAGAAAAGATCAATGAAACTAAGAGTTGGGTTTTTTAATGTTTTTCAGCTTTTTTTGATAATATAAAAAAAATTGACAAAGTTTTATTAGACTCAGAAAGAAAAAAAAAGATAAAGGATTTAAATATAAAAAAATAAGAAATGAAAGAGGAGATTTCAAAACTGAAAGCACAGAAATGCAGATCGCAAGAGACAACTATAAACAATTATATACCCACAAATTCGACAATCTAAAATAAATGGATAAAATACTAGCATCATAAAACCTACCATGACTTAATCATGAATAAATAGAAATCTGAACAGACCAATTACATGTAAGGTGATTAAATCAGCAGTCAAAAACCTTCAAACAAACAAAAGCACAGGACCAGATGGCTTCACTAGTGAGGTCTATTAATCATTCAAAAAATAATTCATACCAGTCCTACTCACTCTTGCAAAAATAAAAGAGGTGTAAACACTTCCAAACACGTTTTATGAGGCCAGCATTACCCTGGATACCAAAAGTAGACAAGGATGTGTCAAGAAAAGAAAGTTACAGATCAATATGCCTGATTTACATAAATGCCAAAATCCTCAACAAAATATAAGAAAAATTAATTCAATAATACATTTAAATAATCACATACCATTATCAGTTGTGATTGAGATACAAGGATGGTTCAATATTTGCAAATAAATTATAAGGAAACACCATAATAAAATGGAGGATAATAGTAATATGATCACCACAATTGATACAGAAAAAGCATTTGACAAAATTCATGATAAAACTTGCAACTAAGTGTAGAGGGAATACATCCCAAAATAATAAAGACCATATATGACAAGCCCACACCTGAAGCTGAAACTTTTTCTCAAAGATCAAAACAATAAAAGGATGCCCACTCTCACCACTTTTATTCAACAGAGTATTGGAAGTCCTAACCAGGGACATTAGGCAAGGAAAAAATAAATAAAATGCATCCAAATCAGAAAAGAACGATTAAAATGTCACCATTTGCAGAATGACACAATATTATATATACAAACCCCTAAAGACTCCATCAAAAAACTGTTAGAACTAATAAATGAATTCAGTAAAGTTGTAAGATACAAAATCAACCTACAAAATTCTGTTACATTTATATACACTAATAATGCTCTATCAGAGAGAGGAAATATAAATCAATCTCATTTACAATTGCATCAAAAAAAAAAAAACAAAATACCTAGCAATAAATTTAATCAAGGGGGTGAAACACCTGTACATTTAAAACTATAAGACACTGATGAAAGAAATTGAGGAAGACACAAATAAATGAAAAAATATTCCATGCTCATGGACTGGAAGAATTTATATTGTTTAAATGTACATACTAATCAAAGGAATCTACAGATTCAGTGCTATCTCTATCAAAGTCCCAATGGCATTTTTCTCAGAAACAGAACAAAAAATCCTAAAATTTGTATAGAACCGCAGAAGTTCCTAAATAGCTAAGGCCATCTTGAGAAAGAAAAACAAAGCTGGAGACATCACATTGTCTTATTTCAAACTATATCACAGATCTATAGTAATCAAAATTGTGTGGTATTGGGGCACCTGGGTGGTTCAGTTGGTTAAGTGTTCAACTCTTTATTTCAGCTCAAGTCATGATCTCAGTTTGTAGGATCCATCCATGCATCAGGCTCTGCACTGACACTGTGGAGCCTGCCTGGGATTCTCTCTTTCCCTCTCTTTCTCTGCCCTTTCCCTGCTTGTGCTCATGCATTCTCTCTCCCCTTCTCTAGATAGGTACATGATAGATAGATGATAGATAGATGATAGATAATAATAATAATAATAATGATGATGATGATAGGTAGATATATGATAGATAGATGATAGATAGATAGATAGATGATAGACAGACACATAGATCAATAGAATAGAGAGTCCAGAAACAAGCCCATACAAATATGGCCAATTATATTTGACAAAGCAGCCCAGAATATACAATTGGAAAAGACAGTCTTTTCAATAAATGATGCTGGGAAAACTAGCAGTTACATGGAAAAAAAATGAAACTTGATCACTCTTATATCACACACAAAAACTAACTCAAAATAGGGGACGCCTGTGTGGCTCAATTGGTTAAACTTCTGCTTTGACTCAAGTCATAATCTTGTGGTTTGTTAGTTCAAGCCCCATGTTAGGCTCTGTGCTGACAGCTCAAAGCCTACACCCTGCTTCAGATTCTGTGTCTCCCTCTCTCTCTGCCCCTCCCCTGCTCTCTCTTTCTCTCTCTCTCTCAAAAATAAATAAACATTGAAAAATTAAAAAAAAAAACCTCAAAATATATTGAAACTTGAACATAAATACCTGAAACCACAAAACTTCTAGAAGAAATCATAGGCGTTTACCTCCTCAGTATTGATCTTAGTAATGATTTTTGGGATATGACACCAAAATCAAAAGGAACAAAAACAAAATTAACAAATGGATCTACATCAAACTAAAAAAGCTTCTGCATTGGAATGGAAACCATGAACAAAATGAAAAGACAAATTACTGAATGGGACAAAATATTTGAGGTTAACATCCAAAGTACACAAAGAGTTCATACAACTCAATAGCAAGACAAAAACAAAAAACCCAATGTGATTTAAAAATGGCTAGAGGAGGGGCGCCTGGGTGGCTCAGTCGGTTAAGCGTCCGACTTCGGCTCAGGTCACGATCTCGCGGTATGTGAGTTCGAGCCCCGCGTCGGGCTCTGTGCTGACTGCTCAGAGCCTGGAGCCTGTTTCAGATTCTGTGTCTCCCTCTCTCTCTGACCCTCCCCCATTCATGCTCTGTCTCTCTCTGTCTCAAAAATAAATAAACGTTGGGGCGCCTGGGTGGCGCAGTCGGTTAAGCGTCCGACTTCAGCCAGGTCACGATCTCGCGGTCCGTGAGTTCGAGCCCCGCGTCAGGCTCTGGGCTGATGGCTCGGAGCCTGGAGCCTGTTTCCGATTCTGTGTCTCCCTCTCTCTCTGCCCCTCCCCCGTTCATGCTCTGTCTCTCTCTGTCCCAAAAATAAAAAAAAAAATAAATAAAAAAATAAAAAAAATAAAAAAAAAAAATAAACGTTAAAAAAAATTTTTTTTAAATAAAAAAAAAATGGCTAGAGGATCTGAATAGACATTTTTCTAAAGATGGCAGATGACCAAGAATTACATTATAAGATGTGCAACACCCCTAATCACCACTGAAAAGCAAATAAAAATCACAATGAGGGGCTCATGGGTGCCTCAGTTGGTTAAGTGTCTGACTTGATTTCAGCTCAGGTCATGATCTCACAGTTCATGGGATCCATCTTTGCGTTGGGCTCTGCACTGACAGCACAGAGCCTGCTTGGGATTCTTTCTCTCTCCCTCTCTCTCTGCCCCTCCCCTGCCCACACACTCTGTTTCTCTCTCAAAATAAACTTTAAAAAAATCACAGTGAGATTTTATCTCATTCCTGATAGAATGGCTTCTCACATATATGGACTCTAAAACAATAAGGAAAAAATCAAGCTTATTGATACAAAGAAAATACTGGTGATTGCCAGAGTCTGAGAGGAGGGGGATAAGTGGAATAGGTGAAGGTTTTGAAAAGGCACAGACTTCCACATATAAAATAAGTCATTCACCAAGATACAATGTACAGCTTGGTAACTCTAGTTAATAATACTGTGTTGTTGGGGCCATCTGAAGTTCCCTTGTCGCTCAAACAAAGCAGTGTTGAGGCTATAGGACTTTGAACTCCAAGAGTTCAGGTGGCAAAGAGACACAGAAACTTTCAGGGACCCACCAGGACAACCTAACAGGCCACACGTGCGTGATTGTGAGCTTGGAGAGATAAAAATAATGGAGGGGAGTGATCCCCTTCTGCGGAGAGACAAAGGGAAGAGAAAGAGAAGCCGGGGAAGCATAGCACTGTATCTGGACAAGAGGGAAAAAAAAACTCAGAGCAGGATGGAGAAAGATCCAATCTCTAACTGTTGGCTTTCCCTGGACTGGGGCCAGCTGCCCGGATCGCACACTTGGGGAGGAAGGCAGCCAGCCTTGGGCTTGGTAACTAGCTCAGAGGTGCAGTCTACAGAGGGAGAAAGCAATTCCCTCCCTGGAGTGCTGTGGGAAGAAGGTATATATCCACTCAAGAAGTGGCACTTCCCTGAAACTGGGTGGACTAAGTGGGAACTTTAATGTCATCAGGGTTTAAGTCCCAGCAGAGAGGCATAGGAGTCAGCGGAGTGGGACAAACCATGTGCTTA
Source organism: Neofelis nebulosa (assembly GCF_028018385.1). NCBI lineage: Eukaryota > Metazoa > Chordata > Mammalia > Carnivora > Felidae > Neofelis > Neofelis nebulosa. The sequence goes on from NC_080790.1 coordinate 87,997,986, forward strand.
GCACTGTGTGGTGGCAGAGCAGCTCTTCCCTGGAACCCGGATGCACAGAGCAGGAATCTTTAAGACATTGGGGTTTAAATCCAAGCTGAGTGCCAGGGAGGCCCAGGAGTTGGCAAAGTGGGACAAACCGCCTCACTGGCACCTGTGGCACAGTGAAGACAGCTTGAACAGAGTGGTTTGGGACACCTGGCCCATGGAAGGGTGACTGTGGTGTCACCATTTTTCTCCCCAACACCAGCGAGGTGGAGCTTCAGGGAATGGACAGAGGTCCCACAGTGGAGGCGGACCCACCTGCACCAAACTACTCCCCTCCATGCCTGGCAATTGCAGATCTACCAGAATGGGATTGACACTGATGAACCAGACAACCCCTCCTCCAGACCAGCTCAGTTGCATTGCCTGATTTAATTCTCTGACAATCCTTATTATTATATAGATATATTCTTCCTTTCTTTTCTCCTTCTTATCTCTTCCCTCCTGTAGTCTGGTTACTCTGGTTGTTGGTTTGTTTAAGCAGACATATTTCATCCATTCTCTTGATACATATTCCGCACGTCCTTCTTTATTTTCCCTTCTCTCTCTCTGGATTAAGCCATATACCTTCCTGGTCAATTTTTATTTTATCTTCTTTTCCCCTGCTCTTGTCATTTCTCTCTTTGTATGGGATAAGACCTCTTCCATCAGGACTGCCTCCACCCTGTTGTTTAATGTAGCTGGTGTTTCTTGTTTTGGTTTTTGTTTTTTCTTTGTGTGTTTATTTGTTTGTTTGTTATCCTTTCCAGGGATACTTCAACAAATAAATCCAAGCACACGTGGTGCAGGGCCCAAAATATCACTACAAGTAGAGAGATAAAGTAACCAAAGTCACAAAAACAGAGAGCAAGTAACACTCTCCAAAAACTGCCTGAAGGGCCAGACCTTGGACAGTGTATGACCCCTTTTTAATATAGTAGTGCTCACAGGTGCAGGGCACATAACAAGCTTTTAAAACACATAAGAGACAGAAAACTAGCCAAAATGATGAAACAGAAGAATTCTCCTCAAAAGAAATTCCAGGAAGAAATTACACCTAAAAATTGTTCAAAACAGATATAAACAATATAACTGAACAAGAATTTAGAATAATAGTTATAAGATTAATCTCTGGACTTGAAAAAAGCATAGAAGACAGCAGAGAACCTATTGTTGCAGAGATAAAGGAACTAAAAAATAGTCATGATGAATTAAAAAATGATGGAAATGAGGTGTAAAATAAACTAGAGGCGGTGACAGCGAGGATTGAAGAGGCAGAGGGGAGATTAAGTGAAGTAGAAGATAAAATTATGGAAAAAGAGGAAGCTGAGAAAAGAGATATAAAAAAATTCTGGATCACAAGGGAAGAATTAGAGAACTAAGGGAATTCAATGAAATGGAACAATATCCATATCATAGGAGTTCCAGAAGAAGAAGACAGAAAGGGGCCAAAAGTGTACTTGAACAAATCATAGCTAAGAACTTCCCCAATCTGGGGAAGGAAACAGACATTGCAATCCAGGAGGCACAGAGAACTCCTTTCAGATGTAACTTGAATCAGTCTTCTGTATGACATATTGTAGTGAAAGGGGCAAAATACAAAGATAAAGAGAGAATTCTGAAAGCACCTAGGGATAAACAGGCCTTAACCTACAAGGGTAGACACATAGGATAGTAGCAGACCTATCTGCTGAACCTTGGCAGGCCAGAAAGGAGTGGCAGGGATTTTCAATGTGCTGAAGAGGAAAAATATGCAGAATCCTTTATCCAGCAAGCCTGTCATCTAGAATAGAAGGAGAGATCAACATTTCCCAGACAGACAAAAACTGAAGGAATTCATCACCACTAAACCAGCCCTACAAGAGATCCTGAGGGTAAACTCTGTGAGTGGAATGTTGCAAAGACCACAAAGGACCAGAGACATCACTACAAGCATGAAACCTACAGATAACACAATGACTCTAAACCCATATCTTTCAAAAATAAAACCGAATGTAAATGGACTAAAGGCTCCAATCAAATAAGGTATCACAATGGATAAAAAAAAAAGACCCATCTATTTGCTGTCTACAAGAGACCCATTTAGACCTGTGGACACCTTCAGATTGAAAGTGAGGAGATGGAGAACCATCTATCATACTACTGGAAGCCAAAAGAAAGCTGGAGTAGCCATACTTATATCAGACAAATTAGATTTTAAACTAAAGACTGTAACAAGAGATGAAGAAGGGCATTGTTTCATAATTACAGGGTCCATCCATCAAGAAGAACTTATAAATGCTTACACACCGAATTCAGAACATCAAAATATATAAAACAATCACAAACATAAGCAATCTTATTTGTAAGAATGTGGTAATTGCAGGAGACTTTAATACTCCACTTACAACAAAGGACAGATCATCTACACAGAAAACCATTAAAGAAACAATAGCCTGAATGATACACTAGACCAGATGTACTTGACAGATATATTTAGAACTTTTCATCCTAAAGTAGGGGAATACACATTCTTCTAGAGTGCACATGGAACATTCTCCAAGATAGATCACATACTGGGTCACAAAACAGCCCTCAATAAATATAGAATTGAGATCATACCATGCACACTTTCAGATCACAATGCTATGAAACTTGAAATCAACCACAGGAAAAAGTCTGGAAAACCTCCAAATACACAGAAGTTAAAGAACATCTTACTAAAGAATGAATAGGTCAACCAGACAATTAGAGAAGAAGTTAAAAAACATATGGAAACAAATGAAAATGAAAACACTACAGTCCAAACCCTTTGGAATGCAGCAAAGACAGTCCTAAGACGAAAATACATTGCAATCCAAGCCTATCTCAAGAAACAGGAAAAATCCCGAATATGAAATCTAACTGCACAACTGAAGGAATAGAAGCAGTACAAAGAAATCCCAAATCCATCAGGAGAAGAGAAATAATAAAGATCAGAGCAGAAATAAACAATACAGAATCTAAAAAAAAAATAATAGAACAGATCAATGAAACTTAGAGTTGTTTTTTTGAAAAAATAAACAAAATTGATAACCCCCTAGCCAGAATTTCAAAAAGAAAAGAGAGAGAACCCAAATGGATAAAGTCACAAATGAAAATGGATTTATCACAACCAATGCTTCAGAAGCAATTATCAGAGAATACTATGAAAAATTATATGCCAACAAACTGGACAACCTGGAATAAGTAGACAAATTCCTAGACACCCGCACACTACCAAACTCAAACAAGAAGAAACGAAAATTTGAACAGACACATAACTAGTGAAGAAATTTAATTAGTTATCAAAAATCTCCCAACAAATAAGAGTCCTGGGCCAGATGGCTTCCCAGGGGAATTCTACCAACATGTAAAGCAGAGTTCAGAGCCATCCTTCTCAAGCTGTTCCAAAAAATAGAAACGGAAGGAAAAAAATTTGGACTCATTCTATGAAAGCAGCATTACCTTGATTCCCAAACCACACAGAAACCCCACACAAAAGGAGAACTACAGGTCAATATCCCTGATGAATATGGATGCAAAAATTCTCAACCGGATACCAGCATATTGAATTAAACATCATATCAAAAGAATTATTCACCGTGATCAAGTGGGATTCATTCCTGGGCTGCAGGGCTGGTTCAATATTCACAAATCAATCAGTGTGACACATCACATTAATAAAAGAAAGGATAAGAACCATGTGATCCTGTCAATAGATGCAGAAAAAGCATTTGACAGACTACAGCATCCTTTCTTAATAAAAACCCTCAAGAAAGTCAGGATAGAAGAAACATATTAAACAGTGAAAAGCCATATATGAAAAGCCCACAGCTAATATCATCCTCAGTGGAGGAAACCTGAAAGATTTCCCCCTGAGATCAGGAACACATCAGGATCTCCACTCTCACCACTGTTGTTTAACATACTGTTGGAAGTCCCAGTATCAGTAGTCAGACAACCAAATGAAATAAAATGCATCAAAATTGGCAAAGAAGAAGTCAAACTTTCACTTTTCACAGACGACATGATACTCTACACAGAAAACCCGAAATACTCCACTAAAAGACTGCTAGAACTGATGTATGATTTCAGCAGTCACAGGGTACAAAATCAATGTACAGAAATCGGTTGCATTTTTATACACAAAAAATGAAGCAACAGAAAAAAGAAATCAAGAAATTGATCCATTTACAATTGCACCAAGAACCATAAAATACCTAGGAATAAACCTAATCAAAGGCGTAAAAATCTGTATGCTGAAACAATAGAAAATTATGAAGGAAATTGAAGAAGACATAAAGAAATGGAAAAACATCCCATGCTCATAGATTGGGAGAATAATTTTTGTTAAAATGTCAACACTTCCCAAAGCAATCTACATATTGAATGCAATCCCATTCAAAATTGCATCAGCATTCTTCTCAAAGTTAGAACAAACAATCCTAAAATGTGTATGGAACCACAAAAGACCCTGAATAGCCAAAGTAATATTGAAGAAGAAAACCAAAGAGAAGGCATCACAATCCCAGATGTTAGCCCATACTACAAAGCTGTAATCATCAATACAGTATGGTATTGGCACAAAAACAGACACATAGACCAACTGGATAGAATAGAGAACCAAGAATTGGACCCATAAATATATGGCTAACTAATCTTTGACAAAGCAAGAAAGAATATCCAATGGAAAAAAGACAGTATCTTTAGCAAATGGTGCTGGAAGAACTGGACAGCAACATGCAGAAGAATGAAACTAGACCACTTTCTTACACCATACACAAAAATAAACTCAAAATAGATCAAAGATAAAAAGTTTCTGTACTGCAAAGGAAGTATCAACAAAAGTAAAAGGCAACCGATAGAATAGGAAAAGATATTTGCAAATGACATATAGGATAAATAGTTAGTATCCAAAATCTATAAAGAATTTACCAAGCTCAACACCCAAAAAACAAATAATCCAGTGAAGAAATGGCAGAAGACATGAATAGACACTTTTCCAAAGAAGACATTCAGATGGCAAACATAAAAAGACACATAAAAAGATGTTCAACGTCACTCATCATCAGGGAAATACACATCAAAACCACACTGAGATACCACCTCACACCTGTCAAAGTGGCTTAAATGAACAACTCAGGAAACTACAGATGGTGGTGAGAATGTGGAGAAATGGGAACCCTCTTGCACAGTTGGTGGGAATGGAAACTGGTGCAGCCGCTCTGGAAAACAGTTTGGAGGTTCCTCAAAAAATTAAAAATAGAACTACCCTACCACCTAGCAATAGCACTACAGGAGATTATCCAAGGGATATAAGAGTGCTGATGCATAGGGGCACATGTACCCCAATATTTCTAGCAGCACTTTCAACAATAGCCAAATTATGGAAAAAGCCTAAATGTCCATCAACTGATGAATGTGTACACACACACACATTCACTTAATGAGTGAATTAAGTCAGTCAGAGAAGGACAGGTATCATATGTTTTCACTCATGTGCATCTTGAGAAACTTAGAAGATCATAGGGGAAGGGAAGGGGAAAAAATAGTTACAAACAAAGAGGGAGGAAGCAAACCATAAGAGACTCTTAAATATAGAGAACAAACTGAGGTGGATGGGGAGGTGGAGGAGAGGGGAAAATTGGTGATGAATATTGAGGAGGGCATTTGTTGAGATGAGCACTGGGTGTTGTATGTAAGCAATGAACCATAGTAATCTACGTCAAAAATCAAGAACACACTGTAAATGCTGTATGTTAGCCAATTTGACAATATTTTATATTAAAAAATAATAATTCTGTATTGTCTATTTGAAGTAAGTGAAGAGATCTTTAAAGTTGTCTTCATAAGAAAAAAAGTATAACTATGGTGACAGATACTAACTAGACTTCTGGTGAATATTTTGCAATATATACAAAATAAAGTCATTATTCTGTACATCTGAAATTAATATAATGTTATCTGTCAATTATATCTCAACAACAGAAAAATTAAAAAAAAAAAACAATCTTAAATTTCATATAGAATAAAAACAGACCCAAATAGCTAAAGCAATCTTGAGAAAGAACAAAGCTGGGGGCATCATGCTTCATAGTTCAAACTCTATCACATAGCTATGGTAGTAAAATCAGTACAGCACTGGCATAAAAATATACATATTAACCAATTTAACAGGATGAAGAGCCCAGAAATGAATGCACACATGTACAGTCAACTAATATTTAACAAAAGACCCAAGAAAATCAACAGGAAAAGGATAGTGTCTGACAAACAGTGTTGGGAAAACTGGATATTCACATGCAAAAGAATGAAAATGGATCCCTATCTTATGCCACTCACAAAAGTTAACTCAAAATATATTAAGGACTTAAACATAAAACTTAAAATTACAAGATCCTAGAAGAAAACTGGGTAAGAGCATCTTGACCTCAGTCCTGGCAATGATTTTTTGGATGTGACACCAAAAGTACAAGTAATAAAAGCATGAATAAACAAGTGGGACTACTTCAAACAAAAATCTTCTTCACAGCAAAAGAAATGACCAATGAAATGAAAATGCATCCTATAAAATAGAAAAAAATATTTGCATAGCATGTATCTACTAAGAGGTTAATATCCAAAATATGATAAGTAACTCATACCACTCAATAGCAAAAAGAAACAAAATCTGATTTTCAAAATGAATAGGAGGATTGAATATTTATGCCTCCAAAGAAGACACATAAATGGCTAAAAAGTACATAAAAAGTCATTCAATATCACTAATCATCTGTGAAAGGCAAATCAAAACCACATGAGATATTACCTCACACCTGCTGGAATGGCTATTAACAAAATGACAAGAAATAACAAATGCTGGTGAAGATGTGGAGAAGGGGGAACCTTTGTACATTGTTGATTGGAATGTATATTAGTACAGTATTATGGAAAACAATATGGAGGTTTCTCAAAATTTAAAATGGAACTACCACATAGTTCCCACTTCTAGGTATGTATCCAAAGGAATGAAATCATTATCCCGGGGTCATATATGCACTCCCATGTTCCCCAATTAACTGGCGATATTTGGATATTGTAAGTATCTTCTCCTCACTAATAAATTACATTTCACATACTGTCTGATTCACATAGTGTCTGATTTCAAAGTGCGCGCTCTTTATCGTTATGCTCACAGACTATGTTTCTTTGAGCTATCTATACATTTCTTAATCATCATCTTTCTACATGTCTCCCAACCTCTCCACCTCCTTACTTTTACATAGTCAATGGCTATGAGGATATATTATATTTCCATCTTAAAACACTTTGAGATTTTAGCCCTTGGCAGTTTTATAATCAAGGTAGTCAATTTCTCAACAGAATTAAAAATGTCTTAATAAATAGACACTTATTTAACAATGAGACAGACAATAGACAAAATTTAGACAAAATTTAACAATGAGACACCTTTTGTCCTACCTTCAACCTCAATTCTGATACAAGGGGGAAGAGTTGATGTCTGAGAGTTCATATACAGTGTATGTGACATAGCAATGCCCCAGGAGAGACTCTGAGTACAAGGTAAGCATGTTACCATCATGATGAGTGGGGGAGCTGACAGCCCTGAGAGATCATGCTTTCCTTTAAACCAAGATTTGTTTCAGACATGGGAAAAGGCAACATTGTTCTAAGAAACACAGATGCCTGAGGAACCCTATCACATCCCTTCTTCTCATGTTACTTCCCTGTGTTAGCCAGTCACTGAGACTGAAAATGATGACAAGGAAGGAATGGGAAGACAGGGTGACCCATGATTCCTTGCCTCTTCCTTCCTCAGTAGTAAGGAAGGAAGTAGTAAGGAAGGAAGTTCCTTCCTTCCTCAGTAGTAAGACAAAAGTAGTGAATTGGTAGCATGTGCACATATCAAGAAATGAAATGAAAACATTTGCGGGTTTTTTGTGCAGAATTTCCACCAGTCTGGTAAGAACACAGTTATGTATGTGCGCACAGGCTACAAAACATGAATTGTGACTGTGTTACTTTCTTGATCCCACATACAAGTCAAATGCTCCTATAATCTTATTTAAAACTGGCTTCTCAGGATGCCTGGGTGGTTCAGTCGATTAAGCTGCTGACTCTTGATTTCGGCTCAGGTCATGACCTCACAGTTGTGAGATTGAGCCCCACTTCAAGTCCCTCATTGGGCTCTGAGCTGGACATAGAGCCTGCTTAAGATTCTCCCCTTACCTCTGCCCCTCCCCCACTTGCACGCATGCTCTCTCAAAATAAACAAACATCTATAAATAAATAACAAATAAATAAATAGATAGATAAATAAATAAATAAATAAATAAAAACCTGGCATCTCACTTAAAACAATTCAAACATAAATGGCACCACATTTCACATATATGACCCCAAATAAATATTTATTTCAAAAATGTTAGCAAACAAACCAAACATCTGTTAAAATTACCCACACAAGTTCAAAACCATCATGATTATTACAGCAAGACAAATAATTGTAAAATATAATTGTAAGTTCTTTGAGTAAGTGACAGTTTAAAGAACATAAGGTTTTCAAGAATGGATACTTATAAAACTTCCAACTCTTATCTCCTCAAATGGCATTATATAGTAAAGTTATACATACAATAATTGTTTATAATCTGCATATTTATTAATCAGTTGGGAAGTATAAGTTGTTGTAATAAATATCCAAGTCATAATATTTTGTCAACAATTTCATGCCTTTCTATCACCCCAAAAGTATTCAAAGGAAATAAGCTAAGTTCTTCAAAGTCTTATTTTAAAACGCTATTTTCATAAAACCAAAGTTTTTCTCAGTTAAGGATCTTTTCTTTCTTTAAATAATACAAATTGTTGGTGAAATGGTACCTATCATTGTTTCTAAATCAATGATGTTTAAGCAAAAACAAATGTTTTTGTCTTGGAAATCTGTATGTGAAAACTCACTTTAAACTGGGGTTTACAGTATAGTGCAAGTGGGGGGCACCTGGGTGGCTCAGTCAGTTAAGCATCTGACTTCAGCTCAGGTCATGATCTCGCCGTTCATGAGTTTGAGCTCCACTGAGCTGTCAGCACAGAGCCTGGAGACTGCTTCAAATTCTGTGTCTCCCTCTTTCTCTGCCCCTCCCCAGCTCACACTCTGTCTGTCTCTCTCTCAAAAATAAACATACATTTTAAAAAAATACAGTATAGTGTAAGGCACATACTAAGTGTTCAAGAAACTTTTCCTTAGAAAATATCCCTTAGTTGCATAAATAATAATAATAATAATAATAGAGCTATCTGGAGATGTCAATGGCACAAGAATGATCATAGAAACATGGTGCACAATTACACACAAAATAACCCAAATATACTCCAAGAAAGGAAAAGATACACATACTGTGATATTTAAAATAATAGAATAACACCTAGCAACAAAAACAGAAAAACCCAAGCTTCCTACATTATGATATAGGTGGAAAATATAATATTGCATGCAAATATCATGTTGCAGAAGAATTTATTTAGAATTACATAATTTATCCAAAATATAAAAACCAAAGTAAACAATGGGTTACTTAGGGAAATGATAGACGATTAGATGGTAGATAGATAGGGCTACAGATATGGATATAGATATAAAATGAATATTAATAAGCATATCTTGATTTAAATACAATATGTAAAGGAACCTATGTGTAAGTGTATGTGCATGTGTGTATATACACATACATATGTATACACAAAGAAAATTCAGAGAATTTTAAACACCAATTTCAAGATAATTTTTAAATCTGGTGGGGAAAACACAATGCCATCAAAGAGAGATACACAAAGGGCTTCAAAGATATTGATCAGCTATATTTCCTATTTTTTTAATAGCCCTCCTGTCGTGTAATTTACATGATGTAAAATTCATTCTTTTTAAAAAATTTACAGTTCTGATACATATACTGAAGGACTTTTGGTACAGATCTGATACATATACTGAATTGTCCAACCATCATCATAACCTAATTTTAGAACATTTCTATCACCCCAAAAAGACACCTGGGCCCATCTTGCAGTTTCTCTCATTGCCATCCCCAGACCCAAACAAACACCAACATACTTTCTGAAGTGCATTTGCCTTCCTGCATATTTCATAGAAATGGGATCTTATTCTGTTCTCATGGTTGATGGATTATTACCATTATTGATATAGATTATGTGTTTTTATACATGAAATAGTTCATACTAAATAAATGGAAATAAAAAATATTCATAAGCTCTCTTGTGAACTGAAATTTTTAAATTTTAATAAGATTTTTAAAGTTTTATTTTCTCAATTCTGCTCACTAATACCTATTGGTAATGGATGCACAATGTACAAAGTAGCTCATAGCTTCTTAGTTTTATTGCCTGTAAAATGGGATGCATGAAGATCAATTAAGATGGTATTATATAGAGGACATCTGTAAACTATAAAGAATCACATACGACAAGGCTCTTTTATTGGTTCTCTATTTCTTTTTCAAGAAAAATGTTCTCAAAATTGAAGATTGTAATAATATGCTTAAGAGCAAATTGGAAATCAGGAACTGTGTGTGTGTGTGTGTGTGTGTGTGTGTGTGTTCCTTTCTTTGGTCTAGAATTCTAGATTCATAAAGGAATATTCTTCTTATTTAATCTGAAGTTTCATACCATGGTTCTTATCTTGACTGCACATTAAAATTTTCTAGGAATACTTTTAAAAACCCAGAGGCTCAGTCATCTTTCCAGACAACATTAAATCAGAGTCTCCTACCTGGGGCCCAGGCATTAGGATTCATTGGTCTCAAATATTTTCATTAGCATTGTTACTTTCATAAAACGTGTAGAATAAATTATGACTTACATATCAACAGGCTCATTTTATCTTTAAGGATTCCAAAAGACTGTCTTCTGAAGAGGAAATTCTTTAGAGAAAAGACATTGTCAATGAAGCATTCTTAGTATATATTTCTTTATCTGAAGCAGAATGAGTGATAGAGAGTGACTCTGGTTGAATCTTGAGTGAAAGTGTTTACTTTTTTAATGTACAACCTTATATGAACTATGCTCTAGATCACTCACTCATTTTGGGTAGAGGTGGAGTGAAAAGAAGGTCAGGGCATATCCATCAGTCTTGACATTGAAGGCAAGGTTATTGACAAAAGGGAGCTGATCCATCATGCACAGAGCACTCCCTTTCAAATAAAATACGGTCTTGTTATCACATGAGTATCGTGCACAGATAGATCAGCAGGAAGGATGCACTTATTAATGCATATCATGGATACTTTGTGTTTTATCCTTCTTTTTTCAATTGTTCTTGTCTACGTCTGATTGTAATTTTTTTAAGGAGCACAAAATGAAGATAACTTATAGAAACTTTCAATGCCAAACTTTATAAAATGGCCAGCTTCAAAAATTTGCTATAATTAACTCTTATACATACATATTAAGGCTCAGTTTATATTTTTTAAATCAAAAAATCAAGTTTTTTTTTTTAATTTTCTATACAGTGTGATGGTTAAGATCAAGGACGCTGGCACAAGGCTGCCATTCAAATCATGATTCCAACACTTGCTAACTGTGGCAAGTTTCATCACCATTCTCAGCCCCACTTTCTGCACCGGTCAAGTGAGTGTCTGTGAAACACTTGGAATACTACCCGGCACACCTGAAAGCTCCACCGAAGTATGTGTTCTGTAATTTTCATCATACTTTTATTTACAAGTGAGGAGGTATCCCTACAATAAGAAAACAAAACCAAGCACCAGTTTTGTAAAGTATTTCAAAGAGAATCTGGAGTCTGCTGCTTAGACACAGTGTGTGGTCTCAGGCTGGTGTCTTGGCTTCATTAGCTCTTTGATGAAGGTGAGTCCTATTAACTCCCACCGTTAGCCTAATCCAAAGTTACAAGGACAGGTAGCTGGCATGACACAGTGAATTTGATTATTGAAGTGGCACTGTTTGTTTGTGGTATATCTATGATTGGGCTATATGCACAGCAGAAAGCTCAAAGTTCAGAGAAGATAACTATTTAGTTATCTTTAGTTCAGAGAAGATAACCAGACTTTGGTGGCTCCTCTTGAGCTAAGAATTTTCCTTGTCAGAAGAACAGACATCTAAAGCTTGTTGCTTCTGCATTACTAAATTACAATTGCACTGTTTCTGAGGCATCTCCAATCCTGTCGTTGTTGGGACATGAGGCTGCCTCTCAGGTAAGTGTGGAACTCTACTAACTAGTCACTGCATTGCAGGGACCAGGAAGGACTCTTGCAGAGTACAGGCTGTGGTTTGCAGAATTGCTCATAGTGTCACAGTCCTTCCCAATTGTCCTCCAGTAGAAGTGCTTTGAAAGCACCTCCCAAGTGGTCAGCCCTTTTTAGTATAAAACCCTAAATTCACTACTACTGAAAGTAAATAGACTTGATTGAAACCATTGGAGAAATAGCCTTAAGATTAAAGATTTAAATAAATATATATATTATATAAAATAAAATATGTATAATTTTAGACAGATATGCATGGTTAAAATTAGTTAATATGTATATTTATATATATAAATGATTACTTAATCCTAATGATGAATATATATGTGTATATATATATATATATATATATGTGATTCAAGAAAGAAATTATTTGAGTTTTAGAGTACAAGCCTGTCCCCTCGGCCTCCCCTAGCCTCATGCTTCTGGTTCCATTGCCTGGCAAGAGTTTGTAAACTCCCCCAACAAAACTATCAGGTCCTGTCAACCTCCAGTTAATGCAAGAAAGATTGGCAACTCATAATTTGGTTGAAAAGAAAAAAAAATTCAGCTTGACCGTTCAGTGAATTCTTTAGAAAATACTACAGGCAACAACAGATGTTGAAGAGGATGAGTGAAAGAGGATCTCTTTTGCATTGTTGGTGGGAATGAAAGCTGGTGCAGCCACTCTGGAAAACAGTATGGAGGTTCCTAAAAAAACTAAAGATAGAACTACCCCATGACCCAGCAATTGCACTACTAGGCATTTATCCATGGGATACAGGTGTGCTGTTTCAAAGGGACACATGCACCCCCAGGAACAATAGCCAAAGTATGGAAAGAGCCCAAATGTCCATTGATGGATGAATGGATAAAGAAGATGTGGTATATATATATATATATATATATATATATATATATATATAAAGATGTGATATATATCACTCAGCAATCAAAAAGAACGAAATCTTGCCATTTGCAACTACATGGATGGAATTGGAGGGTATTATGTTACATGAAATTAGTCAGTCAGAGAAAAAGAAAAATCATATGACTTCACTCATATGAGGACTTTAAGAGACAAAACAGATGAACATAAGGGAAGGGAAACAAAAATAATATAAAACAGGGAGGGGGACAAAACAGAAGAGACTCATAAATATGGAGAACAAACTGAGGGTTGCTGGAGGGGTTGTGGGAGGGGGGATGGACTAAATGGGTAAAGGGCATTAAGGAATCTACTGAAATCATTGCTTCACTATATGGTAACTAATTTGGATGTAAATTGAAAAATAAAAAATAAAGTTAAAAAAATAAAAAGAATGGGGCGCCTGGGTGGCGCAGTCGGTTAAGCGTCCGACTTCAGCCAGGTCACGATCTCGCGGTCCGTGAGTTCGAGCCCCGCATCAGGCTCTGGGCTGATGGCTCGGAGCCTGGAGCCTGTTTCCGATTCTGTGTCTCCCTCTCTCTCTGCCCCTCCCCCATTCATGCTCTGTCTCTCTCTGTCCCAAAAATAAATAAAAAACGTTGAAAAAAAAAATTAAAAAAAAAAAAAAAGAAAAAGAAAAAGAAAAATAAAAAAGAAAATACTATAGCTCCCTATAGGCCAGAGCCTCACATTTTAAAATCTGCTCTATCAAAATAGAACCCTGAAACAGATCTCACTACTTTGGGCTCACAAATGCCCTTTGTTCAGATGTTATTTCTTCTTAGAACATTTTTGTTTCATTTACAGAGAGGTTAAGATTGCATGGTCAATTACCATTTGGCAAATAGAATTTGCAAGTTTCTTTTTAATTCTACAGGCTACTTTGGTTGTGACTAATCTTAATTTTCAGTACTTTACTAATTTTCTACTATATTAAGAGCTCAGTCTTTTGTTGATGTAATTTGCTATCAGAATTGCACACATAATGTCAGCCAGAAACCAAAGAAATATATAATGTATAACTACAAATATATAAATATTTCAATATATATGTATATGAACTTACATTTCCTTATTTTTTTTCAGTAATGAAAAAAGGTTAAGTGATAGAGATATGACCATAATTATTTATAAGTCTTAGGCTGTCATCTTATTGACAGTAAATCAAAATGTGGATGGTGATAATATATTTTCTTCCACAGGAGTAATTTACTGAAAAAATGAAACAGTCTAAAGGAAAAAATATTAAGGATCTAGCTGCTTCTGCAGCCAATTTTGCCATATGTTAATACTGGATATATTTTTTGACACTTGACACATTTCAAAAAAATTGAAATAATACTTCTGTAAAAGTCATATAGTATGACTTTCTGAGGTTCTGCTAACAATGTACCTACTGTAACTCCTAGATATCTACCACAGCATTAAGCAGTGACACTTTGAAGAGGCAGGGGATATTGACACCAAGTTGAACCCCACAGACAGCCCCAAATTCTAACTCGGGTTGGTAGGGTCATAGTCTTCTACTTCCAAGTATTTATTGAACTGCATTACTTTGCAATTTCTTCCATTTGATTTTTTTCTGCCCATCATGAAGTCAGCCAGCCCAAGGAAGAAGGACACACATGAATTACACACTGGCCCAACAGCCTCCATTTCTAGGACTTCACTTACTTAAGGGCACCTTCACCAAACAGACCACCTGCTGTGCAGGCTAAAACAGAGTCCACAAATGAACACAAGCAGAAGCTTGACTAAATAAGGACTACCTGACTACATAGTGAGTGCAGAATGCCAAACAGAAAACTGTCTTTTGGGGGGACTTTAAAAGAGCAAAGACTTAATAAGCTCATCACTTACAGAGGCTGAACACCTGCCTTGGAAAAGGAAAAATAAATGGCAAAGCTGTCACATGAACCCATTTCTCTTCCTGTGGAACTTCTCAGGACTGAAGCCAATATCCTTCTACCAGTGCTGCCCATAAGAGGCAGGCGGCAGAGCAGGACTGAGTGAAACTGAGGCTTCCTTAGCCCAAAGCAACATCTCCTATTAGAAGAGCTAAGAATAGAGAATGCAAATTTCTCAGGAAGCCAGCCTTATTTATTAGGATTCTTTACTCAGATTTGAACTCTGTTCTTCCAGGGCAGCAAAAAGAATGATTCTCTTCTGGAGGATTTCATACACACACACACACACACACACACACACACGCCCACACGCGCACACACCCCAGAGGAAATCTTTTACTGGGTATGGATATCTATGCTATGGAAACATACTTCAAGTTGCTTTCAAAATTTGCAGGTTCAGAGTATCACCTTTCAACATACATTAATTATCTTTGATATTTGTTCATCCCAGTTGAAAAAAGCAGAATGAGAAAAAACATATTTGGTTCTGCTGTTGTTATTTGTACTCTACAGACTATAAAACTAGTACATAAGATAGGAAGCAAAATTATGATACATAAATGTTGACAGTAGGCCTTAAGGAATGAGCTTCTCTGGGGCTTAAAAATAAGTCTGTCTTGTTTCTGAAAGAAAAATATTATTTACATCTTCAAAGATAATGTGGAAGTTAATTATTGTGGAGATGTTACTTTCGTTCAATGTTTGCAATCTCGAAGCAGAATGATTATTCCCAGACAGATGGCAGGAAAGGGTGGCCTTTGGGAAAACAATTGGCCATGCAGTATTTCAGTGTAAAAGCCTAAGAATTGTACCAAGATCTGGGGCATGACAAATCCAGAATGTAGCTGTGCAAGTGGGAGGATGAAAACTGAATACCATGAAAGTTAAAATGAAGACTTAATCTGCAGCATTAAAGATGGGTTGAGAGTCCCCTGCATAAATTCTCAATGAAAGAGGAGTTCCAGAAAGTTGTGTCAATTACTTAAACAAGAAGAGGGGGATGATATTAAGAAGAAGGTTTTGACTTTTAAATAAAGAGAAAGTTTCCAAGAGAAGGAACAATGTTTCTTTTTCTTTTTTTTGCTTTTTATTTTTTTATTTTTATTTTTTAAATATATGAAATTTATTGTCAAATTGGTTTCCATACAACACCCAGTGCTCATCCCAAAAGATGCCCTCTTCAATACCCATCACCCACCCTCCCCTCCCTCCCACCCCCCATCAGCCCTGTTTGTTCTCAGTTTTTAAGAGTCTCTTATGCTTTGGTTCTCTCCCACTCTAACCTCTCTTTTTCTTTCCTTCCCCTCCCCCATGGGTTGAAGGAACAATGTTTCAAAGTAGCATTGGATGGGGCACCTGGGTGGCTCAGTCAGTTAAGCATATGACTTGATTTCAGCTCAGGTCATGATCTCACAGCTCATGAGCTCGAGTCCCACGTCAGGCTCTGCACCAACAGCACAGAGCCTGCTTTGGCTTCTGCTTCTCCTGCTGTCTCTGTCTCTCTCAAAATAAATAAGTATTTTTTAAAGTTAGAGAGAAGAAGTATATTCTGAAAATGTAAAGGATTCATCAGAATAATGGAAAATAAGATAACTTTAACAGACATAGAAGCAGCAGAAATAGGATCTTGGTGGAGGAATCACAAAGCCTCAGGGAAATGGGATTTCAGGTGTCAAAAGCCTGAAGAGCTTGAGGGTCACCATCTGTGAGGCTTCATTTGAGCACACTAGAAGAGAAATGGGAGAAATTCCCTGTTTGTGGGTAAAGCCTTCAACTCTTCCCAGGAAAGTCAGAAAGAAGGTGTATGCTCACAGGAAGTCTGGAAAACATATTTTGGATTTCATGTTATTACAGAAGGATCTGGATAGGTGAGGTGGAGATTATTAAATGTACAGGCAATATGCAAAAGACATGGAGCACCCATAGATGACCCATGTCCACTAGATCCTTGTTACTCATGTCCTTGCACAACACCTGACACAAGTAGATGCCCTACAACTACTGAACTGAATATTAATGAGCACAGCATAAACAACTAGGAATGAAACAACATTTCAACGAGAGGTTCACCTGGTGGAAAACTATCACCCAGGAACCCCGAGCTGTCACCCACACAGCTGTGTGCATCACAGCCAGAGGTGACCAGGGCAAAAGTGGATCTGGACCATTTCCTAAAAGCAGATGGAAATGGGAACATATTTTGGTAAGAATAAATTTTATTTCTCATCAGTGGAGTCTAAACTTGCAAATGTTGATGAAGAATGTACATTATAACCTCTATTCTCTGGGAGAATAGTTTAGGAAATTATCTAAAGAAAGACAACGGGCTTCCGAGAGAAAACAAGTGGGTTATTGTGTATGTGCCATCCTGAGCATGTAACCACTGTGGCTTTAGTGTTGTGCTATGATACAATACAGTTTATGTGGCTTGCAGTGGAATTTTTTGCTACACTGCAATGCAGGTGATTTACATAGAGAAATGGCTCAGGAAAAAAAAGGGGAATCTGGGGAAAAGCCCTCAGTGGTCGGGAAAGACTGATTTAGGCATCTGGGAAGGAACTTTGGAAAGACATGTGTTAGAGAGGGGAGGCAGGCTGGAAATGAGGAACCTCAGAAGGAGGACTTCTCTCAGCTCCTGATAGCTCACTCAGAATGGTGGGACTTAGGAGTTCCAGAAAGAAAATTATACTTTTAAAAGATTGTATTTTGTGCAGCTTTCATAGGTTGTTACTGCCTCTGCTAAGAGGAATCAGGGAACTTTTGGATTTCTTCTTGACTCAGGTGTTAAAGGTACAGCAGTATCCCTATCTACTCTTACTGATGAAATTATGAAATTTTGGGGTTCAGAGAAAATGGCTAAGAAAGAATTCCTGAGCCATTTTGGGTGCAAAAAGGTGATTTTATTAAAGCATGGGAACAGGAACCATGGGCAGAAAGAGTAGCACTGGGGTTGTGAGGAGTGACTGATTATATGCTTTTAAGTTTGTGGAGGGAGGAAAGATAGAGATAAGTAAGTTTCTAAGGAACTTTGATGGAAGGCTTTCAGAACCTTGAAGGGCTAGCTGCTGTTAAGATAAGGTTACTTGTAGTCTTTAATAAAACTTAAACATTAAGGCACTAATGCAGCCATAAGTCCTCGGAGGAAGGTGCATGTTTCAGGTGTCTATTAGTGGGCTCCAAACTGTAGGATTTAATTTAAGCTACAATTCTTTTGCCTTTGTTTCCCTCCTCCCTACCAGGAGCCAAAGTGATTATGGAGGTGAGCACAGGTGCAAGAAATGTTGGGGGCAGTGTTATACCTGTTCAGCTATTCTTTTCTAATGGGAGAGCCTCCTTCCACCAGTAAGCTTGGAAGTCTAGGGAATTTTTTTTTTATGAAGCAAGATCATAATCCATTGACCATAACAACTAATAAAATAGTATTTATCCCTTGTAAACAAAACAAAACAAAAAACAATCAAAATAACAACTAGTATTTATTAAGTGATTTATTAAGCAATGTCAGACCCTATGTTACACCCTTTACATATTTTGAACTTATTAAATACTCCCTTAACCTCCCCTCATTCAGATGAGAATCTGAAGGTCAGAGAGGTTAAAGAAATGTCCCATGACTGCACAGGTAAGAAGTGAGGGAACCAGAATTAGCCTTGGGAGTAGTCACTGAATGCACCACAAAGTTTGCTAAAAGATGAGAAGAGGGTGTATGCTTACACTGTTCTCATCAGATTTTAAACCAATGACCTTACCAGCCTCCTGCACTCTCATGAGGAGGGGCATCCTTACACCTCTTCCTGACCCCCAAGGAATCCCCCCGCACCACCAGGTGCCACTGTAGGATTATGTTCCGCCTCACTTGCCCTGGATAGGCTCCCTTAGACGTCATGCTTGATATTTGACAGCTACTGTTTGAGCTGCATTTAACCAAATCTTAGACATTTGGTCTCTTTTTCTCTTTGGTATGCATAACTTGACTGCCTCAGTCTACTCCTACCTATCACTTTGACTTCAAGGACAACAATAGCCAGGTTGCTAAGTTCCTGGATGCATTGCTTAGAGTCCTCTCCATAATTTTAGGTGCCTAGTCACTTCCTTATTAGCACCAACAGATAAGCACTGCCTACAGAAATTCTTGTATAAGTCTAAACCTCCCTACCTTAATAAATTTCAGTGTGGCTAAAATCTATCTCAACTAGTACACAGGTAATCAATGGGAATATAATTTCTCTCCCTTACTCTCCATTAACACTTGATAGCACGAACTGGAACCCTGGGAGTAAACGAGGCAGATTACAATTGATTTTCACCTCCCACCCAGATTCACAAAGCAGCCTCTGCTGATGCAGATTCAGGGTGCCAATGGCACTGAATTTACATCTTTTCTGGGGAGGAACAAGGAAGGATTAAAACTGTGTGCTTCCAGAGAC
Organism: Neofelis nebulosa; assembly: GCF_028018385.1. NCBI lineage: Eukaryota > Metazoa > Chordata > Mammalia > Carnivora > Felidae > Neofelis > Neofelis nebulosa. Next base: position 88,017,514 of record NC_080790.1, read on the forward strand.
TTTGCCCATAGAATATAGAAGCACAGGTGGGTGACAGCCCACTTGACTGAGACCTTGAGAGCAGCTTCCCCTGTCCTAGGTGTAACACACTTACAAGTTTGGAGTAGATGCCCTCCAGTGATGGGGACAGTGCAAAGGAATTGCTGCTCTCAGCCCACTCAAGGCAGGCCCTGGCTGCCGTGGGCCTGTGCCCTGACTTCAGCCATGAGCAGCTACATTTAAAGGATTTTTTAAAAGATAAGTCCATAGACAGAGGTGGGGACAGCGGAGTGTGAGAAAACTGGGCTCCAATTACATTCCCTGAACACCAGAGCTCAACTCTGCCCTTTGTTCAAGGCAGAAAAAGCTCACTTTGGGTCAGTGTCTAGAACCAGAAAAAAGAGTAAAGTCCCTTTACCTGCACAAGAAAACTCTAGGACAACCAAGATGGCTATAGCATCTGAGAGAAAAATTAACTGATTTTAGGCAGCAACAGTAACAGGACATTCCAGCTCTTGTGCTCTTGTTGGTTTGTCAAGGATAAACTCACCTCCCTGGGCAGTGTTTCTGAGTGCTACAGAGGCCTGATGCCTGTGCTAGAGACCAAATGAGGACAAGATATGTGAGATAGGACTTTAGCTTGAGGACTACATTGAGAGAAGGTAGGGCCTGATGACCAATCACAGATCCCTACTGGGGCAAGTACCCTGAGGATACATAAGGTAGAGGGCATTGCATGGTTGCCTAGTAGACCTTGTTTTTCCAAGTGTGGCCCTTGGGCCAGTAGCAACTGAAAATCCTGGAAACTTGTCAGAAATGGGGCATGTGAGGCCCCATCCCAGACCTGATGAGATTCGAGGAGATCCTTATGTACATAAAATTGTAAGCAACACCATTCTAGTCCAGCAGTTTTCAAACTGGACTGCACATTAGAATAACCAGAAGAGTTTCCAAAAATTCTGATTCTGAATAGTGGAGTGAGTTCTGTGCCTGTGAGGATAATGCTATGTTGATCAAAATCAAGTGCTTGGATGTGACCCATCTTATCATACAATACCTGAAGGAAAACAGCGTATATCAGGCATTAGCTAATGTACAGGAAGAGACTACTGTGTCTCTGAATATCATGGACAGCACTGAAAGTTTTGTAGCTGACATTAATACTGGGATACTGTTTTACAGTCTCAGAAATTGCCAGACAAAACCCTCATTCACCTCTATGAATGGGTTGTTCTGGAATTGATAGAGCTGCGTGAATTGAGGGCTTCCAGGTCACTCCTGAGACAGACTGCTCCCATGATCATGTTAAAACAAACACAGCCAGAGCAGTGTGTTCATTTGAAGAACCTCTTGGCCAGGTCTTATTTCGATCCTCGTGAGGTCTACCCAAATAGAAGTAGCAAAGAGAAGAGCAGCAATTTCCCAGTCCTTACCTGAGAAGTCAGTGGTGTCTCCATCTCACCTCATGGTATTACTGGGACAGGTACTGAAGTGGCAGCAACATCAGGGATTGCTTCCTTCTGGAATGACTACATAGATTTGTTCTGAGGCAAAACAACCGTCAAAGATGTAGAAGAAGAAAAGTTTCCTACACAACTGAACCGTCATATTAAGTTTAGTCAGAAATCACATATGGAGTGTGCTCAATTTTCTCCAGATGGTCAGTATTTGGTCACTGGGCCTGTTGTTGGATTCACTGAAGTCTAGAACTTTACAACTGGAAAAATCAGAAAGGATCTTTAGTTCCAGGCCCAGGATGACTTTAGGATGATGGATAATGCTGTCCTCTGCATGTGTTTCAGCAGAGATAAAGAAATGTTAGCAACTGGGGTCCACAATGGAAAAAATCAAGTTATGGGGAAGATTCAAAGTGGACAGTGTTTAGGAGATTTGAAAGGGCACACAGTAAAGGTGTCACAGAAAATCTTTTCTAAGGATAGCAGTGATATCCTTACTGCCTCTTTTGACCAGACAATTAGAATTCATGGTTTAAAATCTGGGAAAACACTGAAGGAATTTTGTGGCCATTCCTCTTTTGTTAAATAGATTAACTTTTACACAAGATGGACATTGTATTATTAGTGCATCCTCTGATGGGACTGTAAATATCTGGAATATGAAGACCACAAAACGTTCAAATCCGTTTAAATCCCTGGGCAGCATTGCAGGGACAGATATCACTATCAACAGTGTGATCCTGCTTCCTAAAAACCCAGAGCACTTTGTGGTATGTGGAAGATCAAATACAGTGGTCATCATGAACATGCAGGGGCAGATTGTCAGAAACTTCATCTCTGGTAAGAAACAAAGAAGGTGGTGATTCTGTTTGCCACACCCTATCTCCCTGTGGTGAATGGATCTGCTGTGTAGGAGGACTTTGTGCTCTCCTGTGTTAGCACAGTCACCAGCAAATGCAAGAGAACTTTGACAATTCACAAGAAGGATGTGATTGGTATCACACATCACTCTCATCAGAATCTGATTGCTACCTACAGTGAAAATGGGCTCCTAAAGTTCTGGAAACCCTAATTCTACTTTTCATTTAAAATTCACTTGACATTTTAACAATATTTATTCTTCTAATCCATGAACATGGAATGTTTTTCCATTTCTTTATATCTTCTTCAATTTTCTTCATAAGCTTTCTACAGTTTTCAGCATACAGATCTTTTACATCTTTGGTTAGATTTATTCCTAGGTATTTTATGCTGCTTGGTGCAATTGTGAATGGGATAAGTTTCTTTATTTGTCTTTCTGTTGCTTCATTATTAGTGTATAAGAATGCAAATGATTTCTGTACATTGATTTTGTATTCCGCAACTTTGCTGAATTCATGTATCAGTTCTAGCAGACTTTTGGTGGAGTCTATCGGATTTTCCATTTATAATATCATGTCATCTGCAAAAAGTGAAAGCTTAACTTCATCTTTGCCAATTTTGATCCCTTTGATTTCCTTTTGTTGTCTTATTGCTGATGCTAGAACTTCCAACACTATGTTAAACAACAGCAGTAAGAGTGGACATCCATGTTGTGTTCCTGATCTCAGGGAGAAAGCTCTCAGTTTTTCCCCATTGAGGATGATATTAGCTGTAGGCTTTTCATAAATGGTTTTTATGAAGGAAATTGAAGAAGTTATAAAGAAATGGGAAAACATTCCGTGCTCATGGATTGGAAGAATAAATATTGTTGGGGCGCCTGGGTGGCGCAGTCGGTTAAGCGTCCGACTTCAGCCAGGTCACGATCTCACGGTCCATGAGTTCGAGCCCCACGTCAGGCTCTGGGCTGATGGCTCAGAGCCTGGAGCCTGTTTCCGATTCTGTGTCTCCCTCTCTCTCTGTCCCTCCCCCGTTCATGCTCTGTCTCTCTCTGTCCCAAAAATAAATAAAAACGTGGAAAAAAAATTTAAAAAAAAAAAAAAAAAAAAAAAATATTGTCAAAATGTCAATACTACCCAAAGCTATCTACACATTCAATGCAATCCCAATCAAAATTGCACCAGCATTCTTCTCGAAACTAGAACAAGCAATCCTAAAATTTTTATGGAACCACAAAAAGCCCCAAATATCCAAAGTAATTTTGAAGAAGAAGACCAAAGCAGGAGCATCACAATCCCAGACTTTAGCCTCTACTACAAAGCTGTCATCAAGACAGCATGGTATTGGCACAAAAACAGACACACAGACCAACAGAATAGAATAGAAACCCCAGAACTATATCCACAAAAGTATGGCCAACTAATCTTTGACAAAGCAGGAAGGAATATCCAATGGAAAAAAGACAGTCTCTGTAACAAATGGTGCTGGGAGAACTGGACAGCAACATGCAGAAAGATGAAACTAGACCACTTTCTTACACCATTCACAAAAATAAACTCAAAATGGATAAAGGACCTGAATGTGAGACAGGAAACCATCAAAACCCTAGAGGAGAAAGCAGGAAAAAACCTCTCTGATCTCAGCCACAGCAATTTCTTACTTGACACATCCCCAAAGGCAAGGGAATTGAAAGCAAAAATGAACTATTGAGACCTCATGAAGATAAAAAGCTTCTGTACAGCAAAGGAAACAACCAACAAAACTAAAAGGCAACCAACGGAATGGGAAAAGATATTTGCAAATGACATATCGGACAAAGGGCTAGTATCCAAAATCTATAAAGAGCTCACCAAACTCCACACCCAAAAAACAAATAATCCAGTGAAGAAATGGGCAGAAAGCATGAATAGACACTTCTCTAAAGAAGACATCCAGATGGTCAACAGGCACATGAAAAAATGCTCAACGTCGCTCCTCATCAGGGAAATACAAATCAAAACCACACTCAGATTTCACCTCATGCCAGTCAGAGTGGCTAAAATGAACAAATCAGGAGACTATAGATGCTGGAGAGGATGTGGAGAAATGGGAACCCTCTTGCACTGTTGGTGGGAATGCAAACTGGTGCAGCTGCTCTGGAAAACCGTGTGGAGGTTCCTCAAAAAATTAAAAATAGACCTACCCTATGACCCAGCAATAGCACTGCTAGGAATTTACCCAAGGGATACAGGAGTACTGATGCATAGGGGCACTTGTGCCCCAATGTTTATAGCAGCACTCTCAACAATAGCCAAATTATGGAAAGAGCCTAAATGTCCATCAACTGATGAATGGATAAAGAAATTGTGGTTTATATACACAATGGAATACTACGTGGCAATGAGAAAGAATGAAATATGGCCCTTTGTAGCAATGTGGATGGAACTGGAGAATGTTATGTTAAGTGAAATAAGTCATACAGAGAAAGACAGATACCATATGTTTTCACTCTTATGTGGATCCTGAGAAACTTAACAGAAGTCTATAGGGGAGGGGAAGAGAAAAAAAGAGGTTAGAGTAGGAGAGAGCCAAAGCATAAGAGACTGTTAAAAACTGAGAACAAACTGAGGGTTGATGGGGGGTGGGAGGGAGGGGAGGGTGGGTGATGGGTATTGAGGAGGGCATCTTTTGGGATGAGCAATGGGTGGTGTATGGAAACCAATTTGACAATAAATTTCATATTTAAAAAAAATAATAAAATACTTAGAAATAAATTTAATCAGGGAGGTAAAAGATCTCCACCCTAAAAACTATAAGGACCTTGATAAAAATCAAAGAAGACACAAGTAGATGGAAAATATCCTATGTGTAAGAATTGAAAGAGTTAATATTGTTAGAATGTCAATAATACTTAAAGCCATCTACAGATTCAGTTGTAATCTCTATCAAGATTTCAATGGCACTTTTTACAGAATTAGAAAAATTCTAAAATTCATATGAATCCACAAAAAGCCTAAATAGCCAAAGATTTATTGAAGCCAGCTAAGGCTGTCATACAAATGCCATAGACTCATTGACTTAAACAACAAAAATTTATTTCTCATAAATCTGTAGGAGTCCAAGATCACAGTGCTGGCTGATTCAGTTCCTGGGGATAGCTCTCTTCCTGGCTTGCATATGGCCCTCTTCTTACTGACCTCACACAGCAGAGACTAAAGAGACAGAAAATAAACTCTCTCCTGTCTCTTCCCATCATGATGGCTGCACCCTCAGGACCTAATTACCTCCCAAAGGCCCCACTTTCCAATGTCATCACTTGGGGGTTATAGTTTCAACACATGAATTTGGGGAGGGCAGGGGACACAAACTTTCAGACCACAGCAAAGATCTTAACAAGAAACAGTGAATCCCATGATTGGGAGCCCATTGTTACACTTTCTTTGCCATCAAGTGCACCCTGGTCATATGCAGTGTAGTATGGCAATGAATATGGATTCCTTTAAATGTAAGAATAGTGTTTCTAACAGAACACCTACAGGTAGGGGAGTCAAATCCATAACTAAAGTGTGTGTCCATCCACAAAGGGTAATGGGTTGGGGTCTAATATGGCCAGAGGCCACCATACGGCGAGGTGGTTCGCCTGAGGAATGGTGTCAGAGGGGATTTTGCTGTGGCCTGTGCTGTTGGCATGTTGTTCACCCTTATCCCTGCTTCTCCTTGCCTGCTGCTGTTCCCATTGTCCAAACCCCACCAGAGATCAGTGCCAAGACATTCAGACTTCCTGATTTTCAGACAAGGAACTCTCCCTAAGCCTCAGCATCACAACTTTTTCCTCTTTTCATCTTGATAACTTTTTTTAAAAGACACAACAAGGAGTCATTATTACCTTCACTATTATTTGGGCGAGAATAAATGATTATTTTTTTATAACATTTAATTTATCTTGTATTTTATTACTGGGGTATTATCTTTGGATGGTTTTATGCTTTTTATGCACTTCTACGTGTCACATCCCACCTGTCAGCCACCTGTTGTCATGAGCATGGGAAGGTTGGAAACTATCAGTCATCAACTCCAGGAACTTTAGTTCTGGCTGAAAACTTAACCCCTCCAATACTTCACAAATAAACATCACCAGTAAATAAAATGAATTTTCTCATTACCTGTGACTAGTTCTCTTGCTTTATTATCAAAAAAGAGCTGACATGTAAATCACAGGGAGCTAAAATTCTACTGGCATTCTATTATACAAGGCCTCCTGTTGGAAATCAGGCCTCAGGCACAGTAATAAAACAAAGCTAACAGTAACAATGAAAGAGAGAGCTGACAAGGTATGGGCTATCATGAGGAAAAGGGATGACTGTTTCATTGTTGTTGCTTAGTTATATTTTACTGTTTTATTTGTATGGAAACCATTCACATGATAGAAAACATTTAGGATGCAGTAACTTCCCTTTTGTTGTTTCACCAGGAGAAAAGATAAAATTCAAATGCACACATTAGATCATTACCTCCCTGATGGAGAAATGAATACCAAGCTTTTTAATGATTTGTAAGAAATGCAAAACAAAAACAAAACAACAACAACAAAATCAACATCAGTGTCCTGGACATGGAGCCAACAGCTCCAGATACAAATTATATTTCTCACCCAGCAGGGTGTTTTCCATTAAATTAAAATGTTCACTATTTCTGCATGCATTAGCTTTACTAATTGAGATTAATCTAATGTTCTTAAAAGGCTGAAAAGCAAATATGGAGAAACACAGATATTACAGGATTTTACTGACTGATTAGTAACGTGTTTCTATAAACAAGTGGCACAGCGGTTGGCCTGTTTGGTGGCACACTGTTAGACATTGATGAAAAATGTTAATTTTCAGTTGCGTTAATGGCCTTTGACATCAGTACTTCTCACACTGCTTACTGTCCTCCTCAGTGGGTACGAATGCCAACCTCTGTCAGGATGGCTTGCTATTTGCATTAAGTATTCATCACAAGAGATAAATAGTCATGGCCTGGCACAACACAAACTGGATTTGGAGAAATCCAAGCAAGCCCCTAGAGATGGAGGGGAAAGGAACATGAGGGCTTTGTTTTCTCGAGATTCAACCCAGTCTTTGCAAAGCTAGTGGGTGATCACACAATTTACAGATGGCACAAATGCAGACAGACCATATCTGTTTACCTCAAGCTTATAAACCTTACTATGTCTATCTGTAAAGGCATTCAGTATCTATTCATTTATTCAACAAATATTCTTTCAGTGGCTACACACATATACTAGGCACAGTTCCAGAAACTACTCTCATGTAACTTTGTAATTCTAGTGGTAAAAATCAGACTACAAACAAATAAATCTATATAAGCATAATCTTGGGGATAAAATTCCTGTCCCTTCAAGGAAAGAAGATTTCTTAAATAGGTTCATACCAAATGTAAAGCTGAGCATCCCCCTCTATGGCTGAGCTCTGCATGGATGTTTTTGGAAGTGGGGAGCAAAAGAAAATAGAATAGAATGGGGGAAATAGAATAGAAAAAAGAAGAAAGAAAAATTAAAATGAAGAGAAGAGAGACAGCATGAAAATGAGAAGGAAAGAGCAAAATAAGTGAGAAGAAAGTAATAGGGAAGCAATCTCCTGTAAATGAGTAGTGACAGAGCACCTGTGATTGATGCCAGAGATGACTCCATTCACCCCAGAGGTTTGTTGGGTACATGACGTTGATTTCATTCATTCCTCACACACTCACACAAACATGATGAATATAAGGTGTATATCATAAAATGAAAGTGCTTTCTACACGTGCCTACAGACATTATTGTACAAACACACCTTACACACAAAAAAAATAACTGTGACATACATTTTGATGTCTGCTAGTTTCCTGAGGAAGTGTAACAACAGATCTGCTTATGTATAAAGGGGAGAGTGTTTCCCATTGGCTTATTGTGGAATCTGTCCAAAGACAATGATCTTAAGCTATGCTTTTCCATGGGTTCTACTACAAATGATAACCTTACTCACATTGGTAATGGAAGGAGTCAAGTAAGGGTGAAACAAAGCCATCTCAGCAAACCAAGTAAGTAAAGCTGTCTACATGGATCCCTGTCAGCCTTTAGGAGAAAGATCATTCATTCAAAACGTAATCCAATATTCATTATTGACCTCCCGTGTGTCAGGATCTGGGTTTGGCTCTTGCAATAGAAAAACTGAACAAGATTAGCTGCCCCATGGAGCTCCAGTCTTCCATATTTGTCACCCTGTCCTACCTCTCCATAAGAATCCACCCACTGGAAGGAGCAAGAGTGTGACCCGTTAGGGTCAGTTTTCAATCTCAGTATTCTAGGGTTTAACCTTGAAAGCATAATTAGTGAGTCCTCACCTACTCCTCTTTCTCCTTCTTATACTTTTTATTCTGCCAGGATGGATGAAGCTCTTCCTTTGGGGCCACTCCAAACACTGGTGGGAAATGAGATCTGTCCTGCTGTGTGCCCCCTCACTCCTCTCTCATGCCAGGGAATGCTGCAGATGACCCTGCTCCCCTCATCCCTCATCCTGTAGTAAGTTTTACAGTTAAGATGGTAATGAAGAGAAGTCTGGTGATGATATTTTGATTAAAAAAGGCAGGAATGCCTGAAACCTACTGTGATCTGACTGCTCCCTCCTTCCCATGAGCTTTCTGAGAGTCATCAGGCACCTAGGAAGCCAACCACAGCAAAGAAATTTTCTATGCACAGTTGTGATGTTGATCCCCAATTCATTGCAAAACTCCTACAACGTATAGGAGGATACAAGGATGGCTTCATTTTCCTAAGCTCAGGTATTTAAGGACACAGACCAAACCTAGTCATTTCCCCATAAGTTGGGTGGAGATTCAGAGGATTTCCTTCTCTTGAAGGCATCACTACCAAATCCAATTAGTTAATTTTCCTAAGGTGGAGTGAACATTGTAAACATACCACTTGCAGGTTGGGCATTATTTAACTATATTTAAACTGAATCTGTCTATATCCCACACACTTCCATTGGTATCCCCCCAAGGATTAGCTCTGATCTTCATCCCAGACATTGGTGTTGAAATACTGACCACTGGGTTCCCATATTAGTCCCTGAATCTTTTCTGCTTCATACTCCACCTGTAACCACTTGGATCTGTGACATCACTTGATTGTCATTTCTGTGATTCTATAGCCTTGTGTCTATCTCCCTTGTGGCATTTGGAGCCCAGTCCTTAAAAGGCTACTTAGTGATAAAAAATTTTGATCTCCAATGATATACTTCCTTGATGATGATATAAAGCCCACAGGCCTCCCTAATTTCACATATCTTCAGGTCTCTACTTCTGTGGTAAGTGTTATGGCCACCTTGGAGCTCCAGAGCCAACCATTACCTCAATTTTAGTATATGTGCTGCCGAAGCTAGCATGAAAGCCAACCATTACCCCAAACATAGCTGTTTTGTCAGTCAAGCTTCCCCTGCCTAGCTGAATTTCTGCCTCCATGTCCATCCACCATCCCCCACTATCTTGTTTTTCTGGGTGGTGTTCACCTTAAAAATAGAAAAGTGTGTTCTTTTTCCAGCAAAAAAAGGGGGAGGGTTTATTTGAGAATTGCGATTAAGGATAATAAAACTATGGCAAAACCATAGGCAAGTGCAATGTTAAGAGAGATATGTTGTTTTATAGAGAGGGGAGAAGTTGGGAGAGGTTGTTTTGAATGAAAGTCCATTGGGAAAAGCAAGACCTAAGGATGAAGACAGTTTCTCATGGACTGAGTTGTAGGGATAGTCAACTTCTTGTTGGAGAGGAAATGTAAACCTTTCTTTGCTGGGACTTGTAATTGATGATTGAGGATCATTGAGGATACTTTATTGGGTCTGTAATAGATCATCTCGTAATAAGCATTGAGTGGTAGGGGCTACCTCATCCAGCCTCCCCTTCTGGAGTGTCCACTTTAGATAGTTTTCCCTTTATTATTTTTCTCAGTTTTAACATCCTATAGACAAGCTCCTGCCTCCTTATCCCTGTTCCATGTTGACACAGAGCAATCAAACCTCATATACAAATGACTTGCTTCTCTTCCATGATACTCTTTTCACTTTCTAGATTAAATGTACATCGTGTCTTGTCAACTTCTTCCCTAATCAAGATATTTCTTCAAGAAGAGAAGACAGATGTGTTACTTCCAAATGGCATTAAACCAATCTGATTTAGTTTTAAACTAGAATTCTCCATAGTGAAAGGCAAGTTTTCTTCACTATAGGCACATAGAGCATTGAGGATCAGGCGTGAGAGATGTTTGAGAATATAAGGACTTCCATATACCTCCTAACTCACCATCCAGCAAGACAGAACCAGTGTTAGGGTGACTATACACTGAGATTACTCTTCCCTGAATATTCCTTCCAGTTTTCTGTCCTCAACCTACCTTCCCTGTTAAGCAGAAGCAGCCAGATCCTCCTTGGAGCCTCTGGAGGCTTCCTGCCCTGCATACGTCTGTGCAGTTGCAAAGTTAGAGGGCAAGGTGGTACACATCACAGTTTCCAATCTTTACAGAGACTCGGGAGCCCTTCTTAATCCAACATTTTTCAGACCCACACATGATAATAGCAATTCATTATCTGATTAAGAATAAAACATAATGGTGAAAAATTATGAGATGTATTCAATAATTCTTTTTGAAATGTTGAACTTATTAAGTATAACAATATGCACACATTTAGAAATAGATCTACACATGGCCAAGAAAATTTGTGTTTTAATGTACTGATCATGTGTGGTGCACATTTGGGGTCCAGATGCCTGGTTTAATTCCGCTGCCCGGCAACCATCTAGCTCACTGAGTCTAAGTGCACTTAGACTGTGGACAGATTTCCTACTGGTAATAGGAGCCTTCTTGTTTTATCCCAAGATGTTTGACATCATGAAGACAGTCTCAGTCCTCTTTCCTCTGCTACAAACAGGGTTTTGGGGGACTGACAAGAGGTTCATGTGGCCAGTTTGGATCCATGTCCCTGATAAGAACAATGGGCAGGGGCTGAGGTCAGTCTCCAGAGAAGGGAAAGAAAGCCACTTTTCTCCTCAGACCAAAGCCAAATAGCTCTGTGTCTTGTATATGGGCACTTCTTAAACATTTATTTAGTCCCAGTTGATAGGGAATAACTGACACCCCCATGGGGAGGAAAATAATTTGGTCATCTTTCAAATGAACAATGTTTTCCTTTGACCATCCAAACAATGTCCTATTCTATTAAGTGTGAATCAGCATTTTCTTCTCTCCATGACGAAATGTAAAAATTCCACTTATAAAATAGAAACCATATTTTCACATTTCCCCTTTATCCTTAAGGGGGAAAAAATGAAGTCTTGGTTAAAATCTTCTCTATTCCCTTGTTGAGACAGTCACTAGTATTTTCTTATCCCTTTCTGGTTTTAGAGAAACAGTTGCATACATCAGTTTACACTCTTAGTAAGTCTTCTGTGAGTCATCAGAACCATGACTTGTCAAAGAAAAATCTTCTAAAGCAGTATATTTTAAAGATAGAAGAAACTTCCAAAGATTTATACATCCAACTCTAAGGAAGGGATACAAATTAAACCTTCAATTTCCTTCCTGAAGCTCCTGAATAAAATTCACTTCATGAGTAAGTTCTGTCACTGAGACTTTCCCAGGGTTTACTGTGGCTTATTTATTTTCTTGCCAAGGAATTATTTTTTCCAAAAGGAAACCTAATTTTCCAAGGTGAATATAATTAATGCCAAGAATGATTCTATCCCAAATTCAGACCCACACCTCATTTCTCTCCTTATTTGAAAGGAATCTGTGGGCACCTGAGTAGCTCAGTTGGTTAAGCATCCAATTTCGGCTCAGGTCATGATCTTGTCGTCCGTGAGCTCGAGCCCCACATGGGCCCACTTTGAGTTCTGTGTCTCTCCCTCTCTCTCTCTGCCTCTCCCCCACCCTTGCTCACACTGTCTCTCTCTCTCTCAAAAATAAATAAACATGAAAAAAATATTTTCTTAAAAAGAAAGGAATCTGCCCTTCCAGTATTTATTGAGCATCAACTGCGCATCAGATTTTGGTAGCAATGAAAATAGGAAGGCAAATAAGACAAATACCTGTAAACTTGGGACAAGCACAGGAGGCAAAGAAAGCACACAGGAGGTAACCAGTCCAATCTTGGGGAGATCAAGGAAAGTTTCCCAAGGAAGGAACATCCTAATTGAGACCTAAAGGAAGAGTAGAGGTTATGGGGAAGTTATGCCAATGGTCCTAAAAACTAGAACTACACATTGGTGCCAATCACTGTCTGTTGTCATGGCAAGATAAGGGCAAACTTGAGAGCAGGCAATGAGAAACTTTTCTATCAATTTGCATCACCATGATATCCAAGCATATGATCAGTAGGTTTATGTTTGGTCTTTTTTTGATTATTTGTGATTTTCTAATAATTGTCTTTTATTGTACTCTATAAAAAGTATTAGTCTGCCATGAGCTAGAAATTTGACCTTTCCTCCACCATTGATTTGAAAAGCAGTGATCTAGTCAATGATGTGTGAATGACGGATATTTGGGCAGAGAGTACAAGACAGAGATTTTAAGGCTTGGCTCTGAGGCTACAGAGATGGTAGGCATGTTTTGGGAACTGTGGTTCTTCCTGAAGCATCCACTATCCCAAAGTACATCATCTTCTTCTTATAACCCAGGAGCACTCCTTTCTGTAATATTCATAATTTGTAACATTGTGCATGCTTTCTGTGCGTCTGAAACTATGCTAAACTCTCTGTGTTGCCTATTCTTTATACCCTCTGATAAGTCAGATGCTATTATTCTTGTTTTGTAAATGAAAGAAATAAGATTTATGAAAGTTAAGCAACTCAGCTGGGGTCAGATCCCAGACTCCAGCCCAGAAATCTCTGACTCTACTCATTCTTCTGGCCCACAGTAGAATTGGTTATGCCCCAGCTCTGCAGATTCAGGACATCCCATTGCCTCCTAAAAAGTTGCTTAGAGGTTTCCAATTCTCTCACCTCCATCACTATTCTCAGAATTGTCTTTCTTTCAAACAGTTTTACTTGCTCAACACTACTTCAGAAAGAAATATGTCTACAACCCTAGAGTTGTTTGCTTTCCCTGAACGTGAACAAAGCTTTCAACTTGTTTACCTCTGAGATCTGCAGTGAAAGATGATCATGGTTGGTGCAATAAAAAATAATAACAACAAAAAAAACATATCATTTTGATTTCTGACCCATTTGCCCCCAAGACCACTTCCTAGTGTAATTCTCAGTCTTTATGAGGATTCTTTTTTTTTTCCTTTCTGCTCATTTCAAACTAAATCAGGGATGAAGATGACTGCAATAAACTCTACTGTGACGGCTGGTTCTCCCTAAAATGAGGCTTTCTCTGGCAGCGGTGTGCTGCTAGCTCATTACACAGCTGTTTTCCTTTGTACTTGGTACCACCTCCTGCAACTGTGTTCTAGGTTGCAGGGAGCCTTCCAGCTGACAGAGTAAACAAATAGCCTATGCTCTGATTGCAAAACTTTCTAAAATGCAAACATCACTTGCAAACATCACCAAGACAGGAAGCTTTTTCTGTTTGTTTTTTTTTTTTTCGAGTGGGTTCCAGTCATCAGAAAGGCAAACTCCCCATGAATGCCTGCAGTGATAAAAGGCTTTGAGTCTATTGCATGAAGGGACAACCATATGGACAGCTTCTCTGAAGGCGATAATGAAAAGGGTTTTAATTCAGAGATTTTTTTCAAAGACAATTCCAGCAAAAAAAAAGGAGGAGAAGAAGAAGAAGAAGAAGAAGAAGAAGAAGAAGAAGAAGAAGAAGAAATTGGGGATTTAATTTAAAAAATTTCCCTTCTACTCCCTTCTTAAACACACTATGATATCAGCATATTCAGTATGAGATCCATAGGATTTTTTTAAATTTTATTTATTTATTTTGAGAGAGAGACAGAAACAGAGCAAGTGCATGAGCAGGGGAAGGGCAGAGAGAGAGGGAGACAGAGAATCCCAAGCAGTCTCCACGCTTTCAGCACAGACACAGGGCTCAAACCCACAAACCATGAGATCATGACCTAAGCCAAAATCAAGAGTTGGACACCCAACAGACAGGGACACCCAGGCACCCCAAGATCCATAGTTTTATCCTCAATTCCTTATTCTCTGGATTAAGTGGCTAGAGTGGGGGAAGAAAGAGTGTAAGAAGAATAATTAGCACTGGGACAGGGACACATTTGACCTATTTCTGAATCAGATGGGAGCCCCAAACTCCATTAAATAAGATGACTTTCTTCCATTTCTATTTTGACTTTTACCTGGCTTCATTTCGCCCTTTGATGCCATATATTGCAGTTAACACGTTAGTCAGTTTATGCTATCTCTTTGCTGCTCTTGAATACTTCATTTCAGAGATATTTAAATCTAGGACTCCACTGGCTACATAACTGAAGTAAACAGTGAGTTGCTTCTAATAAATTAGCATTATTTGTCTTATTTTCCAGATTTCTGTTTTGATATTTTGCTTTTTCTTTGGCTTCAAATATCTGGTATTCTTGGGTTGTTTAGTTGATTTGATAATTAGTTGATTAAAATCAATATCTTTCCAAGGGTGCCTGGGTGGCTCAGTTGGTTAAGCATCTAACTTTTGGTTTTGGCTCAGGCCACGATCTTCCAGTTCTTGAGTTTGAGCCCTACATTGAGCTCTGGGATGATAGCATGAAGCCTGTTTGAAATTCTCTCTCTCCTTCTCTCTCTGTCCCTCCCCCACTCATGCTCTCTAAATAAATAATAAATAAATATAAACTTTAAAAAAAACAATGTTTTTCCATGTCTGAAGTATAACAAAAATTGTTAATGTTAAAAGTTGCCTTTTTAAGATCACTCACTGCAATGTCATCATTTTAAGTCAGACCTGGAACACTGATTCCAGGAACCATGCACTTACTCGTTTTCTCCTTCACAGATTCAATTATGCTGCCTTCCTAAGCACTTGATTCCTTTCTCCAAAGACTGTAGTTACTAATGAGAGTATTGAGACCACTCAGTGAGTGGTAGGGAACCAAAAAGAAACTTATTTTTATTGTTATTTTCACTAATATTTTGTCATTTATAAAATTAATAATTCACGTATCTTATATTTGACTTCAGAGTGTCTGGAGTTCACAGTGTCTGTTCATGTACATTATTTAATTATCTTCAGCATAACCACATGAAAATCTTTTGTGATCTATGTGTGTACCCCAGTTAATTTTGTCTAAAGCACAAACAGTGAATTTTCACTTCATAATGGACATTCTGAGTATAAGGGTCTTTCATGTGACCTGCTTTCCACAATTGTTTCAACACAGACTGGCTCCACCTTCATCTTTTATCACTTGCCATGTAGAATGCTATAGGGCAGTTTGGGATTACCTGGGCAACAAGTATGTATCAGGTGATAAAGAGTCAAGAATAGAAGTGATCTCATCTTTGGCCACAAGCCCCTTATCGAACTTCTAAAAACTCATTTTCTTTTGAAATTACCACCAGCTGATAGTGTTTAATAATACTATTCTTCCAGAAGAAGCAGGGTGGAGGGCAATGGATCTCAACCACATGCACATTAGACCCCCGTTGGACAGGAAGCACTGTGTTAAAGTGCCACTACCTACTGCAAGCCGAATAAATCAAAATTACTGGTGGTGGAGCCTGACACTAGTCATACTTTTAAAGACCACCCAGGTATTTCTAATGTACAACCAGGTTTGAGAACCACTGTACAGTAGAAAGCTCTCTAGATTTTATTCAGAAACACCTGGCTACTTGCTTGTGCTATAAATTAAGGTAATTTACTAATTTCTCTGAACTTCAATTTTCTTATCTATAAAAATGGGAATAATTGTTCTTATCTCATAGGGTTAATGAAAGAATTACACGAAATAGCATATGTGAAGCAGGCCAGCACTCTAATGGGCAGATAGCAGCTTTTCAATAAATAATAGATTCCCTCCACTGTCCTGACACTTGAACTCACATTTCTCTGAGAATTCACAATATGAAAAACATGATGCCCTATGTCACACGTTTATGTTTTCCAAGCAACAAGCTATGGTTTTCTGGAAAAGAAAGTGGGCACCTTTTGCACATATTACATTCACATATCATGGACTACTAGAAATGTCCCCCAAATAACCAATTTAGAGTATGATTTTCCCAATGCACAGCAGCAAATCTAATGCAGAAGCACTAATACTTACGAGCTTTTGAAGCTGCCTTTATCAATAACATATTTAAATTCAAGACTAAGTATCATTTTGGAAAAGTTCCATAAATATAGAGTAAATCTCATCCTAAGAAAACCTGCCACAAAGCAAGTAAGGTTTAGTAATCAGACTGAACCAGACCTATAGGCCAAAGTCAAATTTTGAATTATACCCTGACCAACTACTAACAAGCATTTAAGTATCTAACTTGAGAAGCCACAAAGTGTTTCATCATCCTCTATCTCATTTTTATTTTGTTATCTGATATTTATAATCTATAGCATGGAGGCAAGGTAAATATCTTACAAGAGGGAATAAACTAAAAATTTAGAAATACAAGAGGGGCACCTGGATGGCTCAGTCTAAGCATCTGACTTCAGCTCAAGTCATGATCTTGCAGTCCTTGAGTTTGAGCCCCATATTGGGCTCTGTGATGACAGCTCAGAGCCTGAAGCCTGCTTCAGATATTGTGTCTCCCTCTCCTTCTGCCCCTCCCTCACTCACACTCTCTCTCAAAAATAAATAAACATTTAAAAATTTTTAAAAAGAAATACAAGAAAGTAATAAAATATACTTAATCTGACTCCATGGTTTGGGAGTGGGTAATAATTATATCCAGGGAGGACTACAGTCACTAAGCAAATCAATAATGTAATTGAAGTGAATGAAAAATGTTTCACCTGTGTAATAGAACAAGATGATTTTAAGGCCATTGATACACACATTGATGTGCCTCAATACAGTTAATGTTTTTCTTGGATTTATGTAACATTTGTTATCACATATTGAATTGCATTCCTCAAAATCTGTATAACTCGGACTTCACATTAACTCAGGCTGACACTTTACCCCACCTAGTCCTAGTCCAAATTCATGATCCTTTAGTGCTGGTAATAATTCATGGCACTCAGTGGTATGGACTGAATAATTGTGTGCCCCCACCCCAAATCCTTGTGTTGTAGCCTTAGTTTCCAGTGTGATGGTACTTGGAGGTGGGCCTTTGGAAGGTCATCAAGCAATGGTAACACCTCATGCTGGGATTAGTGTCTACAGAAGAAGAAACTCCAGAGAGTTCTCTCCCTCTGCCATGTGAGCACATTGTAAAATGATGGCACCTACAAGCCAAGAAAAGAGGCTTCAGAATGAACCCTGCTTTGCCACACTTTGACCTTGGCCTTCCCAGCCTCCTGAACTGTTGGAAATAAGTGTTTGTTGTTTAAGTCACCCACTCCTTAATATTTTGTTATAGTTGCCAAGCAGACTGGTACAAATGGGTAAATAGTGACACAGGGGAGGCAAAGAGGCTGGAGGGGATCCAGGAGGCTCTTTGCAGCTGGACTCCTCTACCCCAGCTGATGCCACTCAGCAGAATTAATAGAGATAATTACTTCTGGTTGGATGCACTGCTGCCCATCCTAAATTGCAGCCACATCTTTCATTAATATTGGTCATATATTACTTGTGATTACCTCTATCTGGAAGAGATTCTCCTAAATGAAGGTTAGTGAAGAGTGGGGCAGGCTCTTGCTAATAGCATTACATGTTTCAGACTGAATTAATAATTAATCATCCATCCTTATTAACTAAAGGGCAAGCCATCTATTTCACATGGAACAATGACATACCTTAGTTATAAGAACTTAATAATAAACACATAACTTCTTAAGAAAGGAAACCCAAGAAGCTTCCATGTCAGTTTTTCAATCACTTGCTAGCCAATCTCAAGTTCCTATTATCTCATATGCTGAGCTTATTCCCTAAAGCAATGGTTCTCAAAGTGTGGTCCCTTGACCAGCAGTATTGACACCTCCAGGGAACATATTAGATATACTCCACTCCAGAAACTGAAACAGAAACTCTGGGGGTGAGGCCAGAAATGAGACTTTTAATATCTCTAGGTAATTGGATGCACATTAAATATGAGGACCACCTTCCTAGAGCAAAATGATACTTAAATACATGCTTTGGGGCACGTGGGTGGCTCAGTCAGTTAAGTACTCGACTCTTGGTTTCAGCTCAGGTCATGATTTCATGGTTCAAGGGTTTGAGCCCCACATCAGGCTCTGTGCTTGTTTGGGATTCTCGGTCTCTTTCTTTCTGCCCCTCCCTTGCTCATATACATGTGCTCTCTCTTTCTCTCTCTCTCTCTCAAAAGTAAATAAATAAACATCAAAAAAAAATGCTTCAACCATGTCAGAACTAGATGATCAGAGAAAACCATGTTTACTGACACTGTTAGTTATGACAGATTCTTTCCAATATTATCTGATGTCCCACTCTGAAGGAAGGTGGTCTATTATTCAGAAATCATGTTTTAGCCTCTGTTCATTATTATATATTACAGAAATAGGTGCTATTCTGGCCAATCTTTGCACTTGGAAATATTAAATGAGAAATCAGTGTAAAAGGCAATAAAACACATCAGTCACTACTGAAATCAGTTGAAATAAATAAACAATTTAGGACCAGTAAACAAAGAAACCTTTAGAAGAAACCAAAGTATTCACTTGGGGTAGTTGCACACAAAGTGCAAGAAGTTCTGCAATGTGTGGGGATTCATCTTCATCTCCTACTCATTTAGGCACATGGAATGCACACTTGGTATGTATATAGGGAGTAGCCTACTTTATTGGCCAGTTTTTGTATCCAGGGGGGAGGGTGATGGGGGCTTATGAATCAATTCCACCATAGTGTTGTCATGGCCAACCTACAGGCCCAATCCCACCTCACCTCTTGGTCACTCTTGACCATCACAGGAAGTATTTATGAACAGGCTCAGCTTCAGCCCCAAAATCTTAGAGACTGGAAACAGGTTCCATTGGCCTGCCTGATGTCCTTGAACTATTTTCTGCTATAGGGAAGCCCTAGTATCTCCATGTGACATGGTAGCGTCTTTTTTGCCCTGAAATATACTTCTCCCCATCACCACCACCTCATTTATGAACTGAAGTAGACCTGAGCCTCAACCACACTTCATAGAATGCAATTGCAGCCCTGTCCACGTCCCAAGCCCCATTCTATTCAGGCTTGGTTTGTTTCCCCTCTCAGCCTGCCCATAATGTGGGCATTTCAAAGTGTCTTGTGCCCAAACTTACCTTTGTCCAAATATATCTCCCTCACAACCTTTGTCTGACCATTTGAAATTTCTACATTACTAGCTTTGTTTAGAGTTACTGAAACTCCTTGTTCACCTGAAAATGTTATCAAGGAGTATAACCCATTAAACCACTTTCAGCCACTAAAATCTTTTTGGTTGTTTTGGTTTTTGTTGTGTTTTGTTTGAGACTAAATAGAGACACCATTCTTTATTTAAACTATTCTCCTCCCAATTTCTACTATTCCCAGATCAACAGATATTTCTAGAATAAACCATTTAAAATTTTCTCTGGGGGCATCTAAGTGACTCAGTCGGTTCAGCACCCAACTTCAGCTTGGGTCATGATCTCATGGTTCATGAATTTGAGCCCTGCATGGGGCTCTGTGCTGACAGTTCAGAGCCTGGAGCCTGCCTCAGATTCTGTGTCTCCTTCTCTCTCTGTCCCTCCCCCACTCCACATTGTCTCTCTCTCTCTCCCTCAAAAATAAACATTTAAAAAATAAAAATAAAAATAATTGCTCTAGATAAAATAAAAACTAACATTATTAAAATTTTTATTTTTAAAATTTGCATCTCCCTAAGAATATAGTTATGAGAGGGGCACCTGGATGGCTCAGTCACTTAGGTGCCCAGCTCTTGATTTCAGCTCAGGTCATGACCTCACAGTTTGTAGATTCAATCTCTACATCAGGCTCTGAGCTGACAGCATGGACCCTACTTGGGATTCTCTCTCTACCTCTCTCTGCCACTCCTCACTCATGCCCTCTCTCTCTCAAAATAAATAAACTTAAAAAATAATATAGTTATTAGACTATATATCTTTTTCTCATCATTTGTATATTTTAACATAATATACATAGTACATGTTATATTTAACAATATATGTTAGATATCATATTATATCTTATGTATATTATGTATGTGTATACAATTTCATTATCTCTCAACCCCTATGAATTTTTAGGTAATTTCTCCATCAATGTGTATCTGAAAAGCAGCCACTAAAATCTTAACTCAAATAAAATTGTTGGGTAACATCCCAGTTAGTACCTATAGAGAATGGAACTTTAGACAGAATTTTCTCTGGAAGCAGCTTCCAAACTAATTTAAAATTTAAAATTCAGTGTGATACAAAGTATAAAGCCTGCTAGAAGAATCTCCAAATGAGTGGTCCTTCATGGTCACTAAGAGATCGAAAGTTCCTAAGAGTCATATGAATTTTAAATCATATTTTAAGAGCAATGTGCAAAAACTACAACCCTCAGCATCAGATAAACCTTGTAGTATAACTTTATTTTTTTTAAGCCTTGGTTTCCTTTTCTGTAAAAATATGTATCATAATATCTGCTTTGCAGGGTTGTGTCCAAATTTAAAAGAAAGTATTGAACTGTGCCTGGAACAAGAAAAGCAAAGCAAAGCAAAGCAAAGGAAAGGGAAAAGTAAAACAGGGTTTTTTTCAACTTTTTCATCTTCTGTAGCCTGTACATGCAGGCCCTAAGGCAAGTAATGAAATGTGTTAATTGGGGAATCAGGACAAGTAAGGAAAATACCAAGAGCCCAGATATTGAGAATCCTGCACAAGCAAAGCAATGCCATGAAAATAACTCATAGGTCATTTTAGGAACCACAAAGTCTCCCGCTGCACAGGACCCAAGGGGTATTCTCACACTAATTCAAAAACTCTGGTAAGATTTCTTCTCCCCATATTCTCTGTTAGAAAGGGCCACATTGGGACTCTGAATGGCTTTCCTGCCAAAATAGATGCTTCAGTAGAGTTAACTTCAAAATAATGCAAGCAAAAACGAAATGCACGTTACAGACACCTAGATGGATTTGATATATATACATATCATCTCCTTCCAATGCCGTATTTTTATGACTTGGCAGTAGAAGTCATTCTGACACAAGGTCTTTAATAGCACTGGGATTCATTCCTTTACTCTTCAATACACCCAATTAATATATTCTGCAGATGATCTGTCACCCTGTGAGGCTGCTAAATGAATCAAGCTCATTAAGTGCTCCTCTTTTATTAAAAGAACAAGTTGCATGTCTGCAATGTAGAAATTCTATTATGGAAGCCTGTTTCTGCCTCTTGTTTGAACACATTTTATGAATAAGTCAGCACAGAAAAGGATATGAATCAAGATAATGGAGCCTGTCATGGAAACCTGGAACAAATGACTCCCTACCTCCTCTGAGGGGTAGTTGATGCACTATCATTGGGCTCCTGGCAAAACAGGTGTCAAGGGGGCAAAGGCTCCTCACCATTAGGTCAGGTTTCTTAAACCACTTCTTAGTCTGAAAAACCATGAATTAAAACCTCTTTCTAACATATGAAAGCAGGAATCCTAGATTATTAAATTAGGAAAGACCCCCAAAGATCTTGCCTAGTTGTTCTTAACCCTTATCATAGATAAGAATCATCTGGAATATTTTTAAAAATATCAGAGTCTATTATTAAACAAAGTGCCAATAAATCTTAAAGGATTCAAATGGTACAGAAGCTGTTTTGTGACCACAGCTGAATTAAATTGAAAGGAGACATTAGAAAAGTCCCAAACAGAAATCAAGGAACAGATTTTTAAATACAAACTATGCAAATTAGAAAGTATATTGAACTGAATGATAGTGAAAATATAGTACGTCAGCATCTGTGGTGGGATGTAGCAAAAGAAATGTTTAAATATAAATTTATAGTTTAAATGAATATAATAAAAATGAAAAAATTTAGGAGTACCTGAGTAACTCACTTGGTTAAGTGTCCCACTCTTTATTTCTGCTCAGGTAGTGATCTTGCAGTTATGAGATTGAGCCCCACATTGGCTTCACACGGGGCATGGAGCCTGCTTGGGAGTCTTTCTCTTCCCCTCTCTCTCTACCCCTGACCCCTTCCTGGCTCACACTCACACTGTCTCTCTCTCAAAAAAAGGAAGAAGAAAAATTTTAAATCAGTCTGTGAGTCTACCTTAATAAATTAGGAAAAGAAGAGAAATCAAGCCCCAAGCAAGCAAAAGACAAGCAACACGAAAATTGAGTAAAAATCAATCAAATAGAATATGGACAAACAAGAGAGAAAATAAATGAAATAAAAAGATTTGTTGTTTCAGTTCTTCAAAAAGATCAGTAAAGTTGATAAACTAGAAAAACTGACCAAGAAAAAGAAAAAAAAAGGACACAAATTATTACTATCAGAATTAAAAAAAGAGACATCACAGAGATCCCATAAATATTAAACAGAAAACAAGGGAATATTATGAACACCTTATAACAATACATTTTAAAACTTAGATAAGATAAAACTTAGATAAGATGTCAATTCTTTTAAAGAGACAATAAACCAAAATTGACAGAAAAAGAAATAGAAATTGTTAATAGCACTATCTGTTAAATAAATCCAGTGAGCAATTAACAACATTCTGATGAAGAACACTCCAGGATGAGATGGTTTCACTGGTAGATTTTATCAAATATTTTAGGGAAAAATACTACCAGTCTTACACAAGTCTTACACAAGTCTTTCAGAACATGGAGGAAGAGGCATCACTACCCAACATATATTCTGAAGCCACAACCTGATACCAAAACCACACAAGGTTATTATAACAAGAGAATATTATTATCAATACTCTCATAAACACAGACACAAAAATATTCAAACAAAATATTGGAAAATCAAACCCATTAAAAAGTAATCATGATAATGTACTGTGACCAAGTTTACCATGTAAAGAGAAAAGAGAAGAAAAATCATATGATCATTTCAGATCATAAAGATCCAGAGAAAGCATTTGACAACATTCAATACCCTTTCATGATAAAAATTCTCTGCAAATGAGGAATAGAAGAAAATTTCCTCAATGTGTCAAAGGGACCTTAAAAAAAATTCACAACTAATATAATACTTATTTGTGAAAATTAAATGCTTTCCCACTAAATTTGGAAATTCAAGTACAATTTAATTAAACAGGTAGGAAATTATTTCTCTTGGAAGCCTGCAGCACTATTTAAAATATCTCAGGCCCACACAGAGAGTAGACAAGCCACCTGTCCCCAAAATGGTCACCCAGAGCTGGTAGAGGGGGTACCCATTCAGTTACAAGGTTTGTAAAATGGAGTCTCAGCAACATAAAGTACTTTAGGACTCTTCACATAGGGCAAGGCACCCAGTGGGGTGACCAGACTGCCCTGATACCTCATGTGTGTTGGAAAAACTCATCATCCAGGGCAGCAGTCCTGAGAAGGTGAAAGCCCATGAAGGATCTGGCTGTGGGTTAAACAGACAAGGGTGATCCCAAGAAAAAATCTCCTTAAGGAAACCCAAAGTCAGGCCCTCAGTCCAACCACAGGTTCGTCCAAAGGACTGGGTAGCTGGCACAAGAAGAGAATGCCAGCTTTCTAGATCTCCAGGGATCAGAACAGAGAGCAAAAGCTATAAGGGCAGCCCAGACCTAAGGGGTAGTTATTACCCATGAATCTTCCCTGAACAGGCAAATAAGCAGGTGGCTTCTCTTCAGTCCTAAGGAGACTGAGTGTAATGCTCAGCCTCTTCTCCACCTTTGACTATGCTGAATATCACAGGAGGCACAGGATGTGGGGCACCCAGAAGTTGTTGCCTATCTCTTTGTGTCATCCTGCCCCTTGGGACACAGCAGGTGGTAGGTACTTCAGAAGGTGCTTCCCAGTGGGCCCTGGAATGTTGTAGAAGCCTCAGAAGGTGGAAAGAGAGCCTATGGGATCCCATGGACGTCTTCTCTGGAGAGAATAGCATTGGGTAGGCAGTTGGAAGAAGGAAGAAATTCTGGATTTATGATGGCCAGAATTTTCTATGGCATTTTAAGCCATCAAAATATCTTTTTACAGCACCAGATAAGGAAATCCCTAGTAATGTTTTACCAACCATATTTTAGCAGACCTATGGTGCAGCTTAATCTCTACCTAGTCTTATCCCATAACTTTGTAGAAAGACTCCCAAATCTCTGAAGCTCCTGATACCTGGAAATAGCTGTATACATGTAGCAGATCCTCAGCCAAACTTCTAGACTTGAACCTTATGTCTTAAACCCTCAAAGCAATTTGTGTGGCCTTTAACAAGGTTTATTGAATATCACCAAAAGGGCAGAATCCTGAAGCATGAGGAAGGCCTGAGCATGAATACAGACAGTCTGAAGCATCCTCTTTTTCCCCCACCATCCCTGTAGGAAACTCTGTGCTTAGGACATGGAGTGATGTTGGTAAAATATTTGGGGTGGAGTTCACTGGGGTGGGTGTGAGGGCAAGAAGGACACAAGATGCAGGTACTTCTGTTTTCTGTCCTGACCCTTTGCTGTGCACTATCACAGAGCTACTCTGTCCAAACCCTCACCTGGAATTCTAAACCAGATGACAAACAAGTACAGGTAGGAGAAAGAGAGAGAAGAGCAGGAATGTTAGAGGAATAGGGCTAACTGAGAGAAAGCCCGGAAAGGGAAAAGAGATTGGGCTTTTTGACATGTTTTCAAATGTAAAATTACCAAGAAAGAAGCCACAATCAACCACAACAGACATATTAAAAGATCAAAGATTTAGAAACATATGCATGGAGGAAAGCCATGCTGTGCAAGCTAGACATGATCAGAAAGTTTGCTGGTTCCCACAGGAAGTGAGAAGGTCCTAGATTTGATGACTGTAAGGGGAGGTCCCTGCTGAGTACCCCCAAACTGTAGTACTTTTTAGTGGCTGTTGCTGATGTTTACTTTCTATCTTAATGTATATTTGTGATAGTAAACAAAAAAGAGAAGTCTATCAAAAATAAAATTAAACCACAACTTAGTAGTAAACAAATTTTTCCACAAAATGTCAAGTGTTTTTCATGGTTTCATCTTGTCTTCTGTGGCTCTTTTCTTTAACCATTGGGATATGAGAAAAAAAAGTATGTCCTGCTCCTCCCCTCCTACCTGACTTAGTGATGCCAATATCAAAGCCTTCTCCTATGAATCTGAAGATCACCTAGCTGGGGTAAATTCATGAAAGAGTTATTTCATGCTGACTCTGAGTATGGCTGACCCAAGAGAAAGAGGTTGTGAAAGGTTCTTGCTATTGTATTTCTTTTACACTTGGTTATCTTATAAATCTTTATCCTCTGTTCTCTACACCATTAGACACCTACCCTCACAGCTTCCTATTCCTCTTTGTATGCTTTGGATATCTCACTCCAAAGCTTCAGGAATAGCCACATCCCCCAGCAACAAGCTACTGACACCAGTGAAATTAACTGGGGCTGCCAGAGAGCCAGGATGGCATCTGCTTGCTGCTGGATCAGATAAGGCACCTGTCACTTTGCAGAGCATCCTGTGACCCACCATTGTTTTTTGGGGTTTTGTTGTTGTTATTCAAATGTTTATTTATTTATTTTTGACAGAGAGAGAAAGAATGAGAGAGCTCATGCAATGGCACACATGAGAAGGGGAGGGGCAATGAGAGGGAGAGAGAGAGAATCCCAAGCAGGCTCCACACTGCCAGCACAGAGCCCCATGCAGGGCTTGATCCCACAAACGTGAGATCATGACATGAGCCAAAATCAAGCAAGAGTCAGATGCTCAATTGACAGAGCCACCTAAGTGCCCCCAGAGGCCAGCCATTGTGAGTGCTGTGTTAGTTAGCAAGGGTCAAAGGATGGGAGGTAGAGGATGATTCATTACCATTTCAGAATTTGTTAGGAAATGTTAGAAGCAACTCGGTGAGATCTGTGTACCTGAAATCTGTCAAAAACAGAATAGGCAGAATTCTAAAGAGAGCATCTGCAGGAGTCCAGGAATCCAGGCTGGAAAAGGCAGGGGAATGGGGCTTGGAGTTGCAACTGCTTCACCCAGAAAATGGCTCTAAATGCTACATATCCTGGATTAAAATGCACGGTGGTCTCAGACACCATCTATCACATTTGCCATACCAGTTAAGTTGGCCTCAGAATTTGAAGTATATGATTATAACAGGGGAAAATCATTCCAGAGCTGCATAAATTGTGTTTTCCAGAAACTTGGCAAAGTCTCTCCCTCTGACCTGGAGCTGTGCCTCATAGTTCTGAAAATGAGAAGGACCATCTATGACCCAATCAAGCTTCTCTATGATGTGACAATCCCAAAGGAAATGAAGTTGTGCTTACAAGCTCATGTATTTTCCAACAGGATTCTCAACATAAAATCTTTGGAATTTTTTTTGCTTGATTTGATCTAATTTCTCATGTGATCTAACACTTTTTCAAGGGAAACTGGATTAAGAGTAGTTCAGTTGGTTTATGAAAGCGTGAGGATTGTCAGAGCCCATTAAGTAGGTAAAATTATTATTTTAAAATGCAGCTCCTCTCATTTATGTTGACTTCCATGGGCCTTCATGAGGAATGCTGCCTGCAGCCTAATTAATATCAGTGTGTAGGAAGGGACCTCCAGGATTTATAGCTACAGCTGTAGAGGTCTGGTTGGAGACTGTCTTTGTGGAACAATACAGTTTAGGGATGGAAGGCCATCCTAGCACACCAGAGATTTGAGGCACCTCAGGATACCCACACACATGGCTTTCTTCACAACAGGTGTTTTATGAAATCAACTCTTAGATAATTTTGGGATTTGGCTGCAAGGTGTGAATGGAAATCACTTTCAGTCTGTCTTTATTCATTAGATAGTTTAGTTCAGATTACACCTGATCACAGAGTTTTAGTAAAATCCCACCTGTAATTGTTCTATATTTAGGCCGCCACAAAAAAATAACACTGTCATTCTTGGATGCTAGACTGACATCTATTTTATATGTCTGCACCCAATTTTTGCTTGATTTTTGTTTTTTATGTTTGTTTCTAATTTTTTTGACATTTTTTTCATTTTTGAGAGTGAGAGAGACAAAGCATGAGTGGGGGAGGGGCAGAAAGAGAAGGAGACAGAATCTGAAGCAGGCCCCAGGCTCTGAGCTGTCAGCACAGGGACCGACACAGGGTTCAAACTCACCGACTGCGAGATCATGACCTGAGCTAAGTCTGACGCTTAACGAACTGAGCCACCAAGGCGCCCCTGATTTTTGTTTTTATTCAAGTTACTCACCTGCCTTCTCCCACTAATGAAGTCTAGCTCAACCAGACACTCTCCCAGAAAGGAGACTGAAGTCATAGTGCCATGTCTTGCAGTGACCAACAGTCCCAGCTGGCCTGCTACAAAGGGTTTTCCAGGATGTGGGACTGTATAAAATCAGTAGAGACTTGGGGAACAGGCCCAAAAGGAAACAGTTGGAACAGGCCTAAGGAACAGGGATTCCATGGAGAAAAGCTGGAGCAATCTTTGGAGTGGATGGTTGTCTGCAGGCAGTAAGCCCTATGTCCTTGTACTTCTCCAGTCACCCATGATGTTTAAGCAACATGAATTGCTGTGGATTTCAGTCCTTCTTGTGTCATTTGAAGGCTTTCACTGGACTTGAACTCTCCCAAGCTCCACTGAGCTCTAAAGCTGATGTGTGGCTATCATCTGCCATTGAACACAATCAGGGAAAGCAGAGAAAAATCAAAAGCAGTAAGAGGGCAATTCTTTAAACAGACCACACCTCATTAGTTGCTGAAGAAGAGATATCGGTGTTATGAAATAGATTCATTATTGATTATTGCTAATTAGAGAGTTAAGCAATAATACTAACCTTTTATAGCACACCAGAGCACACAGTAATTTCACTCATCTTTCCATTTGCGAATCTCAAAACAGATAGCCAACATACACAGAATAGCTATCATTATTATCTCTGTTTTACAAGTGAGCAAAGGGAAATTCTGATGGGATAAGTAACATGCAGCAGGTCAGCAGGATTGAAAATCATCAGGAACAAAGGGCCAAAGTGGGACTATCTGGGTTCCAGTCCCAACTTCCCCACCTACCAGTATCCCTGGAGGGTTCTCTCTGTTTCAGATTTCCAGGTGTGAAGTGAGGATAGGATGAAACAGATTCTTCTCATAAGGTTGTTTAGGAGATTGGAAAACTGCACCTAAAGCCTTAGAACAGAGCTTTCCACATGCAAGTGGAGATTGGGAAAATGCACCTAAAGCCTTAGAACACAGCTTTCCACATGCAAGTTCTTAGCATTTAGCATCTTATTACTATCTAGTAGGTGGGAAAAGCTAGTTTTGATAACAAAAATCCATATTCACTCAGGGATGACACATAGTCTTGAAGTCTTTGTTTTCAGAGCCCATTCCACCACTGACTATAATCCTGTCTCCTGTTTTGAATTAGCCTTAGTGCCCTGTTCAATAACACTCTTGCCAAAGTAAAACTATTTTTTCACTTGTCAATATTTTTATTTCTAATGCAAAGACCCCTTAAATATCTGCTTTATTTTGTATTCAATTCACAAATGATTTACTGAAACTTACAGAGTGAGTAGAGAATTTTTTTTTAAATAATCTCTACACCCAACACAGGGCTTGACTCTATCTATAACCCTGAGATCAAGAATTGCATGTTCCACCAACTGAGCCAGCCAGGTGCCCTTGAGAAATATTTAATATAATGAAATAACTACTATAAAGTTACCCATAGCATTTACTGTTTTAGCTAACATATTCCCCATCTGAATATATAGAATACCTATTCAGCTATTGAAAATCAGAGTAAAATAATTTTTGTTCTCTGATGCTGATTACTTGTATATTTTGTCTTAATTTTTAAAAAATAGTTGTTAAAAATGAATAGGGGGAAAATGCTTTCCCTAGGGATTATTAAAATTAAAATTATTTGTGAACATGATAAATGCAGTTTAAGTACTAAATTGTAGATTCATATCTTCCTTGTAATGCTAGTATTTGAAACCATAAAGGCCACTTTCAAATTACTATAAGTAAGTTTGAAGTTCTGTGGCTAATGTCCATCCTTTGACCCAGTAATTCCATTGCTGGGAAATCATTTTAAGGAATAACTTGGAAAAACTTAGATACAAAAAGGACACTCCACGGGTATTTAAAATAGTGAAAATAGCAACTCAAACTGTGTGAGTGCTTATATGATATGGTATATCTGCATGATAGATGCAGGTAGGATAGTTAATGCAGCTGAAAAATTAATATTTATCAAAACTTTTCAAAATTGACAATTTTTTGTTATAATATTCAGTAAAATGGCAAAGCAATTTTTATTTACAGTGTGATCAAACACTAAAATGTTCATAGTGAAAGCCTTTGGGTGGTTGATGATTTTTGCCTTTTTACATTTTCTCTAATGTCCATATTTTATACAATGAGCATGCATTCTGTTCAAAATGGGGAAGGGAAGGGGCACCTGGGTGGCCCACTCAGTTAAGCATCCGACTTCAGCTCAGGTCATGATCTTGCAGTCATGGGTTCAAGCGCTGCATCAGGCTCTGTGCTGACAGCTGAGAGCCTGGAGCCTGCTTCAGATTCTGTGTCTCCCTCTTTCTCTGTCCCTCCTCCCCTTCCTCCTCCTTCTTCTCTCTCTCTCTCAAAAATAAATAAAAACATTAATATTTTTTAAACGGGGAGAGGAAGATTAAAATGAACACATCATGCAAATACTTTCAGTGTCTTGGGCTTCTGTTATTCCTAAGTCATTTGTACACTCCCTGTGGTTTAGCTTCTACTCTGTCCAGCAGGACAGGCCCTCTTCATGCACACCAGCCCTGGCATGCTTCATGGAGAAGGGAAGAGAAGAGAAGAAAGAGAAGAGAAGAAAGAGAAGAGAAGAGAAGAGGAGAGGAGAGGAGAGGAGAGGAGAGGAGAGGAGAGGAGAGGAGAGGAGAAGAGAAGAGAAGAGAAGAGAAGAGAAGAGAAGAGAAGAGAAGACTTCTAAGTAATTTATAATGAGTGGTAATTCATAGATATGACAAAATTTGATCTTTGAGGCCTTCCTGAAATAAGACTGGTCATCACTGTTGGCAGATGAGGAAAGAGAGCCTGGGCATTAGTTGCTGCTCATGGACCAGGCTCCTACAGGCAAGAAAAAGAACTGTAGCCAGATCAACCTCACCTCAGAACCCTGAGGCTTTCTCTGCACTGCGAAGAGACCAAGCAAGACACTGTGCATAAGGTGTCTTATGAGAATTATAAATGCTATCAAAATAAAAATACAAGAGTGTCCCTGTACTATTACCAGACCCAACAAAGAGGCACAAGCTCTCAAAAACAAGTGTACCAAAATTTAATTAAATCATTTATATTTAAAGAGATACCTTTATTAAAAAACTTCAAGATGCATTTTTCCAAGACTCTTTAGAATTTCTATGTTAACAGTAAGGTCTGAATGTAAAAAATAAATACAAAATCTGAAAATTTCCATTGTGCAAAGGCAGTAACTTAAATCTTCTGACAATAGCATGTCGACTGTACAATGAGCAATATACCACGAGGAGATCACTTGTTGGGGCGAGCACTGGGTGTTGTATGTAAGTGATGAATCACAGGAATCTACTCCCTAAGCCAAGATCACACTGTATACACTGTATGTTAGCTAACTTGACAATAAACTATATTTTATTTCTTTTTCACAGAGAGAGAGAGAGAGAGAGAGAGAGAGAGAGTGAGAAACAGAGCATGAGCGGGGAGGGGCAGAGAGAGAGACGGAGACAGAGAATCCAAAGCAGGCTCCAGGCTCTGAGCCATCAGCACAGAGCCCAATGCAGGGCTCCAACTCACAGACTGCAAGATCATGACCCGAGCCGAAATCAGACACTCAACTGACTGAGCCACCCAGGTGCCCCTTCAATAAACTATATTTTAAAAAAGTGCAATGTATTATATTTAAGAAGTAAAGTGTGTCTTCACAGCTGGAAGGGATGCTTTGGAATAGTCCTTCCACACTTAATACAAATAAAACCTGTCAATGTGCAAATGGAATGAGATAAAGTTGTTTTAAACTACCTAAAAGGAAAACTGAGTAGTATTCTCATACACACACATACACACACACACACACACACACACACACACACCACATCTTCTTTATCCATTCATCTATTGATAGACCCCTAGGTTGCTTCTATATCTTGGCTATTGGAAATAATGCTGCAATAAATGTAGGGGTGTATATATCTTTTAGAATTAGTGTTTTCATTTTCTTTGGGTAAATACCCAGAAGTGCAATCATTGGATCATATGGTAGTTCCATTTTTAATTTTTTGAGGAACCTCCATTCTGTTTTCTTTAGTGGCTGTACCATTATGATTCCCACAACAGTGAATAAGGTTCCCCTGTTCTCACATCTTCACCAACACCTGTTATTTCTTGTCTTTTTGATATAGCCATTCTAACAGGTATGAGTGGTATCTCATTGTAGTTTTGATTTTCATTTCCCTGCTGATGAGTGATGTTGAGCATCCTTTCATGTGTCTGTTGGCCTCAGTGTGTGTTCTTTGGGAAAATGTCTATTCAGGGGGTAGAGGGATGAATGGGCAAGCTAGGTGAAGCCGATTAAGAAATATGAACATTCAGTTATAAAATTAATAAGTCATGGGGATGAAAAGTACAGCATGGGGAATATGGTCAATAATATAATAATGTAATGGTGACTGATGGTGATTATACTTATTGTGGTGAGCATACTTATTGTGGTGAGCACTGAGGAGTTCCTAGAATTGTCAAATCACTATATTGTACATCTTAAACTAATATTACATGGTCAACTATACTTAAAAATTAAATTAAAAAACTAAAAAGAGAAAAATATTTTTAAGAAAATGAAGGCAGATTAAAAGAATATTGAAAATAAAGCCTGCCCCCCTTTGTTTCTCTCCTGGAATTATAACATGTAAATCTAGTGGTATCCAAACTGTTGACCACATGCCTCTCTCATTATGAAATTTGGAAGACACATTCTCAAAGTTATGTGTTTATAAATTGTAAATCTATTCTACTATCATTAATCAAAATCTCAAGACTAATACACACTTGAGGTGATGTTCATTGATAACAATATTGTATATAAATACACGTATCAAACATTCTTTCTGGTTATTTAGAATTCCTTTTGATCCAATTCTTGCAGACATTGCGGGATTGTCACAGTTTTCATCCACAACAAGGCTGATGAAGTGTCCTTCTAGGAGTGGGGAAGGGGTGGTGCTGCCATTTTCTCTTTGCTTTTGCTGCTTTGCTGGAAATTTTAGTACTACCCCCAGTCTGCATTTTCCTTACAGGAATCTACTCTAGGCCTCATCCATTTTATGAAGTTAGTTTAGTCAAAAATAAGCAACATAGGGGCACCTGGGTGGCTCGGTCGGTTAAGCGTCCGACTTCAGCTCAGGTCATGATCTCATGGTCCGTGGGTTCGAGCCCCACGTCGGGCTCTGTGCTGACCGCTCAGAGCCTGGAGCCTGTTTCAGATTCTGTGTCTCCCTCTCTCTGTGACCCTCCCCCGTTCATGCTCTGTCTCTCTCTGTCTCAAAAATAAATAAATGTTAAAAAAAATTTTTTTAAAAATAAGCAACATAATGCATGAACATAATGCACATACATTTTTACAATATATACATACATATTTTTACAATATATACATACTATAATACATTAATACCTAGTACAGAGGATGTGTGATATAACACATGACATGCAACAGCTGGACGTATGAACCAAATGAGAATACCAACGTCAAAACCTATTTTGAATATTTTGCTTAATTTTTTAATTAGTTTTATTTTCTAGTTATACATTACTATATTGCACACTCCTCAAAAACTCCTCACTTTGAAGACCAACCTTTGACCTACATATCTATGTGATGTCTCTCATTCCTTCATTACAAGGTCACGGGGGACACAGCGTATTAATTTTTGCACCCACTGTGCCTCGTGCATGTACTTAGTACATTTTTGGATGAATGAATGGGAAGCATTGGCATTTTATTTTATTGAAAATGTCTAGTTAAAATTATTAATTTTTAATAAAACAAGAGCTTATTGAAAATAATATATTCCAGGATTAACTACTCCATCTACTCCAGGATGACTAGAGCCCTCATCACCTCCCTGCCTAAGCCACTTTATGTAAGTTCCCATGAATATTTCTTTAGATTTTCCTACTCTAGATTACTGTCTCTGTGGGGTTTTTTTCCCTGTACTGACTCACTGCTTGAGCAGAAATATTATAGTTATACTGTACTGTATTTTTTTCTTTTTTATTATATAGAGATATATTCTTATCTT
This sequence comes from Neofelis nebulosa, assembly GCF_028018385.1. NCBI lineage: Eukaryota > Metazoa > Chordata > Mammalia > Carnivora > Felidae > Neofelis > Neofelis nebulosa. The sequence goes on from NC_080790.1 coordinate 88,051,299, forward strand.
AAATAAGGCTGAATGTTCAAAATACTTTGTAGAGATATATCAGTGTACATAAAATGAAGAATTTAACAGTGCCATGTGATTTTTTGGCCACTTCCTAGGTTTACCAGTTACCTGTTTAGACATGGGCCGGACTTTAGGATCCTGTAGCCTCAGAGAGTGTTGGTAACAATAGTAAAGCCAATATTCAGTGACCATTTTCCATGGTCATATTAAATAATTTACAAGCTCTAGCTTGTTATTTACATCTTTCACACACAGAAACTGAATCACAGAAAAGTTAAATCATTTGCCAAAGGCCACACAATTACCACATGATAGAAGCAGCTCTCACACTCAGGATATCTGATTCTAGAATCTGTGCTTTTGGATGTTGTGGTCTCCTGTTCCCTTTCAAAGACCCTGTAGACTGGGTCAATAAACACCAATGAATACCTGATGTACTAAACAAGATCTGTTAGCAATTCAACTGAGGACATGCTTGTGTTAGGCCAGGTGGAGTCTTATGGCAGTCTGAAGATGGCCGAGACATAAAAATACTGAGTGAAGCTAACCCTTTGCCCGAGGTGCTTACTAACAAGACCAGGATTTCAAGTAATTGTTCTAATCGACAGTGGAAAAGTAACAAAATTTTAAATAACAAATTCACCCAGAAGCATTTTATACGTTTACCTGGAATAAAGCCAAACTTTTGATTAGTGACTTTTTATTGATTCTACTCCTTCATTCTCCTATTGGATACCACACCCCTCCAAATGCAGACATACTTCTTCATTCTTTTGTGTTACTTATTTCCGACCATAGCACAAAATGCAGCATTTGGCACATTCTCAAACATTTATGAAAGGATTGATTATACATTTTTACTTTGTTTTCTTTAATTTCCTTTGCAGTCATATTAAGGAGAGCTTGTATGTTCACAGAAAGTTCCTGGCAATGAATGAATGAGTGAGTGATAAATGAATGAATGATTTTTCCAAAATCAGCTTTAAAACCCAATTATCATAAGCTTGATGAACGAAGTTAAAACTTTATTACTCATATATAAGTGGACATAAGAAAATCAACCACTTCTTAATCCATATAAAATAAAAATAGACAGTCTCTTCAGATCTCAGCTAACAATGGGTGTAGGGAAAACTGGCCTCACTGGAAGATGTGAGAAAATTACAAGCCAGGGTCAGGAGGGCAGCTGCCTGCACAATTTTATATTTCTCCAGACAGCGGGTATTAGATATATTTATGATCTTTCAGAACAGAGTAGTCTGTAATGCAATTTTAGCTCATCTAATTGAGAAAGAAAAATGAGAAATGTTTTCCAGACATGTCTGCTTAAGCCTTCCCTGGATCCATGGCATTTGTATCAATACAGGAAGTCATGAAGGTAAATTGAATTTATAGACTTGTGAAGAATAAATCAATTTCCCATGGAAAAACCCTAGTACCAGAGCTTATATGTAAGCCTCCTCCTTGGCTATTTTTATTTGTACTTGCTTAGAGCGTGGTACAAAAACAAAGAATTGTGACAGGTCTAAATGAGTCATTTTGGACAATGAAACCATTTGAGAAATTTTGCTCTAATAATGGAACTTTCCTATTTCTACATTTGCCTTGATTACACAGTAAGGTATGGAATTCCAATAACACTTGTTTTTTTAAATTACTCTTAAGATAGTGAAACAGGAAGTAACAAAGGAGAGAATTTTTAGTTGTTTATCTTTGTAACATAAGTTCAAATTCCTTCTTATATTTTTCTCTTTAGAGTGAAACTACATTTGAAAATATTAAGAGAATGTGATGTTTTAGAGAGACCCATATGGATCCAAGTGACTAAAACGAGCAATGCTCATATCTTAAATAAATTAGACATCTTTCCACATTCTCTCTGGCAAGGTTGTAGCAGGAAACAGACTGTCATTCACATGAACAAATAGAAGAAAGTTCAAAGGCTGGACTCATCACAACAGTGTGGACACAGGGGAGCCTAAGAAGAGGATGGTGAAAGTGACCAGAACTAGCAACAGCCTTAGGTCCTAAAAGACAAGAGAAAGGGCTAAGATGCAGCAGGCTGTTGCTGTAGGAGGGCCAGGTAGAAGGAGGGCTGTGGCCTGGCTGGACTCAAGATGCCCCAGGGAGGTGGGAAGATATGCCCTCTCCTCTCTGTCTGTCCCCTCTGCAGTGTCTCGATGGTACTTCTCATTGTCCAAACACAACCAGAATTTGACAAGTGAGAGGTAAATTTAACATGTCCAAGAGTGATCTCTGCAGACTGATCTCCAAGCAAAATAGCTTCTCCTTCTAAGTTCCATGGAAAGCTCTACAGCCCAATGCTTAAGACCATGTATTCTGGAAAACCTCATGGGTTGGATGCCCAGAGCTGGCGCTCCCCCAACACACTCAGCGGAGAGGAAAACGCTAGAGTCCAAGTGTTTGCCACATTGTGCAGCCCCTAATCACAGATGGAGAGATCTGTGCATCCCTAACCATGCAGCTTAAAATGCCATAACTCAAGGTTTTCATAATAACATCCAACTTTGATAGACTTCTGTGTGTTGCTCTAGAATGGATGGGAAACAGGGCACCCACACTAGTCCTGCTGATGTTACCTCCCTGAACCTTCCCCAGTGAGTGCTTGATATGGGTGCTGTCTCATCATTCATTTGTTTGCAGTGAGTAGGAAGCCCAGGTGATGCAATGCAAAGAGGTCAGCCTCCACACACACAACAGGGAAAAGTGTGCAGATTTGACTTGGAGGGGTAGGTTGTGCCAGACACTCTACTGGGTTTTAGGATCTCTCTCTCTCTTTCTTGTGTATTCTACCTGTAATTGATTTCACCTTTGTGGCAGCACTGACCAGGGCTGAAGGAGAAAGCTGTTGATGAATTGATTTCTGTCCATTTCTGTTAAGAAGTGCATACTTCGTACTTTCCATCAACTTTATGTGTGATGTCTGGCAAGGTTTCAGGGAATTTTAGGCATGTGCTTCCTCTTCTGCTGAACATAAGCCAGGAATAGCAATATTAGCAGTTGCATTAATAACTACCATGGATACCACTTACAAGTTTTCCATATGTGCAACACCATTTTTCAGATTCTCATTTAATTCTCTCAACAACCTTTATTTGGCATTTTAAGTATGAAAAAAAATGGAAGCTTTAGAGAAGATAAGTAACTTGCCTCTATTCACACAGCTGGTGAGTGGCAGAGCAGCTTGCTTCAAACCTAGGTTCAAACTCAATCACTAAACTATACTCCAGCACACTAATTATAGGATTTTAAAATTGCACCAATCTTGAACCCAAAAGACCAGTCCTTAGTCCTGGAGACAAACAGGTGACCCCCTGGTGTCTGAGGTCATATGCCAAAGGAAAAAAAAAGTACCAGAGGTCATGAGATGTTGCAGCTGAAGAAATTTTTTGAGATATAAATTCCAGTTATTTGTTTGGAACATCCATCTTCACTTTCTGACATCTACCAGGGAACGTAGGACCCTGACACCCAGGATCCCAAACTGAGCTATGAAGATACTTCTAGAATAGTCAAGAGACACATGGCCCCGCACCTCTGGTAAGACTACAGTCTGCAGAGACTCTTGTCTCTGAGAAAGGAAGTATGAAGCAGTACAGACTGTTTTTCTCAGTTTCTGCCAATAACTAAACTGTTTTAACTGCCAATTTCCCACCCAATTAATACAAAGTAAGACACTACTTCCCTTCCTGACTGGTGTTGTGATGATAATACAGGGAGCTCAAGGCTCCTGCATGCATGACACCCAATCTCTCTGCATCCCCATCTTCGTTTATAACATGGTGATAATAACACCTTTTCTGTTTCACTTCAGAATTATCATGAAGATGGAACAAGAGAATGGATATCAAGTCTAAAGCACACTAAGTTGTATGTCTCCCTCAAATAGTTCATATGTATTACAGCCTTGTTCTGTGCCCAGAAGGGTGTTGAGAGCCAACAGTAAGAATAGGAGCTCTTAAAGGTCTTTGAAGATCTTTGGTCTTTGAGGACTTTGAAGAAAGAGAAAGTGTTGCTGCATAAAATGGATGCTTAATATAAACCGACTTCCCACCCTAAATGAATTTAACCTGTTGCTCAGCCCCCAGCAGGCTCCTGTATGTACCCCCCCGCCCCGCCACCATATGGAATGATTTCTGTAAAGCAGTTGTATATAAGATTAGAGATCACATCTCATGAGGTCAATATGCTCATTGAACTTTTATTTCTTTATTGTTTAATGTTTATTATTTATTTTGAGAGAGAAAGAGAGAGAAGGTGAGGGGCAGAGAGAGAGGGAGAGAGACAATCCCAAGCAGGCTCTGTGCTGTTAGTGGAGAGCCCATCTTGGGGCTCGATCTCATAAACCATGAGATCATAACCTGAGCTGAAATCAAGAGTTGGACACTTAACCAACTGAGCCACACAGGCACCCCTCTTTTACACTTTTAAAGGGATATCAACACATTTCAAATTTGACTTTAATAGTGACTTATGATCAAACATTTGGATATCCACAATTAGAGGAATATATAGAAATATGAGGGCCACTGCAACAGGCTGTGTTTGGAAACTGTGAAATCCACTGAGCTTTAATACTGTGCTAGTTCTCAAGAGGGAAATTGCCCATCCGACTCAACTGATTAAATCCTGCTGTTTATTTAAAGATGGCATTAAAACCTTTGGGAAAGAAACAAATGATTAAAAATCACTTTAAGGTTCCAAGCCATTAACAGCAGATTGATGACTACAACTATTTCCACTAAATCTATTTTTAATCAATTATTCATTTTAAAATTCACTTAGCTCTGATTTTCGTTTTTAAAAAATGGACACCATTGATTGTGTTGCTTCTGCAGACTACAAATCCATATATGTTAGGGGAAATTCCTTATTGAGTAGTGTTCAAGATTGGATCTCAATTAACTAGAAACTAGAAGGACTGTTTGTTTTCATTATCTTCAAATAACCAAGTGACTTCCTTCAGCAAGTGGCACAAACCCCTTTAACCTTGAGTTTCATTATTTAATGAGTGAAGGAGAGACACCAAATGATTTCTCAGTTCCCTTCCAGGTCTGACGTTGTTGGGCTCTAGGATTCTTCCAAGACTGGTTATTTTTAGTCAACACAGAAAGCAGCAAAGATAACCAGAGTAAGATCTGTGGCATTGTGTTTTCCATGCACAGAGCCTTCCTTAAAGGTGCTGTAATTGAGCTGGGCTCTGTTCATATTTTTTGCAGTTCTGGCATATTCGGTGGCTCCTCTGCCTCTCTTCACACCATTAGCTCAGTTGGGCCCTGAGAACCTGCAGCCAGTTCTCTCCAGCTGAGGTCTCTGAGGCACAACTGATGAGAGAAAATCTGGATTTATCCATAGAACCACCTTTATGTGTCTAGTGCATAGCACAGGGGCATGTCTGGGGTCAGTTGAGCAGCATGTGGTAAAGCACTCTATGCTCATGAGGGAACAGCATCCTTGGCAGAAAAGTTGCTACTAGGATCTTATTGACCAAAATTCTAGCACAATTTCCCTTGGATTTTTTTTTCAATTTTGATGAAAATAATAAACCATATTTCCCACTTATTTTTCCTCAGAAGATACTTGTCTTTCCTAATTATGTAATTGCTGCCTTAATACTCTTTGTGGACTGATGTATTATGGATGAAAAAATTGGGGTTTCCAAAAAGGAGGGCTGTGGAAAGGAAATGAAATCCGACTTCCCAAGATTGTGCTTAAGGCCCAGGAGACTGACTTATAGGACCAGGGTGGGATTTTGTTTTGTTGTGGGAGGCATGTAGAGTATGGGGAGGGACTGAATTATCCTGAAGCAACACAGGAACGTTTTGGAGGCTACAGTAAGCGGTGAAAGGGATAGGGAAAATGACATCAAGAGAGGGACACCCAGAGAACAGAGTCATCTCTGTTCCTCACTTCCTTGAGTTCCTGGTATGAGGCTTACAGTGTGACTCCTCTTCTACATGGCCCCATGGTATCTTTAGTAAAATATTCATTCAGTGAGATGTGATTGAGAGGGTCTATTTTTTAGACTTCTTGGAATGCATAGTCTTGCTTCAAAATGCGCTAGGATAAAAATGGAGGCTACCTAACAGAGGCAGACATTTTTGTGGCCATGGTTTTCCCTAGAATGTAGTACTTGAGAGGAAGGACTGTGTCATTCAGTCAGTTTTATTTGCTGAAAGACAATTGTAATGCAAACAAAGGGAGGGACCAATAATTCCAGGAACTTGTAATATGATTTGATATTAAATATGTAAGTTATAGAAAATAGGACCACCTGAATATTTTCATGGAAATACTGTCACTGTGGAAATAGACCATAACCATAGGACGGTAAAAGAAGATATTCATTGAACAAATATTCACGCACACTTACCTCGTAGTAAGCGCTGTGCCAAGCACTGGGGACCTTGCTGAAGAATCACATGTGCATATGGTCTCCACATTCATGGAGTTTACATTTCAGCCAGAGAGACACACATTGAATAATATAATTGCTATTCTAATAGGTGCTAAAAAGAAGTGCAAAAGTAATAAAAAAAAGAATGTAACAGAGAGATCTGCCCTGGTCTGGGAAATCAGAGAAATTTCTCTGAGGAAATAAGATTTAGCTAAAATATGATGGTTGGGAAGAGAGAATCAATTTACAGGAAAAGGAAAAGCAACAGAAAGAGCACAAATAAAGGCCCTGAGGTAGCAAGCATAATGACATGTTCATAGAATGGAACCAGGAGAACAAAGGAAAGAGGGATAGGGTATTCAGGAACTTTAACCACTTAGTCTTAAAACTAGGGTTTTAGGTTAGTTTTAGCCTAAAAACAGGCTGAGGCAAACAGGCTGCCTTCAGTTTGCCTTAGATGTCCGGAGTTTCAGCACTCAGAGTACTACATCCCCGGAAATTGCTTTGTTTCAAGCAAATGGGAGCAAGTTTCCCAAGACTGTCCCAATTTTAAAGCCAAGAGGCCCACATGTTGGGCCTCAGTCTTGAGCGCCCCAGGACATTTGGTCACCACACCTCAGGGTAATAGAAAACCATCAGTGGAAATGGCATGACCTGATTTGAGCTGCAGGCAATGGGCCTGGACTGGCTGTGGGGGCAATTCCCCATCTGTCATTTGTACAACTGAGTGACTACTGGGACCTTTCACTGAGATAGGAATCAGGAAGAGGAAGTCAGTTTGGGAGGTAAACCATAAAGAGCTAGGAGTATGTATGTGAAGTTGAAGGACCAGTGTGTCTTCCCTACTGTGGTGTAGCTGGTGCTCTGGAAAAGCTTCTGGGTGGCCTGGATCTGTGAGTGAAAAGCTAGAGAGGAGATACTTACTGGAAGTTATCAAATAGTAGCTGAGACTTTTGGGAATGACTGAGATAAACTAAGGAAACTGTGGAGTAAGAAAGGAGTCTAGTAACTAAGGCCGGAGTAACTTCAATATTTGAAAATTTAGCAAATGCAGATAATTCAAGAAACAAGGCTGAGGAAGTACTGCCAGAGATGTAGGAAGTAAACGGGGAGACCAGTTGTCAGGGCACAAATGGCTTTCCAGAAAGAATAAAGGATCAGTGTTTAGTCTGAAGGAATCCTCAAAAAAACCCACTGAATTTTGCAAAGTAGAAGTCATTGTTAAAACTATTTGTATTTTCATAGTTGAAATTATTAACAAATACTTTATTTTTTTTAATATTTATTTATTTATTTATTTTGAGAGAGAGAAAGTACAATCAGGGGGAGGGGGAAAGGGAGAGAAAGAAATCCTAAGAAAGCTCCACAGTGTCCGTGCAGAGCCCAATGTGGGGAGGTCGATCCCTCAAACTGTGAGATCATGACGTAAGTCAAAATCAAGAGTCAGATGCTTAACTGACTGAGCTACCCAGGTGCCCCTTAACTTATACATTCAAGAATAAGTTAATAATGTCAACTCCTGGTGCATAAGTACTATTTGGACCCTAAAGAAATAATAGGTTGCACTAGGAAGGGACAAAAATACATAAACTCCTTTCAATAACCCAATACAGAATTCAGGGACTTCTTTGCAAGATTTATTTATATGATATCAAACTGCTTAGTTCCTTGGAATCATAAGCCAGGAATTTGGGCATGTTGGTGCTGTGTGGGTCACATCTCAAAGGTGACACCAAAATGTGGGGGGATATGGCTTCTATTCAATGTACTTTGATTGTACAAATCATATTAACTGCAAACACCAAAAAGAATACAGCGATTTTTCACAAATATACAGAAAAATGTTTCATCTTTAAAGAAGTATTACAGTAGGGATTTAAAACACTGTTTCAGCAAAGGGTCTGAAGTAAATATTTTAGGCTTTGAAAATGGGAAGGCAAAATCAAGGCTATCTGCTGGTATTATTATGTAACAAGAGAGAAAATAAATTTCTACAAACTTGATTTATTTGTTTGTTTGCACATATGTGAGTTAGTTTTTGTAAAACATGTCTACTAATAAAAGAATGATTTGGAATAAAAGGAAAGTTAACTGAAGTTCAAAGCCAACCTCCAGAAATACCACTGCCGCTTCCACCACAGAGTGAAGAAAACATGTTGAAATGAGGTCTTGCCCCCCAGGGGTTTCTGAACCCAAGGACTGCCAGATCTCCAAACATCAAGTCCAGCTTTGTTGGCCACCCTGTCTGACATGTTGGGTCCATGCCAACATCAATATTACACATTAATGAAAAAGTTGTTAAAATTCTTAATCCAATAAAGACAAAGAAAACCAAGCATGCAATAAAAATTTTGGAGTATTTATGAGTCAATCCCAACATCATTACACTGACAGGTATTGTAAAAGACCCTGGGCCTCTGTTGTTGAACACATGAACAGCACACACTTCAAGCAATTGTACCAGATGTTAACAGACTGATTCTTGATTTTACATGTGTGAGATTCTGAAAGTCCTAGAGTATGATACTCCACTACACAGCATAGGAATTAGGCACAGAGACATGAAGTTCCATAATATCATGACGGGTCATGAGCCCAGAAAGCTGTAGCTAATACATTGGGGTTTGGCTGAGTTTTACCATCCTGATTAAGGTTATAATGTCCAAATTGCTTCCTGATACTTCAAAGGTCTTGAGCTACTGTAGGCTTTAAGATGTACAATTATACATAAGTCAGATACGTGGAGCTTGGGTTGTATGCTGGCAAGTATGATCTTCTGGAAGGAAGGAGCCATTTTTTCCATGGATGTGACAATTACAATCAGTTGTTGAAAACAGCCAAGGTTTTGAGGTCAGAAGACTTATATAACCGTATTGACAAATGCAACATGGAATTTGATACACCTTTCAATGGTATGTTGGGCAGATGCTCCTATAAGCAATAGGAATTCTTTGTTCACAGTGTAAACCAGCACCTTGTCAGCTCCGAGGCCTTGGATTTCCTGGAAATGCTTTGACAATCTGACTTCCTGTCATGGCTCACCACAAAAGAGGCCATAGAGCACTCTTATTCCTACACTGTTGTGAAGGACCAAGCTCGAATGGGCTCATCTAGCACATGGGAAGGAGGGGTGGGTGGCAGTACCTCTGTCAGCAGTGCCAATATGATATCAGGGATTTCTTCAGTGCCAACCCCTTCACCCCTCAGACCCCTGTCAGGCTCACCAGTGATTGTGGCTGCCAACATCCCCTTGGGATGTTTGTTCCTGCCACTTAGAAGTACTGACCTCTACTGTCTCCTGATCCCTAAACAGAGGCAGAGGAGTCCATTCTCTTCTTGGTGCAACTTGTGCCTGGTAGGGAGGAGTGAAATACTTCAGAAGCACCATGTCTGAACCATTGCTTGTGGATTTATAACAGTTCAAATCATTAAAAAAATTATAAAGGCTGATTTTCTTTTTTTTAACTCAAACTTTTCATAACTCAGGGATCCCCTAAAAATTACCTACAGGTGGAATATTTCATACATAATTTTTTTTCTTCCCTTCTACATTCAGTTGCTCATCATTAAAGGACAACGATAAAACAGCCTCAACCCCCATGGCTGCATTTGAGTAAAGATCTCTTCCCATGTCTACTGTTGTATGTCTACCATCCCACACTTAGAGGAGTTAGGCACCTCTCCAGAGATTACAAAAATATAGCTTCTTTAGAGGAGGTGGGAAGGAAGGAGGGGAGGGGGGACTCAAACTCTAAGAGCAGTGTAATGCTGCCAATATCACTGTGCTCCAAAGGTGCTTTGGTGAGGTTGTCCTGGTGAATCCACTAGAAATATGTCTTAGTTTCACTGAGATGTTGAAAATCTACCCAAAGGGCAGACAGGACCTGAAAATGTCTGTTCAGTAGAAATCATGTCTTATTGACCTAACCCTAACTCCAACTCATTTATAATTTTAGTTTCAGTTTACTTAAAAAGTGTAATGCCTTCCCTCCCAGTCTCCTCACCTTAGTTCTGTCCCCTTTCATTTCCCAACATGCCCTTCAGCTGATAAGAGGGGGAAGGCAAAATCTTTTTCAGTTTTTTCTGACTTGGCTATTTTGAATTGTTAGTTACTAGGCATAACTTCTTGCTTTTTACAAAAGAAATAAATTTACAAAAGAATCATTGTCTACATAGGTTTCAAGTTAGCAAGGCTTTAAGAACTGATGGAAGATGTGACCCCACTGAGTTTCCTTTTAAGCCTTCTACCTTATTTTCCTCCTATTCCGTCCTTCCCTCACAGCCACCCAGTGGGAAGGCCTGCCCATGGTCTTGTAAATGCATCTAACAGGTAGGAGCAGAGCCCCTACCTCCAATGAAATTGAAACTGTCACTGTGGGACAACTGTAAACTCTTCTCACAGCCCTGCCTCCCCTTTCTGTCCATATGTATAGAACACTTTGTCCTTCGTATATGAAAGTCAGCCATATGTGAAATTTCAGTGTTGGAATTCTTTTGTGTAAAGAATCTTATTTGGTGTAAAGACATGTTTGGTTGTATTATCAAGATGAGGGGTAAGATCCCTGTGTAAAGGTCTCACTGGGTAGATGTCTCACATTAGCTTCTGAGGGGCTTGAGTCCTGTTTTGTAGAGGTCACCCATGGCCCCCATTTTTATACACCCTTGCTTCAACCCATGGTACCAGGCAGGGTTGAAAAGCCTTTAAAAAGCAACAAGCCAAAGCATCTCTAGGGATTAAGGAACCTTTGCCATCACATTTACTTTGTGTATCAGCAGTGCAGGGTTTGAGGATGGAGAAGTGGCCAGTTTTCCTGTTTGTGTGTGTGTGTGCCGTGGATTTTCCACTGGAATTCAACCACCTAAGGTTATCAGGTGCTTTCCCAAGTGAAGCTTAGTTTTCCAAGTATAATAGCAAAACCTTCAGCTCTGTATTTTCTGCCATTATTTCATTAACATAGCTGCCCATAGGAACTGGGAAAAATTCTTCCAACATACTTTAAGGCCTGGAGTCTTAGTTCCATTCCTCTACCTATATAGATAGATTCATAAGCCTTTCTCACCTGGTGTCATGGGTACACATAACCCTCCTTGGCTCTAGCAATGTTATCAAGGTGGTAGCTTGAGTGAACATAAAGGTAAACTTTAGAGGAAGCTAAAACCTCCTTTTAAAATGTTTCTCAACCACAGGGAAAATGTTCTGACTGTGTGGCAGGGTGTTTTTCTTACCTTTGGCCACTTACAGTGGATATTTCCTGTTCTTAACCTGGCTATGCCCTAGAATGCTGCAGGAGTTGCCATGTTGAATTTGTGCAGAAGCTAAAAGCACGGGATTTTCCAGAGATGCAATTTGTGATTATATTTGCACTGGCTTGGGATATGAATGGACACTTAGGGCTAATAAATTCTATCTTTTGAGGTTGGGAAGGGAGTTGTAAATCAAGACTCCACATCCCACCCTTGTAGCTCAGAGACTCTAGGTGTGGCTGAGGCTGATGTGGAGTGTTAGAGAAGCTGCACCTGCTAACACACATCAGACCTTTCAAGAAACTGAAGGTGAATGCAGAAGACTCTGGCATGCCTTTTAAAATACATATGTAGGGACTCCTGGGTGGCTCAGTCGGTTGAGCGGCCTACTTCGGCTCAGGTCATGATCTCGCGGTCCGTCCGTGAGTTCGAGCCCCGTGTCGGGCTCTGTGCTGACAGCCCAGAGCCTGGAGCCTGTTTCCGATTCTGTGTCTCCCTCTCTCTCTCTGCCCCTCCCCCGTTCATGCTCTGTCTCTCTCTGTCCCAAAAATAAATAAAAAATGTTAAAATAAATAAATAAAAATAAAAATAAAAAAATAAAATACATATGTAGATGTTCTTAAAATGTTACTTAAGAAGTCGGTGCAGAAGCATGGAAAAAAAAAGACCCAATTAGGTGAGTGGGGGTGGGGCAAGGATTTACAGAGTAGCAACTTTTGTGTTCTTGCAAATTACCTCATCCTGTACCTTGCACTGGGACACTATTTCTCAGCTCTATCCTGTGTGTGCAGTGATTAGGTGGCTGGAAATGGAATGCCAATATAAGACAACTATGCTGGCAATTACTCTGAAATGTTTTTTAAATGTTTTTTAACTTTGTTTGAAGTGGTCTCTTTTTTCTTTAAGTATGAAATCAGGAGTTTCCCATCCCTTCCTGATGTATTGGTTGTAACTGTATTGCATTTGACACATCAAACCCTAACTGTGCTAGGAAGGAGTTGTGCCATGAAGAGCTTTAATCTTTTTAAATAAAAACTTTAAAACAAATGAAGAAAATAAAGTTAATATTCTTTATTATCGTATTCATTGTAAATGAACATCTGTAAAATTCATTTTTAGTTTGTGGTCCATACAAATACTGGATTTGGCCCATGGGCCATATTTGCCAACTGCTATGTTACACACACGCAACACACACAACACACAACACACACGCGCACACACACTATTTGTATCGATATTTTGCTGAGGTAACTGAATAGTTTTTATCCAGGACCTCAAAATCTCCACTGACATGAAGATTTTTTTTAAAGACTGAATTCACAAAAATTGGATTCCCACATCCCATTATAGATAAAATACAACTGAGACAATTTTAGAAAATGACAAATATGATTATGGTGGAAATTATCTGGGTAAATGGTGCTCAATTTTTCAGTTTTCTCTTATTTTAAAAGACCATCACTTTTACTTCATACCTACATCCCTATAATAATACATTATTTGTCTTGTATCCTAAAAATTTCTATCACTTAATAGCATTTGTATCATTCTATTTTTTTAATCTCTTAATTATGATATTTTCTGTCTTTTACTTAAAAACATCTAAGAGAAAATAACAGAATAGAAATACTTGTTAATTCTGGCTTTAGTATAAATAGCATTTGCCTTTGTTTTCCATAATGAAATTTATTTGCTACTTACTTATAGAGACACTCAACCTTCCTGTTCTGAAATAAGGTCTCAGAACTAATTCCAATATTCATTTTAAGTTTGTGACTAAGACATGTGACCATGACTTAATTGTATTAAATAAGTGATGGAAAATTTGGCAAATCTGAATGGAAGGCATTTGAATTTGAATTTGAATTGAAGGTATCTGAACTTGAATGGAAGATATTTGTTTCCTCTTGTCCTTGTTCCTTCTTTGAGGCCTTTTCACTCAGAAGTGGATAGGAATACATCCTCCCCACCAAAAGAATCACCATTGTCTCAGTGAATTATGAGTTTTACTTTGTGTCATTATCAGGGCCAAAGTGAAACCACACATTTTAGATGGACAGCTGGAATACTATGATAAAGATGCCTGTGTTAGTGAAATATTTTAGACTTTTAATAACATTGAGGTTTCCCACAAAGAAACCCAAGAGGAAGGTTTTGTACAGGTAGGTTATTTAGGAAAGTAATTCACAAAAGCAGAAATAAGGATGGGGGATGGAACTATGGACAGCGGGTAAAGCTAATACAATGATTAACGGAGTTGGCTCTTGTTACCATTGTTCCATCTTGCAGGAGTTTCTGAAATATATCTGCCTCCCCCGAGGTAAGAAAGGGGGAAAATTGTCCACTGGGGCCTGATCCATAGTCAATGAGTCAGTGGTGACTCCATAGTCCCACATGCTTAAAAGCCTATAGTTACCCATGGCAACGGCACTAGAGAAGATCCAGAGCAAGGAAAAAATGGGTTTGAAGTTGTGTGAAGCTGGGGAAGCCTCAAGAGGCTAATTGTGGCTCTTTCTCATAGGACGAAACAAACCTAAAATTTGTTCAAATGCAGCTTCTGAGCTTGGGTACAAATATTCCTGAGGCATAGCCACTTGTCCTAGAATGTCCCCTGAGGCTTCCCTTATATTAAATAGTTTCTCATACCAGGCTGGAGAAATTCCTGCAGTGCCAAAACGTCAGTCAAAGATTTAAGGTTTGCAAAATACTCTCTTTACCCTCCACCCCTTTCAGAAATTGTAGGGAGGGGGGCTAGGGCAGAGGTTACATTCTTTATCTGCAACTGATGCTAGAAAAAAATCTAAACACTACATTCAGACATGACCATAATTGGCATCACTTTTGAAGTATGAAATCCAACTTATGAATAAACAGACTAAAACTTGTCCAACATAAGTCATCCCATAATCACTTAATGAGACTGTTTTGTCTGTTGTCAAATGGAGCTGAATTTAACTTTCATACAGTCATTTCCCCACAGACCTGGAGGAGTCTGAACAGGTAACACTTGCTTTGCAAATGCAGAAAGGGAGGATCACAGAGATAAAGTGACATGTCAAACATGACCCAAAAAATTCAGGCTCAGGTGTTCAGACTTCTAGACTAATGTTTCTCCTCTATCATTCCAATAGAATTATTTTGTCTTCCTGATGTTCTCTTCATGTAGCAAAATTTTCTATTTCCATCTGAAGCACTGCCTCCTCCACTGCTCTGTAGGACAGCATTCAGTGTAAGGTTCATTTGGTTTGTAGTTTTCATCCAAACAAGACAACATCTTCCTTCCACCAGATGGAATTTTCCTGACTCCTGGAGTTCAGGGCCACCCCAAGAAACATGTCCCTTTTTTCCAACAAAACATTTCTAGGTCCTTTTACAGAAACTTCTACATTTTGTGTCTTTCCTTAAAGGCCCCTTAGAAAGAGCACTTGTGCTTAACTGATTTAACATTAAATTCATTAATTTATTATATTAATGTATAATTACATTAATTTCCTATATTAAATTATTGTTTATAATCCATCAATTCATTAAACATTAATATTCACTTTTCAGGTGTAAATTAAGGCACCTCACTACTGGATCAGGGAAGGATAACGTAGTTAATAACTATCTTATTGTTACTATGGCACACAGGGGCACTATTGACTCAAAACCAGAAATGTACTAACAAGACTGCCAAACCAGAAGCTAGGAAACCTAGACTCTAGTCCTCTGCCATCAGGGCATCTGCTAAGGAGACAATCACCATTCTCCAGCCTCAAGTCATTTCCTATGTTTATGGGCTCTGATATCAGCAAGAGTCAACAGACAAGCTGCAGAGAAAAGGGTGTGGGGCTTCAGCCTTTGCCAGCCTAGATGAGGTGATCCTTGGCAGGATGATCTGTTGGTTGAATCCATGCCCTTAAAGAAACTGGATGTTTGGGGAGGTTTCTTCTATATTTGAAAATCCAAAAGGAGAGGTAGAAAAGGATGATGAAGTTGTGCAGAGACAACTGACTGGTGGTCTTCCTGTATTTGGTTGAACCTACTCACCAAAGTGACTCAGACAGAACACAGAGACAGGGGTGGGAGGGTATGTAAACCAATGGAGAAAACTCTGGGGTTTTCTCCTCTTATCCCTATTACTTTTCCCTTCTAGTTATGTTGAGTTTTATCTCCTCTTCTCCTAGATTTTTAAGATAGTTTATCTTAAATTTTTTTCTGTTTTAATCATTTAAAAACATAAATTTCGAATGTAATGTTGATATGGTTGAGTTTTAGTTCTCTTTGAATTCAAAATATGTTCTTAATTGCTCTTGTGGTTTCTTCTTTGGACCATAGGTTACTTAGAAGTGTGTTACTTATTATTGAGTATTTGGTGATTTCCCAGGTTATCTTCCTGTTATTGTGTTTATTTTAATTTTGCTATGAGCAGAAAACAAATTCTGTATGATTTCAACCCTTTTAAATTTGCCGAGTTGGGTTTTATGTCCTAGCATATGACGTCTCCTTCTAAAACAGAAAAGAATATACTGTTGGATAGTTTTCAGTTAGGTCAAGGTGGTAGGCAGTGTGGTTCAGATTCTCATATTCTTTACTAAATTTATTGTCTACTTGTTTCATTCATTACAGAGAACAGGGTGTAAAAAACCTCATTTTTAAATTTGTCTGTTTCTCCTTGTAGACCTATCTATGCTTTCTTCCTGCCTGTTTGCATATGTTACTATAGGTGCTTACACATTTAGGAATTTTTTCTTGTTTTTACTAATGGCCCTTTTATAATTATGAAATGTCTCTCTCTGGGAATTTATCTTGTTGTGAATGCTAATTTGTCTTAAAGCAATAAATCAGTCCAAAACTTTTATGGTTGGTTTTTGCATGGTATTTTTTCCATCATTTTACTCCTGACAATCTGTGTCTTTTTACTTAAACTATATATTTTCTGATATATAGTTTCTGCTTGGGTGACTCAGTTAAGCTTCCAACTCTTTATTTCAGCTAAGGTCATGGTGTCACAGTTCATGGGTTCAGGCCCCAAGTCCAGCTCTGCACTGACAGTGCGGAGCCTGCTTGGGATTCTCTCTCTCTCCCTCTGTCTCTGCATCCCCCTTGTTCATATTCTCTCTCCCTCTCTCAAAATAAATAAAGTTAAAAAAATAAAAATAAAAAATAAATTGCATATATATTTTCAAATAGTGTTGAATTGCTTTTATCCAGTCTGATAATCACTGATTTCAAAAATGGTGTATATAGGGGTGCCTGGGTGGCTCAGTCAGTTAAGCATCTGACTTTGGCTCAGGTCTTGATCTCATGGAGTTGCGCATCTGACTCTGTGCTGACAGCTCAGAGCCTGGGGCCTGCTTCGGATTCTGTGTCTCTCTCTCTATCTGCCCCTCTCCCACTCATACTCTATCTCTCTCTGTCTCTCAAAAATAAATAAAATGTTGAAAAAAATTAAAATGCTGTATGTTGTCCATTTGTATTCAATGTAATTTTTATATGTCTTGTTTTAAGTCTACCATTTTTCTATTCTGTTTTATATTTATTTATTCTTTTCTCTTTCCTCCGCTTTCTTTGAACCAATTTTTAATATTTAATTTTATGACCTCTATTGGCTTTTAAGCTATACTTCTTTGTTTTAAATTTTTAAATTGTTGTAGACATTATAACATGCATATTTAACTTATTACACTTTGCCTTTAATTAATATTATTGCTATAACTTAAAAACTTTATAGAAGTTCACTTTCTTTTATCTCTCATATACATATTTTATCTCTACCTATATTATAAGCTCCAGAATAGCATTTAATGTTTGTTTTAAATAATCAGTGTTCCTTTAAAGACAGTCAGAAATAAGAAAAAGGACTATTCTGTATTTGCTGCATATTTGTCATTTGTAGTGCTCTTTGCTGGCTTCCATAGATCTGAGTTTCAATTTGCTATAATTTCCTTTGCCTTTAGTGAACTTTGTGGATTTCTTGTAGTGGAAGTCTCCCAAAGACAAATGATCCAACAACCTTGGTTTACCTAAAATATGCTTATTTTGCCTTCATTTTTGTAAGTCATTTTTGTAATACAGAGAATTCTAGGTTAGTAATGCCATTTTTAAAGGAGTCATTCTACTTTATTCCTGATTGTTCTGTTTCTGATGAAATTTTAGCAGCTACTTTTATCATTGTTCCCCATATCCAATATAAATGTGGTTTATTTCTCTGACTGCTTTTAAGATTTCCTTTTTTGTCTGTAGTTTTTATCAGTCTGAAACGACATGGTTTGTTTTGTGTTTTCCTGATTTTTAAAGCCACAGGTTTATCTTTTTCATTAAATCTGGAATTTTTTCAGTCATTATTTCTGTGATTTTTTTGACCCCAATTTCGCTCTCCTCTCCTTCTGGCACCCTGACCACAAATATGATAGACCATGTGCCATTGACTTTTCCAGTCATTTTTTTTTAATTTATTTACTTATTTTGAGAGAGTGAAAGAGTGGGGGAGGGGCAGAAAGAGAGGGAAAGACAGAATCCCCAGGCAGGCTCTGCACTAAGAGTGCAGAGCCTGACACAGGGCTCAAATTCATGAACCCTGAGATAATGACCTGAGCTGAGATCAAGAGTCAGACACTTAACCCATTGAGCCACCCAGGCGTGCCCCTCTTTGCTTCCATTTTTATTATCCCATCTCAAATCCCACTAATCCATCTTCTGTACTATCTATTGTTAGCCTGTCAGAAAAAAAATTTCAATGCAGATATTGTATTTTGCTGATGCAGAATTTCCATTTGTTCTTTTTCTAAATGTGAATTTCTATGCTGAGTCCCCATGTGTCATTCTTTTTATCCCCCTTTCCCTTAAATTGTGAATATATTGATAATAACTCTTTAGAAGCCCTTAACTTATAATTCCAACATCTCTTAGTATAGTCATTTTCTATGGCTTTCTGAAAATTGTAGATATTCTGTTACAGAGAGTTTGAATTACCTTAGCTTCTTATGGAAAATATTGAGCTTTGTTTTAGTCATTCACTGGTTGATCAGCTTCATTCTATTCATGCTTGTGTCCTTTACTCTATGGATAGTGTAGCCCTGTGCTCTGGCCTTACTGTGCTCTCACCTGGATGCCTGCCATGTTCATTCTGGTGGGGCTGCTCTCTCATGTCTGCCAGCATTATGTGACCCTACCAACCCCAGTAGCTCTTCCCTGCTGAACTTTAGGGAATCTCATCCCATGTATATAGCACTTAGTATTTGGGCAAAGACTCAAGGCCACTCCTATACCCTCTGGACACCTTCTTCTTTATACCATGTTCCTCATAGTCCAGCCACTTCATTGGCCCTGAACTTTATTCTGTGTTTCCTCCACCCAGTATTGCCACTAGACTCTGGGTTTGAATTCCCTATGGAATGGCTTATGAAGTACCCCTAGTAAGAAAGCCAGAGACAGGGGAAATTTGTCTCATGAGATTCTCTTCTCCAAGGACCCCAGCTCTGTCTTTCCTCCCATGACTAAACGAGGTTGTTTTATTTTGTAGTTGGAAGACAAGTCTGATATGTATTACTGCCTCAGGGTTCAAACCAGAAGCTCCTGCATTATTTTTTTAATGTTTATTTATTTATTTTGAGAAAGAGAGATAGAGAATGAGTGGAGGAGGGGGCAGAGAAAGAGGGAGAATCCCAAGTAGGCTCCACAGTCAGGGAAGAGCCCCACCCGGGGCTGAATCTCATGACCCAGAGATCACAACTTCAGCCAAAATCAGGAGTCCCATGCTGAACCAACTGAACCGCCCAGGCACCCTGCAGCTGCATTTTTAGTATAATGAAATTAAACTTCTTTTTTTAATTAATGTATTTATTTTTGAGAGAGAGAGAGCACATGAGTGAGGGGCAGAGAGAAAGGGAGAGAGAGAGAATCCCAAAGTGGGGCTTGAGCTCACCCAATATGGGGCTTGAACTCATGAACTGTGAGACCATGACTTGAGCCCAAGTCGGACACTTAACCAACTGAGCCACCCCGGTGCCCTGAAAATGTAGTTCTTATAAATAAGCATTGAATGAATTGAGAAATATTATGATAACAACATGTTATAATGGAATAAGTCCTCTTAAGGGTTTTAGATGTTTGGGATTAAGTTCCCAGATATAAGACTTCAATTAATTACTTAATCAGTCTAAACCTCAACTTTCTTATTTGTAAATTAAGGAGGGAGTATTATATTATTTGCAAAGTGCTTCTTAATTATATATTTGTATTCCATGGCACAAAGATAAAATTCATGATTTTTTCAGTTTCAAAGAAACCCAAAAATCATCCCCTTTATATTAACTCTGATAATAGTTCATAAATGTTTTGATTAGAGAATTAAAATGAGGAGAGAAAGACTGAACATTTAATGTACTATCAAATTGTCTTTTATATGCTGTGTCTAATGTTTAGCACATTATAGGCATTTAAATTTTCCATAAGAATAAATGTAACATATCAAATAACTCAGTGAGTTGTACCATCAAGAAATCATTCTTCCCAAGTGGAGCAGACAAACTGTTGTATATTAATTCTAAGAATGTGTTGAATAATGGCTGCCAATTTACTCATTTAGACTTCCTCCTTTGGTATAGGCTGTTTCGGTTTAGTAACCAGACTTAAATAAAATTGGAATAGTCGGTGTGATTTGAGGATTGAAGATTCACATCATTTACTTCCATTTATAGATATTTCCATAAATACCTATAGAAAACTTATATACCAAGAACTGCACTAGCTTCTGGAGACAAAATAATAGTCAAAATAAACTTGGTTCCTTCTATCAGAGTTTAGAGTCTATTGGAGAAGATAGGCATTAATAAGAATAAGAAATAAATGTTAATGTTTCAACTGTGAAATGCTCTATTAAAGAGAAGAATGTGGTTCAATAAAGAGGCTATAATGTGGATGTTAGCTTGGGGGAGAAACAGCATGCCAGGAAGAAGCAAAAGTGAGAGGAGGCTGGGCAAATCTGAGGGCATAAATGAGAGTGGTTTGGCAGAAGTAATGAGCATAAGGAGAGTTAGCTACAAAATAAGGCTAGAGGAATGGTTAGGAGCCAGGTTATTTGTTTTGGTAGGACATGTTAAAATCTTTGCCTTTTTCCAAAAATAATGGGACACATGGAACATTCTTGAGGTTAGACCATATATTAGGTCACAGAATAAGCCTAGACAAATGTCAAAATACTGAAATCATGCAAAGAATCTTCTCCAGCAACAATGAAATGCAAATAGAAATCAATCCAGGAACTCCAAAAAATTTACAAATGTGTGGAAATTAACAATGTTCTCTTAAACCACCAATGAATCAAAGAAGAAATCACAAAGAGAAATCATAAAATACTTTCAGATGAATGAAAATGAACACACAATGTGACAAAATTTATGGGATGCAGCAAAAGCAGGGTTCACAGGGAAATTTAGAGCTATAAACACCTACAGTAAAAAAGAAGAAAGGCCTCAAACTGATTATCTAATTTTACACCTTAAGGAACTATAAAAATAACAAATTAAAACCAAAGCCAGCAAAAGGAAGGAAATAATAAAAGTTAGATCAGAGATAAATGAAATAGACAATCAAAAATAATAGAACCAAAGTTTGTTTTTTTTTTTTTTTAAGATCACTAAAAATGAAGAGCACTTAGCTATACTGACTAGGAAAAAAACAGAGAAGACTAAACTTACTGACATCAGAAGTGAAAGTGGAAACATTACTACCAAACTTGTGTAAATAGAAATATAAAGAATTATAAGAGAACATTATAAGTGGCTGTTTACCAACACAGATGAATTGGACAAATTCCCAGAAAAACACAAACTACATAAACAAACTAAAGAAAAAACAATCCATATGACCTATAACCAGTAAAGGGATTGAATGGATAATCAAAAAACTCCCAAAAAAGAAAACCCCAGGAATAGATGGCTATCCTGAAGAATTCTACCAATTCTTCCAATCACCAGGGAAGGAAGAATTACCACCAGGTCTTCTCAAACTCCTCTAAAACATAGAGGAAGAGAGCACTCTTCCTAACTAATTCTATGAGGACAGCATTATCTTAATATGTAAGTCAGACAAAGATATCTTAAGAAAAGAAAACTACAGATAAAATCCCTTATAAATATAGATATAAAAATACTCACCAAATACTAGCAAAGCAAATTTAGCAGTATATTAAAAATATTAATAGCACAATTATCGTAGCCCAGGCCACAATAACAAAATACAATCAATTGGGTAGCTTCTCACAGTTTTGGAGGTTGGAAGTATGAGACTGGGGTGCCCTCAGGATCAGTTCCTTGGTGGGGACCAAGTTTGTACCTGGTTTGTACATGGGGACCTGGTTTGTACATGGGCATCTTTCATTGTACCCTCACACAGTGGAAAACAGACTGAGACAGAAAGCCGGCTCCCTGGTGTCTTTTATAAGGATGCTAATCCCATTCATGAGGGCTCCACCATCATGTTATAACTACCTCCTAAAGGTCTTGCCTTCAAATACCAGAGATTAGGGTCTCAACATGTGAACTTGGGGATGAGGAGGAACACAAACATTCAAGCCTTTGCAATGACTAAATAGGACTTATCCCATGAGTGCAAGGGTGGTTCACCACATGAAAATTAAGCCATGTGATATATCACATTAAGAGAATCAATTTTTTAAATAGAATAATGACCCAATTGAAGCAGAAAAAGAATTTTATTAAATCCAACAATCTTTTATGACAAATACATTTAAACTAGTAATAGAAATTTCCTCAATCTGGAAAGGACATTAATGAAAAATCCACAACTAACTTCATGCCCAGTGGTGAAAATCTGAAAGCCTTCCCTCTAAAATCAGGAACAAGACAAGAATGCTTGCTTTTTCCAGGGTTATTAGGCAAGAAAAAAACTAAAAACATCCAAATCGGAAAGGAAAAAGCAAAAGCATCCTTATTTGCAGATGTCATGAGCTTATATCTGGAATATAAATGCATAAAGAGACTATAAGAGCTAATAAATAAATTAAGCCAAATTATAGCACGCAAAAGTCAGTTTCATTTCTAAACACCAGTAATGAACAATCTGAAAATGAAATTAAGAAAACAATTGTGTTTATAACAGCATCCAAAAGAATAAAACATCTAGGAATAAGTGTAGCCTAGGAAGTGGATGATTTGCCCACTCAAAAGCACTGCTGAAATAAATTAAAGAAAACTTAAATAATGTAAATGCATCTGGTGTGTGTTTGGGACACAATCTTGTTAAGATCACAATACTACCCTAAGGAATTTACAGATTCAATTAAATTTCCAATGGACTTTTTGTAGAAAAGAATAGTTACTCTTCAAATTCCTACCAAATTACAAAGGGCTCTGAGGAGCCAAAATAATTTTGAAAAAGAACCAAGATGGAGGACTCACACTTATGATTTGAAAACTTACCACAAAGCAACAAACAGTGATCAAGCATTGCATAACTGGTGTAAGGATAGGCCTGTAATCCAATGGAATAAATTTCATTCATTCATTCATTCAACCCAGAAATAAACTCAAATGATTTTAGAAGAGAGTGCTGACATCATTCAATGAGGAAAGAATTGTCTTTTCAACAAATAGTGCTGAGAAACAGGCTCCTCACCTGCATAAGAATGAATTTATACTCAACCTCACACCATCTATAAAAATTAACTAAAAATGGATCAATGGCCTAAATGCATGAGCTAAAACTATTAAACTCTTAGAAGAAAGTGCACTGTAAATCTTAATGATGCTGGATTGGTCACAGATTCTTCATATGACACGAAAAAGCAAGAGCAGCAATAGAAAATATAGATACACTGTACTTTAATAAAATGTACAACTTTCATGCATCAAAAGACATTATCAAGAAAGTGAAAGACACCCCACAGAATGAGAGGGAATATTTTTAAATAGTATGCATGATAAGGGTCTAAATACAGAACATATAAAGAATTCTTAGAACTCAACAACAAAATACAAACCACTCAATTTAAAAATGGGCAAAGTACTTGAATTGACATTTCTTTAAATAAAATATGTAAATGACTATGAAACACTCAACATCATCAGTAATTAAGAAAATAAAAACCACAGTGAGATACACTTTACACCACTGAGATGATTATAATTTAAAAAGAAGGGGATAACAAATGTTGGTGAGGGAATGGAGAAATTGGAGCCCTCTTACACTGCTGGTGGAAATGTAACATGTCTCGGCTATTGTGAAACACATCTTGGTAGTTCCTCAAAAACTTAAACATAGAATTGCAATATGATCCAGCAATTTCACTCAACAGATGGATGAATAAATAAAATGTGGTATATACAGACAATGGAATATTATTCACCCATGAAAAATAACAAACTACTGATATATGCTATCATATGAATGAACCTTTAAAACATTATGGTAAGTGAAAGACTACATATTACATGATCCCATTTATGTGAAAATCAAAACCTGGAAATCCACAGAGATAGTAAGCAAATTGATAGTTGCCAGATACCAGGGGTCAGGGAAAATGGGAATCAACTGCTTAATACATTTGGAGTTTTCTTTTAAGGTGATGAAAATGTTTTAGAACTTGATATTAAATGCTGACTACATAACATTATCAATGTGCTAAATGCCAATGAATTACACATTTTAAAGTGGTTACTTTTACTTTATGAGAATTTCACCTTCATAAGAAATTTACATGACTGAAATTATAACAACTCAAAGCAAGAATACATTTTATGAAACAATTATGCATTTACATTATTGGGAAAAAATTATACCCAAGATTAACATAAATCACACTTAACCTTTTTCATATTCTTCAATTTTATAGCAAATAAGCTCTTCACTATTTAGTTGCAACTTATTTTTCTACTTTCATCAATATCCTAACCCTACCTTCCATAAAACATAATAAAGCTACATACATATTGCCAACAATTCTTCAATATCGTGTTCATTCATCATTCTGTACGTTTGCACATGCTACTTAAAATATTGTTTAAAATGACAAAAAAATGCAAAAGACCCTATGATCTGACAGTATGAAGTATATAGCCATCAAACATTGTGATTTTCATTTTATAAGCTATTGACACAGAAAATATTCATAATGAAATGCTAAGTGTAAACATATAGGTTGACTTTTCGGAGGAATATATTAACTACTGCCTAATTTGGAAATGTGTGCATGTGTTAGTGTACAGAAAAATATAGAAAAACATTTAAAAATATATACACTACAGTTTTAGCAACGGACACTTTTGTAATAGAATTTTTGTTTCTTCTTAAATTTTTTGTGCATGTTTTGTTAATATCTTGTCTTAATTTTATAATCCAAAAAATAATTCATTTTATTTTTTAATGGAAATATATTAAGTGACTTTAAAGGTTATTTTACACAAAAATGAGGCGATAAGATTTTCACATGGAAAAATTTACTCTAACAAATATGTATGTGCAAAAAAGATGCATGTATACACGTTAAAAAATTTCAACAACTGTCCGGGCTATTGGTTATTTGGATTAGGGGTGTGGTGTTGGTGGCCATGAAAAGGTGATGACTTTCAGAAATAGTGGAAGAAATTGATAGAAATTGGTGATGCTTAGTTACTCTCTGCTCTCAAAATGCTATGCATTTGGCATAAGCATATCCAATTTTTTTTTGCCATTCAAATATGGAAAATAACCAGTGGTGGGCAGCATTTTAAATCAGTAACATTATAATGTGACAAACGTATCCTCCAGTATTGCCTCAGCAGTGAGCTCTTCCTAGGATTCTAGAAGCAATAGTGACACCTGAAACCGAAATAGAAAGAAGAGGCTGGTGCATGAAAAAACAAATTGGAGCCACCAGACAATGGATTATAACTTTCCACATATAATTCATTATTCTTAAATATTTTGGTTTTTCACTTTATTTTTTTACTCTAGAAAATGTGTTGAAAGTGAATTGCCTGGTGCAAGTTAGCAATGTGTTGGCTTCTGCATTTCAAGGGAGAAATTTAAAACTGCATGTCCCAGAATTCTCTTGCCCTTAGAATTATTGAATAAGAGGGACATATACAATATTTGGAAAGCAGAAGATAAGGGAAACTCATTATTCTCCAAAGAGAAGACACCACAAATCGTCAGTTAGTAGCTTCTCTTGGCTTCCAAGGCTTCTCCTGAGAGTCACTCACCACGGTGCCACAGAAGCTGGGGTAATGGTCTGTGTTCTTCCCATGACTCCCTTTAAAAAAGAGACATTTACTCCCCCTACCATTTCAGTGATTGTATAAACCTTTAATTCTCTCTGCTAGCCACTGAGTGAACTGAGTTTCACTGTTTATTTCCTACTTGAAATTATAATCATTCATGAGAGTTTTTTATTCTTATTTAAAAGTCTTTTTAAGCATTTTAAAAAACAAATCTGTGCCACTATTTTCTATAATAATCCTCAAATATCAGAACGGTATTCATAAATAAAACATGTATACTAAACCCAAACAGTATTATGTGAAATCACCAATGGTTGCTAAGAAAATTATTTGTAGTAACATGATGAACTACATTAAACGAACAGTAATAACTGGTAACACAGTTGTTTGTTAAATAACTTATTTGGCAAACATCTACTGAATGCTTGCTTATTGTCCATCTATATGCAAGACTATGTGTAAGATAGAATGTATGATAAATTGAATAAGAAATGGTCCTTATTCCAAAAGAACTCATCATCTGGGGACAGTACTGAAGGAAAATATCATGAAATACATTATATGGCAATAGTAATAATAGTGAAAACAACTAGCACTTACCAATAACAATACCAATAGAAATAATAGCAAAAACAACTGGCACTTACCAAATTTATATGTCAAGAGCTAGAATAAGCAGTCTATATACATTATCTCATTTAAGTGCCACAACAATCCAATGAACTAAGCATTATTACCTCCATTTCACAGGGGAGGAGATACTTTGAAAAGTTGTATAACTGGCTCCATATCAAACAGCTAGTAAATGATAACACAGGGATTCAAATCCAGACCTGTATAACTCCAGAGCACAACTACTACACTTTTCTGCCAACCATATGAATGATTTCCAAAGGAAACACAGACAGGGGAAAGTCATTCCTTTTCAGAGAAAGTGACTTTTAAGTCCAGGCTAGAAATTTTCCACATGCTTAAGAATGTGTAGGAATTTAAGACAAATGAATGAAATACACTCATATGTGACTAGAAAGGAGAATGTAAGAGGCTATTGACAGCTGATGAGTCTTCAAAGGAAGTAAAAGTACTTTCTGAATTTAAATTAAGGACCTTAAATGTCAAAGAGCCAAGAATAACATGCTTTCTATCTAGACAGAATCTCATTATTTTTTAATGAATAAAAGCAATTTTGATGTGTACATAAAGTTATCAAATGACCACAAGGGGATATATCATCAGATGACTTTCATTCTTTACTTAAATATTGGAAATTTAAAGGTTTGAATTTACTGTCGCATACATGCATGCTGTCAGGTGGTTGTATATTGTTGACCAACAGTTCTTTTGAGCTTAATAGCATGCAAAAGAAACAAAATATATATCCCCTGTGATTTGAAAGTCATTGCAAAGCTCTGTATGCCAAATGGGCATTATACTAGCCTGTCACCAAGAAAGAAATTCTTATATTCAGAATCACCCTTTGAGTTTAAGACAAACTTCTCTTCAGTGAAATGTCAAGAGAGAGAAAGACAAGCATAGTATAATCTCACTTATATGTGGAATCTTTAAAAAAAAAAAAAGCCAAACTCATAGAAATAGTGGTTTCCAGGGGCAAGAGAGTGAGGAAAAAGGGAAGTCTTTAAACACAGTCTGTAGAGTCATGACTTTGTCCTCTGATAGATTAAGTGGGTATTAGCTTGAAAATTGGAATACAGGAATGGATGGAGCAGGACACAAACGATGTACATTTTCAGTAGAACTGGGAATGGACAAGGTCCTAATGACAGGGCAGATGGTGACAAAGAGGGATTTGTAGGATTTTGGGTGGGGGGATGGTTTAGAGGGACAGGGAAAGAGAGGAAAATGAGAGGAATAGTATTTAATATCAATATTGATTTTATATGGAACTCATAGGCTGTAGCACTAAGGAAGAGAATAATAGTTTCAACAAAGGTACTACTAGGAAAATTTGAATCAAGAATAAAAATACAAACTTTCTCAAATAGCAAAAAAAAATCACAACATGGTAATTACAATCGATAGACCTTATTTAGATCTTGATTAAGATGAACTTCAAATATTTACAAGACATTCAGAGAACTTTGAGTAGCAAATAATGGATATCTAATAATAATAAGGAATTATTATCTGTCCTTTGTGGGTAACAATGATATTATAGCTATTTTTAGGAGTCCTTTAAAGAAACAAACTGGAATTTTTATAAATAAAATAATATGATGTCTGGGATTTGCTCAAAACAAGCTGGTGTGAGCAAGGAAGTAAATGTGGTTATAAATTAAACAAGACAGCCATGAATAATAATTGTTGCGGTTGGGAGATGTATATATGTGGTTCAGTATAGCATTCTTTCTATTTTTGTATACATTGGATGTTTCTCACTAAATATTTAAAAGTAATAAGTTGATGTTGAGAGGAAAGAGTAAAATTCAGAAGCTAGAGGAAAGAGTACTCCAAGGAAGATCTGAATGGTAAAACCAAAAAGAGAAGAACTAATGGAGTGTGGAAAGGGGGCAGTTGGGAAGGAAAACATATCAAAGGAGGGGTGCTAAGTATGTTAAGCAATCTATGATATTGACACTTCCCCAATTTCACCTATAAAGTCTTCAAAATTTTTTAAATTAAATTCCTTATGTCTCATTAACACTTTTAACTGACTGCATCTTTTCTAGACAATGCAAATAGTTTTGAATCCCTGCAGTGAGGAAGTTGACAGGCAGCAGTGGGAGGAGGGAACAGAGGCTCCAGACAGGGGCAAAAACACAAAACCAGCTGGTCCAATAGAAGCCACCTCTGAGAGGAGAGCTCAAGAAAGAGCAATTTGGGTAGGTTTAGAAGCCCAACCCTGTGGAAGAGTGTGCCTGTCTCAGTAATCCTTCTGCAAATAACAGCTGCGACCTCTAGACAAATTACAGAACGGCAATTGCCTGAGGAATCTGGAATCTGATTTTTTAAGGCAAATTTTGGAAAGGAGTCTAAATGTGGAGCAAGCAATTGTCATGGCACCAGTACCCCGATTTTTACATCTTTGCCCCAAGGGCAACACAGTCATCATGGTGACCACATAATGGTGCCTAAAATTCTAATACAGAACCGAGTATATTTCTGGCTGAAGGAACCAGGGCAAAGCCTCAGGGGCTACCTTCACCAGAGAGCTATGTGTGAGCCTCCAAATAGACAGAACCAGCGGGAAAATAAAACCCAAATATGTTTTTCTTTTTTTTTTTTTTTTTAATTTTTTTTTCAACGTTTTTTATTTATTTTTGGGACAGAGAGAGACAGAGCATGAACGGGGGAGGGGCAGAGAGAGAGGGAGACACAGAATCGGAAACAGGCTCCAGGCTCCGAGCCATCAGCCCAGAGCCCGACGCGGGGCTCGAACTCACAGACCGCAAGATCGTGACCTGGCTGAAGTCGGACGCTTAACCGACTGCGCCACCCAGGCGCCCCCAAATATGTTTTTCTTTGAGTTGTTGTTGTTGCTAAAGTTTATTTATTTTGAGAAAGCGAGAGATAGCATGCAAGCATGAGTGGGGAAGGGGCAGAGACAGAGAGAAAGAGAGAGAGGGAGAGAGAGAGAGAATCCCAACAGACTCAGAGCTGTCAGCATGGAGCCCAATATGGTGCTTGATCCCCTGAACCATGAATCATGACCTTAGCTGAGATCAAGATTGAGATGCTTAACTGACCAAGCCACCCAGGCACCCCAAAACCCAAATATGTTTTAAATTCAGCCCAAATCTCTAAGATGCCTAAACCATGCCTGTGTGCAGAAAAGGGAAAGTATTTGCAGCCAAGGCAGGAAGAACAGAGCTGAGAACTGAGCTTCAGCCACACCAACTGTGAAAAGATGCAATAGGATCTAAGTGCATTCCCTGCTAAAGCAAAAGATGGGTATTCTCCAGGTAGTGAGAAAATCCAGAATTTCCACAACACAAATTTGCAGCATCCAATACACAATCTGGAAGTACATGGTATGCAGTGGATATAATTTACAATGGAAAATTATAAAAGAACTTTACAAGAAAAGACAACTAATACCAACCCTAGATCAGTCAGATGTAATTATCAGGCAAAGACTTTAAAGCAGCTATTTTAACTACATGCTATGTATATTTTTTACCTCATTGAGCATAGCTATAATAGCAGCTTTAAAGTTCTTTGTAATTACAACATCTGATTGATCTAGGAATTGGTATTAGTTGTCTTTTGTATGTGTATAGCATACACATGTTGTATTCCGTATATACATAACACATATATAGTGTATTGTATGTGTATATAGCTATGTATATTTTTTATGTTTTATATATATTAAGTGAAGAAATAAAATAAATTTCAAGAAGGAAGTAAAAAAAATTCAAAAACTCAAAGTTTTAAAACATAAGATTACAGTAGCTGAAAAAAAAATTACTAAATTGTTTAATAGAAGGATAGAGAGGACAGAGGAAAAATCAATGAACTTGAAGACAGATCAATAAAAAGCATCCACTCTAAATGAAAGAGGGAAACAATAATATTTTAAAAACCCAGAGCCTGAGGTACCTCAAGAAGAAAGTGAATAATAAAAATAAGAGCTAAAGTCAAGTAAAAAAGTCATACAAGAGGGGCGCCTGGGTGGTGCAGTCGGTTAAGCATCCGACTTCAGCCAGGTCACGATCTCGCGGTCCGTGAGTTCGAGCCCCGCGTCAGGCTCTAGGCTGATGGCTCGGAGCCTGGAGCCTGTTTCCGATTCTGTGTCTCCCTCTCTCTCTGCCCCTCCCCCGTTCATGCTCTGTCTCTCTCTGTCCCAAAAATTAAAAAAAAAAAAAAAAAAAAAAGTCATACAAGAGAGAAAATTAACAAAGCCATAATCTGATTCTTTGAATATTGACAACTGGTAGCTAGATTGATGAAGGAAATAAGACAGAGAGAAAATACAAATTGCCAACATGAGGGACAGAAAAGAGGTTATCACTGTAGTTCCTAAAGACTTTAAAAGAATAGGAAAATTATTAAAATTTCTATGCAAACAAATTTTATTATTTTAAATTAAATGGACAAATTAGTGACTAATGCTGCTAATAAACATACCATAACAATCTCAACAAAACATAAGCAAAATAAATCCAGAAATATATAAAAAGGATAAAATATCATGACCAAGAGAAGTTTATACTTGCAATGCTAGGTTGTTTGAGTAATAGAATGTTAGTCAATAAATTTAGTATATTAACAGAAAAAAGGAGAAAAACACAGTAATTTAAATACATACAGAGAAAATGCTGACTAAATTCAATGCTCACTAAATTCACATGTAAATACAAATTTTCCTCCCTTCAGGACCCTAGGAAAGGAAGGGGACCTAATCTGCTAAAGACCATCTATTAAAAAAAGATCCTTTAGCCCCTTGATACATAACATTGGCATATTCAACATTTGCACCCTATGGTTCAGAACAAGTTTGGGATAACCACTGTCTCCATTTGTATGTAGCATTGTACTGGAATCCAAATCAGTACAAGGTCAAGAAAAAAAAGCATATAAATTGGGAAATAAGATTTGGTGCTATATCTATTTGTGAATTACATGTTTGTTTACATAGAAAATCTTCAGAAATCAGCACCCAAGGGAAGTAAAAGTAAATAGTATGGTACCAAATTCAAGGTTAATTAACAGAAACTAATTATGGTATATCATACTAGCAGCAAACAAGTAAGAACAGTAGAATTTGAAAATTTCATTTTAATTGAGTTGGGAAAAAAATACCTAATGACTTAAAAAGCTCTACTTTGAAAACTACAGAATGTTGCTGAGAGAGTTCCATTGTTCAGTTAATTAACTCTCATTTAGCCCACTTTTTGGGCTTATAAATCTCTTTGCCTAATAATTCCATATGTCTAATTGAATACTACTTTATCAACTGACTTTTATAGTCCCTCATTTACACAGCTCACAATCACATAAGTAAGTTTTATGCATTCTTCACCTCATTTTGCTTTATTGTTACTTATGAAAGCTTTCTAGAATAAAGTGGCTCAAATTTAGTGAAAGAGAGAATATAAGCAATGTCCCAAGAATATTCACAGAGTGGTAGGTTTAGGTGCAGTCATTTTGTTGGGGTCAGACAACAATGATGATAAAGTTTTCATTACTGCATTTGAAGAAATAATGAATGATGATGTTTTGAAAAGCCTCATGTCAGAAGCATATGGGAAATAATTTTTTCAGTATTAAAATGTCTATGCATGTAGGGAATCATGTTTTCAAACCCAGTAACACTCATGTAGCCTAGGAGTGAGACTCAGAGAGTCCACCAAGGAGGAGTTGCATGACACAGCAGCTTTCCCAAAAGCAGACAGCTTCTTGGAGAATATTTTGATGTCCAAGTTTAGCAAAGGTGGGTAAAAGGTAGAAACAAGCTTTATACAGCCTCTCATCACTGCCAGGTTGTTCCTGTGAAGGGCTAAGGATATTTCCAGTCAAGTAGAGACCTCTCTGGATGAGACATGGTAGTACTGGATGTGGTCAAGGTCTCCAGAGACAGATCATAGATCATCTGAGTAACAGTACTGATAGAGGATTATATTTATTATTTCCCTTTTTAACCATCCATCTTATTATGTTCTTGTCAGGCCATGATTGGGGCAACTGCCCATTCATGATTTTCACTGGAAATAGAAGCACCAAGAAGTGCTCCAGTGAATCACCTATGTTTCTTCATATTCCTGCCCACCCACATTAAGCAGCCTCAACTTCCTGCTCTTGATTATAAAGGCCCATCACCCTTGCCAATATAACTTCTTTTACTACCAGCTGGCATAAGAAATGCAAAATGGCCAGCTACAGTTTTAGGTTTGGTGGAATTCCTACTATATTTTTTGGTTAGAAGCACCTCCCACTCAATCCTGAAACAAAGGTCTCTAATACAATAGATTAAAGCTATAGGAACAGAAAGCATGAGTTCTCCATAGGCAAATTTGAGTGATGGTAAGAAATAGTAAGGTAAGAGCCAAGTCCATTCCATGGGCCCTGAATCCAGGTACAGGTATCAGGGACAGGTTATTGGTTCAAAGTGGAGACTATTTTTAAAGAACAGAATCCAAACCCTCATAGTATCATCTCTAAAGTGACACCTTGGCTGTACCTTTAGGAGGCAGCTCCAATGCTCTCTTAGGCCAGCAGCTTCTGGATAATGCAGTAAATGGTACAAACAATGGATCCTGCAATCATGTACCCATGGCCCCGGGGGAATCCCATGTTCCTAAATCAAAAACTCTATGAACCCGCAAATAGTGTAAGATGAGGCATTGTGGAAAGGGCCCTAAACCAAGACCTAGCACACATACCAATCTCATTATGTACAAATAACCACTTTCCCCAAAACTAAAATTGACTTGTCACCAAGTATCTGGTTGATCTCCTATAAACATGTGAAGGATGGTACCATATGGAGGCCTCAGTTTTTATTTCTGCTGCTAACAGTTCATAAATTCAATGGTAGCATTCTCTTCCCCTGTGCATATCTCCATTGGACAAGCAGGGAGTTGTCCAGTTATACAAGCTGGTGTTCACCCTTTGGATAAGTCATTCATTAACTCAGGTTAGTGTCCTCTCTAGGTAGATGCTCTCTAGCAGGTACTGACTGATATGAGACACAAATATTTGCACACTTTCTTGCCCATTCCCATAGATTCATTCACACACTTCTCCAGATTTCTTATCTCCCACCTTCCAATATATTTTTTTTCTTCCAATTCCCTCACCAACAAGTCATCAGACATACCTGGGAGTCCTTAACTCAGGCCATACATAGCTCTCTCCACAATAAGTTTATGACCAAGTTTACTGCTCTAGGTTCTGCCCATTGGATCCTATCCAGGGTCTCTCAGAGCTACTCCAGTAGAGGTATAATGTGGCAGCAATCTATTTTCTGCACACATCAATACATCAAACTGATTAATTCATGAACTAAGTGTAAAATTTTTAATCCTTTATCAGTTGGTTATAGGGGATCTTCCAAGGGACCACAGGTGTGAGCTGAAGAAGTGTTTATTACTGGACAAGGATCCTGCCCTATGCACAGTGAGCCAAACACTGACACCTGTTTTTGCGGCAGAGAAAAAGGGTTTTATTGCAGAGCACCAAGCAAGGAGCAGGGAGGAAATTTCTAAAATCTGCCTCTCTGAGGATAAAGGGAGCTGAGTATTTATGGGATTCTACAAGGGGCTAGGTATCTGGGAAGGTGTTTGAGCTGACTGGACTTTGGGAAAAGGTAAGGTGGGGGAGGGGAGAACCTTGCTGCTTCTGTGCAGGTGCCCCCGGTGACATCCGGGCACTTATGTCCTATGTACAAAAGATGGGGGCAGCGCTAGCATGATTTTGGGGAGATCTCGTGTGTGTCATCGCAGAGGTTACTTTTTTTCACTCTCAGACCCTTTTGTGCACCTCCAAGACTTCTTCCTGGTTTGTTCCAATCTTACTTGGTCTTGTGGCAGTAGATCAACTTTCTGCAAAGCTGGCTCATAAATCAATTAGATTAAACAGAATGTTCTTGGGGTAGAATGGTCGGGTATGTGTTATCTCAAAGAGTCAGTTTCACGTTATTAGAATAGAATCAATGGCATGGAGATCTAAGCTCCTTTCACATGAAATACTTGTGTCCCTGGCCCTTCCTAAACATGCTCCATAATATACCATATCCAGTGTATGTTGGGCTGGTGCTGGGCTCACCCAACCTTATGACCTGGTGAAGAGCAGCACCGAGTGCATGATGGCACAGTGGCAGTGCCCTAGTCACTTAATGGCCAATGTTGAGCATTTGGTCTCTACTGAGTTCTAATTGCATTCCAGGGACTAGTTTTCAAACCATCAGTTCTAATGGAATATGAACAGGGGCCTGGAAGAGGCAGCTAAAGTGACCTCATCAAGAATTACATCAGAGAGAATCCACAGACAACACTGTGTCCATTAAAGACTTAAATGCCCATCATTTCAGCTTACTCATGGGTGTCCTTCCTTCAGGGTCCTCTTTCCCTCCACATTCCCTATCAGCACCAGCAGCCTTAAATGTGTAGTCGTTTCCCCTAGCACTAACAGAAAATAAACCCAAACCCCACAGTCAAGAAATGTGAATGGGGGGCAAAAAAAAAAAGAGAAAACAACCTTTTGTTAAATCACCAAACTTGACACTTCTGTGCATTTTGCTGAATTGAAGCGGTAATTAAAGTTGTCCAGATGCTGTTGTTTCAGGGGAACACTAAAGAAGAAAACACAGAATTGCTTTAATTGCCTTGAGGTGATTAAATTTGTAAGTAATGGGCTCTCCATCAATCTAGCCTCCTAAGAAAAAAAAACACACTAACCAGGTTGTGTTTTCAAGAATATCGATCTGTAAGAGCTGTGTATGTATTTTTAAATAACCGTAAGCAGGTTATAAATCTAATCGACTTTCAGATCCTTAGTAAAGCACCCCGAGCTTTCCTATTCATTCCACAATAATATGTCTACTTCCCTAGTTCTGTCTCACTAGCTTAGAAACTTTTTCTCACCTGGGTGCACACACACTAGCAAAACTATAAAGATGAACTCTCTGAAGTAGAAATTCTTATGGTGTCTCTAATGTGGAAAGAGCCTAGATTGATGAGGTCAGTATTAAAGTGGCTCCCTCTAATGAGTTGAAGACTCCCATCTGTGCTATATCCTGATGTAGAGGAAGCCAGGGAGAACAAAATCAATAAGATGTGATGACCTCCTCATCAACATTAAAGTAACAGTCGGGGAAAACAGAGGGTGGGCTGAGGTGGGGTGCCCCAAGGCACTGATGTTTAGCCTAATGACTGAAGACAAACAAACAAAAGTGTTACTTCAAACACTGAGTCACAAATTTAGCTTTAAGAAATGAACTCCATTGATTCTATCAAAGCATCAACCAAACAGACATTCTAGTTTCTGAAGAAAGGTATAGATCAGTTGGCAAGCTAAAGTTTCCTTGGAAAACAGGATATACTATGTATTCTTCCCTGGGTAAGTGGCACCGTGCTGAGTGATCCATCACTATTCTCCAAATGCTGAGAGACTTGCCTTCTAATTCAGCGGTTTGCTAATGTGGTGTAGATGTGTTGTTTCCTCCCAAATGCAAGGCTAAGATGAATCCAAGAAAAAATTAGATTTACATTAAAAGTGCAATAGAAAGTGAATAATTATAGTGAAATGCTTGTTTTCAGGGAATTATATTTATAAAATCTATGTTGGAGCAATAGTCATACACCTGTGAAAGGTTTCAAGCAAAAAAAAAATGTTGCACTTACCACTGACTTTAATAATTTGAGGCAAATATTTTACTTTGCTGGTTAATATTCAGAATTTATTTGTTCCATTCCACTTTGCAGAACTGAAAGAATGATTCTCAGAGCTGAGAAGAAATGGCATCCCTGAATTTTTTGCCTTTTTTTCCCTTTTGAAATTCAACTAGACCAGTCTAACTTCACTCCCCAATCCCATCTAATAAAATATTTCAGTGAACATTAACACCTGCTGCAAATTGATTAAGCTCTTCAAAGTGGAGTGTCCTTGACAACAGTTATTTCAAAGTACATGTTAATTGTCAAGACATACAAAAAAAGATTTCTTGGTGAATCTGCCTCCATACCTGTCAGCTTCGATAGCAATTGTTCTTGGGATGGAATAAATGCACAGACCAGTAGGAGAAGGAAGAAGAAGAATTTAACAAAATTCAATTTTTGTGGAATGCATCATGTTTGCAGAAAGAAGGACATACTCTTCAGCCCACTCTGAGATTAATGATACTTAAATTTAATATTAACTTTCATGATCAAAATACTTTTCTGTTCATCACACTTAAACATAATAGAAGTGAAGTTTTATAATTAAACTATAACATATTAATGTTTAACAAGCAGAAAATTACAAACTAGTGAAATATGTTTTTGAGGCATTTGTTTCTCAATTATATTATATAGATTGCATTTTTTCCTTGAGAATGTAATCATCTAATGGGTTTATCAATCTCTACTTGATGAATGGAAATATTTCTTTCTACTCAAGGTTACAGAAAGACAAACAAACCTGTGAAAGGCAGTGAATATGAAATTTACCCAGTGTTAAAATAAATTGTTTGTAGTTTTCTGGTTTAGCTCAATCAAGTAAAGCATCAGAGAAAAATAACAGTGAATATCTATACACAGGGCAAAAGACTGAACCCAATGTCAGTCAAATGTCCTAGCCTCATAAATATAGAAAATGCTGTTTCCAAACATCAGTTTTTTAAAAAGCTCTCTACTGGGATATTTGAAAAACATCTTCTTGAGAGAATAAATCTGGTGACCTGAGACTGAAGTGATAATGACAGTCATTTTATTTTATTTTTATTTTTATTTAAATTCAAATTAGTTAACATACAATGTAGTCTTGGCTTCAGGAGTGGAACCCAATGATTCATCTCTTACCTGTGACACCCAGTGGTCATCCTGAAATGTGCCCTCCTTATACCCATCACCCATTTAACCCATCCCCCCACCCACCTCCCCTCCAGCAGTTTGTTCTCTGTACTTAAGAGTCTCTTATGGTTTTCCTCCCTCTTTGTTTTTATCTTATTTTTCCTTCCCTTCCTCTATGTTCTTCTGTTGACGTTTACAATAGTTCTAGTCTGGTCTTAATTTCCTTCAATTCCATTGTAACCTTTAACATGTTGAAAAGGAATATTTATTTAATAAATATTGCCCTTCTTCTTTTATACTTCACCTGGTCTTCAGAACAGCAAAATGTATGGTTATCACATGTTTACATATAAAGAGATTTATTAAATATTTTAAGGTGTTTAGTAGAAATCTGTCATAAACTATAGGAAGAAATATGGAGTGTTTTTTAAAAAGCTGGAGTACTTAGAGTAGGACATACCTGCATCTGAAACATGGACACTCACCAGGTCACAGCCAAGGAGTCTAATCTGAAGGCTTGACTGGGGAAGGATCTGTTTCCAAGCTCTCATTGTCAGAATTAAATTCTTCAAGAGGTATTAGACTAAAGGCCTCCATTCCTCAAGGATTTTTGATCAGATGCTACCCTCAGCTCCTTGAGACATGAATGCCAATATGGCAATAGAGGCAACTAGCAAAACAGAAGTCAAAATCTTGTGTAAGTTAATTACCAAGTGACATCCCATTACTTTTGCTATATTCTGTTAGAAGCAATTCATAAGTTCCCCAAACTCAAGGGACAGGATTTCACAAGGGTGTGATTACCAAACCATTGGAGGTCATCTTAGAGTTGTCCTGCCACAAATGGTTTCCTCCCTTGTGGGATTACTGTGAATATTAACTTATATATCTCATAGTAAGCACTTGGCAAATATTAATGCCTGTTCATTGTCAAGATATTTCTCTCCCTTGTCATTGTACCAAATTAATATATTTTTAAATTTTTTTAATGTTTGTTTATTTTTGAAAGAGAGAGAGAGACAGAGAGACAGCACATGCAGGGGAGGGTCAGAGAGAAAGGGAGACAAAGAATCTGAAGCAGGCTCCAGGCTCTGAGCTGTCAGCACAGAGCCCAACATGGGGCTTGAACTCACAAGCTGTGAGATCATGACCTGAGCCAAAGTCAGACACTTAACCAACTGAGCCACCCAGGTGCCCCATGTACCCAATTACTTTTGTTGAGGTTCTGCACCACTTACACTATCTCAAACATATAGATTTCCATGAATTATGTTTCATTCATTGTTTCAGTCAATTGTTAAGACTCCTTCCTTAGAGATAACATTTGTCCTGATGCTTTCCCTAGATTAGAAAGGAAGCTTCTTAGTGGAATGGAGAAGAGATGGTGGACAGATCATGAATGGAGACAGAAAGAACTAAGAGATTAAAATATTTGGAGGAACAGTAGTCATGCACTGGGGGAGAATATTCTTGGAAGACAGAGGTTGTAAGTAAGAAAGAATACAAAAAAAAGAAAGAAAAAGAAAGAAAAAGAAAGAAAGAAAGAAGAAAGAAAGAAGATAATAAATTTTTAAACCATATCTGGATTTGTATATAAATCTACCACTTAATAACTGTATTCTTGGGCAATTAATTTTTTAACTTATCTGAGTCTTAATTTCCTCACCTGTAAAAAAGATATACTAGAACTTCTCTAATTTATAGGCATGTTGTAGAGTTCTAATGGATCATCACTGTGAAGGGTTTCATAGTGCTTGGAACATGGAAAACAATAAATTTTGTTATTATCATCATCATTATTACCATTAGTAGTAGTATAAAAAGACAAGATGGGATTAGATTTTAAGGAACCTAAAATGCTGGACTGAGAAAAAATTTGTATTCTTATTCAGAAGATAATTATGAAAACTCTAGGTTTTTCTGAGTGCTTATTGTTAATGTGCTTTAAAAAATCACAACTAGGAGGGGCGCCTGGGTGGCTCAGTCGGTTGAGCGTGCGACTTCGGCTCAGGTTGTGATCTCGCAGTCTGTGAGTTTGAGCCCCGCGTCAGGCTCTGTACTGACAGCTCAGAGCCTGGAGCCTGTTTCGGATTCTGTGTCTCCCTCTTTCTCTGACCCTCCCCCATTCATGCTCTGTCTCTGTCTCAAAATAAATAAATGTTAAAAAAAATAAAAAAATAAATGAACATTAAAAAATTAAATATTAGAATATTAAAAAAAATCACAACTATGAGTTCCTG
The DNA here is from genome assembly GCF_028018385.1 of Neofelis nebulosa. NCBI lineage: Eukaryota > Metazoa > Chordata > Mammalia > Carnivora > Felidae > Neofelis > Neofelis nebulosa. The sequence goes on from NC_080790.1 coordinate 88,090,864, forward strand.
GGTGGCTCAGTCGGTTGAGTGTTTGACGTCGGCTCAGGTCATGATCTATTTGTGAGTTTGAGCCCTGCCTCAGGCTCTGTGCTGACAGCTCAGAGCCTGGAGCCTGCTTCGCATTCTGTGTCTCCCTCTCTCTCTGCTCCTCCCCTGCTCACATGCTGTCTCAAAAATAAATAAAGATTAAATTTTTTTAAAAAAATCACAATCTAAAGGAAGTACAACAATGCTTTTTAATATAAATAGCAAAAATTCAATTCAAAGGAGAATCATCCTTTTTGTTAAAAGGCAGACTGGAGTGGCATTGAGGAACATACAGATATAATATTTGAATTAGGAAATAATTGCCCAGTGGCACAGTTTATGTCCTCTTTTTGTCTTGCTTGTACACCTTTGCGGAAAGTGAAGGAAAACCTAGAAAATGAGATGAAGTGAATCAAATGGTCAATTGAGTCATGCAGAAAAACAAATAAGTAAACAGCAGACTCTCTTTAAGCTGAATCTAAAAAGAATATTTGTTCAAAAACACAAACAAACAAACAAAAACCGCTATGCTCAGGTGTCTCCAGGTTTGTGAATGGTGGCATAGGTGAAGATAATGGAAACCAGAAGAAGGTGACAATCCTGAGCAATTTGTCTTGGGCAGCTGCTGTAGAACTATGACCAAAGCAGATAGGGATACTCAGAGGTTGCTCACCTTCTCTTAAGTACTCTATCTGTGTGTTTCTCTTTTTATGTTTTCTAATATGTGCCAGAAAATATTAAGAAAACAAAGTACTCATGCACAAAAATGAGGGCTGATTCTATTTGATTTAGCTTTAAATCCACATAGCCTAAGCAAGTGAGTGATCAACAAAGGCTAACTTTCTTCTGCTATGAGGGAGTACAGAGCTGAGAAATGCTTACAGGTGTGGGGCAATTCTAGTGAAGTAACTTCACAGTACTTAAATTCAGTCAGATCTTTTAAGAGATCTTGAAATAAGATTCTACCATTTGCCTGAAATCCCTTTGCAAAATCATCAAGTGGAAAGCCCATTTCTACTTAAACACACAAAGAGGTAAGAAACTTGCTTTCAAGACAGCCAATTCCATTTTCAGGCAGTTAGGCTATTAAGCAGACCTGCCAGATACTGAGCTGATAACAGCCCACATACAACTTCCACCTCCCTGTTCCTAGTTATGTACTTAAGTTCTGTTATTCTTTGTCATAGTGCAGTGTCTGTGTTCATTTTTCACTGACATCTTCTCTAGGATGTCATCCTTATTTTCTTTATTTACATTTCCATATTTCTTTCATATCATGCATACAAGACGTGCACCTCTGAGAACAAGAAAGAAAGTAGAAAACCTGCCCTGGAAGCTAGCAACTAGGAGCTAGGTTGTCATCTTCCATTATAAATATAAGGAATCCCAACAATAAACAGACGAGGTCACTCTGTGACCATGATGGAAAAAGACAAAAACAAGATCACTTCGTATTTGTGTCTGAACATAAAGACAAGGCTTCTATAGCACCACAAAGTAACCAAACACTCCTCTCTCCCTGCAAACATGAGTGATTATTGTTTTATTTTTTTAATCAAGGACAACTCTAGCCCCACATTATTAATCCAGCTCCTAAATAAGAATTAAGATACCTCAATATTTATAACAGCATCATACATATGGCAAAAAATTAAAAAATTCTATTAAAGGACTAATGAATAAATAAAATGTGGTTTATCCACATAATGAAATAGTAGTCAACCATGAAAGGAATGCAGTATTGATACATGTTGCAACATGGATGAACATTGAAAACATTATTCTAAGTGAAAGAAACCAGACCACAAAAGAACATTCCATTCATATGGAAATCCAGAATAGGGAAATCTATAGATACAGAAAGTAGATTAGTCATTGCTTAGGACCTGGGCAAGATTGAAGTATGAAAATAACTAAGAGTACAGGATTTCTTAGGGGGTGTAATGAAAAGGTCCTAAAGTAGATTGTCATGATGGATGCAAATATCTGCTGTGAAAATAAGTGAAGACAAACCAGATTAAAACAAAGTCTTGGGGCACCTGGGTGACTCAGTTAAGTGTCCAACTTCAGCTCAGGTCATGATTTCATGGTCTGTGAGTTCGAGCCCTGCATCCAGCTCTGTGCTGACAACTCAGAGCCTGGAGCCTCCTTCAGATTCTGTGTCTCCCTCTCTCTCTTCCCCTCCCCTGCTCACACTCTGTCTCTCTCTCCCTCAAAATAAATAAACATTAAAAAAACAAACAACAAACAAAGCCTACTTATTCTGAGCTTGAAAAAGCAAGAATCAGCCATTATCACTAGTGTTTAGCAGAGACTCAAAAGTAGTCAGAGAAATAGGAAAGTTTAATAATGAAAAAGAAAGGATGATATGCCCTGGTTGGAAGCTATTGGCATGGGGCAGCTATAGGTGGGATAACTAGAAATAGGGCATACCATGTGAGTGGTTAGGGATGCATGTTTGCTGTAAATTACTAATTATGCCCTAGTCATTTGGGGCAGATTTATAAGTTGGGCTTTCTGCACTGTCTGCTAGAGATAGTGGTTTGATTTCCTACAAATATGATAAAGTAGGCTGGCTTCCTGGGCTAGTTACTGGAGATAATGGGTTGACTTCCTAGACTGGTTGCTGCGGACTGTTGGTCAAAGTTTTGTTTGTATATGGTTTGGCTATGGTCCATTTGTATGTTCACTGTGAATATGTTAAAAGCTATTGAATTGTATACTTTCCATGGGTGATTTGTAAATTATGTGAATTATATCTCAATAAAACTTTTTTTTAATTCAAAAGATACCTTGATCATCAAACTGCATGTTATTCCTGCAACACCCAATCTAGAATCAACCCTTGCTTCCCCCAAATCACCCAGCACACACCAAATCCATTCAATGTATTAGTCCTGTTGCTGAGATGCCCATGGTTTATGTGCTATCTTGCTGTAACAAGGTAATAGACTGAAGTTTTTACTATAGGTGTATTCCAGAGAAACTTTTGGTACTGGGTTTTATCCCTACCTCAGTTTCTCTCTTCTAATAATATCTAGTCTGCTCACACCCATTTTGTATCATGTTATGAAGAAATTCTTACATGTGGTCAGATCAGCACAAAAGCAAGCAACATCTTCATCTTGTACAATCTTGTCACTGAATTTCCATTATAAGAATGTAGTCTGATTATTTTTCTGACTCAAAAAAAATGCAGGAACATCTATCCTTATAGGTAACAAGCATCTCAAGACAGGGAGAGGCAGATTATTGTTCTTCGATAATCAGACCCTTTTTGAGGTATTGTTAGAAAAAACAAATTACACACACATATATGTTTCTGACACACATATGAATACATATATGTTTTTGATGTGCATATGCATAGATAGCATATACATGCAATGTGTGTTTGTAAAGCTATATCCTAGAATTGGCTATGAGCCTGTATTAACTCTCTTGAAACAAGCATTCATATGGAAATGGTCAAATGTAAGGAAATTGAGGATCAATAGTGAATAATTTAAGTCAGTCATTAACTTTATTACATTACCAGTAGCACATCTATTTCAATTATTGATCTAGTCTGCATAATTAGAGTGGGCAAAGTTTCTTGTATTGGCAACAAGCCAAATGGCAAAAGAGCAGAAGCAGAGAAAGGAAGATATTCTTTACTTCGACATGGCCCCTTCAAGCTTTGTACTTGGGAATTTCATTTTTTTGAACCATCAAGAGCTCCACCAGTTTTCCATATTCAAGCTATCACCAGTGTTTACCCATCAAGAAGCCCATTGTCACTGTGCTTCCTATATTTAGAGTGTTCATAAACACAATGCTATGATATCCAGGCTATAAATACTGATGCCAACTATAGAAAGGGTATCTTCAAGGAAAGCAGGGATTAAGACACTAAAAGTGTGAACTTGCTTATATTTCACCTAAATCCCCCTGCCCCTTTATACCCCAGACCAAGCTGCTGAGCTCACAGGGGATATTCTGCAAATCCATATTGCTCAAGTTCCAGCCCCACTCCATGACCTGGACTTTAGCAGAGCTTCTAGGCCAAGGGGCATCTGAGTTCTACAAGTAGAAGGGAGATAACAGAACACAATTATGTGCACACACACATTAACAATGACAACTGACAAATTCTTGGACATGAACAAGATTAAGTTTCCAATAACAAGGAGCTCCTAAACCTGTGTATAAATTCAGACTAAGTCTGGCTGATCTTTAAGCCACAGATATGTGTGATAGACTGAAAGCAACTTGCAGCTAAGGCTTAAATAGCTAGTCTAAGATATGAAATTCCCCCTTCCTTTCAATCCCTGCAGGCATTACATGTTCAGTATGAGTCTAATCAAATTAATTGCCTGCTTAAAACAACTATGAATCTTTTAAAGAGTATAACAGAATCCATATTTGCATTACATATCATTCACAAAGTCAGGAATTCAATCTAAAATTACTAAACAGGATGAGCAAGGAATATGTGACCCATTCCAAAGGAAAAGACAACCAAAATAGTAAAGCTTGAGATGATTCTGATGTTGGAATTATTAGACAAGAAATTATACCAGCTATTATAACTATATAAATGAATTAAGAAGAAAATATGTTCCAAAGAAATGAAAAAAAAATAGATTTCAACAGAGGATTAAATGATACAGAAAGAATCAAACAGAAATTTTATCATTAAAAATTACAGTATCTGATAGTTTTTTAAACTCTTTAATAATGAAATGGATATGACAGAGAAGAGACTCAGTGAAGAATAAGACAGATAAATAGAAACCATCCACTGTTAAAAGAGAGGGGAAAAAAGTTTTAATTAGCAAAATCTGAACCATTAGTGGGACATTTTTCAACCTAACAGATTCAGTTGAAATCCCAAAAGAGACGATAAAGATAGTGAAACAGAACAAAAAAGATAGTAAGAAACAATGGTCAAAAATTCCCAAATTTTGTGTCAATATAAATTTACAAATTTCAGGATTTGAACCAAACATAATTAAGATAAATTTGAAAAAAAATGCCTAGGTACATCATAATCAACTGTTAACAAAAACTAAATAAAAACATAATTAAAGAATGTTACAAACAGGGAGACAACAATTCAAAAGTCCACTTATTGTTATTCAGAAACTATGGAGGTAAAAGCACAAAGAAACAATATCTTTAAAGTTCTTTTTTTAAAAACTTAACCCAGAAATCTATAAGCAGCAAAAATATCCTTCCAGAACAAAGGCCAGGAGCACTTCTGGAATAATAAATTAAGGACCTCCAAATATCTGCCCCTTCATAAAAACAAAGAGAACACTGGGAAAAATTGTTAAAATCAACTTTTACATAACTTTGTAAATTAATCCAAGGCTTGCAACAATCTGAAGAGATTTTATTCAAAAAAGGCAATCAAATTTCAATAAGACCAGTGAGCTTTCTGGCATTTTAATTTATCCTGTTCTTATCCTCCTCTTCCCAACTAGTTTTAAAACTGGCTGCCTAACAACTACAGGAACTTGCAACTTCCAGGAAAACCAATATCTCAGCAAGTATTAGAGGGGGCATAAGACATTTGAAACTCACCAAAAATCCCACCCCAGAGAATGCTCACTATTTAATCTGGCAGCACCCTAAAAACTTCATTCTCAAAGGCTGTGTTTATTTTTACCTGATTTAGATCTCTGTAAATGTGATGAGCTATACTACCAGAGCATCTATCAATTATTTAGCATTGCAGCTGCCCAAAATGGTGTTACCATTTGAGACTAAAAAGACGCTGATGAAATTTAATAAAAGTAAAAACTGGGGAGTGAGATGTCCATGGGTAACTTTGAAGAGCTCTGACATGTTCTTGGGATATAGAAGGCCACGTGCACGTGCAGAGCTGTCCACATGCCCCAAAATACACAAGAAGGCCCAAATCTCCCACCTCAGGCTGAACTTGAGGCTCTGCACAAACAGGAAGTGAAGGCTAAGGCAGAGTTATAAACCACCTGACTGGAATGTTGAAAGAATACCTACAACAAAACATACAAGTCTATAGGCAAAGTGAGAACTATTCACTAACAGCATTAAAGTAAATCTTCATATAACCCTAGCTGACCACTAACCTAACAACAGAGAATTCAATGTCTGCATATATCAAAGAATACATATGTCACAAAACTAGTTGAGGAAAGTCACTAAACAAATAGCAACAAGAACAAAAACAAGACCAAAAAGCTACAACGAAATGTCTGGAGGCTCTTCCCCAGAGATGCTATATCATCTTAAATGTCCAGTTGTCAACAACAAAAATTAAAAATAAGACATGCAAAGCAGAAAGAAATATGTCCCCTATGGAAGGAAAAATAGGCAATGAAAACTGTCCAAAAGGAAGCCCAGGGAAGCCTGAGTGGCTCAGTCAGTTGAGCATCCAACTTTGGCTCAGGTCATGATCTCATGGTTTATGATGTCATGGTTTGTGAGTTTGAGCCCTGCATTGGGCTTGCTACTGTCAATGCAGAGCCTGCTTCAGATCCTCTGCCCCTCTCTCTCTCTGCCTGTCCCCCACCCATAATCTGTCTCTAAAAAAATGTGAAATATTTCTTTTTTTAAAAAAGAGGAATCCCAGGGGCGCCTGGGTGGCGCAGTCGGTTAAGCGTCCGACTTCAGCCAGGTCACGATCTCACGGTCCGTGAGTTCGAGCCCCGCGTCAGGCTCTGGGCTGATGGCTCGGAGCCTGGAGCCTGTTTCCGATTCTGTGTCTCCCTCTCTCTCTGCCCCTCCCCCGTTCATGCTCTGTCTCTCTCTGTCCCAAAAATAAATAAACATTAAAAAAAAAAAAATTTAAAAAAAAAAAAAAAAAAAAAAAAAAGAGGAATCCCAGACAGTGAACTTACTAGAAAAAGATTTTAAATCAATTGTTGTAGGGGCACCTGGGTGGCTTAGTCAGTTGAGCATCTGACTTCAGCTCAGGTCATGATCTCATGGCTTGTGAGTTAGAGCCCCACATCGGACTCTGTGCTGACAGATCAGAGCCTGGAGCCTGCTTCATATTCTGGGTGTCCCTCTCTCTCTGCTCCTCCCCTGCTCATGCTGTCTCTCTCTGTCTCTCAAAAATAAATAAACATTAAAAAAATTTAATCAATTGTTGTAACTATAGTCAAAGAACTAAAGAAAATGGTGTCTAAATAAGTAAAATGAAAATGATATCTCATGAATTTGAGAATATCAGTACAAGGGTAAAATTATTTGAAAAAAATTCTTAACATAAAAAGTATAACTACTAAAATAAAAAATTTACTAGTGGGACTCAACAGCAGATTTAGAGTGGCAAAAGAATCAATAAACTCGAAAATAAATCAGTTTGTATTACCCAATCTGAAAAGAAGAAAAAAGAATGAAGAAAAATGAACAGAGTCTCAGAGAACTGTGGAACATCTTCAAATGAACTAGCACATGATAATAGGAGTCTTAGAAGAAGAAGAAAAAAAAAAAAAAGAGTGAGAGAATGAGATAGAAAGAATGCTGGTAGAAAAAAAAATGGCCCCAAACTTTCCCAAATTGATGAAAACACTGCTGTACACATCCAAAAATCTCAAAATCTCCAAGTAGGATAACCTCAAAGAAATCTACACCTAGACACATCACATTCAAATTATTGAAAGCCAAAAACAAAGAGAGGATTTTGAAAGCAGCAAGAGAAAAGCAATTCATCACATAAAAGGAAACTTTAATAAGATTAACAGTTGACTCCTCATCAGAAGCTATGGGACCCCTAAGACAGTGGGAAGACATATTCACATTAATGAAAGGAAAAAAAATGATATTAATCAAGAATTCAATATCTAACATAACTAGCAAAAATAAAAAAGAAATTAAGACATATCCAGATAACCAAAAATTGAGATAATTCATTACTGGCATACCTGCCTACAAAAAATTAATAAAGAGAGTTCAGAGTAAAAGCACTCACATCCAGATACCAAAGCATGTATTATTCTGTTGTTGCTGCAACAAATTAGCACAAATTTTGTGGTTTGAAACAACATGAATTTATTATCTCACAGTTTTGGAGGTCAGAAGTCTAAAACCAGGTTAATGGGCTAAAGTCAAAGTGTCAGCAGGGCTGGTTCCTTCTGGAGCTTCTCAGGGGACACTTTCTTCTCTTTTTCAGGTTTCAGTAGCCACCTATATTCCTTGGCTTATGGCATTTTCCTCAATATTCAAGTACATCCTTCCAATCTGTTTCCATCATTATATTGCCTTCACGTCTAATCTGATTCTTTCTTGTACCTTCTTATAAGGGCCATTGTAACCACATAGAGCCCACACAGACAATCTAAAATGATCTAAAGACTCTTAAGTTAACTATATTATCAAAGTTTCTTTTTCCACCCAAGGTAATATTCAAAACTTATGGAGATTAAAACACATACATGTTAATAGCCTTTATTCAGTCTCCTACACAATGTACTCCTAGTTTCAGGATGCAACTAAAGTAATGCTTAAAGAAAACTTTATAGCTCTAAATACTTACATTAGAAGAGAAGAAATATCCAAATATAATTATCTAAATCTCCAGTAAGTTATAAATGATGAGCAAAATAAATCCAAAATAACAGAAAAAAAATGAAAGTGAATATATGTGATCAGAAATTGATGAAATTAAAAGAAAGCAACTGATCGAACAAAAATTATACTCAAGAGCTGGTTAGTTTGAAACCATTAACAAAACTGATAAATTCCTAGCTAGACTGATCAAAGAAAAAAGATAGAGATGGAATCCAAATTACCACTATCAAGAATGAAACAGGAGTTATAGCTATATGCAAAGATATTAAGAGAACATTATCAACAAATTTATGCAAATAAACTTGAAAACTTAGATGAATTTTTTGAAAGACACAAAGTACCAAAACATTATAAAAAACAGGGGTACCTGGATGGATCAGTTAGTTAAGCCTCTGGCTTTGGGTCAGGTCATGATCTCACGGTTCATGGATTTGAACCCCATGTTGGGCCCTGTGCTGATAGCTCACAGCCTGGAACCTGCTTTGGATTCTGTGTCTCCCTTCCTCTCTGCCCCTTCCCTGTTTGCACCCTGTATCTCTATCTTACTCTCAAAAATAAATAAACATTTAAAATTTTTTAAACATTATAAAAATAAATAGAATAGCTTCATATCTATTAAAGAAACTTTTCACAATTTAAAAACTTCCTGGAAGGGATACCTGGGTGGCTTAGTCATTTAAGCATCCGACTTCAGCTCAGGTCATAATCTTATAGTCTGTGAGTTTGAGCCCCACGTTGGGCTCTGTGCTGACAGCTCAGAGCCTGGAGCTTGCTTCAGATTCTGTGTCTCCCTCTCTTTCTGCCCCTGCCCCACTCCCACTCTGTCTCTCTCTCTCTCTCAAAAATAAGTAAACATTAAAAATTTTTAAAAAATACTTCCTGCAATAAAACCCCAGGCTTAGATGACTTCACTAGTGAATTCTATCAAAACTTTAAGAAATAATGTCAATTCTACTAAAAAATTTTCAGAAAATAGGAAAGTATAGAACATTCCCCATCTGTTTTTCTGAAGCCAGTATTACCTACATACAATCACCAAAGAAATTATAAGAAAACTACAAATCAATATCCCTAAAAATCATAGAAACAAAATTTCTAAACCAAATGTATTTGACTAGATAATTTATTGTACATGTTTAGCAGCTTCCCTGGTGTCTACCATACATGCCAGTAGTACTCCTCTAAGTTGTGAAAACCAAAAAATAGGACATTGCCAAGTGTCACCTAGGGGACAAAATCACCCTCAGAAATACAATAATACACAATGGCATGCCCAATAACACAATAAGCTAAAATACAATATAATCTGAAGATGAGAAGTAAAACTGTCTCTCCATTTAGAGATAGTATGTTTATTTACTTCACAAATTTGCAGGCATATATTCAAAAGTTACCAGTGAATTGTTAGCAAGGCCACTGGAAACAGGGTTAATATAGAAAACTCTATTGCATTTATATATATATATATATATATATATATATAATGCATTTATATATGCATTTATAAATAAATATATATATACAGATATATATGTGGTAAAGTATTGGACATTGAAATTAGAATATCAGTTTATAGTAGTAGCAAAAAAACCCATAAAATGCTTAAGAATAAATCTAACAAGACATGGAAGTCGTCTACATGGAAAACTACAGAACACTGCTGAGAGATATTAAAGATCTAAATAAGTGGAACAATACAAAATATTCATTGATTGGACCAGAGCAAGCCAGTCATTCCTACCAGGTGATCAAGTTGTGTTCATATAGGAATGAAACTTCTTGAGGGTGTACTGTGTGGTTTGATGATAAATTGCAAGTAAAGTGTTTAGCATAGTATCTGGTACACTGTAGAACACACAGTAGGTTTGCAACAAACCTTACCTACTATCATTATTTATTTACATTTTTCTCCATTGTTGCTCTTTTACATCCATCGATTTCTTCCAGTGTCAACTTTCTCTTATCAAACTGATAGAAGTCTGTACATCACTAGATTAGTTGAAGCTCTTCCTGAGTCAGAACAGATAGGCTCTTTTCATGTTTTTATGTACCAACTTGGAGCATACACCTCTAGAGCTGGCCACATAAAGCAGACGGATTAATTTCTATGACTAAGTAAATAGGTTGCCCTGACTTTCTTTATAGGTGGAAGTGAATGTCATAACAAAATCAACAGTCATTCCCCTTATTACACTTCTTGCCTACTACCACCTTCAGAGAAAAACAAAATGAACTCAAAAGGTGACTCTCATAAACCGGAAGGACCATAAAAACTTAAGAAACAAAAATATTTTGAAATTGCTCTTTAACTGTAGTAATACAACTACAACCTAAAAATATTGTTACATATACAAGTAGATTTAGACAATGTACATAAATGTACACAAGCAAAATATCTCTCTGAAGAGAGACTCAGGTTAGATAATACCTTCCCCCATCTCTTTATAGAGCATACAATTTGTGGACTCTGGGCTTATAAAACCTAATTTCACTTCCAAAGGATTTTCTACATGTGCTGCTGAAGTAATGTTACAAACCAAGGTTTAATACAGAAAAGTAAAGGGAAATGAGAGTTTGAAATGAAATAAGTTACAACCCGGAGGATGATCAAGAATTCAGTCTTGTTCAGCTTTCATTGGGACCCTCTTTTGACCTTGCTCAAGCAAACCAAAAAGCACAAGTTGTGATGAATAATTTCTTGTAGAACTAAGGAATGGAGTCATTATGCAATGATAAATCAAGGGAAGAGTCTTTTCCAGTAATGTGATCAGCAGTTCCAGGGTCAGAGACGAGTGCCAAGAAGAGAAAGCTAATGACGTAAGCATATAACCTTCATGGCCTAATCACGTCTGCTGCTAAAGTAGCTCAAATGGTATTATTTTTTATTGTACTAGCAACCACCATCTGGGTCAAAAGGGAGAACAAACAAACCCAGGGAAATCATGTTCAGCCAGAAAAAAACCTTATTTGGTTTTATAGCAATTGAATGACAACATCTCTGGTGAGCTGCTAATGAAATCCTATTCTCTTAACATATAATCAAAATTCACAGCCAGAAGCAACATGGAATGAGTGTCCCAGCTAAAACATTAATTATTCTGGTGATAAAACTGTCTCAACAGTGGGCTTCAAGCAGACACCTTTTTTTGTGATCAGAAATGCTTAAAGCATCATGTTCACCCTTTGATGTTTGAACATTTCAAATTAAGTAGGAGGGAGGGAAAATAAGCTATCCATTCCCCAGCAGATCCTTGTGGGTAGCATAATCATCAGAGAAGAAAACATATGAATTTATATCTCTTGTCCTTCAAATTCTGAGAAAAATGGGACTTAGTTTCTAAAAGTCATGATGCCAAATTAAAGAGATTGTTTCAGCCCCATTCCGTTAACAATAACAAGACTAGTTTTATTTCTGCAGAATTTATCTGACAGAATACCAGTATTTGTTAAAATTAGAACAACCTTGGACCTACTCATCTATTTTAATGTTTTCTCTAAACATAGAAGTACCATTGGCAAGGCCATGAACTTAAAGTACCACAGACCTCATCATCCTCAGAAAGAAAACAGTTCTACACACTTAGTACTTGCAGAGTTCTGGGCATGGTGATCTGGAGAGAAATCCAATATATTTTGCCAACCATATGGCCTCTTTTCAGCTTGTTTTCTTACGGCAAGTATACATGGCCTTCAACTGTCATTTGGCCAGCAGCCAACTTCTAAATTGTAGGATGTAAGACTAATGAGTAATCTTACTTATTACTGGTTGGGAAACATTTAGGTTAATATGAATGAGAGTCATAATATTAATAACAATACATTTACTATGCAAAAGACACTTTTGTAAATACTTGACATGGATTATATCATTTAATCCTATCAACCCTATGAAATATTATGTAACTAAGATATATTATTGTACTAAGTTTAAAGATGAAGAAACTTATGCTTAAAGAAATTTGTAACTTTTCCTATGTCACACAACTAGTAAGTTGGACACAGTTAGTAACCCGTGGCCATATGAGTTCAGACCCTTTAATCCCCACCACCTTGACAAAGAAATAGCAACATAAACAAACCTAATAGGCATTGAGCTAAATATACTTAATTCTCACAACACTATGAGATAATTATTACTTTTATTATTATCATAATATTATTGTTGCTGTTGTTATTTCCATTTTACACAGCTTTCTAGTGGTGTAACTGAAATTTTAAAACTTAACTGGCTCTGGAGTCCACACTCTCAATTACTCAGTGCACTGTATCCAAGACCATTATTCTTTACTTCCTCCCAAAGCTTCCCTTGGCTTTTAGGCCATTAACTACCTTTTAGTGTGGTATGAATTATATGGTAGTCTATAACTGGACTTTATGAAGAAAAAAAAATGGAAATCAGAAAATGAAGACCCTGATTCTGATTTAGTAAATTAGTTATAATTAATTTATGTGACTTTGAAATAGCTTTTTAATATTGTATGGACTTGATTTCCTTGATTATAAAATGCTGGGTACACTAGGTAACTTATGAGACCCTACCAGTAAAAACTTCTACTAATTTTGCCATTCTTTTAAGTGTATGAGTATATGAGCACTCAACATACTATGGGGCTTCTATCATTTTGTGTAAAACCAAGGCATAATTTCCCAATTTTTTTCTTGTGCTATCTTTACCTATATTTGGGGACTAACCTGATGGTGTGCTTCTGAATAAATAAAGCTTTAAGTTTTCCAGGGAAATTGTATTATAAAAACACAAATCACCTTTCCTGGGAGTTAGTTCTAGCATCATTATAATAAAAGGGAAGTCAACAAAGCGTTCCCTTCACAAATCTTAGAGGAAACCATTAGCATTCATTAACCATGGAAAAATTAACTTGCCAATATGAATTTTCCAAAGTACCTGATGATATACAAAGTGCTGCTTCTAAACATACCCTAATTGCAAAGACATTTTTAAATTTTCTTCTTCTAAAAGTAATTCTCACCAGGAAGCTCAGGAGACATTCCCCAAGATGAGTACCAGAATCAAGCCATAATTACCATGTTTCTCAGGCCTAGGTTAAAAAAAATCTCAGAGAAGGAAGAATGGTAATGTGTTAGGGACAATGAGGCTATAAAAGTTAGAGTTCTCTCTGTGGAAGAAATCCACCTTAGAGAAGAACTACACTTCAAGAGGAAGTCAGAGACATTTGAAGTAAAGAGCCATGATTTTTAAATGATGAGAGATATGAAATTCATCCATGGTGACATTATGTTAACAAGCACATTTCTATTCTAAGATTGTTCCTGGAATGAAATAAATATTTACATTTTCAAAGGAAGTCCAAAAAAAATAACCAAAGTATATCAAAACAGGGAATCAGTTGACTAAATGTGCCATATCCATGCATTTGAAGATTGCACGGTCATTAAGAATAATGCCCTGAAAATACAGAGGAAAAAAATGGCAGTTATGTATTTTGGATTTAGAAAAGTATTCTCCAAAACAGTAACTTGGTTATGGTGCAATTTTGAAATGTGTGAATGTGTACATATATCAGTGTGATAACTGAAAGTTACAGTGTCTTATTATCTTCTTAGTTTATGTGCATTTGCTGATTTTTTCTGTAATTAACATGCATTAATTCTATAAAATAAGTAAATATATTTTTAAAGTATCCTAAGAGGATAAATCTGTGTACAATAAACAAGACACTATATATCTTGAATAGAAGAATTGCTTAGACTGGGGATTTATTGGTGTACATTAGACCTTCCCAAAGGAGACTGTTCTGAGCTCCGAATCATTACTGTTAGGCTGTCAATAAATAACCCAGACTCTGTAGGCTTAATATGATCTACCTGTGGATGTCTGCACACTAGCTGAGTGGGACCAGGTGTTCATCTAAGCAAAGAGTCTTACACTGCCTAGAGCTAACCATACATTAGCACTGTAGCAGCTCTGGCATGAAGAATTGGAAAGTCATGGGCTTTTCGAATTGCAAAAGTAAAATAACAACTTGAACCCACCCATGAAATTTAACCCTGTCCCTGGAAAGGTCAGATTTACAGCTGAGGCCAAAGAGTTTGTTGTTTCTCTCCTTGATTCACGTTTTAAAAGGAGAAAACACATTAAGCAGATCAAGATAAATTAGTGGCAGAGTAGTAGAAACCAGGAAAATAAAAGAAGCCACAACAAAAGCCATCAAACTAAAATATGCCCTAAAACAGTTTTGAATCTTTTAAAATAAGCTCCTAGGTGAAAAAGAAGTTGGCCTGAAAAATTCTTCACACTTATCTTTCTAAAAAAAATTATGTTTCAAATGCCTTTGAGTTTTCTAAATAAAAATAGAGTATATAAAATTCATTTATTACTAATGACACATTTGCATTTTGGTGAAACATGGTATACAATTCAGTAATGGTCAAGTTGGCTGCAGTGCACAAAAGCAGGGGTGCATTAACAGTGATCTAAATAGATAGTAACTCCAGGGCACCTGGGTGGCTCAGTCAGTTAGGCATCTGACTCTTGAGTCCCCCGTTGGGCTGTGCTGCACAAAACCTCCTTGGGATTTACTCTCTCCTTCTCTCTCTGCCCCTCTCCCACTCGCACATGTGCTCAATAAATAAATAAATAGCAACTCCTGGAATTGGGTCACATGACACCACTGAGTAACACACCTCATTCATACAATCTGTTACGAAGTAGAAGTAATTTCCTCCACTGCACCGATCTCATTTTGATCTTTAAAGGTACATAGCAAAGTACATACAGCAGATATGATTGTTTCTATTCTCATTTTTCAGATAAGGATACTGAGTCAATCAATTATTCCCAACTGACTGAGCCACCTAGGGACCCCAAAATGGCACATTCTAAAGTGAATGATTCAGCAGCATTTAGTAGATTGACAATGTTGTGACACCACCACCTCTCCCTATTTCTAAAATATTTTCATTACCCCCGAATAAAACTCCATACCCATTAAGCAATTACTCCCCTTCCTCCAGCCCCTGGCAACCAGGGTGTTTCTATGGAATTACCTACTTTGGATATTTTACATAAATGGAAGTGTAATAATATGCAACCTTTGGGTCTGACTTCTTTCAAATAGCATAATGTTTTTGAGGTTCCCACATTGTAGTTTATACCAGTACTACATTTATACACTTTATGGTTGAGTAATATCCAATTATGTATGTATGTATACACCACAATTTTTTCACTCCATGTATTTGTTCATGGACATTTGAGTTGTTTTCACCTTTTGGTAAATGTGAATTAACGCTACTATGAATATTTATATGCAAGTAACTGTTTGAGTACCTGTTTTCAATTCTTTGGGCTGTATTTATAGGAGTGGAGAGATCTACATAGATTTTCTATTTCTTCTTGAGTTAATGCCAATACTTTGGGTCTTTCTAGAAATTTGTTGATTTCACCTAAGTTATCTAATTAATTGGAATGCCATTATTCATAGTATTCCCTTATGATCCTTCTAATTTCTATATCTCCTTTTAATTGTCAAATTTAGTAATTTGATCTCTGTATCTCTTCCTCTCTCATTCTCTCTCTCCCCACTCCCCACTTTGTGTCAGTCAAGCTAACAGTTTGTCCATTCTGTTGACCTTTTCAAAGAAGCAGCTTTTGGTTACATTGATTTTTCTTTATTGTTTTTCTGTTCTTTGTTTCATTAATCTTAATTTTTTTTCTTCCTTCTCTTTGCTTTAGGTTAGTTTCTTTTTTCCATATCTTATGGAAAGATATAATGAATCTTTTCTTCTATCAGTCTCTATAGCTATAAATTTCCCTTTAATCACTGGTTTAGTGGCAATCCAGCAGTTTGGGTATACTATGTGTCCAGTTTCTTTAATCACAAAGTATTTTTCTAATTTTCTTTATGATTTCTTTGGTCCACTGGTTATTTAGGAGTGGGTTATTTAATTTCCACATTTTCGTGAATTTTCCAATTTCCTCTTGTTATTGATTTCTAATTTCATTTCATTGTAATTTGAAACAATACTTGGAATCATTTCAGACCTTACAAACATATTGAGACTTGTTTTGTGCAAAGAATATTATCTGTTCTGGAGAATGTTCTATGTTCACTTGAATAGAATGCATATTCTGTTGCTACTGGGTGGGGTGTTCCAAGGTGTCTAGTGAATAGTGCTATTCAAGCCCTCTATTTCTTTGTTGATTTTATTTGTTTTATCTTTTACTAAAATTAGGATTTTGACATCTTTATCTGTTATTCTAGAATTTTATAGTCTACCTTCCATTCTGTCAGTTTTTACTTCACTTATTTCCATGCTCTATTTGTAGGTTCGTATATGTTTGTAATTGTATCTTTATGGACTGACCTTTTATGGTTATAAAATGTTTCTCTCTCCCCCTAGTAACATATTTTGTTTTAAAGTTTATTTTGTCTGATATTAATATAGCCACTGAAGAATTCTTATAGCTACTGATCACACAATATACCTTTTCCATCTTTTTATTTTGAATCTGTGTGTGTTTTTGTATCTAACGTGTATCTGAAGTGTTACATTTGCAGACAGAATATAGATGGTCTTATTTTTTTTTATCTATTCTGCCAGTTTCTGTCTTTTGATTTGATTGTTTATTACATTCACATTTAATATTATTGTTGGCATAGTTAGATTTTGTCTTCCATCTTACTTTTTATTCTCCAGGTGCCTCACGTCTTTTTGTTTCTGTTTTTCCTTTAGTGCTTTCTTTTGCATTAAGTGAATATTTTCTAATGCAACATTTTAATTCCTTTAATGTTTTTTCACTATATTTTCTGAGTTATTTTCTTAGTGTTTTCTCTACGGATATAATATACATCTTAATTTATCAGAATCAACTTAAGGGTTATACCAATTTAATTTCAGTAAGATCTAGAAATGTTACTACTACTATATAGTTCTATTCCTTCTCTTCCCTTTTTGTGGTACTATTGTTATACGCATTACACCTCTATATTTACAAACCCATCAATACACTGTTGTAGCTATTATTTATGTAATTTCATATCTATTAAAGTACTGTGAGATGAAAGGAGAGCAAGTCTATTTGTATATTAAGTATACAAACCCTGTCAAAAGTTTGCTGTATTAATTTTCTCATTTATCACTTATGTTTCTCTTCATTTGTTCCTGAGGGTTTGAGATACCATCTGGTTTCGTCTTTCACTCCTGTACAGCTTTGCTCCTACTCATTTCTGTTGTACTGTTATTGACAAATATATAACAGTTCCCTATGTTGCAGCCCAACAATACAATCATATGCATTTTTATATAATGGTTTTTAAATATGTTAAGGTGAAAAAAGAAGAAATATGGATTGATTCTATTTCTTATATGATTATATGATTATGTTAATGGATCTCTTAATTTTTTGATGCTTTCTCTCCTCTCTGTTACATTGTGCATTGTGCATTGGTGTTTTTAATGGTGTGTAACATTTCTTCTGAGGCTCTGTTCACTTTTTCAAACTTTTTCTCTGTGTCATATTATGTCATCTCTATTGACATATTTTCAAATTTACTAATTCTTCTGCAAATTCAAAGCTACTGTTGAGACTCCCCCTAGTAAATTTTTCAGTGGTTATTCTACTTTTCAACTCTAGAGTTTTCACCTGGTTCTTTTCTTTTTTATCATTTCTCTCACTTTATTAATATTTACTCTTTGATATGTTAGACAAGGCTTGACACAACTGTCAGAGAAGAAATAAATGGAGTGGAGTTCTCATCAGTATTTAGTTATAGAAAGAGTCCAGCAACATCTAAAAGGTAAAATCTGGGGGGAGGAGCCAAGATGGAAGAACAGCATGGAAGTTTTTGTGTGTGTGTCTCGCATCCATGAAATACAGCCAGATAAACACTAAACCTTCCTGCACACCTAGAAAACTGATTTGAGGATTAACACAATAATTGGCACAACCTGAACCACAGAACTCAGCAGGTACACAGTGCAGAGAGGTGAAATGGGGAAGAGAGAAGCTGCGGAGGGCAGGGAACTGTTTTTGCATCTAAAGAGAGGACAGGGACGTGGGGGGAGGGTGAAGAATATGGGAAAAGCAACCCCCCAAAGCAGCTGGAGAGAAAGTGGAAAAGTGGAAATAGCCACAGGGACTGAACAAAAAGGGAGAAAGGAGAAGGCCTAAATTGCATTAAGACAATATAAATAGGGGGAGCAAAGAGTCTGAAACTCCACAGCTCAATACCTGGCAGTGCTCTGGTGGGAAGGGTGAATCCCCAGGAACAGAGTGAATTCCAGGGGGTTTTGGGCCATACAGGGAAAGGCAGTTCCCCTGTCAGAAGGATATCTGGTAGAGGCTGTGTGGCTCCCCCAAAGGGAAAGGCCCCAATGGACCTGGGAGAACAACCACATTAGCTGGTGCTGGAAAAAAGTCATTGGGGGTGAAGCCTGGTGCCAGATGCATGTTGTGATTTGCCATAATCCCTGAAATGTTGCTGCCACACAATCACGTGATCTTTTATTTGGGTGGACTGGCACCCAGCCTCAATCTCTGGACATTGGCAGCAGCATGGTCCCACAAATATTCCTGGGTGCAAGAGGCCATTGCTCAGTGAGACCCTCCCGCAGAGGGTTTGAGGGGGACAAAGCCGCTGTCCCTCAGAAGGAAGGGGTGGAGAAACAGCCTCATCTGAGATAAAACTCAGGAGGGAAGTGCTGCCTGAGGCTTGGTAACAGACAGTGTAAAAGTGGGGAGTGGATGGAAGCTGAAGACAAAGGATGGGTGCGTGATTGCTGATAGGGGAGAACAGAGTTCCAATACTAGAGACTGGGTAGCTGGGTGACACTGTTTTCACCGCTCCCATGCATGCGCATATACACCTACAAGTGCCACAACAATCCACCCCAGTGAGCTAAGCAGTGCTATCTAGTGGAGAACGGAGCCATTAGACCAAACCCGCCCAATGGGGCCAATCTCGCTCTTCAGGAACACAAGTCTCTCTGGCTGCTTAGTTTGCAGACTATAAAGTTCTTCATAGTTTGACTTCTAGGGAAAAACGAAATAATTTCAATGTATTTCAGCCAGTTCGCTAGTCCATCTATTCAATTTTCTTTTTTTCTTTCTCTTTTTCATTCCTTTTCTTTTTCTTGAATACAGAAAGAGAAAAACTTTATTTTTATTTTCAAATTTTGTTAAAAATATTTTCTTTAAATTTTTTCTACTCTTTAAAATTTTTCTATATTTTTTTTATTTTTTATTCTCTATATTTTTTACTTTTGTGTAATTTTTTTCAGATTCTATTTACTTCCATCATTTCATTTTAGTCTATTCCAGTGTACTAATTTTTTTCAAATTTTCAAACAATTTTCTTTTTTTTCTTTCCCCCTTTATCTCTAATCTATCAAGCCCCTTTCAACACCCAGACCAAAACACACCTAGGATCTAGAATCATTTATTTGTGTGTGTGTGTGTGTGTGTGTGTGTGTGTGTGTTGGTTGTTTTTAATTTCTTAATTTTAATTTTATTTCCTAATTTTAATTGTTTTTAATTTTTTCTTACCTCATTGATTCCTTTTTTCTCTCCAAAATGACAGAACTAAGGAATTCACACCAAAGAAAGAGCAAGAAGAAACAACAGACAGGGATGTAATTAACGCAGATACAAGCCAGATGTCTGAACCAGAATTTAGGATCATGATAATAAGAATACTAGCTGGAGTTGAAAATAGATTAGAATCCCTTTCTGTGGAGATAAAAGAAGTAAGAGCTAGTCAGAATGAAATAAAAAATGCTATACCTGAGCTGCAATCTCAAGTGGATGCCACAGCCATAAGGATGGATGAAGCAGAGCAATCAGTGATACAGAGGACAAACTTATGGAGAATAATGAAGCAGAAAAAAAGAGGAAACTAAAGCAAAAGAGCACGATTTAAGAATTAGAGAAATCAGTGATTCATTAAAAAGGAATCATAGGGGTCCCAGAAGATGAAGAGAGAGAAAAAGGGGTAGAAGGGTTATTATGTGAGCAAATCATAGCAGAAAAGTTTCCTAACATGCAGAAAGACACAGACATCAAAATCCAGGAGACACAGAGGACTCCCATCAGATTCAACAAAAACCGACCATAAATAAGGCATATCATAGTCAAATTAAAAAAATACTCAGACAAGGAAAGAATCATGAAAGCAGCAAGGGGAAAAAAAGTTGTTAACCTACAAGGGAGGGCAGATTAGGTTTGCAGCAGACCTATCCACAGAAACTTGGCAGGCAAGAAAGGAGTGGCAGGATATATTTAATGTGCTGAATCAGAAAAATATGCAACCAAGAATTCTTTATCCAGCAAGAGTGTCACTCAAAATAGGAGAGATTAAAAGTTTCCCAGACAAACAAAAATTAAAGGAGTTTGTGACCACTAAACCAATGCTGCAAGAAATTTTAAGGGGGAATCTCTGAGGAAAGAAAAAGACTAAATACATAAATAAATACCCAAAGCAACAAAAACTAGAAAGGTTCAGAGAACACCACCAGAAACACCAACCCTACAAGTAACATAATGGAAAAAAAATTCATATCTTTCAGTACTCACTCTAAACGTCCATAGACTAAATGCTCCATTAAAAAGACATAGGGTAAGAGAATGGATAAGAACACAGGATCCATCTATATGCTGTTTACAAGAAACACACTTTAGACCTAAAGAAGCCTTCAGAATGAAAGTGAGGGGATAGAGAATGATCTATCATGCTACTGGAAGTCAAAACAAAGCTGGAGTAGCCATAGTTATATCAGACAATCTAGACTTTAAAGACTGTAACAAGAGATGAAGAAGGGCTTTTTGTCATAATTAAGGCGTTCATACACCAAGAAGACCTAACAATTTTAAACATTTATGCTCCAAAAGTGAAAGAACCCAAATATATAAATCAATTAATCACAAACATAAAGAATCTCATTGATAATAACACCATAATAGTAGGGGACTTTAATATCCCACTTACAACAATGGACAGATCATCTAATCAGAAAATCAACAAGGAAACAAAAGTTTTGAAGGACACACTGGACCAGATGGACTTAACAGATATATTCAGAACGTGTCACCTAAAGCAGCAGAATATACATTCTTCTCCACTGCACACGGATTGTTCTCCAGAATAGACCACATACTGGGACACAAATAAGCCCTCAACAAGTACAAAAAGATCGAAATCATGCCATGCATATTTTCAGACCACAATGCTATGAAACTCAAAATCAGCCACAAGAAAAAAAAAATTGGAAAGGTAACAAATACTTGGAGACTAAAGAACAGCCTACTAAAGAATGAATGGGCCAACCAAGAAGCTAAAGAGGAAATTAAAAAGTACATGGAAGCCAATGAAAATGATAACACTACAACCCAAAACCTCTGGGGCACAGCAAAGGCTGTCATAGAGGGAAGTATATAGCAATCCAGGCCTTCCTAAAGAAGGAAGAAAGGTCTCAGATATACAACCTAACCTTACACCTTAAAGAGCTGGAAAAAGAACAGCAAATAAAACCCAAAACCAGCAGAAGACAGGAAATAATAAAGATTAGAGAAGAAATCAATACTATCAAAACCAAAAAACAAAAAAAAATGCAAAAATCAGTAGAATAGATCAATAAAACTAGGAGCTGGTTCTTTGAAAGAATTAACAAAATTGATAAACTACTAGCCAGTTTGATCAAAAATAAAAAGGAAAGTACCCAAATAAATAAAATCAAGAATGAAAGAGGAGAGATCACAACCAACACAGCAGAAATACAAAAAATAATAAGAGAATATTATGAGCAATTATATGACAATAAAATGGGCAATCTGGAAGAAATGGACTAATTCGAGAAACATATACACTACCAAAACTTAAACCAGAAGAAATAGAACATTTGAACAGACCCATAACCAGGAAAGAAATCAAACTAGTAATCAAAAATCTCCCAAAAATCAAGAGTCCAAGACCAGATGGCTTCCCAGGGGAATTCTACCAAACATTTAAGGAAGCATTAACACCTATTCTCTTGAAGCTGTTCCAAAAAATAGAAATGGAAGGAAAACTTCCAAACTCTTTCTATGAAGCCAGCATTCCCTTGATTCCAAAACCAGACAGAGACCCCACTAAAAAGGAGAACTACAGACCAATATCCCTGATTGAACATGGATGCAAAAATCCTCAACAACATATTAGCCAACTGGATCCATCAATACATTAAAAAAATTATTCACCATGACCAAGTGGGATTTATACCTGGGATGCAGGGCTGGTTCAATATCTGCAAAACAATCAATGTGATTCATCACATCAGTAAAAGAAAGGACAAGAACCACATGATCCTCTCAATAGATGCAGAGAAAGCATTTGACAACATACAGCATCCTTTCTTGATAAAAACCCCCAAGAAAGTAGGGATAGAAGGATCATACCTCGATATCACAAAAACCAAATATAAAGACCCAACACTAGTAGCATCCTCAATGGGAAAAACGGAGAGCTTTCCCCTCAGGACAGGAACAAGACAGGGATGTCCACTCTCGCCACTGTTATTTAACATAGTATTGGTAGTCTTAGCCTCAGCAATCAGACGACACAAAGAAAAGGCCTCCAAATCAGCCAGGAGGAGGTCAAAGTGTCACTCTTCACAGATTACAAGATACTCTATATGGAAAACCCAAAAGATTCCACCAAACAACTGCCAGATCTTATCCACGAATTTAACAAAATTGTAGGATATAAAATCAAGGCACAGAAATCGATTGCATTTCTATACACCAAAAATGAAGCAACATAAAGTGAAATCAAGGAATCGATCCCATTTACAATTGTACCAAAAACCATAAAACACCTAGGAATAAATCTAACCATAGAGGTGAAAAATCTATACACTGAAAACTATAGGATGCCTATGAAAGACATTGAAGAAGACATAAAAAACATGGGGAAAAAATATTCCATGCTCCTGGGTAAAAAAACAAAGATTGTTAAAATGTTAATACTACCCAAAGAAATATACATATTTAATGCAATCCTTATCAAAATAACACCAGCATTCTTCACAGAACTAGAACAAAGAATCCTAAAATTTGTATAGAACCAGAAAAGAACCTGAATAGCTAAAGCAAACTTGAAAAAAAAAAAAAGCAGAAGGAATCAAAATCCCTGACTTCAAGCTGTATTACATAGCTGTAATCATCAAGACAGTATGGTACTAGCACAAGAACAGGCACTCAGATCAATGGAACATAATAGAGAACCCAGAAATGGACCCACAAACATGGCCAATTAATTTGACAAGGTAGGAAAGAATATTCAGTGGAATAAAGACAGTCTCTTCAGCAAGTGGTGCTGGGAAAACTGGACAGAAACATGCAGAAAAGTGAACCTGGGCCACTTTCTTACACCATACACAAAAATAAACACAAAATGGATGAAAGACCTAAATGTAAGACAGGAAGCCAACAAAATCCTCGAGGAGAAAGCAAGCAAAAACTTCTTTGATCTTGGCCGCACAACTTCTTACTCAACAAGTCTCTAGAGGCAAGGGAAATGAAAGCAAAAATGAACTACTGGTACCTCATTAAAAAAAAAAGATCCTGCACAGTGAAGGAAACAATCAGCAAAACTAAAAGCCAACTGATAGAATGGGAGAGGATATTTGCAAACAACATATCAGATAAAGGGTTAGTATCCAAAATCTATAAAGAACTTATCAAACTCAACACCCAAAAAATAAAATATCCAGTGGAGAAATGGGCAAAAGACATGAATAGACACTTCTCCAAAGAAGACATCCAGATGGCCAACTGACACATGAAAAAATGCTCAACATCACTCATCATCCAGGAAATACAAATCAAAACCACAATGAGATACCAACTCACACCTGTCACAATGGCTAACATTAACAACTCAGGTAACAACAGATGTTGGCATGGGTGCAGAGAAAGAGGATCTCTTTTGCACTGCTGGTGGGAATGCAAACTGGTGTAGCCACTCTGGACAGCAGTATGGGTGTTCCTCAAAAAATTAAAAATAGAACTACCCTGTGACCCACAATTGCACTACTAGTTATTTATCCTATGGATACAGGCTGTTTTGAAAGGGCACATGCACCCCAATGTTTATAGCAGTGCTATCAACAATAGCCAAAGTATGGAAAGAGCCAAAATCTCCATTGATGGATGAATGTATAAAGAAGATGTGGCATATATATATATAATGGAGTATTACTCGGCAATCAAAAAGAATGAAATCTTGCCATTTGCAACTGTGTGGATGGAACTAGAGGGTATTATGCTAAGTGAAATTAGTCAGTCATAGAAAGACAAATATATGACTTCACTCATATGAGAACTTTAAGACACAGAACAGATTAACACAAGGGAATGAAGCAAAAATAATACAAAAAACAGAAAGGGGGCACAAAACGTAAGAGATTCTTATATATGGAGAACAAACAGAGAGTTACTGGAGGGGTTGTGGGGGGGGGATGGGCTAAATGGGTAAGGGACATTAAGGAATCTACCCATGAAATCATTGTTGCACTATAAGGTAACTGACTTGGATGTAAATTTTTAAAAAATAATAAAATAAAATGTAAAATCTGTATATTATTGGTTTCATGTTGTGGGGTCAAATGTCACAAAAGTCATCCAGGCAGTCAGATGGCTTGGCATTGTCTATGAGAATTCACTGGAATCCACAGGCAGGTGGTCAATAACTTCCTGATATAATATGTAACATTCTGTGTGTTTGTATAAATGTTCACCTCTCCAATAAGAGAGTTTATTAGTTCTATTACATGCAACTTAGAGAGCTCCATGATTCACTCAATAGTCAGTCCCTACTCTGTGCCCTGCTAGATGCTGGATGTGATTATATCAATTAACTATTTTTGAGTTTTAAAAAAAAACCAAACCTACTGGTTTAAAACAACGAGAATTTAGAGGAGTTCCGGAAGATGGCGGCATAGGAGGACGCTGGGCTCACCGCGCGTCCTGCTGATCACTTAGATTCCACCTACACCTGCCTAAAGAACCCAGAAAACCGCCAGAGGATTAGCAGAACGGAGTCTCCGGAGCCAAGCGCAGACGAGAGGCCCACGGAAGAGGGTAGGAAGGGCGGCGAGGCGGTGCGCGCTCCACGGACTGGCGGGAGGGAGCCGGGGCGGAGGGGCGGCTCGCCGGCCAAGCGGAGCCCCCGAGTCGGGCTGGCAAAAGCGGAGGGGCCGGACGGACTGTGTTCCGACAGCAAGCGCGACTTAGCATCTGGGAGGTCATAAGTTAACAGCTCTGCTCAGAAAGCGGGAAGGCTGGAGGACAAAGGGAGGGAGAGCTGCTGAGCCCCCGGACGGCAGAGCTCAGCTTGGCGGGGAACAAAGGCGCTCGCCAGCGCCATCTCCCCCGCCCATCCCCCAGCCAAAATCCCAAAGAGAACCAGTTCCTGCCAGGGAACTTGCTCGCTCCACGCAAACACCCAACTCTGTGCTTCTGCGGAGCCAAACCTCCGGCAGTGGATCTGACTCCCTCCCGCTGCCACAGGGCCCCTCCTGAAGTGGATCACCTAAGGAGAAGCGAGCTAAGCCTGCCCCTCCCGCCCCGTGCACCTTGCCTACCCACCCCAGCTAATACGCCAGCTCCGCAGCACCACAAGCCTGGCAGTGTGCAAGTAGACCAGACGGGCCACACCACCCCACAGTGAATCCCGCCCCTAGGAGAGGGGAAGAGAAGGCACACACCAGTCTGACTGTGGCCCCAGTGGTGGGCTGGGGGCAGACATCAGGTCTGACTGCGGCCCCGCCCACCAACTCCAGTTATACACCACAGCACGGGGGAAGTGCCCTGCAGGTCCTCACCGCTCCAGGGACTATCCAAAATGACCAAACGGAAGAATTCCCCTCAGAAGAATCTCCAGGAAATAACAACAGCTAATGAACTGATCAAAAAGGATTTAAATAATATAACAGAAAGTGAATTTAGAATAATAGTCATAAAATTAATCGCTGGGCTTGAAAACAGTATACAGGACAGCAGAGAATCTCTTGCTACAGAGATCAAGGGACTAAGGAACAGTCACGAGGAGCTGAAAAACGCTTTAAACGAAATGCAAAACAAAATGGAAACCACGACGGCTCGGATTGAAGAGGCAGAGGAGAGAATAGGTGAACTAGAAGATAAAGTTATGGAGAAAGAGGAAGCTGAAAGAAAGAGAGATAAAAAAATCCAGGAGTATGAGGGGAAAATTAGAGAACTAAGTGATACACTAAAAAGAAATAATATACGCATAATTGGTATCCCAGAGGAGGAAGAGAGAGGGAAAGGTGCTGAAGGGGTACTTGAAGAAATTATAGCTGAGAACTTCCCTGAACTGGGGAAGGAAAAAGGCATTGAAATCCAAGAGGCACAGAGAACTCCCTTCAGACGTAACTTGAATCGATCTTCTGCACGACATATCATAGTGAAACTGGCAAAATACAAGGATAAAGAGAAAATTCTGAAAGCAGCAAGGGATAAACGTGCCCTCACATATAAAGGGAGACCTATAAGACTCGTGACTGATCTCTCCTTTGAAACTTGGCAGGCCAGAAAGGCTTGGCACGATATCTTCAGTGTGCTAAACAGAAAAAATATGCAGCCGAGAATCCTTTATCCAGCAAGTCTGTCATTTAGAATAGAAGGAGAGATAAAGGTCTTCCCAAACAAACAAAAACTGAAGGAATTTGTCACCACGAAACCAGCCCTACAAGAGATCCTAAGGGGGATCCTGTGAGACAAAGTACCAGAGTCATCACTACAAGCATAAAACATACAGACATCACAATGACTCTAAACCTGTATCTTTCTATAATAACACTGAATGTAAATGGATTAAATGCGCCAACCAAAAGACATAGGGTATCAGAATGGATAAAAAAACAAGACCCATCTATTTGCTGTATACAAGAGACTCATTTTAGATCTGAGGACACCTTTAGATTGAGAGTGAGGGGATGGAGAACTATTTATCATGCTACTGGAAGCCAAAAGAAAGCTGGAGTAGCCATACTTATATCAGACAAACTAGACTTTAAATTAAAGGCTGTAACAAGAGATGAAGAAGGGCATTATATAATAATTACAGGATCTATCCATCAGGAAGAGCTAACAATTATAAATGTCTATGCGCCAAATACCGGAGCCCCCAGATATATAAAACAGTTACTCATAAACATAAGCAACCTTATTGATAAGAATGTGGTCATTGCAGGGGACTTTAACACCCCACTTACAGAAATGGATAGATCATCTAGACACACAGTCAATAAAGAAACAAGGGCCCTGAATGATACATTGAATCAGATGGACTTGACAGATATATTTAGAACTCTGCATCCCAAAGCAACAGAATATACTTTCTTCTCGAGTGCACATGGAACATTCTCCAAGATAGATCATATACTGGGTCACAAAACAGCCCTTCATAAGTTTACAAGAATTGAAATTATACCATGCATACTTTCAGACCACAATGCTATGAAGCTTGAAATCAACCACAGGAAAAAGTCTGGAAAACCTCCAAAAGCATGGAGGTTAAAGAACACCCTACTAACGAATGAGTGGGTCAACCAGGCAATTAGAGAAGAAATTAAAAAATATATGGAAACAAACGAAAATGAAAATACAACAATCCAAACGCTTTGGGACGCAGCAAAGGCAGTCCTGAGAGGAAAATACATTGCAATCCAGGCCTATCTCAAGAAACAAGAAAAATCCCAAATACAAAATCTAACAGCACACCTAAAGGAAATAGAAGCAGAACAGCAAAGGCAGCCTAAACCCAGCAGAAGAAGAGAAATAATAAAGATCAGAGCAGAAATAAACAATATAGAATCTAAAAAAACTGTAGAGCAGATCAACGAAACCAAGAGTTGGTTTTTTGAAAAAATAAACAAAATTGACAAACCTCTAGCCAGGCTTCTCAAAAAGAAAAGGGAGATGACCCAAATAGATAAAATCATGAATGAAAATGGAATGATTACAACCAATCCCTCAGAGATACAATTATCAGGGAATACTATGAAAAATTATATGCCAACAAATTGGACAACCTTGAAGAAATGGACAAATTCCTAAACACCCACACTCTTCCAAAACTCAATCAGGAGGAAATAGAAAGCTTGAACAGACCCATAACCAGCGAAGAAATTGAATCGGTTATCAAAAATCTCCCAACAAATAAGAGTCCAGGACCAGATGGCTTCCCAGGGGAGTTCTACCAGACGTTTAAAGCAGAGATAATACCTATCCTTCTCAAGCTATTCCAAGAAATAGAAAGGGAAGGAAAACTTCCAGACTCATTCTATGAAGCCAGTATTACTTCGATTCCTAAACCAGACAGAGACCCAGTAAAAAAAGAGAACTACAGGCCAATATCTCTGATGAATATGGATGCAAAAATTCTCAATAAGATACTAGCAAATCGAATTCAACAGCATATAAAAAGAATTATTCACCATGATCAAGTGGGATTCATTCCTGGGATGCAGGGCTGGTTCAACATTCGCAAATCGATCAACGTGATACATCACATTAACAAAAAAAAAGAGAAGAACCATATGATCCTGTCAATCGATGCAGAAAAGGCCTTTGACAAAATCCAGCACCCTTTCTTAATAAAAACCCTTGAGAAAGTCGGGATAGAAGGAACATACTTAAAGATCATAAAAGCCATTTATGAAAAGCCCACAGCTAACATCATCCTCAATGGGGAAAAACTGAGAGCTTTTTCCCTGAGATCAGGAACACGACAGGGATGCCCACTCTCACCGCTGTTGTTTAATATAGTGCTGGAAGTTCTAGCATCAGCAATCAGACAACAAAAGGAAATCAAAGGCATCAAAATTGGCAAAGATGAAGTCAAGCTTTCGCTTTTTGCAGATGACATGATATTATACATGGAAAATCCGATAGACTCCACCAAAAGTCTGCTAGAACTGATACATGAATTCAGCAAAGTTGCAGGATACAAAATCAATGTACAGAAATCAGTTGCATTCTTATACACTAACAATGAAGCAACAGAAAGAAAAATAAAGAAACTGATCCCAGTCACAATTGCACCAAGAAGCATAAAATACCTAGGAATAAATCTAACCAAAGATGTAAAAGATCTGTATGCTGAAAACTATAGAAAGCTTATGCAGGTAATTGAAGAAGATATAAAGAAATGGAAAGACATTCCCTGCTCATGGATTGGAAGAATAAATATTGTCAAAATGTCAATACTACCCAAAGCTATCTACACATTCAATGCAATACCAATCAAAATTGCACCAGCATTCTTCTCGAAACTAGAACAAGCAATCCTAAAATTCATATGGAACCACAAAAGGCCCCGAATAGCCAAAGTAATTTTGAAGAAGAAGACCAAAGCAGGAGGCATCACAATCCCAGACTTTAGCCTCTACTACAAAGCTGTCATCATCAAGACAGCATGGTATTGGCATAAAAACAGACACATAGACCAATGGAATCGAATAGAAACCCCAGAACTAGACCCACAAACATATGGCCAACTCATTTTTGACAAAGCAGGAAAGAACATCCAATGGAAAAAAGACAGTCTCTTTAACAAATGGTGCTGGGAGAACTGGACAGCAACATGCAGAAGGTTGAAACTAGACCACTTTCTCACACCATTCACAAAAATAAACTCAAAATGGATAAAGGATCTGAATGTGAGACAGGAAACCATCAAAACCTTAGAGGAGAAAGCAGGAAAAGACCTCTCTGACCTCAGCCGTAGCAATCTCTTACTCGGCACATCCCCAAAGGCAAGGGAATTAAAAGCAAAAGTGAATTACTGGGACCTTATGAAGATAAAAAGCTTCTGCACAGCAAAGGAAACGACCAACAAAACTAAAAGGCAACCAACGGAATGGGAAAAGATATTTGCAAATGACACATCGGACAAAGGGCTAGTATCCAAAATCTATAAAGAGCTCATCAAACTCCACACCCGAAAAACAAATAACCCAGTGAAGAAATGGGCAGAAAACATGAATAGACACTTCTCTAAAGAAGACACCCGGATGGCCAACAGGCACATGAAAAGATGTTCAACGTCGCTCCTCATCAGGGAAATACAAATCAAAACCACACTCAGATACCACCTCACGCCAGTCAGAGTGGCCAAAATGAAGAAATCAGGAGACTATAGATGCTGGAGAGGATGTGGAGAGACGGGAACCCTCTTGCACTGTTGGTGGGAATGCAAATTGGTGCAGCCGCTCTGGAAAGCAGTGTGGAGGTTCCTCAGAAAATTAAAAATAGACCTACCCTATGACCCAGCAATAGCACTGCTAGGAATTTATCCAAGGGATACAGGAGTACTGATGCATAGGGGCACTTGTACCCCAATGTTTATAGCAGCACTCTCAACAATAGCCAAATTATGGAAAGAGCCTAAATGTCCATCAACTGATGAATGGATAAAGAAATTGTGGTTTATATACACAATGGAATACTACGTGGCAATGAGAAAAAATGAAATATGGCGTTTTGTAGCAACGTGGATGGAACTGGAGAGTGTGATGCTAAGTGAAATAAGCCATACAGAGAAAGACAGATACCATATGGTTTCACTCTTATGTGGATCCTGAGAAACGTAACAGAAACCCATGGGGGAGGGGAAGGGAAAAAAAAAAAAAAAAAAAGAGGTTAGAGTGGGAGAGAGCCAAAGCATAAGAGACTGTTAAAAACTGAGAACAAACTGAGGGTTGATGGGGGGTGGGAGGGAGGGCAGGGTGGGTGATGGGTATTGAGGAGGGCACCTTTTGGGATGAGCACTGGGTGTTGTATGGAAACCAATTTGACAGTAAATTTCATATATTAAAAAATAAATAATAAATAAAAAAAATAAGTATAAAAAAATAAAATAAATAAATAAATAAAACAACGAGAATTTATATTTTTTCATGAGTTTATGGGTCAGCTGGGTTGTACTGATTTGTGCCAGGTTTGGCTGGTCATACAAGGGCTTGCTTGTGCATTCATGGACAGCTGGTGGACCATCTAAAAAATTGGCAGGTCTAGGACAGCCTTACACATCCGACAGGGGCCTGCTCCAGACAGTGGTGGTGATTGAGTCACAAGTCTTTCATCATTTAGCAGGTTAACTCAGGTGATTGATATGGTGATAGAAAGGTTCCAAGAGAGTAAAAACACGTAAAACCTACTGAGGTCTAGGCTAGAAACTGGCACTTTGTATTCTGACATTCTTTTTGCAAACGCAACTCACAAAGTCAACCCAGATTCACGATATAAAGAAACAAGCTTCAGAGAGTTAAAATGACAGTCTGGTATGGTGCCCCTGAGCTTGTCTTGTCCCTAAAGCATAGCTAGGTCAGCATCAAACTATTTTGAATACCTAGGAAATTTATCTGAGGACTAAACAATATGCATAATCTGAACCAGAGAACTTGGCAAGTATGTAGTGCAGAAAGGTGAATTGGCAGAGAGAAAAGCTGTGGAGGGTAGGGAGCCATTTTCATGGAGAGAAGAGAAAGAGAAAGGGGGAGAGTGTGGCACATTGGGATTGTGCAAGAAAAGCACTCCCCCCAAAAAGTAGCTGGAGAGAAAGAGTGAAAACACTTTCAGGGGCCTGGACAAAATATCTGTTGCCCAAAATCCTTAATGGGAGAGAGGTGAGGGTTTCAATACCACCAGGATTCTATAAACAGTGGAATGTAAGGTTTAAAGTTTCAGAGTTCAGTGCCTGGCAGCGTTCTGGTGAGGATGTAGGGTGAATCCCCAGGAGGAGCCAGCAGGGTCTGAGGGGTCCATTGTCCACACGAGGAGAAGCAGTTCCCCTGCTTAGAGTGCATTTGGTAGAGGCCATATGGCCTTCCCATGGGCAAAGGTCCCAACAGACCCCATAGAGCTGCCACATTTGCTGGTATTGGGAGAAAGTCACCACAATGCCATGAAACCTATTGCCAGCTGTGTGTTGTGATTTGCCATAACTGAAATTTTGCCACTGTGCAATTGCAGGAATGTTTTCGTGGACAAGCCAGGACCTGGCCAATGCTAGGCTAGACCCTGCCCCAGATAATTGGCATGGGTCCAGGCTGTGAGGGGGTCTCTGAAGTGTGGGGTTTTGAGACACAGCCCCATCTGAGATAAAACTCTGGAGGGAGACCTGCCTGGCAGGCAGACAGCTTGGACACGGACAGGGTGGAAACAGGGAGTGAATGGAAGTCTGGGAAAAAGGAGGATTACAAGTGTGTGAGGCTACAAAATTTCTGTGCCAGAAACTAGAGAGACAGGTGAAGCCATTTTCACCTCTAAAGCCCAGGCGTGCATGTGCGCACACACACAGACTGACCCCAGTGAGCTAAGCAGCGCCACCAAGTGGAGAATGGGGCCATTGCGCCAAGCCCTGTCCACCTGTGCCCTCCAGGCATATCAAGACCAGCCCAAATCCCTTCCACCTGTTAAGTCTATGAATTACAGTGTGCTGCAAAGTTTCAGTTTAGGAGAAACAGGATGTAACTGCATTCAGGTTTTATTCTGTTTGCTTGTTTGTTCATTTTCCTTGCTTCTGTTTTTCTTATGTTGTTTTCTTTTTTCTTACTCTTCTTTCTCTTTCTTGGATACAGAAAGAACAGATTTTTTTTCATTTTTGTGAAAATATGAATTTTCATCATTCATATTTTACTTTTTATAGTTTTATTCTATTTAGTTATATGATTTTTTATTTTTAATTTTTTGCCTTTTTTTTTTCCTTTCTCTGTTTTCTTTTTTCTATCAGGCTTCTCTCAGCAAGCAGACTGAAACATACCTAGCGCCTAGCTTCTGTTATTTGATCATTTTTGTTGTTTTTTTTAAAAATTTTTTAACATTTTTATTTATTTTTGAGAGCTAGAGACAGAGCATGAGTGGGGGAGGGGCAGAGAGAGAGGGAGACACAGAATCTGAAGCAGGTTCCAGGCTCTGAACTGTCAGCACAGAGCCTGATGCAGAGCTTGAACCCACAAACCCTAAGATCACGACCTGAGCCAAAGTTGGATGCTTAACTGACTGAGCCACCCAGACTCCCCTTGTTTTTAATTTTTCAATTTTTATTTTATTAATTATTTTTCTTTCTCCAAAATGACAAGATGGAGAAATTCATCCCAAAAGAAAGAACAGATAGAAATGATGCCTAGAGGTTTAATCAACACAGACATAAGTAAGATGTCTGAACTAGAATTTAAAACCACTTTTTTAAAAATTTTCTTAATGTTTATTTATTTTTGACAGAGAGAGAGGGAGAGAGACAGAGCATGAGCGGGGGAGGGGCAGAGAGAGAGAGACACAGAATCCAAAGCAGGCGCCAGGCTCTGGGCTGTCAGCACAGAGCCGGATGCGGGGCTCAAACTCACAGACTGCGAGATCATGACCCAAGCAGAAGTCAGACACTCAACCGACTGAACCACCCAGGTGCCCCAAATTTAAAACCACTAATATAAGAATACTAGCTAAGGTTGAAAAGAGCATAGAAGACACTAGAGAATCCCTTTTTTCATAGGTAAAAGAACTAAAATCTAGTCAGGCCAAAATTAAAAATGCTATGACTGAGATGTAATCTTGAATCGATGCCGTGATTGCTAGGATGGACAAAGAAGAGCAGCAAATCAGTGATATAGAAGATAAAATTATAGAAACTAATGAAGCAGGGAAAAAAAGAGGGAACCAATGGCAAAAGACTACAATGCAAGATACTTCTGCTTTTCATTGTTAGAAGAATGGTTCGTTCACCAAAAGCATAGGACTATGTTTGGGGAAAAAAAATACACTACTTGAGGCTTAAAAATCCCATCTCCATTCCAACAGTATAGGACAGGAATTTACAAACAGTAAAGCAAACTAAGGGTAAAAATAATAGAATAAATTATTTTACATCATTTTTAACTCCCAGGGTGTTAGGATTTGTTACTAAGGGAACGTTATGAGGTAACACATATTCCAAAAGTAGTAAGAGTATCCCCCACCAAATGTAGAAGCACACTTACTCAAATTATTATATTTCAACATAAAACCCAGCAAGATCCATCAAATTCTTACTAGACATGCCCCAATGGCAAAGGAAACAAAAGAAAAAATGAACTATTGGGACTTCATCAAGAAAAAAAAAAAAAACTTTTGCACAGCAAAGGAAACAATCAACAAAACTAAAAGGCAACCAACAGAATAGGAGAAGATATTTGCAAATGACATATCAGATAAAGAGTTAGTATTCAAGATCTATACAGAAGTTATCAAACTCAACACCCGGAAAGCTTATAATCCAGTGAAGAAATTGGCAAAAGACATGAACAGACACGTTTCCAAAGAAGACATCCAGGTGGCTAACAGACACATGAAAAGATCACTCATCATCAGGGAAGTACAAATCAAAACCACAATGAGATACCACCTCACACCTGTCAGAATGGCTAAAATTAACAACTCAGGAAACAACAGATGTTCATGAGGATGCAGAGAAAGGGGAACCCTTTTGCACTGTTGGTGGGAATGCAAACTGATGTAGCTACTGTGGAGTACTCTATGGAGGTTCCTCAAAAAATTAAAAATAGTGTTATCCTATGACCCAGCAATTGCACTACTAATCCAAAGGATTAAAAAACTGCTGATTTGAAAGAGGACATGCACCCCAATGTTTATAGCAGTGCTATCAACAGAAGCCAAAGTATGGAAAGAGCCCAAATGCCCACCAACTGATAAATGGATAAAGAAGATGAGTATATATACACAATGGAATATTACTCAGTGATCAAAAAGAATGAAATCTTGCCATTTGCAACACTGTAGATCGAACTAGAATGTATTATGCTAAGCAAAATAGGTCAGTCAGAGAAAGACAAATACCAGGTCATGATCATAGGTTTGAGTCCGGCATCAGGCTCTGCACTGACAGTGTGGAGTCTGCTTGGGATTCTTGGGATGCTCTCTCTCCCTCTCTCTGCCCCCTGAAAAATAAATAAATAAACTTTTAAATCAATCAATAAATAAATAAGCAGTATAATAGATTATAAGTAAATATTGCTGCTAGTTTTACTTTTTTTAATGAGCAAGGCAGGATTTATGGATGTTCAGTGTTTACTTTCTGGGTCTCTGATGTGCACATTAAATTTTATGTATCTTGTGTCATGCTCAAGCACACCATTAGGTTATACTGAAATTGAGTAATTACTACTTCTCAGTTAGATATACAATTCCCAAATAAAAGGAAGACATTAGAGCAATATTAGCTTAATTTCCAGTAATAAACACCAAAGAGAAGAAAGTTTTCTTATCTAAAGTAATTGTTTCATCCCTGTACACATGAGAAATACCACATACTTTAGTTTAACTCAGATCAACCTAATAAGTATTGAATGCTAAATGGGAATGGAGGAGAAGGAGAGTAAAAAAGGTAATAGCCAATACCTATACCAAATGTGAAATACAAGAGGTCTGAGTCATTTATTTGTTATACTGTCACTGTCCCTCATCTTATTCCATGACAGGCTGGTGGTTTTAAATTCTTATTTATGCCATCTTTGCTAGGCACCAGTTTTCTTGGGATTATTAATACATTAAATACTTAATATAGTAAGATTAAGTATACTCATTTTTCTTTACTTTGAATTGTATTAATGTACCATATTCAACCCATTCACTCCCATTTGATGCTTTGGGATTTGTTTCCAGTTATTTGTATCTGTTCATTTTATAATATCCTTACCTCAAAGAAAACACAGAAGAACCTTTTCCCTCTGTTGAAGATGGCTTGATCTGTGCTAGAAAACAAGCCAGTGCTTGATTAAATACATACTGAAATGAATAGGAAAGTTATTTGATCACCACTGTTATTCTAAATACAGTGTGGATGGGCCCACATGCAAATGACCTAGACCAAGTCATTACCACTCTCTGCGCTCTGCCTAGGAAGGGCAGGCACATTTGGTTCCATCCTTCCAGCCTTAAACTACTTCATTAAAACATTCACATAAAAATGGTTCCTGACTTTACTATTTTCATCAGTTTCTTTGCCCTCACAGACCAACAACATCTATCAGAAGAAATGATGCATTAAAATTAACTAATTGCTGACTAAACATTCAGGAAATTATCGTATTTTCAAACAAATCTCTGTTACCACAAACTAGACTCTTTCCTGTCTCAAAATCCCCTGAATCAAGAACATCTACTAGAAAACAAATTCACAACTCCTTAAGACACCATTTGTAGCAATTGCTATTTCATGCTGATCTTGAAGTCACAAGATTTCCTTTGGGTATAATCTTATAGCCATTTCATATTCTGAATCTCCACTGACAATTATTTTTGCAGAAGAAAGAGCAGTAACTAGACTGCTTCAAATTGTTCAGAAAAGCATCTGTTACAGGAGCTGAAGCAGACACCTCATAGCCTCAGAGCCCATGGGCAACGGGTGCCCAATCAAATTTTGTTATTCTCTGCCCGGTAGAAAATCATATTTTATTTGAAATCTTTTTGAGGTTTGGACTGTTACAATGATTCCCAAAAGGAGAATATGCCCTCACTTTACCTTAATGAGTTCACACCTACAGTTATGTTATAATTTCCTAATGACGTGGTCTCACTGAGCACACATCAAAGTAGAGTTTGGCAGTCTGCCTTCTACATTTGTCTGGCTCTGATGTAGGGTAGAGGCCACAATGTCATGATCTGGCCCTGAATTAGAATTCACATGATTGTGAAGAAAATCTTAACCACCAAAGGAGGATATAATGTTGAAAGCTCTTTAAATCATACTCAAGTAGAGAGGCCCAAATAGTGGTGGTGGGAAGATGGGATGGGGATTGGTAGATGAGGGATAAAAGAGAAAGGAAAGCAATGGGGAGTGTGAGAAAGGCACCTATGACATGGATCTGTTACTGTGAATGAAGAATTGTGAGCTACTTAGGAATGTCACTGCTCCCATCATAAAATCCCAATGGTTCTTCAAATATTCTTCAAAGAAATTCACAGCTCTCAATCACATACTGGCTGTTTGTAAACATGACCAGGACTTTTTCTCTGGCTCATGGAACCTATCAAGGTCTTTGTCTACTGAGATTGAAATCAACACCACACATGAAGACAGACTTACACGTCCTAACTCCCTTTCCTTTTGTACAAATAACAGCACCAACCATTCTTATTCCAGACAAGAAATCAGAAGAGCCTTCCTAAATATTTCCTGGATATAAACCAAGTGCCTTCTGATCTGGGTTCAGGAATTAATTTTGTTATTTACCCCAGCTTCAGTGTCTACTCTAACTGTTCCAGGATATTGCTTTGAAGGGAAAGGAAGTAAAGGAAGAAAGTGTAAGAAGAGACTATCTATGCACCAAGTATTTTCAACACCATGGACAGTTGTCCAGAGTGGGTGAAAGGATATTTACAAAACTGCCATCTGCCATTTCCCTAAAAATTCTTCTTCATTTTTCCTTAAAAATTCTTCTTAAAAATCATTTAACCCTTACTTCACTACATTCAGGGATCCTTATAATGAAGCATATGTTCAGGCAACAGATCAGTAGTGTGAGAAAGTTCAGTATCTAACAAATCACATTAACTTGTTTAAAAAAATACCTTTTGAGGGCAGTATTATTTCCTTTCAAAATAATTGAATTCTCTCTATGACCTCTTTAGTCATAACTTGCTTTATGTAAGGAAATGTGTACATATATTCCATATACAAATGCTCAAATTTGTAATTACTGGAACACTAATGGGACAATAGGAACTTTGCATGCTGTGGCCCACTGATTCTCAATCTTAGCCTCACATTAAACTGCTTAAAAATAGTAGTTATAGAATAGAATCAGCCAAGTTGGGCCAGAACTTTAAGATTGACTCCTGGGGGCCAACCATGTTTTTAGAAGTGCCACAGGAGCTTCTGAAACTCACCACTCTCCCAAGTTTCTTGTCAATAGATTCTGGTTGATTTTAATTCCAAGCATAGCTACTGGTCACATATTTTTATCTGTTAAGGCAAAAGAAAATGGATGTCAAACAAAGAACAATGGACAGTGAAAAGAAGTTTGGAGTTTTGATCTTGGAACTGATAGTAAATAGCGATGTGGCCTTGGCAAGTCACTTAATTCCTTGGGCCTCTTGAGATGGGATGTTTTCATTAAGTTTCTGAGTGAAAATTGGTGGTTATGTATGTGTCTATATTATGGTACCCAAATAAATCATCTGAAAATTAATCACACTCATAGTTTCAAATGATTGTACCATCAACTGGAATTCAGCAACATTCCAGTGTCCTGTAGCTAGCTAGTCTAATGTTCCAATTTTAATGTGAATTATTGTCATGAAATTTTCAATTTGGATAGTTCCATTTCCTATAATAAAAACCTTGTCCCAGTTAATAACTCCTATAAACAGAAAGGGAGGAAAGACATTTTTGTGTTCAACCTAAGGATTAAACCAGTAAAAAACTAAAAAAAGTAAAAAGTTGGACAGACCAGACACAGTTAGAGATAAAACTCCCCAAAACAAAAATATCCATCACATTTTTTAAAAGCTTTAATCTTACAATATTTATCTGGTATCAGGTCAGATCTGTGAGGCTATTGCCCAAAGCCAGTGGAAATGACTTCTTTGGTTTGGCATGTGAACTCCATTGTTGTTTTCTCAAAAAAAAATTAACTGGAGCAACAGATAAGACATCTGGAGATAGACAATATTGCCCCTCTCCCTTATGAATGCCTAGAAGGAGTTTGCTATGCCATACAGCACTTTTAACCTAAGCTCTTACTGTGGTTTCCACAGGCAGGTGAGAAAGGTTTTCCCAGTGAGAATCTGGGGGAGTCAGAGCTGATGTTGTAGAACCCAGGGGAGGGGTCTGCTTGAGGGAAATGGATGGGGAATTTGCACGTAGTGGGTCTTCAGTAAATGGCTGTGGAGCTACGAAATCCTACTCAAATTGAAAACATAATTTCATGGGCAAAGATATTCATTTACAGGCTCTACTAAGAATCTTGGTGAACGTTATTAGACCCAGATATCCAAACTCTCATTGCCATTTCCTAATGAAACTTGGAAGTTTTTTCATTTTGTTCATTTTCATCCTTGCTCAGTTGTTTTGTAAATTTGCCCATGTCCTGTTCTGCCAAAACTAATCATGAGCCATACTGATTTCACATTATGTTTCTTCAACTTGAGGATAAGTTAAAAATGGGTGTTATACTTTTGTGGGCCCAATTCTGGAGTCTCTATTCTATTCCATTGGTCTATGTGTCTGTTTTTGAGCCAATACCATGCTGTCTTGATGATTACAGCTTTGTAGTAGAGGCTAAAGTCTGGGATTGTGATGCCTCCTGCTTTGATCTTCTTCTTCAATATTACTTTGACTATACAGGGTCTTTGGTGGTTCCATACAAATTTTAGCATTTCTTGCTCTAGCTTTGAGAAGAATGCTGGTGCAATTTTGATAGGGATTGCATTGAATGTGTAGATAGCTTTGGGTAGTATTGACATTTTAATAATATTTATTCTTCCAATCCATGAGCATGGAATGTTTTTCCATTTCTTTATATCTTCTTCAATTTCTTTCATAACCTTTCTATAGTTTTTAGCATACAGATCTTTTACATCTTTGGTTAGGTTTATTCCTAGGTATTTTATGATTCTTGGTGCAATTGTGAATGGGATAAGTTTATTTGTCTTTCTGTTGCTTCATTATTAGTGTATAAGAATGCAACTAATTTCTGTACATTAATTTTGTATCCTACGACTTTGCTGCATTCATGTATCAGTTCTAGTAGACTTTTGGTGGAGTCTATCATGCCAAGTAATCTTTGACAAAGCAGGAAAGAATACCCAATGGAAAAAAGACAGTCTCTTTAACAAATGGTGCTGGAGAACTGGACAGCAACATGCAGAAGAAGGAAACTAGACCACTTTCTTATGCCACTCACAAAAATAAACTCAAAATGGATAAAGGCCCTGAATGTGATACAGGAAACAATCAAAACCCTAAAGGAGAAAGCAGGAAAAACCTCTCTGACCTCAGCCACAGCAATTTCTTACTTGACACGTCCCCAAAGGCAAGAGAATTAAAAGCAAAAATGAACTATTGGGACTTCATGAAGATAAAAAGCTTCTGCACTGCAAAGGAAACAATCAACAAAACTGAAAGTCAACTGATGGAATGGGAAAAGATATTTGTAAATGACATATTGGACAAAGGGCTAGTATCCAAGATCTATAAAGAGCTCATCAAACTCCACACCCAAAAAACAAATAATCCAGTGAAGAAATGGGCAGAAAACATGAATAGACACTTCTCTAAAGAAGACATGCAGATGGCCAACAGGCACATGAAAAGATACTTAACGTCACTCCTCAACAGGGAAATACAAATCAAAACCACACTGAGATACCACCTCGTGCCAGTCAGAGTGGCTAAAATGGACAAATCAGGAGGTTATAGGTGTTGGAGAGGATGTGGAGAAACAGGAACCCTCTTGCACTGTTGGTGGGAATGCAAACTGGTGCAGCCACTCTGCAAAACAGTGTGGAGGTTCCTGAAAAAAATTAGAAATAGATCTACCTTATGACCCAGCAATAGCACAGCTAGGAATTAACCCAAGGGATACAGGAGTGCTGATGCATAGGGGCACTTGTACCCCAATGTTTATAGCAGCACTCTCAACAAGAGCCAAATTATGGAAAGAGCCTAAGTGTCCATCAACCGATGAATGGATAAAGAAATTGTGGTTTATATACACAATGGAATACTACGTGGCAATGAGAAAGAATGAGATGAATTGAGAAAAGATGGAGTGGTAGGAGGACCCTGGGCTCACTGCATCCTGCTAATCACTTTGATTCCACCCACATCTGCCTAAATAACCCAGAAAACTTCCAGAAGACTAGCAGAACAGACTCTCCAGAACCAAGCATAAGCAAGAGGCCCAAGGAAGAGGGTAGGAAGAGCTGAGACGTGGTGCACACTACATGGACTGGTGGGAGGGAGCTGGGACAGTGGAGGGGCAGCCCACCTGGTAAGGCAGAGCCCCTGAGTCTGGCTTGCAAAAGCAGAGGGGCCGGACTGTGTGAGTTCCCACAGTGAGTGGGACTTAACATTTGGAATGTTAAAAGTCAACAGCCCTGCTCTAGCAGAGCGGGGAGAGCAAGAGAACACCGGGAGGGAGAGTTGTTGAGCCCTGGGAGACAGAGCTCACCTCGTCAGGGGAACAAAGGCACTGGCAAGTGCCATCTCCATCGCCCATCCCCCAGCCGAAATTCCAAAAGGACAGTTCCAGTGACTGAGCTTGCTTGCACCATACAAACACCCAACACTGTGCTTCTGTGGATCCATCCCTCTGACAGGTCTGCCTCCCACTCAGTGCTGCAGGGCCCCTCCCCACAGGGAGCCACCAATGGCAAATCAAGCTAAGCCTGCCCTGCCCACCCCTGTGCACCTTGCAGATCCACCACCTCTAATACACCAGATCCCATTGAAGCAGCACCACAAGCCTGACAGTGTGCAAATAGATCAGACAGGGGCCACACCACTCCACAGTGAGTCCTGCCCCTGGAAGAGGGAAGATAAGGTACATACCAGTCTGACTGTGGCCCCATCAGTGAGCTGGAGGCAGACATCAGGTCTGACTGCGGCCCCGCCCACCAACACAAGTTACTCTGGACAGTACAGGGGAAGCTCCTGCAGTTTGGAGCTACCCCAGGGAATACCCAAAATGACAAAACAGAAGAATTCTCCTCAAAAGAAACTCCAGAAAGTAGGGACAGCTAACGAATTGATCAAAAACGATTTAAGTAATATAACGGAAGAGGAATTTAGAATAATAGACATAAAATTAATCACTGGGCTTGAAAAAAGTATAGATGACAGCAGAGAATCTATTGCTACAGATATCAAGGGACTAAGAAGTAGTTATGAGGAGCTAAAAAATGCTATAAATTAGGTGCGAAATAAAATGGAGGTGACCACAGCAAGGATTGAAGAGGCAGAGGAGAGAATACGTGAATTAGAAGATAAAATTATGGAAAAAGAGGAAACTGAGAAAAAGAGAGATAAAAAAAATTCAGGAGTATGAGGGCAGAATTAGAGAACTAAGTGATGCAATCAAATGGAACAATATCCGTATAATAGGAATTCCAGAAGAGCAAGAGAGAAAGAAAGGGGCTGAAGGTGTACTTGAACAAATCATAGCTGAGAACTTCCTGATCTGGGGAAAGAAAAAGGCATTAAAATCCAAGAGGCACAGAGAACTCCCTTCATATGTAACTTGAATCGATCTTCTGCACGACATATCATAGTGAAACTAGCAAAATACAAGCATAAAGAGAAAATTCT
Organism: Neofelis nebulosa; assembly: GCF_028018385.1. Lineage (NCBI taxonomy): Eukaryota > Metazoa > Chordata > Mammalia > Carnivora > Felidae > Neofelis > Neofelis nebulosa. Next base: position 88,133,769 of record NC_080790.1, read on the forward strand.
GAAAGCAGCTAGGGATAAACAGGTTCTAACCTACAAAGGGAGACCCATAAGACTAGTGGCAGACCTATATACTGAAACTTGGCAGGACAGAAAGGAATGGCAGGAAATCTTCAATGTGATGAGCAGGGAAAATGTGCAGCTGAGAATCCTTTATCCAGCAAGTCTGTCATTCAGAATAGAAGGAGAAATAAAGGTCTTCCCAAACAAAAACTGAAGGAATTCATAACGACTAAACCAGCCCTACAAGCAATCCTAAGGGGGGATTCTGTGAGTGAAATGTTGCAGGGACCACAAAGTACCAGAGACATCACTACAAGCATGAAACCCACAGACATCACAATGACTCTAAACTCATATCTTTCAATAATAACACTGAATGTGAATGGACTAAATGCTCCAACCAAAAGACATAGGGTATCAGAATGGATAAAAAAAAAACAAGACCCATCTATTAGCTGTCTACAAGATAGTCATTTTAGACCTGAGGACACCTTCAGATTGAAAGTGAGGGGAGGGAGAACTATCTATCATGCTACTGGAAGTCAAAAGAAAGCTGGAGTAGCCATACTTATATCAGACAAACTAGATTTTAAATTAAAGGCTGTAACAAGAGATGAAGAAGAGCATTATATAATAATTACAAGGACTATCCATCAGGAAGAGGTAACAATTATAAATGTCTATGCACTGAATATGGGAGCCCCTAAATACATAAAACAATTAATCACAAACATAAGCAAACTTATTGATAAGAATGTGGTAATTGCAGGGGACTTTAATACTCCACTTACAACAATGGATAGATCATCTAGACAGAGAATCAATAAAGAAACAAGGGCCCTGAATGATACATTGGATCAGATGGACTTGACAGATATATTTAGAACTCTGCATCCCAAAGCAATAGAATATACTTTCTTCTCGAGTGCACATGGAACATTCTCCAAGATCGATCACATACTGGGTCACAAAACGGCCCTTAATAAGTGTAAAAGAATTGAGATCATACCATGCACACTTTCAGACCACAATGCTATGAAGCTTGAAATCAACCACAGGAAAAAGTCTGGAAACCCTCCAAAAGCATGGAGGTTAAAGAATGCCCTACTAAAGAATAAATGGGTCAACCAGGCAATTAGGCAATGAGAATGAATGAAATATGGCCTTTTGTAGCAACATGGATGGAATTGGAGAGTGTTATGCTAAGTGAAATAAGTCATACAGAGAAAGGCAGATACCATATGTTTTCACTCTTATGTGGATCCTGAGAAACTTAATAGAAGACCATGGGGGAAGGGAAGGAAAAAAAAGTTAGAGAGGGAGGGAGCCAAACCATAAGAGACTCTTAAAATTGAGAATAAACTGAGGGTTGATGGGGGGTGGGAGGGAGGGGAGGGTGGGTGATGGGCATTGAGGAAGGCACCTGTTGGGATGAGCCCTGGGTGTTGTATGGAAACCAATTGACAATAAATTTCATATTAAAAAATAAAAAAATAAAATTATGAACTTAAAAAATAAAAACATAGAAACAAAGTGACTAAATCAATCAACCAATAAAATTGTCCCAGTTTCAGAAAAATAAATAAATAAATAAATAAATAAATAAATGAATACGAGTGTTATGACCCAAAACAACACAATAAGTGCAACATCACACTAAAGACATTTTAAGTATTAAATACCATTAAGTATTGGTCAATCTACACCAACTCTTCAATCTAATAGGCTACCACTTTGATGGGCTAACTTTCACAAGCCCTTTAAACACTATTAGGATACTTGTTAAGATTTTATTTTCAGTGTTACTAAAATCACAATAAAAATGCCCTTACATAGATGAATAAGTCCTGACATTAAGAACAGGAAAGTAGAACAACATACATCTATTTAAATATTTCTATTTTTATATTATCTTTGCTCTACACATTTAGTCTGACTTTAGTTAGCATAGTCAGCTTTCTTCATTAGTTTGTTTTTGCATAGGTTTCCAAATTAAATGCAATTACTTAAAAGGAATAATATCGCAGCTAAGACAGTTCAGGCCATTGGTTGGTTCCTAAAATAATTCCCAATCTTTTTCACCAGAGCAATGTTTAGCCAAGTTGGAAAAATATTTTAAGAGGCCCTAAATCAGATTAAGTGCTGACTTTCAGGTCCTGATATCTCGGAATGCTGCCAGGTAGCAATCTCTGTGATTAAGTCATTTTGCATTAGGAAAGCTTGTTCCGATGAAGCCCAAATGACTCATGGCTTCTAATTCTCTTAAAAGGAGCCTTGAGACCTGCAATGTTAATTACATTATGGGACAGAGTAGAGGAGTATTTAATGGATATAGATCCAAATTATGCATCTCAGCCTCCTGTCTGCAGAGTCATTGTAGTGTACAGATTTGTCCTCATAGCAAAGGCATCTTGGTCTCATGGCACTCATAGTTGTTGGTTTTTCACTTTGCAAATATATCTTTAACACATTAAATACTAGCTAACTTACCTGACTAATTAGAATGTATAACATTTGGCCTCATCTGGCCCCAGCTGCAGTAGAAAACAACTGTGTTGGGCAGCAGCTGTGGGGACTCTAAGTGAAACACTGGATATAGATCCATGCTGAAAGGGGCATATTATAAGAATTGGTCATTTCCCCTGAGTATAAATGATAAATCTGGTGGGAAGCCTGCTCCAGACATCATTTGTCTGATGGAAGATTTTGTTATGCCTTAACCAAACAGACACTCTACATTAATCAAGGATTCTTTGATTCCTGTGTTCTTAAGGGAATGAAACAAAGAGGTTTTGTTTACTGATATTTGTCTGGAAACACTGAACTTTATCTTCAAGAAAATCTCTTCCACTTCTCATTTTATACAACTGCTTTGGTAAAACATACACCTTTGCTGAAATAAAGGAATCAGATTATATCAATCCAAGACCTATATGCCCAGTTGCTGTGTAAACCATGCAGATATTGGGTTTTAGTCTCCATTTAGCCAGGGCATGCCAGGGTCATGAATGATTAAACACGTTGGTAGGGTTTTGGCTTTTTCCAGGCTACATAGAAGTTAATTGTTAAATAATGAGGTAAAATCATACTGGCCACTCTGAGTTCTAGAAACATCTCAGAGACAGAAGGCAGCATGAATTAGTACCAGCTAATTAACACACAAATTTCTCAAGAAAAGCAAAATTTTAAAGGGAATTTCTCATGGTGAAGTCCACAGAAACATTTTTATGGCAAATGCTATAGTGAATAAGATGTCTGACTTTTATTTTTGGTGAAACTTACAATAAAAGTTGGAATAAGGGGCGCCTGGGTGGCGCAGTCGGTTAAGCGTCCGACTTCAGCCAGGTCATGATCTCGCGGTCTGTGAGTTCGAGCCCCGCGTCAGGCTCTGGGCTGATGGCTCGGAGCCTGGAGCCTGTTTCCGATTCTGTGTCTCCCTCTCTCTCTGCCCCTCCCCCGTTCATGCTCTGTCTCTCTCTGTCCCAAAAATAAATTTAAAAAAAACGTTGAAAAAAAAAATTTAAAAAAAAAAAAAGTTGGAATAAATTAAATTGAAGTTAACCAAAATGCTTCTCCTGTCCAGCAGGTAACCTTCTTATAATCTAATCCAAGAAATATCCTATTTCCTTTTTGAAAAATCCAGGACTTTACCATTTCCCACAAATTTGATGTGATTTTTTAAGTTTCTGATGAGTAGGGCAAGTTATAATTATGCAACTATTGTTTTTGACTGTTCTTGACTGTCATGCAGATAAGAAACAAGAAATTGCTAGGTGACAATAAGTCCTCAATAAACATCTGCAGGGTTGAATAAGACCAGTCTCTCCAGGACATAAATTGATACTGGGTGATGACTATGGTTAAATGCCCTTTAGTACATTCTGGAGGAAGCCATAGAAGTCCCCTTGCTGAAAAGCTCTTTATCCCAACCTGGAATTCTGGGAATTGCTGGCTGGTCTGGAAAATAGCGTCCCACCTATTTTTGCATCATTACTTTCCTTCTTTAATTTTCCCAAAACTCTAGTCTGGCTCCTGGGGCAGAATACTTTTGTGATAAATTGACCTTAATTAAGCTAGTGCATGGTGTAAGTTATATTAAAAGACCATTTTGCTGCCAGAAAATCCATTTAGAAATTTAAAAATATTTACCTCTTGCTAAATGTGCCAGGCTCTGCATATTGAGTCAGAATGATAAAGTTTTCTCAGGAGTTGCAACCAGAGTCAATTGGGATAGTTTCCATAGTATGAACTATAACTTAATATTATTATCAAAGGAAAAACTAGCATTTATCATTGCTTCTCCTGCCCACTCCAGACCAATTCATCACATAGGACCTATGTTAATCCTGACATGAACTTCCTGACTTCTTCCTCTCTGGGCAGGGCCAGGCTATGCTGCACACTTTGGAAATTTTGATTGAAGTTCTGCCTTTTTATACAACTCATTTTTTATGGGTAACAAATAGGAGAATTCATTTAGAGATCAAAATAGAATGTTTCGATGCCAGACACAACATTATCATGGTCTGTAACTGTCAAAACAAAAACTGATAGGATGACAGATCATCTTGTTAAAAGAGCTTTGCTTCAATGGTTTGGCACTTCCATGCAATTTAGTTCCACTGGACGCAAGCCCCATCTCATATCAGGGCATCATTCAAAACCACACATACACATTAAATACACTTTTTATTTATGAAGGAAACTGAGCTTATTCACACTGGGTCTCACAAGTAAGGTCACTAATTAAGATCACTTTTAGCACTAAATTTATATAGATATAAGATTGTTCTTGACTGAACTTTTTATTCCATGATTCAAGGAGCTTATATAGGATATACTTTATTTTACCACTGGAAATAACTATTTGAAGTATAAAAAGATACCTTAGTATTTCATTATTGCAAAGTTACAGTCATCTCAATCTTAATTCAATTTATTATAACATTACAGATGTTATAATAAAACCGAGTAAAGATTTCACAGTGAGACATTATATACATCGGTCATCTTCTCTTTTCACATGCAAAAGGATAAATGAAATAGGAGCATCATCTCAGGCCAGTCACTCCTCATAATGTCACAACTGTGTGAGTAGGTATTTGTATTTCTACTAAGCATATCTGTAAGAGTGTTCATTGATTCATCTCACAAACGTTTGTTGTGTGCCAATGTTATGGTGAACAAAAGTCCATGAGACTGACCAGGGGCAATATTAGGTATTAGGTAATACTTGGTTTTAAAATTCCTCACCCCTCTTTTTTCTACCTCTCTGCATTCTAGAAGTATTCCCTCTTCCTGCACTGTTCCAAGTGAGAAAGAACATAAATGATACTTAGAAGCCTGTGTGATTTAAGATGTTAATCCTGTTTCATAATACTTGCATTTCTAAAGCAAAAACAAACAAACAAACAAACAAAAAACTAGAAGAGAGGGCTCCAATAAAATAAAAACTTTGATGGTGAAAGTGAAAGGTCTGGCCATGAACAAAATTTTTTTCTGCAACTTTTCCAGTAATTCTCAAATCATCATTCAAGGACACTTACTGTTATTCTTCCAAGATCGTCCATTTTGCTAAGTCAATAAAGTATCATAAACCAGTCCTGCTATTTATGTATGATGACATTTGAAAAGGCTCAACAATACATTATTCTCCACTTGGCTTGGACCAATTGAGTGTTGCACATGAATGTTAGACAAAAGAAGCCAAAATAGTAAGTTTACTACTTATGAAACCTAGAACAGAAATGTGGTATTGGTGTGCAGCCACAATGAGCTGCATTAAATGTATGTCCCCCAAATATAGGCAAGGTAAGAATGTAAACGAACCCTCCTTGCAGGCAGATTGATTACAGAAAAGAAGCAGAAGCTGAGAACAGCAACTCAACCTGTTTACCTAAACTCACTAATTTAGAATAAGTTGTGGATAATTCACTTCTCCCTCCATTGGGAGGAGAGTGGGCATGGAGGTTGGGAGTTTAGTCTAGCTCAAAAGATCATTAGCAAAATTAGGTAGGCGAAACATTTAATGAGCACTTACTAAGAGCCAGAATCTGTTCCACACATTACCTTTATCATGATTCATTTTTGTTAAATTTGTATGAACTAGATATTATCATTCTCTATTATACTTTAAGAAAGAGAAGCTCTAAAATATGGTAATCTGCCCAAGTGGCAAGGCTGGTACTCAAAGTTGGTTCTCTCCCCATCAAGAGCCAGAATGCTTCTTATCTCCACACACTGCTATCTAGTCATTGTCAAGGGAAACTAAAATCATTCACTCAAGACATGCTTCATTCAGATTTTAAGCAGGTGAAATGTTTATGTGTGTCATTTTCAGTCTTGCATTACTGACATCTGTAGATTGTATATTATTCAGGACTCTTGATTGGACAGACTTTCCATCAAGGAAACAAAAAGCAGTACATTAACATAGGTGTTGGTTCCCATGCTGGTGTACATTGTTCATTCCTCCCTGTGCCCATCATGAGCAGATGACAGACAACAATCAAGTAAGATCACTCCATTTCCTCAGAATTAGTTGCATCAAATATCTCTCCTTTCTCTTCAGTTGAATAAAAGTTACTGAGAACAAACAAAAGCATTACTTGTGTCTACTTTCCAAATTATAGAAAACACACATGTATTTCAGAAGACACTGAGGTATAAAAAAATGAATATAGGAAGTTTATAGCAGTGGGCATCTTATCCTCAGAGCCATAAAAAAATATGAAATCTCAAAAGTAAAGGGGTAAAACCTGGGAAAACAAAGGATCCTTTGCTTCAGGTATATAAAATTACAAATCTAATTATTTTTTTTTTTAATTTTTTTTTCAACGTTTTTTATTTATTTTTGGGACAGAGAGAGACAGAGCATGAACGGGGGAGGGGCAGAGAGAGAGGGAGACACAGAATCGGAAACAGGCTCCAGGCTCCGAGCCATCAGCCCAGAGCCTGACGCGGGGCTCGAACTCACGGACCGCGAGATCGTGACCTGGCTGAAGTCGGACGCTTAACCGACTGCGCCACCCAGGCGCCCCACAAATCTAATTATTAACATCAGTTTATAACAATTACATTTCAAAATTAAAATTAGTTCATTGGTAAGATAGTTCAAATTCAGGGTTGAGTAAAAAAAATTTTGAATGCTTAATTTACCTGTAGCAACTCTTGGTAAGGCCCCTGGCAACTGACACCTGCACCTTGACATTTCACCTCAAACACTTAAATGAATTGGTCTCTGAGACTGGGGTACCCGAGTGGCTCAGATAATAATCTCATGGTTCATGGGTTCAAGTCCCATCTGGAATCCATGTCTGCTTGGGATTCTCTCTCTTCCTCTCTCTCTGCCCCTCCCCACTCTCACACATACATGCTCTCTCTTTCTTTCAAAATAAATGAACTTTAAAAAAAAAGTTCTCTGTGTATCTGGGATGACCCGCTGCTCTTATCAAGTGCCCTTTCCCAGAAGAGATTGGCTTTTTCTATTGACTGAATTGTGTCCCTCCAAAATGTGTATGTTGAAGCCCATATGTTAATTAAGGCTAAAATAGGTCATGATGTTGAAGCCCTAATCCAATAGGCCTGTGGCCTTATGAGAAGAGGAGGAGATCTCTCTCTCCACCATGTAAAGAAATAGACAAAAGGGAGCTTATACAGGCCAAGAAAAGGGCCCTCACCAGGAACTGAACCCTGCTAGAACCTGGATCTGGGACTTTCTAGCCTCCAGAAAGGTGAGAAAATAAATTTCTGTTGTTTAAGTCACCCAGTCTATGCTATTTTGTTATGGCAGCCTGAACTAAGACAGCATTCAACAAGGATTTTGTCAGTAAAAAAGGTAAGAGTCTACCATGAAACTTGAAGCAGCCCTGGAGAAAGCTGAAGCATTTTTAAAAGTGTCCCAACATGACAGGAAATGTTAACTGTCATTTATTGATTAAAGCCAGATACTCTTATTTACACACACATACACAGACACACAGACACACATGAAACCATGCAAACACACATAATGCACACATACAATCTCATTATATGCTCCAAGTGGTCCTATCAGATTGATATTATTTCCCCCATTCTATTGACTGATGAAAATGAGTTTCATAAATGTTGATCAGTTTGTCAAAATATGGACAAGTGGTAGATCCAAGATTTGAAGCCAGGTCCCCAAATCCTATTCTTTCAACCATTATGGTTTACTGAATCTAGGCAAAGGGTACATCTTTGGCATTACATATTTCAGAAAGTATATTGTACTATATGCCTTCAAACCAGTCAGAAACAGCTTGACCCCAGATCCTTTTCAATCCCTGATACATTCATGTCAGTCATATGTTTGGCATTGAGAGGAGGTAAGATCCTTAAATCAGATTATGGAGGAAGTTTCAAACCCAACCTCTATATGTTCTTAGTCTTTTTAATATTCACCAATAACATAAATTCTTCTGAATGTCCTGCAGGGAAGGTAGCCCAGAAGCATGTAAGTCTAATACATTACATCTGAAAGGAGGAACCAAAACATGCTTTTATGGCCTTTTCCTTTATTTTTCCAGCCCCTGCAATCAGTCACCAGCAGACCACCATACCCACCACCACATAGCAAGCACATCCCAATCATAACTGCCATTTCCACTGCCTGAAGGCTTCATAAGCACAGTATCCAGTGGATAGCCAAGAGGAATCCAACCTGGTTTAGCATTGCAGGAGCCATTTCCTTGCAGGCTCTGGGGAAAGCAAGCTGTCTTTCCCAGCACCATCCATTTTGTCCTGAAGCAACATTGCAGGACTGAAAACTTAAAATAATCCAGTTAATGCAAAATATTTCCTCTGCCCCTCACTGAGTCTACTCTGAATGTGTGCCAAAATAGCTATTAGCAGTGATTAAAACTGTGAGACTACCTAGCGGAGATTCTCTCAGGAGCAAAGAAAAGTGCCTTTCCACCGCGGGCTCATCAACGCTAATGAAAGATCAGCAGAGAGCCCAGCCAGGCGTGGACTAACGAACCAGGAGATAGACAGCTGAAGAATATTTCTCCTGATTAATTTACCAGTGGTGTGTTATAAGAGAAAGTCAAACAGGTTTTGTATTTTTTATTCATGTTGCTCTTTTTGATGAGAGTCAGAAACAAAAAGCAAAATTCTAACTCTGTTAATTATAAATACACTTTGTTTCCTTTTGAAACAAAGCCAGTTTAAACCGTTGTCACTTGTTTGTGAGCAATCCTAGAGTACAACCTACATTTATAACTATAAAACTCAAGAATTGTCCAAGATTGTGCCAACTCAGCTCTTCCTAGGAACATCCCAGATTCACTGCAGCCACAGGATTATAATTAGAAAACAGAGAGGGCACAGTGCCTCCTGAATTCTCACCTAATTTTGTTTATTCCTGGATAACCAATCCAATTCTGGGAAAGGGGTTAATATCAGGTGTGGATCACCTCTTTTCACAGTAATACTTGAAAATGGAGTTCAGAAAATTATGGAATACTATGTCTGTCTTGTTTGCTGTGAACATTATTTTTCTGTGGGATGGCACCTGAGTTTGGGAATCTGTAAGTTGGAAGGTGAGCCTTGGGCCTATGTTATAGAGTGTAAACATAAATGATGGGAAAATGTAAAAATGATGGGAAACCTAGCCACAGCTTCTCTGTCAAGATGGCACACACACTGGCTTTCATCTACAGCATGCACATGCCCCATAAGTGTGAGGTCACTAAAAATCCAGGGTTCTCACTAATACTGTGCAACCCAATGAGATCAGGATGCTATGTGAACTTTGTTTCCTGTCATACACTTCTATAAACTATGTGCTGTACTAGATTATACCTATTGCATCTTTTTGAGTTTGGCTGCCAGTTACGTTGGACCCTTAATTATTAAAGTGCTATTGACCAGCTTTCCTTTGGTCATGGTAACATCTGAGGGACCTAAATGACCCTTATTGACTCAGTGTTGTCATTTAAGTTAGCCCAAAAGTTGACTTGGAAATCCTGGATAAACTTGGTATTCCTGTTAACTCTGAACTAGCCTTATTTTACCAGGAACAAGAGAGAGCCAAAAAGGCTTGGGATTTCCAAATTTGTTCAGATTCTCAGTCAAATGTTTACAATGAAATAATGATACAGAGAAGACCCATACTTTTTATTAACAGCAAGCAATGAGTCTGTTATCTTGAATGTTTTTGCATTGTCATTATACACAGCAATCCTGGGACTTAGCAGACAGTTATCTCTGCAATCAAAATCAGCATAACTGATGTTCATAGGAGTTGCGCACATTCCTGGTTAAAGGGAGTGGTCTCAAGCTTAGAATGGTTAGTGGTTTCTCTGAGGAGGAAGCCCAGTTTGCACAGCAAAGATAGTACACTTAATATTATCTGCCATCCCTACACCATATCCTCATACTGTAGGTTTCATGAAAGTAGATAGAAAACTCCTTTAGCCCTCAAAATGGAGCTGTGTCAATTATTGTTTAGACAGGAAAATAGAAACCAAACTTGAATATTTTAACTACTTACAGTATCAAAGAAGGTGATTCACAGGAACTTATTTGGAAGTCACTGCAAACACTTTGTATTCCCATCTCCGTTATGGGTCTATCAGTTGCTGCCAAAAGAGAAAAATGGCTCCCCGTTTTTTTCTACCCTCCAAATGTCATTCAGCTGACTCTTATTGGTAAAATGTAGGCCATAAATGTCAAAGGAATGTGGAAAATATTGTTTTCAGGTTTCTAGTAACTGGGATACAAGTTAGAGTTTAGAATACTTGAGATGGTATTAGCTATCAATGGACAACATCTAACATACTCAACAAAAATTAAATAAGCCACCCTAGAATGGACAATAAGGGTGCTGAGAAGTATTTACCTATTCTATAACACTGAAGAGTAAAGGTCTAGAGAGAGCTGCCAATTATAACATGAACAAGATAAATAGCATAACTAGGTAAACAAATGAAAGAACAATAGTAGAGGAAGGCAGAAGGAAGCAAGGATAAAAGGGAGAGATAACAAAAGAAAAATAGGGAACTAAAAACTCATTCTGGAAGAAAATTACCCAAGAGATGAAATAAACCTATAAATGCTTTCAGCTGTAGAAGAATTTAAGAATGCAAACTCGGTAAAACTTGAAAATTTCCAAATCAAGATAATTAAACAGAAAAAGTAAGATAAAAAAAAAGAAAGCGGGTTAAAAGTTAAAGGCCATTAGAGATTCAATTATAATATTAGAAAGAGCAAAGTTATATATAGATATCCTTAGAATCCAATTATTGGAAGTCAGGAAAGGCCTAAGGTAATAAAAGTAAAAGTAGAAGAAACATTTAAAGAAATTAGATAAAAGATAACAGATGCATGAGGGATTTCAGGTCCAGAGAACAATGGCAAAGCTTGACTTTTTGCCTCCCATTTACTCACACCCCCCCCCCCCAAAAGACATGACATCAAGAAGGAGAACAAACTCATCATTTCTAGACACTAATAAAATACAACCTTCAAACTACCTATAACTAGAGAGGACCAAAAAGAAAAGAAAATAAAACCCAGAACTCTTATGACAGCAATCCTCTAGGTGTGAAGCATGGAGAATGGAAGGCTTAAAAGATTCCATGTGAAAAAAAGAAGACTGCCTCTAGAAAGAGAAATTGCAACAATAAATTGCCCAAATATGGAATCCAGACCAGGACTTCATAGTTTATAGCCTTGGATAAGGGGGAAAGGACCAGAGGGGGCAACTTAGAAGAACTACGGCTTTTAGGAAGAACTAGACATAAAAAGAAGTGGTAAACCCTGACGACAACTCAGTGGGGAAAAGGAGGAAATGAGAGGGTAAATTAAGAATTTTGCAGAAATGAAAGACATGCCAACCCTTTCTCCCTTACCTACCAACAACACAACCATCCATAAAATAAACTGCACTGATGGGGAACAAACTAAAAATCCTGTTCATGAAATGAGTAGGAGTAAAATATAGCAGATCACCTTCATATAAAATGACTGCCATGTGTCAGAAGATGTGGGGAAATAAATACATACATAAACGGAAAGCCTTTTCTGCTGAAGAAAACACTTGACTCACTAAACATTAAATTGAAGAAAACTGTAGTACAAAACTTCAAACTATATTGAATATCCTCAATCAAGAATATGGGGATATGGTAAAATGCGTTGAATCAGAAATACAAAGGCAAAGAGCAAAATGTATAGAAACTCAGAAAGAAATGATATGGAAAGTTGAACTCAGGAAAGAAATAAAACATAAAACATAAAATTAAGACTAAATTACAAGGTACTCAGTGGAGGACTGATTGAAATAAAAACTTAATAGTGAGCATTAAGAAAATTTTTTAAACAGTAGAAGAAATATGAGGTAAAGAAAGGAATAAAAGTGTCAGAAATAAAGTGATAAAAATGGAAGATAGGCAAAAAGTTGAACCTAAATATATATACTTTTTTTTACTTATTTGTTTTTTAATTTACATACCAAGTTAGTTAGCATATGGTGCTATAAGGATTTCAGGAGTAGATTCCAGTGATTCATCCCCTGTGTATAACACCCAGTGTTCATCTCAACAAGTTTCCTCCCTAATGCCCCTTACCCATTCAGCCCATCCCCCACCCACAAGCCTTCCAGCAACCCTCAATTTGTTCTCTTAAGAGTCTCTTATGTTTTGTCCCCCTCCTTGTTTTTATATTATTTTTGCTTGCCTTCCCTTATGTTCGTCTGTTTAGTATCTTAAATTCCTCATATGAGTGAAGTCATATGATATTTGTCTTTCTCTGACTGGCTAATTTTGCTTAGCATAATAGTCTTTACTTCCATCCATGTAGTTGCAAATGGCAAGGCTTTATTCTTTTTGATTGCCAAGTAAAACTCTATTGAATATATATACCATATATTCTTTATGCATTCATCTGTCAATGGACATTTGGGCTGTTCCATATTTTGGCTACTGTCGATAGTGCTGCTATAAACATTGGGCATCCACTAGATGCCAAGGGTTCGATTACTGGGGTGGGTCATTGTGGTGCATGTAGATATGTATGTGCATGAATGGAAGGGGTGAAAATGGCCTCACCCAGCTACCCAGTCTGTAGTATCAGAACTCTGTGCTCTCACACACTGGCAATCAAACACCTCTCCTTTGTCTCTAGCTTCCATCCACTCCCTGCTTCTACACTGTCTGTGACCAAGCCATCAGCCTGCCAGGCAGCACCTCCCTTCCAAGTTTTATCTCAGATGGGGCTGTGTTTCCAAATTCCTCACTTCTGAAGGCCCTGCAGCTTTGACCTGCTCAGACCCTCTGAGGGAGGGTCTTGCAGACCACTGGTACATTTGCATGACCGTGCTGCTGCAGATGCCCAGAGACTGCTGCCAGGTGTCAGCCTGCCCCAGAAAAAGTTCATGCGATCCTGTAGCAACAGCATTTCAGGGATCACAGTAAATCATAACACCCATCTGGCACCAGGCTTCACCCTTAATGTCCTTGTTCCAACACCAGTGAATGTGGCTGTTCTCCAGGGTATGCTGGGACCTTCGCCTGTGGGGAGGCCACACAGCCTCTACCAAATGTCTTCCCAGCAGGGTAACAGCCACTATCCATGTGGCCTGAGTATCCCTCACACCTCACTATCTACTCTTGAGGATTTGTCCTTCTCACCAGAGCTCCACCAGATATCAAGCTGTGGAGTTTCCGACTCTGTGTTCCCCTGTTTATAGCATCTTAATGGAATTTAAACCCTCTCCTTTCTCCTTTCTCCCTTTTTTTGTTCAGTCCCTTGCAGTCCCTTTCTCCTTTCTCCCTTTTTTGTTAAATCCACTGTTTCTCTTTCTCTCCAGCTGTTTTGGGTGGGAGGAGTGCTTTTTCTGTACTCTCCCCCCTCCCGTCTCTGTCCTCTCTCTGCAAGAAGAAACAGCTCCCTAGCCTCTGCAGCTTCTCTCTCCCCCAGTTCACCTCTCCATGCCACATACCTGCTATGTTCTATGGTTCAACTTGTACAGATCGTTTTGTTAATCCTTAAATCAGTGTTCTAGGTGTGCAAGATGGTTTGGCATTGATCTAGCTGCACTTCAGGGGTGAGAGGCAAAAAACAAGTTCCATGCTGCTCTGCCATCTTGGCACCTCCCAAAAGTTGAACCTATATATAAGGTGTTCTTAAAAAATGAAATCAAGACAATTGAACACAACTAATATTTAAAAACTATAAATTCAGGAGAATCTTCCAGAAAAAAAAAGTGTCCCAACACATATTCTAATAAAACTATTACTTTAGAGATAAAGAAAAAAAAATAATTTCCATCATCTCCAGGCAAATAAGGAGAGGAAGAACAACAAAGAGGAGGAGGAGAGGGGAGAAGAGGAGGAAGGGAAATAGGAGGAAGAGGATGAGCAGAAGAAGGAGGAGGGAGAGGATAAAGGAGGAAAGAAAGAGAAAGGAAAAGAAAAAAATTACAAAGGCAGAGGATTCAAACTGAGATACTGTATTTCAAAATGATAAACAAAGAAAAGCAACAGGAGAGTAAAATTTTCAAGAAACTTAAAGAATTAAAGAATTTAACTATTTATTCAGCTAAAGTTCCTAAAAGTAATAAGGCCATAGACAAAGAGTTTGTCATATGCCAGAATCAGAATACATGAGCACTTCCAGAGAAATCTAACAGAGAATGGCTTTCTTTCAGCCGAAGGATGGCCCCAAAACTACACAAAAGGACTTACAGTAAATATTCTGTATGTTTAATTGAAGCACTAACAACAGCAAAAGAACATGATCATGAATTAAAGATAATATGTAAATATTATGTTTGGGCAAAGTAGAAAACAGCAACTAAAAACAAGAAAGAAAAGAAAAGTGAAAAAGTAAGATGAGATAACTGATAGTTGTCAATAGGAGTGAAAGGATACCATTGAAAGCTGACAGATGTGAACACTTAAGTAAAAAAAAATTAAGGGCCCTATAATAAGTATCAATCCAAAGGTAAGCACTATAATATTTTTGCCTTCTTAAATACCAAAAGAAAAAATTTAACAAGCAAAATGAGCACAACAAATAAAGAAATACAAACAGTATATATAACATATTATGCAAATAAATGTCTGCACAGGACAATAGACAAAATTGAGACCACACATATAGTCATATCAATAAATATGAACAAGATTAATATGCTTATGAAAAGAAAAAATTTCAAACTGGGCAATAAAACAAGATGCAACTCTCTTCTATATATGAGACACACTTAACATGCAGTGATTCAAGTAGGCTAAAAATAAAGGCATTTAAAAATATGTACTAGGCAAATAGAAGTAATGAGAAACCAAGAGCTGCAATTCTAATACCAAACAAAGAGGACTTCAAAGCAAAGAGCATTAAATGAGACAAAGGACACTTTATAACATTAAAAGACACGTTCTATATAAAGACCTGATATTTATGAATAACTATGCACTAAATAACACAACAAACTTTAAGTATTGCAAAAAGAAATAGAAACACAATAATAATAAAGATTTTAACATATCACTCAATTGGAGACAAATCAAGTAGATAAAAAATAAGAAATAATATAAATGGTTTAAACAAAATAATCAATAAGATTTACCTTTGGAAATATGCTAAATGCTATTTACTGACAATAAAGCATATTATTTCTTTTCAAATGCACATGGAATGTTTACAAAAATTGGAAATATACTAGGGTACTAATAGAAACATTTAGAAAAGCCTTTCTAACTATTACTAAAATTCCAGATTCAATAAAAGAAAACATTGATAAATTAAACTACATAAAAGTGAAAAAATGCATGGTAAAAATATGCCATAATCAAATACAAAAGACATAACAGAGAGAAAATATTAGCAACATAATATTACAGATAAGAGACTAGTGTCCCTAATTTACAAAGAAGTTTAAAAACAAATACATCCACTCCTAGGTGTGAATTTATCTTCCCCTGAAACAATTTTGAAAAAGCATAAAAGGTATGTGAGAAAAAAAAAGTTTGTTTGTTTTTTAATTTTTTTAACGTTTATTTATTTTTGAGACAGAGAGAGACATAGCATGAACGGGGGGAGGGTCAGAGAGAGAGGGAGACACAGAATCAGAGGCAGGCTCCAGGTCCTGAGCTGTCAGCACAAAAGCCCGATGCAGGGCTCGAACTCACAGATGGCGAGATCACGACCTGAGCCGAAGTCAGATGCTTAACCAACTGAGCCACCCAGGCACCCCCAAAAAAAGTTTTTAAGACATGGCCATCAAGCAACAAACTGTAGTGATTCCTGATATATGAGAAAAAAATGAGGTAAGCCATATGATCATGCCAGTTCACAACCTTAAGGGAGTTTCCAGGATATGGCACAAGGAGAGGAAACACTGATGGAGTTGGTGACTTCCAGCATTGAACACATGGAGATGAGAATCAGGGATCAGACATCAACAATTTCTAGGGCTGAGTACTGAGACTGGAGAGCTACATCAAACAATTTTGAAGATCTGCAGAAGTTCCCCTTCAAGTATTCAGTAATAGTGGCCAGCATATGCCTGTTAGGGAACTATACAAGACCACCTAGAGAATCACACACAAGGACTAGAAAGAGCAGTATCTGACACTCATAGAGGGCCAGAAATAGTGTCTACTCCCACCAGCTAGACTACATAATCTTATAATTTATAGGGCTTTGATTAAAGTACTCAAGAAGGTGTTGCCTCAGTAGTGGGAGAATAGTGAGCACTAGAATGAGCACTGCTCCACACCTACCTAGCAAATCATACAAGCAAAAGCAAAAAGACCAAAGTGTTTCAAAGTAACTTCATTGTATCACTGAATCATGAAAGATAAAAACCTCAAGATTTATTGAAAAACAAATATATCCACCACCCAACCAGGTAAAACAGCCAGGTAAGATGTACAATGTTTGGCATCGAATCAAAGATTATTAAACATGCAAAAATCAGGAGAAGATGACCTCTATAGGAGAAAAATCAGTTGACTGCAATCAAGCCAGAGCCATTATAGATGTTAGAATTAGCAAGCAGGACGTTAAAATGGTTATAGTAAGTGTATCCTGTATGTTCAAACTATTGAGTATAGATGTGAAGGGTAGAAAAAAGACCCAAATAAAACTTTTCGAGATGAAAATGACAAATTCTAATATGAAAAATGTACTGAATGGAATTAATAGGCAATCAATATAAGAGGTGGATTGGCATAATCAATGATGGTAAAAGTGTAGCATTACAAACTATCAAAAACAAAACTCAGTGAGAAAAAAGGAATTTTAAAACATTAAAAATACATTAGTGATCTGAAAAACAGCTGCAAGAGGTTTAGTATGTGGTTAATTGGAGACACCATAGATTAGTGAAAACGAAAAAGGATCTATGAAGAAGAATGGCCAAAACCTATCCAGCATTGATGAAAACCATAAATCCATAGATCCAAGAAATTAAATAAACAAGAACTATGAAAAAAACCCAAGGCACAACATACCAAATTACATAAAACCAGTTACAAAGAGAAAAACTTTAAAGCAATCAGATTAAACAGATATGTTACATGCAAAGAAATGAAGAAAATATCAAATTTCCCAACACAAACAATTCGAGTGAGAAGACATTGGAGCAACATGCTTAAAGTACTAAGAAAAAAGAAAACACCCATCAAACTAGAATTCTATAATTGACAAAAATATCTCTTTAAAGGAGTGAAAAGCACTGGAAATGGTAACCACAAGGGTAAATATATGAGACATTCATATCTCCATAGAAGATACATGACAAGGGTGCCTGGATGGCTCAGTCAGTTGAACATCAGACCCTTGATCTTAGCTCAGGTCATGATTTTACAGTTTATGCGACCAAGTCCCACATGGGACTCTGCACTGACAGTGTAGAGGCTGCTTGGGATTTTCTTTCTCCCTCTCTCTGCCCCTCCTGCTTGTACTCTCTCTCAAAATGAATAAATAAACTTAAATAAAAGAAGATAAATGACAAAATGAAAATAACAATACATCATGGGATTTATGCCATATATGTAAGTAAAATACAAGAAAATAATACCTTAAGAGCCAAGAGGGAAGAAATGGAAATATGCAATTGTAAGGTATTATTCATATCATTTAAAGGTATGATATCACTTAACGGTAGTTAATTTTTTTTTTTTTTTTTGGGACAGAGAGAGACAGAGCGTGAACGGGGAAGGGGCAGAGAGAGAGGGAGACACAGAATCGGAAACAGGCTCCAGGCTCCGAGCCATCAGCCCAGAGCCTGACGCGGGGCTCGAACTCACAGACCGCGAGATCGTGACCTGGCTGAAGTCGGACGCTTAACCGACTGCGCCACCCAGGCGCCCCACTTAACAGTAGTTAAATATGGAAAGTTAAAAATATGTACTGAAAACACTAAAACAATTATTAAAATAATAAAATAGCTATTGTTAATAAGCTGACAAAGGACATAAAGTGGAATCACTTAAAAATATTTAATTTAAGCATAAAACACAAAGAGGAAAAGAGTAATAAAGAACAAATGAGACAGTATTCAAGAAATAACAAGACATAATCCTAACCATATCAATAATCACACTGAACATAAATGTTCTAAACATCCCAATTAAAAGACAGAGATTGTCAGGTAGGATAAAAACAAGACCCATGCCTACAAGAAATGGACTTTAAATATAAAGACACAATAGGTTACGAGTGAAAAGATGAAAAGGTATGTCATGCTAACACTAGTCAAAAGAAAGGTTAAGTGACAAAGTTAATAGATAAAGTAGACAAAAGAACAAAGAAAAGATGCCCACTCTCACCACTTCTTTTCACTGTGTTAGTAGTTCTAGAAAGGGCAATAAGACAGTTAATAAAAGTAAATCCAGGTCTTTAAATCTAGATCAACAGAAAGAAGTAAAATTGTCTTTATTCACAGATGACCTTATCAACTATTTAGAAAACCCAATAGAAACTATGAATACCCTGATAGAATCATTAAGTGATTTTTTTTAAATCAGTGTTCAGGATTCAGCCTTAACATACAGAAATTAATTGTATTCCTAAATGCTTTCAACAAAAACTAGGAAATTAAATTAGAGAGCAATACCATTTAGGTTGCTCTCATATTTTGCCTATTGTAAATAATGCTGTGGTAAACATATGAGTGTGTTTAGCTTTTTGAATTAGTGTTTCTGTTTTCTTTGGGCAAATACCCAGTAGTGGAATTACTGGATCATATGGTAGCTCTATTTTTTTAGTTTTTTGAGGAATGTCTATACTGTTTTACATAATGGAGAGAATAACACTAAGTGAAATAAGTCAGATAGAGAAAGACAAATACCATATAATTTTGCTTATATGTGGAACTTAAGAAACAAAACAAATGAACAAAAGACAAAGGACACAAACAAAAAAACAGACTCATAAATACAGAGAACAAATTGCTGGTTGTCAGAAGGGAGGTGGATGGGAGGAATGGGTGAAATAGAGAAAGGGGAGTAAGAGTGCACTTATCATGATAAGCACTGAGTAATATAGAATTGTTGACTCATTATATTGTTCACCTGAAACTAATATAACACTGTATGTTAATTACACTTCAAATTAAATAAAAATAAACAAATAAATAAAATATTAAAACAAAAATATTGCATATACAGAAATATATTTGTAATTACAAACTATAAGAAACTTCCTAAATTTCCAAGCATGGGACATTTGTTGAATAAACTATGGGTATGTACACACTATGGAATACTACACAGCTGTGTGTAAGAATGAAAGAATTCTATGAACTTGTATAATGTGGCTTCTAGGAAATTTATTAAGAAAAAGCAAAGTACAAAAGTGGATTTATATTATGCTACATATTGTATAAGAAAAAATAGAATATAAGATATCAGACATATATCTGTTTATCTTTGCAAAAAGAAACAAAAGAAGAATAAACCAGCAAACCTTGAAAGTGGTTACTACAAAAGATAGAGGGGAATTAGGTAAAAGAGATATGGAAAGGAATTACATGTATCTGTGTATAACTTGCATAATTTTAACAGTTGAAGGAGTGTATTTGTTCTACATATTCAAAAATTAAATGAAATTAAATCCATGCACTTACATTTCTTAATTTTCTTACAAAATTGTTTTAGTTTTCAGTGTACAAGTCTTGCAGATCTTTCAACAAATTGTGCCAGAAAAAAATAGTATTCAAAAAGCAAAAGAAATGAAATTTGACTCACATATCACATTTTATTAAAAACAATTAAACAAAAGGGAAAATGGACCTAATGTGAAACCTAAACCAAAGAATTTCTAGAGAAAAACATAAGATAATATTTTTGTAATATTTGGTTAAGCAAATATTTCTTATATATGATACTAAAAACACATCCCATAAAAAAGAAAATTTTGACAAATTGAAGTGTCTGCCCCTTGAAAACACTGTTTCAATAGTGAAAGAAAATTTATTGCATTGGGAGAAAATATTTGCAATTTTTATATCATGTAAAAAACTTGTATCCAGATTATAAAGAATGTTGAAAATTCACTAATAAGAAAAAAAAATCGGGGCGCCTGGGTGGCGCAGTCGGTTAAGCGTCCGACTTCAGCCAGGTCACGATCTCGCGGTCTGTGAGTTCGAGCCCCGCGTCAGGCTCTGGGCTGATGGCTCGGAGCCTGGAGCCTGTTTCTGATTCTGTGTCTCCCTCTCTCTGCCCCTCCCCCGTTCATGCTCTGTCTCTCTCTGTCCCAAAAATAAATAAAAAACGTTGAAAAAAAAAAAGTTTAAAAAAAATCAATTTTTAAATTATTTTTTAACATTTATTTATTTTTGAAAGACAGAGTGAGACAGCACAAGTGGGTGGGGAGCAGAGGGGGTGGGGGGTACCCAGAATCCAAAACAGGCTCCAGGCTCTGAGCAGACAGCACAGAGCCGGACGCAGGGCTCAAACTCACAGACCTCGAGATCATGAAAGTCAATTTTTTTAAATGAGCAAATATTTGAAAAGAAATTTCATCAAAAAAGATATATGAATGGTATGAAAACATGCTTAATATCATTAGTCATTAGGGAAATGAAAATTAAAACTATGATCAGATACTATAAGGGTCCCATTAGAATGGCTAAAATTTAAGTGACTGATCATACCAAGTGATATCAAGCATGTGGAAGAACTAGAACATTCATACTATTCTGCTGGGAATGTAAAATGGTACAACCATTTTTTTTTTAAAGTTTGGTCATTTTCTAAAAAGTTAAATGTACAGCTATTATATTATCGCATCATTCCACCCCCAAGGAACTCACCCAAGAGAAGAAGAAACATATGTTTGACATAAATTTTCAGAGTAATTTTATTTATAATAACCAAATCTGGAGCAGCCCAAATATCTATCAACATAAATTGATAAATTTATAAATTCGAAACCTGAAATACTAATCAGGAAAAGGAAAAACAATTCGTGCAACAAAGTAAATGAATCTTGATTCCATTGGCAAAAACTATGGAAAATAAATGCAAATTTATTGATAGTGACAGAAATAAACTTCATTGTTGGCTGAGGAGTGAGGGAGAATATTATGGGAAGGATGGAGAGATTACAAAATGATACAAATAATTTTGTACCATTTTACACACTTTAAAAAAGTGCATCTTCTCATATGGTATTTATACTTCAATAAAACCTATTAAGAATTAAGGAAGGTCAAAACTTTCAAAAATTGTTTAGAAAATACTTTATTTTCTCTAAGGAATAACTTTTGTACGTTTGTCAAAACTGAGTATTCCATTTATATATAGGTCTATTTTTGGATATACTATTATGTTCTATTGATAAAATTATCTATTTTGATGTCAATACCTCACAGTCTTGATTATTGTAGATTTAGAATAATTATTGAAATCACATAGAGATAACCTTCCAACTTTGTTTTCTTTTACCAGCACTTTTATGATTATTTGTATGCCAACTACACTTCAGTAATAAGTAATAAAAAAAAAAAAAAAAGACCATACACCCCAATCAACAGGATCAAATGGGATTCATCCCTGGGATGTAAGGATGGTTCAACATATGCAAATAAGTTAATGTGCTACATTACATTAATAGAAAGATAGCAACCATATGATAATCTCAATAGATGCAGAAAAAGCATTTGACAAAATTCAACATTGTTTCATGATAAAAAATTCTCAACAAAGCGGGTGTGGAAGAAACATACTTCAAAATAATAAAGGCTGTATATGACAATACACTGCTAACATCATCTCAACAGTGAAAGGTTGAAAGCTTTCTCTCTAAGGTTAAGAACATAACAGAGGTGTCCATTTTCACCACTCCTATTCAACATAGTGCTGGAAGTCTTAGCCAGAGCAATCATGCAGGAAAAATAAATAAAAGGCATCCAAATATGAAAGAAGCAGTAAACTTGTGTCTGTTTGCATAGAACACCCTAAAGACACCACCAAAACCTGTTAGAACTAACCAAATATTTTTTAGTAAAATTGCAGGATATAAAATCAATATACAAAAATCAGTTTTTTCTATATACAAACAATGAAATATCTGAAAAAGTGATAAAGAATACAATCCCATTAACAATAGTATCAAAAAGAATAAAATACTTAACCAAGACAGTGAAAGATCTTCACACTGAAAGCTATAAGACATTGATGGAAGAAATCAAACAAGTAAATGTACACCTCATGTTCCTAGGTGAGAAGATTTAATAGTATTAAAATATCCATGCCACCCAAAGCCTTAGTTTCATGTAATTCTTATCAAAATTCCAATGGTATTTTTCACAAATACAGAATAATTCTAAAATTTATAAATTTACAAATTCTAAAATTTATAACCACAAAAGACATTGAATAGTCAAAGAAATCTTGAGAAAGATGAACAAAGCTGGGGACATCACACTTCCTAATTTCAAACTATATTATAGTGCTATAGTAATCAAAACAGTATAGTACTAGCATAAAAACAGACACATAGACCACTGGAATAGAATCAAGAACACATAAATAAAACCAAATTTATATGTCAATGATTTTTTGCAAAGAACCAAGAATTCTTGATACAGAAAAGATAGTCTCTTTGATTAATGGTGCTGGAAAAACTGGATATTCACATGCAAAAGAATGAAACTGGGCCCCTATCTTATACCACTTGTAAAAATTAACTCAAAATAGTTTAAAAACTTAAATGTAAGACCTGAAACTGTAAAACTCCTAGAAAAGAAAAAAAAAAAAAACATAAGGAGTAAGCTCCTTGACAATGGTCTTGGTAATAAGCTCTTGTATATAATATCAAAAGCACAAGCAACGAAAGCAATGATCAACAAAAGTGGGACTACCTCAAATGTGAAAGCTTTCTCTCAGGCAAAGAAGGAATCAATAAATGAAAAAGACAACCTACAGAATGGGAGAAAATATTTGCAAGCCATATAGCCAAGAAGATGTTAATATTCACAAAATATATAAAAAATGTATGCAAAATAGCAAAAAGTAAATAATCCAGTTAGAAAATAGGCCAAAAACCTGTATAGATATTTTTCACAAGAAAATATACAAATGGCCAACAAGTACATAAAAAGGCACTGAGCACCAATAATCAGCAGGAAATGCAATCAAAACACAAGATATCACCACATTCCTATTAGATGGCTATTTTATAGGGGTGCCTGGGTGGTTCAATCTGACTTTGGCTCATGATCAGGTCACGATCTCGCAGTCTGTGGGTTCAAGCTGTGCTGACAGCTCAGAGCCTGGAGCCTGCTTCAGATTCTGTGTCTCCCTCTCTCTCTGCCCCTCCCCCACTCACATTCTCTCTCTCTCTCTCTCTCTCTCTCTCTCTCGAAAATAAATAAACATTTAAAATACATAAAAAATGGATATTATATAGACAAGACATACCAAGTGCTGGTATTGATTTTGTGAAATGGGAACCTTTGTACACTGTTGATGAGAATGTAAATTGGTATGGCCACAGTGCAAAGCAGTAAGGAGGTTTCTCATGAAATTAAAAATAGAACTACCATATGATCCGGCAATTCCACTTTGGGTATAGATTTACAGGAAATGAAATCACTCTCTGGAAGAGGTATCTGCAACCTTATGTGCATTGCAGCATAATTCACAATAGTCAAGACATGGAAACAACCTAAGTGTCCATCAACAGATAAATAGATCATGAATATATGACATATATAGATAGTGGGATAGTCAAGTCATGAAAAAAAGCTTAAGTGTCCATCAACAGATAAATAGATCATGAATATATGATACATATAGATAGTGGGATAGTATTCACCCATAGAAAAGAAGGAAATCCTGCCATTTTCAACAAGATGAATGAGCTTTAAGGGTATTATACAAAGTGAAATAAACCAGAAAGAAAGACAAATAATGCATAATCTCACTTATATGTGGAGGAAAAAAAAAACACTGGCAGAAACAGAGTAGATTGGTGATTGCCAGGGGCAAGAGGGTGAGACAGTGAGGCAAATAGGTGAAGGTGGTCAAAGAGTACAAATCCAGTTATAAGATGAATAAGTTTAGGAATCTAATGTATATATTGGTTACTATAGTTAACATATTGGATTATATATTTGAAAGTTGCTAAGACAGTAGATCTTAAAGGTTCTCAATACACACACACACACACACACACACACACACATCCAAAATGCAATGGGAGGTGGCAGATATGTTAACTAACCTTATTGTGGTAATCATCTCATGATTTATATGTGTATCTGTTCAATACTTTATAATGTCTTAGACTTGAGCAATGTTATATGTCAATTATATCTCAATAAAACTGGAAAAAATTAAACCCTCAAAATTTTTAAAAAAATAAAGCCATTTGTTGGCCCTAGATGAGAGAGAAAAATTGAATATACCTGATATAAGCCAGTCATTAGGAACTCTGGAATTACTCATTTCCAGACAGATTGACATCTAAAATGCTCTCAGCAAGTCAGAATGCCAACATCTTTTAGCCAATAAACTTTTATATTTATAATGGGAATAATGTGTGTTTTTTTCTGAAATCTGAGACCCAGATCAGTTAAAGTACTCCAGGGTATACTTGCTATGCAAGCACAAATGTCTTTTTTCCTGAGTGGCAACATCTGCTCAAAAACAGAGATAAATCATTTCATGTATAAGATAGGTAAATGAGTAGAAACTGAAATAAACAGACATCATTATAAACACATAGGGCATTGACATAGTGTCAAGGTTTATTCAAGTTGCTTTTATGATTTCTTCTCATAAAAACAGTTAAAAATTTAAGGAAAACCTTAGTGAACAAGGCAGACCTAAATATAGTACATGCTGGATACCTAGATTAGAAAAAAAAAAAACAACTATAGAAACCTGAAAAGAATTTGCTTTCGATTGAATTATTTGATTTATTTAATTAAAAGTATTAGAAAATTAAGTTTGAGGCACGTGGCATTAACCAGCAGAATCTTTCTCTGTAATACTAACATTTCAACAGTACAGTTATTTCTAGGCATTTAATGTTTACTTTGACTTTTTATCTTCCAATGCCTAAAAAAACCTCAGGAGCACATTGTGTAATAGAAACTCAACTGTATAATTGACTCAAAATATAAAGAAGAGAAAGCACAGATCTTATCTAGTTCCAAAAATCTTTTTCACACATTTGAAAATACTAAATACCAGCTTAGCTGAAGCCATTATCTCCGTGCTAAATATATATATATATATTTTTAAGTTAAAAACAATGAAGAAAGAAAATATGGTTTAGATAACAGATCATATGGAATAGCGTCCAAGACTTTTTTGTAGTTTATTCTAAACAACAATGGAGACAGTGTTAGGAGCCTGGGAATTATTTTGCCATCATTAACACATCATCACACCATTTATAACTAGAAAATACTAGCAATTTCAATGTGAGGATGTGTGTATTTGTGCTTTTAGGCTTCTTTCCTTTTTTGGTTTGGTTTGATTTGGTTTGGTTTGGTTTTTATAAGAACTCTTAACATAAGATCTACTTTTTTAACAGATGTTTAAGTATACATTATTGTTATCTATAGGCACAATGTTGTATATCAGATCTCTGGTACTTCTTAATTGTACATAACTAAACTTTACATGCATTAAACAAGCCCATTTCCCCCTTACTGCAGCCCTTGGGAATCACCATTCTTTTCTTTGCTTTTATGAGCCTATTTTATTATTTTAACATTAATTTAGTTTTGAGAGACAAAGAGACAGAGAGAGCACGAGCAGAGGAGGGGCAGAGAAAGAAGGAGAGAGAATCCCAGGAAGGCTCCATGCTGTCAGCACAGAGCCCAACGTGGGGCTTGAACCCATGAACCATGAGATCATGACCTGAGCCAAAGTCAGATGCTTAACCAACTGAGTCACCCAGGTGTCCTGAGTTTGACTATTTTAGACATATCATAAAGTGGAATCAGAAATTGGAAGAACCCTGTACACTGTTGGTGGGAGTGCAAAATGGTATGGCTGCCATGGAAAACAGTATGGGTTCCTCAGAAAAACAAAAACAGAACTAACATATGATCCAAGAATCCCACTTCTAGGTATCTGTCCAAAATAATTAAAATCAAGATCCCAAAGAGATATTAACACTCCCATGTTCATTGCAGCATTACTCACAACAGCCAATATGAGGAAACAACTTAATGTCCATCTAAGCAATTGAATAGATAAAGAAAATGTGGTATATACATAAAATATATTATTATTCAATTTTAAAGTAGAGGAAAATCCTGTACTATGTGACAACATGGATGAACCTTGAGGATATTATGCTAAGTGAAATAAGCCAGTTGCAAACTTCCTTTTTTAAAAAATTTTGTTAATGTTTATTTATTTTTGAGAGAGAGACAGAGTGTGAGTAGGGGAGGGGCAGAGAGAGAGGGAGACACAGACTCTGAAGCAGGCTCCAGGCTCTGAACTGTCAGCACAGAGCCTACACGGGACTCGAACCCACGAACTGTGAGATCATGACCTGAGATGAAATTGGACGCCTAACTGACTGAGCCACCCAGGTGATGCAACAGACTTCTTTTTTTAACATAACTTTCCATCTCTTTCTCTTCCCTCTTCCCACCTCCACTCCTTTCTTTTCTCTTTCTGTCTTCAGCTCCAAGTCCTTCCTCCACAGGGGAACTAAGGTTTTCCTTAGGATGTAAGTCCAACAGATGACCAAATGCTAGCACTGCATTACCTAGCCCGATTCTGTTAAATTTCTCTCAAAGGAAGCACAGTTAAGTGAGAGAACTTTTCATTCCATCACTGCCCTTTGCCCACTTAGAGATTTAGTCATTTGAACACCAAAGCGATTTAACAGGAGAATCTCAAACACATCTTCCAGTTGTTTTTAACATCTCAAGGTCCAGTGCTTCTAAGACCAGAAGTTCTTTGTGATGCAGAAAACTAATGTTCATGCTGGAGTTCCTAGGGCCAAGTAAAGTTTGATACTTCATCATCCTTGTGAAGATGAAGGGCTAGAAATGGAGGCGGAGAAGGGTGGAGTAGAACCTAAAACACAAGCTTCGAGCAAAAGAGGTGTTAAGACAGAAGGAAGGCCAAAGACCCAGAGAGAAAGCAGGCAGTTAGAAACAGTTTGGCTTCCTTCCAATTTCAGGAAATTCAGGAAACACGACTAAGGTTGGTAAAGAATTTAAAACTAAATATGAGATATAGAAAGTGTAAGAGATGGACTATGTGGAAAAGCTCTGAGACCCAGCCTAAAGAAAATACTTGTAGTACAAAGGGGACTAGTGTGAGATGCCACCAATATAATGCAACTCATAGCGTGGAATTTTAAGTGTCTTGAACTTGTTTACTCATTAAACAAATGATATCATGTATTCAGTGGTCACTATGTGCCCAGCATTGTTCATGGTCCAGGAACAATGGAGTCACATGTTCCCTAATGATGTCTCTGCACTTTTGAAAAGACCTCAATGAAATGCTAAGGATTACACAACCATGGGGAGCCTTTACTGACTGAAATCTATAAGGACATTATTACCAACATATAGGAAAAAAATGAATGGAAAGGCATCCTCCTTGTATTTGGTGATACTCTGTGGGGTAGAAAGGTAAAAATTATTGTGGCAGTGTAGTTAGCTGTGACTGGGATGAATTCATTCATGAGTATGCCTAACAGGCTTTCCCACAAAAAACAAGCCTCCCTAACTCTGTCAGCTTAGCTTTCCAGCATTAGAATCTTCCAGTGTACGAACTTACTTGGAACAATCACAGATGCTTGTGATTCTGTTCTTATTTTCAGAACTACATAAAGGCCACTCAACTAAATGTTAAAGAGAAGAAAGGAATTATCAGTGGCTACTTGACATCTATGAATTCAACACAAGAAATTTTAATACTTTAAGATGTTTACTTGCAGAACTGTCAGGTTGAGCTACCTCAAATTTGCAACTTTAATTCCCTTTCCAAAATAAAAGGGAAATCTGTTTTCCTGGGGTCTCCTACAGTGAAAACAAAAAACAAAAAACAAACCCACTCCCAATTCCCCATCCCCATTACCCATTACCCACTCTGGCTGTTGGAAGAGACACAAATGTTCAATTATTTCTGTCAGCCATATCTACCTCTTTGAGATAATCATGAACATAATTCTCTGAAACCAATTTCTTTTAAATTTTGGAGTGTGTATATCTTGGCAATGTCTAACCTTGGGAGTCTCCTAAGAAGCTTTATCACTAATCCCTTTGGCCATATCTATCGTAATAAACTTACTAAACTCAATAGGTAAAAACAACTTCCACTAAATCTCTACCTTAACATATGTGCACGCTGGGTAACCATATTGATTTATGGTCATATGCTTGTGCTTCAGACAAATAGTGTAACTGTGTCTTTCCACAACAAACATCCAGCAGTACAGAGAAAATTTCATTTCAGTCAATGTTGCCTTGAAAATCTCTGAAGGATATTGATAACATGTAACTTTGGATGTTAAATTATTAATGGTTGACATGGGCTAAAATAAAATGTGAAATCAGGGTGAAAGCCTACAGTGAAGTCAAGTTTACAGGAAGTATTACAAAAACAAGAAAAAAGAAAAGCATCAATAATCCAACACCTGGTAGGTTAAACATGCAAGCCTTACTGGCAAGAAAAATCATACCTTGTTTCTGGCTTTTAGGGTTTTAGTAAACTGATTTTCTTATTGGAAAAGGCAGCAGGAAATTCTGTCTTGATCTTATTCCTTCTGCTCTGGAATTAAAGAGAACAAGAAGGGTGAAGCAGTGAATTTCAGAAACACCAAAAAGATCATTTTATCTCTCAAGAAGGCACCAGCTTCATTAAAAGTCAGATAGAAAGATTAAAATGTACAGAAAATTCTGACTTTGTACCCCAAAATAGAAATAGTCATTTTATTAGAAACAGTACAATTATTTTTAGATCTTTAAAGAAGAGTGGGCTTTGACGAGAAAACATGAGAAGTGGTCAGCAAAAACTCCTTAAGTATAAACATTAAATATAAATATTACAGCATTTTTTAAAGATTCCTTCCTAGACATCCAAGGCCAATAAATAGTATGCCCGTCACTCCACTCTGGTTATACTGGGGCCAGGACTGACAATGTTCAAAAGTCAAGTCAGAAGTGGGCAGCTTGGTCCTGCTGTGTGGGCTGTCCCCCTGCTGAGTCTTCACTGGAGATCTGCACTTGACATTCACTTTCTACAACCTTCTGGAGACAGAGCCATGATAGAAGGTGGCGTAGGGCCTCAGTGAAAACAGTTTTTTCCACTCTTCAGCAAATACAGGCTGTGCAAATACCTAAACACCAGTTTAATATCAATGTGCAGCACAGCTGAGCTCTGGGCCTGTCTGAACTAACAGGACAGAAATGTTCACCAATCTTCCATCAGCTCAGATCAGGGTCAGTAGCTTCATGACCATCCTGGAATTAGGAATTCTGTTCCAACCTCTTGCTTTGTAATTGCCTAAGACGTGTCCTACATCATCTCCAAGACTCTAAACTCCTATATCAGAGCCACTAGAATTATATTCTCATGAAAATAAATGGTGAACGAATGACTATATTCTTTTCAGCAGCCTTAGACCTATGTCTAAGTCTAGACCTATGTCTAGAGTATTTAGCTGCCACTTGAGAGACCAACATAATAGAGGCAATTGGTATATGCTTGCCCTCTCTGGATTTCAGTGTCATCATGTTAACAAGAAGGAGGTTGAATTGGACATTCTAATGATCTGAGCATGGTTCCTCCCTTCCACTCAGTGCCCCATCCTCAGCCCTACACACCAGACAGCCTCACCTACTTGTAGCCCCCCAACCACATTGTACTGTCCTGCACATCTGAGCAAATGCTGTTGCTGCCCCCCTGCCAGATGCACCCTCAGCCCACTGATGATGCCATCCTCCAACTCTTCTAGCTCCACCCATCTTTTTATGATTCATCTCAGACATCAAACCCTTCCAGAAACTTTGCCCCTTCCCATCTTCCACCTCTAGCATCCCCAATCCGGATTTAGACCCCTCTTCCAAGTTCTCATAACATCCTGAACATGTTTTAATCATAACATGTGTGCCATCCTATGAACTTGTCTGCTTTCTTGTCCACCCCCCACTGGACCATGATCTTCTGGGCAGCCACCTTATTCATGTGTGCACTCTTGGCACCCAGAAAACTTCCTGCAGGAAGGTAGGAACCCATGTTAATTGGATGAACTGAATGGAGAGCAATGATGAGAAAAACTACAAGTCACACTGTGTCTATTCAAATGCTTTCCTTAATGCTGGTGTCAGACTACAGGATGGTTCTCATCTCTTAGAGCAGTGCCTGCTACATAGTAGGAACTCAATAGATATTTGTTTAGTGGATGACAGAGTACTTTCTAATAGTATCCTGGATGCTAGCATTGTCCTCTTCTTGGAAGGAAGAAAAACTGGTATTTTCACACAAACACGCACACACACGCACACACATGCACACATATGCACACACACATCTTTTGCGTGAATGAAGACTGCTTTCGCAAGGATCAAATTCAATGCTAAAATTTACCCTAAACAAAGTGAGGAAAGTTCAGTACAGGCCAGTTGTTCTGGAAAATCACCCATTTCTGGAAGAATAAAAGGCATTTCCCATAGGAGGCATTGGGTTTTTTTTTCTTTTAAACTTTAAAAAAATTTAGTATATTTATTTTTGAGAGAGACACACACACACACAGCGTGAGTGGGGGAGATGGAGAGAGGGAGACACAGAATCCAAAGCAGACTCCAAGCTCTGAGCTATGTGGGGCTCAAACCCAGGAGACATGAGATCATGATCTGAGTCAAAGTCAGACACTTAACCGACTGAGCCACCCAGGTGCCCCAGGAGGTGCTGTTTATTGTGGGACCTTCCCTGTCTTCACAGATGCTCCTTTGGGGCATTACAGTGCTCAGAGCTTGCCTTTGTGCCTAAAGACATTTTAAATGCTTCCAAGTGAAGTCTCTGAATCAATTTTTACCCTTGAGCACATTTTAAACATCTCAATTTTACCCCCAAGTTCCCCAATCACCCTATCAAAGCCTTTTTCCACAGCTAGCGGCAACTGCCCACTGCTGGGTGGAGGAAACAGAGGAAAAGGGACATCAAAGATGATACAAAACAATTCATTGATGGAGAAATTTTGAGAACCTACCCACTCATCCCCTGAAAACAATACATCAAATGGAATAGAAACCATGATACTCTATGGAAATGTATTTTCAGAAGAGGCATCAGCCAATTTTGTAAATGACACTAGCACCTGCCATTGGCTACATCTTAAAATGGAATTATTAGTTAAAAATAACCTGCATAATTGTACTTAGGACTCCAAAGGTTAATGCTGGCCATGTTGGTTAATTGTGTATTGTATACATATGCATGTAGGTAGTTGTATGTGTGTGCAGCATGACTCTGCATGCACACATATGTTCACTCATTTGCACTGCAAACATAAAGTATTCTTTCTGTGAAATGTGATTCTAGATGATTTTGATAATATCAATATTTATGGTTTTCTATATTTTGCAAATTTTCTGTAGAATAAGAAAAAGAAAGGAAGAAGTAGAGAGAAAATAATGAGGGAGGGGAGAGAAACAGAGAAAGGGATGGAGGGAGAGAGAACTACTGTCTCAGAGCTACTCCCTTTAGAAAAGAATGTCAGCCAGGATAAAAGCCCTTTTGTCAGATAGCTTGGAGGAAGCATCTAGGAAAGCTCAGTAAGGAACTAACAGGATCATGCATGCCCTCTCCTATACCCCTTACTAAAGACATTTTCCCCTAGCAGGAATAGGTAGTATTGCATGCATTAAGGGTCATTTTTTCCCTCACATTCATTCAAGACAAAAGCTGTGTAATAGTCTCCTGATATTGCCTAACCTAAGGTCCAGCTGACGACTCTTTTTTGGCATTGATTTTAAAGCTGATTCAGGTCAGCATTCAGATGCTCAAAGGTAATAATTTAAAAAAAAAAACAACAGAATTAATAATGGAGTTCTGGCACATGGAGAATGTTCTATGGCCACTGAAAATCAATACTTTCAAGAATGATATTGACCTGCTAACTAGTGAATGGCATTGCTAGGAGGAAACAGAATAACCTGAAAATTCAATTTGCATACATGTATTTCAGTTTTAAAAAATGAGCTTTATGTCAGATACCCTATTGTGTATAATGACCAGCTGTTTCTGGACTAGTCATCTAAATATGAAAGACAGATTTACATTCTGATGATCTCACCAACCTAAGACCAGACCCATGGGATGAGCACCCATTTATGTTGATTGATGGCCTTTTGTCACTCTGCCTTATAGGCTGTGACCATTTGAAACTTCAAAATGGATGCAGGCAAACATAACAGGCGCTCCCGTTCAATGAAGCAGAGAGACAGGACTGGGAAGTCAACCATTCCTGTCAGAAAAAGAAAATGTTCTGCTCAGACTAATCCTTCAGATGTTCAAACCTCTGACATGCTGTATTCCCAGTGCATACAAAAGTATCTGTGATAAATGCAGATAAAACAACTGATGATATTTCCTTTATATCAAAATATACAACTTAAAAAAATTAATAATCCAGGGAATCTTTTTAACTCACTAATTACACTTCAGAATATATTCTAAATACATAGAACTGTATTCTAAAATTAAGGGACTTGTTGCAATGTTGCTTACAATCTTTAAAAATATAGAATTGATTAATAAATTATAACTAATTAAAAGAATGAAACACTGAAATCAATGCCAAAATAGAGTCACTAAAAATCACATTTTAGATTATTTAAAATATATCCAGGAGCACCTGGGTGGCTCAGTCAGTTGACTGACTTAGGTCATGTCAACTTTGACTTAGGTCATGACCTCTGGATTTGTGAGTTCAAGCTCCACATCAAGCTCACTGCTATCAACCTATCAGTGCAGAGCCTGCTTCCAATCCAATGTGCCCCTCTCTCTGCCCCTCCTCTACTTGTGCACTCCCAAAAATAAATAAATATTAAAATAAATAAATAAAAAAAATATATATGAGTAATATATCACATGAAAAAAGGTTTTTCCAATTTGTATGATCCCAATTTCCTATCAAATATATGTATCAGTATAGATATGATCTATAGATTTAATAACACTATGGATACAGACAGAAACAGCTACAGAAAAAACACTATAATTCTACCATGAAAATGGATACAGACAGAAACAGATACAAAGAAAACACTATAATTCTACCATGAAAATAATCGTAGAATTATGGTGGTTTTGTTAGTTCTCTTACATGTTTCTATATTTTCCCCCAAATTCCTGAAGTAATATGTAAAGTTTATATAAGAAAAATATTCATGTATAGTCTCCATGAGTTTCTATCTCAATATATACCTCTGTTTATTGAGTGTTAGCATCTTCTACTAAGGTTTAAGAAATACTCAATTATTGGGGCGCCTGGGTGGCTCAGTCGGTTGAGCGCCGACTTCGGCTCAGGTCACGATCTCGAGGTCCGTGAGTTCGAGCCCCGCATCGGGCCCCTGTGCTGACAGCTCAGAGCCCGGAGCCTGTTTCAATTCTGTGTCTCCCTCTCTCTGACCCTCCCCCATTCATGCTCTGTCTCTCTCTGTCTCAAAAATAAATAAACGTTAAAAAAAAATTAAAAAAAAAAAAAAAGAAATACTCAATTATTGGGGTGCCTGGGTGGCTCAGTGGGTTGAGCGTCTGACTTAAGCTCAGGCCATGATCTTGTGGTTCATGAGTTCGAGCCCCATATCAGGCTCTGTAGTGACAGCTCAGAGCCTGGAGCCTTCTTCAGATTCTGTGTCTCCCTCTCTCTCTGCCCCTCCCCTGCTCATGCTCTCTTGCTCTCTCTCAAAAATAAATAAACCTTTAAAAAAATTTTTTAAGAAATACTCAATTGTAGTGATCCTTAACACTGTAATGAAGCACATGTCTTACTATAACAAAACATTTTTCACATCTGGAATGGCCTAAGCTCCAAAGGGCTGTGGGGTAAAGGCCTTGCATGGATGAAGCATTAGCAGAGGTCTGCCTGGGGTTACAGAGAAGATAAGGGAGGACACAAGCAATGTTTTGTATTAAGCTTAGAAGTTCCTTAGGCTGAGAGGGTTTATGAACATTACAGTATTAAAATAAATTTAAACTTTCAATTACCATTAACAAGCAGATAACTCTTAATCAAAATTGATGAAGAATGAAAATTGGCAGCTTCCAGGAATATGATTTTCAGCAGGCATAGATTTAAAGAAATAGAAGAATAAATAATGAAAGTGTGTAGGTAGATATTATTCTCTTGGCACACCACTCTTTATTCCCCCATCCCAGTGGGTATGTCAGAAACAGAAATGGATGAAAATGTCAGATTAATGTCTTCATCTTCCTGATATATTAGGAGGTAGATTAGAAAATTTAAAGCAGCAGGATAACTTGTCTTACCTTCAGTTATGGCCATGAAACAATAAAGATTTTCCTTGGTCTGAGAGTAACTTTACAAGTTTTTGACAAATCCCAAACATTTTTCATGTTTTACCAATAGGAATTATATGAGCTTCTAAAATTTAAACTCAGGATGTTTTATATTGACTTCGGATTTTTTTTTAAGAATTGTTAGTTACTCTCCATTTTCATACTCCCCCTTTTTTAAAGTTTATTTATTTATTTTGAGAGACAGAGAGAGAGCACAAGCAGGAGAGGGGCAGAGAGAAAGAGGGATACAGACAATCCCAAGCAGGCTCCATGCTATCAGTGTGGAGCCCAATGCATAGCTCAAACTCATGAACACTGGGATCAAGACCCTCTGAGCCAAAACCAAGAGTCAGACACTTAACTGATTGAGCTACCCAGGCACCGCAGCATACTCCCTTTCTAAAACATTATCCAACCTTTTCTATCCTGCTCTGTACTCTGAGAGTAACCCACACAAGACATCATCAGGACTCCCTTGCTGGCTTGTTTCCAGGTGATTTCAGCCAGTGAATGGTATCACCCAAAGGTGAGAAGACAGAGAGACAGAACAGGGTTCTTATTCCCTGTCCCTCCTGTACTCTGGAAGTAGCTATGTTATTTCACAACTACAGCTGCTGCTAGGTGGCCCTTCCATGGCTTCAGCTCTTGCAGCAATTCTCTGTCCCTTTGCCCTAGGGTTGTCAATAGTTTTATTCCAGTGCTAATTTCTGAGGATCTAATCACTCTGCCCCCTGGAAGTGGAAGGTCTCATTAATTTATATCAATAGATAGTATACATAATAATATATGCATATATTTTAATTATTTTTATAATATACAATGTATATTATATATTAATATATAATTAATATATATTAATGTATTAATATATAAATAAATACTATATAAATCTCGTTTAACATATATATTCTCATATAAATATAAAAAGCATTATGGAATACATTCTAACAGTGCTAGATCAAGGACAGCACTATTTTGGATTTACCATGTTAGCACACATAGCAGGGAGTGGTTCTGTTTGTTTGATTAGTTGAAGCCTAGTTCTAATAGTGTCCTGTAAGCAGTGAATTGAGATATGGAAACTTCTCTGGCATATTGTAATTAGAGGAAACTGGAAGCTAAAGTAGATGAAAATGTGGGAGTTAACTTCTCATGTGCAAGACTCCTAGCTACTTCTCAATCTTATCCCATGACATAGAGAAAGGAAACACATTGATAAGGGGCCTCAGGATCTCCAAACTTCTCTCTGTGGCTCTTATGCAACCTTGAGATAATGATGAGAGATTTTGTGATTGACTGGGGTGTTCTAATTTCAATGGGAATAATGTCAGCTCAGGGTAGCAGGGACTCAGTTGTATGGCTAAACTATCAGAGACAAAGTTGACCCAATTAGCATAATACACCACAGAAATGTAGTAGTAATGAGAGTACACTGACCCTTGGAAATGTGTACAGATTTATTACTGGTTCTCTATTAATGAAATAAATGCATTACCTCTTAAGGTATTCCTTGATTAATATAATCCACAAACATCCTGTCTGATGACCAAGAGAAAAAAAAACAGAAAACTGAGGGACTAGTATGAATCCACACCCAGATTCTAGACCTAAGCAAGTTCACATATCCTTAGCTCCTTGAATGAATAGAAAGTCAGGGAGTCATTAGGGATGGACCCAAAACATACTGAAAATATTCCCCAGTTCTTTCCTAGAGAAACCTGCAGCCATTTAAAAAGGTGACTGTGGGAAGAGAGATGCTGAAATCATCAGTGTGTTAGGTTTTAGGTATTAGCTCTGAAGAGATACTAGTCTCAGGTGATACAAATGCCACAGCGATCAAATGATTAGACTATGGCTTATGGAAATAGAGTCTTGACCTAAATTTGTCTCACAGAATGCTCTGTGGTCTCACAGACCTACCCCGGGCTTATTTCCCTGGTTTCTGAGCATGTAATTAGAATAAACATACTTAGAACTGGCATAGCTCCCACACTGATGCCCTGATCTATGGAATAAGGACTAGTATGGTAAGAAAGACCAAGTGTAAATCCCCTGGAATCATCTGTTCCACCTCTGGACAAAATGATGAACCAAAAGTTATACTTCATTTCTGAAGAAATAGCACAGTTTAGTGTTATTATAAAAGACATTTAAGATGCAAAAATGGCAAATCCCAAAGGCAATTCCAGAATGGTTATAAGTTATTACAAATTTAATCACTGTGGTTACAAATGTTATGTGTTTATTAAGGAAACCAAAAAACTCTGGCACCTGTTATGCAGATATTTTGTCATGCACATTCGGTTCCAGTTAGAATAAATTAGAAGCAGCTTGCCTTCACCTGGTAAAGAGAGCAGTACACCCTTATTGACTAACTGGGCCCACTGGTTATGACAACTCTCCTCCTCTGCCATTATATAGTTGACAGAGACCCTGATCACATGATCTAGCATGCTGATTAAAGTATATGAACAACAGGAAACAGTGTCAGTACCCTAGTTACCATGCTGCAAGAAT
Source organism: Neofelis nebulosa (assembly GCF_028018385.1). NCBI lineage: Eukaryota > Metazoa > Chordata > Mammalia > Carnivora > Felidae > Neofelis > Neofelis nebulosa. Next base: position 88,171,280 of record NC_080790.1, read on the forward strand.
GAGAAAGAGGAAACCCATGAACAAGGTGTGTATTTCTGAACTTGAAAAAGAGAATATCAGAAGCCTGTCTGGTTCTAAGACAAATGTGCAAAGCATCACACGCTGGCACAAAAAGCACAATGCAAAAAAACACAAGACACCCAAAAATGTGTGTGAGGCACTGTGGAAGACAATGTGAGAAGTGCAAATGATACACACAGAACTGTCTGGCCACTGGCTGGCCCTGTGACCTTAGTAAGTTTTCTCCTTTCTCTGAGCCAAGTTATCCTCTACTATCTGCAGAGAATAAAAACACATATAATTTAACAGTGATGTCAGCACTCAATGGAATGGAAAAGCAGCATCATATAGAGGGTAAGAGGGTGGCCTCTGGAACTAACATACCTGGATTTCTCTCTTGACTCTATCTCTTACTAGCTGTGCAATTCTGGGCAGATCTCTCGCTTAAACTCCTTCATCTGTAAAACAGGCAGTGATAGTATTTACCTTCAAAGTTCTAGTGAGGATTACATGAGTTGGCCCATAAGAAATCTGATTACAATGCCTCACATATCACTGATATTCAATAAATGTCAGCTATGATGATATAAATAACCATGATAATGAACAAAGACAAAAGTAAGGACTATGCAGTTGCTCAGAACATAGGAGAGGCTCCCTACATGTGTAACCTTTCCCATAATCCAATGATCCACATCCTCAAACCCCTTTAAGATTAAGATTCCAATTTAAACTAAAACGGCAGCCCATATCAACAAAATTGTAAAGACATTCATATAGAAACTATAGCCCCTTCAAGTCTAGCCAGAATCTAAGATAATCTGACTTGTTTACATTTTCTCAGGGTTCATCAATGCCTTAACCAATTCATCTCAAATTTTTCCAAAATATCCAACTATTTTGTTCTCTTGTTTTGAGATTGTTAGAAGCCCATTCAGTACTTTTACTAAAAGTTCTGCCCTAACTAATCAAAACACTCCAGAAGCTAAAATATTACCAGGCACTTCTACACAGTTTGATGACAAGTAAGAAAGATCTGCGCAGACAGACCCATGAAAAATAATTATTATACTAAACTCAATATCGTTCCTACCTCACCCTCAGACCCCATGGGGGGAAGAAATTGACGGCTCTATGTAACATGATTTAAGCATTCCAGAGACTTTTGGCTTTGCCATGAAACATAAATTTCTTGGCACTTTAGTATTAGTTTTTCATGTTGGAAAACTTTCAGAGAAAAATAACAAAAACAGTTTGACTAGACAATAATATTTCATACACATACACACACCTTCCTGCCTTCTCTACTGCATTTAAGTTTACATGACATGCTTGGAAGAGCTCATAGTCCAATACTGCACCCAGCCAATAATGCTGAAACCAAGAAAGTACTTGTATCTTTTAATAAATCACAAGAGAAGATAAGCTTTGTTAGTTGTGGTACCTCAAAATGAAAATATATATATTTGTTTTCTGAGGAAAAAAAATAGGTGTGTGTGTGTGTGTGTGTGTGTGTCTGTGTGTGTAGTGTGTATGTGTATTTGTCTTAGTTATTATCAAAAGATCCCTGTTTTTCTCTTCGTTTTGTATGCTTCCTTATAGTCAGGTTTTTCTTACATCCCTGCCTTGCTGTGCAGAAATATACATAATCATGTTAGAAACATGATGAGCCAACATAATAGCAGTGGTTCTCAAAATTAATCATGCATTAGAATGTCTTGGGGAAAAAAGTTATTTAACATGGATTCCCGCACGTGACTCCAAAAGTTTCTTATTCAGCAGGTCTGCATTAAAACCTGAGAATTTGCATCTCTAACCAGTTTCCAAGTAATGCTGATGATGCTGGTCAAGGCACCACAATTTGAGAACCAGTGATGTAGAAGAGTGATCACCAATCTTACTTGGAGTCGTGGAATCAGGGTCCTGGTCTCAGCTTTCATGTGTGACTCAAGGTGCAGTATTTAATATCTCTGGATCACAGTTTCTCAATAGTAAAATTATGAGTTTGCATTAGATGGACCTCAAGATCTCTTCCAACATCAGTGATCCATGAATTTTATGCTTTCAATGTGACCTCTCCCCCAAGGAAGTTTCCACACTCTACTGGGGAGCTGCTCCTCCAACACATTCAGGAATTTTTTCTTCAGATCAGTATCCAGCAGTGGTTTGCAAAGGTTGTCAGAAGGAACAAGAGCAATTAAATACATTTATTTCTATTTCTTATTTCTAAAAAACAAAATGCTTTGCAACTCATTTAACTGTTCTTTGAATGCTTAGCAGAAAGAAAATATACTGTAGGCTTTGGTTTCAAATGGCCAGCCCTTCTCTTAACAATCAAAAGCAATATCCTAAAAGTCCCCTTCTCTGTTTGAGAGCAAAAGACAAGCACTTTCTGTGCAGCACAAACCAGCTCAGGGAAAGTGTTCAATTTCAGGGTCTCCAGGTTCTTATACCTCACTGATTGCACATCCAAAGGGCACTCGTGACTATGCTTCATTGTCCAGTACAGCTACACCCTATGCAGTCATAAATTACAAGTTTAAGCAATATGATCAAATCAAGTAGTTCTGATAACACTTCTTTAGATAAGAATCTATCATATAGCATCTCCCAACAGTCTCCCTGGAATCACCCAGCTAGGAAATCCCACCAATGTATTAACAGAGACTTGTTTGGGATTTAAAAAAAAATAGCCTGCTGAGACAGTGAGGGACCTTGGGAATAAGCCCCTGTGCACCTGGTGCATGACCTGCTGGCTGTTAAAGCCAATCTTGCAGAGCAGAGTACTGACCAAGGAGCAAGCACAGACCAGTTCAGACTAATGGGAGACAGAATGGCTGCAACCAAATTTGACTTTTCATGGACTTTTCTCCTTATTTTAGTGCTAAAATACATGCCCAGAGGTGGAGACTTAACATGCAAATGAGACATACTATGCATGAAGAAGTATGTTCAGTCAAGTGCACCTGCATGCCTACTTTCTTGGGACTCCCTGCCCCTGAATGCTTAAGCATCTCTCCTTCCCTGCCTTACCCCCTTTAAAATTTACCCTGGCTATTGTTCCAGGAGTCAGTATGACACCTTTTTCATGACTGCATCGCCTTTCCATTTAGTGGGGCCTGAAACAGCCAAGTTTTAAAAACCTTGCAACTCTTTCTTTGATTTCCAGAGAAAAAAGTTGCAGTTTCCTCCTTCCATGGGAATCACTCAGGAGCATCTAGCTCTGCATCCTTAGTTTGGAGGAATAATCTTAATCAGTTATCCAGCTTTCAAAAATTGTATTAACGAAATACAGGAAAAAATGTTTAAGTATAAGAGGAATTTGTTGTGGGGGTGTCTGATGGCTCACAGAAATGATGGGAGGGACAAAGAACCAGGCACAGAAGATAGACTAAGTTATTCATAAGGACCATCTGCTGAAAACTCTGCTCTCTGTGCCACTCCAGTGGCCATACCACACTATCCCTCATACCACCAGCATTCCACACCAAATAATTTAATCCCATTAACAGAATAAAGGAGAAAATTATGATCATCCCCACAGCTGCATAAAAATAATGTGATGAAATTCAAAATTTAAAATAAAAATATTTTGGGGGGAATGCAAGCTGGTGCAGCTACTCTGGAAAACAGAATGGAGGTTCCTCAAAAACTAAAAATAGAACTACCCTATGACCCAGCAATTGCACTAGTAGGCATTTATCCAAGGGATACAGGTGTGCTGTTTCAAAGGGACACATGCACCCCAATGTTTATAGCAGCACTAGCAACAATAGCCAAAGTATGGAAAGAGCCCAAATGTCCATCGATGGATGAATGGATAGAGAAGATGTGGTATATATATATACAATGGAATATTACTCGGCAATCAAAAAGAATGAAATCTTGCCCTTTGCAACTACGTGGATGGAACTGGAGGGTATTATGCTAAGTGAAATTAGTCAGTCAGAAAAAGACAAAAGTCACATGACTTCACTCATATGAGGACTTTAAGAGACAAAACAGATGAACATAAGGGAAGGAAAACAAAAATAATATAAAAACAGTGAGGGGGACAAAACAGAAGAGACTCATAAATATGGAGAACAAACTGAGGGTTACAGGAGGGGATGTGGGAAGAGGGATGGGTTAAATGGGTAAGGGGCACTAAGGAATCTACTCCTGAAATCATTGTTGTACTATATGCTAACTAATTTGGATATACATTTTAAAAAATAAAAAACAAAACAAGTTAAAATAAATAAATAAATAAATACATACATACATAAATAAATAAAATAAAAATATTTTTTAGGAATAAAGGGAGATTGCTAACTTTATAAAGGATACTGCCAAAAATCAGTGGTAAGCAGCATTCATAAAAGGAAAATCTTGTATTTAAAAATTAGTAATCAGGGGCACCTGGGTGGTTCAGTCAGTTAAGCATCTGACTTTGGCTCATGTCATGATTCCCAGCTCCTGAGTTGGAGCCTCCCATTGGGCTCTGTGCTGACAGCTCAGAGCCTGGAGCCTGCTTTAGATTCTGTCTCCATCTCTCTCTGTCCCTCCTCCACACACACACACACACACACACACACTCTCTCTCTCTCTCTCTCAAAAATAAATAAATATTTTTTAAAATGTTTTGAATTGGTAATCAAAAACTTCCCAACAAAGAAAGGTCTAGAATGCATTGGTGAATTCTACCAAATATTAAAAGGAGTAATCCCAATCTTTCTCACATTTTTCCACAAAAAAAAAAAAATGGAAGAGGAAGGATCACTTCCAAACTCATTTTACAATGCCAGCACTATCCTGATACCAGAGCTAGAAAAGGACACTACCAGAAAAGAAAACAACAGACCAAAACAAACCCCTAATAAAAATAGATGCAAAAATTGTCAATAAAATACTAGCAAACAAAATTCAACAGCACACTTAGAGAATCATTCACTCTGATCAAATGGGATTTATCCCTGGAATGCAAAGACAGTTTAATATATGCAAATCAATCAATGTGATACACTATGTTAATAAAATGAAAGAAAAAACATCATATCATCTCAGTAGGTGCAAAAAAAAAGCATTTGACAAAATTTAACATCCATTCATGACAAAAACTCTTAACAAATTAGGTATAAAAGAAATACCCTTCAACATAATAAAGGTCATATATGGTGAGCCCACAGCTAACATCATAATCAATTTTGAAAGATTGAAAACTCTTCCTCTAAGATCATGAACAAAATAAGGGTGCCCACTCTCACCACTGCTATTCAACATAAGACTGGAAATCCTCACGTAAACAGTAAGGCAAGGGAGGAAATAAAAGGCATTAAAATTAGAAATGAAGTAGACTCTATTTGCAGATTACATGATTTTATATATAGAAAATCCTAAAGATTCCACCATAAAATGGTTAGAACTAATCAATTAATTCAGTAAAGTTGCAAGATACAAAATTAACCTAAAAAATCAGTAGTATACACTATACACTAACAATGAATTATTTGAAAAAAATGTTTAAATGATCCCATTTGTAATACCATCAAAACCAATAGTCTTAGGAATAAATTTAACTAAAGGAGATAAAAGATCTCTATACTGAAAACTACAAGACATTGATGAAAGAAATCAAAGAAAACATAAATAAATGGAAAGACTCATATTCTTAGACTGGAAGAATTAATATTCTTCCAATGTCCATACTATTCAACCCCATCTATATTCCAATAGCATTTTTATAGAAATAGAATAAAAAATCTTAAAATTTATGTGGAACTACAAATGATCCTGAATAGTCAAAGCAATCCTGAGAAAGAACAAAGTGGGAAGCATCACACTCCTTGATTTTAGTAATCAAAATGGTATGGTGCTGTCATAAAAACAGATGCATAGATCAATGGAATAGAATGGAGAGCCCAGAAATAAACCCATGCATATACAGTCTACTAATATTTGGCAACAGAGACCAGAATACTCAATAAAGAAAAGACAGTCTTTTCAATAAATGGTGCCAAGATAATTGGATACTTACTTGTAAAGGAATGAAATTAGACCCCTATCTTTCACTGTTCATGAAAATTAACTTCAAATGGGTTAAAGACTCAAATGTAAGACCTAAATGTAAGATCAGAGATACAAAACTCCCAGAAGAAAGCAAAGGAAAAAAGTTTCTTGACATGAGTTTTGGTAATGATTTCTGAGATATGACACCTAAAGCATGAACAAAATAAAAAATAAATAAGTGGTACTACATCAAACTAAAATCTTCTACACACAAAAAGAAACAATATACAAAATGAAAAAAAACCCTACAGAATAGAAAAAATATAGACAAATCATATGTATAATAAGGATTTAATATCCAAAGTATGTAAAGAACTTCTACAATTCAATGGGAAAAAAATTATCCAATTAAAATGGGCAAAGAACCTCAATAGACATTTTTCCAAAGAAGAGACACAGATGACCAACAGGTACATGAAATGATGATGCTCAATATCATTAATCCTCAGGGGAATGAAAATTAAAACCACAATGAGATGTCACCTTACACCTGTTAGAATGGCTATTATCAAAAAGATAAGAGAACAAATGTTGGTGAATATGTGGAGAAAAGGGAACCTTTGTTGGTGGGGGTATAAACTGATGCAGCTACTGTGGAAAACAATGTGGAGATTCCTCAAAAAATTAAAAATAGAACTATCATATGATCCAGCAATTCTACTTCTAGGTATATACCCAAAGGAAATAAAAACATTATGTTGAAATCCTATGTGCACCCCCACATTCTTAGCAGCATTATTGACAACAACCAAGACATGGAAACAACCTAATTATCCATCAACAGATGAATGGATTAAGAAGATGTGATGAATATATTCATGGAATAGTATCCAGGCATAAAGAATTGTGCCATTTTTTACATTATGGGTGGACTTTGAAGGCATTATGCTACGTGAAATAAGTCAGATAGAGAAAGACAAATACCGTACGATCTCACTTATATCTGGAATCTAAACACACTCAAAAAAAGAGATCAGATTTGTGGTTACTAGGAAAAAGGAGGAGGAGAATTAGATGAGGTGGTCAAAAGCTACAAGCACCCTGTTATAAAGAAGTCCTGGGGATGTAATGTGCAACATGATGACTACAGTTAGCACTGCTAACTATATATGAAAATATATATGAAAACTTTTAAGAGAGGGGCACCTGGGTGGCTCAGTCAGTTGAACCTCTGACTCTCGATTTTGGCTCAGGTCATGATCTCACAATTGAGCCCCATCAGGCTCCGTGCTGAGCATGGAGCTTGCTTGGGATTCTCTCTCTCCCTCTCTCTCTCTCTGCCCCTCACCTTCCCTCAAAATAAATAAAATAAATTTTAAAAACATCTAAAAAAAGAAACTTGTTAAGAGAATAAATCCAAAGAGTTCTCATCGCAAGGAAGAATGCATTTTTTGTTTCTATATGAGATGATATGTGTTAATTGAACTTGTAATCATTTCATAATTTATTTAAGTGAAATCATTATGCTGAATATCTTAAACTTATATAGTACTGTATGGCTGGCAATTATATCTCAATAAAAACTAAAAACTATTTTTAAAAAGATAACATTGATATCTATGGTTAAAAATTACAATAGTGGCCCTCCTTGATGGTGGGGGCAGCAGAAGAGAGTCATGTCAGGAAGGGGACATAACAGGAAGAAGAGTTCAACAAGACAGTAATGTTCATTGTTAATCAGAGTGATGGTTACAGTTGTGTGTTTACTTTATAAAATTTAATCAAGCTGTGTACTTATAACTAGGATACTTTTCTGTTTGTATGCTATCCTTCTATAAAGGATATAGAAGGATATCTATATAAAGAAGTCTTTATAGAAGAAGATTTCTATAAAATGTCTTTAAAATTAGTAACAAACATGGACACAATTTTCAAGGAAATATTTTTATTTTCTTTTTAAAGTTTTTTTTATAAGTTTATTTATTTTGAGAGAGAGCACATGCATGCAATCAGGGGAGCAGCACAGAGAGAGGAAAGAGAGAATCCCAAGAAGGCTCCATGCTGTCAGTGCAGAGTCAGATGCCGGGCTTGATCCCAGGAGCCGTGAGATCATGACCTTAGCTGAAGTCAAGAGTTGGGCACTTAACTGACTAAGCCACCCATGCACCCCTCAAGGAAATATTTTTAAATGAAAGGTTAGTAAAAAGGTAGCAAAATGTATGACTTCCATCCTAGAAACAAAACATAATGTCAGCTGTTCAAGTGTTTATAAAAAAAGGGTAGGCTGCACTATATTAAGGAAGCTCTGACTTGAAGGCAGACAGAGTGGGTTTGCATCTGAGCCACACAGACTAGTTGCCAGCTGAGCCCTAGTCTCTAATCTCAAATCCACATTCCTGATTCACCTGATTGGTTCACCTTTCATAAGATGCCTTTGGCCAGGGAGGAGGATCATGTTTTATAATCACTGCTGTTTCTTCTGGAAATGTGTGGGAAACACAAGCAAAGCAACTCCTAGAAGAAATCAGGAGTTAGTGACTGTATAGTCAACACCATTTAACTGATGTTACCTTGATTTCTTTATTAATTGACCTCATGATTATGGTAAAACTATTCAATATTTTGAAGCACGTTGCACTCTTCCTAGGTATATGGAAAATTAGTATAGGTTTTTTAAGTGCTCTAACACCAAAATCTAAGCAACCAGACTGATTCCAGAGCAATAAAGCTGATTTTTTTTCTTCATTTCCTCTCTTAGCCAGGTTTCTCAAAAAGCTGAGCCTAAAGTAGACAGTGTATAAACTATTATGTTATTAGAAGTATAATCATGTCCTAGGAAATGTAATAACACATCAATCTGCATTTATCTCAAGTTTTGAACAGGTCTTCAGTTGAACATTCTTTGTCAGTGTACGAAAATTTTTTTTAATTAAAAAAAATTTCATGTCTCCCTCTAGTGTCCAAACTGTTATTTTACAATTCTGCCAGATGTTAAGTGAAAAAGTAAATTCTGATGGCAAAATACTGTTTAACATTCTAGAGAAAAAAATATTCTAAGTTGTTATGTGATAATGCATTGCTTAATGGAAGGCAGGGTTCAGCAAACATTTTAGGTAAAGAACAGATGGTAAATATTTTGGGTATTTCAGAGAACTTACAGTCTCTGTTACATAGTTTCCTTTGTGTGTTTGTGGTTTTTTTTTTTTTTATACTGTTTTGCTTTGTTTTAACAGTGATTTAAAAATACCAAACCCCTGGGGCACCTGGGTGGCTTGGTTGGTTGAGTGGCTGACTCTTGATTTTGCTCAAGTCATCATCCCAGGGTTGTGGGATCAAGCCCTGCATCAGGCTCTATGCTGAGCATGGAGCCTGCTTAAGAGTCTCTCTCTCTCCTCTGCCCCTCTCCCCTTCTCCCTGCTCACACACTCATGCACTTTTGCTCTCTCTCTCTCTCAAAAACAAAACAAAACACACACACACACACACACACACACACACACACACACACACACAGAAATGGACCAGACTCAGATTACAGTTTGTTTGTCCCCAGAAAGAACACCAACTATTATTAAAAGATTCAGGGTCCTGAGTGATTCAGTTGGTTAAACATCCGGCTCTATTTCTGTTCAGGTTATGATCACACGGTTCATGAGATTGAGCCCTGCATCAGGCTCTGTGCTGAGAGCATGGATCCTGCTTGGGATTCCCTCTCCCTCTCTCTCTGCCCCTCTCCCACTTGCTCTCTTTCACTCTCTCTCTCTCCTTCAAAATAAACAAATGAACATGAAAAAATTTTTTAAGATTTATATTTTATTTTTATTTTTATATCTATTTATAATTAATATTATTTAATTTATTTATTATATATGGTGTATATATATATATACATACACATATGCTAGTACATATGCCTATAACATTGATACAGTTTGTCTTTAAAGGTAAATACTTATAACATCAAATGCTTTACAAATATTAGTTTATAATGTTTATGTTTAGGTTAGCATTCTGAAGAACCATAGAATTTTGGTAGGTTCCTAAAATTTAGAAAAGCCTCTGTCTCCATGCAGAAATTCTTAGTACAATATTCCTAAAAGAGGGTCTGTTAGCTTCTGGTCAAAATGTTACTTTCTTTTAAGACTTCCTGACTAATAGCCAGATGGCTTTAATTGTTTAAATATCTGAATTACACGCAGTTTGTTGAAATTTCAATCTGCATGTGATAATTCTGTTCTTTGGAGATATTCATGCCTGTCCACTTCATCATCCTCCATGTTTCAGTTCTTCAAATTTTTGAAGATACTATGTTCCCCACCTGACCCCCTTCATTGGAGATTTTGGACACCATAAACAAAGCAGTTACAAGCCTGGTCTCTGAATTTGCTGTTGTTCAGGTGTAGTGCCAGCTTTTACTAATTATTGTTACTTTGGACAAGACCCTTGAGCTCCCTAAACTAGAGAAAAGAAAAATGGTACAGAGTTTGAATCCAACACTTCAATGACAATATCTGGATTTAAATCCAACCCCATCTCTTGTTAGTTGTAAATTACTGAACACCAATGTGCCTGTTTCCTCACCAACAAAATACATGCAAGAATAGCACCAATATCAAAGACTGCTTGAGAGACTTATCAGAAACAATGTTTATCTAGTGATGGTGACATGAAAACACTCATAATGACTTGCTGTCATACATTTTCTTCTTTTATCAATAATTATTTGTACACATAATTTTTAGTGACTGATTAAGATTTTATCTTAAAGAGGCACTACTATTCACTCAACAATTCCTAATAATTAGGTAATTTTGCAGCTTTGTCATTTTAACAGTGCAGTAAATACCTGTGTACATAAGCCTTTGCCTCTAAGTGAATCAAGGTGTATTTCCAGATGTGTAACTACTGGCTCAATGAGCATAAACTCATTAAGTCTCATACTGCTCAATTGTTCTCAAAAATAATATGCCAATTTTCCCTTCCATCAGCACTGTTTGAGTTGTGACCATTTAACTGCATCTTCATCAGTATTTAGTTGCTATTTTTTTAAGTATTTTCTAGTATTTAAGAGTATCTCATTCTTTCCTGGTAGCTAATAATTCAATTTTCTTTCAGCAATTTAAGGGAAATTATTAAAGAATATACACATGTATTAGAAGTTTAAAAGTATTTTAGAAATATATATGTTATACACATATTATACATATATATTATGCATATTATACATATATATATCTTTGACCACCTGAAATACCATGTTTCCCATCCTTACTTAAATTTGCCTATTTGCCTATTTGCCTTTAGCATACTTTAAAAATATGCTGAACTCACTTTAGAAAAATCTATTCTGGAGCATTTCTTCCATATAGTATCTGAATTTCTACAATTCCTATCTTCCTTGGATTAAGGCAGAGGAACTTTTGAAAATACAACTACAAGTGGATTGTATATATTGATAAAACTCTAAGATAATTCTGAAGTTATTTTACCTCTCTTCCCTGACACAAAGTGGTCTAAATTAAACAGATTCTTATGAAAATACATATATTGTATATAGTATTAAATATGCATGTTGTAGACACTATATAAAAATATTTAACTTTGCAAGTTCCCCAATTAAAAAATTAAAACTCAAACAGAAGTAATTACCAAATATCATTTTACATTGTATGTCCTAAAAAAAGGATTAAAAGCAAAGCATATTTAAAATATTTGGTTGATTCATAATATATTCAATTGAAAAGTGCAATATTTGACATCATTAGTTACTAGGGAAATGCAAATCAAAACCACAATGATATAGCACTTCACACTCACTAGAATAGCTATGATTTTTAAAATGGAAAAGAACAAATGGAAGAACAAGTGGAAAAGAACACTCCACCTATCAACCTGGAGTGGCATGCCCTTTCTTTGGTCTCTCCCTGGAGAGATGTGGAGAGATTGGGACTCTTCTACTTTGCTGGTGGGAAAGTGAAATGTGCAGCCACTATGGAAAATGATTTGATGGTTCCTCAAAAAGTTAAACACAAAATTACCTTATGATCTAGCAATTCCCCTCCTAGGCATATACCTGAAATACTTGAAAACAGGTACTCTGACAAATCTTCACAAATGTTCATAGAAAAACTAGTCACGTTAACCAAAAGGTGGAAACAACAAATGACCATCAGTGGGTGAATGAATAAACAAATATGGCATACACACACAATGGAGTATTTTTCATCCACAAAAAGAAATGGAGTACTGATACATGTTACAATGTAAATGAACCTCAAAACATTATGCTAAGCAAAAAAAGCCAGACACAAAAGGTCACATAGACTTGTATGATTCTATTTGTATGAAATACCCCAAATAGTCAAATCTATAAAGGCAACTTGGTGGTTACCAGGAGGTGCTGGAAGGAGGGAATGGGGAATGGCAGCTTATGTTGGGGGAGGTCATTGAAAAGACGTGACCACAGATTTACCAATGAGGTGGACCTCAGACCTCCTCACCTTTTCCCTGGTCCTTGGGATGAGGGTTATGCTTGCTTTCCCCACTCCTAGAGGCTGCTCCCAGGACACAGCTTTGAGATAGTGATGTTGTGTTGAGAACACCTGCACCCTATACATGATTGAACCCAGTTAAGGCTTCTATATAAATTGTAAGATTCAGTGGGCAGGCAGGAGAGGGTGGTGAGGGAGCATAAGGCAAGCTGACCACCCTGCAACCCCCACACCAAAGTGGGATATGTGTGATATTTCCTAGGCACTCCAGACTGCCCAAGAACAAAGGAAAGGGGAAAACAGATGGTTAACTGATGGAGATCACAGTCATGCAGGTCATGAGTCTCCATAAGTTTATATACATCTTAGTAAATTACAAGAAAAAGATAATCTTATCAATAGCCTAATCTCCAGAAACCTATAGACTCAGTTTCTTGGAGCACTGACATCATCCTCCCCTCCATAGCAAAGTGGGAAACAAATGAAAGAAGGAAATGTAAATAAAATTAAATTTCCTTATAACCTGCAGCCCATTGACAAATACTTGAGGCAAATACAGAGTAAGACATTTCTCCAGGGACTCCCTACTATCCTCCCTCCCTACTACTTTCCTTACTAGAGGAAAAACCTTAGCTTGACAACAGCAAGGCCTCCAGGATCTTATGAGTCCTCTTTAGCAAATGAAAGTCCTTCTGGAGGCCTCCTTTTTGCCTTTACTTCCCCCCAACTCCATAGTATATTACTAGTCACTTTTCACAATCTCACCACAGCAATTCCTGCCCAGGGGTCCTGTCGCATGCTTTAATAAAATCACCCTTTTTGCACCAAAGACATCTCAAGAATTATTTTTTGGCCATCAACTCCAGACACCCACCATTCCAAAGCCCCAGGAAGGGGATCCATTTGTCTTGCTGTCCCCGATACAAGCCTCTCCTATAAGTCCCCTTTGCCTATTAAAACTGCCACCTATCAATCTGGAGTGGTGTGCCTTTCTTTGGTCTCTCCCTGGGCATGGGTCCAGTTTCAGATTAAACTCAGGTAGCTGCTGAGACTGTTGGGAACCAACAGCTTAATGGATACATAGTTTCCTTTTAGGGTGACAAAGATGTTCTGGAACTAGATGATAGTGATGGTTGTGTTAAGGAAAAATCTGTTACATAATGGCCGACAGGACTGATAAGGGAATTTTAGTCCCTGCCTGAAGACTTCCTTTCTGGGTTCTTGTCCCCAACCTGCTTGCCTCAGGTGCCAAATTACTACTAATGAGGAATGCGGAAGTAACAACCTATAAATTGTCCCCTCTGTAGATGCTCTGGGCTCAGATCTCTGGAGAATGATCTCCTCTGGGCCTACCGGTGTAAAATAAACCTCCTTCCTTCCAAGATCTCTGAGTGCCTCTTGGTTCTTCTGCCAGGTGATCCAGACCAGTTTCCAAAACAGTTGCACAACATTGTGGAATCTACTAAATGCCACTAAATCGTTCACCTTAAAATGGTTAATTTTATGTAAATTTCAATTTAAAAATTTGTTATTTCAATTAAAAAATAATTTTTTTCAATTTCTTAAATTTAACCAAAGAGGTAAAAGATCTTGTACTCTGAAAACCACAAGATATTGAAGAAAGAAATTGAAGATGATACAAATAAAAAGATATACCATGTTCATAATTTTTTAATTTAATTCAAAAATTTTTTAATTGATAGAGAAAAGATGATATAATATATCCTGTGAAAGGCAAACATGCTTCCCAACAAAAGAATATGCTGTCCTTTGTGACACTGAGAGACTAAGAGAAAAATTACCAGGTGTACTCACAACTGCAAAGAAAAGACCCCCCCCCCTCCCCCCGCCGTTCCTGAAACCAGCCAGCGCGTGCCCGGTTATAGTCTGACATAAAGGCGGGAACCAATCAAGTTCTGCTGAATGGTTTAAAATAAAGGCGGGAACCAATCAAGTTCTGCTGAGCGTTCAAATTTAAATGTTAACCAACAACAGCTCTGTAACCTCTAAAAAAGGTCCCTAACTTGTTTGTGTGGGGCTATGAAAGAAGTTGTAAGATCCTTACTCGGGGCCGAGTGCGCGGAGGACCGGGTTCGAACCTGCAATAAACGACCCTTGCCGCTTGGCTTTGACTCTGGACTCTGGTGGTTTGTTTTTGGGGGGGTCTCTCGAATCGGGGCATATCATTTGGGGGCTCGTCCGGGATCCCCCCCAAACCCACCAGACCCCAAGTCAACGGGTCGTCCCTGAGGTGAATGAGCCGGCTCTGTCCGTTTCTGTTTGTCTGTTTGTTTCTGGCTCTGTCCATTTCTGTTTTTCTGTTCGTTTCTGGCTCTCCCGCGCGGGATCTGTATCGGTGACTGACACAGCCCTGGCGGACGCGCTATAGGGCAGTTGGTTGGGTCCAGTAGGAGACATCCACCGGCACCCATCTGGGGCACCTTTTGGGGCCCATTGGAATTTTTCTGTTCGGGTGGCAGACACCCGAAACGCGCTAGCGATTAAGTGTTGTGTTAAGTGTTGTGTTCTCTATTCTATAACCTTTAAGTGTTAAGCTCCTTCTCTTTAACAGGTGACCTGGCCTGGCCCAGCCAGAAATCCTCATAACTTTACTGTTTCTCCTTTTAATCCTTTCCTCCACCTCCAGGATACAGATGGGCCAATCTCAAAGCACTCCTCTTTCTCTCCTCGTTGCTAACCTCAGGGATGTTATAACCAGAGGACAGAATTTGAGTTTAGACATCCGGCGGGGAAAATTAATAACCCTCTGCCACTCTGAATGGCCAACCTTCAGCGTTGGATGGCCAACCGAAGGAACTTTCTGCCTCCCTATAATTGCTAAGGTGAAATCAAAGATTTTTTCTACTGGGTCGCAAGGGGCATCCAGATCAGATTCCCTACTTTCTTGTATGGCAGAGTTTAGTGGAAAATCCACCCCCTTGGTTGGCCCCTTCCTATCCTCGGGAATGTGTAAGGTCCTTGCCATGCAGCCTGCAGGTCCCCCAAAATCAAGGACGCCAGCCGCGCCCTTGTATCCCATACTGCCCGATAGTCAGGACCTACTATCCCTAGACCCTCCATCCTATCAACCCCCTCCCCTCGCACCCCAGGCCCTGCCCGCAGCAGCCGCCCCACCAGTCGCCCCGCTAGTTGCCCCCCTAGGGGAACCAGGAGGACAGGAAGTGGCAGCTGCACCAGAACCGGGAGGACGGGAAGCAGCAGCCGCGCCAGGCCCCATTGAAAACGAAACCAACCGCGAGGGGCCAGCCAGCCGAACCCGCGGGCACACCCAGCAGGTGTGAGAGAGGATCCAATTAGAAGCAAGAAAGCTGGTTCCCAGAGATGACGGTCGGCTGACATCTAACCCTGACCTCATTAATGCGGCTTTCCCCCTAACCAGACCTCCACAGGACGAATGGGACTACAACACGGCAGAAGGTAGGGGAAGGCTACTCATTTATTGCCAGACTCTGATGGCGGGTCTCCGGGCTGCAGCTCGCAAGCCCACCAATTTGGCTAAGGTATATTCGGTCGTACAGGGAAAGGCAGAGAGTCCAGCTGCTTACTTAGAGAGATTAATGGTAGCCTTTAGGCAGTTTACTCCCATGGATCCAGAAGTCCCTGAAAACCAGGCTGCAGTCATTACGTCTTTTGTAAATCAAGCAGCTACTGACATTAAAAAAAAAAAAAAAAAAAAAAAAAAAAACTCCAAAGGCTAGAGGATTTATAAGGTAAACAGATCCAGGATCTACTCCGTATAGCACAACGGGTCTACAAGAACAGGGAAGCCCCAGAAGAGAGACAGATCAGAGCCACAGAGAAAATGACTAAAGTCCTGGCCGCTATAGTCCAGAAAGAACAGCCACCCCCAGAAGGCATTCAAACAATACGCCCTCCCAGGTGGCACTTAGATAAAGATCAATGCGCCTATTGTAAAGAAAAAGGCCATTGGATACGAGAATGCCCCAAGAAGAAACAACCCCGCCCCAGCCAGGGGCAATGGCAGCCTAAAATAGCCCCCATACTGTTTACCCAAGATACAGAATAGGGAGGACGGGGTTCGGACCCCCTCCCCGAACCTAGGGTAACATTGCAAGTGGAGGGGACCCCGGTCCAGTTCCTAGTTGATACCGGGGCACAGCACTCAGTTCTGGTCAAGCCCCATGGAAAAGTATCTGAAAAATCATCCTGGGTACAAGGGGCCACCGGAATAAAGAAGTACCCCTGGACAACTCAGAGGACTGTGGACTTAGGAACTGGGAAGGTAACCCACTCCTTCCTGGTCATTCCTGACAGCCCCTGCCCCCTGTTGGGGAGGGATTTGCTTACCAAAATGGGGGCCCAAATTCATTTCCAACCGGGGGGATCGCCAGCGGGGAGCAGGGGCAGGGCCGCCGCTCACGCAGCAGCGGGCAACTCCGCGGCGTCCTGCAGGCCGCCACCGGGGCACGCATCCCCGGGGCGCAGGCCTGCGCGCGACTCGGCCTCTGTGCGAGTCGCCCTGACAGGGCAAAGGGGGCCGGGCGGACTTGCAGGACCAACCATTATCAGATGCGAACGCCATCTGATTCACCGATGGAAGCAGCTTCGTTCACCAAGGACAAAGGTATGCAGGGGTGGCCGTAACTTCAGAAACCGAGGTGGTTTGGGCAGAAGCCCTACCCCCCAGAACCTCGGCCCAGAAGGCTGAACTAATAGCCTTAACCCAGACCCTAAAATTAGGAAGAGACCGCAAGCTAACCGTGTACACTGATAGCCGATATGCCTTTGCCACCGCTCATGTACATGGGGCGATATACAGAGAACGGGGGCTCCTCACAGCTGAAGGGAAAGACATCAAAAATAAAGAAGAGATTCTAGCCCTGCTAGCAGCCTTATGGGAACCCAAAAAGCTAGCGATTGTGCATTGCCCAGGACACCAGAAGACAACCAACCCAGTTTCCCGGGGCAACAATTTGGCTGATCAGACTGCAAAAAACATAGCTCGGCCCCCAGCGCAATTACTGACCCTACAGCTGCCAGACCCCGGACCCCGGGAATTGCCCCCCAGCCCTGAGTATTCAGAAAGCGACATTCAATGGATGAGTAAACTTCCTATGACCCGAATCAAAGATGGCTGGTGGAGAGACTCCAAAAGCAGCATTATACTCCCAGATAAACTAGGATGGCAAGTTCTAGAGCGGATCCATCGCAGCACCCACTTAGGTTCCCAGCGAATGTTGGACTTACTGAGACAGACTGGACTAAAAATCAGAAATGTCTCTGGTAAGGTCGATCAAGTAGTTACTAAATGTACAGTGTGCCAACTCAACAATGCGAGTAACAATCCTCAGACAACAGGGGTAAAACAAAGAGGGAGCAGACCGGGGACCTATTGGGAAGTAGATTTCACTGAGGTAAAACCAGGAAAATATGGATATAAGTATTTGCTAGTTTTTGTAGATACCTTTTCAGGATGGACTGAAGCCTTTCCACCCAAGAATGAAAGGGCGCAGATTGTAGCCAAAAAATTCTAGAAGAAATCCTGCCCAGGTATGGTTTTCCAGTAATGATAGGGTCAGACAATGGACCTGCATTCGTCTCTAAGGTAAGTCAGGGACTGGCTTCCATACTTGGGGCTGATTGGAAATTACATTGTGCATACCGACCCCAAAGCTCAGGACAGGTAGAGAGAATGAACAGAACATTAAAAGAGACCCTAACCAAATTGACCATGGACACTGGCACTAACTGGGTAGTCCTTCTCCCCTACGCTCTGTTCAGGGTGCATAATTCTCCATACAAACTGGGACTCACACCCTATGAAATAATACATGGTAGACCACCCCCCATCATCCCTAACCTAAAAGATAACCTTATCAAAGCTGAGAACGATAATAGTCTTGAATTCTTGTTCTCCCTACAAGCCTTGCAGAGGGTCCATGAAGATGTATGGCCCAAATTAAAGGAACTCTATGAGACTGGACCCCCGCCTATCCCACATCAATTCTGACCAGGGGATTGGGTCCTCGTCAAATGTCATCAGCAGGGAACTCTGGAACCCAGGTGGAAAGGACCCTTCCAGGTCATCCTGACAATGCCTACTGCCATCAAAGTAGACGGAATTGCCACCTGGATCCATTTCGCCCACGCCAAACCAGTGGACCCGTTCTCAGACCTCATCGGACCTTCAAAGACAACCTGGACTGTTGATCAGACTAAGGACAATCCTTTAAAATTGACCCTACGCCGCCAATGGACTGAGCTGTAACTATGGTACTTGCCCTTCTCTTGATTGTTCTGCAAATTCTGTCTGTAAATTCAAACTCCCAGGACCCCTATAATTTGACATGGGAAATTACTAATTTAGAGACTCATGAAGTCTACAACAAAACCCTAGGAACTGCCCCATTAAATACCTGGTGGCCAGATTTATATTTTAATTTAGAAAAAAAATAGTCCATTAAAAGAAATGGGAGGAGGTAAATGGAGGCAACTGCAAAGGAGGGTATCAATAAGTAGAAATGGATTTTATGCATGTCCGGGATTTAGGACGGGGGCAATGAAGCACACATGTGGAGAGTTTGAAAACCTCTATTGCGCAGCCTGGAGTTGTGTCGCCTCCAATGATGGGGAATGGAAGTGGGACGTAAAACCCCAATTTATTGAAATGTCCTATGTCCAACCATGTACCCGCACCAGGTATGATGAAAACTGTAACCTTATTCATGTGAGATTTACAGAGGAGGGGAAAAAGGACAGGCGGTGGGTCTTAGGACTCACTTGGGGACTCTACTTATATCAATATCCCCTCTTTGGGACTGCCATTCAAATAAAATTAAAAGTCTCCCCTCGTGTACAACCGGTAGGGCCAAATCAGGTATTAGAAAAAAAAAAAAAAGAGAGAGACAAGTCTATTCCAGAAGGTATAGACTTCCTACGGAAATTGCTAACAGCAGCATATGAGGCCTTAAACCGATTGGACCCTGAGGCAACAAGGGCCTGCTGGCTATGTTATGATATAAAACCCCCCTTCTACGAAGCCGTAGGTCTAGCTGCCCCTTTTTCAAAGTCAGACGAAGATTCACCAGCAGCTTGCAAGTGGAATCGAAAGGGCCCCCGCCTCACACTGCAAGTCACTGGCAATGGGACTTGTATAGGAAAGGTCCCCTCTAGCCATATCCAGCTCTGTGCCCAGACTAGTCACCCTATAGGTGAATCTAAATGGATGATTCCAGCTCCTGACAGCTGGTGGATTTGTTCTAAGACAGGGCTCACCCCATGTGTTAGCAGGGATGTTTTTAATTTGTCATGTTTTAATGTTTTAATATTGTATCATGATATTAATATTTCCAAGGGTAATTTACCACCGAGAAAATGTTATATATGATCTGTGGACAGAAGGGACAGAAGCAAGAGAGTCAATAAGAACAAAACGGGAACACTTTACAGCCATAACCTTGGCCACCTTTTTTGGCCTCCATGCCAGAGGGGCAGGAACAGGGATCTCATCACTAGCCATCCAGCACCGGGGGTTCAATAGCCTAAGGGCAGCCATTGATGAGGATATAGCCAGACTTGAGGACTCAATCTCCCACCTCGAAAAATCTCTGACCTCCTTTCTGAAGTGGTCCTACAGAACCGAAGGGGGCTAGATCTAGTCTTCCTCCAACAGGGAGGTATATGTGCAGCCTTAAGAGAAGAATGTTGTTTTTATGCTGACCACACCAGAGTAGTCCGAGAGTCCATGGCTAAAGTTAGAGAAGGCCTGGCCAAACGGAAGCGTGAATGAGAACAACAACAAGGCTGGTTTGAGTCTTGGTTCAATCAGTCCCCATGGCTAGCCACCCTGCTTTCTGCTCTAGCTGGACCCCTTATACTCCTCCTTCTCCTCCTCACCCTCGGGCCTTATATTATTAAACTAGTTGCCTTTATCAGAGACCGAGTTAACACGATCCAACTGATGGTCCTTAGGACCCAATACCAACCCGTCATTACCGAAACATTTGAGTCAGACACATAAGATCCAAGATTGGCTCTTAAGGCACCAAAGAGAGAGGGGAATGAGAGACTAAGAGAAAAATTACCAGGTGTACTCACAACTGCAAAGAAAAGACCCCCCACCCCACCTTCCCGAAACCAGCCAGGGCATGCCCGTTGTAGTCTGACATAAAGGCGGGAACCAATCAAGTTCTGCTGAAAGGTTTAAAATAAAGGCGGGAACCAATCGAGTTCTGCTGAGCGTTCAAATTTAAATGTTAACCAACAACAGCTCTGTAACCTCTAAAAAAGGTCCCTAACTTGTTTGTGCAGGGCTATAAAAGAAGCTGTAAGATCCTTACTCGGGGCCTCTTAGCGCCACCAGCAACGAGTGCACGGAGGACCGGGTTCGAACCTGCAATAAACGACCCTTGCCGCTTGGCTTTGACTCTGGACTCTGGTGGTTTGTTTTCAGGGGGGGGGGGGGGGGCGGTTCTCAAATCAGGGCATATCAACACCAGGATCTATATCTTTTTCGCCACATAGTTTGTCCTAAGTTACTATAATCTTAACCTTTTTGAAAAGTTTTAAAAAATAAACAACCCAATATCAATCCCATGCTTTTATGTTTTTAACCAGTGTTGTTAATTCAAAGTAATAATTTGTAAAGAGCACAAAAGGAAGGGCATTTTGGAGCTTGCATGGTGAGGAAGGGGTAACACAAGTGACAAAATCCCAGTTTTATTGAAAAAAATATACTCTCCCCAGAAATGCATTCCATCAGAAGAATTCAATCAGATACATATTTTCTTCTAAAACTCAATTGACCTCTAAATTTATTCCCAATATTTAGAAGAGAAATAAAGTCACTGATATGGAATAAAGATACTACACTTCAGTTGACAAAAAAAAGGAAAATATATTTATTATTTGGCATAATTAAGGTACAGAATGTGGTCAGTGCTCAATTAGCAAGTATGCTTGGAGCCTATGTACATATTTGTATCCTGTTTTGCTTCCATGAATTTCTAAGGACTAAAAAATGAATCAGGTGACACCACCCTCATCAGGATCAACTTTGCATATGATGTTATACCTTGGGAACTAGAAAGAAAGTTTATTTGAAATGGTCTCTTTCTCAATTATTTGTATATTTCTGCATATTATAATCATAAATCTATATACTTAACAAAACCATAAAACTGTACATCTCTAAGTGTCAGATTGAGAAAAGTCCTAATAAAATTAACACTTGAGTTAAATTAACAAAATTAACATTATCTATAAAATTTATTTAATTGAATACATTGAGAGAATAATAAATTATTTCTCCAACACATTTTATGACTACTAAGACTAAAGCTTTAGGAATCCAAGAAAACTAACCAAGTTTTCAATACCGCAGTCAGATCAGAGATGCAGTAAATTAGAAGTTTCCAAAACTAATTAATGTTATTTGAAGGCACTATTTTCATTGTCTTCAGGAAGAGATTCCATTCTCTCTTCCTGTCTTAAAGTCTTTCATAACTTAACCCTGTCATTAGACCACTAACTGAGCACAAACCAATTCTCATTGTGTTTTAAGGTTAATCTGGTGGAGTTAATTACTTTGTATTTTTAAAGGAGTCTAAAAGTTAAACTCTTTTGCTTTATTTTAATGTTTAAAATCTGTATAATTTTTTTAGCCAAGTTGACTTAGAGCTAAAGCACACAAGAACTACTTAACACTTGGTTGATGGATAATATCAACATCTTAAGATATAGTTCACAACTTTAAGTGAATATGCAGTTTTATACAAGTAATAATTTAACAAATGCAGTCCCCTGTAATAAAAATATCTTGATAAAGTTTTTATGACAAATGCTCAAAAGCAAGTACACTGACTCATAACCTCTCTCCAAACAAAGAAAGAAAAAGCAGGTCTAATAGCAAAATTAACTGGGGAAAGCTTTTTTTACCTCTTCAACAAACAGACTTGGGCAGAAATGAACTTTATAATGACAAAATACAGAATAAGTATACAGATTTTAACACTTGCTTTAACACTTACATAATGCTTTTCTCTTTCTCTATAGTAAGTTAATAGCCAGTTCAGTGTTTGTAAGTTAAAGCCCCTCTGTCAATAGGATTAACCTGAGTTAGCCTTTAACAATTTACTGGATAATACAAAAAACAATAGAAATAGGATTTTCAGCCTTTATTGATAGTCTTGTAATGTCCCTGAAACAGATCATGATTACAATGTGCCTAGAACAGGGGAGGGAGCACAGGACACAGCATCTATGGGTCTCCTGGACAGTTCATTATGAATTATATGAGTCAGATATCACTTCTTGAACTTTGGGAATTCAAAGCCATTAGTTTTTACCCACTCAAGGTAGTGTGTGTGTGTGTGTGTGTGTGTATTTGATTATATATATACTGATTATATATATTATTATATATATGCACATGGCTTACTGTGTTCTGAACACTGCTGTAAGTGGTTTACATAAGTCATCCAACCCTCTGAAACAACTTAACCAAAA
This sequence comes from Neofelis nebulosa, assembly GCF_028018385.1. Taxonomy (NCBI): domain Eukaryota; kingdom Metazoa; phylum Chordata; class Mammalia; order Carnivora; family Felidae; genus Neofelis; species Neofelis nebulosa. The sequence goes on from NC_080790.1 coordinate 88,194,247, forward strand.
GTTACTGTAAACCTAACAGACAATAACTTTTTATTAATATAATTTATTGTCAAGTTAGCTAACATACAATGTATACAGTGTTCTCTTGACTTCAGGAGTAGATTCCCATGATTCATTGTTTACATACAACACCCAGTGCTTATCCCAGCAAGTGCCCTCCTCAATATCCATCATCCATTTTCCAGCCTCCCTCACCACCCCCATCCACCCTCAGTTTGTCCTCTGTATTTAAGAGTCTCTTATGGTTTGCCTCTCTCTGTGTTTGAAACTATTTTTTTCCCTTCTCTTTCCCCATGGTCTTCTGATAAGTTTCTTAAATTCCACATGAGTGAAAACATATGATATCTGTTTTTATCTGACTGACTTATTTTATTTAGCATAATACCCTCAAGTTCCCATCCACGTTTTTGCAAAAGGCAAGATTTCATTCTTTTTCACTGTCAGGTAGTATTCCATTGTATATATAAACCACATCGTCTTTATCCATTCATCAGATGATGGACATTTGGACTCTTTCCATAATTTGGTTATTGGTGAAAGCATTGTTATAAACATTGGGGTACGTGTGTCCCTATGAATTAGCACTCCTGTATCTTTTGGATAAATTCCTAGTAGTGCTATTGCTGGGTCATAGGGTAATTCTATTTTTAATTTTTTTGAGGAATCTCCACACTGTTTTCCAGAGCCACTGTACCAGTTTGCATTCCAACCAAAACTGCAAGAGGATTCTCGTTTCTCCACATCCTCCCCAACATCTGTTGTTGCCTGAGTTGTTAATTTTAGCTGCTCTGACCAGTGTGAGGTGTTATATCAATGTTATTTTGATTTCTATTTCCCTGATGCTGAGTGATGTTGAGCATCTTTTCATGTATCTGTTGGTCATCTGCATGTCTTCTTTGGAAAAGTGTATATTCATGTCTTCTGCCCATTTCTTCACTGGATTATTTGTTTTTTGTGTGTTGAGTTTGGTAAGTTCTTTATAGATTTTGGATACTAATCTTTTATCCAATATGTCATTTACAAATGTCTTCTCCAATACTCTTGGTTGCCTTTTAGTTCTGTTCATTGTTTCTTTTGCATTGCAGAAAGTTTTTTTCTCAATGAGGTCCCAATAGTTCATTTTTGCTTTTATTTCCCTTGCCTCCAGAGACATATCACATAAGAAGTTGCTGTGGCTGAGGTCAGAGGTTGTTGCCTGTTTTCCCCTCTACAGTTTTGATGGTTTCCTGTCTCACATCTAGGTCTTTCATCCATTTTGAGTTTATTTTTGTGTATGGTGTAAGAAAGTGGTCCAGTTTCATTCTTTTGTATTTTGCTATCCAGTTCTCCCAGCACCATTTGCTAAAGAGACTGTCTTTATTCCATTGGACACTCTTTCTTGCTTTCTCACAGATTAGTCGGCCATGCATTTGTTCTGGGTTCTATATTCTATGCAATTGTTCTATGTGTCTGTTTTTGTGCCAATACCATACTGTCTTCGTGATTACAGCATTCTGGTAAAGGCTAAAGTCCGGGATTGTAATGCCTTCCACTTTGGTTTTCTTTTTCAACATTACTTTGGCTATTTGAGGTCTTTTATGGTTCCATACAAATTTCAGGATTGTTTTTTCTAGCTCTGAGCAGAATGCCAGTGCAATTTTGATTGGGGTTGAATTGAATGTGTACATTACTTTGAGTAGTATTGACATTTTAACAATATTTGTTCTTCCAATCCATGAGCATGAAATGTTTTTCTATTTCTTTGTGTCTTTTTCAACTTCTTTCATAAGTTTTCTATAGTTTTCAGCATACTGATCTTTTACATCTTTGGATAGGTTTATTCCTAGGTATTTTATGGTTCTTGGTGCAATTGTAAATGGGATCCATTTCTTGATTCCTCTTTCTGCTGCTTCACTATTGGTGTATAAAAATGCAACCAATTTCTGTACATTGATTTTATATCCTGAAACTTTGCTGAATTCATGTATCAGTTCTAGCAGATTTTTGGTGGAGTTTTTCAGGTTTTCCATGTAGAGCATCATGTCATTTGTGAAAAGTGAAAGTTTGACTTCTTCTTTGCCAATTTTGATGCCTTTTATTTCATTTCATTGTCCGATTGCTGAGGTTTGGACTTCCAACACTATGTTAAACAACAGTGGTGAGAGTGGACATCACTGTCGTATTCCTGACCTCCAGGGGAAAGCTCTCCATTTTTCTACATTGAGGATGGTATTAGCTGTGGGCTTTTCATATATGGCTTTTATGATATTAAGGTGTGTTCTTTCTACCTTGACTTTCTTGAGGGTTTTTTATTAAGAAAGGATGCTGTATTTTGTCAAATGCTTTTTCTGCATCTATTGTCAGAATCATATGTTTCTTATATTCTCTTCTACTAATGTGATGTATCACATTGATTGATTTGTGAATATTGAACCAGTCCCTGCAGCCCAGGAATGAATCCCATTTGATAATGGTGAAAAAATTATTTTAATGGATTCAATTTGCTAGTATCTGGTTGAGAATTTTTGCATCCATGTTCATCAGGGATATTGGCCTATAATTCTCCTTTTGTGTGGGGTTCCTGTCTGGTTTGGGAATCAAGGTAATGCGGGCTTCACATTTGAGTCAAGAAGCTTTCCTTCCATTTCTGTAATTTGGATCAGCTTGAGAAGGATAGGTATTAACTCTGCTTTAAAAGTCTAGTAGAATTCCCCTGGGAAGCCATCTGGCCCAGGACTCTTATTTGTTGTGAGATTTTTGATAATTGATTCAATTTCTTTTCTGGTTATGGGTCTGTTCAAATTTTCTATTTCTTCCCATTTGAGTTTTGGTAAAGTGTGTGTACCTCAGAATTTCTCCATTTCTTCTAGGTTGTCCTGTTTGTTAGCATATAATTTTTCATAGTATTCTCTAATAATTGCATTTCTGTGGTGTTGGTTGTGATCTCTCCTCTTTCATTAATGATTTTATCTATTTGGGTTCTCTCTCTTTTCTTTTTGAGAAGACTGGCTAGGGGGTTATCAATTTTGTTTATTCTTTCAAAAAACCAACTCTTAAATTCATTGATCTGTTATACTGTTTTTGTGGTTTTTTTACTCTATATATTTTTTTTTATTTCTGCTCTAATCTGTTCTGCTGGCTTGGGGGTTTCTTTGCTGATCTGCTTCTTGTTCCTTTAGGTGTGAGGTTAGGTTTTGTATTTGGGTTTTTTCTTGTTTCTTGAGATAGGCGTGGACTGCAATGTATTTTCCTCTTATGACTGCCTTTGATGAATCCCAAAGGGTTTGGACTGTTGTATTTTCATTTTCATTTGATTCCACATATTTTTCAATTTGTTCTTTAATTGCCTCTTGACCCACTCATACTTTAATAAGATGTTCTTTAACCTCCATGCATTTGGAGGCTTTCCAAACTTTTTGTTGTGGTTGATTTCAATTTTCATAGCATTATGATCTGAAAACATGCATGGTATGACCTCAATTTATTGAGTGCTGTTTTGTGACCCAGTATATGATAATCTCAGAGAATATTCTATGTGCACTCAAGAATGTGTATTCTGCTTCTTTTGGATGAAATGTTTTGAATATATCTGTCAAGTCCATCTGGTCCAGAGTATCATTCAATGCCATTGTTTCTTTATTGATTTTCTGCCTAGTTGATTTGGCCATTGCTATAAGTAGAGTATTAAAGTCCCCAACATTTACTGTATTCTAATCAGTAATATTATGTTTGTGATTAATGGATTTATATATTCAGGTTCTTTCAAGCTGGGGCATAAACATATACCATTGTTAGCTCTTCTTGATGGACATACCCCATAATTATAATATAATGCTCTTCATCTCTTGTTACAGTCTTTAGTTTAAAATACAGCTTGTCTGATATAAGTATGGCCATTCCAGTTTTCTTTTGACTTCCAGTAGCATGATAGGTGGTTCCTCAACCCCTCACTTTCAATCGGAAGGTGTCCTCAGGTCTAAAATGGTTTCTTGTAGACAGCATATAGATGGATCTTGTTTTTTTTATCCATACTGATACCCTATATCTTTTGATTAGGGAATTTAATCCATTTACATTCAGAGTTATTATTGAAAGATATGGATTTTATGTCATTGTGTTATCTGTAGGTTTCATGCTTGTGGTGATATCTCTGGTCCTTTGTAGTCTTTGCAGCATTCCACTCATAGAGTCCTCCTTAAGATCTCTTACAGGGCTGGTTTAGTGGTCATGAAGTCCTTCAGTTTTTGTTTGTCTGGGAAAGCCTTTATCTCTCCTTCTATTCTGAATGACACCCTGCAAGATAAAGGATTCTTAGCTGCATATTTTTTCTATTCATCACATTGATTATTTCTTGCCACTCCATTCTGGCCTGACAAGTTTCAGTGGACAGGCCTGCTACTTATGTGTCTACCCTTGTAGGTTAACCCGTTTGTCCCTAGCTGCCTTCAGAATTCTCTCTTTATCTTTGTATTTTGCCAGTTTCACTATGATATGCCATGGTGAAGACCTATTCTGTTTGAATCTTAAAGGGTCTCTCTGTGCCTCCTAGGTTTGGATTACTGCTTCCTTCCCCAGATTAGGGAAGTACTCAGCTATAATTTGTTCAAGTAAATCTTCTGCCACCTTCTCTCTCTCTTCTTCTGGAACTCCTATGATACAGATATTATGCCTCATTGAATCATTTAGTTCTCTAATTCTCTCCTCGTAATCTAGCATTTTCTTATCTCTCTTTTTCTCGGCTTCATCATTTTCCATATTTTTATCTTCTATTTCACTTATCCTCCCCTCTGCTTCCTCCATCCTTGCTGTCAGTGCACCTAGTTTATTTTGCACCTTATTTACAACATTTCTTAATTCATCATTACTCTTTCTTATTTCCTTGATCTACACAGTAATTGATTCTTTGCTGTCTTGTATGCTTTTTTCAAGCCTAGATCTTAATCTTATGACTATTATTCTAAATTCTTGATCAGATATATTGTTTATATCTGTGGTGAGCTATTCTCAGGTTGTCATTTCTTCCTGTAATTTCTTTTGAAGAGAATTCTTCTGTTTTGTCATTTTGGCTAGTTTTCTGTCCTTTACATGTTTTAATAGCTTGTTATTTGTCCTGTGCCTGTAAACACTACTATATTTAAAAAGGGTCATACACTTTCCAGAGCCTGGCCCTTCAAGGGATGTTTATGGAGTGCATTGCATGCTCTCTGTTGTGGTGACTCTAATTACTTTATCTCCCTACTCATAGAAGTGTTTTGAACGTTCCACCAGGTGTGCTTTGATATGTTTGTTGAAGTAACCCTGGAAAAAATTTTAAAAGGGGAAGGGGGAGTGGTTGAGGAATCTTTACCCCATACAAAGAGAGAAATGACAGGGGCAAGGAAAAAGAAATGAAAAAAAAAATTGACCAGGCAGAGATTCAGAGAAACTATACAGCTTAATCCAGAGAAAGAGAGAGAGGAAAATAAAGAAGGAGATACAAAAGAGGTTTAAAAAGAATAGATTAGAAATTTCTGCTTAAACAAACCAACAATCAAAATAGAGACGGGAAGAGCAAGAAAAGGAATATATATATATATATATATATATATATATATATATATGTATATACACACACACATATATACATATATATATATGATATATACACATATATACATATATATGTATCTCATATAGATATATGATATATATATATATATATATATATAAGAATTGACCAAGAATCAAATCAGAAAGTGCAAAACTGTTGGACCAATACCTGATAATGCTTTGGAACTTGTGGCTGTGCTGGTCTGGAGGAGGAGCTGTCTCGTTTGGTCAGTATCACTCTAGCTCTGTTAGATAAGCAGTTATCAGAGGGAGAGGGGCGTGGTTTGGTGTAGATGGGTTACCCCCTCCAATGTGGGCCCATTGTCCTGTTCCCCAAATCCCCACGTTGTTGATGATGGGGATAAAAATGGTGACAGTACAGTATCTTCTCCCCAGACTGGGTGTCCCAAACCACTCTGTTCAGGCCATCCTCACAGTGCTGTGTGGGTGCAAGCGGCCGGTTTGCCCTGCTCCACAGTCTCCTGTGCCTTCAAGGCAGTCAGCTGAGATTAAAACCCTGATGTCTTAAAGGATCCCACTCCACGTGCCCTGATTCCAGGGTAGTACTACTCCACCCAGCCGACAAAAGGCCTCTGGCTGGTAGACACTTGCAGGGTCTTTTGTCCTTGAAGTGGCTATATGCCTTCTTCCCACAGCACTGGAGGGAGGGGACTGCTCTCTCTGGCCGTGCTTCTGCACTCACTACCCATCCCAGGGCTAACTCCCCTCCTTCTCAGCACATGTACAGCGTGGCTGGTACTAATCTGGAGAAAGTCCCACAACCCTGGATTGTGTTAGAAATTGGTTTCTTCTCCATTTTTTCTGTTCCTGGTCCATGGTTTTTCTCTTGTCCAAATACAATCCTGCATTTCCACAGCCTCTTTTTCTCTTCCTTTTGTCTCTCCACAGAAGGGGATCCCTCCCCTCCATGCATATGCTACCTGTTTGATCTCTCCCAATTCATAATCACATACCTGTGGCCCTCTGAGTTGTGCCCATAGGCTCCTGGAGATGTTTCTGTCACTCTGTAGCCAGGATTCCTGGAATTCCAAGTCTTCTGGCCTCAATACTGCTACATTTGAGGAATGAGGGAACTTCAGGCCCCCCTACTTCTCCACCATGCTGATTCCTCTCCAACAACAGACAATAACTTAAGAAGATACTGAAGCATAAAAGATCAAGAAACCTCCCCAAGGTCTTAGCTAATAAATGGAAGAGCAATCTGTGTATTGGAGCACTTGGCTTCACAGATGGTTTTGTGACAGGCTTTGATCTACTGCTTCTTAATCAAGAACTAAACTTTAGAAAGAGATAAAGAAGTCATGACTCTGCCCCAAAAGTATAATTGAAGTTGTGGCTTGGGAGGGTAGCCAGAAGTCTTGCAAAATGGATGACTGCCTGATGCAATCAAATGGAATTTTGATAATAAATTCTCTACAAGTTATTTTTTTCAATAGAGGATACTGGGTAGTATTGTGTGTAAAGAGAAGTGTAAACTCAGCAATTAGATAAAGTAAATAGAAATTTAATTAAGAACTATGTGAGATGTACAAGACCTGAAGCTCTGAAGACTACTTCTACCTTCCTCACCCCCAATGACAGCCATGCAGTCCACTGACTACAACATTCTTACCCTGAAAACACACACACACACACACACACACACACACACATACATACACACACACACGCATGCACTGGAAAAGAGGAACCTGTGTTTTGGTACAAGCCTTCTGATTCCCTAAAATGGACTTTCTCCTCAACTCGTTTGGGGAAGAAAAAGATGGATGTTTCTTCTACAGGGGACAGAGGGGGTGGGCTGAAATAGTTGTAAGTTCATGTCCAGGGATCTGGTCTTTGAAGTCCTTTAGTACAACCCATGAGACTCCCATCAAAGGTTGTCACTGCAATGATTAATGGATCATTTATTCATCCATTTACACCTGCTCATTCACACTCTTGCTGGTTATTTGCAGAAGCCACATGGAGAAACAAGGACAACTAAACTTTGTGGTTGCCCTAAGCAGGAGACCACAGCAGAGCTGTGCCTGGATTTACAGCTGGGGACAAATATTGGTATCTGGTAGAGGCAGAACAAAGCCAGTGGGTGCAACGTGCTCCTCTCCACCTACCTCAGGACTGTAAGCCAGCCTGAGACACCTCCCATCTTCCACAGCCTCCATCTAGCTACAAAAGCCCTGGATAATCAGGAGCATCCCTCCCCTGTTCCCACCCACCAGCCATTCACACACATGTGTCCAAGTAGGATTCTTTGGTTCTGCACCTAAAGCTCCACCTAGTGTGTACGTGCTGTGACCTTGTACAGTATCCCCAGAACATGGCTCTGGGTTTTCCTGAATTGATTTTGACTGAAACCAATGTGCTGCTTCTTCTGGTCGCTGAGTCATCAAGTAAGCCTTACCACATTAATCATTACATACACACATGCAAAATGGCTTAGTGTTTGGGGTCTTCAGATTGGGATCTGTAAATAAACAATTATTTCACAGAGTAGAAACCCAGGTGAGACATTTTCTGGAATAGGTTGTTCACCTTCACAAGTCCATCAATAAAATCTAACCTTGTTGAAGTCTTTTCCTAGTGGAATGAAAGATGTTTGAAGAATAGTTGTGTTCTACAGTACTATTTTGCTGTGGCAGCAGACTAGAGCTACTATCAGTATTGAGAGCTTGACCTCAGTAGGGTGACAGACCCACGTTCAAATCTTAGTCTTGTCTCTTATTAGGTGAATGACTTAAGCTCTCTGAGTCTCAGATTCATTCTGTAAAACTGGTATCTTATACATTAGCTATTGTAAGAATCAAAACAAGAATTTCTATAAACCATTTAGTGCAGATTATACCATTAATGAATGATGCCTACTGCATTGTTAATAAGCACCAAAACAGCCTGATTTGGAGAAGAAATTTCCATTGTTTAGTGAAAACATCCAATTACAAAATCTTAGTGTCAGGGCAGATGGGACACCTGATAGCAGTAAAGGTAGCGCTAACTAGAGGTGTCTGAAAACTCTCAGCAGTCAGCAAGGCTACTGTGAATCACGCCATTCCCTTTGCAGCAGCATTAGAAAATTCACAAAGGAAAGATCAGAGCAGGTAAATTCCCACAGAGCACAGATGCATATTAACTTTGCACTGTAATTGTATTGAATGGCTATTTTTTAAATTTTTTAATGTCTTTATTTTTGAGAGAGAGAGAGAGACAGAGTACGAGTGGGGAGGGGCAGAGAGAGAGGGAGACACAGAATCTCAGGCAGGCTCCAGGCTGTGAGTGGTCAGCACAGAGCCTTACACGGGGCTCAAACTCATGAACCATGAGATCATGACCTGAGCCAATCAGATGCTTAACTGACGGAGCCACCCAGGTGTCCCCTGAATGACTATTTTTTAATTCAAGAACAAGTTTCAGTGTCATATAGATTCTATATATTCAAACAAACTAACAAATTTTGGTTTTTATTTTGTATAACATTTTCTTGGTGTCCAGCTGGAAGGGTAGTTCCTGAGCACTGGCTCAAGACAAGCCAGGAGGAGTCCAGGCCACCAAACAACCCTGGACAAGGACCAGAAACTAATGTACCTAGGCAAGCTCTCATTCAGGAGGGCTTTGATCCTGGGAGCTCAGGTTCACCCTGCTGGGCTGACCCATTCTACCATGAAGCTCTCTGGGGATGCCTTGGAACACCTTGGAGGAAAAGCATTCCTGAGGAGAAAGCCTTATTCAAAGAGTCTGGGCCTGCCAACAGGTGGATCTGACCCAAGGCAGAGCAGGACTCTGCTTGCCAGAGCCCAGGGGTTTGAGTCTTGGAGGATCTTCCTCAGTTGAAACATTGTGAGTCAGTGCTTTAGGAGCTCCTGAGCCCCACGTCTAATCTTAACTGTGATTTTGATGGGTCATCTATCCTGACACTAGCTTTATTTTAAAATCACTCAAACAGGTGTAACACAGCATCTGTTTTGAATTTCAAATCAAATAAGACAAGAATGCTAGAAAATATGAACTATGAAGCATGATTAATTATTACCACAACCACCAAGCACAAGAGACCCCACACATCTCTACGTATTGTCCATCTGGTTACCCATACTTACAGGTGCTTCCCCACACAGGAGCTCATGAATCCTCACCTCAGCCCAGAGAGTGTCCCTGACAGGTCAGCATCTCCATCTACTGGACACTAACACTCTGGACTCTTCAGAATGCGCAGGTGACTTGCACCTCTTCCTGACATGGCCTCCATGATATTCCCCTCATCCTTGTCCTTCCTCTCCCTGATGGTCCTTATCAGTGTCCTCTCTGAGCATCTTCTCTGCTCCTTACACCTGTTCTTTCTTGAATCCCCAGAGATTGCCACGTCCATCACTCCCACTCAACACTTACAAATCAGTGTCCCAAGAACAAGGCACCTTCCTAACATACAGAAAATTCCCTCTTTAGGTGTCTATTTGTTCTTCAAGCTCTTCCATGGTGACATGTCCCCAACATGTCCCCCTTGCTCACCTGAATGCTTCATGGAGCCTCTCCATCTGGACCACTGTCTCCCACTTTCTAAACTTGGTTGATACATGCTCATTCTCTCTAGTGAAAATTGCCACCTCTAGCAGACATCCATCAAGTCAGCTCTAACTGCCTCATGATTTATCCCATCATGTCATTCTATCATCCTATATGTTGCTTTTATACAATGTTGTCAAGTATTCACCCCACTCTTGTGTTAAAGGACCAGGAATAGAATCCAGGGAAATCTATCAAGATATGTAGGAAAAAATTATTTCTTTACTTGTGCTAATGCCTCACCAAAACATACATTTCTGTTCATTATGAATGTAATATTAGCAGTATCTGTGACTTTGTCTTGAACAGAAGGCACAGATTTTTCTTATCATTTTACAGTTATAACATATCATTTATGTTCATGACTACTTCTAAATGATGGTAGTGGTCATAGGCCTATGTCTAGATCTTATTTAACATGTTAATAGAGAAGTGTTTTTAGATTTTTATGCACATTTGTTTTTGAATTTTTTGTTTTACTGAGGTAAAATTGACATACAGCATAATGTTTTGACATACATATATCATGAAATGATTACCACAAGAAGTTTAGTTAACACCCATCAACTCATGGATACAGAAAAAAGAGAGAAAGAAAGAGAGAGAGAGAGAGAGAGAGAGAAGGAAGGAAATAAGGAAGGAGGGAAATAGGAAGGAAGGAAGGAAGGAAGGAAGGAAGGAAGGAAGGAAAGGGGAAAAAATATTTTGTCCTTGTGATGAGAACTTTTAGGATTCACTCTTTTAACAACTTTCATAAATACCATACCTTGGTGTTAACTATAATCACCATGCTGTACGTTATTTTCCTAGTACTTTTTATCTTTTAATTGGAAGTTTGTACCTTGTCACCACCTTCACCTCATGCTAACAGGAGTTCTTTGAGTGCAAGTAAAAGAGTGCTAATTAACATCCTAAAAACATAAGAAGACAGGGTAAAACTCTCTGCTAATGGTTAAGTATGTAGTCAAAGTTAGATTCTGTAATATGGTAATATTGATGTATAATTCACCACCTGTCTCTAGTGACCACAAATCTGATTTCTTTTTCTATGAGTTTGGTTGTTGTTTTTGAGGTTCCAGGTATCAGTGAGATGACATGTAACTGTATTTCCCTGTGTGACTTGTTTCAGTTAGCATAATGCCTTCAAGCATTTCTTGTAAGGCAGGTCTAGTAGTTAAGAACTCCCACAGCTACTGTCTGTTCCTTCAGGAAAGTCTTTATCTCTCCTTTGTTGTGGAAGAATGGTTTTGCCCCGTGTAGGATTCTTGGTTGGCAGGTTGTTTTGGACTTTAAAAAATATCTTGAATATAAGCTCCCCTTCTCTCCTGACCTGAAATGTTTCTGTTGAGAAATCTACCAAGAGTCTTATGGGCATTCTCTTGTATTTAATTTCTCTCTTTTCTCTTGTTTCTTTCAAAATTCATTCTTTCAGACTTTCAAGGATTTCACCCTGATGTGTCCCAGTGTAGTCCTCTTTGGAGGACTATTTGGAGTTCTTTGGACTTCATACATCTGGATGTGCATTCTTTCCCCAGGTTTGGGAAGTTTTCAGCCAGTATTGCTTTAAATGTACTTTCTATCCCTTTTTCTTTCTCCTTTGAAATTCCCATACTGCATATATTGTTTCTTTCAATTGTATCACATAAGGCCCACAGACTTTCTTTACTCTTTTTCATTCTTTTTTCTTTTTGCTACTCTGACTGAAAATTTCAAATGCGCTGATTCTTTCTTCTCCATGGTTGAGTCTGGCTCTTGGTGCTCTCTATTGAATTCTTCAGTTCACTCATTGTATTTTCAGCTCTAAGACTCCTGTTTTCTTTTTTTTAATGGTTTCTATTTCTTTGAGAACATCTCATTGTGTTCATGCATTGTTTTCCTAGTTTAGTTTAGTTGCCTGTGTATTCCTGTAATTCACTGAACTCCTTTAGGAGGATAATTCTGAATTATTTGTCTGATAGCTCATATCATTTCCTTAGGGTCAGTTATTAGAGTTTTATTAGTTTCCTTTGATGCTGTTGTGTTTGCTTGATTTTTTTTTTGATCCTCAATTGCTTATGTTAGTGTTTGTGCATTTGAGTAAGTGGTCTTCTCTTCCAGACTTTACAGGTTTACTATGGCAGAGACAGTTCTTCACCAGTCAGCTCAGTTTGAGGTTTAGGAGGTATCAGGTATTAGCATCTAGGAAAGTTGGAGTCTGATACCAGGGTCTATTTTTGGGTGAGCTCCCCAAGCTCTTAGGTCAAGAATGGGTGCTTCTGGCTGAGAACTGTTGGATAGGACTGCTGTCTTGTTCCCTGCCCGAGCAAAGCTGAAGGGTCGGCTCTGCAGTTGCCTGGGTTTTCTGCTAAGTTTACTACATGGTCAAGACTGAGTACTATACTCAGTAGGGGCTATGAATTAGTTTCTGTACAATCAGAGCAGTAGAATAGATCTGAAGGCCAGCATGGCTCATTGTTTGAGTACCCAAATCAGGTGGGACTCTCCACTGAATTACCTAGCTAGACAGGGTCACCATTTTTGGCCTGCTGACAGGGAAGTCATGGTCTGTGCTCTCTGTTCAAGTGCCATTGTAAGCAGGTGTGCAGGAAGACCCAGAGCAAGTGTATTCATTTAAAATATACAGATTATGGGGGGCGCCTGGCTGGCTCAGTCGGTTGAGCGGCCGACTTCGGCTCAGGTCATGATCTTGTGGTCTGTGAGTTCGAGCCCCGCGTCGGGCTCTGTGCTGACAGCTCAGAGCCTGGAGCCTCTTTCAGATTCTGTGTCTCCCTCTCTCTGACCCTCCTCCATTCATGCTCTGTCTCTCTCTGTCTCAAAAATAAACGTTAAAAAAAAATTAAAATATACAGATTATGACCTGCTGAATGAGAAGGCACAAACAACCCACATATAGTTGGCAGGTAGCTCCTTTAGCATTTGAGTTTCCACTTTGGGGAAATGCAAATCCCAGAGTCATTTTGATTGAAGGTGAAGTTCCAGTACACCCTCACAAAGGAAGACCATAACATTTATTATTTAGAGATCCCAGAAACAAGGGGGTATAATGAGCCAAGGAAGGGCAGTCCTCCATGCCAGTTCACCAGCAAGCAGGAGATTGAGAGCAGGGTAGCAAGTTCCTATTATTTACAAGGTGGTCAGGGTAGAGGTCACTGACTTTTTGTCAGCTTAACTCTAAGCTTTTATTTTAAATGCCTTGGGAAAAGTAAAGCAAAAACTTATGGTAGGCATCCTAGGCTCAGGTCTTTATCTGAATTCCACAACTTGGGAGTAAGCAGGGTGTCATACTGTGAAATACCTGGGCAGCAACTCAAAAGAGCTGTTTTCTCATCACAGCAGGGCTGTTGGATGGGCTACATGGCTTCCTGTGTCCTCTGGTTATGTTCCTTTGTCAGGCATACTGAAGGTTGCATTCAGCAATGAGTGGAGCTATGAATTAGTTTCCCTGCCCATGCAAAGTGGAAGAACCAGCTGCAAGGCCAGTAAATTTTTGTGGTCTTTACTCAGGCCAACCTGTGTTCCAAGTTCCCTGGATAAACAGGGCCACTGCCTTTTCTCTTCACATTATCATCCCTTTCTGCTGTATAGTCTGCTCAAGTATTGCTAAGCTGTATGGCTTTCCAGGTGTTCTGTCCATGTTTTGTGGTTGGGAGGGGCTGGGAGCTCTACTTAGCCGTGAGCAGGGTTATGACCCAGCTCCTCTGCTTGGACAGAGAAGGAGAATTCTCTAATCCAAGTATGGGCTTTGTTCAAAGGCAATCAGTTGTGTCTGCCATACTAAATGCTTGAGAATTGCTGGGCTACATAGCTTTCTGGCATTCTTGCCAGCCTTTCTGGTTGGATGTGGCCAGGAGCTATACTCAGTAATAGGCTGAGCTATGATTCACCTTCTTTCCTTGTGTGGAATATATCATGCTTTAGAGCCAGTAAGACTCTCTTTGAACACCTAAAGCAGGCAGACCTGAACACTTCCCAAGTTCCCTGGTTAGACTGAGCCACTGATTTGATTCTGCAGATGAACCAAAGTAAGTGGTTGACATTATGTGGACTCTTTGGTCTACCAAGATCTGAGTGCTAGTTGTTGTAAGCCTCTCCTCACTTTTTCATAATAACATATCCCAATGGTCAAGCCCTACATATTCTCCTGTAAGCCCTGTGGGGCAAGACCAGAGTAGGGGCTCCCAAGAAGTGACCCACAATGCTGGGGGAGCTGAATATCCACCCTGGCCAATCTTTTCCCACTGGTGGAACAATAGGCTCAGGGAAGATCTCTCCCCATTGTACTGTGCCAGCCTGGAGGAGGGACAATGTGGTCAGCATGTAACATTCTTCTTACTCTTCTGATGCAGTCTGTCCTTGTCTCTGTGGTGCAGGGGATGTTTCATCATCGTCTTCGTGTTCTAGTATTCTCTCAATGGTATCTTGTCCATGGATAGTTATTAGTTTTTCTTCTCATGAGGGAGAGTGACATCAAGAACAAACTATGTTGTTATCTTAGTGACACAGGTAGAATGCTTATGCATGAATTTTAACAACTGTTTCCAAGAATTGGAGCTTGAAAGGTTCTTGCTTCTTGAGTTGCTTGTCCAGGGCAGAAATTATTGGTACATGAAGCCCTAATCACTACTCTGTTTACTAAACAGAAGCATCTCTCAAACAAAATCTTTAACACAAATTGACAAACAGTACATTCTCTGTTTGTGCTGCAATACATGGCATATAAGAAAGGCATAGAGATGGCAGTGTACCTTGTTTGTTTAACAACAGTTCTTGCAGTCTATTACCTTCATATCTTTCCTGTGAGAAATGGTAAGATAATTATATACAATGGCAGTGGATCCTGGGATTCTTACCCAGGTTTCCCATAACAACCTCCTTCCTCACTAATCTTTTTATCATAATAATCCTTTGTTTATATCCTCAAACTTTAACCTAGTGACTGAAAAAGCCTAGATGTCCAATAAATAATTAGATAAATGATGGAAAATAAATCCTTAGGAAAAAGTAAGATTGACTTTTGGATCCTAGAATTTGACAATCTAGATTTTTTGATCAGCCATCCATGGTAAATACCTATAAACACAGGGAAATTTATAACAAATATCTCTGTAAATAAATAGCTAGACTCCTGGTTTTCAGTTCTGCCTATAAGGAGCTTGGAACTTGACACTCCCTTAATAGAAACCTGAACAGACTGAAAAATCAACAACTTTTCTTGAATCCATTAGAGAGGCAAGGACACAGGGGAAAACTCTGCTCCAAAATTGGAGAAACAGGTGAATATAGGGAGTCACACCTTCCTGGAGGAGAGACTCACAGGCAGTAACCACCGTGGGAACCCTTGCCAAAGTAGGAAAACCAGAACTGAAACTGACAAGTTACTGGAGGCTCAGTGTGGACAAGTCTGAGAGTTAAAAAATCCAGAAAGACCCAAAGAGGAGGTGGGGTGCAGATTATTGTGAGATTTGTCTCCAGGAGCTCAACCAAGTTCTCACAGTAAATATCAGAAAAAAAATTTCTTTGTGCTTTCAGCAGGGGAAGTGGAAATGGACACATTTTAAAAAACTCCAGAATATTCTGTTTCTCTTAATAATTTCTGCCTCAGGGGAAACTAGTTAACCAGAGCCTAACCCACTAGGGTTATACCAGAGACTAACCTACATGAGGAAAGGAAATACCAATATCCAGTCTAGTCTGGCCACTAGGTCCCACTTTAGAGGGAAGAAAAACTGAAAAATGAATAGCTAAGCTCAAAAGGTAGGGGGCAGGGAAGATATAAAAGTCCCGTAACAAAGAAAAAACAAAAACCACAATGATAAGTATATAAGTCTTCTGAATCTTCCCCTGTTGGGAATGGAAGGGATGTGGGGTGAAGATTCAGAGCTGCTACTTGTTTTCATCATCAAGACCAGCATCCCCCAACTTTAAGGTCTGTTGAATCCAAAAACAAAAAATCTCATTAAAATCTGGGTTCTGATGAGACAGGCCAAGATTCTACATTTCCCAACAAATCTCCCAAGTGACTTTCTTTGAGTAGCAAGGCTAAAAGCTTGGGTTTTAATGACTACATAGACAAAGGAGATGGGGCCTTAGGTCCAAACAGTTCAGTTCTTGGAATTGAAACCCCTACATAGTGCTAGAATTCTTTTGAAATGTGCATGCTCAGTGGATGTGTGAACTAGGGGGGAAAAGTTTTGCCAGTCCAAAGAGATGGCAAACTGTAGATTTTTTGCTGTGTCTTTAACTTCTTCAGTTTCTTGACCTTCTCAACTTCAAATTTGATGTCATTCCTCAATAATTAGGTTCTGAAATTCTTATAAGTGCTCCCCTTGATCTCTACCCCAGTGATATAATATCTATCAGCTATTTTTTCTCTCTTAATGTTCTAAGTTGTTTGCTAATTGAAGTTTCTTTACACCCATCACTTTTTGTCTCTTCATTTTCTTTAAAGTTAGTATCATCAACAATAACAGTTATTTAGCAAATGATGACATTTGTTTAACATTTGCTATGTGTTGGCATTGTGCTAATTTCTTTACATCGTTTACTCATTTTTAACAATCATATGAAAAACAGTAAATGTTAGTTCCATTTACAGATAAGAAAATGTAGCCTCAGAAAAATATGGAGGACATTGGTGCCCTGTCCCACATGGTAAGAGGTTGGAAATCATCACTTCCATCATCACAAGGACAAAGCTGAACAAATCTACAACTATTCTTAGAGTCATCAGAGAATTGAGATCAGAGGAAGAAGTGCTACATCAAAACCGGACAGACAGGTCAATACAGAGAGCTACAGCTTAATGATGGTAGAGCCTCAGGAGAAGGAACTGCCACTGGAGCGATTACTGAAGTGGGAAAACTCAAACAGTAACTCATGAATTGCTATAGGCTCAGTGTGGACAACAAGAGTTAAAAACCTCCAGAGAGGCCCAGGCTTAGAGGAACTCCCTACACTCATATGGATTTTACCTCCAGGAACCAACTTTCCAGGGTTTTCACAGTGAACATTGGAGAAAAATCTCCCACATTTCTAGCAGACTGGGGTAAAAGTATTTTTGAAATGTGCCCAAAACTCCCTGTTCTCCTTTACAAAAGACTGCTCGCAAAGAAAACTAATTTTCCAGAGTCTACTCAAGATGGAAAATTGAAAATACCCCAGCCAGACCTTCTAGCCATCCATAAGGATCAGGGAAATCCTTTGCTCCAGCCTCTCTAACCTTCCTGTCTGACCTAAGGGAGGAAGGGAAGAAGCTGAAAAGCATTTGTGAAGGTCACTGGAGGACTCACCAAAAGACTGAGACCCTATCACAGGGATATAGAACATTCCCCTCTTCCAAAATTTCACCACCACCTCAGTCAGCTCTTGTATAATAATAACAGGAAATTGCAGCTAAAAACATTACAAGCCTCATTCTCTATCCCAGGAGTCTCTACGGAAACAAAAGACAACAGAAAAGATAAAAATGAGGACACTAGAGGATACTGAAGCCTCTGACAGCTGGAGCTACAGCAAACATTAAACTCAGCCACACTTCGATCCAGATAAACATAAAAGTTCGCTTTAACGTCCTATTTACAACAGTTCCTTTTACCTAATACATCGTGTCCAACTTTCAACAAAAAGTTGCAAGGCATGCAAAAGACAAAAACCACAGTCTGAAGAGACAAAGCAAGTTTCAGAACCAGACTCAAATATAGCAAAAATGTTGGAATTATCAGACTGGGAATTTAAAATAACTATGGATAATATACTAATAACCCTAATGGAAAAAATGCATAACATGCAAGAACAAATGGGCAATGTAAGCAGAGAGATGGAAAATGGTGGAAAGAAAGAATCAAAAGCTAGAAATGCAAAATTAAAGAGGGATGGCTAAAAGAAGTCCACCAGACATTTGAACACAGATCTGGCTAACTATAAAGAAAAACATAAAACCATAACCATCAAATTCTAGAGTCTAACTCTTTTAAAAGTTTAAGTGAAGGATGCTCCATCTGCTAGCAGCTGAAGAGATGACACAGTGAAGAATAACTGAAGGACCCCACTCTTGATGCATTCACAGGCTGCTATTACTTAGAATTTATCATTTTAAGTCCTTAATTTCTTCAATTTCACAGTCTAATAAAATTTATGCTGAATGCCATATACCTTAGTTTTCTGTTTCTGATGGCTCAAATCTTATGCACAGAAATCAACCATATTTGGGTTTTTTTTCTTTCCTCAGATGTGAAGTGAAAAGTTCAGTTCATTGGTGTGGAATATGCCTTCCAGAACCAAAGCCAAGTGCCCCTAGACCTAGCCTCAGTGGCCTCCTGTATCTGACTATTGTGGTAAAACATCTCTCTGGGGATCCACAGAGAACCTGTTTCACTCTCTCAGTGCCCTGGTAGAATCAGGGGAAGCCAGCATCTATCCTGACAATGTGTGTGAAAAGGCTTCCAAGCCCTCCTTCCACTGTGTGAAAAATACAGAAGAAATCCAATTAATAGAATAAAAAGAAGAGGAACTGAACTAAAGGAATTTTATGGCTTTAAGCATATATTTCTTTACCACAAGTCCTATTGTGGTGTCTTAAAAACCTCTTTGTCAGCTTTGTGAAATTCAGCCTTTTTCCCTGTTTTCCATAATTTCTTTTGAAATAATTTTAAGCTCTTTTAGGGAATATTCATACATTCACACCACTTTCCTTGTTACAAGAAAATGGTAAGTCAATATTGGCTCAGACTATACTTTCAAAATCCTCATGGTATTTGGATGAGGCACAAAGATTCTTTTGACCCAAACCTAACATTTTTGTAAAAAAGTCATAATAGCCACCTACACACAGCTCTTGCTGTTCTGAGAAAAGATGCACACAAAGATGCATCATGGAAATCATGCATGCAAGAAAGCATGCATCATGCTTTCTTGGAAAAAGCAAGGGCAGTAGGTCACCCTGCGGACCTTGGCTTTATTCAGAGTAAAAGTGAAGTCATCAGAAGGTTTTAAGCAAAGGAAGGAGCACATAAACTAGCATATACTTTCATGATTATTCTGGTTGTTGTATGAAGAATAGGTATAGGGAGCAAGGGTGAGAGCAGGGTAAGTCTTGAGGCTATTCCAACACAGGAGAGAGATCATGGAGGTTTGATGGGAAGCGACCATGTGATTATATGTAAAAATATACTGACTATATTTTGGGAAGGAAAGAGTGTACAAGGGGACACTAACCTACCTTCAGCCTCAGAGACATCTGAGGATTTGTCTAACAGTTACGTTGTTCGTAACCCTTTAAGAATGTTAAGAAGTATACCAGATCCCAGACAAATGAGGATTTTTCTGAAGTCACTGTGTACTGAGAATCCTATCAGAGCACATTGTACTGGCTTCAGAATTGTTAATTGTGTAATTGATAATTCATGAAATGCAGTTACACTGATTAATGGGCATAAATGGCTCACAAAGTATTGACAGTAAGGAATCCCAGAACTGATGTCTTCACTGAGCTGAGGAGGAAAACCTCTACTTAGTCTCATTTCTCATGATATACACATGCCCATGCATAATGACTGGGATCCTTGGAAACTTCCCCAGGAAATCATAAGACCTCTACTATGTGGCATCTGTGTATGCTCTGTCTGTCTTGTGTTGTTTCTCAAAGCTAAGAAAACCTAGTGTTTGGAAAGTCTTTTGTGTCTTGTGAGTTTCTCAACCTGAATCAGACCTTCTTTGGTTTTGTAGGTAGAGGTGACAGTTCGATGAGGGATTGAGTATAGGATATGAGCAAAAGAGGAGTCAAGAATGACTCCAGGATGGAGAAACATTTATCACTCAAGTAGATGTCAAAAGGAAGTCAAGGAAGCAATAAAAAAGGAGGGGGGCAATCCAGCAGGAAGATATAACAATTGTAAATATTTAGGCACCCAACATGGTAGCACCCAAATACATAACATGATAACAAACAGAAAGGAACAGATTGATAATAATACAAAAATAGTAGGGGACTTTAATACCCTACTTACATCAATGGACAGATTATCTAAACATAAAATCAACAAGGAAACAATGGCTTTGAATAACACACTGGAACAGATAGACTTAAATATAATCAGAACGTTACATCCTAAAATTGCAGAATATGCATTATTTTCAAGTGCACACGGGATATTATCCAGAATAGATCACATAGTAGGTGACAAAACATGCCTAAAAAAGTACAGAAAGACTGAAATCATACCACACATCTTCTCTGAATACCACACTTTGAAACTAGAAGTTAACCACAGAAAAAATCTGAAAAGACAACAAATACATGGAGGTCAAAAAACAAGCTACTAAACGATGAATGAGTCAATCACAAAATCAAAGGAGAAAATTTTTTAAATTTTTTTAACATTTATTTGTTATTGAGAGACAGAGAGAGACAGAGCAGGAGCATGAGAGGAGCAGAGAAAGGGTGAGACACAGAATCTGAAGCAGACTCCAGGCTCTGAGCTGTCAGCAGAGAGCCCAACACAGGGCTCGAGCTCACAAATAGATCATGACCTGAGCCAAAGTTGGACACTTAACTGACTGAGCTACCCAGGTGCCCCCAAAGAAGAAAATTTTTAAAAATACATGGAAACAAATGCAAATGAAAACACAGTGGTCCTAAGAGAGCAGTCCTAAGAGAGAATATAGCAATTCAGGCCTACCTCAAGAAGTAGGAAAAATCTCAAATAAACAACCTAAACTTACACCTAAAGAAGTTAGATACAGAATAACAAATGAAGCCTAAAGTCACAAGAAGGAAGGAAATAAAGATTATTGGAGAAATTATATAAAAACTAAAAACCCAATAGATAGGATCAATGAAACCAGGAGCTGGTTCTTTGGAAAAAAATAAATAAAATTGATAAAATTCTAGCCAACTTATCAAAAATAAAAAGACCCAAATAAAATCACAAATTATAGAGGAGAAATAACAACCAACACCACAAAAATACAAACAATTATAGAAGAATATTATTAAAAACTATATGCCAACAAATTAGACAGATTGGGGGAAATGGATAAATTCCTGGAAACATATGAACTACCAAACCTGAAACAGGAAGGAACAGGAATACTTGAACATATCAATAACCAACAAAGAAATTGAATCCGTAACAAAAACTTCCAATAAACAAAAGTCCCAGGGCCACATGGCTTTACAGGTGAATTCTACTAAACATTTAAAGAAGACTTAATACCTATTCTTCTCGGAGAGCCTGGGTGGCTCAGTTGGTTGAACATCCAACTCTTGATTTTGACTCAGGTCATGATCTCACAGTTCATGAGTTCAAGTCCTGTGCCAGAGTCTGCACTAAGCATGGAGTCTGCTTGGGATTCTTTCTCTCCCTCTCCATCTGTCTCTCTCTCTCTTTCTGTCTCTCTCTCTCTCTTTTCTCTCTCAAAATAAAAAAAAATTTAAAAATACCTATTCTCAGACTATTCCAAAAAATAGAAAAGGAAGGAAAACTTCCAAATTCATTCTATGAGGCCAGCTTTACATAATACCAACACTACTAAAAAAAAGAGAACTACAGGCCAATATCCCTGATGAACATGAAAGTAAAAATTCTCAATAAAACACAACAAACCTAATCCAAAAATACATTTAAAAAATTATTCACCATGAACAAGGGAGATTTATTCCTGGGTTGCAAGTGTGGTTCAATATCCACAAATCAGTCAACATGATACACCTCATTAATAAAAGAAAAGATAAAAACCATGTGATCTTCTCAATAGATGCAAAAAAATGCATTTGGCAAAGTATAACATCCATTCATGATAAAAATCCTCAAGAAAGTAGGTTTAGAGGGAACATACCTCAACATAATAAAAGCCATATATGAAAAACCTATAGCTAATAGCATCCTGAATGGGGAAAGCTGAGAGCTTTTCCTCTATGGTCAAGAACAGAAGAATTTGGGATTTCCACTCTCACCACTGTTATTTAACATAGCACTGGAATTACTCACCACAGCAAATAGACAACAAAAAGAAATAAAAGGCATCCAAATCATCAAGGAAGAAGTCAGACTTTCACTATTTACAGATGACATGGTACTCTGTATGGAAAGCCATAAAAACTACCCCTAAAATGTGCTAGAACTGATACCTGAATTCAGTAAAATTTCAGGATACAAAATCAAGATACAGAAATCTGTTGCATTCTTATACACCAATAAAAAAATAAATGAAGGAACCAATCCTATTGCACCTAAAGACTAAGCCTAACCAAATAAACCTAAGAATGGACCTAATAAAAAAGGTAAAAGACCTGTACTCTGAAAACTATAAAACACTGATGAAAAAAACTGAAAATGACACAAAGAAATGGAAAGACATTTCATGCTCATGGAGTGGAAGAATAAATACTGTTAAAATGTCTATACTACCCAAATCAATCTACACATTTAATGCAATCCCTATTAAAATATCAACAGCGTTTTTTACGGAGCTAGAAGAAACAATACTAAAATGTGTATGGAACCACAAAAGACCCTGAATAGCCAAAGCAACCTTGAAAAAGAAAAAGCTGAAGGCCTCATAGTTCCAAACTTCAAGTTATATTATAAAGCTGTAGTGATCAAAACAGTATAGAACTTGTGCAAAAGCAGACACATAGGTCAATGGAACAGAACAGAAAACCCAGAAATGAAACCACAACTATATGGTCAATTAATATTCAACAAAGTATGAAAAAATATCCAATGGGAAAAGGTCTCTTCAACAAATGGTGTTAGGAAAACTGGACAGCAACATGTAAAAGAGGGAAACTGTACTACTTTCTTACACCGTACACAAAAACAAATTCAAAATGGATGAAAAACCTAAATGTGAGACATGAAATCACAAAGATCTTAGAGGAGAACACAGACAGTAGTTCTTTGACATTGGCCATAGCAACTTTCTATATATGTCCCCTGAGGCAAGAGAAACAAAAGCAAAAATAAACCATTGAGACTTCATCAAAATAAAAAGCTTTTGCACAGCAAAAGAAATAATCAACAAAACTAAATGTCTACCTATAGAATGGGAGAAGATATTTGAAAATGACATATCTGATAAAAGGTTAGTATTCAAAATATATAAAGATCTTATAAAACTCAACACTGAAAGAGCGAATAATCCATTAAAAAAATGGGCTGAAGACTTGAATAGAAATTTTCCCAAAGAGGACATACAGATGGTCAACAGACACATGAAAAGATGTTCAACATCACTTATCATCAGGGAAATACAAATCAAAATTACAGTGACATATCACCTCACACCTGTCAGAATGGCTAAAATCAACAACACAAGAATCAACAGGTATTGGCAAGGGTGTGGAGAAAAAGAAACCCTCTTATATTGTTGGTGTGAACTCAAACTGGTACAGCCATTGTAGAAAACAGTATGGAGGTTCCTCAAAAAGTTAAAAATAGAACTACCCTATAATCCAGTATTGCACCACTAAGTGTTTACCCAAAGAATACAAAAATACTAATTCAAAGGGTTACATGCCACCCCAGTGTTTACAACAACATTATCAACAATAGCCAAATTATGGAAACAGCCCAAATGTCCATTGACTGATGAGTGGATAAAGAAGATGTGGTATACATACATTGGAATATGACTCAGCCATAAAAAGGAATGAAATCTTGCCATTTGCAACAATATGGACGGAGCTAAAAAGTATAATGAGAAGTGAAATAAGTCAGTCAGAGAAAGACAAATACCATATAATTTCACTCATTTGTGGAATTTCAGACACAAAACAAATGAGCAAAAGGGAAAGAGAGGGAGAGGCAAACCAGAAACAGACTCTTACCTGTAGAGAACAAACTGATGGTTACCAGAGGGGAGGTGAGTAGGGGGAGGGATGGATTAAATACGTGATGGGGATTAAGGAGTGCACTTGTTGTGATGAGCACCAGGTAATGTATGTAATTGTTGAATCACTATATTGTACACCTGAAATTTATATTACACTGTATGATAACTAACTGGAATTTAAGTATAAACTTAAAAAAAAATAAAGAATAGCTCCAAGGTTTTAGGCATGAGCAAATGAAGTACAACGTTGACATTGATAAAAACAAAAAAGATACAAGAGGAGTAGGGGAAGCAAAGCATGCAAATAAATTATGAGTTCATATACAGATGTGTTAAACTTGAGACACCCTAGTAGAGTTACCTAGTAGGAGCACTGGATATATGAATATGAAATTCAGAAGACAGAAGGTATTTCATACTGAGTGTTTGGCACTTTAATATTTAAAGGTAAAGAAGAAGAAAATAAATCACCACAGAAACTAGAAAGGAATGACCTTGGAGAGAGATGTAAAAGCAGGAGACAATGTTGCCGAAGACCTAAAGATGAGATGCATTAAGGAGATTTATCTGAGATTACCTCTATTAAATACTGCTGATAGTTTGAGTAAGATAATGGCCAAGAGCTAACCACTTGAAATTGCTAGGTGAGGTCATACACAATACTTGAAAAGAATGGTGAGAATAGATGAAATGTCACAAAAATGGGATTATACTGCACGCACAAATGCACTGTCCATTTTCATTGTTAAGTTGAAGTGAAACTAGAGGGCTTGTTGATCTTGAAGGTGTTCTTCACTGTGAGCACAGTTACTCTGAAGACAGCTAGTAAAGTCAAGAAACAAGATTACAACAAACATTGAGCTGTTGGAGTCTCTTTCTTGGTTAAGTACATATTCATTTTTGTAAGTCAACTTTTGTTGGTTATTTTAATGATTTTCTAACATAAAAGATACTACTTCTTTACTTTTAACCATAGTTCTTACAGTGACTTAGTCTTGAGTCTATATGTAAATGAAATAATTATCAATACCTATTCTTTGGCCATTGAGCCACCATATGCAAATTAAATTGGGGATTTGCTGAATTTAATCATTTAAGAATTTTGTTTGGTTTATTTGTTTTCTGTTTTCATTTTTTAAGAAAGACGAGACATTAAATTTCTGAGTTCTTATACGTTTAATCATTTTATTTGTTTCCTTTATATTTAAAATGCAAGGTGGTTTCACTATCAAAAAGAATGAAATCTTGCCATTTGCAATGATGCAGATTGAGCTAGAGAGTATTATGCTAAGTGAAATAATTCAGTCAGATACAAATATGATCTCACTCATATGTGGAATTTAAGAAACAAAACAGATGAACATAGAAAAGGGAAGAAAAAGAGGTGGGGTGAGGCAAACCATAAGAGACTCTTAACCATAGAGAACAAAGTCAGGGTTGAAGGAGGGAGGTGGACAGGGGATGGGGTATATGGGTGATGGGTATTAAGGAGGGCACTTGTAATGAGCACTGGATGTTATATGTAAGTGATGAATCACTAAATTCTATTCCTGAAACTAATATTACACATTATATGTTAAGTAGAATTTAAATAAAAAGTTGAAACAAATAAACAAAAATAAATGCAAGATGGCTTCAAAAACAATTTTTAGGGGCACTTGGGTGGCTCAGTCACTTAAGCGTCTGACTCTTGGTTTCAGCTCAGGTCATGATCTCACAGTTCCTGAGTTTGAACCCTGTGTCAGGCTCTGCGCTGGCAGTGCAGAGCCTGCTTGGGATTCTCTCTCTCTCTCTCTCTCTCTCTCTCTCTCTTTCTCTCCACCTCTCCCCTTCTCTCTCTCTTTCTCTCTCTCTTAAAAATTAATAAATAAACATTTAAAAAAGGTATCTCTACCTTCACCCTTTTAAAGTTTTGTAGACATTGTTCCACTGTTTTCTGGAACTAAGTATTAGAATGAGAAAATATAAGATGAGCCCAATTTGTCCTTCTCCCCAAATATTTCTTTTTCCTGGCTGGATTAACTTAGTTCATTCTTCATTTTTAGCATTTAGTAATTGTACCAAAATACACTTGCTAGTGTTCTATCATGTTCTTCTCTGACCCCTCTCTAGATAATGCTTCATCCCAACTGAACAAACGTTTATTTCTTGACAATTGCATGAACCTGGCACACTTCACTCCTGGAAACTGTTTCTCTCTCATCTCCATAAAACAAATTCATCCTTCAGGTTTCAGCCCAAATGTTGCTTCCTCCAGCAAAACTACCCTGACCCCACCCTCACTACCTTGTGTCCCTACTATAAGCTTTCCGAACATATTGTGCTCCAATCTTCATGATATTCCTCTCACTTTATGCAATTACTTATTCATCATCTGTCTCCACAGTCAGACTATATATTCTATGAAGGCAATGACCATATGCATCTTGCTTACCCATTCATCCCCAGTGGCTTTCATAGGACTACTGTACACCTAAGTTTTCACAAAGTCCTTAAAAATATTGGTTGAATGGACAATAAAGTGGTATTTACACCTGTGATGCAGGACTATTCCAATATCCATAAACTGATCAATGTGATACACCACATTAATAAAATAAAGGACAAGAATCACATGATGCAAAGAAAGCATTTGACAAAATAAAGCATCCTTTCTTGCTAAAAACCCTCAAGAAAGTAGGGATAGAAGGATCATACTTCAAGATCATAAAAGCCATATATGAAAATCCCACTGCTAATATCATCCTCAGTGGGAAAAAACTGAGAGCTTTCCCGCTAAGGTCAGGAACATGACAGGGATGTCCACTCTTGCCACCATTATTCAACATAGTATTAGAAACCCTAGCCTCAGCAATCAAACAAAATGAAATAAAAGGTATCCAAATTGGCAAGGAGGAAGTCAAACTTTCACTCTTCATAGATGACATGATGTATATGGAAAACCCAAAAGATTCCACAAAAAAAAAAAACTGTTAGAACTAATCCATGAATTCAGCAAAGTAGCAGGATATAAAATCAATGCATAGAAATCGGTTGCATTTCTATGCACTGACAATGATGCAGCAGAAAGAGAAATCAGGGAATCGATCTCATTTACAATTGCACCAAAAATTATAAAATACCTCGGAATAAATCTAACCAAAGAGATGAAAAATCTATACTCTGAAACTATAGAAAGCTTATGAAAGAAATTAAAGGACACACGAAAAAAGGAAAAAATAGTCTATACTAATGGATTGGAAGAACAAATATTGTTAAAATGTTGATACTACCCAAAGCAGTCTACATGTTTGATGCAATCATTATCAAATAACACCAGCATTCTTCACAGAGCTGGAATAATAATCTTAATAATAATCACAGAGCTGGAATAAATAATCTTAAAATTTGTGTGGAGCCAGAGAAGATCCCAAATGGCCAAAGCAATCCTGAAAAAGAAAACCAAAGCTGGAGGCATGACAATTCCAGACTTCAAGATGTATTACAAAGCTGTAATCATTAAGACAGTATGGTATTGGCACAAAAACAGACACTTAGATCAATGGAACAGAATAGAGAACCCAGAAATGGACCCACAAACATATGGCCAACTAATCTTCAACAAATCAGGAAAGAATATCTAATGGAATAAAGACAGTCTCTTCAGCAAATGGTGTTGGGAAAACTGGACAGAAACATGCAGAAGAATGAACCCGGACCACTTTCTTACACCATACCCAAAAATAAACTAAAAATGGATGAAAGACCTAAACATAACACAGGAAGCCATAAAAGTCCTAGAGGAGAAAGCAGGCAAAAACCTCTTTGACCTCAGTCACAGCAACTTCTTACTCAGCATGTCTCCAGAGGCAGGGGAAACAAAAGCAAAAATGAACTATTGGGACCTCCTCAATATAAAAAGCTTATGCATGGTGAAGGAAACAATCAGCATAACTAAAAGGCAATCAACAGAATGGGAGATGTTTGCAAATGACACATCAGACAAAGGGTTAGTATCCAAAAATCTATAAAGAACTTATCAAACACAACACCCAAAAAACAAATAATCCAGTGAAGAAATGGGCAAAAGACATGAATAGACACTTCTCCAAAGAAGACATCCAAATGGCTAACAGACACATGAAAAAATTCTTAACGTCACTCATCATCAGGGAAGTACAAATCAAAACCACAATAAGATACCACCTCACACCAGTCAGAATGGCTAAAATTAACAACTTAAGCAACGACAGATATTGTTAAGGATGTGGAGAAAGAGGAACCCTTTTGTACTGCTTGTGGGAATGCCAACTGGTGAAGCCCCTCTGGGAAACAGGATGAAGCTTCGTCAAAAAATTAGAAATAGAACTACCCTATGACCCAGAAATTATACTAGTCAGTATTCATCCAAAGGATGTGGGTGTGCTGTTTTGAAGGGGCACATGCATGCCAATGCTTATAGCAGCACTATCAACAATAGCCAATGTATGGAAAGAGCCCTGGTATATACACCAGGTCTTCTTTATCCATTCATCAGTTGATGACTATATATATATATATATATATATATATATATATATATATAATGGAATGTTTTCAGTAATTAAAAAGAATGAAATCATGCCATTTGCAACAATGCAGATGGAACTAGAATCTATTATGCTAAACAAAATTAGTCAGAGAAAGACAAATATCATATGACTTCACTCCTTTGTGGAATTTAAGATACAAAACAGATGAACGTAAGGGAAGGGAAGCAAAAACAATATAAAAACAGGTAGGGGGACAAAACATAAGAAACTTAAATATAGAGAACAAACTGAGGGTCACTGGAGGCGTTGTGGGTGTAGCGATGGGCTAAATGGGCAAGGACCATTAAGGAGGACACTTGTTGGGATGAGCACTGGGTGTTATATATAGGGGATGAATTTCTGGATCCTACTCTTGAAATTATCATTGCACTATACGCTAACTAACTTGGATGTAAATTTAAAAAAATAAATTAATAGAAGGACAAAAAAATATTGGTTGAATGGGAGAGTGAACTGACAAAACTATAAGCACATTGATTTTATAGGCACCCTTGATTTTAAAATATTCTTAATATCTGGTAAAAAAAATTGATCTCTGATTTGTTTTTCTTTCCCAAACTATTTTATCTGTTCACATCCCTTTATTGTTCTACATAAATTTTAAATCAGCTTTTCAAGTTTACCTCAAAATCTTTTTGAGATTTTTATTGAGGTTACCTGCTGCAATCTGTGGGTTAACTCAGGGAAATTTGACAGTTTTATCCAGTGCTTTTTTTTAAGTCATGAAGTTTACATTTTTCTCTATAATTATCTATGCATTCTTTATCTATATTATTTGTTTTTGATTATATTTAAAGATTTATTATCTCTATGAAGAGTAATATTTATTGGGGTACTCATGATGTATCAAAAACTTTGCAGAAATAACTTATTGGTTTAGTTCTTTTGATTTATGAGTTATTTTGTTTTCCCTGTAGGTTTTCTCATCTTCCAAAACTAAAAAGTGTTATCTCTCTTGCTTCAGTTTTCAAATTCTTCCCTAAGTGGATATTTTCTGTAGTTTTTTGGCAAGTAGCCTATGTAAAGTTGAAATTTTCTTCTAAACTTAGTTTCTGTAAGGTTTTTGTTGTTATCATTATTGTTATTTTTGTTGCTTAAGCATAAAGAGGTGCTAAACTTTTTGCCATAATAGAGTTATTTAATTCATGATTGTGGTAATTCCTTTCATAGATTTATCTGATGTTGAATTAATTATTCTTAAATGAGTCCTAAATTTTTAGTATCCTATTAGATTTGACTAACTAATATGTTCTTTAGGATTTCCATGTTTGGGTTTGTCAGTAAATTTGTGCTAATTTGGGAATAAAGTTTGCTTGATAGAAAACTTCTGGCATGAAAGTAAGGTGACACAAATATAACTTTGAGGTGGTTAAATAAAACCCTGTAGACCTGAATTCAAAATGGAAACACCAGTGTGAACTCATGAAGTATTTTCTCCTCAAAAAGTGCATATTCTTAACCACAACCTCTGAAAAAGCCTAGAAACCAATGAACATACTGGCAATGGGAATGCTTAGTATACATTTTGAGGTTCTTTATCTCTATTTCCTTCCTGCTAAAGAGAAGTGAGGGCTTCTTGAACATAAGACTGATTCTTAGTCTGGGATGAGAACATTCCAAATGAGCCTAGAACTTCTTGTCATGACACAGCATGTCGATGGACTCAGGAGCTGACTTGAAGAGGCTTCCACTACCAAAGATGGGTTAATTTGGGTATCAATAAATGTAACTTCAATTTATTTAAACATATTACATATATTTAAATTTATGTGTTTTAATGAGTATGACATGTATGGAAGCAAAAAAATAACATTTTATCCTGTTTCCAATACAACTAGGCATTGCACAAACCACATTTGGAGCAGGCAGGGGCGTGGGACATTGTATATGTTAAATGTTTAAATGAAACCAATAAAAGGCGATTAGATCTGGTTCTGTGCCCCAAACAACTGAAATCTTGAGTACTTATTTGGATTTGACACAAAAGCAAAGGTTGAGAGTGAGCCCAGGTGACCATCAAAACACTAGAGCCATCTAGTGCTTTTCTATATGCCAAGGTCAGAATTTCCCATGGTATTATTTTTAAAATGCAAATTGTATGAGAATTTATTTTTTAAAAAAGTCTTTAAGGATTGGAAAGTGCTGCAAACTAGAATCTTCTCTTAGGGATTCAAGACCCTCTTTAATAAATTCAAGTCTCTGAGATGTTGTGCAGGAGGAAAGCTGCTTCACTCTGTATATCTCAGAAATTCCTCAAATTTATATCATCATAAGATCCATTTCTCCCATAACACTGGTTATCAAGCTATGGAAATATATTCCCCTAGATATTTTGCCATATGTTTAGAAAGAGAGAACTAAGAAAGAGAAAACTAACATTTCTTCAGCTTCCTATATGAAAGACATTGTACATTGTGAGCTCACATATTTTTGCATTTAATATGTCATCCTTACCCGAAATATTTCTGTTGCCTTTTTTCATTTCAATACATAGGTTGTTTTCTGTCAGCGAATATAAGACTTATTCTGAAAGGACTCTTTTCTTCTCTTCAAAATGGGATACAGGACCTCATTTGGCATGTATTGTAAAATGGCAGGGAACACATTGACCTTCTGCACAGAGATCTGGGAAGAAGAAAAAAATAAGAGACTATGGAAAATACACTGATTTTTAATATATTGAGCAAGGAGGTGTGGATGGAAAGTGAAGCATATATCAGCATTTAGTCTCTTTCCCCCCAGGGGGTTGTCTAGTTGGGCATAAAGCTAAAACATAACTTAAAATATTGATAGATCTTCTCCAGCAAAAAAATGAAAAATAAAAAGAGGAAGAAGAAGAAGGAGAAGGAGGAGGGAGAGGGGGAGGAGGAGAAGGGGAAGAAGAAGAAGAGGGAAATGGAGTAATGGCAGAGCATCATGAGAATTTTTTTAAATATACGTGTGTTGTACTATACATAACAGATAAAGCAAGAACATCATACCGTGCATTTATACATGTAACCTAGTGTGAATTTCACAAACAAAAGAAGAGTCCCTTTATTAAAAGAAAGGACAATGTGTAGGCACAGTGCTTTTGCACCACTGATACGTTTGTGTATAAATAACTCACAAAAGAGAAGAGTTGATAAATAGGTTTTAGAATCACTTTTTTTCTTTCCAAGAGTTTATTTGAATTCAAGTTAGTTAACATATACTGTATTGTTGGTTTCAGGAGTATAATTTAGTGAGTCATCATTTATTTATAACACCCAGTGCTCATCACAAGTGCCCTCCTTAATGCCCATTGCCCATTTAGCCCATGTCCCCATCCACCTCCCCTCCATCAACTCTGTTTGTTCTCTATAGTTATAAGTCTCTTATAGTTTGCCTCCCTTTCGATATTTATCTTGTTTTATTTTCCCTTCCTTTCCCCTGTGTTCATCTGTTTTGTTTCTTAAATTCCACATATGAGTGAAATCATATGGTATTTGTCTATCTCTGACTGAGAAGCACAATTTTTTTTTTAATTTTTAATGTTTATTTTTTGAGAGAGACAGATCATGAGGGGTAGGGGCAGAGAGAGAGGGAGACACAGAATCCGAAGCAGGCTCCAGGCTCCTAGCTGTCGGCACAGACCCCATGGTTTGTGGGGCTCGAACTCACAAACCATGAGATCATGACCTGAGCTGAAGTCAGACCCTTAACTGACTGCGCCACCGAGGATCCCCTGAGAAGCACAATTTTAAATAACAATTACCTAATGTATCTGATCTGTAAATGGAGATTTGGGATGAAAGCACCATGCAGTAACATTTCTTGTAATAATTAGTTTATTTTGTGTTACAATAATAATAAGAATAATCTCAGATTCATTATACATTTGGTATTTCAACTATGTTTCAGTTAAGAGCTGACTTTCCATATGACCAAGTAAAACTGTCCTATTTGAGGAGAAGCCACTAAGAAGCTTTATTGACCAAGAGCTGCTGTCTGGGCAGAAGGCCTCAGAGAGACACTAGCTACAACTATCCTCCAAGCGCAAGGAAAGTATCAAGAGGGGAGGAATTTGGAGAGTTTTAAACTCAGAAATAAAATTAGAGAAATCCTAAAAGACTTCAATTACCATCTCAAAAGGTAATCAGGAACAATATACAGAGACTTTAATGCACAGAACAAAGTAATCCCCGTGTGTTTGTGATTCTTGTTCCCACTGCTTGTAGTAATGAAACCGTGCTATGCTCCCCACCCCAAGCAAAAGAAAACTAAGAGGAGGCTCATTCTCTAGCCAACTTTGAGGACACCTTTAAGTAAGGAAAGCAGCTAATCCCCAGAAAATGTTTTAAAAAGAGAGGATGGAGAGTGGCCTGGGTGAAGTTGCCCAATCAGGCATCCCTCCACTGCCTCTATCAGCCCTATAATCCAACCCCCTGAAATACCACCCTCAGAAAGAGAATTTCCACTTAAAGATAGAGTAAGAACAAAAGAGATTCATCTATCATTCCTGAATTGACAATAGACTTAAAGGCTGATTCCCGGGACAACTAAACTTTGAAATCCAAGAAGAAGACATAATGAGTGGCACCTGGGTGGCTCTGCCAGTTAAATAGTCAACTCTTGATTTTGGCTCAGGTCATGATCTCATGGTTTGTGGGCTCAAGCCCTGAGTCAGGCTCTGTGCTGACAGCACAGGGCCTTCTGGGGATTCTCTCTCTCTCTCTCTCTCTCTCTCTCTCTCTCTCTCTCTCTCTCTCCCCCTCCCTCGTCATGTGTGCCCTTTATCCCTTTAAATAAATAAATAAATAAATAAACCTAAAAAAAGAAGACATAATGGATAAAGAGCTCTGGGGACAAAGACAAGGTCCACATCTAAAGTCAACATGAAAAAAGAAGAGAGACTGAAGAAAAAGTGAATCCAGTTTTCCTACTTGGTAATCATTCTCTCCTGATTGAAAATCAATTGAATGATGTAAATAAAAACATTTCCTGCATCACCCTTTGAACTCCTTGAGTGCTCACGACCAACTACTACAAAAGTTGCTTTCTTCAAGGAATGGACTATAACTGCATGGCTCTGCAGGTATTAAGGGGTGCAATACTGAGATTTAGGTATATAGAGCTGATGTGTTTGGAGCAAAATATCTTGGTTATATGGTTCCAAGAATTTGAAAAGGACTGAGAATCCTTGATGAAATCCCTTGATGAGGGTAGGAATAAAGCTGCCTTGTATTTCTACATTGAGGTTTTAAGTTACTCTTCATCCTTCAGCACCATGCCTTAGCTGCAGGCTGGGGAGACTTAATAGAGTTGATAGATATACAGATATGCCAGATCACTTCTCACAGAAGCTTCCCCAGGAGATCTTCCCACTAGGAGTGGATGAGAATACCAGTTTTCCCACATCTTTCCTACCAATGGGCCTTATCATGGCTACTTAATTTTTGTTAATCTGATAAACAACAGATTTTACTCATTTTTATTTTGTGCGTTTTGATTTGTTTTTGTAATTATATACCATTCATGCTTTAGAGTTTCTGTGTGTATATGGGTGTGTGTCTGTGTGTGTGTGTGTGTGTGTGTGTGTGTGACTGACTTTTCTGTCCATAGCTGTTGCCTCTACTTTTTTTTGTTTTAAAAAAACTACTTTTTTGATGTTTTCATATTTTTTGTTACCAATTTGTAAGGTATGAATATATTTATATATATGTATGTGTACTTATATATTTAATTTCCACCAATCTTTGTTTATATTAACTTTGTTTATGCTATATTTTATCATGCAAATGATTTTCTCTTTTGTCAAATTTGTAGGATCTGTAATCAAATTCTTATTTCCTTTTATGGTTTTATGGGTTTTGATATTCAAGACTAAGAAGGCATTCATCCATCTCTGAGGACATTTAAGGTGTAAATCTTAAATGCATCCATAATCATATATAGTATGAAGTAGGGAACGAGCTCAATTTCTTTCCAATTCTCCAAACACTAAATAACACTTTATTTCCCACCAATTTGAGATTCTACTTTCATTATTTCTGAAACTATGAATGCATACATTCTCTTCCACTAAGCTATTTATCTATGGCAATGTCAACCTTCCGATAAGAATAAGATCCCCATTTCCCTTTTCTTTTATAAGTTGATTTGTATTTAGTTTAAAAAATTATTTTTTCATATGAATTTTAGAATATTTTTTGAAATTAAAGAAATCACAATTTCACTGAGATTGTATTATAGTATACAGAATAATTTTTATATTCTTGATTATTTATATTAAATCTTCACTCCCAGAAACATGGATTATAATTGTCCATATTTATATTTTGTAAAATTTTCTTCCTTTAATAATTTTTTCACATATTTTGTAAACACATTCAATTTTTGTTTTTTAATATTTAAGTTTTAATTTTCATTGCTTTAATGAAAAGGATCTTCTTTCCTTTTTTACATTTTTAAACTTTTTTCTTTAGTGCTACCATCAAAAAAAGTCATTGTATTATATGTGTGTATTTTATACATGTGTATGTGCACATATAGTGATCACATTACCAAATTTTCATTAGTTCTAACAGTTATCAGTTAGTTTTCTTAGGTTTTCTTTGTATGTTAATATCCTCTGGGCACTCCCAGAAGCAAATCTGAGGCAAGAATTTGAATGTAAGTGGTTTCTCTGGTAGATGAGGGGACCTCCAGCAGAAAAGTGGGTGTAATTCAGGGAGGAAGAGGGAGACAGTGTAAGCTAAACAAGCTTCACAGAAGACAACTAAATGAGCATCCCACAAAGAATCTCTAAGAAATCCTTCAAAGCACTGTTGAAGGAGGTCAGCGAGATGTGACTGCACATTGATCCATGAGTTGGACACTGACAATCAGAAGCTCCTCATCCCTGCCCCTGTCCTTGGAACATGAGTTCTCTTTGCCTTTCCCTGGTCAACAAAGGCTGCCCAAGGACACAGCTTTGACATATAGAAAGCATAGTGACTGAACCCACTTAAGGCCTGTATATAAACTTTTAAGATTTGGCTGGTAGGTGCATGGATCTAATCATCTTGCTATCACCCTTGACAAGTCTCATATGTAAATTCCCTTGCTTATTAAACCTGCCCCCTACCAACATGGAGTAGCCTGACTCGGTGTGTCCCTGCTGCGTCCTTGCCTTTTGTCTAGAGGCCAGTTTCAGATTACACCCAAAAAGCTCCCCAGGTTACAAACCAATAAGTACATGCTTTGGGATGTTCACATTGGAGTGCTACCAGAGGCAGGATGTTTATACTCCTGCTAATCACTAGTTGAGTGTTGCCAAAGGAAGTATAAATTCCAGCACTCCCAGCTTGCCACTAGTGCCTGCAGAACAGACTTCCTGCTCAGACCCACAATGCAGATCCTGGTATTGGGGTGATTTCAGAAGCACATGGCATATGGAGGCCACCAGTGTCCACTACAGCCCCCATTGCCCCACTCAGCTCCATGTGTCATCCAAGTTAAATCTATCCTGTCTTTTAATTTCTTCAATGTTGGTGGCAATTTCTAAAACATAAAAAAGAAAATCTTACAACAGGAGTGTTAATAGGACAAACCACAGTCCCCACTGCTGTAATTGGCCCTGAGGCCTTAATGTATGTTCACCATCTCTTTCCTCTGTCTTTCCTTAGACGTCTCCTAACTTTTCAGGACACTGGTCAATCAGTGGCCCATTTTCTCCTGCCCAAAAGTCCATGTATATCCTCAACTTGGGCAACTTTTGCCTCAGAAAAGAGATGATGACTAGATGTACTGCTCAAAGCTCTACTCACTGAGAGTTCTTTTTTTTTTTTAATTTTTTTAATGTCTATTTATTTTTGAGAGACAGAGAGAAACAGAGTGTAAGCAGGGGAGGGGCAGAGAGAGAGAGAGAGAGAGAAAGACACAGAATCTGAAGAGGCTCAAGGCTCTGAGCTGTCAGCACAGAGCCCGACACAGGTCTTGAACTCACAAGCTGTGAGATCATGACCTGAGCCGAAGTTGGCCACTTAACCAACTGAGCCACCCAGGAACCCCTGAGAGAGAGTTCTTAACCTCACCATGATCTTGCACCATTCCAGTAATGTGGAAACAGCCTATTATTGGATCTCATCAACATTTAAAACACGCTGACGGCAAATCTATTCTAACTCACATCTTCACTCCTATCAGCTGGTCATGGGCAGGCAGAGAGGAGAACTGAAAGAAAAAAGCTGAACCGATCTTATCAGAAGGTTCTGGAGGTCTGACAATAAGGGAAAGCTGCCAGAGGGAGACGGGCCAAGAAGAGCATGGTCAGGTAAGAGAGGGGTCTGAAGAAGGATGTCCAGGCAGGTTTGAAAAACAGGAAGGAAGGGATCAGAGAAAATGATGAGTGAGCAGGAGAGATGTTGAGACGACAGAGAAGTGTTGAGAATCTATTCATGAAGCTGATGCCTTCTGGATATGCTCTGGTCTGATCATAAATGTCCATTTCTAATAAACAATGGATTGCTGCTTATGCAATTTTATGATTTGGCAGGCCTAGCAATACCTAGTTCATGGTGGGCAGCTCTGCCTTCATAGTCTCTTGACATCTCAAGATTTGGTGCTTAATCTCTGCTACAACTGAGTACTGTGCCAGGGGCTGGTCTTCAGATAGTTAGCAGTTCTCTATTACAACACTATTGCTCCAGAGACTTAGGAGTCTGCACTGTGGATCTCTTAATGGGACTTTCCAGAAGCTCCACAAAGCATCTTCCATGAAAAGAAATAACATCTTTCTCTTCCTCTGAAACAATGGTTCTTAAATGGGAGTAAGTTTCCCTTCTCCTAGGGGACATTTGATAATGTCTGGAGATATTTTTGATTATCACAACTGGGGAGATGCTACTGGCATCTAGTGGGCTGAGGCCAGAGATGGTGTTAAACATCCTACAATGTGATTGGAGTTCCGGAAGATGGCGGCGTAGGAGGACGCTGGGCTCACCGCGCGTCCTGCTGATCACTTAGATTCCACCTATACCTGCCTAAATAACCCAGAAAACCGCCAGAGGATTAGCAGAACGGAGTCTCCGGAGCCAAGCGCAGACGAGAGGCCCACGGAAGAGGGTAGGAAGGGCGGCGAGGCGGTGCGCGCTCCACGGACTGGCGGGAGGGAGCCGGGGCGGAGGGGCGGCTCGCCGGCCAAGCAGAGCCCCCGAGTCGGGCTGGCAAAAGCGGAGGGGCCGGACGGACTGTGTTCCGACAGCAAGCTCGACTTAGCGTCTGGGAGGTCATAAGTTAACAGCTCTGCTCAGAAAGCGGGAAGGCTGGAGGACAAAGGGAGGGAGAGCTGCTGAGCCCCTGGACGGCAGAGCTCAGCTTGGCGGGGAACAAAGGCGCTCGCCAGCACCATCTCCCCCGCCCATCCCCCAGCCAAAATCCCAAAGAGAACCAGTTCCTGCCAGGGAACTTGCTCGCTCCGCGCAAACACCCAACTCTGTGCTTCTGCGGAGCCAAACCTCCGGCAGTGGATCTGACTCCCTCCCGCTGCCACAGGGCGCCTCCTGAAGTGGATCACCTAAGGAGAAGCGAGCTAAGCCTGCCCCTCCCGCCCCCGTGCACCTTGCCTAACCACCCCAGCTAATACGCCAGCTCCCCAGCACCACAAGCCTGGCAGTGTGCAAGTAGACCAGACGGGCCACACCACCCCACAGTGAATCCCGCCCCTAGGAGAGGGGAAGAGAAGGCACACACCAGTCTGACTGTGGCCCCAGCGGTGGGCTGGGGGCAGACATCAGGTCGGACTGCGGCCCCGCCCACCAACTCCAGTTATACACCACAGCACGGGGGAAGTGCCCTGCAGGTCCTCACCGCTCCAGGGACTATCCAAAATGACCAAACGGAAGAATTCCCCTCAGAAGAATCTCCAGGAAATAACAACAGCTAATGAACTGATCAAAAAGGATTTAAATAATATAACAGAAAGTGAATTTAGAATAATAGTCATAAAATTAATCGCTGGGCTTGAAAACAGTATACAGGACAGCAGAGAATCTCTTGCTACAGAGATCAAGGGACTAAGGCACAGTCACGAGGAGCTGAAAAACGCTTTAAACGAAATGCAAAACAAAATGGAAACCACGACGGCTCGGATTGAAGAGGCAGAGGAGAGAATAGGTGAACTAGAAGATAAAGTTATGGAGAAAGAGGAAGCTGAAAGAAAGAGAGATAAAAAAATCCAGGAGTATGAGGGGAAAATTAGAGAACTAAGTGATACACTAAAAAGAAATAATATACGCATAATTGGTATCCCAGAGGAGGAAGAGAGAGGGAAAGGTGCTGAAGGGGTACTTGAAGAAATTATAGCTGAGAACTTCCCTGAACTGGGGAAGGAAAAAGGCATTGAAATCCAAGAGGCACAGAGAACTCCCTTCAGACGTAACTTGAATCGATCTTCTGCACGACATATCATAGTGAAACTGGCAAAATACAAGGATAAAGAGAAAATTCTGAAAGCAGCAAGGGATAAACGTGCCCTCACATATAAAGGGAGACCTATAAGACTCGTGACTGATCTCTCCTTTGAAACTTGGCAGGCCAGAAAGGCTTGGCACGATATCTTCAGTGTGCTAAACAGAAAAAATATGCAGCCGAGAATCCTTTATCCAGCAAGTCTGTCATTTAGAATAGAAGGAGAGATAAAGGTCTTCCCAAACAAACAAAAACTGAAGGAATTTGTCACCACGAAACCAGCCCTACAAGAGATCCTAAGGGGGATCCTGTGAGACAAAGTACCAGAGACATCACTACAAGCATAAAACATACAGACATCACAATGACTCTAAACCCGTATCTTTCTATAATAACACTGAATGTAAATGGATTAAATGCACCAACCAAAAGACATAGGGTATCAGAATGGATAAAAAAACAAGACCCATCTATTTGCTGTATACAAGAGACTCATTTGAGATCTGAGGACACCTTTAGATTGAGAGTGAGGGGATGGAGAACTATTTATCATGCTACTGGAAGCCAAAAGAAAGCTGGAGTAGCCATACTTATATCAGACAAACTAGACTTTAAATTAAAGGCTGTAACAAGAGATGAAGAAGGGCATTATATAATAATTACAGGGTCTATCCATCAGGAAGAGCTAACAATTATAAATGTCTATGCGCCAAATACCGGAGCCCCCAGATATATAAAACAGTTACTCATAAACATAAGCAACCTTATTGATAAGAATGTGGTCATTGCAGGGGACTTTAACACCCCACTTACAGAAATGGATAGATCATCTAGACACACAGTCAATAAAGAAACAAGGGCCCTGAATGATACATTGGATCAGATGGACTTGACAGATATATTTAGAACTCTGCATCCCAAAGCAACAGAATATACTTTCTTCTCGAGTGCACATGGAACATTCTCCAAGATAGATCATATACTGGGTCACAAAACAGCCCTTCATAAGTTTACAAGAATTGAAATTATACCATGCATACTTTCAGACCACAATGCTATGAAGCTTGAAATCAACCACAGGAAAAAGTCTGGAAAACCTCCAAAAGCATGGAGGTTAAAGAACACCCTACTAACGAATGAGTGGGTCAACCAGGCAATTAGAGAAGAAATTAAAAAATATATGGAAACAAACGAAAATGAAAATACAACAATCCAAACGCTTTGGGATGCAGCGAAGGCAGTCCTGAGAGGAAAATACATTGCAATCCAGGCCTATCTCAAGAAACAAGAAAAATCCCAAATACAAAATCTAACAGCACACCTAAAGGAAATAGAAGCAGAACAGCAAAGGCAGCCTAAACCCAGCAGAAGAAGAGAAATCATAAAGATCAGAGCAGAAATAAATAATATAGAATCTAAAAAAACTGTAGAGCAGATCAACGAAACCAAGAGTTGGTTTTTTGAAAAAATAAACAAAATTGACAAACCTCTAGCCAGGCTTCTCAAAAAGAAAAGGGAGATGACCCAAATAGATAAAATCATGAATGAAAATGGAAATATTACAACCAATCCCTCAGAGATACAAACAATTATCAGGGAATACTATGAAAAATTATATGCCAACAAATTGGACAACCTTGAAGAAATGGACAAATTCCTAAACACCCACACTCTTCCAAAACTCAATCAGGAGGAAATAGAAAGCTTGAACAGACCCATAACCAGCGAAGAAATTGAATCGGTTATCAAAAATCTCCCAACAAATAAGAGTCCAGGACCAGATGGCTTCCCAGGGGAGTTCTACCAGACATTTAAAGCAGAGATAATACCTATCCTTCTCAAGCTATTCCAAGAAATAGAAAGGGAAGGAAAACTTCCAGACTCATTCTATGAAGCCAGTATTACTTTGATTCCTAAACCAGACAGAGACCCAGTAAAAAAAGACAACTACAGGCCAATATCCCTGATGAATATGGATGCAAAAATTCTCAATAAGATACTAGCAAATC
Organism: Neofelis nebulosa; assembly: GCF_028018385.1. Lineage (NCBI taxonomy): Eukaryota > Metazoa > Chordata > Mammalia > Carnivora > Felidae > Neofelis > Neofelis nebulosa. The sequence continues at coordinate 88,235,213 of NC_080790.1, forward strand.
GAATTCAACAGCATATAAAAAGGATTATTCACCATGATCAAGTGGGATTCATTCCTGGGATGCAGGGCTGGTTCAACATTCGCAAATCGATCAACGTGATACATCACATTAACAAAAAAAAAAGAGAAGAACCATATGATCCTGTCAATCGATGCAGAAAAGGCCTTTGACAAAATCCAGCACCCTTTCTTAATAAAAACCCTGGAGAAAGTCGGGATAGAAGGAACATACTTAAAGATCATAAAAGCCATTTATGAAAAGCCCACAGCTAACATCATCCTCAATGGGGAAAAACTGAGAGCTTTTTCCCTGAGATCAGGAACACGACAGGGATGCCCACTCTCACCGCTGTTGTTTAATATAGTGCTGGAAGTTCTAGCATCAGCAATCAGACAACAAAAAGAAATCAAAGGCATCCAAATTGGCAAAGATGAAGTCAAGCTTTCGCTTTTTGCAGATGACATGATATTATACATGGAAAATCCGATAGACTCCACCAAAAGTCTGCTAGAACTGATACATGAATTCAGCAAAGTTGCAGGATACAAAATCAATGTACAGAAATCAGTTGCATTCTTATACACTAACAATGAAGCAACAGAAAGACAAATAAAGAAACTGATCCCATTCACAATTGCACCAAGAAGCATAAAATACCTAGGAATAAATCTAACCAAAGATGTAAAAGATCTGTATGCTGAAAACTATAGAAAGCTTATGCAGGTAATTGAAGAAGATATAAAGAAATGGAAAGACATTCCCTGCTCATGGATTGGAAGAATAAATATTGTCAAAATGTCAATACTACCCAAAGCTATCTACACATTCAATGCAATCCCAATCAAAATTGCACCAGCATTCTTCTTGAAACTAGAACAAGCCATCCTAAAATTCATATGGAACCACAAAAGGCCCCGAATAGCCAAAGTAATTTTGAAGAAGAAGACCAAAGCAGGAGGCATCACAATCCCAGACTTTAGCCTCTACTACAAAGCTGTAATCATCAAGACAGCATGGTATTGGCATAAAAACAGACACATAGACCAATGGAATCGAATAGAAACCCCAGAACTAGACCCACAAACGTATGGCCAACTCATTTTTGACAAAGCAGGAAAGAACATCCAATGGAAAAAATACAGTCTCTTTAACAAATGGTGCTGGGAGAACTGGACAGCAACATGCAGAAGGTTGAAACTAGACCACTTTCTCACACCATTCACAAAAATAAACTCAAAATGGATAAAGGACCTGAATGTGAGACAGGAAACCATCAAAACCTTAGAGGAGAAAGCAGGAAAAGACCTCTCTGACCTCAGCCGTAGCAATCTCTTACTCGGCACATCCCCAAAGGCAAGGGAATTAAAAGCAAAAGTGAATTACTGGGACCTTATGAAGATAAAAAGCTTCTGCACAGCAAAGGAAACAACCAACAAAACTAAAAGGCAACCAACGGAATGGGAAAAGATATTTGCAAATGACACATCGGACAAAGGGCTAGTATCCAAAATCTATAAAGAGCTCATCAAACTCCACACCCGAAAAACAAATAACCCAGTGAAGAAATGGGCAGAAAACATGAATAGACACTTCTCTAAAGAAGACATCCGGATGGCCAACAGGCACATGAAAAGATGTTCAACGTCGCTCCTCATCAGGGAAATACAAATCAAAACCACACTCAGATACCACCTCACGCCAGTCAGAGTGGCCAAAATGAACAAATCAGGAGACTATAGATGCTGGAGAGGATGTGGAGAAATGGGAACCCTCTTGCACTGTTGGTGGGAATGCAAATTGGTGCAGCCGCTCTGGAAAGCAGTGTGGAGGTTCCTCAGAAAATTAAAAATAGACCTACCCTATGACCCAGCAATAGCACTGCTAGGAATTTATCCAAGGGATACAGGAGTACTGATGCATAGGGGCACTTGTACCCCAATGTTTATAGCAGCACTCTCAACAATAGCCAAATTATGGAAAGAGCCTAAATGTCCATCAACTGATGAATGGATAAAGAAATTGTGGTTTATATACACAATGGAATATTACGTGGCAATGAGAAAAAATGAAATATGGCCTTTTGTAGCAACATGGATGGAACTGGAGAGTGTGATGCTAAGTGAAATAAGCCATACAGAGAAAGACAGATACCATATGGTTTCACTCTTATGTGGATCCTGAGAAACGTAACAGAAACCCATGGGGGAGGGGAAGGGAAAAAAAAAAAAAAAAGAGGTTAGAGTGGGAGAGAGCCAAAGCATAAGAGACTGTTAAAAACTGAGAACAAACTGAGGGTTGATGGGGGGTGGGAGGGAGGGCAGGGTGGGTGATGGGTATTGAGGAGGGCACCTTTTGGGATGAGCACTGGGTGTTGTATGGAAACCAATTTGACAGTAAATTTCATATATTAAAAAAAAAAAATTAATTAAAAAAAAAAAAAAGAAAAAAAAAAATAAAAAAATAAACATCCTACAATGTGTGAAACAGTGTTCACCTCCAACAAAAAAGTAGGGTTAAAATATCATAGTGATAAGATTCAGAAACTCTGCCGTACATCATTTTATACAAACCATGAGAGGCCATTCCAGCAGAACAGAGTAAGACTGACTCCAGATCACCTTGCTAGGATGTTAAATTTGGAAACATGGGACTGTCCCCATGAATGAACTCTCTTTTCTAGTTCTATAGCCTGCCCACTCTGTCCCAAGTCAAACACAATGTCCACTCCCAAGTATCATCTACCACTTCCTGCCTGTAAACTGACCTGGTCCAGCAATACTTCTGGTGAATAATCCTTTTTCCCCAGAAACAAGATGTACCTTTCCCAGTTGAGCCATAATAAGACCAATTTTATAGACACAGAGTGTTTCAGGGGAGCACAGGGGCTTGAGGTTCTCAGGCTGTCCCAGGCCTCAGTTCTCATGCTTTCTACCAGAGCTTTGGTGTTAGCAAAGACTTGTCACAGCTGATGTGAAGAACAAAGGCAAAAGTAAATGTAGATAAAATTAAATTTCCTTACTATTTGCAGCCCATTGACAAATATTTGAGACAGTCAGTGTGACATTCCTCCAGGAACTCCCAACTGTCTTAAAGTTTTTTTTTTTCCTTAATGTGTTTTTTCACTAGAGGCAAAAAACAACCTTAGCCTGACAACAGCCAGGACTTTAGGATCCTAGTATTCTTACCATATGAAAATCTTTTTAGAAATTTGAAAGGAACAGCTTTGAATCCAAATGACAGCCCTGCCTTAGTTTAAAGCTAGGTTCTCTTTTCTGCTTATTATGGATCTTTGATAAGAAATACAATTGCTGAGAAGTCTGTTTTGCTTGCTGTTTGCTATGAGCATTGTGAGACCTTTCCTGATTGTAACCCGCTGTGTAGTAGAATGGGCTGTAAAACTTCCTAAATGTAGTCTGATATGTAATGGAATGAGTGATTGTACATAAACTAACCGGCATTTCTCGCTTCTGTAAACCTGCTTGCTTAGCACATTCCTCACCTACCCCCTTCCCCCTTTCTTCCTCCCGCCACAAGTAACAAAGCCTTCCCGCCAAAGGACAGACAAAGGACGCCCAGAGAACAACAAATGTCCTTACTTTAAAATCAACTAATCAGGCCCCTCATAATTTGAAACCTCCCCTGTGCTATTTGTCTCTGTCTATAAAAACGCTATACCAACCCTGATCGTGGCCTCTTGCATCACCGGCGACGAGTGCGCAGAGGACCATGTTCGAACCTGCAATAAACGACCCTTGCCGCTTGGCTTTGACTTATGACTCTGGTGGTCTTTTGTGGGAGGTTTAGGGACTTCAGGCATTACAATTTCCTTTATCTCTACCGTTCCCCCAGTTTAAAAAAATATATAATCAATTGTTCCTTACAATCCCATTGCAGGTCTCTCTGCCCATGGGTGCTGTCTCTGTGCTTTAATAAAGCCACCTTTTTTTGCACTAAAATGCCTCATTTTTGCTCCCAAATCCCACATCAAATCACATCAAATCACATCAACAGCTGCACATTAAATCTGCCCTACTGTTCTGCCACATTCACAATTAAATCCTGAGTGTACTTTTCTGCAGTGCTCTTTCTAGCAGAGGGAGATGAGACTCATTTTGAATGCTGCCAAGGAGGACTTCTCACACCATAGCAGGCCCTGAATTGGCAGCTGGCAAATTTGAGCTTTCACTCTATTCCTTCAGCACATCATTGTCATTTAACAACACCCAACTAACCCCACAGTCCTTATGATGAGGTGTGAGAGTGATGATGGGGTCTGGAGGTGATGGCCAAGAAAGAATTCTCAAGATGTCTTTGGTGCAAAAAGGTGATTTTATTAAAGCATGGGGACAGGACCCCTGGGCAAGAAGAGCTGCACTGGGATTGTGAAGAGTGACTGGTTATATACTATGGAGTTCAGGGAGGTAAAGACAAGAGGAAGTTTCCAAAGTGATTTTCATATGCTAAAGAAGATTCATAGGATACTGGAGGCCTAGTTATTGTCAAGCTAAGGTTATTTTTCCCTCTGGCAAAGCATTAACATTAAGATAATAAGGAGTTCCTGGAGAACTGTTATATTCTGCCTGCCTCAAGTATTTGTCAATGGGCTGCAGGTTATAAGGAAATTTAATTTTATCTGCCATTTCCTTCTGCTTTTGTCTGTCCCCCCATGAACAATTTTGACCCTTAAATATTTAAGGTTGTTGAGAGTGGAAGGTCTTCTCTTCTGTAGCTTCTTCCTGCTGAATAGGGCCATAGAGATGTCCGTACATAGGGCCGACATTGCCAGTTGGTGAATTTATATATAGGAGTTACAAAGGCAGAGGCAGCCAATCCAATATGTTGTCTAGACAATATGTTGTCTAACATATATGAACCTCTTTGAGAAGAAAGGATCATCTGTCAGCTGGAAGTTATGGCAGGGAAGGAGTCTTGGAACCAGGCAAGGAGACACCAGAAAAGACAACGAAATAAGGTTAATATTATGAGAAAGAGAAGCCTAAATAAAAGACCTTTGATAGTTAATCAGAATTTTCCTCAAGTCCTTTATTGTCATTTGAAGATAAATTTGAGGTCTTCCACAGGTTAACAGGAATAAGAAGACACATTAGTTTGCTCACTGGCTCCCTGCAAAGGAAGTACAGGTTTTATTCCAGATATATGAGCCCATGAAAGGTGCCCTTCTAAGTTTACTACAGTGGGAATACATAATTTGACTGAGTAGGGGCCCTTCTATTTTGGAATTAAATCCCCTGCTGTATTAGACTTTAACTTTTTTTTCTTTTTTTCTTTAAATAAACCAGGTACTTTGGGTTTATATGGGGTGGGTTTCTAGTAACTGTCAGATCAGGTTGCAGGAGGATATGGTGTGTATATTTAGTGATTTATGAATTAACCCAGCCTTGAGTGAATAATTTAATAAAGCAATATAGTCTTTATCTACTGATAGGTCTACAGTGAGAAAAAGCTTTCCATATACAATTGTTGGAGGAATCCATCCCCTTTTTCAGTTGTTCAAATAATCATATACCCGGGGGGTCCTGTTACTATTCCCATAGAATAACAAGCAAGAAGATTGCCCATACCTATGCTATTATGACAATTTCTCAGAAGTTTACCTTAAGTTGTCCAGTTTAGGCTAACAACAAACATTTAAAGACAATCAGAACTAGAATTTAACATCCATATAGGTGCTATTGAAACATAATTTTTTCTAATAACCCTCATTTCCAGAGATAGCCAAATCAAGACTAATTTGTTTGTAAAACAGGGTCAGTTTTGAAAAAATTAGCTTAATTATTTACATAAGTTCAGCAAGAATGGTGATTGATCATATAAATCTTTTAAAATTTGCTTTGCTAGAACTTTTTATAAGAAAACTTTTAGTAGCCTCTCCAGACTAGAAGCCAAGCCAAGTACTTGACATCAGACATGCTGCCTGTAGATTTGGGCAAATTTCTCTTCATGAGGTCCCCAAGATATCCTGAGGTTCCTGCACCTGCTGGGAAGTGACATTCTTTACTCACCTGGTAAGGCTGCTGGGAACATGGCAACCAAGGTATCAGGCCAACATTTCCTTTATGGCTCCATGTTTCATAAAGTCAGGTCTTTGTTCCTTAAAGCTGTTTGGTCATATCTGAGTCTATGCATATCTCTCAAATATGACATTCCAGTCAAAGCCTTGGTAAAATAACCAGTATTTCTAATGGTGTCCTGTTATAAGGAGAGCAGATTCTTATTGAACTTATGCAAATAAATATGATTGTAATGGAAGAGAGAACACTCATTGAGATTTTGTGAATTTCAGGGGGTTCATGTAGAGTGAAAAGCTAAATGCTTCAATTTGTTCACAGAGGAATACTTTATCTGATTTTTGTATATCATGGATATCTTAAGAGAAACTTTCCTTAATCTGGGAGCGCAAACATATAGAAAACCAGCAATACTTTAACACAAGAGTCACAAAAACTATAATCTTCCTCAGTTCATTTATTTCTATGTTCTTAATTCTTGTTCAGTTCAAATGCAGCTTTTTAGTTCTGGAAATTCTTACCCATTTTAATTTTTAGGATTTTAAAGATGTCAAATACCTCTATTTGTTTTAAAGGTCCTTTTTATAAATCTCCTTGAAGATGTTCTTTGTAAGAGCATCAGAACAATAACTATAAATGACAAAAGACTCAAAAATGGACATGGTTAATCTGAGGGTTCATTATTATGTAGTTGACAAGGTAATCCAGTTATTTCTGTGACACATAATATTTCAATAATCAGTATATCATGATGACCTTATTACCAAAACATATTAAAACTGCTGGAATTGCATTTATACATATGAACAGTTATAGCATTTACCCAGCAACAACCTGAGGTTTACTATTATTTGACAGGGCTTTCCAGAGTAACAACATACCAAATAAAAGAGGCATAATTGTTCAAAAAGGCTTAATTTACAATTTAAATCTTGGGAAGTTTGTTAAAGCCTTAGAAAGTTATAAAAGACAAGGCTGCTGATCACACATAAAATTCCTTTCCAAAGATTTCCTTCCATGAACCTTCTACAACTTCTCTTTGCATTCAGATTTTGTTCCAAGCCATTTCCACACAACCAGTCTCACTTAGGACAATATTATTTTCTTTTACCTTCAACAAAAAATGTATTTCCATTCCCTGTATCTTTCTTACAGATCTCCTACTTTTCTACATACAGAGTTGTCTTCCTTATTTCTATCAATCTTAATTACATTTAGCAGAATTTTAACTCTTAGAAATCTTAGTCTCCAGTGAAAGCTAAGTAGTAGCCAATTGTAAACAGTTACACCAGAAATCTTTAGATGGTAAATTTATGAATCAGTTAAGCACAAAGTATGTTTCCAATAGACACAAATATCCTTAGTTTCTCTGCAAGAAGTTAAAAGCACAAACCTATGTTTAGTATTCAATGCTTTAGCATTTTATCTCATTAGATATCCAATGAATTCAATCCCATTTGTCATGCAAGCCAAACTTTAAAGTTTCAGGTTACCAAAGACTTTGAAAGCTATCTTAATTACCCATGAAAACTTTGAGACAGAATTAAGCATCATTTCAAGCCATCTTTTTGCTAACAAATTGCAACAGAGATACACTGTGTGGGACACAACGCAGACACCCCTTTGCCCGCTAAAAGATAATCAAGAGTTTTTCTATTATCAAAGACAACTTTGGCCAGAGAATCTAAGGATCTTTATTGGGTACCTATTGCTTTAGCAGCAGATTTTGTAATTATTTTAGAAATTAAGGAGTTCTTGATCATAGCCTCATTTACATTTATCCCTAGTCAGAGAAGTAGGGACCTGCCAAAAGCAGTGAATTCTGAATCACAAAAGCCTTCTAGGTCCTGTTTAACTCAACAATATAAATTTAGGGGATTCAACTAATGAGATGTCTTATTTTGTTTGTGAAAAGTTAGAGGCACAGTTAGATTTTCTGCTGGCCCAGAATAAAACAGATTGTCCCCCCTTCCCAACAGCCTGGGGAATATAGACTGAGGACATTACCTTTCCAGGCCAATGCCAGAGGAAAGGAAAAGAAAAGGAGAAAGAGTTTTACATTCAGTTAAAGTATGAAGTCTTGATCTGTTGTCTTAATGTGCCTCTGTGTCTGCTACTTCTCTTCCTCATCAGTTTGGTTTAGAGCCTCCAGCATCTGGACTGGACCGGGTGTCAGATGAAGCCATCTTTAGCTGTGTGATGCATAATCAAAACTTAATACATTTTGCAGCACTGTCAGTGTTCAGGAGCAATCGGTAAGGTCCCTCTCAATGGGGCTTGAGGGCTGTCTTCCTCTGATGACATTTTAGAAAACCCAGTCACCCAGGCTCTACACTGTGACCAGTGGTTTCCTCTGAATTAGGATCCAGAAAGCTTCTTTAACCTGTAGGTGACAGGCTGGAGCATAAGACATTAGAGACTTACAGTAGTTGCCATACTAGCATAGTGCAAAAAGGAATCAGCAGAAGGTTGTAGACTGATAGAATTTTAGGGAGTTTGTAAGGTTTTTGCTAAGGCTTGTATAATTTGTCCAATGAAGTGAATGCCTTAGTCACTGGAGATAGTAGAAAGTACACTCCAAGTGGAAAATGTATTTTTAATGGGTTTCTTTGTGTTTTTTTAATGTTTATTTATTTTTGAGAAAGAGAGAGAGAAAGCAAGTGGGAAAGGGACAGAGAAAGAGGGAAACACAGAATCAGAAGCAGACTCCAGGCTCTAAACTGTCAGCACAGAGCCCAAGGTCGGGCTCAAACCCACAAACCCGTGAGATCATGACCTGAGCCAAAGTCTGATGCTTAACCAACTTAGCCACCCAGGCACTCCTGTTTTTAACTGTTAGGTCATCAGTCTTGTGGCAGCGAAAGAGGACTTCAGCTACCTCTATTTTGACCTTAAAGTTTCTAATTAAGTTCTTTCCAGTGTATCTCTTAACTCAGGCAAATGACCCTGAAGGCAAAGCACCCCCTAATGGGGACCAAAACTACCCCCTCAAACAATAAGGACTGTTCTGATCCAGGAAGACACCTCCTCCTCGGCTGCATGATTGACCCCAAGACAACGATGGACCTGACCTTTACTTCCCACCTGCACATATCCTCCAAACTTTGTCCCACACTTTCATACATAAACCTAGAAGTACTTTCAGCATTTAGAGACAGTCTTTGAGATGCTAGTCTGCTGTCTTCCTGGTGTTGGGCTCACTGAAATAAATTCCTTTCTTGTGTCACCACCACTCCTCCCTCTGCCTTTGGATTTTATCATTGGTAAGTGGCAGAGCCTGGTCTGTTTGGGACCCCTGTCTGTTTGGGAGCCAGGTGCTCTTGCACCCCTCCACCCCAGCTACAGAAGGGAAGAGCATTAACCCATCCAGAAAACACACACAATAACAAGAACATGTTATTCTTGTTGAATGAAATCCAGCTGCAAATATTCAAAGAGTCCAGAAGGAGGTCTGAAGCCTTGGGGAACAAACAGAAAGTTTTTCCAGGATTATGGAATGAACAGGTCAGACATTGCCAGTAGACTGTTTTTGTCATTTGATAGAAGTCTCCACATCAATGTCTATTCATAATTTGAGTCATCTTAAATGTACCATGGTGGGCAGAAGAATGTAAATATCAAAAAAATAGATTCAGGGAGCCGGGAGGAGCCCATTGGCTCTCTTGAACTTCCTATAAGCCCTGTTCATTGAATTTACAATTGTTATTTTCCCATCTTAGTTTTTCTTTCAAATATAGCCTCTATTTTTTATTTTTATTTTTTTATTTTACAGAGATAGAGTGGAGGGAAAGAGTTACAGGAGAGAGAGAGAGAGAGAGAGAGAGAGAGAGAGAGAGCGAGAGAGAGAATCTTAAGCAGGCTCCATGCTTAGCTTGGAGCCTGAAGTGGGGCTTGATCCCATAACCCTGGGATCGTGACCTGAGCCAAAATCAACAGTCAGATGCTCAAGTGACTGAGACACCCAGGTGCCCCTGCCTACCCTAGTTTTTCTGATTCAGGAGCACTGTTGACATATCACAAGGACAGCAGAATGGAAAAAGTCTGACAATGAGGGACCACTTTAGTGGAAGCAGAATGGACTTTATATGAACCATAGTCTCACAAATATAATGCAAGCAAGGCTTAGTATTATTTATTTGACAAAGCTTTCTATGTAATTTACATATCAAATATGTCTAATTAGTTTGAAAAATCTTTTGGAATATTCCAGGTCAAAAAGCTTTAGTTTAGAATTTGGGGGAAGTTTGTCAAAATATTAAAAGTTTTAAAGCACTTAACTAAATAAGATCATTATAAAGTTAATATTTAAAAGATAAAAAATCTTTTATAATCTTATTAAAAGCAGACCAAAAGTCCAAGAAAATTCTGTCCTTTTAAGAAAGAGATACACATTTTAATTTTTCACCAGCTTAATTTTGCCTTTAAAACTCGTTTTAAAATAAATCTATTTTAATCTTAGCCAACTTGACCACATATGACAATTTTTTTCAAGATTCCTTTTTCGCAAAACTTCTACAACTATTTTTTTCTACATTCTGATTTTGCCACATGATTTTCCTCCTTAAACCAGCCTTATTTTAAGGCAAAATTACTTTTTTTTAACTCAACAAAAAAATGTACCTCTATTTCTCATCCTTTTTTGTAATTACTGAAAACACATCCTACTTTCCTGGCATATGGAGATGTTTTCCTTTTTAATTCTAATAGTTTTAATTACATATATTAGAATTCTTAACCCTTAGAAATCTTCATTTCTAGTGAAAACCAAGGAGCAGGTAATCATGAACTATCTATCATACTAGTATTCTTTAAATTTGCAAATTCATAAATACATCTTAAAATTTTTAGAAGCATATGCATTTTTAACTTTCCACTGGAGCATTAATATAACCACATATCTTTCCTTTTTCTGTAATAAGGAGCCAAACATAGTGTGGCAGAACCCCTCCCTAAGGAATGCGGAGGAGGCCTCCTCAAAACAAAAAAAGGCAGCGTGGTCCAATCAACTCCTATATCCGGATATATGTACCTCTGACACAACTCTGTAACTTGGACTGTGTCCAATCAAACTATATGTCACCATATATGGGAGACAAAGAAGTAGAAATTGTATAAAAGGCTACACCCCGCTGCACTTGGGGCTGTTTTTGGATACAAACCCACTGAGCCCATGCCGGCATGAGACATAAAGTTGCCTCCTGGAAAGAAAAGCTTTGGTGTCGCAACTCTCTGTGCAAGAATCCTGCTACAATAGGTAAACCTATGTTTAGTAAATATTTTAGTATTTTGTCTCAGTTGGAATTGATTTAGATATTTAAAGGCTATAACTCATCATTTAACTTAACAAAACTTTGAGGTTTTAAGTTAACAAAAAGACTTGAGAAAGCTATTTTAAAATTTTACCCAAAACTTTTTATTTAATCTACTTGTTCTTGGGGTGCCTGGGTGGCTTAGTCAGTTAAGTGTGTAACTTTGATTCAGGTCATGATCTCGCAGTTTGTCAGTTCCAGCCCTGCATCAGGCTCTGTGCTGACAGCTCAGAGCCTGGAGCTTGCTGCAGATTCTGTGTCTCCCCCTCTGCTCTCTGCCCCCCTCATGCCCTTGCTCTGTCTCTCTCTGACTTTCAATAATAAACAAAAGTTAAAAAAAATTAATCTACTTGCTCTTAACACTTATGTTCTGATTACCTATAAAAACTTTATTAAACATTAGACAAAGTCAGTTATTATCCTAAGCCATTATTTTTTTGTTTACAGATCTTATAAGAGATAACATGAATTTAGTTGGCTAGTGAACTTAGGTAGAATAAAAGTTTTATATTTAGTGTTGCTAACTCTAAAGACATGTCTGTATTAATTAAACCATTAACCTTCAACTAGCTTTTAAGACAAATATTTTTCCAGATCACATGAACTTGAAAAACATTTGGGTTAGTTTCTATCTGTCTCAATTTTAGAATACCCAGTCCTTACAAGCATTAGATGGAGCTTTTTTACAAATTAATTTTAGTAATACCATCCAGAGGTAGAAACACATTTACAACACACACACACACACACACACACACACACATGTATATTATATATATATATAACACATATGTATATATATATATTTACGTATATTATATATATATATAACATATGTGTATATATATATTTACAACATATATGTGTGTGTGTGTGTGTGTATATATATATATATATATAGAGAGAGAGAGAGAGAGAGAGATGTGAACATACAGAGACATGCAGAGACCCTGTAGCTTCTGTTTTAAAATTACCACCATGCCTTAAAAAGAAAAAAGTACCACCATGTAGTAAGTACAGAATTGACTAGTTATAAAAGTTGGATGTGAGTTTGTTTTCCTGGTAGATGGAATAAGTTAAGGTTATTTATCTGGATGGCTAAAACTTTCTTTTAATATTTGTGAGGAAGACACTTAACAATTTTATTTGTCTTTGACAAGTCAACTTCTAAATGAACTCCTGCCTAATTTTTTTTTCTTGGTGAGATTATCTCCCTAGAATTTGCATTTTATTTTTTTAAGTTTATTTATTTATTTCGAGGGGAGGGGGAGAAGGAGAGAGGACCAGAGTGGTAGAGAGAGAGGGAGAGAGAAAGAGAATAGCAAGCAGGTTTTGCACCATCAATGCAGAGACGGGTGGGGTTCAAACTCACCAACGATGAGATCATAACCTGAGCCAAAATCAAGAATCAGACACTTAATCAACTCAGCCACCCAGGTGCCCTTGGAATTTGTGTTTTTGTTGGAGAAATGAATAAAGTACTTCACCAAAGATGGCCAAGGGGACTAAAACAAACTCTGGTCTCTAGCTTAGAGACTCCTCTTCTAGGTTCTTCTTGCCCTGTTTGCCATGCGCCCAAAAACCTGCCACAGGTATGGAAGTTGACAACTATAAATTACCCTTCCCACTTGCATTCAGGGCTCAGATCTTTGGAGAAAACGGTCTCCTCTAAGCCCACCGGTGTTAAATAAATCTCCAATCCACCAAAATCTCCGAGTGCTGCTTGGTTTTTCCGCCAGCATTCCAGCCTGGTTCCATAACATTTTAAAGAGATGGACTAGATAAGAAGTTTCTGGAGAAGACCAGGTAGAACACAGTAAATTTATATTTCAAAGGCACAGGGGGAAAAAATGTAGGCACCTTCTAGAAAGGCCTTTGTTCCCTTAAGGCAAGATTTTTGTACAATACTTATAAGCCTTTTGAGATAAATGGGGGAGTTTGGGAAGTTGGTAAAAACGATTGGTGGTCTGTGAATTGTTTCTGAACCTGTTTCTGAATTGTTTCTCTGGCCTGGTAAAAACTGGATTTGTTAAACAAGGATAGCTGTTTTTCATTTCTCAAAGAATTGGTTTGCAACCTAAATCATACCAAAGGATTGACACACCCATTCATCTATGGGAATGTCTTGTTTTCCTCTGGGTACATTTAGCTAAGGGAGAAGGCCAAGAAAAATTCCTATCAGGCTCTGAATATCACTCTTCAATTTGGCCAAGTTTCTGATTGTAAATAAAGTTAGATACCCCCAGTATGGAAACCTACTTTTCACTGAGGTTTTTTGTTTTGTTTTGTTTTGTTTTGTCCAAAATGGGGGTTTAAAGCAGACAGCATGGTTCTGGTATCAACTATAATTTGGCAAGGTTTTTCATTTTTTTTAATTTTTTAAATATGTATTTATTTATTTATTTATTTATTTACTTTTGGTTTTCCCCTGAGCTCTAAGGGAATTATTGATAGCGGTTTCCTGGAGAATCCTATAGAGTCCCATCAACTCTGGGAGGGGCCTGTGTGTGAGCCCTCCCTTCAGGGGCACTCAAACTGAAGAATTTGCCTAAGGTCTTTGAGGACAATCTTTTTGCTAATGCTTCATTTTATTACAAATGAAACATCCATCTTAAGACCATGATTTTGATGGTGGACAGCTAGAAAGGTGAAATGTGGGAAGACCAGGTGTTACTTTAGGTCTCTGGCCTTGGAGCCATTGTAACTAGAAAGCCAACCATGTGGCAGGCTTTTGTTTACAATCTTTCCCCTAGGTCCTTTCAAAATACTCAGCTATATCAGTGAATTCGGTTAGGCCTGTGGCCTCTCATCATATTTTGTGCCTTTTTATTAACCCACTTACAAACAGGGCATCTGAGCAGATTTCCTCACCTCTTTTATTATATGGAATCTGGAACTCTGCAGTAAGAGCACCTCCAAGTGAGCACTAAAGTCTGACAACCACTCATCTTTCTTTTGTTTGCATATTTGAGTAATAGACCAATAAGGATGGGAAGGGAAGACTCTAGGAATGTCTTTTAAAAGATTAGCTGCTATTTTTCGAGCCTTCTCTGGTCCAATGTATGGGCATCTTGGAAGCCAAAAAGTCACAAAAAATGGTGGGCATGGGCCAAACATTTAAAAGTGAATGCTCACCTCAAGAAGACTCCCATGATAGGGTAAGTTGGTCATAGAATGGGTTAGATGGATACTAGGTCACCTGCCAGGCTCAAGAAAATGAGATATGTTGTATAACATACACAACCCCCAAACCTACAGCACATCCCCTTACAGTATTGGTTCAGCTCCAAGAAATCCAAAGACTTAGCTAATGAGATCCTTAAATTCTAGAGTCATGCATGACACTTCAGGCACACCTATTTATTTTATGTCTAAGAACTACAGTCCTGGAAGTTGCAGATATCCTGCAAGATGGAAAAAATTTACTAAAAATAACCTAGAATTACAGTGACCATCATGGGGAACATTCCAGTTAGATAAGATTATTCATTTAAAAAGTGGACTTGTGGGGCGCCTGGGTGGCTTGGTCGGTTAAATGTCCAACTTCGGCTCAGGTCATGATTTCATGGTCCGTGAGTTCGAGCCCCACGTTGGGCTCTGTGCTGACCACTCAGAGCCTGGAGCCTGTTTCAGATTCTGTGTCTTCCTCTCTCTCTGCCACTCCCCTGTTCATGCTCTGTCTCTCTCTGTCTCAAAAATAAATAAACGTAAAAAAAATTTAAAAAAAAAGAAAAAGAAAAAAAGTGGACTTGAAAATAAGGGTTCCCAAATTAAACAAATAGAATGAGATGCATACTTTAATTGGTATGCAGAAGACTCCAAAAGTCAAGATTCTAAAATAGCCTCATTGAAAAACTCATTACAGAAGGCCGGTGAAAAATTAAAAACCCAAGAGGTACTCTCACCAAACCAATGTTTACTCCTTGGTGCTTCACAGATACACCAGGTGCAGTCATTACACAAAGTAAACTTTATTTGCAGAAATTAGGAGATCACAGGGAATAACTTCCAAAGCTGTGACTCCATGAGCAAGGGTGAATGGCTTTCTTTTATTTAGGGTTAGAGTTAGGATGAATATTAGATAAGGAAGGCTAAGGACTGTGTGTAGAGGCAACCAGAAGGCCATACATGTGCTTTAAAACATGGCTATACATACATTGTATATTATGTAAATGAGGCTTGTGCTCCTCCTTGGGTGGAGAGTTTAGTATTATAATGAGGTGAAGGTCATTGTCGGTCATTCTAGAAGACACTTCATGGTCCATTTGTACAGATGTGAATTGAGGGTTAGGCTTAAACTGATATGGGTGGTCTAGGCCACCAGTGATTTTCTTCCAGACAATCATTATTACCTGATGGGTAGCTTTGGTTTCTGTCCTGGGATGTTATGCCTGTAGAGACCTTTGTCTGAATTAATAGATAAGCTGGATAGAGGAACTTAAGGGAAAAAAATGTGGGACAAAGGTTGGTGGGTACAAGAAGCTTGTCAGGAAAGGTCAGGTCTTGGGGTCTAGTTGCTGACAGTACTTAAGACAAAAGATTACAGGACTGATGTGCCTCCTTCTGTCCTTTTTTACCTGAGTACTCATGGTCTACAATTTTTCACTCTGAAGAGAAAATGAAGCAGTTACTTTTTAAACTAAAACTTCCTGAGGTTGTAGGGAGCCCTCCTCGGATATCTTGTACTCCTTGGTCAAAGACTGAACTAAGGGCCATAGTTAAAGGATTTCTTAAACCAGGGGAGGTTCCCCAATGGTTTTTTTAAAGAGTTTAAATTCTTTATCAGGATCTATGACCCAAGACTAAAAGATAACTTATCAGCTTGTGCACCTATTAGTAGGAGAGGAAGAATGGATGTTGGAAAAAGAATGATATAATCTCTAGGATGATATCTGAGATCCTCAGTCTCCAACATAGTCTTCTTTGGACTGGAGAAAGCTTGCAAAATAGCAGATAATCTTTTAAAAACCATTCCTAGAGTCTTCCCTGACCATACTGATTGGTCTAGTACTCAAACATGCAAACAAAAGAAAGATGAGTGGTTGGTGGACCTTAATGCTCACTTGGAGGTGCTCTTCCTGCAGTGTTCCAGATGGAAAAATTCCCACAAAAGCATCCAGACACAACATAGGCCAGGGATTAGGGAAAAATGCCCTGTCTTGTTGGGCTTCTTGGGGCTTACCTCAGGAACTTAAACCAGGCCCTAAACTTTTGGCCCTCTAGGAAGAGATTAAGAGCAGTGTTTTTATCCTTCTGAGTCAGATTAACTAACTAGACCAACGACTAGGGATCTAATTCTTATTAATGTGCAGAATTCTCAGGATATTAGGGATTTTTATAGGAGAACTGAGAAATTCAGGGAAGTTTTATTTCCCCAACATCCACATCATAGGATGTTATTCAGCCACTGAAAAGAATGAGTTTGGGCTGTTTTTAATCAACAAAGTTAGCAGTATTCACATGGCAATTAAACATAGATTAATGCGTAAAATGGGATCTCATTTAAAAAAGTAAACAATAAGCATGCAGAGGTACACATTATATAAAAGTGTTTAAGCATGAAGAAAAGACACATATCAGGTTTTTAATTCATTAAGAGGTATGGTATATAATAGAAGAATGAAGCACACACACACACACACACACACACAACTGCATTTTTAAGGGGCACCTGGGTGGCTCATTCGGTTAAGCATCCAATTTCAGCTCAGGTCATGATCTCAAGGTTCATGGGTTAAAGCCTTGCATCAGGCTCTGTGCTGACAGCCCAGAGCCTGGAGCCTGCTTCACAGTCTGTGTCTCCCTCTCTCTCTCTGCCTCTCCCCACTCACACTCTGTCTCTCCCTCTCAGAAAATAAACATTAAAAAAAAATTTTAACTGCATTTTTAAAAGGATGCCTATATAAAACTCTATATCATGTATATGTAAAGAAATATATATGCATATGTAAATATAAATATGGATAGATACACTATATATATGTAATTATAGATACAGAATACTTACATTTGATTGTACATAAGGATATGGAAATGTATGAAGGTGGTGTTATTTTGAGTGATTACCATTTCTTCCTAATGTCATAATATACTACAAATTTTTGAGACAACTACAAACATATATTATTTACTTGCTCAGAAAAACAATCTATTTTTCTCCTAAAAAAAAGTATTTTTTACTTTGAATGCCTTGAGATTGTATACAGACTCTGCACTTCACAACAGGCCCTACTATATCCATTCCCCTCCCCAAATAAATTTACCACCCTGTGCTTGAAGAACCCAAGTTTATTCTTGCTATATACTTTTGTTTATTTTTATCTATGTGATTTCCCAAATTCAGAGAAAGATGTGATCAATTCTACCATGAAACAGAAAATTTCTTAATTTTCACTTTGTAGAATTTAATGCAATGATTTTTAATATTATAAATATTCATGACTGATGTAATTTGTATTAAATATCTCTAGACATTAAATAAGATTGAAATAATGTTTAAAGCACACCATGCCCTTGGATAGAAAGACTCAATTTTGAAATCTGTCTGTCAATTCTCCATAAATTAACCAAAAGTTTGATGCAGTTTTACAATTTTAAATATTATCGCAATTTCTTTTGGGGGGATTCCTTTTCCTTTACATTTCCTTTTTTTTCTGAGAATTTGACCAAAAAAATATTAATAAACCTGTAAGAATAGCTTGGGAAATGCTAAAAAATAAAAGTGATAAGAAAGAGGTAGGTCTAATGAAATAAAATATATCATGATAATATATAAAAAAGTTTCTTCTACAATAAAGAAGAAATATACCTTTAGAATAAAAGAGAAAATTCCAAATTCATGTTGAAATTTAGATAATGATAAAGGTAGCATTTTAAACCAGTGGAGAAAAGATACATTTTTCAATAACTGTATTCAAATCAGGGGCTCACCCTTGAACCAAATAAAGCTAACATCCTACCACAGTCTTCTTATTAAAGTGAACCAATTCCTAATGATTCCTAATGAGTAAATGACTTAAACATTTTTAAAAAATCAAGGAATTGAAGAGTTAATCTATTTAGAATCTCAGAATAAAGAAGATCTTGCAAAGCATGGCACACAAAACCCAGAAGCCATAAAGGAAAATATTGACAAATTTAAATATGTAAATATTTATATATTTTACTTTCAGGAGAGAAATGTCACAGCTAAAAGACAAATGACAAACTGGGGAAACAATATTGAAATTTATGTGCAGGATATTTGCTCTTTCTTGGATATAAAAGGCTTCTATTCAAATGAGGTATGTTTCTCCTCACGGATTGATAAATATCACAAAGTTAGAGAACACCAAGTGCCAGAAGGGATATGGGGAAGGAGACACATGCTCATCCTAGTCCTGTTTTGGGAGGAAATTTGTGTCTATCAAAAATTTAAATGTACATTCCCCTGCCCTACAATTTGCAGTGCAGATCTGATCATGAAAATTTTCAAAACATATATCCAAAAAAGTCCTCTATAGCCTAGGGGACTGCTTAAATAAACTATGCATCTGTGCAATGGAATAAAGAGTATTTGTGCAAAATAATGGATGAGAATAAATATTTGTAAGCACTCATATCAAAAGATATATGAGCTGTATTAAGTTTTTAAAAGGCAAGGTGCTAAGCAGTGTTTTTAAGATGATCTTTTCTGGATAAACCAAATAAAACAGAGAAATGATAGATCATATAGAGATGATAGATGATAGAGAGATAGATGTAGACAGACTTACAGACATACATGCATAACTTTTTAATGGACAGATGCACTAGAAACCATTGACAATTGTTTACCTTCTGAGAAAAGAGCTGAGAGTAGAAACAGAAGGGAGAAAGGCTACTTTCCATCCTATATTGCCTTTGTGCTTTTAAATTTTTTCTTCCTTTTTTTTTGAACTGCAGGGAAAAGTTTATTAGAGTATGAAATTAGAAAAGAAGTAGGACACCTGAGTGGCTCAGTGGGTCCAGTGTCCCACTTAGGTCAGGTCATGATCTCACAATTCGCGAGTTTGATCCCCACATCCGACTCACTGCTGTCAGCCTGTCAGTGCAGAGCCTGCTGCTTCAGATCCTCTGTCCCCATTCTCTGCCCTTCCCCCCTGCTTGCACTCTCCCAAAAATAAATATTAAAAAATAAAAAGTAAGAATGGTAGGAAATCTCTCTTTACAGAGAGGGAACATTCAAAAGTCAATGCCCATTTTTTTTTCTTGCTTTCAATTTTCAATTAATGTTAACAAATTTACCAATGTGCCAGCCACTGTTCCAGTGACTGGCACAGAGTCAGCAAGCCACAATCCAGCTCTTGAGAAGCTTATCGTCCTATTGGTGAGGGAGAGATAGATGTTCATTAGGAGACTTACTGACAGCATGCTTCATAGATGAAATCACAAAGTGTCATGGGGGCATGGAGGAGGGAGAGATGACCCCATATCCTCCATTTGCCCAGTAAATAACAAGTTTAAATCTACTTGTCCTGTGAGAGTTGCTAAAAGTAGCTCCTTTCACTCCATTAGGTGTAAATTATACAGTCACCTGAGGAGAGAGGCACAAAACAGACTAAATCAGGAAACACAGGTCAAGGAAGACTACCAAAGAAAGGGAAGCTTCAGCTGGGTCTTAAAGAATGTCTATAGCTTTCTAGGGCTGGCATACAAAATACCATAGACTGAGTGACTCAAACAACAGAAATTTATTGTCCCACAGTTCTAGAGCTTAGAAATTCAAGATCAAGGTGTCACCAGGTTTGGTTTCTCCTGAGGCCTCTCTCCTTGGCTTGCAGATGGCCTCCATCTTGTTGTGTCCTCACATGGTTTTTCCTATGTGTGTGCCTCCACCCTAATCTCCTCTTCTTTAAGGACACAAGTCAGATTGGAGTAGAGTCCACCCTAATGACTTCATTTTAACTAAAGGCCCCATTTCCAAATACAGTCACATTCTGAAGTACTGAAAGTTAGGACTTCAACATGTGAATTTAGGGGGGCACAATTCAATCCATAACAAGATCCTGGCCAGAAACTAAGTTGGGGGTGGTCCGGACAGATGCAACAGTATCTTGCTAATGATTGCAATAGAAGCATTGTTTTCTCTTCACCTTTAACAAATGTGTCTGAATTTATTTCTATACTCTTTTGAGCTGACTGGTTCTCAGCTGCACACACCAAGAGCTGAAGGCCAGGCACTTCTAAGCCACCCAGGAGAGACATTGAGCTCATTTTCCTTCCTGTTTAGGAGAGAGTCCTAACTATAGCATTCCTGGGAAATGTCTCCATGTTGCGACTATGAGTGTCTAACCAGCCAAGGCCGTTTTGGTTCCAGTTCAACTCTGGAGCCATATCCAGGTGCTTTTGCCCAACCCAGCCTCTGAACTTGGCAATCATGAGTCCCCCCTTGAAGGGAAATGAACCTTTTCTAAAATCCCAAGTTTCCTTTAGAACACCTCTAGGATCCACCTCTGCTAACTCCCTCTCTTATACACTGTCCTATAACCTCCTCTCCAAACTAGAACAAATAATAGGTACTGGGGAAGTGCAGATGGGACATAGCCCTGATCTCAGAAGTTCAGTAATTACAGAAGAATCTATTTAGGAAATCCAAGTTGGGGTAACAAGTTTCCTGGGAATGCAACTCCATCTCTCAGAAAAGTTTACTTTTCTCCTCTAGAAAGTTTTTTGGTTTGTTTTGTTTTGTTTTCAAATACAAACTTACTAAAATTATAGTCCTCTCCCTTTCTGAGAGATGAGTTTTACTCAACTATGTTTTTCCTCTTTACCAGTAAGGAAAAATAGTCAGCAGGCAGCCCCTGCAGCCCACTCCCTATAGCCTGTGTATCTGTTCACAGGCTCACTTACACATGCCCTCTACTTCTTCATGATCAGGTAAACAATTTTTTAATCCTTTTGTGGTCGCACACAATTGAGTTTATTTTCACCAATGATGAAATCGTGTGAAGTCCCGCACGTGTAACCGAGTAGTGAGTCTGGCTTTCCTTGAAAATACTTCTATTGTGGAGAGAAAGAAATGATCCCTGCAGGTATCCAAATGGTAAGTCAATACTCCCAACAGGTGTATCCACTGAAAAGGGGCCAACAGGTAAGGCAGCTGGGATCTGTGACTGGTTCACTCCCCCATGGACACCACAGGTCTGTAACAGCATTAGCCAGAGTACATTGTTGAACCTTGGACTCTAGAACAAGTCTATAAAACTAATGCCTTTGTAGCATTACTCCAAGGCTGAACAAATTCCAGTAATTATTTGACTGCAGAACAGTTTCTGAGATGCTCTTGCTGTTGGCGTGCCTGTCCCCTACCAACTATTTTCCAACAGCAGCCAGGGTAAATCAAAGCCTGTCTGGTGTAAATCAGAGCCCTAATTGTAAGCAAGGGAGTCAAGCCCTTCAAAAGGCCATCTTAATGTAGAATAAAACCCATACTCACTTTAGGTCTCAAAGCCTACTTAAGCTGATCCCACCTACCTTTCTGATCTTGCTCCCGGTCAGCACACTTGGAGACTCAGGCCTTCTATTGGCTCCAAGGGCAGATAAAGCCCTGAGTCTTAGAACCCACAGTTCTGTCTGTCTGGCATTCCCCTGTCAAGGTTTTTCACTGACTTGACCCCTTCAGGCCTGAATTCCAACTCAGAGAGCATCTGTTATGACTCTTGGCTTCTTGGCCATGACCTCTTTGCTTTCCATCACTAACTCTCCTTATTTCTTCATAGCATACCACCTGCTACAATTTTATTCATCATGTTGCTATTATGTGTCTCCCTGCACCAGATGAGAAGCTTCATCCCACCACACCAACACTCAGGAAGTGCCTGGCACACGGAAGGTGCTCAGTAACTATCTGCTGGACGATGGATGGATGCATGGATGGACAAATAAAGATCATCTATCTACCTATAGAGTTCAGACAAAAAACTCCATAGTACCTCCCTCTCTCTCTGCCCCTCTCCTACTCACACTCTCTCTCTCTCAAAAATAAACATTAAAAAAAGTTATGTTTACTACTCTAATTTCATAATCTAAAGTCATTCCTTCAAAATATGGAGAATTGGGGTTGCCTGGGTGCATCATTCAGTTAAGCATTTGACTCTTAATTTTGGCTCAGTCATGATCGTAGGGTCATGAGATCGAGCCCCAAGTTGGGCTCTGAGCTGGGTGTGGAGCCTGCTTGAGATTCTCTATCCCTCTCCTTCTGCCCCACCCCCACTTGCTTGCTCACTCGTGTGCAGGTGTGTGCATGTGCACATTCTCTCTCTCTCTCTCTCTCTCTCCCTCAAAAAAAATAAAAATAAAAATAAAAACAAAAGTACAGGGAATCCAATAGATCTAATATATCTGTTTCTGTCTATTCAAAGTGAGTATTCTGGCACTGAACTAATCTCCTTTAGAGCTGCAACCTCTCTTTCCTCTGTGGAAAGAACAGTATTGTGGTTAAGAGGCTTCCAACCTTGGCTGACAGGAAATCCCTGACCAACAATGTGACTTTGGGAGGTTATTTAAGCTCTCTAGGACTTAGATTCCTTGTGGGTTCAGCTTTTGTCTTTGACCAGCAAAGCTGAGGATGGCAGAAAGGATTACTCAAGACTCCATTCAAGACAAGAGAGGTGAGAGGGAGGCTAAGGGAATTTTCCCCAAGCTTCTCTCAAGCTCCCATATTCATTAAGCATACATTTAGGGAAACAATAAGTCAGTGGTCTATGTGCAAATAAGAACATATTGAAAACGTGCAGAAAAACAAGTTAAAACAAGATAAAATATTCCATGCGATAACATGCTCTAAGGAATTTATGAGCATAGGCAGGACATAAACCCTCAATATACATTAACTAGAGAAGTGAAGCATGGCCACTGTTTTCTGCAAGGCCAGAAAGCAGTGTTCTGCTTTGCAATGTGTTCTCTATAATCTCCTAACCCAGGACATAGCTCTTTGATTTCCCACATATCCCCCTTTTTTTGGTTGAAGAATATTCTTGTTCATGGGAGCTGAGGAGGGCAATAAGTTGTTGCTGATGACATCTTAAGGAGGCCACTACAGTGTAGATCATTCAAAGAGCTATGAGAAATTTAAAAAAAGATTAACAAGCAGAGAGCTCCAAAAATCCAAATACATAAATTGAGGCCATGGAACCAGTTGGTTGGATTCAACCATTCCACATTTTCAGATAACTCCTGTTCAACTTGTATCTGTGCTTTCTGTTGAATATCTAATGGTTGTTGGTGCAGCTGGGAAGACAGAGCATTCATCTCAGACTGTAAATTGGTGGAAAAAGATCCTTGTAGGTGTTTTTTTTTTACTAAATCCCAGGAGTATAAAACGTATTATATTATAAGGAAGTGACACAAATTTTGTTGTGTTGCTGGTCACATTGTATATTTTGATCAACAAGTGTCTGTTGGTGGTCCCCCATATGCTCGAGTGCTGTTCTTGCAGCTTGCAGTTTCTGCATGATACTGTTATCAATCTGTGTTTGAGTAATCATTGCTTTGGTGATATTAGTCATTAGTGATTGACTACTTTAGCAGTATGGATAGACTGTCAGGGAGACCACTGCAACAGAGGCTGTGGCTAAGATGACAACCAATGAGATAAGGAAGGCAATGAGCCATCCAACAAATCTTTTAGGTCTCCACTTAGAAGTGGCTTGGGCTAATTCAGTGAAGCCATTGGAAACTTCCCGGGGCCTTGTTAAATTTACTGGCAGCCAAATTTGAGGATGTCTTATTAAGATACACATATGTGAGACAGGAAGTTTGGTATTATAATGGCTGATACAGGCTGTGTACCAAGCCAGAGGAGGTATTTCAAAAACATAATATGGGTTGGCAAATGTTATATTAACAAGCTTAGTGGGAATTATGAAAACATAGGGATGAGATATACAGATCATGACGCTGTCTGAGACATTCTGTGTGAAATTCATATAATAGGTACTGTTATTATTAGCATAATGCCTATGGGAGAGAGTGTATTAAAAAGGGTGGGGGGGCACCTGGGTGGCTCAGTCAGTTAAGCGGCCGACTTCGGCTCAGGTCATGATCTCGCGGTTCGTGAGTTCGAGCCCCGCGTCGGGCTCTGTGCTGACAGCTGGGAGCCTGGAGCCTGTTTCAGATTCTGTGTCTCCCTCTCTCTGACCCTCCCCCATTCATGCTCTGTCTCTCTCTGTCTCAAAAATAAATAAACGTTAAAAAAAAATATTTAAAAAAAAAAGGTGGGGGGGAGGCTAAGACACCATAACTTGTCTTATGCATTGGGCTATGTGAAACTTTGTTTTCAATTCTTAATATTGGACTTAAAGTCTGCCATCAGTCCAAAGGATGGAAGATTTGCTAGGTTCTGAAAACCTAACAGGTTTGCCTGCTGAGGTTAAGTGTCCTTTAGGACCCCAGTTAATGAGAGTAAGATTTTGAAAAAATTCCTTTTTATTGGCAAGTGAGGTCTGGCAGGGGCTGCCAGATAACTGAAGAACTACTAGGGGACCATATCTTGTTTATCTGGCAATGATCAATGGGGGGTGGGCAGGTGGATAAGAATCATTGGTGGAGGTGTATGTAGCAAAAGAGGCTACTGAAATGAATGTCAAATTTGTTTTATAGTTTTTGTTTAGGCATGTAGTGAAGATATATCTGTGCTGTGATTTTTAAACATTCAGAAGTGTTCATAGTGGTTACACAAATAGGAGGGAAAGGTGACACAAAAGGAACAGAAGTATTCAGCTTTAAGCAATCTCTCCATTCAGTAAGAGGGCCTTTTGGCAGGAGCCAGATGTCTCCAGTCCAAAAAGAATCATTAATGGTTAGTGGTGGGATGCAGAGCCACGACTAACCAGTAATGTAACCAACTTAAAGAAAGGGGGTGGGGGGGTCTATGATATTAGCCCAATGAAATGATGAAAAAGCAATAGAGGTCTGGATAAAGAGAAATATTAAGAAAAACATTACCTTAGCCAAGTTTTGAGAAACCACAGCTAAATATGCTAAAAACCTGTTTTCTGGGGTTGGTGGTGCTCCAACATGGTGCATGACTTCAGTGGCATTTTGATCAAGCTTCTTAAGTTGTCCCCAGGTGACATCATTTGCCTTGGTTGCTCATAGGCATGGTCTCCTCTATTGTCCTTGTAAGGATAAATTAGCCATGGGAGAAAGAGAGGTGAAGGGCTGATCCTTCCAACTCATGATATGGTTATAATCAGATGGGCAGGCACCCTGTGTGGTCCTGATGGGAGAAGAACATGTGCATATTACCTTCCCCGTGTTATCAGTTCATAAGGTTCTTTCCAAGAATTATTGCCTTGTATGTCTTTGAGTAAAACCTTGGTTCATGGAGTCGAGCCAGGAGATGGTTTAAAATGCTGTTTGGCAGCTGTGAGTCCTTGGAAAACACAATTTTAAAAAATTAGAGTGTATAAGGCTTTACGTAGTGAATTCCAAGGGGAGGAATTCTGTGGGTTTCCCCTTTTTTGTTTATGAAGCATTTCTTTTAAACTGGCATGTGTACATTCTATAATAGCTTTTCCAGTAAGGTCATTTAGTTGTTAGCAAAATTTAGCTCCTTCAACACTGAGAAGTTTTAAATAAGTCACCAAAGACCTGAAAAACACAAAACATAAGCTTTGGTTTTCCTGGCAGACAAAAAAAGGAAAAAAGAAAACACCTTGTTTACATTTTCTTATTAAGAGCAGATCACAGTCCAAGAAAACTTTGTAATTTGAATAGAGGGGAAAGCAGAATTCCAATTTTATACCAGTGTACTTTTAAAATTCATTCATTCCAACCTTGGTCCATCCTGACCACACATAAAATTTATTTTCAAAGATTTCCTTTCATGAACCTTCTATAACTTTCCTTGCATTCAGAGTTTGCCCCACGTCATTTCTCTCCAAACAACCAGTCTCATTTAGGACAAAATTACATTCTTTTACCTTTAGTAAAAAATGTATTTCATTCCTTATATCTTTCTTACATACCTCCTACTTGCCTACATACAGAGTTGCTTTCCTTATTTCCATCAGTCTTAAGTACACTTAGCAGAATTTTAACTCTTAGAAACCTTAGCCTCCAATGAAAACTTAGTAACCAATTGAGAACAGTTACAACAGTTTTTAGAAGGTAAATTTATCAAGTAAGCACAAAGAAGGTTTTCCATAGTAAAATCTTAAAAAAGCATGAAGCATGTTTACCAGACCCAAATAGACTTGGTTGTTCTGCAATAAGCACAAACCTACATCTACTAATCAGTGCCTTAGCTTTTTATCTTATTAGATATCCAAAGAATTCAATCCCATTTATGGTGCAAATAAAACTTTAAAGTTTCAGGTTACCAAAGACTTTGAAAGCTATCTCAATTACCCATGAAAAATTTGAGACAGAATTAACTATTATTCTAAGTCATCCTTTTGCTAACAAATTACAACAGAGATAACATGAGATTATTTGGCCTTTAGCAAACCAAGATAGAATAAAAAGTTTTTTATTTAATGCTGATAAACAAGTCTGTATCAAACCAACAAACTTAGATTAGCTTAAACATCCAATACATTCTGTATCCACTAAAAAGTTAATTTGTTAGGGGCACCTGGGTGGCTCAGTTGATTAAGCATCTGACTTCGGCCTAGGTCATGATCTCATCAGTCCCAAGTTTGAGCCCTGTGTTGGGCTATGTGCTGACAGCTCAGAGCCTGAAGCCTGCTTCAGATTATGTGCCTCTCTCTCTTTGCTCTTCCCCCACTCACACTCTGTCTCTTGCTCTCAAAAATAAAATAACACATTAAAAGATAATTTGTTGTTCCCATTGCAAGTTTTTACCTGGGACACCAGTGGGGGAATCTGAAGTAGTTGGTCCAAGGGGGTGCTCTTTGCTACATGACATTGAGGATAGGAGGAGGAACGTATGGTGCCTGAGGCACTGAGGAGCCAGTATGCAGGGAGCACCCCAGGTGGTACAGAAACAGGAGGAGGGGGAGGGGAAGGCAGAAGATGTGAGGTGCTAATAGAAGACAGAGAAAGAGGACTCCTGGTTCTAAACCTTGTCAGCTCAGACAGAGGAGCAGGCACCAGGTTTTTGTTTTGTTTGTTTTCCACCAACTAGTGGAATTAGGCAGTCCATGTCAGGCTAGAGAAGACAGGGAATTTCCTGAAACAAAGGGAGTTTCAGCAGCTGCTTGGGAATATTCTTTAAAGTTGCCATCCTGAGGTAGACTAACCACAGTTGGCTCCAATTATCATAGCCATTAACCTGGGAAATGAATGAGGGACAGGCCCTCACCTTTATTAAAAACAGTAGGAGAAAGTCAGCATCCCCTTCATTATGGATGGCCTGTGTTTCCTCCAGCAACTGGGTTCTATTAGGAGGTGGCATATTTAGATAATTATTATCCAATATATCAGGGGGAGTTTACTGGCCTTGTTCCTGACCAAACACACTCTGCAAGAGGCCCGTGGGTCCAGGTCCTGATTTAGAGCCATGAAGGCCTAGACCTAGGGTACCTCTGTCCATTTGCCCTGTTTAATAAGGTCATGTAGTGTTACAGGAGATCATTTCCTTCCCAAATTTTTCAGTCTGAATTGTTTCCAGTGGGTTAAAAAGGCATCCCAAGGGAGAGTCCTTGGAGACCGAAGACAAGCTTCCATATTCCTCCTCGAGAGAGGCCTTGCTGAGAAGGCCAAGAAGAAACTGCTGTTTCAACCCATGGAAAACACTGTAAAAGCTTTGCAAGGGGGAATTATCCAATTTTGTAATGTAGGTAGTTGGTAGGGGACATTGATAGAAAACAATAAAGACAGAAATCCATCATGATCTAAGTGACATTCCAACACATATAGAAAAGTGAGGTGAGAGCCCCCTAGATATACATTAACTAGGTAAGGAAAGCATGGTCTGCTGTTTTCAGCAAGGCCAGAAAGCAGTGTTCTGCTTTGCAATGTGTTCCCTATGGTTTCCTAACCCAGGACATAGCTATTTGATTCCCCAAAATTCCTTATCTGTAATATAGGGAAAAAATGATACTATCTCTCCGGCATGGCTATGGTAAGAACTTTAAAATTATAGTAACACAAGTAAAGCACTTAGAAATTGAGCCCAATATATTTGAGCCTTTAATGAGTGTTAGCTGCTTATTGTTTGACTTAATTCATTTGGGGGCCCATGGTTTCCTTGCATGGTAATTTCCATAAGAGGGCAAATATTAACATGTAAGCCTTGAAAATATCAGAGAAAGAAAAAAGGCAGTTTAAACTGTGAGTAGCATAAACTCATAAGCAAATGTAGCTATCACTTTGTGAAATAAATTAAAACAAACAGATTTTGAAAATGCAAGATAACCATGTGTAAGGACATTTTATGATAATAGAATTGTGTAAGGCACCCAGGTAGTTCAATTAAACAAACAAAACAAAACAAAAAATGTTTACTTTGCAATTACCAATAAATGGAATCCTAAACAAATTTTAAAGATCCATTGCATTTTTAACCTTTGACTTATATTCTATCAGAGCATTATGAACATCATAAACCAGGAATGGCAAAAGGTTTCATCTTTTAGCCAACTATTATCAATTGGAACTCTTTGAAAAATGTTAAGAAGGATTCTGAGGACACATTTCGGTTCATTGGAAAGAGTTTCCTGATCAATTATTAGCACACACTACAGATATACAGGGAAAGTGATGCTGCACATGCCACAGAATTATTCTTCCTTGTAATTCCAAAATAGTTTACCAGTGCCAGAAAATAGACAGCCATATAGCAAACAGTTTGGAACCAAAGGTCTGTCTGTGTTGTCAGTGAGATCTGCTGCAGATAATGACCAGGGCTTTCATTGGCTACTTCTTTCACCTCCTCTTTCCATTGTTAAGCATTTAGATGTAGCCTGATGCTCGACTTACCTTAGCGGGTCCTATATCAAGGGAACTGAGGGACAGGATCAGTGTACATCCTGTCCTTGTTTGTGGCACACATCTGAGGCTTCAGAATCACAAAGAATCCTGCAAGAAAAGCCTAAAATAAGCAGAGTCATCGAGTGTCAACAAATAGAAAGCAACGATCAAGGTCTCATAAAACCACTTGCCTGGAATCTTGTGAGTATTACCCAAAAGTCCTTATATGGAATCACCAGATTAGTTTCCTTCAAGGAGAACATAAAGCAAGGTCAGGAAGATGGAATGAAAGCCGATTACTTTCTACAGCTCATAAAGGAGAAATCTGTTTTTCAAATATCTGAAGGAGAAAAAAGATACTTTTCTGCCCCTAGTCCCAAATTTCCCAAGGCCTCTGTCCATTGCTCCTATGGTGGCCTTAATGGATTAAAGTATAACTCTTTCCTCAGAATTAACTTAAATTCTCTCTGAGCACACTATTGCCAGGTCTTTCCCCTCCCTGCAAGTGGGAGACACTGCTGGTCTACCTCCACAGAGTAAGCCTCCCAATCTGTGTCTGTCAAATAATGGAGACCATCCTAAAACAGGTTTCAGACGAACCAAGACACTTAGGTCTCAGGTTCTCTGCCAAGGGTGTCATGACTGAGCCAGATTTCCCTGCCTGTTCAATGGACGTTGTTTTGAAAAAGTTGAAGGGCACAGTGGCAGCAGATTCAGGAGCCCAGGCAAGCAGCCTACAGGGATGACCATAGGCCTTCTTTGCCTTTCTGTGGCTACAGAAAGAATTCTCTCCTCCTAACTTACTATCTTCAGAAAAGGTTCGGGCTAGGCAACCATAGACATTTAGTTCTGGGAGTGGAAGGGCAATGCGCAGGCTCTCTGGAGCCTCAGGCCAGGGAGCTGTGACATTGAGTTGTGACATTCCAAAGCCACAGGAGAAACGGGAGCCTGAGGTAGTGCAGGGCATCTTGCATAACCCACATCTGCATAAATGAGGCTCAGAGGTTCTCTGAAAGCTTCACCCTTTACCTCAGTAACAGGTTGTCCCGTTACTGAAATCTCCACCCCTTCCCGAGATGCCGGAACTTGGGTGGTGGAGACAGTCCCTGTGTGGCCAGCATGATCAAGTGAGTGAACTGCATCAGGTCAATTCTGTGACATTCCAGAGCTGAAGTTCTCCCCTCAGGTGGGCACTAGTAGTGTTAACTACTACCCCCAGTAACCTCCTGAAAGCTGCTCTACAGGGCAGTGTGGGCTCCTGGGCCCTTCACCTTGCCTGGGAGCCCAACAAAGTTGTGTCAGAATGCAGTAAATAGGTGGATGGGGAAGCAAGATACATCCCTGGCCCAAAGGGACACATTCACATTCCACCAAGACAGGGGACTGGAACTAGGGGCCTGCAGGGGGGCACTCATGGGCTAGTGTCCTGGGCAAGTCCTATCTCATGCATGCCTCCACTGGCTTAGCTGTGATTGAGGTTGGACCCAGAGGGCTTGAAATCAGGAGGAAACTCCCACCTTCACAGTGCACAGGAGAGCTGACCACATGCCAATTCCATTTTCCCACAACGAAATACACAGGCTGGGGCTTTGTCTGTAAGTAGTATCAATGATGATATGCTGTTGGGGTTAAGGTCGCACAGAAGGCAAGCTGTGATTCAGGAAGAAAAAGATGTGTCTTCCTATTTGATTTGATAGATAAGCACATTTAAAGTCAGTTAATGACAATAACAAAAATCAGGATCCCACTCTGTGCCAGTTATCAGACCAGCACTGTGGAGGCCCTGAGATAAATGGAATGTGGTTCCTGAGATCAAGAAGCTGAAACTAGTTTGTTTATAGATTTCCAGGGCACCACTGTTTTCCTGTGTCATGGAACTTGTTTTCACCGAACTTATTATGTTTAGATGATCTTTTAAGAAGGATTTGGTTTTTAAATAAATGTTATTTAATTTTTCAATCAATGTAAGAAGTTTTAAAAGTTTAAAACCCAGGGGAGTCCTTTCTGCTGGTGTACAGAATAATAGTTTCTTCCCTTAAGCCAAAAATAATAGATTAATAAACTGGTTCCAATAACAAAACAAACAAAATTGCTTGAAAATCCTGCCAATGCAAAGAAATTCTATTACATACAACAAGCATACTTTTGGGCCAGGGATGTATCTTGCTTCCTCATCCACCTAAATGTGAAGCTGAGCATGGAGGAAGAAAAAAGGACATTTAAAGGTACCCAGGGGAAAAAAGGCTTGGTGTAGCAGGGCACCGACCACTGCTGGGTGTGGTGGGGAAAATGCCCATCTCCTCGCCTGTGAAGGTCAGAAGCGGGGACCTGAGGGAACTGAAGATAAACAGCCCTGTTGTGAACTTGGATTCTTTAAAATATTCTGAAAAAAAAAGTGTTCTGAAGAAAACTTGTCTCTCTGTACCAGGAGACAGTGAGGAAGCTTGACTATGTTTTCGTGGGTTATGGATGGAAACAAGTGTCCCCTAAAGATTTGTGAGCTTGAGTCTGTGCTACAGATCAAATTCTACAACCCACTGGGCCCAGCAACTGCAAAACAATAAATTAACATAAAAATAAGTCACAAATTAGAAATAGCTCTGGTCCACCTCACAGGGGCACATCCAAACCTCAGACAGACAAGCCTGCAACCAGACCACATAGGACTCTGACATGTGTCCCCACAGAAAACAAACTCACAACTCCAAAATTAAAACCTCATTTATAAAGAACCAGCAGAAAGGTCAAACAGCATATGAAGACTTCTTAGAACTTTAGGTAATATGACTATGAAGCCATCAATATTTTAAAGTTTATATTAGGCATAGCCAGAGACAGAATTGTATGTTTAGAGAAACAAATACCCTGAACAAGCCAATAGTTATAGAACGTCCTTTTAAAAAACTAGACAAAATATTTTTCAAATATATCTTGTATTTGATGTGGTACTGGAACCCATGCGAGGCTGGAACCCACCAACCTTGAGATCACAACCTGAGCCAAAATCAAGGGTCGGATGCTGAACCAACTGAACAACCCAGGTGCCCCTACGTGAATTTTTGTTTAAATAGTGTGAAGAACACCTATAAACATTCTCCTAGATTCAACAAGGAATAAGATTTTGCTGCATCTATTCCCCACCCTTTCCCTCTATTTACAAATAAATGTATAATATTTTAAAGGAACATCAGAATGTAAATTGAGGTCACTGTGACACTTCACCTCCTACATACTGCAGTTGATATTTCCTAAAAGTAAGGACATTCTCTTCTCTTATTAGGACACCACTAGGCAGGCAATCTATGTTCAGACTTCCCCAACTTGCCCAATAATGTCCTGTAAAGCTGCTTTTTTTCCTGTTAAGAACTCAGTAAAGATCCTTGTGTTGCCTTTTGTTATGTCTCTTTTGTCTCTTATAAATCTGGATCAGTACCCGTGGCCCAAACCATTTTGTTCTCTTTTGTTGTCTATTTCCCTGATATTGATTCTTTTGAAAAATTCAAGCCAGTTATTTCACAGAACAGCCCACATTCTGGTTGCATCCAATTTGTTCTTGATGATGAAATTCAGGTTAGACATTGTTACTAGAAAATGCCCCAGGTGATGCCTCTGATATCTGGCTGCATTGCAGCTGGCACACAATCCAGGTCATTCTGCTATCAGGAATGCTAATTTACACTTGGTGGAGGTCATCGCCTCCCCATCTCTTAATTAGAAAGTACATTTTCCCCTCTATAATCTGCTGCGAGTGGATACTTTGTGTGAATATCCTATTTCTCTCAACACTGTATCTAATGGTGGTTAGCATCCACTGGTATTGTTTTTATATCTACCGTTCCTTTTACACTTATTAGCTGTATTCATCCATAAAGAAGATCAGCTGAAATGCTTTAAAAGCAGTCACAGAGCCCAGCAGAGCAAACAAAAATGTTGTCTGGAGGATCCTACCTTCAAAATAGAACTAAAGAAATTCCACATATCAAGTGTTCCTGACCATAAATTGTGCTGAGAAGCCAGAGCAAATGTGCTGAAGTATGAATATGCAGGACTGACCTGCTGAATGAAGAGGCACGAGCTCAGGGGCAACAGGTAGCTCTCTCAACATCTGACCTCCCAGTCTGGGGCCATGAAAACCCTGGAGTCATTTTGATTGAAGATGCAATTTCAGTATACCCACACAAACGAAGTACAGCCACAAGATTTATTATTTAGAGATCCCAGAAGGGAGGTGATGCAATGAGCCCAGGGAAGGGCTGTCTTCAGTCCCAGGTCACCAGTAAGCAGGAGATCAAGAGTGGGGTAGCAAGCATCTCTTACAAGGTGATCAGGATGGTCGTCACTGACTTTTCATGGGCCTAACCCTAAGTGGTTATTTTAGAAGGTGCCCTGGTAAAAGTCAAGCAGGAACTTATGGTGGGCATCCTAAACTGAATTTCAGACCCTGGGTGTGAGCAAGTTGTCATACTGTGAAATCCCTGGGCAGCAACTCAAAATAGCTGTTTTCACATCACAAGTGACCCCTCAATGCCTAGACTTTAGTCTTTAGGGAAACTCATGGGCACTGTCCAGACAGCAGAGATAATAAAAGCTGCTGACATGGATTGGTCACCCAGCACGTGAAACATATGAACAAAGCATAAATGCCAAACAACAATATAATTCAACGAACAACAGTTCGAAATCCTGTCAAATCTTTCCCCTCATTTGTTGCAGTCCAGCCAAGAAAATAAATCAAAGCCCTTGGATAAGATAGTTGTACCTGTTGGGCTGTCTGAACTTGTCCAGAATTATTAATTCATATGCATCAGGAGGTGGCCTTTATAGGACATACACCTCCTTGCTGGGCCAATAAGTAATCTAAAGCCACATCGTTATCTAAAACCATCTGTATTAAGAAATCAGTAAGAAATGCACTAACAAACAAGACTATTAGAGGGCTTAACAGGGAGATTATGGAGCCCTGAGCAGTGACTATGGGGAAGGGTGGTGTGGGAAGGTAACCCTGTGGCTTTATTCTTGAAGTGGGGAGTGCTATGCCAGGTGCACCTCCAGCCAGGGAAGGGTCCTCTCAACAGAAATTAAAATCACTAACTCCTAGTAGGATGCATGATATGGACCAATCTAACAGGTGGGATGACAGCAAGCAATTGAGTGATGTGTTTAAAGGGGCCCCACAAAGTGGTAAGACTGGACACATACCTTGGCTTCCCAAAGCTTAAAGGCACAGCAGAGAGCAGCCTGCCTCACAGTCAAGTAGCAAGCAAGGGGGCCTGGGATAAACATAGCTAACTATGCCAAATGGGGATCAACAGCAGGGGATTCTGATAAATAAATTCTGTTCAGTTCACAACCAAGTCCCGAGGAGTATTCACCATCATCAACTGCCATGTGTTCCTGGATGTCATCTCTGCTACAGGAGAAGGTCACAGAGATAGCATTCAGGATGAGGCTGTGTCCTGGGGTGTCATGGGCTAGGGTTCTATCATGTCCAGAATCCTCAAGTCCCATGCTGTTGGTATGGTCATGACTCAGATTTCATGCCATTGTGGACATGGGCATTGCCATCTCCAGCATAGCCACAGTCAAAGGGAGCCATACCATAGTAGAGTGGCTCTTCCAGGAAGCCACTTAGGAGGGGGACTGAGGGGCCAAGAGGTCTAACAGTGTCTCATGGATTTAAAACACCCTGATTAAGGTTTGCTTGCCCTGCCAGGAGAATTTATCACAAATTCTCAATAAATTTTGGGGGTCCTCAGAGATGCACCTCACAAATGATTGGGTGGTGCTCTTCTCCAAGGCATAAGTCTCCATCATTGAACAGAACAGCTGGAGGCACACGTATAGCCGTGGTTTTAAGAAAATTTAGTGATATGCACTTGGCAGTTTGATGTTTGGCCTTGTCTTGCCAGAGATTGGTGTGAACTGCATACACCTATCAGCCAATTAGGATTGAAATTATGGCAGTGTAATGGCCTGTTTCCAGAGGTGAGGATGCTGGTGATCATTTGGGCAGGGCTGGTGGCCTTTAAGCATTTGTGCCATTGGTCCCATTTAAGAGAGAGGGCTTGAATTGCCGGCTAGTATCCACATGTGGCGTCCTTTCAGGTGTAGCCCCTCCAGAACTGACTTCCAACACTAGCCTTCCCCTGACTCTGGGTGCAATTTCAGGCAAGTGGCCAGGCAGTTTCAGCACCTCTCTAGTGTTGCCTCTCTGGGATCCAGGCAAAGCCCCATGACCCAGATGGCATGGCACACGAGGCACAGAGTAAGACCAGCAGCAGCAAACATCTGTATGCTATAATTTCATGCCTGTGCACTGACTGCTCCTCGTAGTGATTTACTATGGGACCATTGTGGGTCAGCTGCTTGCTGGTAACCTCTTCCAAAGTGGGATAGGACAAAGTGTTGTGACTGTCACAACACACCATCATCTAACATTTCTGGTGTCAGGCATCCTGAGCTCCTTATTGGCTTTTAGGGTCTCACTTCTTGTGGGGAGGTGTGGTTAGGAAAAATGAGCTATCCACTGAAGCCACTAAACTTCGGAATTTCAGCTGGAATTTGCATATAAAGTGGGTAAGTGTGGCCCAGCAGCAGTAGAGGGGGTATTTGTTTTTCTAATGGGCCAGGACTACCTACAACCAGGGGATCATCACTAACCACCTGTCCCCCATTGGGTCACCAGTGAATATTGGAAAGCAAGATGTTTGACGTTTGAAATCAGGAAGGGGACTCAAAAATGTTGGAAAACATGTAAATAATATCTCCCATAAGGTGAAGGCATTAGATTCTTGTGATAAGAATCAGGCAGCAGGGCCAGACAAGCCCATTGGTGTGAGGAGAGTGGTGGCCATATGGCCAAGAGTTTAAAGTGTCCCTGCAGCAACGAAATTCATTTAGGAGTCCGTGTGTTGCCCTGTCGCTTAAGGAGCAAAGACTTTAAAAGACCACTGTGACATTCAATAATGCCAGAGGACTGTGGTGGTATGGGATGTGAAATTTCCATTGGATGTCCTGCAGGAGGGCCCAGGGCAGTAAAATGAGATCCTTGAACTGAGTCAGTGGTATCAAGAGGGCTGAATGGGGGCAGGACATACTTAGAAAAGAAATATTATCGGGGCGCCTGGGTGGCACAGTCGGTTAAGCGTCCGACTTCAGCCAGGTCACGATCTCGCGGTCCGTGAGTTCGAGCCCCGCATCAGGCTCTGGGCTGATGGCTCAGAGCCTGGAGCCTGTTTCTGATTCTGTGTCTCCCTCTCTCTCTGCCCCTCCCCTGTTCATGCTCTGTCTCTCTCTGTCCCAAAAAAATAAATAAAAAACGTTGAAAAAAAAAAAAAAAAAGAAAAGAAATATTATCTGCTCTATGAAAATGTTCCTTGTGGGTGTAGCAAGCAGTAGGCTGGTAAAAGTATCCACACAGGTAATAGTGAAGTGGGTAGTGCCCACTAACAGAGGAAGTGGTCCTATGAAATCAAACTGCCAGTGGCTGAAAAGGCAGTCCCCTCCCTGAACTGAAGCATAACCTGAAAATTTCCAGTGTTTGGCTTGAGAGTATAGTTTGCAATTCAGAACAATGCATTTTGCAAGGGCTGTCAACTGCCCTACAGTGGGCCCAGACCAGTGTGGCAGCAGCTCCCCCGCGACCTGAAGAGACACGGGAAGAGTAAGTAGTGAGGGAGAGGTAAGTAAGAAAGGCCAAAATGGTGGAGGTGAGACCTAGAGAATGACGGGGGCGTGGGGGTGGGAGCTTTGGTTTTATGATGGAAAGTGGAGCCTGTAGAGTTGTTGGTAGAGTCAAAAGTTGAAAGCCCCAAATGGTTGGTGACCTGTATTAGGGGAGAGGCATCCACCTTGTAGTTAAATACAGCCTCTGGTATGGTCATTTGTATGTGCTGAAATGGGAGTAATCTTAACTGTGACTGGTTCATAAAATGGAAATAAGTCCAGTATGGGTACAGCACAGGCATGGTGGAGAGGAAGATGATAGTAGATGAAAAGGGATTTCCATCATGGACCAGATTCTCTCTTCCTTGAAGCTGTCTTTGGAATCACTGGTAGAATCATATTTCTCTACATTTGGAAAAAATGCCGTTTTTTAAATATCTCATACTTCTACCCAAACCTAGAACAATTTCTAAAAGAACCCAGGCAAAACATAGATCCCGTTTAGGAAGAAGAGGTAGCACCAACAGGTATGGCGGGCAACACCTGCCAAAGTTGGCTTCACTGGCCTGTCAGGATTTTCTACCATTAGAGTCACTTCTTAAAGTTATGACTATGTCTCCATGGCCCTATTAAAGCCATCCTGCCAGACTGGTAACCTGTTAATTTTGTTTTGTTTTGTTTTGTTTTGTTTTCAACGTTGTTTTTTTTTTATTATTTATTTTTGGGACAGAGAGAGACAGAGCATGAACGGGGGAGGGGCAGAGAGAGAGGGAGACACAGAATCGGAAACAGGCTCCAGGCTCCGAGCCATCAGCCCAGAGCCCGACGCGGGGCTCGAACTCACGGACCGCGAGATCGTGACCTGGCTGAAGTCGGACGCTTAACCGACTGTGCCACCCAGGCGCCCCTGTTAATTTTGTTTTTAAATAGCATCTACGAATCTACAAATGCTAAAGAAAATATGTGTAGTGGCTCTGGGTGTGCATGAAACAGACTACATATCTCTGAAGCATCATGTTTACTTGAACCTTCTGGGTGGAGACAAAATATTGTTATATGAAACATTAATAGATATATCACAAGGAAGAATGGAAAACTCATTTTAATTTTTTATACGAATTTATTTTCTTTTTTTTTTATTTTTTTAATATATGAAATTTACTGTCAAATTGCTTTCCATACAACACCCAGTGCTCATCCCAAAAGGTGCCCTCCTCAATACCCATCACCCACACTCCCCTCCCTCCCACCCCCCATCAACCCTCAGTTTGTTCTCAGTTTTAACAGTCTCTTATGCTTTGGCTCCCTCCCACTCTAACCGCTTTTTTTTTTTTCCTTCCCCTCCCCCATGGGTTTCTGTTAAGTTTCTCAGAATCCACATAAGAGTGAAAACATATGGTATCTGTCTTTCTCTGTATGGCTTATTTCACTTAGCATCACACTCTCCAGTTCCATCCACGTTGCTACAAAAGGCCATATTTCATTTTTTCTCATTGCCACGTAGTATTCCATTGTGTATATAAACCACAATTTCTTTATCCATTCATCAGTTGATGGACATTTAGGCTCTTTCCACAATTTGGCTATTGTTGAGAGTGCTGCTATAAACATTGGGGTACAAGTGCCCCTATGCATCAGTACTCCTGTATCCCTTGGATAAATTCCTAGCAGTGCTATTGCTGGGTCATAGGGTAGGTCTATTTTTAATTTTCTGAGGAACCTCCACACTGCTTTCCAGAGTGGCTGCACCAATTTGCATTCCCACCAACAGTGCAAGAGGGTTCCCGTTTCTCCACATCCTCTCCAGCATCTATACTCTCCGGATTTCTTCATTTTGGCCACTCTGACTGGCGTGAGGTGATATCTGAGTGTGGTTTTGATTTGTATTTCCCTGATAAGGAGCGACGTTGAACATCTTTTCATGTGCCTGATGGCCATCCGGATGTCTTCTTTAGAGAAGTGTCTATTCATGTTTTCTGTCCATTTCTTCACTGGGTTATTTGTTTTTCGAGTGTGGAGTTTGATGAGCTCTGTATAGATTTTGGATACTAGCCCTTTGTCCGATATGTCATTTGCAAATATCTTTTCCCATTCCGTTGGTTGCCTTTTAGTTTTGTTGGTTGTTTCCTTTGCTGTGCAGAAGCTTTTTATCTTCATAAGGTCCCAGTAATTCACTTTTGCTTTTAATTCCCTTGCCTTTGGGGATGTGCCGAGTAAGAGATTGCTACGGCTGAGGTCAGAGAGGTCTTTTCCTGCTTTCTCCTCTAAGGTTTTGATGGTTTCC
This sequence comes from Neofelis nebulosa, assembly GCF_028018385.1. NCBI lineage: Eukaryota > Metazoa > Chordata > Mammalia > Carnivora > Felidae > Neofelis > Neofelis nebulosa. The sequence goes on from NC_080790.1 coordinate 88,274,398, forward strand.
TGTCTCATATTCAGCTCCTTTATCCATTTTGAGTTTATTTTTGTGAATGGTGTGAGAAAGTGCTCTAGTTTCAACCTTCTGCATGTTGCTGTCCAGTTCTCCCAGCACCATTTGTTAAAGAGACTGTCTTTTTTCCATTGGATGTTCTTTCCTGCTTTGTCAAAGATGAGTTGGCCATACGTTTGTGGGTCTAGTTCTGGGGTTTCTATTCTATTCCATTGGTCTATGTGTCTGTTTTTATGCCAATACCATGCTGTCTTGAGGATGACAGCTTTGTAGTAGAGGCTAAAGTCTGGGATTGTGATGCCTCCTGCTTTGGTCTTCTTCTTCAAAATTACTTTGGCTATTCGGGGCCTTTTGTGGTTCCATATGAATTTTAGGATTGCTTGTTCTAGTTTCAAGAAGAATGCTGGTGCAATTTTGATTGGTATTGCATTGAATGTGTAGATAGCTTTGGGTAGTATTGACATTTTGACAATATTTATTCTTCCAATCCATGAGGAGGGAATGTCTTTCCATTTCTTTATATCTTCTTCAATTTCCTTCATAAGCTTTCTATAGCTTTCAGCATACAGATCTTTTACATCTTTGGTTAGGTTTATTCCTAGGTATTTTATGCTTCTTGGTGCAATTGTGAATGGGATCAGTTTCTTTATTTGTCTTTCTGTTGCTTCATTGTTAGTGTATAAGAATGCAACTGATTTCTGTACATTGATTTTGTATCCTGCAACTTTGCTGAATTCATGTATCAGTTCTAGCAGACTTTTGGTGGAGTCTATCGGATTTTCCATGTATAATATGTCATCTGCAAAAAGCGAAAGCTTGACTTCATCTTTGCCAATTTGGATGCCTTTGATTTCCTTTTGTTGTCTGATTGCTGATGCTAGAACTTCCAGCACTATGTTAAACAACAGTGGTGAGAGTGGGCATCCCTGTCGTGTTCCTGATCTCAGGAAAAAAGCTCTCAGTTTTTCCCCGTTGAGGATGATGTTAGCTGTGGGCTTTTCATAAATGGCTTTTATGATCTTTAAGTATGTTCCTTCTATCCCAACTTTCTCAAGGGTTTTTATTAAGAAAGGGTGCTGGATTTTGTCAAAGGCCTTTTCTGCATCGATTGACAGGATCATATGGTTCTTCTCTTTTTTTTTGTTAATGTGATGTATCACGTTGATCGATTTGCGAATGTTGAACCAGCCCTGCATCCCAGGAATGAATCCCACTTGATCATGGTGAATAATTCTTTTTATATGCTGTTGAATTTGATTTGCTAGTATCTTATTGAGAATTTTTGCATCCATATTCATCAGGGATATTGGCCTGTAGTTCTTTTTTTACTGGGTCTCTGTCTGGTTTAGGAATCAAAGTAATACTGGCTTCATAGAATGAGTCTGGAAGTTTTCCTTCCCTTTCTATTTCTTGGAATAGCTTGAGAAGGATAGGTATTATCTCTGCTTTAAACGTCTGGTAGAACTCCCCCAGGAAGCCATCTGGTCCTGGACTCTTATTTGTTGGGAGAATTTTGATAACCGATTCAATTTCTTCGCTGGTTATGGGTCTGTTCAAGCTTTCTATTTCCTCCTGATTGAGTTTTGGAAGAGTGTGGGTGTTTAGGAATTTGTCCATTTCTTCCAGGTTGTCCAATTTGTTGGCATATAATTTTTCATAGTATTCCCTGATAATTGCTTGTATCTCTGAGGGATTGGTTATAATAATTCCATTTTCATTCATGATTTTATCTATTTGGGTCATCTCCCTTTTCTTTTTGAGAAGCCTGGCTAGAGGTTTGTCAATTTTGTTTATTTTTTCAAAAAACCAACTCTTGGTTTCGTTGATCTGCTCTACATTTTTTTTAGATTCTATATTGTTTATTTCTGCTCTGATCTTTATGATTTCTCTTCTTCTGCTGGGTTTAGACTGCCTCTGCTGTTCTGCTTCTATTTCCTTTAGGTGTGCTGTTATATTTTGTATTTGGGATTTTTCTTGTTTCTTGAGATAGGCCTGGATTGCAATATATTTTCCTCTCAGGACTGCCTTCGCTGTGTCCCAAAGCGTTTGGATTGTTGTATTTTCATTTTCGTTTGTTTCCATATATTTTTTAATTTCTTCTCTAATTGCCTGGTTGACCCACTCATTCGTTAGTAGGGTGTTCTTTAACCTCCATGCTTTTGGAGGTTTTCCAGACTTTTTCCTGTGGTTGATTTCAAGCTTCATAGCATTGTGGTCTGAAAGTATGCATGGTATGATTTCAATTCTTGTAAACTTATGAAGGGCTGTTTTGTGACCCAGTATATGATCTATCTTGGAGAATGTTCCATGTGCACTCAAGAAGAAAGTATATTCTGTTGCTTTGGGATGCAGAGTTCTAAATATATCTGTCAAGTCCATCTGATCCAATGTATCATTCAGGGCCCTTATTTCTTTATTGACTGTGTGTCTAGATGATCTATCCATTTCTGTAAGTGGAGTGTTAAAGTCCCCTGCAATGACCACATTCTTATCAATAAGGTTGCTTATGTTTATGAGTAATTGTTTTATATATCTGGGGGCTCCGGTATTCGGCGCATAGACATTTATAATTGTTAGCTCTTCCTGATGGATAGACCCTGTAATTATTATATAATGCCCTTCTTCATCTCTTGTTACAGCCTTTAATTTAAAGTCTAGTTTGTCTGATATAAGTATGGCTACTCCAGCTTTCTTTTGGCTTCCAGTAGCCTGATAAATAGTTCTCCATCCCCTCACTCTCAATCTAAAGGTGTCCTCAGATCTAAAATGAGTCTCTTGTAGACAGCAAATAGATGGGTCTTGTTTTTTTATCCATTCTGATACCCTATGTCTTTTGGTTGGCGCATTTAATCCATTTACATTCAGTGTTATTATACAAAGATACGGGTTTAGAGTCATTGTGATATCTGTATGTTTTATGCTTGTAGTGATGTCTCTGGTGCTTTGTCTCACAGGATCCCCCTTAGGATCTCTTGTAGGGCTGGTTTAGTGGTGACAAATTCCTTCAGTTTTTGTTTGTTTGGAAAGACCTTTATCTCTCCTTCTATTCTAAATGACAGACTTGCTGGATAAAGGATTCTTGGCTGCATATTTTTTCTGTTTAGCACACTGAAGATATCATGCCAAGCCTTTCTGGCCTGCCAAGTTTCAAAGAGAGATCGATCAGTCACGAGTCTTACAGGTCTCCCTTTATATGTGAGGGCACGTTTATCCCTTGCTGCTTTCAGAATTTTCTCTTTATCCTTGTATTTTGCCAGTTTCACTATGATATGTTGTGCAGAAGATCGATTCAAGTTATGTCTGAAGGGAGTTCTCTGTGTCTCTTGGATTTCAATGCCTTTTTCCTTCCCCAGTTCAGGGAAGTTCTCAGCTATAATTTCTTCAAGTACCCCTTCAGCACCTTTCCCTCTCTCTTCCTCCTCTGGGATACCAGTTATGCGTATATTATTTCTTTTTAGTGTATCATTTAGTTCTCTAATTTTCCCCTCATACTCCTGGATTTTTTTATCTCTCTTTCTCTCAGCTTCCTCTTTTTCCATAACTTTATCTTCTAGTTCACCTATTCTCTCCTCTGCCTCTTCAATCTGAGCTGTCATCGTTTCCATTTTGTTTTGCATTTCGTTTAAAGTGCTTTTCAGTTCCTCGTGACTGTTCCTTAGTCCCTTGATCTCTGTGGCAAGAGATTCTCTGCTGTCCTCTATGCTGTTTTCAAGCCCAGCGATTAATTTTATGACTATTATTCTAAATTCACTTTCTGTTATATTATATAAATCCTTTTTGATCGGTTCTTTAGCTGTTGTTATTTCCTGGAGATTCTTCTGAGGGGAATTCTTCCGTTTGGTCATTTTGGATAGTCCCTGGAGTGGTGAGGACCTGCAGGGCACTTCCACTGTGCTGTGGTGTATAACTGGAGTTGGTGGGCGGGGCCACAGTCCAACCTGATGTCTGCCCCCAGCCCACCGCTGGGGCCACAGTCAGACTGGTGTGTGCCTTCTCTTCCCCTCTCCTAGGGGCGGGATTCACTGTGGGGTGGCATGGCCCATCTGGGCTACTTGCACACTGCCAGGCTTGTGGTGCTAGGGATCTGGCGTATTAGCTGGGGTGGGTAGGCAAGGTGCACGGGGGTAGGAGGGGCAGGCTTAGCTTGCTTCTCCTTAGGTGATCCACTTCAGGAGGGGCCCTGTGGCAGCAGGATGGAGTCAGATCCGCTGCCGAGGTTTGGCTCTGCAGAAGCACAGAGTTGGGTGTTTGTGCACAGCAAGCAAGTTCCCTTGCAGGAACTGGTTCTCTTTGGGATTTTGGCTGGGGGATGGGCGGGGGAGATGGCGCTGGCGAGCGCCTTTGTTCCCTGCCAAGCTGAGCTCTGTCGTCCGGGGGCTCAGCAGCTCTCCCTCCCTTTGTCATCCATCCTTCCCGCTTTCTGAGCAGAGCTGTTAACTTATGACCTCCCAGACGCTAAGTTGCGCTTGATGTCGGAACACAGTCCGTCAGGCCCCTCCACTTTTGCCAGCCAGACTCAGGCTCTGCTTGACCGGCGAGCCGCCCCTCCACCCCGGCTCCCTCCCGCCAGTCCGTGGAGCGCGCACCGCCTCGCCGCCCTTCCTACCCTCTTCCGTGGGCCTCTCGTCTGCGCTTGGCTCCGGAGACTCCATTCTGCTAATCCTCTGGCGGTTTTCTGGGTTATTTAGGCAGGTGTGGGTGGAATCTAAGTGATCAGCAGGATGCGCGGTGAGCCCAGCGTCCTCCTACGCCGCCATCTTCCTCCAATCTTTCAAGAATTTATTTTCTAAAGTGATTTTAGGTTCACAGAAAAATTGAGAGGATTGTATAGAGATTCTTTGTATATCCCCTCCCAGTGTATGCCTAGCTTTCCCATCATGGATATTTCCCACCAAAGACTGAATTCCAGTTCAAGATTACAATGTAGGAAGATCCTGAACTCAACCTCCTCTCACAACCTCACTGAGTCTATAGCCATATATGGAACAATTTCCTGAATAAAAAACCTAAAGGCTGACTGAGCAACAGCTATGGATTGGGCAAATGGGAAGACCATATTGAAGTAGGTAGAGAGACTGGGACAAAATCTCACCAAAAATCCTACCTTTGGTGCTGCAACTCACAGCTGGGAGGAAAATCAAAACCCACAGTTTCTCCCTGAAGAGCCCACATCGAGCACCCCAACTTTTAAGGCATACACCTGAGAAATGGGTCTCTAAAACATCTAACTTTGAAAACCAAGGAAGCTCATGTCCCAAGACCCCTAAGACTATATATAGCAAACCGAGAAACAGCTTTTAAGGGGCTCATGTGCTCAGACTCCCCGCCCCAGGGCTCAACACAGAGGCAGCTGACCACTCCCAGACTTAAAGTGAAGGAGGCTCACCTGTTTAATGACACCAAATAGCAAGTGATGGTGAGGATTGTGCACTGTTGATGGGAAGGTAAATTGGTGCAGCCATTATGAAAACAGTATGGAAATTTCTCACAAAATTAAAAATCCATCTACTATATGATCCAACAATTCTACTTTTGTGTATTTAATGAAGAACATGAAAACACTAATTAAAAAAAAATACATGCACCCCCAATGTCACTGCAGCATTATTTACAATAGCCAAGATATGGAAACAACCTAAGTGTTCTTCAATGAATAAATTGACAAGGGATTTGTGGTGTACATATACAATGGAATATTATTCAGCCATTAAAAAAGGGGGGGTGCCTGGGCAACTCAGTAGGTTTAATGTCTGACTTTGGCTCAGGTCAAGATCTAATGGTTCATGAGTTCAAGTCCTACATCGGGCTCACTGCTGTCAGTGTGGAGCCTGCTTCAGATCCTATGTCCCTCCTCTCTGCCCTTCCCCCTCTCACACACATGTGCCCACACATATGTGTTGTCTCTCTCTCTCCCTCTGTGTCAAAAATAATAAACATTAAAAACAAAACATAAACAAAAAAAGAATAAGGGGCACCTGTCTGGCTCAGTTGGTAGAGCGTTTGAAGTTCACGAGGTTAGGAGTTCAAGCCCCACATTGGGTGTAGAGATTACTTAAAAAAATAATGAAATATTGCCATTTGCAACCATATGGATGGACCTCAAAGGCATTATTCTAACTGAAATAAATCTGACAGAGAAAGACAAATACTGTATGATCTCTCTTCTATGTGAAATCCAGAAAAAAATATACATGTATTTTTTAAAGTAAGCTCATAGATACAGAAAACAGATTGGTGGTTGTCAGAGGTGAGGAGAGGTGAGGAGAAAGTGTTATGAGAAATGGGTGAACTGTTTTGGTTACATAAAATAAATTTTTAAAAAATATCCTCTCCCAAAAAAGAAATAAAATAAAACAGCTATTTTAAAAATACTCCATATCTTCAAAAAGGTAGAGGAAAGTGTGATCATGGTGGCAGAGATATGTAAGATATATAAAAGACCCAATTAAACTTCCAGAGATGAAAAAAAGAAACAACATCAAATATGGACAACACTATGAACAGGATAAGCAACAGACTGGACAGTGCTAAAGAAAAGATTAGTAAACTTGGAGGTGTAATAAAATAGAAATTATTCAAAATGAAACACAGAAGATTAGGGGAAAAATAGAATGAAGCATCATTAAACTATGGGACATTGTGGGGGCGCCTGAGTGGCTCAGTCGGTTAAGCATCTGACTTCGGCTCAGGTCATGATCTCACAGCTCATGAGTTCAAGCCCCGTATCAGGCTCTGTGCTGACAGCACAGAGCCTGGAGCCTTTTTCAGATTCTGTGTCTCCCTACCTCTCTGCCCTTCCCCCACTCACACTCTGTCTCTCCTTCAAAAATAAATAAACATTTAAAAATAAAAATAAAAAAACTGTGGGACATTGTGCAGTCTAACAAATGTGTAGTGTGAGTCTCAAAATGGGAGGAGAAAGATGAGGAATGGAATAAACGAAGTAATAACCAAAATTTTCATAATTGGATGAAAAGTATAAACTCACAGATCCAAGAAGCCCAAATAAATCTCAAGCAAAAGAAACATGAGGTAAAACACATGAATGCACAATAAAATGAAATTGTTGAGGGCCAGAAACAAAAAGAACATATTAAGAGCCATCCAAGAAACAAGATGCAGTACAGAGAAACAGAGATGAGCCAGAGTACATGGAACAACATCCTGAAAGTACTGAAAGACAAAAACATGCACCTACAATTCCAGACCCAGCAAAAAGCTTCCAAAAATGAAGTCAAAATAAAAACACTTGTTGACATAGAAAAGCTGAGAGAATTACCAGCAGACCAGTCGAAGAAATGGAGAAACAGAAAATGAAGTTCTTCTGGTAAACGATAACCGGTCAGAAATGTAGGTCTACACAAAGAATGAGGAGCACTAGAAATGGTAAATATGTGGGTAAATATAAAAGGCATTTCTCATAATTTAAAAAATATTTAAAATAAAGATGTCTGTTGAAAGCAAAAGATAACAACAAGGTATTGTAGGGTCTATAATGTACGTGGAGGTAAATATGAATGGCAACCAAGCACAAAGGCTGAGTGGAAACAAAAAGAAGTATGTGCTATTACCATCTTTATACTATATATGAATTAGTATAATGTTACATAGGGTAGAATGTGATGAATTAAAACATGTATACTGTGAACTCCAGAGCAATCATTTAAAAACAAAAACAACTATATATCACGAATAAGCAGATAAAGAAGATAAAATAAAATTATAAAAAGTATTCTAATTAATCCAAAAGAAGGTAGGACAAGAAAAACAGCAAAGAACAGATGAGACAAATAGAAAACACATATAAAAGTGGTACATTTAAACTCAACCATATCAATAATCACAGCAAATGAAAATGATCTAAACACACAATTTAAAGGCATAAATAGTCAAAGGCAAGCATTAACCTAACACCAAAACCAGATGAAGACATTTCAATTAAAGAATAACAACTACAGTCTACACACCAATATTCCTTGCTAACATGGATTCAAAAATTCTACCAAATCCAACCCAACAATTGACAAAAATGGTAATATGTCATGACCAAGTAGGGTTTATCCCAAGGATGCAAAGTTGGTTTAACATTTGAAAATCAAACAATGTAGTTCACAATTTTTTATAGACTTAAAAAGAAAAATTTGTGTAATGGTCTCAGTAAATGCAGAATAATAATTTGACAAAATTCTATATCCATTTATGCTAAAACTCTCATCAAACTAGGAATAGAAGGGAACTTCATTTAACTAATAAAGGGCATTACAGAAAACCTATAGCTAATGTCATACTTGAAGATGAAAGATGGAATGCTTTACTCCCAAAATTGGAACAAGACCAGGGGGTTTGTTTTTACCACTTCTGTTCAACATTTTACTAGAAGTCATAGCTAATGCAATAAGGCAATGGGAAGAAAACAAGTAATATTGTTTTTCTGAAGGAACCAATAAGTAACCCCGTAGAACTAATTAAGTGAATTTAGCAGGATTGCAGAATACAGATCAATACACAAAAATCAATTGTATTTCCATTTACCAGGAACAATCAGAAATTGAATTTTTTAAAATACCACTCATGAATAACACTAAAAAAATTTTTTTGAAAAATCCCCCACCAGAGTGTCACATTTGTTACTATTGATGAACCTGCATCAGTACATCATAATCATCCCAAATTCATAGTTTACATTAGGTGTCTCTCTTGGTGCTGTCTTATCTACGGGTTTGGACAAATGTATAATGACATGTGTCCATCATTATAGTATTATACAGAGTATCTAAAGACAGCTGCACTTATTCTTCCCTCCCTCCCCCGAACCCCTGGCAACCACTGATCTTTTTGCTGTCTCCATGGTTTTACCTTTTCCAGAATGGCAGGTGCTTGTAATCATACAGTATAAAGTCTTTTCAGATTGACTTCTTTCACTTAGTAGTATGCACTTAAGTTTCTGCCATGTCTTTTCATGGCTTAATAGCTCACATCTTTTTAGTTATGAACAATATTCCACTGCAACTCATTTAATCATTAAGACAAAAGAAAGTTCTCCAAAATTGTTTCATTTGCTTCAGTATGCGGTACACTTCCACCTGTCTCTTCTCCTCCACCCCCAATATTCATCTCCTCTGACTTTAGGGACATTAATTCCTGGAAAAGTACTGTAATTGCTGCTTTAGAAGTGGAGAGCAGTGTCCTAAAAAGGTGGTTGTCACACTTATTCTGGGCATCCCAGAGCCCTTTCTTCAAAACAAAATGTATCTGGAAACCCAAAATAGAAGATAGGTAAATGCAAACCTGCCCCATCCAAATGGAAGAACAAGACCCAGAGCCCATCTGCTGGAGAACCACAAGCTCCCAGGCCTCCCCTGCAGTCACAAAGGCATCCCAAGTGATCCAGAAGCATCTATTGCTGCCTGAAAATAGCTAGGAGAGGGATGGAGGAGGGACAGACCAATTGGAATGACAGACCTAGATGTGGTGTGCCATGCCTGCATGAAGACCCCCAAGGTAGAGAACAGGTGAAGGTAAATGCCACAGTCAAGCTCTGTCAAGAGCGCAATTGCATATTCTGCTTGATCACTTTAAATTTTAGAATTGAGGGAAGAGATCTCAGGAAGCAAAAACCTCCTTGTGAATGGAGTGGTCATGATTTTATCTGACTTTCGGCTAAAGAAAATGTTAAATTAGATATGCAGTTAAGTCAGAGGCAACTTGGAGTTATAGCCTGATCCCCTCATGCTACAGATGAGAAAGCAAAACTGAGAATTAAGATTAAAGCAGTAGATCACAGAATATCAAGGGCATATGTGTAAATGTTTTCCACTTACAAAGGCTTCTTCGACCTAGTTAATAAGATTCCACTAAATATTTTAAATTACATTTATTCTTTTTAAGTTCTTTGGTTGTCTGACAATAACAAAATAGGAAGAAATCCTAATTACTTCATTAAATCTCACAAATCTAGCAAAATTAAGCTTTGAATTGACTCTTAAATTCTCTTAAACATTTCTCGTAAACAAAGTAAAATTGCCTAAACTTTCAGCCTAAAATCCCAAGTCTAAACATTAAAATAATAACATATTAACTTCTTTTTTTTAATTTTTTTAACATTTTATTTATTTGTGAGAGAGAGAGAGAGAGAGAGAGAGAGAGAGTGCAAGCAGAGAGACAGGAAGACACAGAATCCAAAGCAGGCTCAAGGCTCTGAGCTGTCAGCACAGAGCCCAACACGGGGCTCGAACTCACAAACTGTGAGTTCATGACCCGAGCTGAAGTTGGGCACTTAACCGACTAGGCCACCCAGACACCCCAATAACATTTTAACTTCTAATTGCAAGGCTTATCTGTTGGATATTCCAGTATGTCAAAGTTTCTTCTACATAATAAGTACTTACTAAGTGTGCCAAGATTATTCTTAAACTTAAAACTAGTAATGCTGTGGTTTGATTTAGTGTGCTACATTTCTATAATAGATGTAGGATTTCAAGAAACTGAAATAAGTTATCTGCAAAGGGAACAGCTGTGGCATCCCAAGCCAGTGGGGGTTACTCCCCCAAGCAAACTGAGGTTAGCTTCTCAGCTGGCAAATGTTGCTCTTCAGCCAGAGATTTGGGGCAGGGAGTGATACCTGGAGCTGTAGACCCGCAGGGAGACTTTCGTGTAATGCAGACCTGACACACTGAGATCCCTTTCTGCCCCACCCCCTCTATGACTCTGGTCAGATCTAGAGCTTTCTAGGTCAGACGTGATTTCACCGACCCAATTAGCCCAAGTGCTGATTCTGTTCTTGCCCTCTCTTGTTGCTCAAACTTGACAAGGGCCTTGTCAAGGCCCACTTGAACCCAGTGGCCTTCTGCCCTGGTCCCCTCTTGTCACTCAGGCCTCAGACAAGCCATCTCTGATGAGCGCCTTGAAACCCATGCAGTCTAGCTCATTTCCCAGTGTGCTTTCCTCTGAAATATGTTCCTGTCTTCACCATCCTGATGCTCTAAAACAAAGCTATTGAAAATGCTTTCTGGCTCCACCATGACTTCTCTTACTTAAGTTAACATTAAGCATAGTAATGAATGCCCACCATGTCTCTCCTTTCTTTCTTTCTTTTTTTTTACATTTATTTTACTTTTGAGAGAGAGAGTACATGTGGGTAGGGACAGAGAGAGAGGGAGACACAGAATCTGAAGCAGACTCCAGGCTCTGAGCTGTCAGCACAGAGCCCGATGGGGGCTCAAACTCACAGACCGAGAGGTTATGAACTGAGCCAAAGTCAGACCCTTAACTGACTGAGGCACCCAAGTGCCCTTCTCCTAACTTTCTCAGAGAATATTTTCTTGACAGGAATGACTGTTCTAAGCTGACACAAGCACACTTTTCTTTTATGCATCTGTCTCATAAGTCTATGTAGAAAGATGTCCCTGGAGGAAATGAAAGATCTTCAGCTGGGGGCAAAATACATACAACCAGAAACCAAGGAAGTGAATGGAATCCTTGTGACCAAGACGATGAGTGAAAATTGGGACAACATCTGGAATTTCCAAGCAAGACCTGATGATCTCCTCATTGCATCCTATGCCAAGGCAGGTAGGTTTGCAAAACTGGAAGTGGGGAGGCCAGCTATAGAGGAGCAGGGGCCTCCTGATTTTAAAAAATGCAGATTTTCTCCAGGCCTGGCCCCAGGAAAAATGAAACCAGACTTGTTTCTGGGCTCCAATCCCCTAGGATCCAAGGTTCTCCTGTTTTCTTAGGTCTCTGATGGAGAAAGAGATTGCCAGAATCCCAAATCTTCAAAGGACTGAATGAATTATTTAAAAGCAGAGTCTGAGAAATTGCACAGAAGTTATGACAGTCATCTTGCCAACCCAGCCACTCCTGGTTCCCATCCACGAGGAAATCCTGGAGTGAGAGCACCCCTTGCCCATAAAAAACATCTCTTAGTGGGGGACACTGATGTGGAAATGAGGGCTTTCACCCCAATATGAAATGTTCTGATAGTACTGGGTCCAAACCCCAAGCACAGTGGGAAGAATCTGGAGGAGGGGAGATGATACTTACCAGGACCTCATAAAATGAAGAGGAGGTTGTGACAAAAGTGAAGGTCTGAAAAGGCAAGGGTTCCCAGGCTTGTACAGGGGTGGAAGAATCCTAACTGGGGAAGCTCCAGGAATGACTGATGATCCCCCTGCATTACCTGTGCTTATAATGTCAAGTGACGGAGTGAGGCATGGAAGTTGAAGCTGTAGCCAGTTTGGGAAAGTCTCAGTGACCATTTGACTCACCAAGAGGGACTCTAGGTATTCATAACCAGAAAGAACTCAGAAAATAGTCTGGTCACTACAGTTCTTCAAACCTTCACTAGACTGTTCCTGTCCTCTCTGGCTGGGAATTCCCTCCTTAACCTCACTCTGTTCTCATGATTAAGCATTACTTAAACTAGAGAAGGGTCTTCCTGTCATCAGGGTTCAGTTGTTTCAAGAATCTCCTTCTCTGTCTGATTTGCACAGGACATTTCTCCTGCCCAGAACTGAATTTGAATTTGCATTGCACCTCAGAGCAGAAATGTTTTTCAGCTCACCTTTGAAATTATGCAGTCAGTCCCAAAGCCCCTCATAAGACAGTCCCCAAGTCTCCAGCCTTATTCCCTCACCTTCCCTACCACCTCCTACCCACTGTGAGCCTGCTTATACTTCCCAGTGAGGAAATGTGACTCTATCTTGCTCCTGAGGCTCCCTGCCTGGGATGCCCTGGCTTCTTAATGTGAATGGACCTTCAGTCCTGCTTGACTCTACACTCCAAAGCCATCTCAGCTGAGCCTTACTGACCTCTTCCACAGCAAGTTGGATCTTCTCCTCTGTAGACCAGTCTTCTAGCCCTTTGCACATCCTTTCTGGCTTTTACTATATACTGTTCATCTTCTAGTTATCTGTGTATATGTCATATGTATCAGTAAGGAGCAGGTTTTGCTAAAAGCCAGAAAGACACAAATACTTCTTATGTAAAGAGGAAAATGGGTATCTGATGGACAATGAGCACAGTCTGCCTCTTTGCCTATCTATATGTCTATGTCCACTCCTCTTCTGTGTCTATTTGGATTCAATTTGGCCAGAAGTGTCAAAAACCCAAAATAACACAAAAGAAAAAGCAGTCTGGAGAATTAGTAGTCAGTTATGAAATGGTGGCTGCCTTGATCATCAAAGACCTGGGCTTTTTCTAACTTTCTGCTGCACCATCTCCAGGTGTAGCTTTTGGTTTTATTGTCCAATCTGACTCCTGGAGCTCTAGCTATCACATGCGCATTCCAAAAAGCAGCAAGAAGGTAAGAAGGGAGGAGTAAGGTCATGTCCCTTCCCTTTAAAGACAACTTCCCAAAATGACATGGCCACATCAATCAAGAAAAATATTACCTTTGAGGCAAGTAGCTATATGCCCAGCTAAAAATTAAGGATCTATTAACTTAAGAAAGAAAGGAAGAATGGATATAAGCTAGGCAAAAAGCAGTCATTGTCCTATCTTATCACCTCCAAAAAGATTGTAAATGTCGTAGGACAGGGAGGGTGGCTAATTCATCTCTGTATGTCCCTACATTCACTTGATTCAGTATTCATTCACTCAGACTACATTTACCAGGTGCAAAGCCCTATGCAAGGCACTGGGAATTAAAGAGAATAAGGTAAGTAAGCTGATTCTGTTTAACACTCAGCAAATGTAAATTTTACTGAATACATAAATAATCAAGGAAATGAATTGAACTGTGCAGTGAGTGGATGGAACTGACAATCAGTATTGCCTCTAGGCACAACCTGGACACAGGAGATTGTGGACATGATCCAAAATGACGGAGATGTGCAGAAGTGCCAACGGGCCAACACCTTTGACCGGCATCCTTTCATTGAGTGGACTCTACCCCCACCCTTCAACTCAGGTAAGTGCCCAAATAAGGCCTATGATGTTGTAGCTAAGACCCATGACTACTGTGTTAGGTGAGTTTGCATCCGAGAATAGAATTATTTCTACAATCAACCTTCTGGAAAATATTTCAAGGTTACTGGGGAAAAGGTTACAATCAAAGTACTCACTTCAATTGGGAAATAATACTCTTAAATTCTTCTTCTAAAATATATGATTGGGGAGGAGCCAAGATGGCAGAACAGCATGGAAGTTTTATTTTGCACCTCGTGTCCATGAAATACAGCCAGATCAATACTAAACCATTCTGAACACCTAGAAAACTTATTTGAGAATTAACACAACAATCTGCACAACCTGAACCAGAGAACTCAGCAGGTATATGGTGTGGAGAGGTGAACTGGGGAGAGAGAAGCCATGGAGAGCAGGGAGCTCTTTTTGCTTGAGGAGAGAGGACAGAAATGGGGGGAGAGTACAGGAAAGGCACCCCCCCCCAAGCAGCTGGAGAGAAAGTGGAAAAGTGGAAACAGCTGCAGGAACTGAACTAAAAAGGGAGAAAGGAGAAAGGAGAGGGTTTAAATTCCATTGAGACTCTATAAACAGGGGGAGTGCAGAGTCTGAAACTCTGCAGCTCAATACCTGGCAGTGCTTTGGTGGGAAGAGCAAATTCCCAGGAGCAGAGTGAGGTCTGGGGATCATCAGGCCACATGAGGAAAGGTGGTTACCCTGCTGGAAGGACATTTGGAAGAGGCTGTGTGGCCACCTGGTCCCAGCAGACCCTAGAGAACAACCACATTTGCTGCTGCTGGAACAAGGTCATTAAGGGTGAAGCCTGGTGCCAGATGTGTGTTGTGACTTTCCATAATCCCTGAAATGCTGCTGCTACATGATCATGTGAACTTTTTCTGGGGAAGGCTGACACCCAGCCCCAGTCTCTGGGCACTGGCAGCAGCTCGGTCCCACAAACGTTCCTGGGTGCAGCCAGCATCCGGCCATTGCTTGGTGAGACCCTCCTCCAGAGGGTCAAAGCTGCAGTCCCTCAGAAGCAAGGGGTCAGGAAACACAGCCACATCTGAGATAGAACTCAGGAGAGAGGTGCCACATGGCAACCTGATGGCGTGGTCACAGACAGTGTAAAAGCAGGCAGTAGATGGAAGCCAGAGACAAAGGATGGGTGCACAATTGCTGATTGGGGAGAACAGAGTTCTGATACTAGAGATTAGGTAGCTGGGTGGCATCATTTTCACCCCTCCCATGCATGCGTGTACACATCTACAAGTGCCACAACAATCCACCCCAGTAAGCTAAGCAGCACCACCTACTGGAGAATGGAACCATTACACTAAGCCTAGCCCAATTGGGCCAATCTCGCTCTTCAGGAACACCACAACTCTCTCTGCCTGCTTAGTTTATGGACTATAAAGTGCTTCATAGTTTGACATCTAGGAGAAAATGATGTAATTTCAGTCGTATTTCAGTCGTTCACTGGTCCATCTATACAATTTTCTTTTTTTTTCCTTTTTCCTTTCTTTTCTTTTTCTTGTAAACAGAAAGAGAAAAAAATTATATTTTCCAGTTTTATTAAAAATATTTTTCTTTAACTTTTTTCTATATTTTTTTTGCTTTTTTGTAAAATTTCTCAAATTCTATTCCATCATTTCATTTTATTATATTTCATTCTACTCATTTTTTCAAATTTTCAAATGTTTTTCTTTTTTCCCCCCTCTCTTTTCTCTAATCTATCAAGCTTCTTTCAACAACCAGACCAAAACACACCTAGGGCCTAACATCATTTATTTGATTTGTGTGTGTGTGTGTGTGTGTGTGTGTGTGTGTTGTTTTTAATTTTTTAACTAAAAAAAATTTTTACCTTATTAATTCCTTTTCTTCCTTCAAAATGATGAAACAAGGGAATTCACCCCAAAAGAAAGAGCAGGAAGAAATGACAGCCAGAAACTTAATCAACACAGATACAAGCAAGATGTCTGAACCAGAATTTAGAATCACGATAATAAGAATACTAGCTGGGGTCAAAAATAGATTAGAATCCCTTTCTATGGAGATAAAAGAAGTAAAAGCTAGTAAAGATGAAATAAAATGCTATAACTGAGGTGCAATGTCGAATGGATGCCACGGTGGCAAGAATGGGTAAGGCAGAACAGTGAATCAGTGATATAGAGGACAAACATGGAGAATAATGAAGCAGAAAAAAAGAGGGAGACTAAGGCAAAAGGTCACGATTTAAGAATTAGAGAAATCAGTGACTCATTAAAAAGGAAAAACATCAGAATCATAGTCCCAGAAGATGAAGAGACAGAAAAAGGGGTAGAAGGGTTATGTGAGCAAATCATAGCAAACAAAATTTTTCAAAAAAAAAGAAAAACTTTCCTAACCCGGGAAAGACACAGACATCAAAATCCAGGAAGCACAGAGGACTCCCATAAGATTCAAAAAGAATGAAATCCATTTGCAACTAAATGGATGGAACTAGAGGGTATAATGCTAAGCGAAATTAGTCAGAGAAAGATAAATATCATATGACTTCACTAATGTGAGGACTTTAAGATACAAAACAGATAAACATAAGGGAAGGGAAGCAAAAATAATATAAAAACAGGGAGGGGGACAAAACATAAGAGACTCTTAAATGTGGAGAACAAACAGAGGGTTACCAGATGGGAGGGGGATTGGGCTAAATGGGTAAAGGGCATTAAAGAATCTACTCCTGAGATCATTGATGCACTATATGCTAACTAACTTGGATGTAAATTTTTAAAAAGAAATTAAAAAAAAAGAAATTTTGTTAACAGAAAATCTAAAAATAAAATAAAATAAAATAAAATAAAATATGCAATTGGGTAACATCAGACAGCTTACTTCCTACTGGTGATTGGGAATTCAAGAGTGATCATTAATGTATAACACAGAGAAGGCAGGGTGAGGACTCCTAGCATCCAGTGATTAAGAACCATATTCCAGGGCCCCTGGGTGGCTCAGTCGGTTGAGCATCCGACTTCAGCTCAGGTCATGATCTCGTGGTCTGTGAGTTCGAGCCCCGCGTCGGGCTCTGTGCTGACAGCTCAGAGCCTGGAGCCTGTTTCAGATTCTGTGTCTCCCTCTCTCTCTGCCCCTCCCCCCACTCATGCCCTGTCTCTCTCTCTCTGTCAAAAATAAATAAACATTAAAAAAAAAAAAGAACCATATTCCTCTGTGATTGTGCTCCTTTGGCATAGAGGATTATCTTCAAATATATTTCATCTATAACCAGTCAACCACAGAATCCAACAAAATTATATATAGCATCATTATCATTAACAAACAATTACACTTCACACCAAAGATACTAAGAAACAGCACACATACACAGATATCAAATGTAGGATTTAAGAAACAAAACAGACGAACATAGGGAAAGGGAAAAAAAGAAAGGGAAACAAACCATATGAGACTCAACCATAGAGAACAAACTGAGGGTTGATGGAGGTGAGGTGGGTGGGAGATGGGCTAAATGGGTGATGGATATTAAAGAGGGCACTTGCTGTGTTGAGCACTGGGTGTTATATGTAAGTGATGAATCACTAAATTCCACTCCCGAAACCATTATTACTCTCTCTATATGTTAACTAACTAGAATGTAAGTAAAAGTTTGAAAAAAAACCACAAAATTAAACTTAAAAATTAAAAAAAAAAAAAGGAAACAGCACACAGTCACAGACAGCACCCTTGAAGAGCTTGAAATCAGTTAAGAATAAAGGACATGTTTTTATAAAGTAAATAGTGGCAAATACTAGCTTTTGTAATAGATGACAACCCGATGATGAAAAGCCATAGACTTTGGAATCAAATAATCCAGCTTCAAATGTTTATCTGGGTGACATTGAGCAAATTATTAACTCTCAAGGCCAAATTATTTTTTTATTTTTAAAATAATACCTATTGAAAACCCATTATTGATTGGGTCAACTATTCTAGCACCATTAGTTGAAAAAAATATATCTTTTTTTCCCATTGAATAACCTTGGCCTCTTTTCCAAAATCAACTAACCATATATGTATAGGTATATTCTAGATTTTCTATTCTGTTCCTCTCCATTTTGTGTCTATCTCTATGCCAACACTACACCTTCTGCTTGCTGTAGCTTTATAAGCTTTGAAATTAGGTATTATAAATTCAGATTTCTTCTTTTTCAAAGTTGCTTTAGCTATTTTAGGATCTTTGTAAATTCTAGAATCAGGCTGTTAGTTTCTAGGAAAAAAATATCTTCCAATATTTGTTTGGGATTGTATTGAATCTATTGATCTGTTTGGGAAGAAGTATTACCCTAACAAAATCAGGATTTCTGATCTGGGAATGTGGTTCATCTCAATTATTTAGGCTTTGTTTAATTTCCCTTGCTGGTGTCTGGTACCTTCTATCACTTATGTCTGGCACATCTTCAATCAAATTTAACCCTAAAAATGTTTATTTAATGCTATTATAAATGGCATTTTTCTATTTTAATCTTTATTTGTTGCTGGTATACTGAAATATAATTGCTATTTGTATTGGACCTTGTATCCTGCATCCCAGCTTATTGACTCTAGTAACTTTTTTGTATATTCTATTGGGTTTTTTACATGAACCATCATGTGTTCTGTGAATAATGAATATTTTTCTTCTTCCTTTCCAGTCTGGATATCTGTTATTTTCTTGTCCTTGCTTTATTGCATTCCCTGGAACCTCCAGTGCAATGTCAAACAGAAATCATGAAAACAAACATCCTTGTCTTCTTCCTGATCTTAAGGGAAAAGCATCCAGGTCTTACCATCAAGTATGATGCTAGCTAAAGCTTTTTTGTAGATATTCTTTATCAGGGCAAAGAAGCTCCCTTCAATTCTTTATTTTCTCAGAGTCTTTAATCATAAATCACTGTTGAATTTTGTCAGTGTTCTTTGAGCTGGGGATTTAATCCATTCATTTTCAGCCATTCTCTGTTTATGACTATACATTTTTTCTCGATTGCTATTTTAAATATATTTGTTTTTGATATGTAGTGTTTTCTTTACATTTCATTTTACCACATTTTTCAGAATTCCTGTAATTTTACACCAGAGGCACTTAGTAGATGTTTTTAATTTCCAGATGGAAGGGTGGGTTTTTTTGGGGGGAGGGGGCTTTGTATTTAATTACTAGTTTTATTGCACTTGTGATCAAAGAGTGTTGTTTGTAGCATTCCACCTTTTTGAAAATTATTCATTTGTACTATATTATCAATTTTTATGAATATTCTGTGTGCACTTGAGAAAATACATTCTCTATTATCCACATCTAGTATATTCTGTATGTTGCTTAAATCTTATATATGCTTTTTCTTTTTGTCCACTTGACTTGTCATGTACTAAGAATTAAACATCCTATTATTAGTGTATTTCCATTTTTCCTTACATCTATTGTGGTTTCTGTTTTATATAAGTGGTTATTCTGTTATTTGGTACATAAATATTCATGATTTTTCTATTGTATTATTATAATGGAGACTTTAGCATTATAAAGTTCTTTTTTTTTTAAGTTTATTTATTTATGCTGAGACAGAGAGAGAGCACATACAAGTACATGCACAAGGAAGGGCAGAGAGAATTCCAAGGAGGCTCTGCACTGTTAACACAGAGCTTGATGCAGGGCTCAATCCCATGAACCATGAGATCATGACCTAAGCCAAAATTAAGAGTCAGACCCTTAACTGACCAAGCCACCCAGGCACCTCCAGAGTTCCTTTCTTCTCTTATATAATGCTTTTGGGGTTGAATACTACTTTATCTGATAATATCATAATCCTTGCTTTTTTGTAGTTTCCATTTGCATTTTGTATATCTATCTACCCCTTTATTTTTACTCTTTCTTGTGTTTTAGGTGTGTCTTCTATGCTGCATATGATTGGGTTTTCTCTTATGAGCCAATTTGAACCTATTTTTATTCACTTAAGTAATCTCTGTATCCAACATGGGGCTCAAACTCACAACCCCAAGATCAAGAGTCGTGTGCTCTTCCAACTGAGCCAGCCAAGCACCCCTTGAATCATCTATTTATAATAGATGATTTAATCCCACTCACATTTATTGATATGACTGATATGTTTGTTCACAATTATGTCATATATCATATGTCATATGTCAAACTAACATGAGTTTACTCCTTAGTGAGTCACAGATAAAAACCACACCAGGTAGAGCTGTCACACAAAGGAAACTTTGTTTGCAGCAAATAAGGAGATCATGGGGAATAATTTCCAAAGCCATGACTCTCACAACAAGGGTAAATGGGTTCATTTTATTTAGGGTTAGGATAAATATTCAGAAAGGGGAGTTTTGTCATGTATGTTAAGGGGGAGGCATAACGTCATGCATGCGCCTTAAGGAAACATGCCTATACATACATTGCATGTTATGTTACTGAGGCCTGTGCTCCTCCTTGGGTGGAGATTTTAATATTATAATGAAGTAAAGGTAACTGTTGGTCACTCCACAGGTCACTCCATGGTCCATCTGCACAGATGTGAGTTGAGTGTTGAGCTCAAACTGGTCTGGGAGGTCTGGGCCAGTTGGAGCTCATCATCAGGGCAGTCATTATTGCTTGAGGGATAGTTTTGGTTTCCATCACAGGATTCCATGACCATTGGGTCTTTTGCCCGAGTTAAGAGATAAGCTGAAAAGAAGAGCTTGACGGAAAATGTGAGACAAATGTTGGTGGTTACAAGCAGGTGGGTAAGATCAGGTCTTGGTGTCTAGCTAGTGACAATATTGTCATGTGCAATAAGAAATATTTAGTTTCTTTCCCTATTTGTTATATCCTTTTTGTTTTCTTTTTTTTTTTAATGTGTGGGAGTTTTTATTTTTTTAAGTTTTTTATTTTAATTCCAATTATAGTAAACATACAGTGTTATATTAGTTCAGGTATACAATACAGTGATTCAACAATTCTATATGTTACTCTGTGCTCATCACAATAAGTGTATTTATAATCTCTTTCACCTATTTGACCCATCTCCTCATCTAGTTCCCCTCTGGTAACCATCCGTCTGTTCTCCATAGTTAAGAGTCTTTTCTTGATTTGTCTCTCTCTTTTTTTTTTTTTTAATTTTTCTTCTGTGCATCTGTTTTGTTTCCTAAATTCCACATATGAGTGAAATTATATGGTATTTGTCTTTCTCTGGCTGACTTATTTCACTTAGCATAATACACTCTAGCTCCATCCATGTCATTACCTCATTGCAAATGGCAAGAATTCATTATTTTCTATGGCTCAGTAATATTGCATCTTCTTTATCCATTCATCTATTGATGGACACTTGGCTTCTTCCATATTTTGGCTATTGTAAATAATGATGTAATAAATATAGGGGTCCATATATCCTTTCGAATTAATGTTTTTATATTCTTTGGGTAAATGCCCAGTACTGTGATTACTATATTGTAGAGTAGCTCTGTTTTTAATTTTTTGAGGAAGCTCTATAGTGTTTTCCACAGTGATTGCACCAGTTTGTATTCCCACCAACAGTGCAAAAGGGTTCCTTTTTCTCCACATCCTCACCAACACTTGTTATTTCTTGTGTTTTTTATTTTAGCTATTCTGACAGGTGTGAGGTGATATCTCATATTTTTTTAAACTATATACATATATTTTTTAAGTTTATTTTTGAGAGAGAGAGAGAAAGAGACAGGGAGAGCATGAAAAGGGGGCAGAGAGAGATTGGGAGACACAGAATACAAAGCAGGCTCCAGGCTCTGAGCTATGAAGGTTTCAAGCCCATGAACTGCAAGATCATGACCTGAGCCAAAGTCCAACACTCAATCGACTGAACCGCTCAGGCACCCATTATTGTAGTTTTCATTTGCATTTCCCTGACGATGAGTGATGTTGAACATCTTTTCATGTGTCTGTTGGTCATCTGTAAGTCTTCCTGGAGAAATGTCTATTCATGTCTTCTGCCCAGTTTAGTGGCAAAACTTCCCACTTTAGTGGCAAGTGCCCTTGGTTTTTGTGGCATTGAATTATATATGTTCTTTATATATTTTAGATACTAACCCTTTATCAGATATATAATTTGCAAATATCTTCTCCCATTAAGTAAGGTGTCTTTTTAGTTTTGCTAATTGTTTCCCTTTCTGAGCAGAAGATTTTTATTTTGATGTGGTTCCAATAGTTTATTTTTGCTTTTATTTCCTTTGTTTCAGGAGTAATGTCTACAAAAATGTTGCTATGGCCAATGTCAGAGAAATTACTGCCTGTGCTCTCTTCTAGGATGTTTATGGTTTCAGGTCTCACATTTAGGTCTTTCATCCATTTTTTAACTTTTATTTATTTTTGAGAAAGAGAACACAAACAGGGGAGGAACAGAGAGAGAGGAGGACAGAGGATCTGAAGGAGCTGACAGCAGCGAGCCTGATGTGGAGCTCAAACTCACAAACTGCAAGATCATAACCTAAGCTGAAGTCAAATGCTCAACTGACTGAGTCACCCAAGTGCCTTTTTCATCCAGTTTGAAGTGTATTTGTGTATGGTGTAAGAAAGTGATCCAGCTTCATTCTTCTGCATGTAGCTGTCCAAATTTCCCAACACTACTTGTTGAAGAATGAGTCTTTTTCCCATTGGATATTCTTTCCTGCTTGTTGAAGATTAACTGATCGCATAATTTTGGGTTTGTTTCTGGGCTTTCTATCCTGGTCTATTGCTCTATGTGTCTATGTTTGTGTCAGTACCATAGTGTTTTGATTGCTACAACTTTGTAGTATAACTTGAAGTCCAGAATTGTGATACCTCCAGCTTTGTTTTTCTTCTTCAAGATAGTTCTATTTGGGGTCTTTTGTGGTTTTATACAAATTTTAGGATTATTTGTTGAGAATAAGTGCTGTTGGTATTTTGATAGGGATTGCATTAAATGTGTAGATTACTTTGGGTAGTATGAACATTTTAACAATATTTGTTCTTCCAATCCATGAGCATGGAATGTCTTTCCATTTTTTGTGTGTCATCTTCAATTTATGTCATCAATGTTTTATAGTTTTCAGAGTACAGATCTTTCACTTCCTTGGATAACTGTATTCCTAGGTATATTATTATTTTTGATGTAATTATAAATGGGGTCACTTTCTCAATTCCTCTTTCTGGTGCTTAGTTATTATTGTATACAAATGCAATAGATTTCTGTACATTAATTTTGTATCCTGTGACTCTGATGAATTTATTTATCAGTTCTAATAGTTTCTTGGTGGAGTTTTTAGGGGTTTTTTTATATATAGTATCATGTCATCTGCAAATAGTTAAAGGTTTACTTCTTCCTTACCAATTTGGATGGCTTTGTGTGGGAGTTTTTCATTTTTTTTTCTTTAGGAAATTCTTAAGTTTTTTCTAGCAATTGGTTGCTTATGTATTATTATCACCTTTTATAAGTACTTAATCCTCTTTTTTCTTACTTAAGCTTTTACTACCTGATCTGCCAGTTTCAAAGGAATTTTTTATTCCCCCTGTTACTTATACAACCACCAGTAATCCTACTTTAAATTTTAAGTTGCATTCTTTCTACTTTATTAGAGCCTATAAGGTTTACATATTGTTCTTCTACCTATCCCTTCATCCCTTTTAAGTTTTAGTTCTAGTATTAAATAATGTGAAATTCTCACTATCAATCCTTGTACTAATGTTTTCCTTTTGGTTAAATCAAACTTACCCTAGTGAATTGTTCAGGAAAATACATATATGTTGTATTCTGTGTGTGTTCTTGAATGTTTTAAACTGTTTTCTATAGTGTTGATACTTGAAGCACAGCTTGCCTGGATATATCTTTCATTCACACTTTCTTTCCTTAAGTTTCTTGAAAATGTTCTACTGTTTACTTGCTTTGTATGCTGTTTTTGATAGTCTGATGCCAGTTTAATTCTCTTGACTTTATGAATCATTTCATCTTTTACCTGGAGTAAGAATTGTTTTCTTTATCTTAAAATATAATAATTTTAGTTTGGTATGTTTCAGAGTTGATCAATAATAATCAACTTTTTATGATATGCATGGTTAAGAAAGTGTTGCAGAGAAGTGTTATATTTTGGCTAGCATGGTTAAGAATACATTGGGGGGCGCCTGGGTGGCTCAGTTGGTTAGGCATCTGACTTCGGCCCAGGTCATGATCTCACAGTTTGTGAGTTCGAGCCCCGCGTCGGGCTCTGTGCTGACAGCTCGGAGCCTGGAGCCTGCTTCAGATTCTGTGTCTCCCTCTCTCTCGGCCCCTCCCCCGCTCATGCTCACACTCTCTCTGTCAAAAATAAATAAACTTAAAAAAAATTTGTTTAGGGGCGCCTGGGTGGCTCGGTTGGTTGAGCGTCCGACTTCGGCTCAGGTCATGATCTCACGGTCCGTGGGTTCGTGCCCCGCGTTGGGCTTTGTGCTGACAGCTCAGAGCCTGGAGCCTGTTTCGGATTCTGTGTCTCCCTCTCTCTCTGCCCCTCCCCTGTTCATGCTCTGTCTCTCTCTCTCCAAAATAAATAAACGTTAAAAAAAATTAAAAAAAAAAAATTTGTTTAAAAAAAAAAAAAAGAATACATTGTTTGGCTTGCCACAAAGGTAAAATGATGTCTACCACCACCAGGCAGTCAACAGAGGTTTTGCAATTGTTTTGATGGAGGCAAGTTTCTCCAGAGAAGCAGATAGCTCTTTCAGAAAAGTAGAATCAATGAGGTCTTCAGGTTCCATCAAGTGGAGGCATTTTTACAAATGGAGGCCTCTGTGCTGACAGTTACCACAGTCATTTCCTTCCTGGGGCAGAGGTGATCTCAGGGTGGGAATCCCAAGGTCAAGTAAGGTTGAAGTACATTGTCTCTCATCTTTCCCTTGGGTTGTGGCGTTGCTGTTTGTAAGGCAATCACAACTCTAATGGCAGCAAGAGCTCTTGGCTGGGGCAGTGTTATCTGAGGCATTGCTGTGCTTGGGGATGGTGAGGCCAGGAGAGGGTGGTTTCCCAGGTGAAGATCCATGAAGGGTAGAAGTGGCTGCTGGTGTTAAATACCAAGTACATGTCCTAGAGGCCTGGCTCGGGGTGGGACTACAAGTGTGGACTCTACTACTAGATGGGCAGACCTCATTGGGCTCCATTAGATCATCAGGGTGCACTTTGCAAAGGAGCATGCAATATCCATGACTGAACTTTGTGGAGACCACATCCATAATGCATATAGATTCTGGATACATTGATAGGCTCACAGTAGGGATATTTTGTGAATGGCAGATGTACAATCCAGAGATAACCCCATGAAAACTATGATAGGGTGGTTAGAGCACAAACCTGCCAGCCAAGATGGGTCTGATTTGGTTATGACAGTAGGGCCATTTGGCCTGGGGTAAATATAATTTGAGGCATGGTGTAAGGATGGAATGACTCTTTTAAGCATCACTTCCATTGGCACCATTTAATATAGAAGAGATGAACTCTGGGTCAGAATTTGTGCCTGCTGAATTGACCCCTGCTACATAGAGCCTGCAACACTTGGTGCTCAGCCATCGTTCAGTACAGTTGTATACCTGGCTAATTTTGTTCCAGCTCATCTCCTGAGATAGAGTTAGGCTGGAGGGATCTACCAACAACCCTATTATCCAAGGTAGCCACAGTAAAAGAGAGCATTTGCATTTGACTAGCTTGTGGGGTGTCCTTCAGGGAAAGCAATCTGGATAGCAACAAAAGGAGGAGCATGTTTGCTTAGGAGCAAGAGGTCATTTACCTCTTCATCTAAGGTGGGGTAGAGACCTGGCCTGCATCCACTGAGACCCACCATTGGATTCTATGGTTCTTTTGGGGCTTCATTTCTTAATGTGACTGGCATCCACTGGGCAGAATACCTTTTTCTTCTCTCTGAGATCCACAATCCCACTAGTTGACCCTGAAGCCATAATTTCAATCTCCCACAAAACTTTCTATGAATTTGCTTTAATTAACCTGCCTTAAAACCAGAATATTGAGCAAAGCCAGTGTTCTTAGCTTTGTGGCTAATACTGGACCATCATCCATGCCAAAGAAATTGGTATGATCATGATCTCTAAGCAATTTGGTAGGGTTTGTTCCATTGAGCTCTCTATTAGAAGAGGGTCATATTGTACAATCCACCCCTGATGAGGTTGCCAGCATATGGACGACAGTGAGACAATGGAAAGATCACAATGGTGAGGGAAGCATTCATCCAGTGAACAGAAGTGAATGACATCCTCCTTGATGTCAGAGGAGTCAGGGTTCCCTGTCAGTACCAGAAGGGGGTTTTTGGAGAAGATGTATTTGGTGTGGGGGTAGGAAGAGCTGAGAGCCAGGAATCAAGCAGTATTAGAGCCACGGGGAAAATTTCTGTCCACTTGGGGCCTCCCTTTTGTTTAAAATCTGAGAAGCATGTCTCTGAAGGCCATTGTTCCTCTCCATACGTCCACCTGCTTGGAGTCAGTGAGCTAGGCAGAAATTGCACAAGATTTCATGTTCCAGAGCCCATTATTGAACTGCTTGGGAGGTGGAAGGCTATCTTGATCTGAATCTGTAATGTCTGGTGGGTGTAAGGGGACAAGCACATATCTGGTTAAGGAGGATATTGAGCAATAGGAAGCAGTGTTTCTGGAGAGAACAGCCTGTAGGCATCCTGAGAAGGTATTGATGATGGTGTTCACATACCCACTAGCTCCAGCAGAAGGCAGCAGCAGTCTGATACAACAAATTTGCCATCACAAGTTGTCACACTGACCTGATAATCTTCCAGAGTTTTGTTTGGGGACAAAGAAGCAATCAATTATCTACCACCAGTTTGGATAGAGCAAGGGTGAAAAGGATTCCACGCCTGTTTCCCCAATCAGTGAGTGTTGTTGCTCCCCTGTGGCCTGAAATAGGGGTCTGCTCTTCTGGTGGGCATGGCATCTCTGGAGGAATAGTTATATGGAGGTTATGTCTGGAATGTTATTGGAATGTTGGAACAAGGAGTCTGCAATGTTATTAGAATGTGCTTCTGGTGTTTGTTGGCATTTGTATGCAGACATGAGTGACTATAATTGACATATGTGAATTGGCTGTCCCTCTCCAAATGGAGACACCCAGAGACATTGAATTATCCTTTTGCCATTATCCAGACCAGACTGAGAGCCCACTGGCTAAGAGCTCAGGAGTCAGTAAAAATATATGCCCTTGGGAATCTCACTTTGTGGTCTGTTGTGGAACCAAGCACACTGCCACCAACCCTGCCATCTGGGCCAAGCCAGGAGCGGCCTTCTTGACTAGGGATGACCACTGCAGTCTGCTGGTGGGCAGCATTGTGTATGATGGCAACACTGCTGTATGTGAAGAACACTCACTCCCTTTCCATGCCAGACAACTGGTCCCAGGGAGCTTCTCAAAATGCTATAGGGGCCAACATTGGGGTTGCCACCAGTTGCCTTCATTAATAGTAGGCAAGAGCTGAGCTTTGAGGAGCCACACCCTCCTGTAATCTGGAAAGGCCCTTGACATCAGATTGAGCTTTTTTAAAGGTACCATTTTCACTTTAACAATGAGGTCTCAGGACCATGCTGAACCTTTGCTGGGTTGAATTGCTAACCCAATGAAGGATGGGGACTTTTTGCAAATCAGGGTGGGCTATGAATGCCTTTTTTCCCAAAAGGGCCCAGTGGACTTCCAAAATTTCATGCTCAAGTGGCATGTGCTAAGCTGCTGTCTGGGGCAGATCTTTGATCCAGGGCCCATGGACAGTCAGATAAAGCCATGCTTAGTCCCAAGACTCCACAAGGCCTAATCAAATATCTCCACTGATTCAACTCAAAAGCCTGAGCCCAGAGAGACTAAGGACAGGACCTGCTGTATGGCTTGCTGGGCCAGATGCAAGACAGTTTGGTGAGGTTCTCCCAAATGGAAAGAAGCTGGATTGCATCTAACAACACAAATAGGTTTTAGTAAAATGGTAAATGTAGAATGTGTTGCCCCCCAAAAATGAAGACACCTGATATGTGTTTTGCCTGCTATAATGTAACAGGAGGCTTAATTATAAGGAGTTAATGTTTTATAGTGAGAGAAACTTCACAGTCCACAGCTGCCACATTATGTCTAGAAACTTGAAAGAAGTGGCTGGTCCTTGGATCTTATGCAAGGTAATGGCCCATCCTCTCTGCTATAAATACATTACTAAGTGTAAGTCTCCTGGATGGCAACCTCAAAAGGTTCCAAGGGAGAATGTCACTTATATAATATCAAAGGCTACAGTGGGTTAATTGGAGTGAATTTAAATCTTGTCTGCATTGGTTATATGCAAAAGCAGGGTGCTTAAATGTTTAAATAACCCATGGGCACCCAAGTAAAGGTTCAAAATGCCCTTGAAACGGAAAGCAAATTGAAGTTGTGAGTCTTCCATTATCAGGATCAAGTGAAACACGTTGGCTAGATCTAGGACATCAAAGTAAGGACCGCATGCTTTTTGGATGTCATCTACCATGTCTATAATACTGGGAATGGGAAACTTAATGACAGAAACCTGTGCATTTAAGTTTTGATAGTCAATCATGTTTTTTTAAGTATTTCTTTTTTTTAAGTTTATTAATTTTGAGAGAGAAGGGGAGAGGTGAACGGGGGTCGGGGGGACAGAGATAGAGGGAGAAAGAGATTCCCAAGCGGGCTCCACACAGCACAGAGCCCAACATGGGGATCAGTCTTACAAACTATGAGATAATGACATGAGCTGAAACCAAGAGTCAGACACTTAACTGATTGAGCCACCAGGCACCCCCCCCCTCCAATAATAGTCAATAGTTAATCTCCATTAACTGGTAGCCAGTTTTCACACTGACCAGGCCAGGCTATTAAAGTGTGAGATGGGGGGCCTACTGACCCCAATTCAAGTATATCTCTAAGGACAGACCTTAAGTCCTGTGTACTCAGTCAATAATGTGGTGTATTTAGTTTTTTTCCTGGAGGAGGAAATTGGGCAGGTTATTGTCTGGCACCTTTTATGAGAAATCCAGGAATTTGGGTTTATTCTACTAGGCATGTCATGAAGTAAGTGCATGCAAACCTATAATAGGGAAAAAGAGAGCCAGGGAGGCCACCACCACTGGCAACTGGTTTGGAAAGCCATAGCCAGCATTCCTTGTACTCCCTTTGTGGTTTTATTGGCTCTGACATGTAGGCTGTAGGAGATTATTTGAGAAATTTAGAAGGATTACCTGGGATTTCTATGACTTGGGCTATGGTGTTTGACAAAGAAAAGAATGTCAGGTTACTGCCTTAGTCCCTGTGGACTACTGAGTCATGAATAGGCAATTATCCCCAGGAGGTGACAAGTTCCATGAGCCATTCAGTTCTAGGGTAATGCTCTGGGGGTTTGTCAGGCCCACAGGTCAGTGATGTTCTTTGGGGCAGAGGGAGCTTTGAGACCCCCTAAAGTCATCTGGGCCATTGAGATTGGGATCTTTTTCAAAATGAACATGAGTTTTTGAGAGGAGCTTGCACCATAACTGTCCAGATATGAGATCTGGACCCCCAGCTGGCAGAGTATCTCCCTCATGAAGGAAGAACTGTCAAGTCTATTCCCAGCATGGCCTCCAGAATATTATGGGAGGTCCTCTTAAAATGAAGTTTGGTCCTGTCATTTGGTGGAGGCTCCCTGCAAGAAGAATTCTTTGGATTCATAATCAATTGGGACTTCCTCAGACTGGAGATGAAATCCAGGTCATCTGGATAGGTTGCTATATTCAAAGGAGTGATATACCCAGAGGACCATATCAATCATACAGGAAAGGAGTTGGGCCTCATTGAATATCTTCCACTGGATTTGAATCTTTGCAGTAATAACTATGATAAAAGGGTAAACTTCACAACAAACCTTGAAAATCCAAGTAACCAGAGAGTTGGATTTGCCCTCTATACCTTTGGGGCTTGTGCCTTTGGGTTTGGATTCTCCCTTGTTATTAGAAATCCCAGTTAGGACATGGAGACAATCTGTGGCTGCAGTTTTTGCTTTAATTCTGGTTGAATTAGTCCTGGGGTAGTCTCTTATGGGTTGGGGGTTGGGTCATCTGTGTCTGTCCAGAATTTGGACTTTTAAGAAGTTATCCATTTGGGGCTTCTTGTAAATACTGACTAGTTGACTCATGTCTGTGAGTTGAGTAATAGTAGCTCAGAGTCCGTATTAAACACTCTCAACAGCCAGTCAGCCCCTTTTCCTTCCTCCTGCTCTACAGTCCTTTCAGATATTTTTAATCTTGAGGTGTGTAAAGCTTCAAATTTCAGTTTCTAATTCTCTATTACCCACCACTTATTTGACTTTCTGAATCCTCACTGGAAAAATCTGTGGTAGACGTCCCCAGTGGCCAATACCTGCTGCTTCCCTCTCCAGGGTGTCCCAATTGACTTCACTGGGTTTAGTGTCAGTCTCCATCAGACCAGCAGTGACAGACTCATTAGGGCTGGCCCCAGGTCCCTAGAGTATAGAACCAGTCCCTTGGTCTGTTGGTACACCACAACACTGAGCAGTGCCCACAGCACCTCTATGAGTGTTTTCCATTTAGTACAGAGCTTGCTAATTTCCTCAGACAGTTTTAGTTGATGCAGGCACCAGGTGCTCAGGTCATTTGTACTTGGCTATTAGATTTTGTGCCCCTATACACCAGGAGTGGGACCCCTGATACCGCATAGGGTCAGGGGACAAACTGCCACAGCAACAAGGTATGCAGTGACAGAGGGACTGTGGGACCCAGCCACTCTTGCCTTTTTGAGGGGCCATTACCTCCCCAGTGAGGACATCCCTATCATCCAAGTTATAACTTAGAGTCCTAGTACATCCCATAAGCACCGCCAATCAGAGACAGGGAGTGTCCCTCTCCTCTTAGGGGCACTGCACATTTATCTGGCCCTATGTGTGAGCCGGGTGTGCAACTCACATATTCTCTTCTGTTAACTAAGGGCAACAGGATATTGCTAAAATCTTAGCCAGTTGCCCCTAACAGTCAGCATCTGGGTCTGTACTACAAGCTGAGAAACATGCTCAAAGTCTAACAGCCACTGAGGGTAACCCTTGGGCATTAATAAGTGGGAAATACATCCATGGCCCCTCAAACCAGCTCTGATTAGCAATACTCTCAAGGTTTGGGAGAATTATCATTGCTTTTTTTGTAACTTGCACTTTTGGGATGGAAACTTGGGGCAGCTCTCTGAAAAGGCAGTATGCAGTAGGGCAAAGCAGTGCAACCAAACTCCAGTAGGCAGTGGATTCCTCCCCTATGGAATTATGCACATGATAAAGCCCATCAGTAAACCATTGAAACTAAAATGCATTTCTTATTATCAAAAGCAAGCTGATTTAGTCCATCCTACTTGTGAACCTAATTGTGACTTTGTTAAATTAACATTTGGTGGTCTGGTGAGCCTCAGTTCAAGGAAAGACCATAAGGAATCAAAATAGCACTGTCCACTACTCCTTGGTCCTGGAGGAAGTGCAGGGCATGCCCTGAGTGACCAAATGGGAGGTCAAGGCAGGATGCTGGTAGAGAGATGGGACCTGGGGCACATGCCCTTATTAAGGTCCATAAGTGGAAAGCTTTGGGGCTTCTGGGCTAAGTCCAGAACAGTCAATCCAAACCAAAAGGAGCAGGGTTTTGGTAGGCTCTACAGGGGTCTTATCTAAAGGGGTGCTCCCAGGGAAGGCCTTGGGAGGTAACAGACACTGTTGATCTCAGGGCCATTGGGTAGTCTCTGCAGACTGTTATGCAGCTGGGGCGTGAACTGGCATGCTCAAGGCCCCTGTAGGCTGCTTGGCCACCCAGAATGGATTACGAGACATTATGGAATAGTTTAGCTAAAATCTCAACAAATTCAAGTCTTCTTTTCAAGAAAGTTTGTTCATATTATAAGTTTAAATATTAGTTCTATTCCACCATTTTCATTTTCTTTTCAGGAACTGCAGTTTATACCAACGTTAGAGCTGCCAGGCTTGTCTTCCAAATCAGACACTTTCTCTCTGACCCTTTTTACTTGTTTATTTACCTCATTGTCCATCTCTTGGTTACCTTCTTGCTTTTCTTCAACATCCTTTTTTAAATTTCCTTTCAAACCTATCCTTCATTGTCAACCTTATGATTTAATCTTCCCTTCTTATCTTATTGTGCTTTTTCTTTTCTCAGTTCCATAAAATCTTTTCCCATTTATCCCCTTTTCTTTTTTATATATTTTCTTTTCTTTTCTTTTCTTTTATTTATTTTTATAAATAAATTTTGTCTATTTCATTTCCTAATTTTTATATTTCTGAGTTGTTTGTTCCTTTTCCCAAACGTTTGTTTTGGATATTTAATCAAGATTGGAGTATTGTATCACAATTTTGTTTAGGATTGTAGTTGGTTTTGAGGGGAGAATTTTCATCAGGTTAAAGGCTTTGATTTGCCTTTTCTGGTTTTCATAGCAGTTTTGTATTCATGGGATCTGCTTTTTTATGTTTGTATTCATTTTATTGTCATAATTTCTAGTTTGAAAGCACCCTCTTCTGTCCATTCTGCTCTCTACTGTGCAGTTTTGTTCATGGACAACATTGGTGGTTGGTGGGGAGGAAGAATTGGCATGCTGTTTCTTTCATTTCTGCAGGATCTTTATTTTTCTTTCTTTTACTTCCTTATTTCCCATCACTGCCAGGTCTCCAGGGGGTGCCTCCTCCTTCTGATTCTCCACTAGAAGCTGTGCTTCTCCAACCAAGTCTGCCTCTCTGCCTCAGTGACAAGCCCCCTCCCTGAGACTGGTACTCTTTGTGGCCATATCCCAGCCTATATTTGGTATTTTAACACTCAGGATTGGACATTCTGTTTCCAAGGAGGATTTGGTTGTGATTTATCTAATTGTTCCTTGCCTCTCTGGTGCTTTTCACAAAGTCTCTTGAGCCCCACCTCCCCCCGCTCCATTGGCTTTCCACACCAAAGACTAACTGATTTCCAGCCCTGGCTGTCATAGTTACTAACTTGGAGAAATTACTGAAATTACTTGACTACTGTAAGGCTCAATTTTTCATCTGAAAATACATCCTAGCACAGAGACCAGTGTGGTGTTTAGATAGTGGCTGTTGCAGTTCTTGGCCTGGAAAGTAAAGGTTGGAAGAAAGATCAATGGAACTGCTTGTGTTGTAGAGCTGGCCAGTAATTCACCTACATCAAGAGGGACACCAGCTCTTCTCCAGCTGCTTTAATCTACTCTCTATTGCAGTAATAGAAAACTCCAAAGGATAAAATATCCAAGTGCTTGTTGGGGTCATAGTTATCACCATCCTCAGACCTCCCAAAGCATCTTCATCTTCCCACACAAGTACAACCAATCCATCAAATAAGAAGAGTAATGTTGCCTCCCTTGGTGGTTTCCAGTATCTCATCAGTGATTTCCTCTACCTGAATGGATGGTAGAGGTGTCACCAGGAGGGAAGCATTTAGACATGTAAAACCATAATTTTAGGCAAAGACAACTATTTGGTAAATCTCATTCTAGATATTTAACAAAACAATAATATTGAATTCAGGGGGCTGATGATGAAAAATGTTCAAGGAAATGGTGTGGCCTTCTTTCCCAGGTCTAGATCTGGCCGAAAAAATGCCTTCTCCTAGAACTATGAAGACTCACCTTCCTGTTCAGTTGCTGCCACCTTCCTTCTGGAAAGAAAATTCAAAGGTAGGAAAATCCAACTCTTCAAGCCCAGTTTTGTTCATATGGACAAACACTATCTCTATCTAAGTGGAAACAATCAAAGATGTTGAAAGATAAATAACCAATGAAGGTATACAGCAGATGGTGTCCTTACCTCCACATTCCCACATACTCCACCCTGAATCCAACTTTCTTTCAAAATATTATTTCTGGGTATATACTAGGAAGTTTTCATACAAAATCATTCTGATTAGCTGCCAGTGAAGCCACATCCAAAGACAACAAGTTGTGAAACAAAGCACATATTTCCTGAAGAAGGCTTTTATCTTAGTTTGAATCATCTAAGAAGCAAAAGCCAAGGCATAAAAGTGATTTATTTAGGGAAAACTTGTGAAAGGAAAGGTAGAGCAATACAAAGAAGGATGAACAACCATAAGATCATGATACTACATTGACAACCCTTACAGAATATCTTGTGGAGCAAGCTCCCAGGAACTGTTATAACACTATGTCCTCCGTTTTCAAAAATTTTCATTTATTTTGACCTTCCAAATTCAGGATCAATGTGTAATGTACAGCAAAATGCTAGTGTTGCTTTTTGATATATGCTTCATCAGTGAGTCTTAAAGTCAATGAAATATGGAATATAAGCAAAATACGGACTTATAAATTTGCAGTGAAAAGTGTAACCATCCAGCAGAATCAAAATGTTTGTATCAACTAGACCAGAACATCATCTCCTTGCAGGCAAGCTACTTTAGAAACCCAGTCTGAACCCTTACCAAGAAAACCATAAGGGTCAAGTCTGTTTAGTCAAGACAATTTCCCCTATGTGTGGTGCTCAGATACACAGGGCAAGTGGTTGCTTTTGACTCTTTTTTTTTTTTCTGGGCTTCCATGAGTCACCAGCTCTTCATCTTGCCCATCTCCCATCTCCAAACAAGGTACAATACAATTGAATAAGATTCCACATTCCAATATGCTATCCCATTCATTACCTGCTTCTCTGAGATTACACCCAGGTCATTTTGATTTGTGAAAACTTCCTGCTTTGTTCCCACAGGTAGATAACTCATGTGACTCTTGATGCTCAACAAGCAATATTATTTCCAAATGGTATTATAGATTCAATGTGAGAAGACACAATAGCATTTTGTTAGTCATCATACTAGCACCTTCTTTTTATAAAAATCAGGCCTTCTAAAAATGTAAAAATCTCAATGATGGCACCTCCTTTTATTTGTTTAGAATTGTGGATTACTTGAGCAGGAAGTGACATTAGAGAGTTTAGGCCAAGATTTTCATTTTATGATGCAGTGGTAAGCTAAATAGCCATCCCCTAAAGATATCCATGTCCTAATCAACAGAACCTGTGAATGCTACCTTATATGGTAAAATGAGATTTGCAGATTTGATTAAGTTGGGGATCTTGAGATGAGAAGATTATCCTAGATTAATAGGTGGGCCCTAAATATCGTCAAAAGGATTCTTAGAAGAGGGAGACAAGAAGATCAAAGTAAAAAGTAGGAGATGTGAAAAGTGAAGCCAGGGATTGGGTCAAGAGCCAAGGAATGCAAGTGGCCTTTGAGGGCTAGCAACAGCAAGTGAAGGGATTCTCCCTTACTGCCACCAAAGGGACCAGCCCTGCCAACAGCTTGACCTGAGCCCAGTGAAATCTAGCCTCTAGAACCATAAGAGAATAAATCTCTTATTGTTTAAGCCAGTACATTTGTTACAGCAGCCATGAGGGATTCACACAGATAAGTCAGCAGGCTCTCAGAAAATGTCCTGGACATTAGGTCATATCCAGTCATCAGACTCCTGCCACAAGCACACTGGATATGTTCCCCATCTAGCACAGACTGCCCCTTCACAATTACTCAAGTTTACAAAAAGGCAGTAACCAACACCAGCATTAAGAAATGTATTTACATTATAAGATGGTGCAGCTGTGTCACACTTTTTGGTTCCCTACATGCTTTCACAAATATCAGAGAAAAATCAAGCAGTAGGAAAAGAGGCAGAGAAACATGTTGGGTCTGTGCTCCTCTAAGACAGCAGTGGGGGAAAGGCAGCTGGGAAAGCAAGACCTGGGGAGATTGGCTGAGAGAGAAATACCACTGGGTGAATGGTTGTGTTGGACACAGAAATTCTGTTCAGTAAGTGAGACATGGGAAAATGCTTGTGACACCATTAATGTGCTCCTCCTCTCCGGCTCTGCTGAGAATGCACACAGCAGCACAGGTGGGCATTAGAGCCTGGACAGTGAGTGGGAAAAAGGGAACCACAGGACACAAAGCAAAGAGGTGAGATCTCCCCGGACAGACCACACCCCTGCTTTTCCAATGAAAAGAATCATCACAAGCAGCTCCAAAGGGAGACTTAGCACTGTCGTCAAAGGTCCTGCAATCTTATCACAAATGAAAAGTAGGAGTGATAACATTAATCTATAAAGCTGCAGTTCATGCGCAGATGAGACCAAATGGCTGACTGCATTAGCTACCCCCATACAATAACCTAGAGTCCTCAGTGCAAGCCAAGGAGGACCGACCTTACACACTGGAAAAAAACACAGGGGCCTCTTTAGCCTCCAGGAATATCATAGTTAGGGTGACCATAGTATTTATCAGGCAAACCAGGGTACCTTTAAGAAAAGGAGGGATGCTCCTAATCATTATCTGAAACCACAGATATATGTTGGAACTCTGGACAAACCGGAAAATGTGGTCATCCCGATCACAGAAAAGGCACACACGTTCAGATACTCAAATGGGATAGTCTAAGATTCTTCTAATACTAAGGTCCTCTGCATCGAGCAATAATATTTCTGTGTTTTGTTTTCTCTCTGTCTCAATCACTTGCTGGCTGATTTCAGATTATCTATGTGGCTAGAAATGCAAAAGACACTGTGGTGTCCTACTACCATTTCTCAAGAATGGCTGCACTACTACCTAACCCTGGTACATGGGAGGAGTTTGTTGAGGCATTCAAAGCTGGTAAAGGTAAGTGAAAGGAAATTGTGGGTGCATGTGTCCTTATTCATTCATGTTTCCTTGTTCACTACTGACTTCAGAAAGGATGGGTTTTCAGTGAATGATTGTAGTCATCAAGGTCATAGGAGGGTGTGATGGCACATTCAAACTGGATCATTTGGGGAGAATTTAACCAAGAGACTATTTAGAAAGCTACGGGCAGAGTTTAAAGAAACAAACAGGTGATAATACAGTGCTCTTGGGTGAGTACGAGCAGGGAGCCATTGCCCCCTGGAAAAAGGACAGGGCCCCTTAACAGGAGCTGAAGACTTCATTAAGGGAAACAGACCAAAACAGTGAGCCAACAGGAAGAGCATCAGGGAAATAAACATACCTTCCCTACTCTCCTTTACCCCCAAAAGCCTCTGAGTACCTTTTCCTGGCAAAGCCCAGGTGGAAGTCTGAGCACAAAGGAGGCATCGACGCAGTCCCTAGAGGTCAACCTCACAGGGTGGAGGAGGGTGCAGAGTGGATTTGGCAGGGCCAACAGAAGACACCCAGTGCACCTCTCTTCCTCTCATTCACCATTACAGAGAGTAAAGGTGCCCAAATATCTGGTAATTATAGATTTTTCAGAATGAAAATCAGCCTACTAGGATACAATGTTTATTGTGTAACACTAATCTAGGCATCATGTAGTGATGCAAAAGAAAGAAAGATTATGACTCCCGGCAACTACACAGTATCTAATGTGCTATTAAGTTCCAGAGAAGAAATATAAAACCAAGGAATCCAGAATACTTCTTATCATCTCCTTAAATATTAAAAAAAAAAAAAACTCTATTCTGCAAATAAGAATTCTTTCCAGGGTCTTTGTCTTCTTTGCCTTTTTCCCTTTTATTTGAGACATCCATGCTCATTTTATAAGTTTCAAGTTGATATTGATGCCCCCCCACTTCTCTCTTGTTCCCTCCAGTGCTATGGGGCTCCTGGTATGACCATGTGAAGGGATGGTGGGATGCAAAAGACCAACACCGTATTCTCTACATCTTCTATGAGGACATGAAGGAGGTGAGGGGCAGTGCAGTCTACCATATTCTCCAGGGCAGCAAACCACAGTCGTGATCCTGTTTGTGGGCTTGCCCACAGGAGAGCCTTCAGTGCAAGTCCTTTCTCTCCATGACACTCTTCTTGACTCAGTTTTACCCTTGAAAGTTCTAACTACTTTTCTGCTCTTCTCAATTTTCTTTGCTTCAGTTCACAGTTTCTGGAAGATCCTTCCTCCTCAGGAAATATCACATGTCTTTATAGTTGAATTAATTCTGACACTCATGAACCATGTCTTCACCTACAAAGTGGGTATCATCTCATTTTGTATCTCATGAAATTATTATAAGGATTTATAAGATCATATATGCAAAGTGCCTAGTTGTGTTCAGTGAACATGCAGGGAGAGTTTCCTTCTCCCTCTTCCACACCCCAGGCCCACATCACAAACTGAAGTTTAATCATTGGCAGGACTGGCTTCACATATTGGGACAGAGGATGGATTTTTCCATTTCAAATCATTGTGTATGAGAGGCATGACAAAATCACTCTCAGGACCCCAGGGTTAGTGTCCTAGAATTAAACTACTTCTTGTGCCAATGGTGAGAAATCTAATCAAAAGCTATAGCTCCTTTTCTGCAACTCTTTGATCAAAGAACCAGTGCACAAGAACTCACATTTCTGTATCAACTTGAGATTCCTTTGTATTCATCCCCTTACTGACCTTCTATTAAATTCACAGACTTTTTGTCATCTTTTATAGCTCAAATACTAAATTTGGTCATACCATGACTCACCTGCAACATTTTTTCTCCTTTATACAACTTTTCCTCATCTCTACCAGGAAACATAATTGCTGCTTTCAACAAATCTCATGGATCTCTCTCTCTCAATCTTTCTCTCTGTGTATGTGTGTGTGTGTGTGTGTGTGTATGTGTGTGGACAGCATGTTTTCTGGGCCAGTTCTTACAGTTAGTTATGTCTACATTCATCTCCCTATTGCAGCATGAGCCTCCTGAGGGCAGGAACAGCTCTCATTTTTGTGTCTTGGCAGCACCTTTGCACATAGTCGTCACCTGAGGGATGTTTATTGAATATATTTGAACTGATCCCTTAACTCATTTCTCCCCAAACACTGTTTGTCCACACAGAATGTCATCCTTAATGGAAAACTCAAATTATTTGCTTTGTATAACTATTCTACATACAGGACCCAAAGCGGGAAATTCAGAAGATTTTGAAGTTCTTGGAGAAAGAAATACCAGAGGAAATTCTGAATAAAATCATCTATCACACCTCCTTTGATGTAATGAAGCACAACCCAATGGCCAACTACACCACTTTGCCTATCAGCTTCCTGGACCACTCTATCTCCCCTTTTATGAGGAAAGGTACGTTAAGACTCATATTCTCAGATGCCAGATTGGACTCTGTGGTCCCCATGCTCTGCTTAGATTTTCCAGTAATGTTTCTTGCCCCATTATGCATTCTTGTCAGTGACACTACATAATTTTTCAGAGGCAAACTTCCTTTTTTTTCCCACTCTTATCCTGGTTCCAAGGGTGTGTGCTCACTCCACCCTGTACTCTTGTGTGGTAATCACTGAAACTTTGCTCCATTTCAGGGATGCCTGGGGACTGGAAGAGCCATTTCACTGTGACCCAGAATGAGGAATTTGACAAGGACTACCAGAAGAAGATGGCAGGGAGCACCCTGACCTTCCGCACAGAGATCTGAGGGCAACAGGGGAGCCCATCAGTCAAGGACCTCCTTCCTAGATTTTAGACACTTGAGCCTCATAATCAAGAATACTTAAACTTTAATCCTGAGCTTTCCTACACTCTCAGAAATTCTATGCCACTGTGATATACTTCATCCAAATGCAACCAAATCTTGGGTAGAAATTTAAAATTAAATTACATGATCATTCACATAGACACCCACCACATGATGGTGTGCTTATCTGCAAACCCGTGATATAACCCAATCACTATCTCACAATAGCCTGGCTCCCTGGATGCAAAATTCATTAAAAGAGAGAAATAGAGTAGAGTAGAACTTCAACATAAGATAGAGTGAGAAGCAGAGAAGGAGAAGGTGAACACTATGGAGAATGTGAAAAGGGAACCAGGTTTTATCCTTAACCATCAACAACGAGACACAGAGGATGGCCCAGCTCTTGGAAGTATTAGGTTATGAGGTGCAGAAGGTAAAAAGGAGGGAAGCCAGTGAACTATGCCTGACTCAGGAGGTCTCAAGCTGGACATGAAGAAAGGCCAGAAAGGAATGGGTGATAAGCAGCACAAGAAACAGAAACAGATGCAGTTCACTTTTGAGACCAACACAAGGCAGACAGGCAGAAAACAATATATATTTCAGATGGGCTTTTTAGAGAGAAATGGAGGAAAAATCTTCAAATTAGCCCCCCTCCCTCAAAGAAAATAAAATACCAGCACCACATGCACTTTAAGAAAATCTTGAGTATCACATCTCTGGAAGGATCATCTTTCATGCTTCTTAAAAAGAAGCTCTAAGCAAAATGGTCAATATTGATAAATTATTCAGCTACACATGTAATTATGTTCTGCCTCTTTTTTTTCATTAAAACCTGTCTCAAGAAAGTGTCTAGCATCATTTACACAAGTAGTGTGAATATCAATGTATTATTTTAAAAGGATGTCAGGAAGGTACAGTTTGTGGGAGTACTGCATTCCTATGCCACTAAATCATAATATAGAGAATATTATCAACTTTGTGCAGGAACAAAAGAAGCCCCATTTGCATTCTTTCATTGTCATACTTTCTAAGCATGAAAATCATTAACCACATGGCAAATAATCCAGTACAGTATTTGTGCAGTGCCAAGCTGCTCTGAGGAAATACATGGTGAAGTGAACCAGCATGATTGAATAGTAAATACATTTTTTATCAGTGAACACCCACACCACATTCCCAGCTCACATTCTAAGAGCTACCTAAAAATATAGACAGCAGACTGCTAAAACTCCCTTTCTGTACACAGTATGACCTGGGCAAATAAAGGGAATATCTGTAATGCGTCTGGAGTTCACAAATTGGGAAAACGTGCAGCTATTCTTTTATGAATTGTAAGATTCTTTTTACTTTCATTATAAAAATAAATTCCATTCTTGTATTCTCCATCAGTTTCAGTTGCAGAGTATTCATGGATTTCTCTCTCACGTTCTGATATATGCTTTAAAACAATACTTGGAGTACTAACAAGAAGTAATGGCTTCATTCAATTTTAGTTAGTTAGTTAGCTACCTGGTTAGTTATTTTGAGAAGGGGGCAGGGAGGGCAGAGAGAGAGAGAGATAGAATCCCAAGCAGGCTCCATGCTGTCAGCAGAGCCCAAAGTGGGGCTCTATCTCATGAATCACATCTGAAATCAAGAGTCTGAGGCTTAATTGACTGAGCCACTTAGGTGTCCCAGGCTTCATTCAATTTTAAGTCTTTAGTCCCAGCTCTATAAAATGATAATGATGGAGAAGGTGACTATCCACGTATCCAGGGCAATATAATATCCTTCTAATCACATATTACATATTTACACACACACACACACACACACACACACACACATTCCTCTATATACTGTGGTCGTGTAAGATGATATTGTAAATATTCATGGCTAAGGGATTTGGAGCCATGCACTTAGGAGAGAAAAACAGAGTAATGGGAAATGGAACTGAGCTTGGAATCCTGAAACCAGAATAAAAGGTTGAGGAATCAGGTCACACTGCCCAAAGACTTCACTGGTGATGAGATGACTAAGAATCAACAGGTGGGACCCAGCAGAGCTAAGTGAACTCATGTCCCTGCTCCTGGCCAGGCCCATTTTTTAGCACATTCCTGGAGCTGGAGCATATTGCCTGCACCTCCTCCAGGCTGTAATTCGGTTCATCTGGGCACTCAGAACACTGCCATCACAACCTGGGGTTCCGGGGATCCTTTCTGATTATCTAACAAATACCAAAACCTTCCTAACTGGCATGTTTAGAAAAAGAAAACCAAGGTTTAGTGGAAATATGGTTAGAAAGGCAGTTTTTCCCTAGTAGAACGCTGGGATCAGAGTGTCTTTGTCATGGAAAAGTCTGTAAGTGTGAGGTAGCCCTGAGCAGAAGCTCCCCTTTCCCAAAATAGTGTAGCCTTCTTGGTCCCTCAGTCCTTCCAAGCCATCTGTTGTCCCAGGCTCCTGGGCCCTTCTTTTGCTCTTTGGTATTCTATGGGTTTCCCATCCTAACATACCCAAGCCCATTGCCTACCCTTGGAGAAGAGGATCTCATTCCCCACCCTGCATCCACCAGTCTTCTGTCCCTTACCCATCTCACTCATAATAAACCTGTGTGGGGTTTGCTGGTAATGAAACTTCAAAACATCCATCTGCGTCAAAAGTCCACATAATCTGGAATATTCTGAATTCAAGTATGTGAAATGGTAATAACAAATGATGGAGAGGGGCACCTGGGTGGCTCAATCTGTTAAGTGTCTGACTCTTCATACCAGCTCAGGTCAGGACCTCATGGTTTATGGGTTAAAGCCCTGCACTGACAGTGTGGAGCCTCCTTGGGATTCTTTCTCTCACTCTCTGCCCTTCCTCTGTACTCTCTCTCTCCCTTTCTCAAAATAAATAAATAAACTTTAAAAAATGATGGAGAAAGGAAGGCAAGGCATGGGAATAAAAACTCTTAAATCTTTCTAGGTATCCACTCTTTTTTTTTTTTTTTTTTTTGGCTTGAAGAAATTAGAGTTTATACTAGTGAAATCTGATGACCAGCTTTCTTCTGAGTTTACTTTTCAGTGGCAAACCATCCACCCTCCTTCATCATCAGTGCCCTGCCCTTCTCTCTCCCTACTCGGTTGTTGGTCTAGGGGTCACAAGGCTGGAAAACTATAGCTCCTGGGCCAAATTCATTTCATTTGGTATGCATGGGAGCTAAGAGGATTTTTCTATTTTAAAAAGGTTGTTGCAAAAACACCAGAAACAAAGAAGAAGGGATCCTTAAAGCCTGAAATATCATCTACTATCCTGTCTCAGACCTGAGTTTCTGGATCTGCTTTATCTGGACCAGGACTTGGTGTGAATGAGTCTAGAGGCATCCTGA
Organism: Neofelis nebulosa; assembly: GCF_028018385.1. Classification (NCBI taxonomy): domain Eukaryota; kingdom Metazoa; phylum Chordata; class Mammalia; order Carnivora; family Felidae; genus Neofelis; species Neofelis nebulosa. The sequence goes on from NC_080790.1 coordinate 88,317,090, forward strand.
AGGTCCATATTTGTGAAGACTCAGACTCCCACATTTGGAATGCAAGAGCAGAAGTCCTGGATGGGATCAAACTGAAGCCCCAGAAATCTAGATCTTGCCAGAGCTTCTCCCTCTGCTTCCCAAAGAACAGTGCAGGCACCTCCAGCAACAAAAGTATGTGTACCTAGGAGAGGCCTGCCTCCTTCTGAGGCTTGTGGGGGCAGTACTTCCAGCCAAGTAGGCCCAGACAGGGCCCAGGGCAGCAGAGATGCCCAGCTCCTAAGGTGGGGTCTGCCCCACCACCCTCATCTGGACGCATCTCCGAGAAGCAGCACACATATTTTGGGTTCTAGGAGCAAGCAGGTGAGCATATCCAGGACCCATGGTGGGTGTGGACCAGGCTAGCAGGGATTATAAAGTAAGTACAGGGTGTGGCTATCATGCAGTAGTGGGAACAAGGTCCCCAGCCAGGAGAAGATGAGGACCAGGAAGGGTTGCAAGTGGCTAATGGACATCTCTCTGTGTATTAGGTCACCCCAGTGAACCCCTGTATTGCCAAGGTCTGTGGGTAATCAGTCCCCCAGGAGCAGTCATTGGTGGGGTCAGGCTCAAGCCCAAAGTTTGGCAGGAAAAGCAGGACTGAATGGCTAGGGCTTGGTCCACACTATGCTTAAAATTCCACAGTCCATCATAGCCTTAACCAGAAGACCAATGACTGCCTCCCTGAGTTCCTGGGAGCTGGAGAACATCCCCGACCACCACCAGGATCAGCAATGTGGAGTAGGGAACTGTCGGGGTATGCAGAGAAGCAGGCCAGGCAAGCTTCCTACATGAGGCTTTTTTTACAGAGTTGGCTGTGACACCCAAATATAAGCTCAGCTATCCTTGCCAGCACCATGTGCTCTGAACACAGGACACTAGAACAGAGCATGTCCCAGCTCTGCCCTCTCAGGTCCTAGGGAGATGGGATTTGGTGGAATGGCAGGTCACTACTCTGCTTCTAGAAGCAGCAGGAAGCTGCAATTGGCCACAGGTTGCCCCCAAGGCAGAGAGTTCTCAGGGCTCTCCAGAAGCCCATGGCATCCCCTGTTTGCGATTGGTTTCCAGAAGCAGACCTTGGAATGAAGATTCCAAGTAACTTATTTTATTTTATTGTTTTTTAATGTTTATTTATTTTCGAGAAAGGGAGGGAGAGAGACACAGTGTGAGTAGGGGAGGGGCAGAAAGAAAGGGAGACACAGAATCCAAAGCAGGCTCCAGACTCTGAGCTGTGAGCACAGAGCCCGATGCAGGGGCTCGAACTCACGAGCCGTGAAGTCATGACCTGAGCTGAAGTCGGACGTTCAACCTACTGAGCCACTCAGACACCTCTGCAAGTAACCTATTTTAAAAGTGATCCCATGAGAACCCTCTTGCACTGTTGGTAGGGATGCAAACTGGTGCAGCCACTCTGGAAAGCAGTGTGGAGTTTCCTCAGAAAATTAAAAATAGACCTACCCTATGACCCAGCAATAGCACTGCTAGGAATTTACCCAAGGGATACAGGAGTACTGATGCATAGGGGCACTTGTACCCCAATGTTTATAGCAGCACTCTCAACAATAGCCAAATTATGGAAAGAGCCTAAATGTCCATCAACTGATGAATGGATAAAGCAATAGTGGTTTATATACACAATGGAGTACTACATGGCAATGAGAAAGAATGAAATATGGCCCTTTGTAGCAACGTGGATGGAACTGGAGAGTGTGATGCTAAGTGAAATAAGCCATACAGAGAAAGACAGATACCATATGTCTTCACTCTTATGTGGATCCTGAGAAACTTAACAGAAACCCATGGAGGAGGGGAAGGAAAAAAAAAAAAAAAAGAGGTTAGAGTGGGAGAGAGCCAAAGCATAAGAGACTCTTAAAAACTGGGAACAAATTGAGGGTTGATGGGGGGTGGGAGGGAGGGGAGGGTGGGTGATGGGTATTGAGGAGGGCACCTTTTGGGATGAGCACTGGGTGTTGTATGGAAACCAATTTGACAATAAATTTCATATATTGAAAAAATAAAAATAAAATAAAATAAAAAATAAAAGTGTTCCCATGAGAGAATAATCAGAGAATGGGAAACAGGAAGGGGAGGGATTCTGCACAGCCCCAGCCTCAGTCTCATTCTCTAGGGAGTCCCTCATTCTTGGGAGAGTCCTTCCTAGAGGCAGGGCAGGGAGCTGGGCTTTCCTTTCCTGCCCTCAGTCCCTCCATGTGGCTGCCCCAGGGGGATGTCAGCTCCCAGATTCCTGTGCTGTCAGAGCTTCTGGGCAAAGCCGTTCAGTGCCAAAGGGCAGACTTCCTTCTCTGAAGGAAGCAGGCCAGGGCCTATAAGAAGGAAGCACATTCCTGGGGCATGAGATGGAGGCTGGGGGTGCCAATCCACGGGAATCTGGGCAGGGCACCAGTAGTGCTGCCCCATTCCAGAGCTTTTAAAGAGGAACCCAACCCTGAGTCCCATGTGAAAAGCACACTGCTGTGGTAGTGCCACCAAGAACCATGAGTTCTGCATAATTAGAATGCTTTATTCTGAGGCCTGGCCCTGTGTAGTCAGACCACAGGGTGAGGATGGGGACTGGCAAGGGAGAGGAATGGCAGTGTGGGTGCACGTGGGATAGGCCTGCCAGCTCAAGTCCCCCTTCTTATCCCACCACACCCTGTTCCCTGACACATGGTGTGTAGCCACTCAGGTGGGAACCACCTGGAACCTTAGGCGCATACCCTAATCCCCTCCCATGGAGCAGAAAGTAGGAGGTCCCAGCCAGCAGGGGTGCCAGAGAGCATGTCCCCTGTCACACAAGTCCTACTGTGATCAAGAGAGCAGAGTCAAGAATTAAGTCTGAAATGGGGGACTGAGAGACAAGGTGGCTAGAGAAGATGGCCTGGAGAGGGCCTGAGCGTGTGTCAGGACTGCGACACAAAGCTGAAGGAGAAAGGGATGGGAAAGAGGACAAGATGGGTGGGGAAAGTGAGCATCAGAAAGGATTTGGGGGTAAATACTGGACCCTTGAAGTGAGATGATGGCAAAATTCCTAACCAGGTGAGCACCACTTCACTAAAAGGGACAAAATACTGCCTTATTTTCTGGATATAAATATTTATTAAATACTTTATTTCTGAGAGAAAGTTGAAAATTTGAAAACTTTTATACTTTCCCGCTTGACATTGAATTTTACAACAAAATCTCTTATTGAGATACACACATAGATAGATGATAGACCTAGAGAAAAAAAATTGAAGCTGTTTTAAAGTGCATTTGATTTTGTGCACATGTCTTAACTCCTGGCACAATGTTTGCCTGGCACATCAACCCCAGCAAGATGAAAGATTTGTCTTTTCAGACAGTCTTTAGGAATTCAAGCTGGTATTATATTACATCAAAGAAGATCTAGGGGCACCTGGGTGACTCAGTTGGGTAAGCATCCAGCTTCAGCTCAGGTCATGGTATCTCATGGTTCATGAGTTTGAGCCCCACATCGGACTTGTTGCTGTCAGCACAGAGCCCACTTAGGACCTTCTGTCCCCTTCTCTCTGCCCCTTCCCTGCTTGTACTCTCTCTCTCAAAAATAAATAAATCTAAAAAAATAAAAGATCTAAAGCTGAAAAAAATACTTTGAAATCATAAAGCAATCTGCATACAAAGCTTCATACAGCAAGCCTGTCAAGGTGAGTGATAAAAGACCTTGGAGTTCAGCTTCTTTCTGGAATGTTGTGAAAAATGTAAGTCGTTCATCAACAGAAGTAGAAGCCCTCCATTCCTCAGGAACCTGACTCATCTTCTCACTCAAATAGGAGAGCATGCTTGCACCTCTGTCAACTAATCCAAGGGCATTTCATAGTACATATATTTCTTATTAGGAGATTGGGGGTTCATTGTAAGAAAGAGACTGAAGACTACATGCTTCCCTCTGGGTTGGAGGTGGAAACAAGAGAATCATCTAAGTTTCCTTTAAGTCTAGCGTCTATGAATTTGAAATTCAGATCTGAATATATTCTGCCCCCTTCAAAAACTCCAAATGGTGCTCCTGTGTGATTCACTCGCACATTGAAATATCCAGTCTCAAACCCTCCCCACGATTGTTATATTTTCAACTGCCTCATAGATATTCCCACCTACAGTACCTGTGGCACTTCAGTCTCAGAAATGTTTAAAACCTAACTCATTCTCCTTCTCTTCCCCTGTTCCCTCTCCCTCATAAACAATTGCTCCTGATTTCCAGTTGCTGTTTATAGGAGCACTATTTTCTTGGGAATTTTTCTCCTTGATGTCCTACAGCTTAAATACTATGATGTTATGAAGTAAATACTTAAATAACATGATGTAAAGTCAGTACATAAACACAAACGTATTTATAACAAAATAAGGAGGAAATTTTCATAGTAGTTACTGTTCTCATTAATGTAACTGGTAATGTGGTCATAGCCGGTATTCATAATTAGCTTCTTCTATTCCATATTCCCTTTGCCTTCAGTAAGCACCTCATCAGGTTGTGGTTCTTTACCTGTTGGGGGTACCCAAATATTCATTCCTGAAGCATCTGGACCATTAGTATCCTGCCTGGATTGGGTTGTTGTAGTTTTTCAATGATCTTAATCACAGGGCATGGTAATACTAAATGATGCCCTACAGGATTTCTTGTATTCCAGACATACTCTTCCTCACCTCCATTGTGGAGTATAGTCCCCTTGGTAGCAAACAACTACTTTCTTTACCTGTTGATTCAGAGGCATGAGGAGCCCAAAATGGCCTGGCAGCAATCTTAATTTCCAATTCAATGAGTCTCCTGCTGGAATCATCCTTCCCTTTGGAACTAAGGCCTCTAGATCAGTAGAGCAGAAGCTTACAGGAACAGGAAGCAAAACTTTTGCTGGTGGGTCTCTGGGTGTTGATAGCAATTGGTGCCATTATTCTTATTTCCACACCTCATTCCTGGACTCATGAATCCTGGCTATGGGAGAAACAACACCATACATTGAATGTTGATTCAGAGACTATAGAGCCTCCTAACATATCTTACCACCCCACCTGCACTGTAACTGAGTCTTCAAAAGGACATTCCACAGTTCTATCAAGCCAGCTGTTTTAGGACAGTGGGAATGGCAAGACCAGTGAACTGATTCTGTGAGTACAAGCCCCTTGGCTCACTTCACTTACCATGAAATGATTCCTTGATCAGAAACAAGGCTGTTTACTATACCTTGGTGCTGGATAAAGCATTCTGTAAGACCATGGATAATAGTTTTGGCAGAAGCATTGCATCCAAGGAAGGCAAATCGTATTGTAACAGCACTCCAACAGGTCTTATATGTTAACTTGCTTCAAGGTAGGCACTCTTTGCTTGCTGACCTAAACCCCATAGTTTATAGCAGAATCAACCTACTTCCCTTCAGAGCCTGCAGACCCCTGGCCTTGAGGAAGGAAGGACTAGACTTTCTGGAAGATAAGGCCTTACCGCACTCGAAAACAGCCACCACTGACCATGGTATCCTCAGTAAGAGACACCTGGGTGTCTTGATTCCTAGTACAGGCAGTGGGAATCTGGACTTCCTTGCCAGGACATGGCTTGCTGGCTGCAGGGGCATCCTTTACTGAGAGACACCTGGGAGCCTTGATTACTGGCAGAACAGAGGATTCTGGAGGCCTTGCAAGGACAAATGATTAACCCCTGAGCATCAGTTTTTCCTGCATGTAGCCCGCTCCCCCATTTTCTCTCTTTTCCACTGGTTCCTCTGGATAGGGAAGACAGTCTTGGGACATGAGTCCACCATCTTCCCAGGTTGCCAGCTTCCTGAATAAAGCAACTTTTCCTTTCTCATCATCACCTGTCTCTTGAGTATTGACTTTGGAGCAGCAAGCAGGCCAAACTTGATTTCAGAACTGGTCCTTTGTCCTGCAACAATATCTGGAGTAAGTGTCTGTTCCAGTGGGAACAAAATGCTGCCCCTTTCATGGTGGAAGTGGCCTAATGCAATTAACCTATACCTGATTCATCACCCTGGGGAATGGTGCAGATCTAGGACTCTGGACTGGTCTCTGCTGCTGGCAGATAGGACACTCAGCAGTGCCCATAGCCAGACTTGGGGAATGAAAGCCCATATTGGTGATCCCACACATAACCTCCACCCTGCTACCATGGCCACTTTGTTCACAAACCTACTGGGCAATGACAAGGGTGGCTGGGGAGAGAGGCTGACTGACATCCACAGAACAAGTCATCCTACTCACTTGATTATCACTGAGGTCACTGAGCATTTCTCACAAGATACAGATATCTTCACATTATTTGCCCACTGAGAAAGGCCTATCCACATATACCATGCCCAAATTTCTTTGTCACCAATTTTCCAACATATTCCTTCCAAGTCCTTGACCATCAGCCAAACAATTGGCCATAGCCTACAAATCAGTATATAATTACACATCTGGTTATTTCTGCATCAAAGTGAACAATGAGGTTCATTGCTTGAAGTCATACTTCAAAGATGCCCCATAAAGGGGCTATAGCATGCAACTGTCTATGTTCATGTGGACCCTGCATATCCTGCAGAAGCATCTGTAAAGCAGGCCTGAGTCTTCTCTTCCTCTGTTGACTGATGGTAGAAACTCCCTATGAGGCCACAGGTATAGGCTGGGAGAGAGAAGGCCATGTAGCAGGAGCCAGACCATGGGTATTGGTGCCACTTCATGTAACTTACTTGTGCCCAAGGGCCTGCTTGGGTTTGATCATGTATATACCACCTCCATCTGATTATGGAGTGCTGCTGTGCACACCCAGCTTTATAATTTGGTGGGTCAGGTAACACCCAATTCCTGATGGGCAGCTCAGGCCACACGACAACTTGGCGGCTCAGGGTTAAGTGTTCAGTCTCTACTAAGACCCAGTAATAGGCCAAGAGTTGTTTCTTAAGATGAGTAGTTATTTGAAGAGCTTGGCAAGGCTTTAATCCAAAATCCCAAGGGCTGCATTTCACCTGTAGGAGTCCATCAGATGCTCTGAACAGCATCCTTCTCTGCCACTGCCATTCCAAGCACTGTTGGATCTGCTGGGTCACATGGCCCAAGTGGCAGAGCACCTTGCATAGTAGTCTGGACCTGCTGCAGAGCCTTCTCTTGTTCTGGGCCCCACTCAAAACTAGCATATTTGTCGGGTCGCTCAGTAAATGGGTCAGAGTAGCACACCCAAATGGGGAATATGTTGCCAACAAATCCAAAGAGGCATCCTAGGCACTGGGACTTTTGGTTGTGGGAAGGGCTAGGTGCAACAACTTATTCTTCACCTTAGAATGGTTTCTCAACATGCCCTGCACCACTGGGCCCCTAGGAATTTCACTGAGGTAGGAGGCCACTGAATTTTTGTTGGATTTATTTCACACCCTGTGACATGCCAATATGTCTAGTGTCCAATAAGCCTAGTGCTCAATAGTTCCAATCAGCATAATATCAACAATGTAATTGATCAGCGTGATATCTTGTGGAACGGAAAAGTGATCAATTATGACATAGAGCTGGAGAGCTGATGTACCCCAGAGGTTGGACAGTGAAGGTGTGTTGCCAGCCTTGCCCACTGAAATCAAAAGTGCTGGTGGTCTCTATGAACAAATATGGAGAAAAAAGCATTGGCATGGTCAATAGCTGCATACCAGGTACCAGCAATGCATTAATTTGCTCAAGCAAGGAGACCACATCTGGTACAGAGGCTGCAATTAGAGTTAATACCTGGTTGAACTTACAATAATCCACATCATTCTCCAAGCTCTATCTGTCTTCAGCACAACCCAAATAGGAGAGTTGAATGGGGATGTAGTGGGACTGCATCCCTCCAGTCCTTGATGGTGACATTAATCTCTACAGTGTCTCCAGGAATGTGGCATTGTTTTAGGTTTACTATTTTCCTGGGTGGAGGCAGTTCCAGTGGCTTCCACTCAGCCTTTCCCATCACAATAGCCCTCACTCTACAGATCAGGAACAACCATGAGGATGGATTCTGCCAGCTGCTGAATATGTGTATTTCTATTATGCACTCCAGAGCTGGGTAAATAACCAGAGGATAGGTTTGAGGACCCACTGGACTCACTACAAGACAGACTTGAGCTAAAACTCCATTGATCACCTGACCTACTGATCACCTAAGCCCCTACTCTGACTAAGGGACCATGGTGATATTTGGGGTCTCCTGGAGCCAGTGTCCATTCAGAGCCAGTGTCCAGTAGTCCTTAACAGGTCTGATTATCTCCCTTTCCCAAGTGCACAGTTATCCTGGTAAATAGCTGTAGGTTCCTTTGGGGAGGGAGAGAGAAAGATTAACAGTATGTTTTTGATAGTTTACCAGGGTCTCTCCTCAAGGGACCTGGCCTCCCTTCATCCTATGAGATTCTAGGTCTGTAAACTGACTCCTGTCTCAGAATTGAGTGAGGAGCCTTAACGATCTGTTTTGATGAGTGAGGTTAGACTTTGTTCACTTGACCTAGAACTTTTCTGCTTATACAGATCAAGTAAGAATTTAGCAGGCTTCCTATTTCACTTCTAGGGACACCACAATCAATGAGGCAATGCCGTAGGTCTGTACACATCAGAGTACTTGAGCACTGGTTTGACTCAGCTGTCCTTTACAGCGACCTCTTGCTCAACTATAGACCCCAACGGTTAAAACCAGAAATAGATAATACCGCTTAACTAAGGCTCTAACAGAAACACGTTGTGCTTATTCCTTATCTCACTTTCTTGAGACAGTGACAAGGACATTTTACAATGACTGGATCAGAAAAGCCCTGACAGCAACAGAATGCCTAGAAGACCACATCTGGCACGTGATCACATGCTTAACACACACTGACCCCCACTGGTGACCACGTACTCTCTGCCTGCTCTCTTGCACACACCCATCCCCTACCCCCAGCCTCTCCTTATAAAACTCTAGATGCCCATCTTGCAGTTGGAGAGGTCAGTTGTTAAGGCTTGAGCCTGCCACCTCCCTCAACTGCTGGCACTTGAAATAAATTTTTTCCTTCCTCTTTTCCAAACCCTTGCCTTCTGAGTTATTGGCTTCTCTTGCTACAAGTTTATCCATGTTTTTTCAGCAACAGTGTTGGCAAACTCAGTCAGGTGCTATGCTTCCCATTTGTCCAGCCCCATTGGGATTTAAGCAGTTGGCCATGGCAGCATGCCAAGACTCACCTGTTTGTTTCCTGAATTAGTGGCTGTGATAGATGGATTGGTAACAACCATACCCACTTTGTCTCTGGTGGTTGAGTGCCATCCCTTGGCCCTGCCACCCCAGAATCTAACTACCCTCCTTGCATTAGGCTACCCAGTTCACAGACTGCAGGCCCCACAGTGAGGTGGGGACTTACAGTCACCAAACTCCACAAGGATGCCAGGCTTCCCTCATAAATTTATTCCTCGCAGCCGTGGTGGAAAGGATGCCTTCTGGACCCTCCCAGTGTGGCTGAATAGGTCCTAAATGACAAATCCACTCTAATATTCTGGTCTCCCTAAGCCTTTGAATGTCTTCCTCTACATTAAACCAATTCAGGCACAGTATTTCTCATTGGCTTAGAGTGGGCCACCTCTTGGGCCATGCTTCAGGCAACCACCCACACAGTGCAATGCTCCCTAACCCCCAGAGTTGCAACAGTAAATGCAGAATCTCTGCTTAGTGGGCCCTCATGCATGAATTTGGCTTAATTAAATTTTATATTCCTTCCACCATTACTCCTCACCCTTATATACATTCCTACACATAGTCCCAGGATTTGGTTTTATAAATTAAAAAACTCAAGTAGTTCTTTGGAGTGCAATGCACCTTCTTATGAGTCACACTGTACCTCACCTTTAGGGATCTTCTGGGACTTGAGTCTAGGTATTAGTCTAGAATCAAAGAAGGTGCTAGAGTGAGTCCTGAGAAGAATCAGCAGTTTCTTACAAGGCAGTTGTCTCAGGAGAAGCCAGTACAGTCTCCTCAGGCAATGCAGGGTCAATCCCCACCAATGGAAGTGGAGAGACCATTCTACTGGCAATGAAGATTCATCAGAATTCAGGGGGCACTGAATACCCAGCTCCACAATGGTTTCTATACACACACCCATTCTAAATTTCAGTATCTCACTCCTCCCTCAATAACCTCACTTTAACAGTAGATACCCAATGAGCTGGGTATTCTATTTGTGTTCTAATAATTGCATTGTATTGTAATCCAGCCACTTGCAGGATAGCTTCTGGGTTTGGTTTTTGACATCTCAGCCCTGCAGATGTAAGAGATGAGGATTTCTTTCAGGCAAGACATAGAGGCTTTCAGATCACTTATGTGGCATTTTAGCAGGGAATTCAAGCTCCTGAGCTTGTCATTTTCATTCCTCATTTTGTCCAGCAATATCTGTGTCCAGTGATGTTGCAAGCAACCAGCCAATCTAATTACACTCACCAGTTTATAATGACAAATGTTTGAACATATCACATGCATGATAACCCAGATCTTTGCTTCTCCCAAGTGCTTGATTAGGAGTATCCAATGGTGATATTTCACATATCTCTACTGCTAAATCACGCCAAAGGATGTTCTCTTTACTACCGGAAATAGTATCATTAGTGTCTTTAAATCTTATCATATTAGAGAACCAATTCCAGGAACTCCCAGAACCAATTTGGAAAATTCATCCTTAAGATTCTATTCCTCCAGAACCACTCTTTGTACCAAAATCTTGTTAGAATTCTCCAGAGAAACAGAACCAGTATATGTATTAAAGAATTGGCTCATACAATTATGGAGACTTGCAGAGCCAATGTCCCAGTTCCAAGCCCCTCAGGCAGGAGAATTCTTTCTTAATCAAGGGAAGTCAGTCTTTTGTTCTATTCAGGCCTTCAACTGAGTGGATGAGGCCCACTCACATGGTGGATGGCAATCTGCTGTACTCAGTCTACCAACTTAAATGTTAATCTCATCACAAAAACACAGAAAATAATATTTGACTGAACATCTGAGCACTTTATGGTTCAGTCAAGTTGACACAAAATTAATCATAATAAGCATCTAGGTTTAAACATTGAAGTCATGTATTCTTAACATCTCACTCTCTAGTAATCCCCATGTTAGTCATATGCTGGGTCCAGTAATGTCCACTTCTGCTGACCTTCTCTTTCCCACTCTCCCTTCTGCTTCAGTAGCACATACCCCTTGCCTAGGCTCCTAGAGCAACCTAGTAATAACCTTGTAATTTTGCTCCCAGCTTCTACTCTTGTTTCTTCAACCCATTTTATAGTCTAATTCATATGGTTCTTAAAAGGCAGCTCTGAGTATGTCATTCTACTGCTTCAGCAGTAATCCACTGACTGTCAAACTAATCATACACTCTTTGTCATGAGAAACTAAAAAAGTCACCATAGTATAGCTCCATTTCTCTACCCATCTGGTCTATACCAGTGGTTCTCAGGATCCTTACACACTCTTAAAAAATTTTTGAGAATCCCAAATAGATTTTACTTATGTGGTTTATATCTAGCAATATTTTCCATATTACAAATTAAAACAGAAATTTTTAAAACACAAGAATAATTCATATTAATTCCATCATCCCATCTGTCATCAAAACAATGGCATTCTCACAGATAATATAGCTCTGGAAAACCCCACTGTACAATCCTGAGAGAATGAGTGTGTAAAAGGCAAACATCGTTTATTATTATGGAAACTTTTGACCTGAAGATCCCCTGAAAGAGTCTCAGGGGTCAACATGGATTCCCAAAGCACATGTTGGGAAATTGTTGCTCACTGTTAAAGTCAAACAGGACTAGTCTCTGTTCCCCAGACAGATCTCACACACACACCCAAGATCCTCATCTTTAATGAGGCTGTTTCCTCAGTCTGAGTCCTATCTGCCCCACTAACTCTAATCTATATAACAAGGCTTTTTCTTCTCCTTTGAAAGAGGAACTTACATGTCATCTCCTTTGTGAGATTTTTCATGATGGGCCACCACCATTTGTGTGTGTGTGTATCTGTGTGTGTGTGTGTGTAAGTTTCCTTCTGCAGACTCTTCAGAGTATTTTATTTATGTCTCTTCTATGGTACTTATAGAATTTTCCCTTTCATTATTGCTGTTTATGTATTGATTTTATTTCTTCTTGTACACATACATTGTTCTCACCTTTCCAACACTAATTCCCCTTTCCACTATTACCATCTCAGTTTTGCTTTGACAAACTTCTCCTCCCCAAATGTATATAATTTCATGGAATTAGCCATAAAGGAACCCCACCTTTTTCTGGCCAAAGGGTGAAAATATGAGCCAAACTAGGTCAGTCAGGTACTTAGCCCTGGAATTTTAATTATGAGCAGACACTGAATTTATTTGGGGCTCACTCAACTTGAGAGAAGTGCCTTGAAGAGAGATTGCCCTTTGAGTACTCTTCCTACATTCCTAGGACTGCTTCACTTACTGCCCTGGTTCTTCCTCTTTTCTTTCAGTTTTGTAGGCTACCCTGTATCTTTCAAATAAAACATTTTTGTGTCTAACTTAAGCATGGTCAGTTGCTATTATTTGTGAAAAAATAACTCTAGTAAGCTGGCCTCTGCCTCAATACACACACACACACACACACACACACACACACATCACAGACTTTGAGTGTGCAGTTCTCTCTTGTCCAGCAAGAGAGAGGATGCAGAATTGAATACAAGAAAGGCTAATATCCAGGAGGAGATAAGAGCCCTGAACAGGGGTTTTGTCTTTCCCTTTTGATGACCCCTTTTCTCTATAAACTTTTGTTTCTTCTTTCTTTCTTTCTTTCTTTCTTTCTTTCTTTCTTCTTTCTTTCTTTCTTTTTCTTCCTTAGAGAGAGAGAGTGAAAAAGAACACACATGCCCATGCAAGCATGTGTGCAGGGGAGGAGCAGAGGAAGAGGGAGAAAATATTTTTTTAATGTTTATTTATTTTGAGAGAGGAGAGTGTCATCTGGGGATGGGAAGAAAGAGAGGGATAGGGAGAATCCCAAGCAGGCTCTGCAGTATCAGCACAGAGGCCGACTCGGGGCTGGATCACATGAAACATGAGATCATGACCTGAACTGAAATCAAGTCAGACACTTGGCACTGGCCACCTGGGCACCAATAAATTTTTATTTCTAAGAAGATATTAAAATACATTTCAAACTAAATGTTTTACGGTGGCTTATATTTTTTCCCTGAAAAGACCCAATTTTGTCAAATAAGCCACTAAATATTAAGCATGGAAACCTGTCATTAGAGTAAAAGATTTAGTTTTTTGATATGCCTTAATTATGCACTTTGTGAGTTTTAATTTAAAGAAAGCCACTGATACTGAAATCTTGAGGGCAGCTACATCTATTTATAAGCCTTAGTACATTTTCTGATGTTTTAAAAGAAGAAACACTGCCTTGATTATATGAACAATTCAGAAAGTACATTCAGCTTGTAGTGGTGAATTCTCTTAAGGAAATACATGAATTTTAAAAATTACTATTATACTGTTTTTAAATACTTACCTTATTTTAATGTTTAGTATTATCCCCTCCCTACTCATATATATTTAGGTATATATCCAAAACAAATGAAAAAGATCTGTTCACATAAGAACTTGCATATGAATGTTCATAGGAGCATTATTTATAAGAGTCAAAATGTCCATCAACTGATAAATGTCCATCAACTGATAAATGAATAAAGATGTGGTATATACCTAAAATGAAATGCTATTTACAGTATGGCTGAACCTTGAAAAGACCACAAAATTGAAATTATAAGTTTAAGAATATTATGAAAGAATTCAGCCACTAACGGCCACATAGTGTATGATTCCATTTGTATGAAATATCCAGAATAGGCAAATTTTCAGATACATAAAGGAAATTAGTGGTTACCTAGGCTGGAGGAGGTATCTAAATGGTACAAGATCTCTTTGGGGTGATAAAAATGCTCTAAAATTGATGGTGGCACAAATCTGTGGACACTAAAGCCACTAAATTATACATTTTAAATCGGCAAATTTGTGGTACGTGAGTTATATCTAAACAAAACTGTTACATAAAGGAACCAAAAAGAACAGTGACATCACCTTGAAGGTGATAGCTGGCCGACTGTGTAGTGAAGAAGAATGGCAGCAGAGAACCCAGAGCTATAGGTAGGAGGAATTTACCAAAAGTGGCTTTTATTCTAAATTCAAGACTTTTCTCCTTATTCTATATACCAGAGTGAGCAAACTATGATGCACCACCTGTTTTTGTAAAGAAAATCTTATTGGAACACAACTATGGCCCATTGAGTATTGTCTGTAACTGCTTTCATGCTGCAATGGTGGAGCTGAGTAGTTGCAACTGACACCGTATGATTGGCAAACTCTAAAATATTCACTACTTCCTCCTTTACAGGAAAAGTTTGTTAACCCCTGATAGATATTATACAGGGTGAAGCCAGTGAGAGTTTTTTTAACATTTATTTATTTTTGAGAGACAGAGAATGAGCAGGGGAGGGACAGAGAGAGAGGGAGACACAGAATCCAAAGCAGGTTCCAGGCTGTCAGCACAGAGCCTGACGCTGGGCTTGAACCAACGAACTGTGAGATCATGACCTGAGCGGAAGTTGGACGCTCAACCAACTGAGCCACCCAGGCGCCTGGGGAAGTGAGAGTTTTTGAGAAGATAACTCTGCTTGCTGCTCAGAGAGTAGATTTGATGGAGGAGGAACAAGTAGATCCTTATTGTCCTAGACACAGACCCCCAGAATTCTGTCTACCGCTTCTTCCGCAAGCTGTCACCCTCTGCTTGAACCTCTGCTCATCTCTGTGCTCAGGGCTATACAATAGAAAGCATGGCCCAACACCACTTCCATTTGTCCTGATACTAAGGACACAGGCCCTTTCATTTGTTTGGTTGGTTGTTTTAATTGAGACCTAATTGACATAAAATTAGTTTCTGGTGTACAACATAATGATTCCATACGTATATATGGTGAAATAATCACCACAAGAAGTCTAGTTAACAACCATCACTACCCACAATTATAAATTTGTTTCTTATGTTGAGAATTTTTAAGATATACTCTCTTAGCAACTTTCAAATATGCAGTACAATATTATTAACTATAGTCACCATGCTGTGCATTATATTCTAGGACTTATTTATTTCATAACTCGAAGTTTGTACCTTTTGACCACTTTCACCTTCACCCATTTTGCCCACCCCAAACCCCCCACCTCTGGCAACCACAAGTTTGTTCTCTGTATCTGTGAGTTCAGTTTGTTGGTTTTTGGTTTTTTTTAAGATCCCACACATAAGGGAGATACAGTGTTTGTATTTCTCCATTTTATTTCACTTAGCATAATAGCCTCAAGGTCCATCCATGTTGCCACAAATGACAGTATGTCCATTTTTGTCGCTTAATAATATCCAGCATGTATGTATCACATTTTCTCTATTCATCCACTAATGGACACTTAGGTTGTTTCCATAACTTGGCTATTTTAAATAATACTAAAATAAACATGAAGGTGCATATATCTTTTTGAGTTAGTGTTTTGTTTCCTTTGGATAAATACCCAGAAGTAATATTGCTAGATCATGTGGTAGTTTGAGTTCAAGAGAGTACTCTGTCCTCTCACTGTGGCCTGATTTTCATGGAAGGGTGCTCATTCCATCATTTCCTCCCATGGTTGCGAATGAATTCACCCTGTGTTACACTTTGAACAGAAACCCGACCCTGATTCTGTCCCTAGGTGTGGTGAATGCTATCAAAAGTAAACTCTTTGGTCAGGGCTCTAATACAGTGATAACAGAAAATGAATTCTTGGATAAGAAAGCTGTAGCAACGTACAGGCTACAGCATCACTAAGAATGTGACCACATGCCTCAGTGGTGGGACCAATGGTGATTGGACCTCCATGCTGCCAGTTTTCCCTGTGTCAAGGTGTTCAAACATCCTGAAGGTGAAGCCTGGTTAAAATCTCTCTAAGCAAAACCTAGATCTTCCTCGTCTGAAGATACATTGCTTGCCTTTAAACACAAACTGTAAGTAATAGTAGAAACAGAGGGAGGAGGGGTGCCTGGGTGGCTCAGTCGGTTGAGCGCCGACTTCGGCTCAGGTCACGATCTCGTGGTCCGTGAGTTCGAGCCCCACATCGGGCCCCTGTGTTGACAGCTCAGAGCCCGGAGCCTGTTTCGGATTCTGTGTCTCCCTCTCTCTGACCCTCCCCCATTCATGCTCTGTCTCTCTCTGTCTCAAAAATAAATAAACGTTAAAAATTAAAAAAAAAAAAGAAAAAAAGAAACAGAGGGAGGATATATTTGTAGCTCTGCCTTTAGTTACTCCTTTAAATGAAATGGATTAAAATATTGAAAATGAAATGTTATTAATTTTGAAAGGGGATAAGATTGTTAGCCTCTTAAAAGACAAAACTAAATTTCAGGTGAACTTGAAACTTGAAAATGGTTTATTTACTTCTTTATCATTTTATTTTTTTCCAGCTTTATTGACATATAATTGACATATTACATTGTATAAGCTTAAAATATTCAGCGTGTTGATTTGGTACACTTAAATATTTTGAAATGATTACCACCATAGCATTAGCTAACACCTCCATTATGTGACATAACTACCATTACTTCTTGGAGGAGAGAAAATTTAAGGTGTACTCTCTTAACTTTCAAGTTTATAACGCATATTGTTAACTATAATCCCAATGCTTTACATTAGATCCCCAGAACTTATTCATCTTATAACTTATTCATCTTATAACCCTTTCACCAACATTTTCTCTACCCTCTAGCCCCTGGTAACCACCATTCTACTATCTGTTTCTAGGAGTTCAGCTTCTTTTTAGTTTCCACATGTAAGTGAGATCATACAATAGTTTGTCTTTATCTAACTTATTTCACTTAGCATAATGCCCTCTAGCTCAACCTATGTTGTCACAAATGGCAGAATTTCCTTCTTTCTCATGACTGAATAATACTCGTGTGTGTGTGTGTGTGTGTGTGTGTGTGTGTGTGTGTGTATGCCTCATCTTCTTTATCCATTCATCTGTTGATGGATACTTAAGTCATTCCATGTCATGGCTTATTGGGAATAATGCTCAAAAAAACATTGAGTGTAGATATATCTTCAATATCCTTTTTTCCCCATTTTCTTTATATATCCAGAAACAGAATTGTTGCATCAAATGGTAGTTCTATCTTTAATGTTTTCAGGATCCTCCATACAGTTTTCCACAGTAGCTGCACCAATTTATATTTCCACTGACAGTGCAAAAGCGTTCCCTTTTCTTCACATCCTTGCCAACACTTTTTATTCCTTGTCTATTTGATAATAGCCATTCTAAGGTGTGAGGTGGTATCTCATTGTGGTTTTGATTTGTATTTCCCTGATGATGAGTGATCTTCAGCATCTTTTCATGTGTCTGTTGGCCATTTGCACATCTTATTTGGAAAAATCTCTCTTCAGTTCCTCTGGGAAAGAAATGTTTTTAAAAAGTTATATTTCTCCATACTCTGAACTATCAAAGCACCCTTTATACTTAACATACAAGACCACAAAGATGAACAAACAATTCCTTTGGAGGAGAAGGTGAATTATAAGTGATTTAGAGATGTGGCCCAGGGAACATATGGGGAAGGGAGTCGGAAGTAAGCTATGCTATGAGAAAGTATCTGAGGACTTTTGTGTCCAGAAATTGAGCCTGGAGCTCTGACCTCAAAAAATATGACCCAATCCAGAATATTCCTCATTTTGTACTAGTGCTGCTACTCTACATTCAACAGGAAACAATGCTATAGAAGTAGATGGACTTAAACATGGTATAGTCTGTTTAAAAGCCTGTGTTAGGGATGTAGCTTCCTAGGGTTCAAATTGTGGCTCTGCTGCTGTGATCCAGAGTGGGGAATTTACCCAAGTGCTTCAGTGTCATTCTGCTATGACACAAAAGTATCATCCACCCCACATTAATTTAGAGGTCTAAATTAAATACCAAAAACTGTGAAGTTCTTGGAACAGTGCCAGTTATATAGTAAGTCTTATTATATCATCCTTAATGTCATAAGAGAGATTTTAATTTAAAGAAAGGAAGCTGCTAAACAATGAACTAAGGTGGTTTATTCAAGTTTATTCACCAGAACACAAACACCTTGAAGAATTATGACTATAATGTCAAGAAAGAAAATCCTACTCACATTGGCTGACATCCACATCATGGAGATGTACACAGAGATAAAATACCAGGCTAGGTAAGTCTGCTGTGTACCTGGACAGCCAACAACTGTAATGATTTCTGGAGAGAAGTCTGGCAGAGTAGGAAGTCCTGGAAGAACTGAGGCCAAAGAAAGAGCAACAGTGACCTGTCACTGACCCCATAAACTATTAGACTCAGGGGGACAATCACCCGCTACCATGAAAGTCATCCGTACTCTACTTGTTGAGAGGCATGAACCCAAAACATGTTCCTGAAGTTCTTCCTTCAGAATTCAAAAGTTGTTCCCCTTAGTTTACCCTCCCATGCACTCTGAGGAATCAGGGCAAACCCACCAGATTTATTTGGATAGATCCCTCCATTCTGCTGGTAACTTTGCTTTCAGATGCATAGCTGAGAAGGATTTAAAAAAATAAAATATGCTCTGGAGAAAAATATCTTTATATTCTGATTACAAAAGAACACAAATTCAGTAGAAAATTTGGAAAATACAGAAAAACAGAAAGAAAATAAAAGAAAAGGCAAGTGGAATTGGATCCTAGTTACTCATCATCCCCCAAACTTGGGAAACCTGGTCTTCATCTTTACACATTCTGGTGGTTGGGTAGTTGCATTTGTGATGTAAGTTTTTATTTCATTAATTTTAATTTTAATTTATTTATTGATTAAATCTATCTCTCTAGATATTATTGACGTTAGTATTTTTTCATGTATTTGTTGGCCATGTCATCATTTGTGAAGTACCCATTCGAGTCTTTTGCCCATTTTCCTATTGGGCTGTTAATCTTTTTCTCAAAGATCTGAAGGAGTTCTATATGTAATCTGGATATGAGTCTTTGAAAAATGCTTCCTCCTCCTGTGTAGATTGTTTTTTACTCTTTTAATGTGTTTTCGATGAACATAGTTCTTCACTTTAATTTAATCCAATTTTGTGATTGTTTTCCGTTATGGTGGATGTCTGTTTTAGCCCATCTAATAAAGCTTGGCTTTTCCAAAGGTCATAGAAATGTTCTCTCATGTTTCCTTCTAAGACCTTTATTGTTTTACCTTTCACATTTAGATCTACAATCCACCTAGACCTGGTTTTCATGTATGGCATACAATGAGGTGAAGATTCAGCTTCTTTCAGCTGGATATCCAATTTCCAGCACTATTTATTGGAAAGGTCACACTTTCCTCTTCTCCATTGCAGTTCCATCTTCTAAACTCAATAGCTGTCTCTGTGTGGTTCCATTTGAGGACTCTCCTTTCTGTCTCATCAGACTACTTGTCTGTCCTTACACAAATACCATACTTCCTTAATTAATGTGCTTTTATAACAAATCTTGATATCAGATACTTTAAGTTAAAAGCATTCAAGCTTTGGGCCATAAACAATCAGTGGATAACTTGATCTGGACTCATAAAACTTAATTTATATGCTAAGTGCACCAGAGACCAGAAAAGAAGAGGCCAGAGGTGAGCAGATATGCTAGAAAGTTCTGTGATGTTACACTTCATCTGCTGTGGATATGGAAGAAGCAGACATGTACAGTAGTTTTAACTGCAAATTCTTTGAGAGCCATGGGTTTATTCACTGCTTACATTTGTGTTCAGTAACTATATGTTAATAACTGACATTGCTAAGTAGGGGGGCTTTCCCATCCTTAGTCCAAGGTGATGCTTCAGGTGTGGATAATGGTGCTACCTTGACAGCAGAGAATGTGGGGCAAGTGAAGTACACAACGCCAGGTGTCTCTGACATTGGGAGAATCTTAGTAGGTGGCTGGTAATGAGGGACTTCACAGAGAAAGATAGCGAGCTAGTGCTGGGAACTTATGAGTTATCCAAGGTTCCATGAGTTAACAGCACTGAAATCAGTGAGGTTGTCAAAGAGAAGAGAGCAGAATGAAGAAAAATGGGTTGAGATTATAGAAAAAAACCTTTGGAAAACAGGAGGCAGAGATGTCAGTGAAGAAGCATCCGAGGGTGCGGTCAAAGAATACAAGAAGACATTGTCAGAAATGGAGGCTAGGATGCCTGGTTACACTTGAACTCAAGAAAGAAAAGCACTGGGTCATAAACAAGGTTGGGAGTTGGCAAAAACTATAGCAGTAACAGAGATTATTTAACACAAGAATGGATTAAATTTCCAGGTAGCCAAGGATACTAGGGAATATAATTTGCCTCCATAAAAGTACACCCTATGTAGGACAAGGCAAGGTATAAATAGATATACACCAAGCTCTAGACTGTGGTTCTGTCCTCTCTGCATTTAGGCTTGGCTAAATACAGGTTGGGAAGAACCAGCATTTTAAGCACTTACTATGTACTAGGAAAGGTGTTTTCATTAATATTGCTGGTTTTAATCTTAAAACATCAGTTGGAGACAGGAACTGTCACTCACAGTGAGTCAGGCTAAGAAGTCAAACGAAAGAACACCAAAGGAGCAAGAGTCTACCTGGAGCTGGATGCATCTGCTCCTGAAGCCAACTTCCTGTTTTCCCACAGGCCCAGGTGTTTTAGATTCTCTGCCAGGCAGAGAAACTGCAGCAACTCGAAATCTGGATTCTGCTGCCAAGCTCAGCTATCCACCGAGCATGCACAGATACTGAGAAGCCAATTCAGAGGAAGGAACATCCACACAACCCTCAAGTTTGCATCAAGTCAAGGGAGCTGATATTTGTAGAGTGGTCAAAGCCACATTTGACCTTGTTTACATTTCTTCCACATCAGGCCAGGTCACAGGGCTAGTTCCTGTTCAGGACTAATTCTTCCAGGAATGGCTCCAACTTACCACATGGATGCCAAGAGCCCCCAAAGGGCCTTTACCTGCTGAAGGCCCCGTATGCCTCAGACACAGTGGTAATTTGAGCCTCTGCAATTGCCATACCCAGGGAATGCTACCCTGCTTCCTTGGAATGCATTTTGTGTGTCCACTGACCCTTGGTCAGGACTTTGGGCTGCCGATTTTCAGCTGGAACTTGAAGGTAAGAATATGGCTTAAAAGAAATCCTCAACTCACTGATTTATTTTTCAAATTTTTATGTAGGTGCTGCTATATTGCTATAAATAGAAGTGCTTAACTAAAGCCAGAGAATATTTTAAGGAACCTAAAAAATAAAAGTTATTTATAACCAACAAATACCAGCTTAACAATGTAAGTCTAGAAATTCAGGAAGCTGAGTCAAAAATCTCCAAAATGCCTGTCCCATAATATCATCTCTCCTTCCCACCTGGATCTCTCCCTTACATGCTGAGCCTACAAAGGGGACTAGACCAGGTAGGTCCCTGAGCTTCGAGATGGCTAGAAATAAAAATAAGTAATTGTAGGACAGTGGAGTAAGAGCTATAAAATCTACACACAAAATGCTACAAGATCCCATGAGAAGGGACAACTCTTTCTGTCCATGGAGTCAGAGACAGCTTCACAAAGGAGGCCCCTGACCTGCAGGGATGACAAAGTTTCCAACTGGTTTCTCAAGTGGAAATTTTATGCCTTTATGCCTGTAAAGGAAGAACTCTTTCTGTGCCTCTCCTTTATGCTACTTAAGTAGCATACTTCATACATACTTTATACTTCTGGGACCAGATATGGGGCAGGGTTGGGGCGGTTTACCAAACAATCCTCAGATTTTCTGGATACTGGCAGTTTAGACACTCTTTACCTAGAGATAGCATCAGATCCCACAGGTTAAGGGCTTAGTCCCCACAAGACTGCTCCCCTCAACCCTGACTTCACATGCCAGTCACAAATTCATATTACAGCCTGTGTTTCTAACCAACCACTTTTTATTTTATTTTTTTTAATTTATTTTTGACATGGGGAAGTGTGCACACAATAGGGGGAGAGGCAGAGGAAGAGGGAGAAAGAGAATCTTAAAGAAGGCTCACACTCAGAGCAGAGCTCCACATGGGGCTTGATCTCACGACCATGAGATCACAACCTGAGGTGAAATCAAGAGTGGGTCACTTAACCAGCTGAGCCACCTAGTCACCCCACTAACCAACTACCTTTAGGTTGAAGGTCCCCATGACCCCTTCCATGAATTTAATTCATTTGCTAGAATGGCTCATAGAACTTGGGAAAACACTTCACTTAATATATTACTGGATTACTAGAAAAGGATATAACTCAGGAACAGCCAGATGGGAAAGATGCATAGGGAAAGGTGTGTGGGAAGGGGCATGAGTTTCCATGCTTTCTCCAGGGGTACCATGCTTCCAGCACCTCCACGTGTTCATCAGCTGAGAAGCTCTCTGAATCCCATCTTTTTTGGAATATGTTTATATTGTAGATTATAATTGTGTGTGCCCCTCAATATAGACATATCAATATATATTTGAAAAAAACATAAAAACATTAAAATAATAATTTTTCTTCATACATTTGGTCTTATTCCAAATTTTCTGGTACATATATACACTCACAATAAAAAACAAGAGAGCTAATCTTTTTTAAAGGAATCTGGAATTTGCAGACACACACTGGCTACAACCTTGGACAACTTATTGATCATGTGACTCCCAGCTTCCTCACATTTATGAATATAAATTATAAAATCATGATATGAATTAAAAGAGAAAAGAAAAGTATATAAAAGATCTAACATAGAAGGCCTGTAAGAAATGTTAGCTCTTGAGATGCCTGGGTGGCTCAGTCAAACGTCCAACTTCAGCTCAGGTCATGATTTTCATGGTTGGTGAGTTAGAGCCCCTCATTGGACTCTGTGCTGACAGCTCAGAGCTTGGAACCTACTTCCAATTCTGTGTCTCCCTCTGTCTCTGCCCCTCTCCTACTCATGCTCTGTCTCTCACTGTCTCTCAAAAAATGAATAAACACTAAAATATTTTTTTTAAAGAAATGTTAGTTCTCTTCCCACCTCCCTCTTAATGTTGATCACATGGTAATTTTGATATTATCCAAACTCTACCTTCTTTGACATATCATCAAACCAGCTGTTTCTTACACTTGAAATTTTTTTTTGGAAATAGTTCATCTTTCATTTTCTTAAAACATAGTCTCCATTCTAAGAGATTTACCTCACTCTGAGAGTAGAGCCTTGAAAATGAGCCTTACGATGGTAGCACAAACTCCCTCTCACCCACTGCCTGGAAAGGCTGGGCCAGATTCTCTTATTCAATTTCCAGTAAGTATGGAACATTTCCTGTAAGGATGCTTTCAACTCTAAAGTCCTGGCACTGAATTTATATACAATAGTTAAATTTATGTATACAAGGAACTCATCCCAGCACATGCAAATTGAAGTGTTCAATAAATGTTAGCTTTTAAGTAATATTTAATTACTAGCAATAGCAATAAATGTCTTCTGGGATCGCAGTAGCCAATTATTCTGGAGTAATAGTGGCCCATTCTCCTGGCTTTCTCATTTTGTGCATTTCATACATTTCTTTCAATAGAACCAAACACACAAAAAACCTGATTCAAAAAATGGGCTAAAGATTTAAATGGACATTTCTCCAAAAGAGATATATGAATGACAAATAGGCACATGAAAAGATGCTCAACATCATTAATCATTAAGGAAATGAAAATCAAAACAACATGAAATATCACCACATACCTATTAGAATGACTATTCTAGAAATTAAAAACATTTTAAACATATACTTAATAAATAAAATAAACAGAAAATAACAAATATTGTTGAAGATGTGAAGAAATTGGAACCCTTGTTCCTTTCTGGTGAGAATGTTAAATAGTATACTATGTACTGTGGAAAACAGCATGGCAATTTCTCAAAAAATTAAGCATAAAATTACCATATGATCTAACAATTCCATTTCTGGGTATATACCGCAAAGAATTGAAAGTAGGATCTTGAAGAAATATTTAAATACCCATGTTCATAACAGCATTATTCACAAAAGTCAAACATTAGAAGCAATCTAAATGTCCATACATGGATGAATGAAAAGCAAAATGTAGTTTTTGTCACACAGTGGGATGTTTTTCAGCCTCAAAAAGGAGTGAAATTCTGACACATTGTACAACGTGGATAAACTTTGGAGATATTATCCTAAGTAAAATAAGCCAGTCACAAAAGGACAAATATTGTATGATTCCATTCACATGAGGGACCTAGTGTAGACAAATTCATAGAAAAAGTAGAAGGGGATAGGGGAAAAGAACTATGGGGAGTTGGTGTTTAATGGTGTAGTTTCATTTTGGGAAGATTAAAAAGTTCTAGACATGGATGTTGGTGATGGCTGCACAACAATGAGAATGTACTTAATACCACTGAACTGGATACTTAAAAATGGTTAAAATGGTAAATTTTATGTTATGTGTATTTTACCGCAATTGTTTTAAAAGTCCTCTATCCTGTGCCCACAGGGACTCCCCCTCCCATTGCAAGACAGTATGGCCCTGACCACAGAGTTGAGGACACAGCTACAACTGAGAGAGGTGGCAGGGATCCCCCTGCAGGCTAGCACTGTGGACAACTGGAGCCAGATCCAGAACTTTGAGGCCAAGCCAGATGATCTCCTCATCTGTACCTACCCTAAATCAGGTGACTGTGGGGTTAGGGGACAACCAAACTTCAGCCTGTGGAGTAAGAAAGGGCTGCTCATGTCAGTTATAATCCCCCTTGATACAGTGCACTCACTCGTTCAAGGAAAGCTGCTCCTTCTCGCTATTCCATGATGAGGCAATCTTGGGATGCCTAATGTCCCTGGGTTTATTAGGGTCAAGCATAATGGCTTTAGAAGACCCAGCCTGTTGTGCTCTATTATGGATTGCTTTTGGGTGACAACGTCATGCAGCTCCTTCTGTCCATAGAGACCTTGTGGGGTTTTCCCACATGGACGTTCAGGACAGGATCCTGACCTGAGGGGAGGTTGAACCAAATACCATCAGTCTCCACATCTCCTTTTTCACCCAGGACACTTAAGACAGATTGTCTAACCAGTTTCTATATCTCACCCTTTCCATTTGGGCCCCAGGGACCACGTGGATTCAGGAAATTGTGGACATGATTGAGCAGAATGGAGATGTGGAGAAATGTCAGAGAGCCATAATTCAACACCGCCATCCATTCATTGAGTGGGCTCGGCCACCCCAGCCTTCTGGTGAGAGTTCCCCCATTATTGCTATGATTCCATCCTTTTTCTTCTTTTAAGATTTTTTTTAGAGCAGTGTTAGATTTACAACAAAGTAGACTCACAGAGATTTTCCGCACATGCATAGCCTCCTCCATTATCAATATCTACCCCCTCCCCCAGATGGTGCATTTGTTTCAATTGATGAACCTACACTGACACATCATAATCACCCAAAGCCCAGTGTTTGCTCTGGATGTTGTACATTCTATGAGTTTGGACCAATGTATAATGACCTGGATCCAGCACTGTAATACCACACAGAGTAGCTCCACTGCCCTAAAAATTCTCTGTGCTCCACTCGTTCATCCCTCCCTCTCTCCCCAACCCTGACAACCACTAATCTGTTTACTCTTTCCAGTTTTTCCTTTTCCAGAATATCATATAGTTGGAATCATACAGTATGTGGCCTTTTTAGACAGGCTTCTCTCACTCAGCAATGTGCATTTAAGTTTCCTCCATGTATTTTCATGGCATGATAGCTCGTTTCTTTTCAGTGCTAATATTCCATTGCTTAGATTTACCACAATTTATCCATTCACCTACTGAAGGGCATTCCAGTGGCTCTCCTTATCCCTTTCTCTTCCTCTCTCTTCCTCCTTTCTCCCTCTCTGATTCTTTCTACATATTACCTAAAATTATTTGCCAAAAGTGAATCTAAGTAAAAAGGAGTTGCCTTATTTTCTTCTTAAATGCTCCCTCTGACCATCACGCTATAGAACACACAGAGAAGGTAGAGAGCTATTTATGAAACAATTTGCACTCTCTCCTCTCCTTACTCCACCCATACAAAATCCCAGAGCAGCCAAGAAAGTGACAGATAATCATCAAAAATAATGCGTTTGCAGCCAACTATTTCTGTTCTGTAGGGAGACTTTTTTAGGGTAATACTCAACCTAGAATTGAGTATTCAAAACACACACACAAAAAAAGACAAAAAGACAACCAGAACTTCTTGGAATTCAATACACTTCTTGAAATAAAAAAAAAAAAAAAAAAAAAAAGGGCAACCAGAAGGCAAAAGAAGCCATTCCAGGTAACTGGCAGCTGCTGAAAGCATGTTACAGAACAAGGATAAGAGGAAGACCTACTTTGCTATTTCAGTATTGCATAGGACAGCACAATGAAAAACTGGAAACACAACTAGCTAGAGCTGCAATATCATAGGCAGAACAACTCTAGTGTTGAACCAATTGTGGACGGAGCTACCAATGCCTTGTGATAGAGAAGTTCCTTATCTGATGCCCATCAAACCTTAAACTTGTGTCCAAGTTAGAATAGCCTTAGGTACTTTCTTGTCCTTCTGGTTCTACTTGCCTAGCCACTCAGACTCCTTTGACCCTCAATTCCTGTCTGTCTGGTTATTCACTAGTTTAGCAATCCAGTGCCTGGTCTGATCGCTGCTCTGAACTACCTGTGAGTCTCTGACACTGCACGCAGAGTACTCTCTGCCTGCTTAACTGTGACCCCACTCTGTGTGTAGCCAGGGCCTTCCATTTTTTGTTGGTGTCTGGTCCTTTGATCCCTTGAGCAGCAGGATGGTATAAGGAATAAAGACAACAAGGGTTTAGATCCTGATGCCATCACTCACTCAGCTCAGTGACCTTTAGCAAGTTACCTTCTCTGTGTTACAATTGTCTCCGCTGCAAAATGTCAATAGAATTGGTGCCTACTTTAAAAAGTCATTGTAGGGATTAAATGAGTTAATATGTGTCAAAAGCTTAGAACAACACCTGGCACAGAGTAGATACCATTTAAGTGTTAGGTATTCCCGATCACCTCTTAGGCTAAATCCCTTGCCCCACAACGGCATGTGTTCCCTGGTCATCCAAACCCATTTTTTAATCTTATTTCTACATTCAACCCCAGCCACTATCATCTTACCTCTGAGAATCTGGGAGATTAAGGAGAGGGAAAAAATCCTAAACATGATTTCTAGTGAGGCATTCTTGGCAGTGGGGGAGCAGAGTATCCAGCATAAGCATATGCTATTGTTAAGTCAGCATAAAAAGCAGGATAGAGCTTCTCTCAAGGCAATGCCAGTAGCTACAGAATTCAAGAAAGGATAATAACCAATAGCCCAGCATGGCACATCATACAGAAATCAAGATGGATCTTTACAAAACAAGGTGCCCTTGGGGTGCCTGGGTGGCTCAGTCAGTTAAACGTCTGACTTTGACTCAAGTTCTTGAGTTTGAACGCCACATGAGGCTCTGTGCTGACAGCTCAGACCCTGGAGCCTGCTTCTGATTCTGTGTTTCCCTCTCTCTCTCTGCCCCTCCCCTGTTCTCTCTCTCAATCTCTCTGTCTCTCTCAACAATAAATAAATAATTAAAAAAAAAACAAGGTGCCCCATGTCCAAAGATGTGATAAACACTGAAAAGGGTTATGGTCTTTCCAGCTATAAACAGACAGAGGCTGGGTGAAGACTCAGCTAAGCAGTAGTTTTATTTAAGAGCAGATGGTCCCTGCCACCTGAGGTGAGGGCTACCATTAGGAGGGTAATATGGTTGCTGAAATAGACTGATGGGTGTTGGTCAAGTATACCAACCACCCTCAGAGGGTTCAAGAGTGAGCGGACACTCCTGGATGTAATGGAAGTTTGTGTCCCGCATGGTCAGTTTCCCTCCCAGGAGCCCTCCTACTCTCCCACCAACTCCTAGCAACAGAGCTGTTTGACATCTAAAGCATTGCATATATGACCTAATAAAAGCAAGGCCGGGAAGAATTTGAAAAGGTGCGTGTGTGTGTGTGTGTGTGAGAGAGAGAGAGAGAACTGTATATAGGTGAGATCTAGAAATAACTCCTACAGCTCAACAAGAACTTATACTACAGGCCCTGGGCTGCATATATGACTCCATACCTCCACTTGCCTTCAATAGTTCATGATCCAATGGAGGAGGCAAAGGCAGACCATATGATGACAAGGAGTGGGTATGTTGGGTAGAGGTTAGCATAGGACACCATCAGCAGGGTGAAGAACGTGCCTGAAAACCAATGCCTGGAGAAGCTGACACCTGCAATGACAAGCTGCTACTGCTGCTGTTGCTGTGTTTTTCCTACCAGACTGCAAGCTTCTCATGCAGATGATGAGGGCCAAAAATTACTCCATTGGCCCTCTTCTTCCACGGGGCAGGCTCGGGAATGACTTTATGACCTGAGGTGTGTTCATGGACACTCTCCCCTGCACTTCTCACCCCCTGAGGCTGAGCACTCATGGCAGAGTGCCCAGGAAATGAGACCACCCCAACCAGCTCTCCTGAAGCACTGATAAGAGACAGAGAGAGACAGAGAAGGAGAAAACATATAATTTACTTGAATCTGTGAAATAAAACATGGGTGGAATGCTCCATGTAAAGCCCTAAACCTGCAGAATCTCTGTCTATTGTAGGGGTTCTTTGGGAGCAAAGTTTGAAGCTGGAGCTAGGTCAAGCCTGCTGGGAGGGTTGCATGTAAGAGGATGAAAACCCAAGACTACCAGCCCCCTTCCCACACAGGGGTCATTGAGCCCAGGATCTGAGGGGCAAACATGCTCAGGTCATCACAACCTTATCTTCTTCTTCCTTCTCACCTCCCTGTCTTGCAAGTCCCTCTACACTTGGGCCCCTGGGGAGCCTTCTTAGTTTCTTGCGAGATTGGTTTATGCATTTAAAGGATGTTTGTGGTGTTTTAATCAGATTTTACAGGTGCTTTACAACAGAAGAGGTCTTCATAGTGTCTGGAACACTATATTGCTAGCAGTGGAAGTGTCTGGAGAGACTCTAAAAAGTGACTGGGACGAACCAGGTGCCCAAAGATATAGGCAAGGAAGACAAGAGACCTGGAGAAGCAGAACAAGTGTAAATAGCTCTGAAGGGTAACATGTGAGCAGGAGACACGATGGAAGCTGAGGAAAGGAGCTAGACGCAGGACAATTTCACAGTCTTGCTAAGGAATATGGGCTTTAACTATAGACCAGTAGCTTGCTAATTTTTCTTTTCAGTACCAGAATTTTTTTTAATTATTGGGACCATATGAATCAATAATTCCACCTCTGTGTATATTCCCTAAAGAATTAAAGACAGAGACTAGAGAAGCATCATTCATAGAAGCATCATTCACAATAGCCAAGGATGGAAGAAACCCAAGTGTCCAGGACAGATGAATGGATGAGTAAAATGTGATACATACATGCAATGAAAGATTATTCAGTCTTAAAAAGGAAGGAAATTCTGATACCTGCTACAACAAGGATGAACCTTAAGGACATTATGCTAAGTGGAATAAGCCAGTCACCAAAAAAAGACAAACATTGTATGATTCCACTTATATTAGGTATCTACAGGAATCAAATTCATAGAATCAGAAAGAATGGTGGCTGCCAGTGCTGGGGAAGGGTGGAATGGGGAATTAGTGTTTAAAAGGTACAGTGTTTAAGCAGATTGGTTGCACAACAACATGAATGCAATTAGCACTACTGAACTGTACTCTTTAAAAGAGTTAAGATGGAAAATTTTACTTTACGTGTATCTTGCCACAAGTTTTAAAAAAAATTATTAGGGGTTCAAAATATATAAAATAAGCAAAACCAAAGATGACCAGAATGAAACACATCCTTTCAACTCCACCTTGAATCCCCTACCTCAAACACATAGCTTGGGGAGCAAGTGTGAAAAACCACCTTTAGTATAGAAGGTTTCCAAACAGAAGAGGCACATGGTCTGAGCTGCTCAAAAGCAGCAGCACTCTCCCCAGTATCCATGTGTTCACCAACCCAGAAGCTCTCCAAACCCCAGACTTTAGGGACTTAATGGAGGCTTCATCGTGCAGGTATGATCTATCACTCCATTTTCAGCCCTTCCTCCCTCTCTGGAGAATGGGGGATAAGGCTGAAAATTCCAAGCTTCTAATCATGGCTGGTCTTGCTAGTGACCAGCCTCCATCCAGGAGCCCACTTAGAGTCAGCTCATTAGAACAGGACACCCTGGGGTGCCTGGGTGGTTCCGTTGGTTAAGCATCCAACTTCAGTTCAGGTCATGATCTGACACCTCATGAGTTCAAGCCCTGCATTGGGCTCTGTGCTGACAGCTCAGAGCCTGGGGCCTGCTTCCAATTCTGTGTCTTCATCTCTCTCTCTGCCCCTTCTTTGCTCATGCACTTCCTCTCTCTCTCTCTCTCTCTCTCTGTCTCTCTCAAAAATAAATAATCATTAAAAAAAACTTTTTTCAAAAAGCAGGGCACCCTTATCACCCAGGAAATTATAGGGGTTTCAGGAATTCTGTGCCGAGAAGCAGAAGCAGAGACAAATATAAATTTTCTATTATCTCACATCCCCTACGTCAGTCTAACACAATGATTGCACAGAGCAAGTGTCTAGTCAGTGTTTTAGAGGACAGAGTGGAAATCACAACTCATGTGACAAGTACATATGTTTTTAGAGATGAAACAAGTGACTAGCACATGGGCCAAGTACATGGGCAGCCTGTTGCAGACACACAGGGGTGGGCACTGGCTGGGAGGCAAGAGAAGCCTGCACTCTGGTTCCCCCTGGCTCTGCTACAATAAAAACTCACTTGTCCCTTCTCAGCTTCTGTCTCCACATCCTAGAAGTGACAGAGTAAATTAATCTAAGCTCCCTTCCAACTCTCAAGCTGTTTGAGTCTACAGAAGTGATGGTAAAATAAATAATCTTATTATGAAATCCCAAAGGAAGTCAAGAGATAAGCAGAAAGATGGGGGTGGGGGGTGATGGGACATTCTGGACAGAGCCAAGAATATAAGTTCCCCCATGCAGTACTTGTATTACACAGATGTTTCCTCTTGATTTACTTCAAAGGGGTGGAAAAAGCCAAAGCAATGCCCTCTCCACGGATACTAAGGACTCACCTTCCAGTTCAGCTCTTGCCTCCATCTTTCTGGGGAAATAACTGCAAGGTAAGACAGCAATAGCTTCCCTGGGGACAGGCGGGAAGACTAACCCTCCTGAGAGCAAATCCGCCAGACCCTAACTCACAACACTGCCATCATGTTTACTTCTCCGCTATCTCTGCAGTATTGCTGTTGATCAGCAATAAGAGAAAACGTAAACTTCTATACTCAGCAGGATATTCACCTGAATGTTTTCAAATAAGATGTGGATTGTTTGAAGGTACAGACGAATTTTTGGAGAGAACAAGAGATAGTGAGTGTCCACAGTTGATCCAAGGGTGTGGGCAATGGAATTCTCATAATAGAGGACAGAAGAAAAAGTGAGGAGAAAAAAACCCTGATGATTGTTTAAAAGGGTAAATAGATGGAGCAGTGTTTCTTGAGGGGAGCAGTTGGCCTTAACCTCTAGTAAACTCTGGGCTCTTAGCTTTACTGCTTCTGGGACTTTATTTATTCTGTATTCAGCGTCTAATCAGTTCCTGGCACATAGAGGACATTCAAAATGTGTTTGCTGAATGAATAACAAATGAATTAGGTCAAGGAAAGAAACTAAGGTGTCAGCCAGCGATGTTAAGGAAGTTTTCTCAAAGGTGGGAATGAAGGGAACAAAGGGCTAGGAAGGGTGTATTTCTAGGGAACAATAGCGATTATGTGGGTCCTTTCAGTAAAGTTATATAAGGGAACAAGAACCTCCATTTCTGGGATTATGTTAAGACTAAACACCCTGAAACCTCTTGTATAAAACACTTAGCAATTACACATAACAAATGACAGGTTTCCTTGTAAATGTGTAACTGAGATCCAGATACAGTTGAGGAAATCCCTCAGTCCCACAATGAAGAAGGCACTGGAACTCAGAGAGGTCACTGACACCGTAGCTGTCCTGTGGGTATTTGATGACCTGGAGAATGCAGCAGCGTGAGTTTCAATGGCTGCACAGGGGCAAATCCCAGAGCAGAAGGAACCAGAAAAGTAAGGAGCCCAAGCTGGGACAGCTGAAGGGCTTCACTGTCAATGGACAGAAGTCTCTCTGTGTTGACCTGGGCTCTCAGCTTCCCTAAAAATGTGTGGCCACATTTTGAAAGTCTCCTCTTCAAAGGAGGAAATTCAAGCTGCACTTCTTGCAGTGTCCAAGAAGCCCCATGCTGAGAAACTGTATAAGGTGGTTCCATTGGTAGCATCCCCAGGATGACCAGCAAACACAAACATGGGATGGTCGGGGG
This sequence comes from Neofelis nebulosa, assembly GCF_028018385.1. Classification (NCBI taxonomy): domain Eukaryota; kingdom Metazoa; phylum Chordata; class Mammalia; order Carnivora; family Felidae; genus Neofelis; species Neofelis nebulosa. The sequence continues at coordinate 88,349,530 of NC_080790.1, forward strand.
GAGGGGGGCATACCTTCTGCTTGCAGTGCTCCGTCTTGAGTCGACCATCTCACATTACAAAATATACAAAGGAATAAGCTAAAAATATATTAAAAACCAACCAAACAAATAAACTGAACAACAACAACAACAACAAAAGGAACAAGCCAGCAAGAGAAAGAGTCTGCAGAAAGAACAAACAGCAGGGTTGGACCTCAAGGACTTCAGATATCAAAATGACCAGATATAGAAATATAAGTTGTGTAAGAAAAATGAAAGATTGAATCAAAAATCAAAGAAGGGAATAAGATGCTATTTTTAAAGCATAATTTTTATTAAGTTAAACAAATAATCAGGATTTCTGTGACTGAAACAATATATAAGCATCTGCTATAAAAATCCAACCAAAGCTCTCTGATTTGCCAACACCTGCGGTGGCTCTCTCACATGGACCTGGGAGGGCACAGCACGTGGTGCCTCCGAGGGGCCGCCGAGGCCCCAGAAGGGCCAGGGTGCCTGGGCTGGCTGCAGCAGGGTGGCCACGGGGACAGAGAGACCGCCGTGGGTTAGAGAGGAGGCGCCCCGTCCCACTTCATCTCCCCACTTGCTTCTGGGTCCTCTGCCTGAGGGAGGGTATCCGCTCCTGCTGTGCACTAGGACCCCATCGCGAATCTGCGCCTGCAGGACTGACCCTCACAAGCCAAGCCTTCCTCTCTCCCTCTCGTTGTCTCCGGGTTTGTGGCCTTAAGCTCCACCACCATGGTCTCTGCTTTCGGATAAAAACCACCAGTGTTAGAAAGATGGTGTTCCTCAGACCTGAACCACGACCCCAAAACTGGAAGTAGAACCCAAGCCCTGACAATCAAATTTCTTGTCAGTGTTTGTGGGATGTGAGATTGCCACAGAAATAGCTTTTGTCGCCACTTATTGTCATGCACCTTCCAAAAAACGTGTTCTTAATTACCTGTGGCTATTTCACACTGTTACTTAGTCCCTTTCTTTCTAGCCCTTTCAATTTCTGAACTAAAAAAAGCTAATAATACACTCACACACACAAATTCAACAACAGGTGAAGTGCAGAACGGACACCACAAAAGAGAGAATAAATGAACCTGTTGGGGGAAATGGGATGAAGTTTTGAGGAGGGAAGGGAGAGCCTTGTGGCTGGAAGTGAGAAATAAGATAGGAAGATTAATTAAATGATTAGCCAACCAGAAATTAAAAAGCCTAAGAATTCAGGTGGATTTTTTTTTAAACTTCTCACGCCTAGGAAGCACCAGGGTCAGTCAGGAGGCAGAGGGAGCAAGGGTAACATGTGGTCAAGAGCCTTTATTCTGGTTTCCGAAGGAAGGAATGGGTGAGGCAGGTAAGCAGGTTTAGGATTGGGTAGTTTGGGTGATTTCTGCAGTCTCTGGGGCAGAAGGGATGATGCTTCTGCTTTTGTGGTCCTGGCCCTGGGGTGATTAGAGCAGATGGATAGTGGCACAGAGTGTGAGAGCCCAATAAGGGAGGTGTTTGAGATGTAGGCTCCAGACTGGTGGAGTGATAAGTGATTGTGAGTTGTTACTATCTCTAGTAACCTGCTAAACCTGGCAGGGGCAGTCCATCCAGGGTTAGCAAAGCCCCAGGATGTCAAAGCATCAGAATATAGGAAGTAGCACTACTGACATTTTGGGCCAGATAATTCTTTTGGGTGGAGAGGCAGGGGGCTGCCCTGTACACTGTAAAATGTTGAGCAACATCCCTAGCCTCTACTCATTAGATGCCAGTAGCACTGCCACCCCCTGTTGTGACAACAAAAAATACCTCCAGACATTGCCAAATGTCCCCCAGTGGGCAAAATCATTCCTAGTTGAGAACTGTTTTAGGGTAAAAACAAACAAACAAACAAACAAACAAACAACATTGAAATGACTAGTTATGGATCTAAGGTGACCAGTCAATGAGACCAGCTCAGGATTGATGCTGTCAGAATGTGAGTTGAGTACTTAGCAATCATTAAAGGTCATATTTGGTTAAAGTGAAAGGCTGGGAGGGTAGGAGACAAGGTTGGGGTCAAAATGAAACCTAAACAGGATGCTTTGTAGGGCAAGACCTGAAGTGATTCAAGATGAAAATAATAGAGTTGATGAGAACAGGAAAGAAATAAGACCGAGACGTCATCCTGCTTCTCCGGGAAACTGAGATGAGATGTTGGGAGGATCATCAGCACATGCATGTGGTAGTTTCTGTGTGACGGGAGGTCATAGTTGCTAGAGAACGATTGGACTCTGACACTAAAGGGGCAAGCAAGAATCAGGCTACTTAACAAGACTGAGTTTGGATAAAGAGGACAATCAGCAGAGAAGCAGGGGACAGCCAGAGGAGGAGGAGGTCATGGCCAAGTCGAACTGTCAGCACAGGAGAGCTGAGGCAGGTGTGTGTGGCCACCATTGGCATGGCTCAAACTGAGTGAATTCTGTGAAAATTCACTTTTCATACCATCTTTTACCCTCCTCTATTGTCACCCCAAAGTTCCTTTATGTAGCTCGAAATGCCAAAGACTGCATGGTTTCCTACTACCATTTTCAAAGGATGAATCAAATGCTTCCTGACCCTGGCACCTGGGAAGAGTATTTTGAAACCTTCATCAATGGGAAAGGTAAAGGATAATCCTTCACATCTTTGGGTTCCCAATCCAGGTATCTAGGAATCATTTGATTCCTTAGAAGGTTGTGTTCCTCCTTATATGTGTCCTACCTCAGACTGGGACTGAGAAGGGCAGGCTGCCTGAGCTCAGAGTGAATACCCATAGTCCCAGCAAATATCTCTCACCCAATTTGAAAGCCTTTACCCCAGGTTACCTGACCCATAGAGTCACCCCCATTCCAAAGAGTATCCTTGTTCCAATATCAGGGCATATGTGATTATACACAATAAATATGAATCCATTTTAGGTAGCATGTTGGGATAAATTACCCCAGAGCTATACCATACAATATCACCCTCTAAGTCAAACAGATCAGGACTCAGGATATATCTGGGACTTTGGGTGATCCCTATGTAGAGTGTTATGTTTCTTGTGTCTGTTGCAGTGGGCTGGGGTTCCTGGTATGACCATGTAAAGGGATGGTGGGAGATGAAAAACAGATACCAGATTCTCTTCCTCTTCTTTGAGGACATAAAACGGGTGAGTAATGGCCCTTCAGAAAAATCATTCTAGGCTCTTTCAGGGCTGCACCTCTGGGAGGGACACCCTGAAGAATTTATGTGTGTCCTGATACCATCTTCCATTCCAATGCAATGTTACCCTCACCACAGGACCCAAAGCAAGAAATTCAGAAAGTGATGCAGTTCATGGGAAAGAGCTTGCATGAAACAGTGCTAGATAAAATTGTCCAAGAGACATCATTTGAGAAAATGAAAGAAAATCCCATGACAAATCGATCTACAGTTCCCAAATCCATCCTGGACCAGTCCATTTCCCCCTTCATGAGAAAAGGTGTGTGTGGCCTCAAATACTATATAAATATAAGTATAAACCAAACACTCAGTTTGTCTAGTAATATCTGTCTGCCTCTTATCAAGAAGACGTTAGGGTTTTTTTTTTAATTTTTTTCTTTAAAATTTATTTATTATTGAGAGACAGACACAGAGTGTGAGTGGTGGGGGTGGGTAGAGAGAGGGGGAGACACAGAATGCGAAGCAGGCTCCAGGCTCTGAGCTGTCAGCACAGAGCCCGATGTGGAGTTCCAACTCACAAACTGCGAGATCATGACCTGAGCCAAAGTCATTGGCTCAACCAACTGAGCCACCCAAGTGCCCCAAGAAGATGTTAGGTTTTATTAATTTCAAGACAATACACTTAGCCTATTAAAAATAATATGCCACTAATAAGGTGGGGATTTAATCTTGTTACAGAAGAGAGCTCTCTGGCGTATTTGGTTGTAAGAAATGGGTTTGTTAGGAGAAGTCAGGCAGAGGTATAAGAGAAATGCAGTCTTGCAGGTAGTTAAGAGCAGGAGCCACCATTGGTCTAGACCTTGTGGGGATCCCTGGATCTCAGAGTAAGAGCCTCGGCAGCAGGAGGGTACAGCTTTTTGCTAGAAGGCTTCATCCCTTACAGGACTCAGCTGCCCTTCACATATCTGCTAGGAGTGCTTTCCTCCACTGACCAGCTTCCTGTCACTCTGCCCATTACACTTCTACTTTATAGCTTCTGCTGACTTGGCTTCTTCTCATAGGTTGGTCTTTATTTATTATTAAATTATTTTTTATGTTTATTTACTTTTGAGAGTAAGAGAGACAGAGGGAGAGTGGCGGAGGGGCAGAGAGAGAGGGAGACACAGAATCTGAAGCAGACTTCAGGCTCTGAGCTATCAGCACAGAGCCCGACACAGCGCTTGAACTCACAGACTCTGAGATTGTGACCTGAGCCAGAGTCAGACACTTAACCAACTAGCCACCCAGACACCCCTGCTCATAGCTTGGTCTTGATGATGGCCCACACATGGGCCATCATGACTTCCAACTATCACTGCTACTGAGCACTGCTTCATTGTCTTAATTTTTTAGTTCTACTTCCCAAAACAGGAATTCTAATTGGCTCCAGCTAATATTTTTTGAGGAAAAAAAGCCTTATCATTTTTTATTTAAAAAGTAATATATATCGGGGCGCCTGGGTGGCTCGGTCGGTTAAGCGTCTGACTTCGGCTCAGGTCATGATCTCACGGTCCGTGAGTTCGAGCCCCGCGTCGGCTCTGTGCTGACAGCTCAGAGCCTGGAGCCTGTTTCAGATTCTGTGTCTCCCTCTCTCTCTGCTCCTCCCCTGTTCATGCTCTGTCTCTCTCTGTCTCAAAAATAAATAAACGTTAAAAAAAATTAAAAAAAAAAAGTAATATATATAATTGTAAAAAAAATTAGATCAATATGGAATTGCATTTTTAATGAAAAAAATTTTTTTTTCTTCACCAAAACCCTGCCCCACAGAAGTAGCCACCAGTAGTATGGCTCCCTTTCTATTTAAGAACACAGACTTCTTTTGCACAACAGAGGAACCATGGTATACTACTGCTTTGCAACTTTTCTTCTTTTTTTAATTTATTACTTTATTTTGTTGCATTTTTGAATTTACAGCATCATCCCATGCTAGTGCAGCAAACCAAAAAATGCCATTCCTTTTCTCTTCAGATAATCAATGGTGAAGATTTGGCAAGTAGCCCTTCTTCAGATCCAGACAAACTTATCTTTCTATACACCTTCCTTCCCTCAGGCTCATACATATGCAAACAAAAATATAGAACATGGTGAAGGCTAAAACCCAAATGTGGTCATACTTCACACCTTCATTTGCCAGAATATCAGACATCCCTCCAGAGCAAGATGTGGGTCCATATAGCTCACTGTTTTTAGTGGTCTCATGTTATGCCGAAGCATAGATGCATCATAACTCATTCAACTATTCCCCTAGTGAAAGATACCACAGTTTATTTTTTTTAATATTTTATCTTTATGAATAATGTTATAGTAAACATCTTTGTATGCACGTTATGTCCTGATGCTTTTATTTCTGTTGCACAAATTTTCAGAAGAGGCACTGCGGAGATATAGAGTATTTCCCCTTTTTAACATTATTTTAGTAGTTACTAGTTGGTGAAAAAGCTCATACATATCCAGTGTCTCAATGACATTTTTCCCAAAAGTTTTTTTTTTTAATTGAGAAGTAACTTACCAAAAAATTCAAACTCTGAAATATGCAGTTCAATATATTAAAAAATGTATACACCCATATAACCAGCACCCCAGTTAATCTCTACCCTCAGATACAACCACCGTTCTAATTTCTATCACTACAGATTGATTTTGCCCGTTCTTAGACTGCATATAAATGAAATCATACAGTAGGTACCTTCTTGTGTGTTGTGTCTATCACTCAGTGTAACGTCTGAGATTCCTCCATTGGCCTGTGTCATTTCTGTGCATTGGTCCATTATGTGAATATATCACAAGTGAGGCCAAGCACCAGCACCTTTGAGGCAATTATCCACTCTAGCTAAGAGTCCACCCCCTGTGCAGAGCATGCTAGGGTCCTTCTTAGATCAGAGGACTGCAGGTGGAAGTGTAGGCATCGATGGGGAGGGGGAGAAAGGCAAACGTGTTGTCGAGCTTGGTTTTCCTCTTCTAGGAACTGTGGGGGATTGGAAAAACCACTTCACTGTGGTTCAGAGTGAAAGATTTGATGAAATCTACAGACAAAAGATGGAAGGAACCTCAATAAATTTCTGCATGGAACTCTGAACAAGATGTACATAGAAAGGTAGATGACAAGAATGGGGAAGCTATCTTCAATCCTTCAGTCAAGCCCAAAGAATCTCTGAAAGCATATTGTAAAAATATACAATTGTGGTACCACTGTCTCTGTGATTATTACCAACCTCATTTTTCAAAAGGATTATGTCTAATGCTTATTTTCTCAACCATCCTTTCCAAAGTAAGAAATAAAATGGCTTAATAAATAAAATAAAATAAAATAAAATAAAATAAAATAAAATAAAGTAAAGTAAAACAAAACAAAACAAAACAAAGTAAAATAAAATAAAATAAAATAAAATAAAATATATAAAATAAAGACTTGAATACTGCAAAGATTTTTTTTTTAGGTCTCCATTATTCTGGAAAGTGCATCCTAGTTTTCTAGTGTGTAATATAAAATACCTTGGGTGTAAATATGCAAATACTAGGTTATATCTATGTTGAAAATATGAAATCACTGATATCTGTCCCAGTCATTCAAGAAATTCCAGCTGTGCTAGGTTCTGGGGTTCCACCTGATTAGCATGGAAGGGACACTTTGAGGGTAGTCTTGATGCAGCCACCCCTGAGAAAACATGTCCAGAGTGTCAGTTAGTCTCTACCCTTGGATAAAACCACCATTCTAATTTCTGTCAGCACAGATTGACTTTGCCTATTCTTGGACTTCATATAAATGAAATCGTACAGTATGTACCTGCTTGTGTCTGGTGTCTATCACTCAATGTAACATTTGAGATTCCTCCATTGGCTTGCATCAGTAGTTCACTGCTTTTCACTTCTGTGCAGTAGTCCATAATGCGAATATATCTGGTGAGGAAGAAAAGGGAAGGGCATGGAGGGGGATGCCAGATGACCAAAACCTAATTAGGAGTCATAGCGTGCTTAATTACAGAAACAGGAAGTTTAAGGGTGTCCACTTGGGAGCCTGAGTCATATCCTGCTAAAAGCAGAAAACGGGAGATAGCATCAGCAAAGTCAGCCCAGGCATGGTTGTCAGATTTAGAGATAGTCTCAACCGCAATGCTGTGGCCACTGAGGGCTTGCATAACCAAGATGCAAGACGTTTTCACTGGTTTCCCATATTTTACCCCACCTGTAGCCCTCTTGCTCCACATTTATTTGTCAATTTACTTGTTATATCTCGTACTTGATCATAAATTCTTTAGCACTTGGTTCCACGTCTTATTCAACATTTTACTCCCAATACGTAATGCAATGCAAGGTACATAACAAGTGTCCACCAAGTATATAGTGAATAAGCAAATGAATGCATAGATAAATGACTATAGGAAGGTGGGCACATTTCATATCACAGATTCCCAACTTTTAGTCCCAACTAGTGGCATTCCAAAGCTGAGGGCAACAGGAGCAGTTTACCTGGGGAGAAGGCAATAAGAGTTTGATTTAAGCCAACTAAAATTGACTGTTTTTTATAATCACCCTCCTCTGGCAGTTCTAAACAATATCAGTGATAAATATTCCAGTGGGGGGCAAAAGGCCATCTTCTATTAGCCCTAAATTCTAAACAATTGCTTGGTTACTACTAAATTTTAATCATATGTATGTAAGTTCAAATTAGCATCTTTTTCCTGTGTAAAAAAAGTTGTTTATATCCCTCATATTTGGCAATTTTAGATTTTAATTTTTTGCGATTTGGTTTCATGTCTACTTACCTCTGTATGGAAGTTAATTCAGAGAACACCCAAGTATACAGCCAGCCTCTGTAACTGACACACAGATGCAGTGATGCCTGCTTCCTTTCAGGGTAAGTTCATAACGGTTCAGAATCCTTCAAACTCACTTCAAGTACAATTTGTGTCCCTGTTGTATATGAATATTCCTGTTTCAACAGTAGTAGATTCAGAACAATGATAGCACAGTAATTATAAGAACAAAGATGCAAATTTTTAGTTTCTTCAATTCTGTCATTCTATGTGACTGCTTGGGGTTTTGTAGTCATAATTCAGTGAAATTTAAATAAGTGAAAATAAGGGCATCTGAGTGGTTCAGTTGGTTAAGCATCAGACTTCAGCTCAGGACATGATCTCACAGTTTGTGGACTCGAGCCCCATATCAGGCTCTGTGCTTACAGCCCAGAGCCTGGAGCCTGCTTCAGATTCTGTGTCTCCCTCTCTCTCTGCCACTCTCCCACTCACACGCTTTCTCAAAAACAAATAAACATTAAAAAAATTTTAAAGAAGTGAAAACAGAAAGGTATTAATTTTTTGCTTAGTAAGTGCAAAGTTTTGTTGTTACAGGAAATAGCTCACTGATATTTTTAAATTTTTTAAGTTTTTATTTATTTTTGAGAGAGAGAGCATGGGGGAGGGGCAGAGAAAGAGGCCAACAGAGGATCTGAAGCAAGCTCCGCACTGAGAATGGAGAGCCCAATGTGGAGCTCCAACTCATGAACCATGAGATAATGACCTAAGCCAAAGTCAAACACTTAACCTACTGAGCCACCCAGGTGCCCCACTGATTTTGAATAATATCTTTAAAATGGAAATTTACTCTCTAATGATTAGTAGTAACCAAGCAAGAATGAAGAATGAATCAAGAAAATGAAATATTACATTAGTGGTATGATTTAGTAAACAAATGGCACATGAAATGTAGGTCATGTTTAGGCAAAGCTCTTCTTGTCCGCCTCTCCCACCACTCCAATGAGTGAACACTTATAGAAATTTTCAACAAAATAAAGCCATGGTAAAACTGTGCAGGATACTAATGAATATTAACTTATAAAGAAGAAGTGGGAAGAGAAGGAAAAAGGAAAGAAAGAACAAAAAGAAAAAAGAGAAGATAACAAGCTACCTAACCCCACATGACCAGTTTAAATTGTTTCAGGCTCTTCATCCAGTTGTGGAGACAGTCAGAATACCACTCAACCAAGTCATAATGAGATGTGTTCTTAGGTCTTCTGGTGAACCATTTCAGAGTGTGCCAAGAGTTAACACGCTGACATCTCCCATTGTGCTTAGTCATGATGTGATAAAATAAAAATTACAGTGCCTCAGCTATAATCAACAGCACTGCAAGTGAAATCACACCCTGATCCTCTCTTTCCAGGGAGCATTTCCTTCCCTACCACTTGGCAGCTAGAACTGTCCCCAAATAAGACAAGCTTACACATTGCTACAAGCTTGTACATTTCTGAACATCTCTACTGAGACAAACTACATCAACTAAAATAAAATACTTTTCCCTCTCTTTTTTATTTTATTTTATTTTAGAATACCATTTCCCAATGGCCCAGAGCAGAAAGGCCAAATTCAGCACCCCAAAATGGAAGATGTGCAGGGAATTTTGTTGACCAAAGCCATGTATGCCTTTTGGAATGAAATTCAGTGCTTCCAGGCTGGCCTAATGATCTCATTGCTACATATCCTAAAGCAGGTGTGCAAAATTGCTGAGGAAGATAGGAAGGCAGGTTATGGGAAGCCAAAGAGCACACCTAAGAGCAAAAGCTTCTCACATGTGTACCCTCATGGGTAACGTAGGGTTAGTGCTCCCACACATCACCTCCAATCTCCTGGTTATTCCCCTTGGCAGAGCAAGCATCAGTGTGAATAGTGCTAGGCAATATGCATCAAAACACCAAAGTACTGGCACATATGCACGCACGCATACACATACATGAACACACACATACACACACACACACACACACACACACATACACACACACACACACACACACACACACATACAGAATCAGGCAGCATTGTCATCTACCCCTGCCCAGGAGTGAGATATATACAGGTGGAAGTAAGTTTTCCTAAACCTGCTTCATCTTGACCATGAGCATCCCCTCAGCAGTGTTTCCATATAATTCTATTTTATTTTAGATATTCTCCTCATATCCTCTTACTTCTCCTTTCATTAGCTCTTTTTTTAATAATGTTTCTTTTTGAGAGAGAGAGAGAGAGAGAATGAGTGGGAAGAGGAGCAGAGAGAGAGGGAGATACAGAATCTGAAGCAGGCTCCATGCTCTGAGCTGTCAGCACAGAGCCCAACACATGGCTCAAACCACGAGATCATGACCTGAGCCAAAGTCATACGCTTAACTGACTGGATCCATTAACTATTGATGATGGAAGAAGCAGAAGAGAAATCAATCCAATTCCTAGTCAGTTGGTGATGTGTATGAAGTGCCAAGAGTGAGTCTGCACCACACCCATGAGAAAATGCTCTAACTCCTTTGGCTTTCATTTTCTTACATGCATAGTGAGAAAGTAGAAGAAAATGTTTGAATATACTTGCATTCTTTGTTTTAATAAAAATTTACTGAACTTTGCAGTGTGCTAGGCACTGTGCTATGTATGACTGGACACCTGAAGATGCATAGGAAAATAGTCCTAACCCCTAAATAAAAGAGAAGTTGTTATGTGGATCAGTGGAAAGAGAAAATCCTTCAACCTCAGACTCTTCCACTTACAAGCTGTGGGATCTTGGACAAGTTAATTAACTTCTCTGGGCCTCCCATGTTACCAAGTCCCCAACTTGAGCACCTGGGAATATGGTGGGTTTAGTTTTCTTTGGGGAATTAGGAGGTGCCCATGAAATGTGTTAGTGGAGATAGGACTCCAAAGAGACCACTAGAGGGGCATTTGGATGGCTCAGTCAATTAAGCATCTGACTTCGGCTCAGTTCATGACCTAACAGTTCATGGGTCTGAGGCCCGTGTTGGGTTCTTTACTGACAGCTCAGAGCCTGGAGCCTACTTCAGATTCTGTGTCTCCCTCTGTCTCTGCCCCTCCCCTGCTTGTTCTCTCTCTCTCTAAAAATAAATAAATAAACTTAAAAAAAATTTTTAATAGAAAAAATTAAGAAGAGAGAGAGAGTCCACTGGACTGGAGAGGTAAATAGGAGAGTCACCAGACCATGGCCAGGAAGTGAAGCCCAGCGAGGGACTAGGATTAACCATGGAGAGCATATAGATTGAGAAAAAGGCCCTCTTGTGGAAGCAGAGAACATTGATCAATATTTATCCAAACTCCCAATGAAAAGGAAAGACAAAAAAGCAAGGGCATTGAGAGCACTGGCAAGAGTAGCTGCAGTGAAGGACAATAGACACAGTGAAGGCAGAAAGGAGGGACAGATTGGGAGAGTTGTGAGTGATGTGTTTGGATGAAGAGAGGAAAGTGGGATCGACTGTGGCCACAGCACTAACTTATGCAAGGTAGGCTGTTAGAGAAGACATTTCTTTGTGACCATAGCTCCCAGGATATGGGGGAGGAAGCAGGTAAAATACTTAGTGATAGAGCATTCTCCTTCATCACCCAGCAAACAAAATCACCTATGTAGAAACATCTTCTAATTAATTTTCTTCTTTTAATTTTTCTAATGTTTTTATTTATTTTTGAGAGACAGAGTGCTGATAGGGAAGGGGCAGAGAGAGAGGGAGACAGAATCTGAAACAGGTCCAGGTTCTGAACTGTTAGCACAGAGCCTGATGTGGGGCTCAAACTCATGAACCTTGAGATCATGACCTGAGCTGAAGTTGGATGCTTAACTGATGGTGTCACCTAGGCACCCCCAAATTAAGTTTCTTAAACAGACATAAATAAAATCAAATCAGTTTACAGGCTTAGAAAAGGCTGATGTAATGTTTTCCAACAAATCATTAAAACAACTCATTTTGCAATTGATGTCACCATCCATTGGGGGGGGGGGAATTGCAAGTTAAGAAGCAAAAAAAAAAAGTGCTATTTTATGAAAATTAAACAGCCACTTAATTTAAAGGATTTTGGATTTGTGGAAATTTAGGCTGAACTTGCTTGCTTTTTGTAACACCTAGGAAAAATGTCTTGCTAAACTATTAATTGTATAAACAAGATTTCAGAAGGAATGTTATAACCCAGTACAGGATTAAATGGTACCAAACTACTCCTATATGTTCATTATTCCTACACAAATCAACGTTTCCATATGTTTATGTGGTTATCAATGTTTCCACTGATAACCTGTGATGTGTACAGTAATACCCTACTGCTAATTATAGAGAACACTTAGACTCTCTGAAGTAAAATTGGTAAGACCTCTTCTTGGGAACATTGATTAGCAATTGTCCTAAATCATCAAATGTAATTTAATGTAATACATTATTATTGCTTTGAAGTAATTCTGTTCTTTAACAGAACAGAATTTTGTTCTTTAACTTCCCTCTCCATTAGCTCAAATTTGTGAGTTACTCAAAGTTGTTATCAGGTCTTTTAAAGAAGCCCCAGAATTACCTTGGGTACCATGTTCCTGCCTAATTATACACCATAGCAAATCATAGTTTGCAATAGAATTTAAAAACCCTGACCATTAGGACAACAGGCCACTGTAAGATCCCAAATGTCAATTCACAACATTCAGGAATCTGAGTCCCAGTAGCTTTCATGGCCCTTGAAAATTCTTCCATGTCTTATGAAGAAACTAGCCCATTTTGCCTTTAATGGGTGGTTAAATAGAAACAACCAACTGCTGTGCCTCAGACATCTTAAATACCAATTGCCTCCTGTCTGAATTGGAATCCTTCTTTCTGGTTCCATTACTTCCAATTACTCTGCTTTTTAATTGTTGTCTTCAACTTGCAATGCCCAGGTCTGGATCAATTCACCTTTTAGCTTTCTCTCTTTCAAGCCACAGAACTGTTTGACAAAACTTGTGTAAGAATGCTGCAGAAATCACTGCAAATTCTGGTGTCTCTCCTCCCCATGTCCTTCTGTCTCTGTGCCAAAATTTCCTCTGACTTCTCAAAGCCTGAACCGCCCCCCCCAAGTTTCCCAGTGACTATCTAGATCTCCCCCTCTTGTCTCTGGGGCAGATAAAACCCCCTTCCCACCCAAGGCTGACCATGCCATCAATGCTTCAGCTCTCACCCACCCCATCACTTCTTTGGTGTCATTTCCTTTTTTTTTAAATATGAAATTTATTGTCAAATTGATTTCCATACAACACCCAGTGCTCATCTCAACAGGTGCCCTGCTCAATGCCCATCACCCACCCCCCCCCCCCGCTCCCCAAAAACCCTCAGTTTATTCTCAGTTTTTAAGAGTCTCTTATGGTTTGACTCCCTCCCTCTCCAACTTTTTTTTTCCTTCCCCTCCCCCATGGTCTTCTGTTAAATTTCTCAGGATCCACATAACAGTGAAAACATATGGCATCTGCTTTCTCTGCATGACTTATTTCACTAAGCATAATACTCTCCAGTTCCATCCACGTTGCTACAAAAGGCCATATTTCATTCTTTCTCATTGCCAACTAGTATTCCATTGTGGATATAAACCACAATTTCTTTATCCACTCATCAGTTGATGGACATTTAGGCTCTTTCCATAATTTGGCTCTTGTTGAGAGTGCTGCTATAAACATTGGGGTACAAGTGCCCCTATGCATCAGCACTCCTGTATCCCTTGGGTAAATTCCTAGTAGTGCTATTGCTGGGTCATAGGGTAGGTCTATTTTTAATTTTCTGAGGAACCTCCACACTGCTTTCCAGAGTGGTTGCACCAATTTGCATTCCCACCAACAGTGCAAGAGGGTTCCTGTTTCTCCACATCCTCTCCAGCATCTATAGTCTCCTGATTTGTTCATTTTGGCCACTCTGACTGACATGAGGTGATATCTGAATGTGGTTTTGATTTGTATTTCCCTGGTGAGGAGTGACGTTGAGCATCCTTTCATGTGCCTGTTGGCCATCTGGATGTCTTCTTTAGAGAAGTGTCTATTCACGTTTTCTGCCCGTTTCTTCAAGGCATTATTTGTTTTTCTGTGGTGGAGTTTGGTGAGCTCTGTATAGATTTTGGATACTAGCCCTTTGTCCGATATGTCATTTGCAAATATCTTTTCCCATTCCGTTGGTTGCCTTTAAGTTTTGTTGGTTGTTTCCTTTGCTGTGCAGAAGCTTTTTATCTTCATGAGGTCCCAGTAATTCATTTTTGCTTTTAATTCCCTTGCCTTTGGGGATGTGTCGAGTAAGAGATTGCTACGGCTGAGGTCAGAGAGGTCTTTTCTCAGCTTTCTCCTCCAGGGTTTTGATGGTTTCCTGTCTCACATTCAGGTCCTTTATCCATTTTGAGTTTATTTTTGTGAATGGTGTAAGAAAGTGATCTAGTTTCATCCTTCTGTGTGTTGCTGTCCAGTTCTCCCAGCACCATTTGTTAAAGAGACTTTTTCCATTGGATATTCTTTTTTGCTTTGTCAAAGATTAGTTGGCCATACATTTGTGGGTCCAATTCTGGAGTCTGTATTCTCTTCCATTGGTCTATTTGGTGTCATTTCAATGATCTCTTGTCTCATTTCTCTGATGGCTTGGGAGGGAGGGGTGTCTCCAAAAACTTTCAAAAAAATGCTCCCATTTTTACAAAACACAATGTACTCAATTAATTACATGAATAATTGTTTACCCTTGACTTCCTTGTTAGTATTGAAGTGCCTTTGGGAGAAGAGATCTTGTCTGTTAGATGGTGTATAACAGGTGCTGGATAAGTATTTGATGAATGAATAAATGAATGCAGGAACCTAGGAGCAAGGGAGAACATCAGGGAAGGAGTGATCAATAGTAGCCAACTTATAGAAAGGACAAGAGAAAAGAAAGAAAAAAGTTTCCTTAGCAAGGAGATGGGCATCACTCATTCTGAAGGTCCCCATAAATTCACAGTGAGTGGGTGCTAGGAGTCTAATTCACTCCTGTGTTAAAGCTTCTGATATGCTTGCCCTCAGATCAGTGCAGGAAAAACTGATGAAATTATCATGCCTAGTGAAGGGCTGGAGCTGAAGCAGGGGAGGCTTGCACAAGCTCTACATCAAGAAAGGGAATCTGCGACTTTAGTCACAAAGACTGTCAGAACTTGCTAAGATTCTTAAATTTTTAAAATTATTTTAAGGATGTCCCAGGACTAGTTCCCCACAGTGAACAGCCATAAAACTCTCAAAAAGTGTCCTCATGCTTAGCTTGAGGGTCCTGCTTTCAAGGTCACATGAAAGGGGCATGCTAATGACTCTGTCAACCTAGACAAACAATCTAATAAGTTCTGGAACTCACTGCAAGGGTTGAGCCTTGATTCTGCCAATTATTAGATGTGCATCCTTGTACTAGTCACCTCACTTCTCTGGCTTTAGTTTCCTCATCTGGAAAATGGGGTCAATGATCATACCAACTGTGATATTATGATTTATAATAAGAAATATATATTTGGTCTTTATCTCATTCCTGGCACAGAACTCTTAAAACCCTGGAATTTCCCAGGTCCTGAGAGCAGCAAAAGTGTTTTTGTTACGTTAATGAAGTGACTTCTGGAAAGCCCCTGGGTCACATAGTAATGGGAGCTGGATTGGAACTTTGAGCCCCACTCCAAACACTGGGGATGAGAGAGGGGCTTGAGATTGAGTTGAACCACTAGTGGCCAATGATTTAATCAATTGTCTATGTAATTAGACTTCACAAAAACTCAAAAGGACTAGATTTTTAGAGCTTCCACATTAGTAAACATGTGGTGATTTGGGAAGAGTGATGCACTCATGAAATGTGGAAGTCCATGCCTCTTCCTACATACCTTGCCTACCCATCTCTTCTATCTAGCTGACCCTGAGTTATATCCTTTTATAATAAACTGGTAATCTAGCAAAGAAAATATTTTTCTGAGTTCTGTGAACCACTCTAACAAATTAATTGAACCCAAGAAGGGGGGCATGGGAAACTCTGATCTATAGCCAGTAGGTCCAAACCCTGGGTAACAACCTGGACTTGCAATTAATATCTCAAGTAGGAGTGTAGGGAGGATAGTCTTGTCAGTCTGAGCCCTTAACCTGTGGGATCTGACACTATCTCTATGTAGATAGTGTCAGAATTGAGTTGAACTGTAAGACACCCAGTTGGGGCTGAAGAATTGCCTGGTGGTATTGGGAAAACACTCATGAATTCATGTCAGACTCTTATCTATCTTATAAAGTTTGAAGGATAAATGAGTTGGAGCATATAAAGCCCTTGGGAAAGTCTCCTGCTAGTAATGGCTCAGTAAGTTTTATTTGTTTTGTTTTGCTGTAATTAGTATTAGTAGTTAGGAAAGTCATATTAGTACTACCAACACAGAGAGTTAATTTGGGCAATGTCAGATTTAAAAAAGAACTCAAACACATTGAGTCCTTGGATCCTATGACAAAGAGAAAAAGGAAGTAAGGGTATCCAGGCCTGAGCAAGAGCCCTAGGAGCTTTTCAGAAGATTCAGTATTAGCCTGAAAGAAACAAAATATTACTATATTCACTGAACAAAGAAGAAAAACATTAAATTTTCACAAACTAAGAAAAAGAACATTAAAATATTTTCTGAACTAAATTGCTCCTTGAATTCTGCTAGAGACCCCATGCATTTACTACTCCCTGTGGGAACATTCTTTGATTTACAAACAAGTGACAACACAAATAATAAAATTTTCTTTCTCTCACCTCTGGTTCACCCATCATCACAGATAACCTACTTGGCAAGGAATGTCAAAGACAACACAGTGTCCTGCTATTACTTCCACAGGATGACCACATCTCACTGGCCCTGGAACATGGAATCAGTACTCTGAAGCATCTGTGAAAGGGGAGAGTGGATCTTGTGGGGTCCTATGAAGTCTTAGTAATGTCTACTCTACAGTGAGAGGAAAGGAAACAAAAACAATCCAGCTCTGAAGCCAACTTCACTAAGCACCTCCCTTTGACACCTCAGCCCCAGCCTAAGGACCCTTCACATACTAGCATTTAGGCAAGTCAACCCACGCCCACATTTTCTTCCTTTCTTTCAGTGCACAGGGGTTCCTGGTATGACCATGTAAAAGGATGATGGAAAGAAAAGACAAGGTGGAATTTAATAAACCACTGTTTCCACAAGGAAATGAAAGAGAGGAGGCAATATACCCCCTCCATTCACTGCACACATATCAGCAAAGCAAGCAAACTACCAGGATAAAATATGCACATACACTGCCTTGTGCCATGTGGCAGGAACCAGATTCCTAGACCTTTATGTCTGGGACAGCAGGTCGAACCATGGTAGCCTTTGGAAATCCAAAATAGTTTTCTCTCTCTAAGAGGTTCTTGGAAGGCAAGAATTATGCAACTGGTTTCTACAGACTTCTTAGTTCTCAAATTGTCTGTATTCTCACTTTATTCTCAGAGATAATTTACTTCTTTCTTTATCAGATCCATGTAAGGTTATTACCTCAAAGTACCCATAAATCACATAAAACATTTTTTTTCTCCAACTCGTGTTCTACTTGACTCAGAAACCATTAGTTAGTTTATTCAACTCCCTGGGAAAAGGTTCTGTCAATCTTTGGTGCAAATATTGCCTAATACTTGGATTAGAAAAATACCTACCAGGGTGATTACACTACTTTATTTCTCTAATTTAAAAAATTCAGAAATGAAAGTCATCTTCCTACATGTTTCATATTATTCATGGCATTCGTGCTCCTTAGAAAGTAAAATAAATATGTAAAGACATACTCATAAGCTAAGAGAGTACTCCAGGTGGAATATTAGTCAAATATATTTTTTTATTTTTTTAATATTTATTTATTTTTGACAGAGAGAGAAAGAGAGAGAGCGCGTGCACCCGCGCAAGTGAGTAGGACAGGGGCAGAGAGAAAGGGAGACAGAGAATCTGAAGCATGCTCCACGTTGTCAGCACAGAGCCCAACATGGTGCTTGAACCCCCAAACCACGAGATCGTGACCGAAGTCAGGTGCTCAACCAACTGAGCCACACAGACACCCCTCAAATATTTTTCTTTTTTTTTTTTTAATTTTTTTTAACGTTTTATTTATTTTTGAGACAGGGAGAGACAGAGCATGAACAGGGGAGGGTCAGAGAGAGGGAGACACAGAATCTGAAACAGGCTCCAGGCTCTGAACTGTCCGCACAGAGCCCGATGCAGGGCTTGAACTCACGGACCGCGAGATCATGACCTGAGCCGAAGTCGGCCGCTTAACCAACTGAGCCACCCAGGCGCCCCTCAAATATTTTTCTAATGAAGGGGTTTCTAGTACAAAATCAAGAATAAAGAAAATTCTGTAGATAAGAGAAAAAAATGGGAATGGGGAAGGTCAGAGCAGGAGCTGCTCAGTGAAACTACAAAGAAAATAATTAGGGTCTATGTCTGGGGCAGGGATTAGGGATAGGGTAATAGAGCAGGGACACAGGCCCATCAGAGTAGGGTAGAAGCTCTAGATATGTTCAGTCCTTTACTGAAAGGTAATGTATCTTCTGACAGGGAAGCTACAGTGAAGACTGTTGAATGGTGAGAAAAGCAGAAGAAACACAGAGAGAAATAAATCAAAATAATGTAATGAATTCAAGATGAAGATCACCTCATGTTCTTCAGGTGAGCAAGACCAATAAGAGCATGATTACTAAGATAAAGAGAATTGAAAAAACCTCTCCCAAATTTTGTTTCCTTGCTTTTCTTGATTTTCTTACCAAAATCCCCTAATGAACACTTGTTTCCCCCACACACCATCAGGAACATGAAAAGATGGAGTATTTGTGGGGAAGAAGCTAGAGGGAGAGAACTGTCAAAGGATTGTTCAGCACACTTCACTCACAGTTATGAAGACAAACCCAATGACCAGCTACAAAACCTTGTCTTCTAAAGTTGTGAACCTCTACATCTCCCCATTTATGAGAAAAGATACTTTCCAGACATCAAGAAGCTCATTGAGAACAATGCTCTTGTGTAACTATTATTTTGGGAAAGAATATGCTCATTAAATTTTTAACTGTCACTAGGCTGCCAATAACTGAGATTTTCTCAAACCATTATTTGAAAGAAAATAGCTTGTGACGTGCAATAAAATTAGTAACAGAAATTAGTGCTTTTCACTTATGTCTAAAATTTCACTTCAAGGGGAAAGCATTCAGAATAGACTTCCTACCCAATCTCTCAAGTATGATTTCATTGTCTTTCAGGGATAATGGGAGATTGGAAGAGTTACTTCAAAGTGCACAGAATGAGAGGTTCAGTGAAGACTGTGAGAGGAAGATGCCTGGCACTTCTCTGACCTTCCACACGGAACTCTACAGAGAGGAAGACAAAATCTAGAATATTCAGGGGAAATTTTGTTACCTTATCTTGTGGGGTTTTTTTTAATTTTCTTTATTAGTTTCCATTTAGAAATGACTTTCTGAACCTGTTCAAATTGTTCAGGCAAGAACTAGAAATTATGTACATTTTTTCCTTTTTGCATGCACCTGGGAAATAAAAACATTATGTTAACTAATGTGCTGGTTTTGCAGGTCTTTAAGCACAGAGTTTATAGTTGTAACAATAACTATGGAACTTAGGAAAATGGTGGTTATGTCTCTAAAGCAAGGTATGAAGTTGTTGAGGTCTGCTGGCCAAGTTCATCCTTCACCTGTCCCTGACCTTCCCTGCAAGAGTATCTTCTCTACTAGGCAACTTTGGCTCAAGAATTCCACAGTGTCTTTGCTAAAACTCTTAGACCTTGACCACGGCCTAAGAGTTTTCTCACCTGGTCTTTCTTCTTTCCCCCTCTCCTCCACAGGGGTTTGTCCTGCACCATGCTCTGACAGCCCCCTTCCTGATTTCCTTCACAAACATTGTCCTCAGTAAATCTCTCATGTGCCAAGTGTCTGTGTCTCACTGAAAAAGAGAACATTATTTTCCTTTTGTCAGAGTGACCTGTACTATTAAATTCAAATGTGCAAGTAAATATGAGGTTGAATCATTTGAAAATGGCCACAAAAAAAAAATAGAAAAAACAAGTATCAAAAAGGCAGCAACTTCAGAATGACTAAAATTACTAACACTGAGAAGCTGGGGGATGGGGCACCTGGAATGGAAACCCCAACCTCTGGGGAGGAAGTACTGCTTGGCCCTGCTCATGTCCCTGAGGCCATAAAAGTCTGGTCGTGTAAGTGATGGTAACCTGCACACTGGGTTCAGCTGCTGCTACAGGAGGGAATTGCACACTGGAGGAAGAAACGGCTTGGGGTTCTGCTCACAGAGGGAGCAAATCCAAGTTCTTCCTCTTGTCTCTCAGTGTCCCTAGTGCAGAGACTCAGAGGGGCCAGCCAGCCAAGCAGAAACCTGGACTGCCTTGTTCCAGCCCCTGCATCTCAAGAAATACCACATACTGGTGGACTCAGACATGAGAGGCAATAATTTAAAGCTGGGCCAGCCAATGTCTGACATTTTTAATCTCAAAAGCAACTTCAGATAGATCAAACTAATTAGATAGATAGATAGATGATAGATAGATAGATAGATGATAGAGTAAAATAAATGGGAAAATATCTAGACTTATCTAAAGGAAATAAAGCAATCAGCTCTGATACAGTTAGCACACTCTTCCTTTCTTTGCACCTTCACTCCGGGATTCCAGGTGGTGGGTCTTCTCTGGAAAAACTCTTGCAGCACATGTGAGGGCTCTCAGAGGAAGCAGCAGTAGTAGCTGAGGCTGAAGTTGAGAAACGAACGTTTCCTGGATGGC
Source organism: Neofelis nebulosa (assembly GCF_028018385.1). Taxonomy (NCBI): domain Eukaryota; kingdom Metazoa; phylum Chordata; class Mammalia; order Carnivora; family Felidae; genus Neofelis; species Neofelis nebulosa. Next base: position 88,370,287 of record NC_080790.1, read on the forward strand.
CTATGTAATGGCTTGCTTGAAATTTGTGATTATAGGGCGCCTGGGTGGCGCAGTCGGTTGAGCGTCCAACTTCAGCCAGGTCACGATCTCGCGGTCGTGAGTTCGAACCCCGCGTCAGGCTCTGGGCTGATGGCTCGGAGCCTGGAGCCTGTTTCTGATTCTGTGTCTCCCTCTCTCTCTGCCCCTCCCCCATTCATGCTCTGTCTCTCTCTGTCCCGAAAATAAATAAAAAACGTTGAAAAAAAAAATTTAAAAAAAAAAGAAATTTGTGATTATAGCCAATGCCCAGCATGCCAAAGGAAACATACTACAAAATAGATGAAAAGTATGGGCTCTAAAATTCCTTTAAGGTGACATAGAGAAGAGTCCCCTTCCAGTGTTGTCAATCTTGAGGCTGAGAGAAATTCTAGCAGAGGTGATTCCCAGAGAAGCCTGACTGTCCAACACAGTGGCGCTGAGTGACATGGGGACATGCTGGATTCACTCCAAAGTGAGTGAAACTTACAATCCTACCAGGCCGATCCCACCTGAGCCAGCAACTGAGATAAACAAAAAGCTGCCCTTCCTCCTACTCTACTAGAAAGAATCTCAGAATTAGAAGCTTTTGGAAGTCATTCAGACAAGTAGTCATGTGGCTCTTTGACGTCATTAAGTCATTAATCTGTGTGCTTATCTGTGCACTGGGAAACTGGCAGTTTCTACTTGAGCTAAGCATATCTATGACTCAGCAGTTCAGATCTTAGGCATATACCCAAGAGAAATAAGATATATGTCCACACACACACACACACACATACACACAATCTCATAGAATGTACAAAATCTCATAAAATATACAAAAATCTCATAGAAGCTTTATTGATAACCACCAAAAGTTGTAATCAACACATATGTCCATCAAAAGAAGAGTGGATAAACAAATAGTATGGTACAGTATACAGCAATAGAAATACACGAACTACTGACACTTGTAATCAAATCAAAAACTGCTGAGAGAACAAAGCAAGACAGGAGAGAGTATACAATATATGATGCCACTAATGTAAAGTTAAAGAATAAGCACTACTTTACTTGTCATGATGAGCACTGGGTGATGTACGGAATTATTGAATCACTATATTGTATATCTCAAACTAATGTAACACTGTACATTAACTAATGGGAATTAAAATAAAAACTTTAAAAAAAAAAAAGAATGAGCAAGACACCTGGATGGCTCAGTAGGTTGAGCATCAGACTTTGGCTCAGGTCAGGATCTCACGGTTCATGGGTTCAAGCCCTGCATTGGACTCTGTGCAGAATGCTTGCTCAGAGCCTGGAACCTGCTTCGGATTCTGTGTCTCCTTCTGTCTCTGCCACTCCCCCGCTCGCTCTCTGCCTTACTCTGTCTCTCAAAAATGAGTGTAAAAAAATATATAAATAAAATAAAAAAGAATAAGCAAATAACTGTATTGCACATTTGAAAGTAATATAATATTTTATGTCAACTAGACTCCAATTTTTAAACTGTTGACCACTAAATATATATAATATATATTTATAAACAATATATATAAATATATATAACAATATATATATATTTTAACTATAAATATATTTTTAGCAATATACATATATATTATTTTTTAACAATAACCAAGATATGGGAGCAACCCAAGTGTGTCTATTGATAGATGAATGGAGATATATATATTTCATTCATATGTGGAATTTAAGAAATAAAACAAACGAGGGGAACCTGGGTGGCTCAATCAGTTAAGCCTCTGACTTTTGGTTTTGGCTCAGGGCATGATCTCATGGTTCATGAGTTCAAACCCTAACCTGCACTGTTAATGCAGAGCCTGCTTGGGATTCTGTCTCTCCCTCTCTCTCTCTGCCTTTCTCCCATTCGTGCTTGCGCTCTCTTTCTCTCTCTCTCTCTCAAAATAAATAAATAAACTTTTAAAAATTTTTAAAGAAATAAAACAAATGAATAAATAAAGAAAAAAAGGACACAAACCAAAAAACAGACTATTAAATATAGAGAACAGACTGGATGTTACAAGGGGGAGGTGGAGGGATGACATAGATAAATGGGATTAAGAGTATACTTATCTTGATGAGCACTGAGACATGTATAGAATTGTTGAATCACTATATTGTACACCTGAACCTAATATAGCACTGCATATTAATTATACTTGAATAAACAAAGAATAAGTAATATTTATCTGTGGTGATCAAAGTCAAGATAGTGCTTGCCTTGGGCATTGGTTGGTAGTGAGGCATTGACTGAAGAGAGGCAGGAAGGAACTTTCTGAGGTGATGGAAACGTTCCTTACCTTGATCTGAGTGGTATTTACATGAGTGTATGTATAAATAAATCCATCAGAATGTAATTTGTGGTTTATGCATTTTACTGTATATTATGCCTTGATTTTTAAAAATTCAATTACAATCTAACTTCATGCTTACAAAAAATAGAGTCCTGAGAATTAAGTAACTCTAATTCAACCTTGGAAGTTGGGATGGAATTCCAAGCTGAACTTTCCCAGTTGGCAATATCAACATGTGCCTTTAACATATGACATGCTAACAGAAACTCAGTTCTTTCCAGTCTAGGGAAGATATTTTCTCCAAATCTTCATGGATGACCAAGCCTAGAACAAAGAATTACTAAGTGCGGGTGAAGAGAGGGAGGAAGAAAGGGTGGTTCCTGGAGGCTTGCTCTAGACATTCCTTCAGTAACATTTCTCAATTCCTCATCTTTGTGGGGACCAGGAAATGACCTCCAGGATTTGGCAAGCCCCCTAGCTGACCTATCTTCCCACTGCTCTTCCTTCTTACAGCAACAAGGAAGAGTCAGGGAAGGCTACTCTGGCACAACATTAAGGATTTTGTTCCAGTTTCTTTCAGGATGCAGAGTCATGCAAATTACCTCTCTTTGTTTGCCTGAACATACATACCTGGAAAAAATGAATAGAGCTCTGTGGATATAGGCACTGGGGATATAAAGCCTATGTGAATCCTAACTTCCATTTACTTTTCACTTTCCCCCGCTAGTGCCTAAGACCAAGTTGGAAGGAATGGCCAAGCATAAACGTGAAGGAGACAAGGGAGCTAGAGTGTACCTTGCTTCCCCAAGGGTTTTTTTTTTTCAGAAATAGAATAGTTGATTTATTGAAAATATACAACCAGATAAAACAGATTCTGTAGGTCAAAATATCTATGCTAATCATTTGTTTTCCTTTCATTCAACAGCAACTCATCAAGAATATTTTAAACACCAGCGACCAGCACCAGACATAGTGATAGATAAAATATTCATTATCTTTGCCCTGCTGGCATTACCAGTGCAGTCTGTAGGACATCAAGCCATTAATCAAATCATTACACAGATCTTTGATTACAGCATGTAATAAGGGATAAGAAGGAAAAATAAAGGGTAGAATATCAGTGGGCCCTAATTTAGATAGAGGAAGGTATAAAAAAGAAGCTGAACTAGTCTGCTCAGGGCTACTGTAACCAAGTGCCACTGGGGCACTGAAATAACAGAAAGTCATTCCCATAGTTCTGGGGGTTAGAGCTCTGAAATCACAGGTCATTGGGGTTGGTTCCTTCTGAGGGCTATGAGAGAAGAGTCTGTTCCAGGCCTCTCTCCTTGGCTTACAGATGACTGTCTTCATGTTCACATAGTGTTTACCCTGTATTCACATCTATCTCCAAATTTACCCCCCTTTTTTTAAGAACACTAGTCATATTGGATTAGGACCCACCCTAATGACATTATTTTAACTTTATTACTTCTGTAAAGACCCTAACTCCAAATAAGGTCACACAAGGTTCTAGGTCCCCATCTGCTACTTACCTGAGTCAGCCTGCTGTAACCCTAGTTCATGATATTCTTTCCCAAATGAGTCCCTTTCTGTCCATGTCATAGGTCATGTTCCATGGAAGGCAGACTCTGAATCAGAAATAATTGTGTGTTATGTTTAAAGGGAGTACTCTTGGGATCACTTCCTCTGGAAGGTAGAGAAGGAGGTAGGATTGAACAAAGGGAGAAACAAAGCTTCAACTTAGTCCCAGCAAGGGCCTCATCCAATGCTCTGAAGCTGGGATGGCCCTTCACAGCTGGTGCCATCCCAGTTTGGGTGAGAGGACCAGGTACCAACCAATCACAAGATGTAAGTTGACTTAGGAAAGGGGCATGAACTTGGTCCCAGAAAGGAAGGAATACCTGAGAGCTGTCTATCAGCAGCACCCCTAGTAACTGGAATAAACAGTTTTGTTCAGAAGAGTGATCTAAGGGGCTTATCCCTCACCCTTTACAACCTTCCACATATGAGTATAGGACATAACTCCAGCCACAGCTTGCCTGAGCCATGTCATAGTTTGCTGAGGTTCCATTCAGGTTAACATTCATTTCTGGGAAGATTCCAGCTAGCAGTTAGGGTCTGTGGAAGGAAGGAAGATATCAGACTGCACTGAAAGGCAAAACTGAGGACTCCAGGAGCACGGGCTAGTAGGATTCAGCTCTCCTGAGACTAGAAGGGGTAATTACTGATGACTTCAAATCATAGTGTAAGGGTCTTTGTCAATAGACTGTGTTGCAAGGCAAGTCTGGAGTGTGAGGCAAGGAAGTCTTGCAGGAGCCCTTGGATGGCCTGAACCAACATCTGAGGGAACCCAGGTGTTCTGAGATGTTCACAGCACCTACAACATCAAAGCCAAGCCCAGAGGTGGAATCTATAGATATAGGGAACCACAACTTCCTTTGAGAGGCTTGGCCACCCTCAAGTGTCCTGAAAAGGAAGCAGAGCCAGTCTGTGTAGAGAAGGAGCTCTGTGATGATCTCAAAGCAGCCTGGATTGGGCAGAACCAAACAGTATGGAGTCAGGACAATAAGTTGACAAGAAAGCAACAAAAGTTTCACAGATAAGTCTAACTCTAATTTTGGAAGTGGAGAAGGAGAAATTGGTTTTACTGCAGAATAGGAACCAACCAGGAGCTGAGCAGACATGGTACTAGAGTACAGTCTAAAAGAGGAGACTTAAGACAGCACCCAGAGATCACCATCAAGGTACTAAGGAAAGGGGAACCAGGATCTTGGGAAACTGGCATGAGGGCACCATTACAATAATGACATCTTTCTCTCCAGGGGTTACCTGAGCAAGATGGTCTCGCATGTCCTGGCTCTGGCCCTCCCAATATATTAGCATCAACACAGTCAAAAGATTAGGGCACATTGTTTATTTAGTCCCTACCATAAGCTGGATTCTGCTTATTTTCTCTTCTAATTCTCAAAAACACACAAGAATATTTGATTCCCAGTGGTTTTACATAATTTATCCAAAACCACTCAACTCCTATGTCCCAGAGATAGGCTTGGAGTCCATATAATTCGACAGCCCCACACACATCCAAACCATGCTTCCTCCCAGAGATACAAGACCAGGTCGCCAAGTGTCCCAGAAGCCAAACAGGGAGACACTTTTTGGGCAGGCCAAGGGGACTCGGGGCTGAGAGGAACTCCCCAGAATCCATGCGGAGATAGCCAATGAAGCCTTATAAAGAAACAAATAATACCCCCAAATAGAGCAAAGGTTATTTTTCTGTTTAAAATCAATTCAAGGGGCACCTGGGTGACTCAGCTGGTTAAGCATCTAACTCTTTATTTCAGTTCAGGTCATGATCTCATGGTCATGAGATATGCCCCACATCAGCCTCTGCACTGGGCATGGAGCCTACTTAACATTCTCTCTCCCTCTCCCTCTGCTCCTCTCCCCTCTCAAAAATTAAAAAAACTAAAAAATTTAAAAAATTCAACTTTTTTGTAAGAGTCACTGTTACATTGAGTCTTTCTTTGCCTTTTAATAACAAATTCATTCAATCTAGATTTCTTCAGTTTGTGATTATTTGGAATTCTTACTTTTCTTTCCTTTTCATATTGCTGGCATTGGATTAACTTCATGGTTCAAAAAAAGGTAACGGGGTTGAGGAACAAGATTATTTATTAGCAGTCAGGGTTTAATGGTAAAAGTGGAAATTTCTGTCATTTTCCTTGAATAGTAATATATTTCAAATTCACCCCTATTGTTACATATAATAATTATCTGTATTATCATTTTCTAGAAATATCAGTGTACATTCAGATTTTTAAAATTACATCATTGGACTATAAAAATGAATGTAGCATTTCTTCCCTTAAACTTTCTGGTGAGGAAAAAATAACTTAATAGTTTCAATTCTGGATGAGGGACTCCTGGGTGGCTCAGTGAATTAAGCATCTTACTCTTGGTTTCAACTCAGGTCATGATCTCACACTTCGTGGGATTGAGCTCCACATCAAGCTCTGCGCTGACAGAGTGGAGTCTGCTTGGGATTCTCTCTCTCTCTCTCTCTCTCTCTCTCTCTCTCTCTCTCTCTCTCCCCCTCTATCTCTCTCTCTCTTAAAATAAATAAAATAAACTTTAAAAATGCTATCTATAAACTTTGGAGTACAAGTGCCCCTATGCATCAGCATTCCTGTATCCCTTGGGTAAATTCCTAGCAGTGCTATTACTGGGTCATAGGGTAGATCTATTTTTAATTTTTTTTAAATTTTTTTTCAACGTTTTTTATTTATTTTTGGGACAGAGAGAGACAGAGCATGAACGGGGGAGGGGCAGAGAGAGAGGGAGACACAGAATCGGAAACAGGCTCCAGGCTCCGAGCCATCAGCCCAGAGCCTGACGCGGGGCTCGAACTCATGGACCGCGAGATCGTGACCTGGCTGAAGTCGGATGCTTAACCGACTGCGCCACCCAGGCGCCCCATCTATTTTTAATTTTTTTTTTTTCAACATTTTTTATTTATTTTTTTGGGACAGAGAGAGACAGAGCATGAACGGGGGAGGGGCAGAGAGAGAGGGAGACACAGAATCGGAAACAGGCTCCAGGCTCCGAGCCATCAGCCCAGAGCCTGACGCGGGGCTCGAACTCACGGACCGCGAGATCGTGACCTGGCTGAAGTCGGACGCTTAACCGACTGCGCCACCCAGGCGCCCCTCTATTTTTAATTTTTGAGGAACCTCCACACTGTTTTCCAGAGTGGCTGCACCAGTTTGCATTCCCACCAACAGTGCAAGAGGGTTCCCGTTTCTCCACATCCTCTCCAGCATCTATAGTCTCCTGATTTGTTCCTTTTAGCCACTCTGACGGGCGTGAGGTGGTATCTGAGCGTGGTTTTGATTTATATACACAATGTAATACTACGTGGCAATGAGAAAGAATGAAATATGGCCTTTTGTAGCAACATGGATGGAACTGGGGAGTGTTATGCTAAGTGAAATAAGTCATACAGAGAAAGACAGATACCATATGTTTTCATTCCTATGTGGATCCTGAGAAACTTAACAGAAGAACATGGGGAAGGGGAAGGAAAAAAAAAAGGTTAGAGAGGGAGGGAGCCAAAATTTAAGAGACTCTTAAAAACTGAGAACAAACTGAGGGTTGATGGGGGTGGGAGGGAGTAGAGGGTAGATGATGGGTATTGAGGAGGGCACCTGTTAGGATGACCACTGGGTGCTGTATGGAAACCAATTTGACAATAAATTTCATATTTAAAAAAATGCTATCTAAATACTGGATGAAAGTTGTCTTTTCTTATGCAAATCTACATAGGTCCCTTCACTTAGAAGTTTATTTAACCCTACTATTTAAAAATAGAGAGGTAATTTCCCTCTACTAAATGAAGTATCAATGGGTTACAAGTGCCAAAGAATATCTACCTAGTCCTCCCCCAATAGAGTCCTTGCTTTCCCATTTGGGACCCCAGTGCCAACGTCAAGGAAGGCTAGCACCAAGAACCCTAGTGTCTAGTGAGATTTTACAATGTGCTTTCCATGAAAAAATAATAAATGGTACAGTCATAGCTAATATTTTTGTAGCATTTACCCATGTGCAGGCATTATTCTAAACACTTTCCATGTATTAATGTATTTAGTTTTCACAACAACCTTGTGAGGTAACTATTTTATACCCCTGTCACAGAGGAAGATACTGAAACAGAGAGGGTATGATTTTCTCAAGATTCACAACTAATAGGTAACAGAACCAAGGTTTGAACTTGGGAATTCTTTTTCTAAAGTCCATGCTCTGAACTACTAAGGTATAGTGTGTGCATGTGTATGTGTGTACCTCTTGTTGGAATACTCCTGGCATATGTAACTGAGGTATAGGACGGAGTTAAAGAGACTGGTGACTAGCATGGGAAACCGGTCATATTTAATAACTGTTTCAACAGGAATCCATTCTAACCCAATCTGAAAAAACAATCAATTATAAACTCTTATTTGGAAAATAATTTAACTAATGTTTATTGTCTTTTATTTTCTTCTCTCTCTCCCTCTCTGAAGTAGCCAAACATGCACTATGTTTCAAAACCACTTGGTCAGTGTCACGATAAGTGGTAAAAATGAGGGTTAAGGGCGCCTGGGTGGCGCAGTCGGTTAAGCGTCCGACTTCAGCCAGGTCACGATCTCGCGGTCCGTGAGTTCGAGCCCCGCGTCAGGCTCTGGGCTGATGGCTCAGAGCCTGGAGCCTGTTTCCGATTCTGTGTCTCCCTCTCTCTCTGCCCCTCCCCCGTTCATGCTCTGTCTCTCTCTGTCCCAAAAATAAATAAAAAACGTTGAAAAAAAAATTTAAAAAAAAAAAAAAAAATGAGGGTTAAAAATAACTGTGAACATATCTCAAAGAATATTCTAGGCTACACTAAGTAATTTGGGTTTGATCTTAGAGACCATCTATGGACACATTTTGGGGAGTCCTCACGACCTCTACAGCAATTTCTTAGTTATTATTTTATTTGAATGGCAATTTAAAAATACTGTGAAGGCATGCTCTGGATCATCTAATGATCAGTGTATACACTAATTTCTGCCACATGGTCCTAGGGTCTTCATTTGCATCTGTGTCAACAATCCCTTGATACTGAGTGGTACTAGTGTAATTATCGAAGGTTAACAGGGTGAGAAATGGGGAGGAGTACATAATAGTGAATAAGACACCAAGTGGACAACAACATATCAAAGATCTTAACATACAAAATGAAACATAAAATACCAAGCACTAAAAGAAAACAAAAATGAATTTTTTTTTTACCTTCTAGAAGTGAAGAAGAGCTAAACATGACATAAAATCCGGAAGCCAGAAATCAGGGGGTAAAAACTGACAAAATCAATTACATAAGAGATAAAACTTTTTAAACATTAAAGAATAAGAAGAACAATTTTTCGGGAGGTGACCAAGCTAATGCAATGGCTTCCCTAAAGACCCTGAAAACTCATCTTCCCACATAACTTCTGCCTCTATCTTCCTGGGAGAAAAACTGTAAGGTAAATTTGAAGCAGAAAATATTCAGAGATGGGTTTTCCCTGTAAGAATCTTGTGTCATAACCATTGCCCAGTTATGCCTATGTTGTATCTTCCAGGAGTGCAAAGGAATAAATAGATTATTGGACTTAAGTTCATCTTCAATGTTCTTCATCTCTCATTGATACAGATGGTCTCAGTACACACCTATGTTGAGAAGAGGGCGAGGACCAACATCTTTTAGGCTCCATTTTAAGCATCTTTCATCACTTCAATAATGTTATGAGTGGAAGTTACAGAAGGGAACACTACTGCTCAGAGATGTTACACAAATTGTCCAATAATAAACACCTGAAGGTAGAAGAGATGAGCTGCAAATCCAGATCTTCTTGACCCGACAGTCCATGATCTTTCCCTACCCCACAACGGGGTAGGCAATGACCTACTCTATGCCTCCTACAACCACAACAGTCTTCTTAAGCTCACACACAGCTGGCCTGCTCCTGGCCTTGAGGTCATGAGTATTTATTTAAGTGATCAGAAGATGGCATTAAAGAAATCTCAGAAACCATGTGTTCTACTATCCTCTTACTTTATTTCACTGTAGCCAAACTATCTTTCAAGTATCTAATGACACAAGTTCTGGTCATTCTGAAACTTGGTGAAATCCATATTATTTTGTCAAACTTTTATAAACATCAAAATTACTTTCCATATTGAAACCTAATGTGCACTTTTTCACATACATATTCAGTTGGTCACTAAGGAATTTGTTTCAACTTTTTCAGAGCCTTAAGAGACCATTTATTGCCTTCTGGTCTAAAGAAGTGCTCACCTACAGAGAAAGGCTGCAGAGGAGCCCTTGGAACTAAGCCAAAACAGCCACTATCCTTCCCTGTCCATGGGACAGTTTTTTGTGCCCTTTGACATTCTTGTCAAGATCAGCATCTTAAACCATTCCTGGTTCTCCAGAGTGTATTCAGGCCCTTAATCACTCTACCTTGCTGACCCTAGTATGTTTTTCTTTGTAGATCTGGAGTCCAGGGAAAAGAAAAAGTGACTGAAGACAAACACAATATATTATTAATATAGTCAGAGCCAGGCCTGGGTTGGGGGTAACAGTAAAATTAGAATAATTATAACAGCAATCTGATGAGCACCATAATGAAGAACTGAGTACCGTGTTCTGGGAGTAGAAAGGTAGGAATACGTAACTCCTTGACAAGGAAGTTTGACAAGGGTAACAAAGGAATTGGGTCATGAGGAGTAAATAGGAATTTTCCAAGTGATAAGGAAGGGAAGAGCATTCCTGTTTACAACAAGAGCAGAAGCTGAGATCTTTGCACTTAAAAGAATACATGCAAGGTCAGAAATGAGGCCTGGAAGGTAGATAGGAGCCTCAGGTGAAGAACCTCATTGCTGTGTTAGAATGTTTAGACTTTGTCCTGCAAGCTACTTGGGTCCCACTGAAGAATTTAAAGAAGGAAGTGAAAGGAACCTGTTTAAATTTTAGACAGCTCCCTGGGGCATGGTGGTGTGGAGGAGTGAACAGAATGGGGCAAGACTGAAAGCAGGATGTCAATGAGAAGATGATGGCAACAGTCCAGGAAAGCATTAGGAAAACTCAAAGTGAGGCAGAGGCAGTTAAGAGATGCATTCCAAATATACAGAACTGACAGAATCTATAGGGCTTGGTCAAAGGTTGGCTATGGAAGAAGTGGAAAAAGAGACATCTAGTATGATTTGTGATTTTAATTGTGTTGATGGTGGTACCAGTAATGGAAAAAGGGAATGATGAAAGAAATGTTACTTTGTCTGAAGATGGATTGAGTTTTGAGCCTATTGAATCTGAAATGTTTGCAACACATTCAGGTGGAGATACAGATATAGGAGCCTGTAGCTTAGGAAAGAGGTATTGTTTAGGGATAAATTCTGAGTAATAAATATAAGAGATTTACAGCAGTGGAAGAATATGGCAAAAAAAATCAGGAAAAGTAAACAAAATGAGAATAAATGTAGGCTCCAAGCAAAGCCCTAAAAAAACCCAAAATTTAAATTAAAGATTTTAAACTTTTAATGACAAATCCCACTGAGAATCTGAAGGACTTATGTCTTCATTTCTCACAAAGTGCACATCTACACAAAAGTTTGCATACTATTTTAGGGAGAATGTTAGTTTGCAACCCCTTCAGGAGCTCCCTGGGTACAATCTGAGTACAGCTTCTATTCTTAGAACGCAGGGACAGACCAAAGAAAGAGATGGCCACTCCAGATTGGTAGGTGGTAGGTTTAATTAACAAGGGAATTTACATATAAGGTTTGTCTTGGGCACCGGAAAGAGAAATGGACAAAAGTTTATATAGACTGGGGTACCTGGGTGGCTCAGTTGGTTAAGTGTCTGACTCTTGGTTTCAACTCAGATCATGATTTCATGATTTGTGGGATTGAGCCCCATGTCAGACTTTGCACTGATAGCAGGAAACCTGCTTGGGATTCTCTCTGTCCTTTTCTTTCTGCCCCTCCTCCCCCTCCACACATACTCTCCCTCTCTCTCTCAAAATAAATAAATAAACTTAAAAAAAGGTTTATGTAGAAGTGTCAACTAGGTTCAGTCACATATACTATCCATGCTCTCAATACCACAGCATTATCTCAACATTATATCTTTAAGCAGCCTCTGAGGACAGGAAGGGAAAGCAGAACCCACATTCCAAGAAAGGGGCATGGGGTGAGGAGCCTCCAATTTGTTGGGCTCCAGCTCATGGGTCAACCATGCTCACATCCTCTCAATAACCTGCCCCCAAGAGAGAGGCACAGTCCTCTTGATGTTCATTAATTTAAGACCTCCTGATTTAAAAGAAGAATGGCAGAGCAGGACACACTGAAAAAGGCTGGCCAGAAAGATTAGAGGAGAGATGCAAAGAAGGTGCTACTGAGGAAGAAAAGAAGGTAAGCATGACCTGCAAGCTGTAGGCAAAGGGAAATGGAGAGCTAGTGTACATGCAGGGATGGTACACCAGGTCTAGGATTCTGAACTTAATCCTAAGAGGAAAGTATAGATAATGAAATTTTTTATACAGGAGAACAAGCTAATCAGCTTTGCATTTTCACAAGATTATACTGGACTGCCTAGATGATGAGTGGAAAAGAACAAAGATGTATTTTTCACCTCTAAGACTTGTTACTATGAACACAGAAACTGGAAACTCAAGGCAAGTCATTTGAAATCACTCACTTAGAGGGAAAAAATGAGTTAGAAAAAGTAAAAAAAAAATATCTGTGGCATTTAGGGGTGTCTGGATGGCTCAGTCAGTTAAGCATCCAACTTTGGCTCAGGTCATGATCTCATGGTTTGTGGGTTCAAGCCCTACATCGGGCTCTGTACTGACAGCGGGGAACCTGGAGCCTGCTTCAGATTCTGTGTCTCCCTCTCTCTCTCTGTCTCTCCCCCACTCACACTCTGTCTCTCTCTCTCTCAAAAATAAACATTTAAAAAATTCTGTGGCATTTTTAGGGTACCATCAAGAGTACCAGTATACAATCATGGGAACACCAAAAGGAGAAAAGAGAGAGAGAGAAAAAGGCAGAAAGCTTATTTAAAGATATAATGGCTGATGGAATCTAAGAAACAAAACAAATGAACATAGGGTGGAAAAAGAGGGGCAAACCAAGAAACAGACTCTTAACTATAGAGAACAAACTAATGGTTTACTGAAGGGGAGGTGGGTGGAAAAGGAGTGGAGGTGGGGAGGGCTGGGTTAAACAGGTGATGGGTATTAAGGAAGCCATTTGTTGTGATGAGCACCGGGTATTATATGTAAGTGATGAATCACTAAATTGTACAGATGAAACTAATATTATACTGTATGTTAACTATCTGGAATTTAAATAAAGACTTAGGGAAAAATAAAGCAGATTGAGGGCTGTACGCCCTCACACATGCACACAAAATAGTAGTATATATTTTGCAATAATTTATACAAATAAAGGATATGCAGAAAACACTGAATAAAAGATAATGGCTAAAAATTCCTGAATCTGAAAACAGTTATACACATCCAGGGACCTGAAGCTCAAACGTCCCCAGATTCACCCAAAGAGGTCCTCAATGAGACACATTGTAATTACACTGTCAAAAATCAAAGACAGAGAAATTTGAAAACAAAAAGAGCAGAGAGACTTTTCACATACAAAAAAAAAAAAAAAACCCATAGGCTATCACTAGAGTTTTCAGCACACACCTTGCAGGCAAGGAGAGAGTGAGGTGATATGCTCAAAGTTCTAAAAGAAAAAACAAAGAAAAGGAAAAAACAAACTGTCAATCAAGAATACTTTTTTGGTAAAGCTGTCTTTCAGAAATGAGAGAACAGACTTTTGAAAATGAATAGGAGCTGAAGGAATCAATCACCAAGAGACCTGCTGTACAAGAAATGCTAAAGGAAGTTCTTTAAGCTGAAACCGGAAGACATTAATTAGTAACATGTAAACATATGAAAGCAAAAAAATTTATTGATAAAGCTTAGTATATAGTCAAATTCAGAATATTCTAAAACTATAATAGTGGAATATAAATGAGTTTTAAATCTAGCATAAAGGTTACAAAAAGAAATATTTTAAATTAACTATAGCTACAATAAGTTGTTAATGTATGCAATGTAAAAATATAAATTGTAACATCAAAAACTAAAAATGAGGAGGGGTAAAAGGGTAGTCTTATATGTAAAAGTTGTTATCAGCTTAAAATAGACTATTCTATCTATAAGATGTCTTATATAAGCCTCATGGTGATGAAAAAGTAAAAACCTATAGTAGATATGCAAAAGAGAAAGGAATCAAAGCATAACGCTACTGACATTTTTAGTCTTGAATTTCTGATTTGTTTTTTGTGTTTACTCTTTAAACATTTATTTATTTATGTATGTATGTATTTATTTATTTATTTATTTCAGAGAGAGAGCAAGGGTGTGAGTGGGAGAGAGAGAGAGAGAAGGAGAGAGAATCACGAGCAGGCTCTGCACTGTGAGCACAGAGGCTGATGAGGGGTTTGATCCCATGAACCATGATCATGACCTGAACTGAAATCAAGAGTGGAATGCTTAACAAAGTAAGTCCCCCAAGAGTCCCTCTGATCTTTCTTTTTGGATTAACCCCAATGTGACTTCAACTATCTAGTATCAATATTAAAGTTTTTTCTTAACTCTCTATCTGTAGATTTTTAGCGTTTAGGTGAATTTCAACATGCCAACATGCTACACATTTAATCATTCCTGTTTCTTATATACATCCTCTTTCTATCTTCTATTATATTTTCTTTTAATTAAAACATTCATTTTAGGGGCACCTGGGTGGCTCAGTTGGTTGAGCATCCAACTCTTGATTTAAGCTCAGGTCGTGATCTCACAGTTCGTGGGATCAAGCCCCACATCAGGCTCTGTGCTGACAGTATGGAGCCTGCTTGGGATTCTCTCTCTCCCTCTCTCTCTCTGCCCCTCCCCTGCTCTTATGAACTTTCTCTCTCTCTCTCTCTCTCTCTAAATATAAATAAATAAACTTTAACAAAAGCCATTTCTTTCAGGGAGCCTTGGTGGCTCAGTCAGGCAGCACCTGATTTCAGCTCAGGTCATGATCTTGCAGTTCATTAGTTCAAGCTCTGTCTTGAGCTGTGTGCTGACAGCTAGGAGCCTGAAGCCTGTTTCAGATTCTGTCTCCCTCTCTCTGCCCCTCCCCCACTCACGTTCTGTTTCTCTCTCTCTCTCTCTCTCTCTCTCTCTCTCTCTCGTTCTCTCGCTCTCTCTCAAAAATAAATAAACATTAAATTTTTTTAAAAAACAAACAAAACCATTTCTTTCATAAGTTCTATACAATATAATCTTATTTAGAACATATAGAGACCAAAAAAATGAGAAGACAGAGAAATTTATCCCAAATGAAAGAATAGGACAAGACCATAGCCAGAGATCTAATCAGAACAGATATAAGTAACATGTCTCATAGATAATTTAAAGCAATATTCATAAGGATACTCACTGGACTTTAGAAAAGTGTGGAAGACATGAGTGAGACATGAGTGAGATAAGGAATAACATAGCACAGATAAAGGACTCAATAAATGAAATGAGGAATATGTTTGATGGAATGAACAGCAGGATGGAAGAAACACAGGAACAAATTAGTGACCTAGAGGACAAAGTAATGAAAAGTAATCAAGATGAAAAAAAGAGAGAAAAAAGAATTACACAGAATGAGAATGGACTTAGGCAACCCAGTGACCCCATCAAACAAAATAACATTCATATTATACAAGTCCCAGAAAAGGAGTGAGAAAAGGGAGAAGAACATTGATTTGAAGAAATAATAGCTGAAAATTTCCCTAATCTGGGAAAGAAAACTGATGTCCAGATCCAGGAGGCACAGAGAACCCCCAATAAAATTAACAAAAGCAGACCCACACCAAGACACTTGGTAATTAAATTTCCAAAATATAATGATAAAAATTCTAAAAACAGCAAGACAGAAGAAGTCTATAAATTATAAGGGAAAACCCATAAGGCTAACTGGAGATTTTTCAACAGAAACTTTGCAAGCCAGAAGGGAGTGGCATCTTACATTCACTGTGTTAATGGGAAAAATCTGCAGGCAAGAATACTCTATCAAGCAAGGCTATAATTCAGAATACAAAAAGAGATCAAGAGTTTCCCAGACAAACAAAAACTAAAGGAGTTCATGACCACTAAACCAGCTCTGCAAGGAATACTAAAAGGGACACTTTGACTGGAAGGAGAGACCAAACATGACAGTATAGAGGTATGAAACACAAAAGTAATAAAAATGAATATTTCTGTAAAATATCAGTCAAATAACTCTCAAAAAAAGGATAAAAAAATATAATAACATATACCTAAAATGTGGGGAGGAGAGAAGAATGGGTTCATACTTAAATGACCATCAACTTAATGTAGACTGCTATATGCAGAAGAGGTTATATACAAACCTAATGGTAACCACATATTAAAAATCACTAATGAATATGCAAAGAATAAAGAGAAAGAAATTTAAATATATTAGTAAAGAAAATCAGCAAAACGTGAGAGAAAGACAAGAAAGAATGAGATAAAATCTTCAAAAACAACCAAAAACCAAGTAATAAAATGGCAATAAATACATATCTATTAATAATTACTCTTAATGTAAATGGAATAAACACTCAAATCAAAAGATATAGGGTGACATAATGGATTAAAAAAATAAGACCCATCTGTATGCTGCCTACAATAGACTCATTTTAGACCTGAAGACACCTGCAGATTGAAATTGAGAGGATAGAGAAACATTTATCATGCAAATGGATGTCAAAAGACAGCAGGAGTAGCAATGCTCATATCACACAAAATAGACTTTAAAACAAAGCCTGTAACAAGAGATAAAGAACACTATGTAGTAATAAAGGAGACAATCCAACAAAAAGATGTAACAATTGTAAATATTTATTTACCCAACATAGAAGCACTCAAATACATTAAAAAGTTAATAACAAACAAAAAGGAACTAGTCAATAATAATACAATAATAGTAGGGGACTTTCACACCCTGCTTACATCAATGGGCAGATCGTCTAAACAAAAAATAAACAAAGAAATAAAGGCTTTGAATGATACACTGGAACAGATGGATTTAACAGATTTATTCAGAGCATTCTATCCTAAAATAGCAGAATACACATTCTTTTCAAGTGCACATGAAATATTCTCCAGAATAGATCGCATATTAGCCCAGAAAACAAACTTCAACAAATTCATGAATATCAAAATCATGCCATGCATATTTTCTTACCAGAAGTCTTACTAGAATACAACCACAAGAAAAATCTGTAAAGACCATAAATATAAGGAGGTTAAATAACATGCTACTAAACAATGAATGGGTCAACCAGGAAATCAAAGAAGAAATTAAAAAGTACATGGAAACAAATGAAAGAAAAAAACACAGTGGTCCAAAACCTTTGTGATCCAGCCAAAACAATTCTGAGAGAGAAGTTTATAGCAATACAGGTCTACTTCAAGATGCAAGAAAAATCTCAAACAACCTAACCTTACATCTAAAGGAGCTAGAAAAATAAAAATAAACAAAACCTAAAAACAGCTGGAAATAATAAAGATTAGAGCAGAAATAAATGATATATAAACTAAAAAAAATCAATAGGTCAATGAAAACAGGAGCTAGTTCTTTTTTAAAAAATCAAGAAAATTGATAAACCTCTAGCCAGACTTGTCAAGAAAAAATAGAAAAGACTAAAATAAGTAAAATCACAAATGAGAGAGAAGAATAACAAACAACACCATAGAAATACAAATAATCATAAGAGAATATTATGAAAAACTATACACCAACAAATTAGACCACATGGAAGAAATAGACAAATTCCTAGAAACATACAAACTACCAAAACTGAAACAGGAAGAAATATAAAATTTGAACATATCAATAACCAGCAAAGAAATTGAGTCAGTAATCAAAAAACTCCCCAACAAACAAAACTCCAGGGCCAGATGGCTTTACAGGTGAATTCTACCAAACATTTAAAGAAGAATTGATACTTATTCTTCTCAAACAACTCCAAAAAAAAAGAAAAGGAAAGAAAACTTCCAAATTCATTCTATGAGGCCAGCATTATTTTGACACCAAAAACAGTTAAACATACCACTAAAAAAGATAACTATAAGTCTGGAGCTCCTGGGTGGCTCAGTCGGGTAAGCATCTGACTTCAGCTCTGGTCATGATCTCATAGCCCCACATCGGACTCTGTGCTGACAGCTCAGAGCCTGGAGCCTACTTTGGATTCTGCATCTCCCTCACTTGCTCTCTCTGCCCATCCCCCATTCACACTCTGTCTCTCTCTCTCTGTCAAAAATAAATAAACTTTAAAAAAAATTTTTTTTAAAGAGAAATATAGGTCAACACCCCTGATGAGCATAGATGCAAAAATTCTCACTGGGAGGGAAGATGGCGGCATAGGAGGACACTGGGCTCACCACGCGTCCTGCTGATCACTTAGATTCCACCTACACCTGCCTAAAGAACCCAGAAAACCGCCAGAGGACTAGCAGAATGGAGTCTCCAGAGCCAAGCGCAGACGAGGGGCCCACGGAAGAGGGTAGGAAGGGCGGCGAGGCGGTGCGCGCTCCACGGACTGGTGGGAGGGAACTGGGGTGGAGGGGCGGCTCGCCGGCCAGGCAGAGACCCCGAGTCTGGCTGGCAAAAGCGGAGGGGCCGGAGGACTGTGTTCCGACAGCAAGCGCGACTTAGCGTCTGGGAGGTCATAAGTTAACAGCTCTACTCAGAAAGCGGGAAGGCTGGAGGACAAAGGGAGGGAGAGCTGCTGAGCCCCCGGAAAGGCAGAGCTCAGCTTGGTGGGGAACAAAGGCGCTCACCAGCCCATCTCCCCCTCCCATCCCCCAGCCAAAATCCCAAAGAGAACCAGTTCCTGCCCGGGAACTTGCTCGGCGCAAACACCCAACTCTGTGCTTCTGCGGAGCTAAACCTCCCGCAGCGGATCTGACTCCGTCCCACTGCCACAGGGCCCCTCCTGAAGTGGATCGATCACCTAAGGAGAAGCGAGCTAAGCCTGCCCCTCCTGCCCCCGTGCACCTTGCCTACCCACCACAGCTAATACGCCAGATCCCCAGCACAAGCCTGGCAGTGTGCAAATAGCCCAGACGGGCCACACCACCCCACAGTGAATCCCACCCTTAGGAGAGGGGAAGAGAAGGCACACACCAGTCTGACTGTGGCCCCAGCGGTGGGCTGGGGGCAGACATCAGGTCGGACTGCGGCCCCGCCCACCAACTCCAGTTATACACCACAGCACAGGGGAAGTGCCCTGCAGGTCCTCACCACTCCAGGGACTATCCAAAATGACCAAACGGAAGAATTCCCCTCAGAAGAATCTCCAGGAAATAACAACAGCTAATGAACTGATCAAAAAGGATTTAAATAATATAACAGAAAGTGAATTTAGAATAATAGTCATAAAATTAATCGTTGGGCTTGAAAACAGTATACAGGACAGCAGAGAATCTCTTGCGACAGAGATCAAGGGACTAAGGAACAGTCACGAGGAGCTGAAAAGCGCTTTAAACGAAATGCAAAACAAAATGGAAACGATGACAGCTCGGATTGAAGAGGCAGAGGAGAGAATAGGTGAACTAGAAGATAAAGTTATGGAAAAAGAGGAAGCTGAGAGAAAGAGAGATAAAAAAAATCCAGGAGTATGAGGGAAAAGTTAGAGAACTAAGTGATACACTAAAAAGAAATAATATACGCATAATTGGTATCCCAGAGGAGGAAGAGAGAGGGAAAGGTGCTGAAGGGGTACTTGAAGAAATTATAGCTGAGAACTTCCCTGAACTGGGGAAGGAAAAAGGCATTGAAATCCAAGAGGCACAGAGAACTCCCTTCAGACGTAACTTGAATCGATCTTCTGCACGACATATCATAGTGAAACTGGCAAAATACAAGGATAAAGAGAAAATTCTGAAAGAAGCAAGGGATAAACGTGCCCTCACATATAAAGGGAGACCTATACGACTCGTGACTGATCTCTCCTTTGAAACTTGGCAGGCCAGAAAGGCTTGGCACGATATCTTCAGTGTGCTAAACAGAAAAAATATGCAGCCGAGAATCCTTTATCCAGCAAGTCTGTCATTTAGAATAGAAGGAGAGATAAAGGTCTTCCCAAACAAACAAAAACTGAAGGAATTTGTCACCACGAAACCAGCCCTACAAGAAATCCTAAGGGGGATCCTGTGAGACAAAGTACCAGAGACATCCCTACAAGCATAAAACATACAGACATCACAATGACTCTAAACCCGTATCTTTCTATAATAACACTGAATGTAAATGGATTAAATGCGCCAACCAAAAGACATAGGGTATCAGAATGGATAAAAAAACAAGACCCATCTATTTGCTGTCTACAAGAGACTCATTTTAGATCTGAGGACACCTTTAGATTGAGAGTGAGGGGATAGAGAACTATTTATCAGGCTACTGGAAGCCAAAAGAAAGCTGGAGTAGCCACACTTATATCAGACGAACTAGACTTTAAATTAAAGGCTGTCACAAGAGATGAAGAAGGGCATTATATAATAATTACAGGGTCTATCCATCAGGAAGAGCTAACAATTATAAATGTCTATGCGCCGAATACCGGAGCCCCCAGATAAATAAAACAATTACTCATAAACATAAGCAACCTTATTGATAAGAATGTGGTCATTGCAGGGGACTTTAACACCCCACTTACAGAAATGGATAGATCATCTAGACACACAGTCAATAAAGAAACAAGGGCCCTGAATGATACATTGGATCAGATGGACTTGACAGATATATTTAGAACTCTGCATCCCAAAGCAACAGAATATACTTTCTTCTCGAGTGCACATGGAACATTCTCCAAGATAGATCATATACTGGGTCACAAAACAGCCCTTCATAAGTTTACAAAAATTGAAATTATACCATGCATACTTTCAGATTACAATGCTATGAAGCTTGAAATCAACCACAGGAAAAAGTCTGGAAAACCTCCAAAAGCATGGAGGTTAAAGAACACCCTACTAACGAATGAGTGGGTCAACCAGGCAATTAGAGAAGAAATTAAAAAATATATGGAAACAAACGAAAATGAAAATACAACAATCCAAACGCTTTGGGACACAGCGAAGGCAGTCCTGAGAGGAAAATATATTGCAATCCAGGCCTATCTCAAGAAACAAGAAAAATCCCAAATACAAAATCTAACAGCACACCTAAAGGAAATAGAAGCAGAACAGCAGAGGCAGTCTAAACCCAGCAGAAGAAGAGAAATCATAAAGATCAGAGCAGAAATAAACAATATAGAATCTAAAAAAACTGTAGAGCAGATCAACGAAACCAAGAGTTGGTTTTTTAAAAAATAAACAAAATTGACAAACCTCTAGCCAGGCTTCTCAAAAAGAAAAGGGAGGAGGAGTTCCGGAAGATGGCGGCGTAGGAGGACGCTGGGCTCACCGCGCGTCCTGCTGATCACTTAGATTCCACATACACCTGCCTAAAGAACCCAGAAAACCGCCAGAGGATTAGCAGAACGGAGTCTCCGGAGCCAAGCGCAGACGAGAGGCCCACGGAAGAGGGTAGGAAGGGCGGCGAGGCGGTGCGCGCTCCACGGACTGGCGGGAGGGAGCCGGGGCGGAGGGGCGGCTCGCCGGCCAAGCAGAGCCCCCGAGTCGGGCTGGCAAAAGCGGAGGGGCCGGACGGACTGTGTTCCGACAGCAAGCGCGACTTAGCGTCTGGGAGGTCAGAAGTTAACAGCTCTGCTCAGAAAGCGGGAAGGCTGGAGGACAAAGGGAGGGAGAGCTGCTGAGCCCCCGGATGGCAGAGCTCAGCTTGGCGGGGAACAAAGGCGCTCGCCAGCGCCATCTCCCCCGCCCATCCCCCAGCCAAAATCCCAAAGAGAACCAGTTCCTGCCAGGGAACTTGCTCGCTCCGCGCAAACACCCAACTCTGTGCTTCTGCAGAGCCAAACCTCCGGCAGCGGATCTGACTCCCTCCCGCTGCCACAGGGCCCCTCCTGAAGTGGATCACCTAAGGAGAAGCGAGCTAAGCCTGCCCCTCCCGCCCCCATGCACCTTGCCTACCCACCCCAGCTAATACGCCAGCTCCCCAGCACCACAAGCCTGGCAGTGTGCAAGTAGACCAGACGGGCCACACCACCCCACAGTGAATCCCGCCCCTAGGAGAGGGGAAGAGAAGGCACACACCAGTCTGACTGTGGCCCCAGCGGTGGGCTGGGGGCAGACATCAGGTCGGACTGCGGCCCCGCCCACCAACTCCAGTTATACACCACAGCACGGGGGAAGTGCCCTGCGGGTCCTCACCACTCCAGGGACTGTCCAAAATGACCAAACGGAAGAATTCCCCTCAGAAGAATCTCCAGGAAATAACAACAGCTAATGAACTGATCAAAAAGGATTTAAATAATATAACAGAAAGTGAATTTAGAATAATAGTCATAAAATTAATCGCTGGGCTTGAAAACAGTATACAGGACAGCAGAGAATCTCTTGCTACAGAGATCAAGGGACTAAGGAACAGTCACGAGGAGCTGAAAAACGCTTTAAACGAAATGCAAAACAAAATGGAAACCACGACGGCTCGGATTGAAGAGGCAGAGGAGAGAATAGGTGAACTAGAAGATAAAGTTATGGAGAAAGAGGAAGCTGAAAGAAAGAGAGATAAAAAAATCCAGGAGTATGAGGGGAAAATTAGAGAACTAAGTGATACACTAAAAAGAAATAATATACGCATAATTGGTATCCCAGAGGAGGAAGAGAGAGGGAAAGGTGCTGAAGGGGTACTTGAAGAAATTATAGCTGAGAACTTCCCTGAACTGGGGAAGGAAAAAGGCATTGAAATCCAAGAGGCACAGAGAACTCCCTTCAGACGTAACTTGAATCGATCTTCTGCACGACATATCATAGTGAAACTGGCAAAATACAAGGATAAAGAGAAAATTCTGAAAGCAGCAAGGGATAAACGTGCCCTCACATATAAAGGGAGACCTATACGACTCGTGACTGATCTCTCCTTTGAAACTTGGCAGGCCAGAAAGGCTTGGCACGATATCTTCAGTGTGCTAAACAGAAAAAATATGCAGCCGAGAATCCTTTATCCAGCAAGTCTGTCATTTAGAATAGAAGGAGAGATAAAGGTCTTCCCAAACAAACAAAAACTGAAGGAATTTGTCACCACGAAACCAGCCCTACAAGAGATCCTAAGGGGGATCCTGTGAGACAAAGTACCAGAGACATCACTACAAGCATAAAACATACAGACATCACAATGACTCTAAACCCGTATCTTTCTATAATAACACTGAATGTAAATGGACTAAATGCGCCAACCAAAAGACATAGGGTATCAGAATGGATAAAAAAACAAGACCCATCTATTTGCTGTCTACAAGAGACTCATTTTAGATCTGAGGACACCTTTAGATTGAGAGTGAGGGGATGGAGAACTATTTATCATGCTACTGGAAGCCAAAAGAAAGCTGGAGTAGCCATACTTATATCAGACAAACTAGACTTTAAATTAAAGGCTGTAACAAGAGATGAAGAAGGGCATTATATAATAATTACAGGGTCTATCCATCAGGAAGAGCTAACAATTATAAATGTCTATGCGCCGAATACCGGAGCCCCCAGATAAATAAAACAATTACTCATAAACATAAGCAACCTTATTGATAAGAATGTGGTCATTGCAGGGGATTTTAACACCCCACTTACAGAAATGGATAGATCATCTAGACACACAGTCAATAAGGAAACAAGGGCCCTGAATGATACATTGGATCAGATGGACTTGACAGATATATTTAGAACTCTGCATCCCAAAGCAACAGAATATACTTTCTTCTCGAGTGCACATGGAACATTCTCCAAGATAGATCATATACTGGGTCACAAAACAGCCCTTCATAAGTTTACAAGAATTGAAATTATACCATGCATACTTTCAGACCACAATGCTATGAAGCTTGAAATCAACCACAGGAAAAAGTCTGGAAAACCTCCAAAAGCATGGAGGTTAAAGAACACCCTACTAACGAATGAGTGGGTCAACCAGGCAATTAGAGAAGAAATTAAAAAATATATGGAAACAAACGAAAATGAAAATACAACAATCCAAACGCTTTGGGACGCAGCGAAGGCAGTTCTGAGAGGAAAATACATTGCAATCCAGGCCTATCTCAAGAAACAAGAAAAATCCCAAATACAAAATCTAACAGCACACCTAAAGGAAATAGAAGCAGAACAGCAAAGGCAGCCTAAACCCAGCAGAAGAAGAGAAATCATAAAGATCAGAGCAGAAATAAACAATATAGAATCTAAAAAAACTGTAGAGCAGATCAACGAAACCAAGAGTTGGTTTTTTGAAAAAATAAACAAAATTGACAAACCTCTAGCCAGGCTTCTCAAAAAGAAAAGGGAGATGACCCAAATAGATAAAATCATGAATGAAAATGGAATGATTACAACCAATCCCTCAGAGATACAAACAATTATCAGGGAATACTATGAAAAATTATATGCCAACAAATTGGACAACCTTGAAGAAATGGACAAATTCCTAAACACCCACACTCTTCCAAAACTCAATCAGGAGGAAATAGAAAGCTTGAACAGACCCATAACCAGCGAAGAAATTGAATCGGTTATCAAAAATCTCCCAACAAATAAGAGTCCAGGACCAGATGGCTTCCCAGGGGAGTTCTACCAGACGTTTAAAGCAGAGATAATACCTATCCTTCTCAAGCTATTCCAAGAAATAGAAAGGGAAGGAAAACTTTCAGACTCATTCTATGAAGCCAGTATTACTTTGATTCCTAAACCAGACAGAGACCCAGTAAAAAAAGAGAACTACAGGCCAATATCCCTGATGAATATGGATGCAAAAATTCTCAATAAGATACTAGCAAATCGAATTCAACAGCATATAAAAAGAATTATTCACCATGATCAAGTGGGATTCATTCCTGGGATGCAGGGCTGGTTCAACATTCGCAAATCGATCAACGTGATACATCACATTAACAAAAAAAAAGAGAAGAACCATATGATCCTGTCAATCGATGCAGAAAAGGCCTTTGACAAAATCCAGCACCCTTTCTTAATAAAAACCCTTGAGAAAGTCGGGATAGAAGGAACATACTTAAAGATCATAAAAGCCATTTATGAAAAGCCCACAGCTAACATCATCCTCAATGGGGAAAAACTGAGAGCTTTTTCCCTGAGATCAGGAACACGACAGGGATGCCCACTCTCACCGCTGCTGTTTAATATAGTGCTGGAAGTTCTAGCATCAGCAATCAGACAACAAAAGGAAATCAAAGGCATCCAAATTGGCAAAGATGAAGTCAAGCTTTCGCTTTTTGCAGATGACATGATATTATACATGGAAAATCCGATAGACTCCACCAAAAGTCTGCTAGAACTGATACATGAATTCAGCAAAGTTGCCGGATACAAAATCAATGTACAGAAATCAGTTGCATTCTTATACACTAACAATGAAGCAACAGAAAGACAAATAAAGAAACTGATCCCATTCACAATTGCACCAAGAAGCATAAAATACCTAGGAATAAATCTAACCAAAGATGTAAAAGATCTGTATGCTGAAAACTATAGAAAGCTTATGCAGGTAATTGAAGAAGATATAAAGAAATGGAAAGACATTCCCTGCTCATGGATTGGAAGAATAAATATTGTCAAAATGTCAATACTACCCAAAGCTATCTACACATTCAATGCAATCCCAATCAAAATTGCACCAGCATTCTTCTTGAAACTAGAACAAGCAATCCTAAAATTCATATGGAACCACAAAAGGCCCCGAATAGCCAAAGTAATTTTGAAGAAGAAGACCAAAGCAGGAGGCATCACAATCCCAGACTTTAGCCTCTACTACAAAGCTGTCATCCTCAAGACAGCATGGTATTGGCATAAAAACAGACACATAGACCAATGGAATCGAATAGAAACCCCAGAAGTAGACCCACAAACGTATGGCCAACTCATTTTTGACAAAGCAGGAAAGAACATCCAATGGAAAAAAGACAGTCTCTTTAACAAATGGTGCTGGGAGAACTGGACAGCAACATGCAGAAGGTTGAAACTAGAGCACTTTCTCACACCATTCACAAAAATAAACTCAAAATGGATAAAGGACCTGAATGTGAGACAGGAAACCATCAAAACCTTAGAGGAGAAAGCAGGAAAAGACCTCTCTGACCTCAGCCGTAGCAATCTCTTACTCGGCACATCCCCAAAGGCAAGGGAATTAAAAGCAAAAGTGAATTACTGGGACCTTATGAAGATAAAAAGCTTCTGCACAGCAAAGGAAACAACCAACAAAACTAAAAGGCAACCAACGGAATGGGAAAAGATATTTGCAAATGACACATCGGACAAAGGGCTAGTATCCAAAATCTATAAAGAGCTCATCGAACTCCACACCCGAAAAACAAATAACCCAGTGAAGAAATGGGCAGAAAACATGAATAGACACTTCTCTAAAGAAGACATCCGGATGGCCAACAGGCACATGAAAAGATGTTCAACGTCGCTCCTCATCAGGGAAATACAAATCAAAACCACACTCAGATACGACCTCACGCCAGTCAGAGTGGCCAAAATGAAGAAATCAGGAGACTATAGATGCTGGAGAGGATGTGGAGAGACGGGAACCCTCTTGCACTGTTGGTGGGAATGCAAATTGGTGCAGCCGCTCTGGAAAGCAGTGTGGAGGTTCCTCAGAAAATTAAAAATAGACCTACCCTATGACCCAGCAATAGCACTGCTAGGAATTTATCCAAGGGATACAGGAGTACTGATGCATAGGGGCACTTGTACCCCAATGTTTATAGCAGCACTCTCAACAATAGCCAAATTATGGAAAGAGCCTAAATGTCCATCAACTGATGAATGGATAAAGAAATTGTGGTTTATATACACAATGGAATACTACGTGGCAATGAGAAAGAATGAAATATGGCCTTTTGTAGCAACGTGGATGGAACTGGAGAGTGTGATGCTAAGTGAAATAAGCCATACAGAGAAAGACAGATACCATATGGTTTCACTCTTATGTGGATCCTGAGAAACGTAACAGAAACCCATGGGGGAGGGGAAGGAAAAAAAAAAAAAAAGAGGTTAGAGTGGGAGAGAGCCAAAGCATAAGAGACTGTTAAAAACTGAGAACAAACTGAGGGTTGATGGGGGGTGGGAGGGAGGGCAGGGTGGGTGATGGGTATTGAGGAGGGCACCTTTTGGGATGAGCACTGGGTGTTGTATGGAAACCAATTTGACAGTAAATTTCATATATTAAAAAATAAATAAATAAATACATAAATATAAAAAAAAACAAAAAAAAAACAAAAACAAAAACAAAAAAAATAAATAAATAAAAAATACATAGAGAAAAAAAAAAAAAAAAGAAAAGGGAGATGACCCAAGTAGATAAAATCATGAATGAAAATGGAATTATTATAACCAATCCCTCAGAGATACAAGCAATTATCAGGGAATACTATGAAAAATTATATGCCAACAAATTGGACAACCTTGAAGAAATGGACAAATTCCTAAACACCCACACTCTTCCAAAACTCAATCAGGAGGAAATAGAAAGCTTGAACAGACCCATAACCAGCGAAGAAATTGAATCGGTTATCAAAATTCTCCCAACAAATAAGAGTCCAGGACCAGATGGCTTCCCAGGGGAGTTCTACCAGACGTTTAAAGCAGAGATAATACCTATCCTTCTCAAGCTATTCCAAGAAATAGAAAGGGAAGGAAAACTTCCAGACTCATTCTATGAAGCCAGTATTACTTCGATTCCTAAACCAGACAGAGACCCAGTAAAAAAAGAGAACTACAGGCCAATATCTCTGATGAATATGGATGCAAAAATTCTCAATAAGATACTAGCAAATCGAATTCAACAGCATATAAAAAGAATTATTCACCATGATCAAGTGGGATTCATTCCTGGGATGCAGGGCTGGTTCAACATTCACAAATCGATCAACATGATACATCACATTAACAAAAAGAAAGAGAAGAACCATATGATCCTGTCAATCGATGCAGAAAAGGCCTTTGACAAAATCCAGCACCCTTTCTTAATAAAAACCCTTGAGAAAGTCGGGATAGAAGGAACATACTTAAAGATCATAAAAGCCATTTATGAACAGCCCACAGCTAACATCATCCTCAACGGGGAAAAACTGAGAGCTTTTTTCCTGAGATCAGGAACAGGACAGGGATGCCCACACTCACCGCTGTTGTTTAACATAGTGCTGGAAGTTCTAGCATCAGCAATCAGACAACAAAAGGAAATCAAAGGCATCCAAATTGGCAAAGATGAAGTCAAGCTTTCGCTTTTTGCAGATGACATATTATACATGGAAAATCCGATAGACTCCACCAAAAGTCTGCTAGAACTGTTACATGAATTCAGCAACGTTGCAGGATACAAAATCAATGTACAGAAATCGGTTGCATTCTAATACACTAACAATGAAGCAACAGAAAGACAAATAAAGAAACTGATCCCATTCACAATTGCACCAAGAAGCATAAAATACCTAGGAATAAATCTAACCAAAGATGTAAAAGATCTGTATGCTGAAAACTATAGAAAGCTTATGCAGTTAATTGAAGAAGATATAAAGAAATGGAAAGACATTCCCTGCTCATGGATTGGAAGAGTAAATATTGTCAAAATGTCAATACTATCCAAAGCTATCTACACATTCAATGCAATCCCAATCAAAATTGCACCAGCATTCTTCTTGAAACTAGAACAAGCAATCCTAAAATTCATATGGAACCACAAAAGGCCCCGAATAGCCAAAGTAATTTTGAAGAAGACCAAAGCAGGAGGCATCACAATCCCAGACTTTAGCCTCTACTACAAAGCTGTCATCCTCAAGACAGCATGGTATTGGCATAAAAACAGACACATAGACCAATGGAATAGAATAGAAACCCCAGAAGTAGACCCACAAACGTATGGCCAACTCATCTTTGACAAAGCAGGAAAGAACATCCAATGGAAAAAAGACAGTCTTTTTAACAAATGGTGCTGGGAGAACTGGACAGCAACATGCAGAAGGTTGAAACTAGAGCACTTTCTCACACCATTCACAAAAATAAACTCAAAATGGATAAAGGACCTGAATGTGAGACAGGAAACCATCAAAACCTTAGAGGAGAAAGCAGGAAAAGACCTCTCTGACCTCAGCCGTAGCAATCTCTTACTCGGCACATCCCCAAAGGCAAGGGAATTAAAAGCAAAAGTGAATTACTGGGACCTTATGAAGATAAAAAGCTTCTGCACAGCAAAGGAAACAACCAACAAAACTAAAAGGCAACCAACGGAATGGGAAAAGATATTTGCAAATAACATATCGGACAAAGGGCTAGTATCCAAAATCTATAAAGAGCTCACCAAATTCCACACCCGAAAAACAAATAACCCAGTGAAGAAATGGGCAGAAAACATGAATAGACACGTCTCTAAAGAAGACATCCAGATGGCCAACAGGCACATGAAAAGATGTTCAACGTCGCTCCTTATCAGGGAAATACAAATCAAAACCACACTCAGATATCACCTCACGCCAGTCAAAGTGGCCAAAATGAACAAATCAGGAGACTATAGATGCTGGAGAGGATGTGGAGAAACGGGAACCCTCTTGCACTGTTGGTGGGAATGCAAATTGGTGCAGCCGCTCTGGAAAGCAGTGTGGAGGTTCCTCAGAAAATTAAAAATAGACCTACCCTATGACCCAGCAATAGCACTGCTAGGAATTTATCCAAGGGATACAGGAGTACTGATGCATAGGGGCACTTGTACCCCAATGTTTATAGCAGCACTCTCAACAATAGCCAAATTATGGAAAGAGCCTAAATGTCCATCAACTGATGAATGGATAAAGAAATTGTGGTTTATATACACAATGGAATACTACGTGGCAATGAGAAAAAATGAAATATGGCCTTTCGTAGCAACGTGGATGGAATTGGAGAGTGTGATGCTAAGTGAAATAAGCCATACAGAGAAAGACAGATACCATATGGTTTCACTCTTATGTGGATCCTGAGAAACGTAACAGAAACCCATGGGGGAGGGGAAGGAAAAAAAAAAAAAAAGAGGTTAAAGTGGGAGAGAGCCACAGCATAAGAGACTGTTAAAAACTGAGAAGAAACTGAGGGTTTTTGGGGGGGTGGGAGGGAGGGCAGGGTGGGTGATGGGTATTGAGGAGGGCACCTTTTGGGATGAGCACTGGGTGTTGTATGGAAACCAATTTGACAGTAAATTTCATATATTAAAAAATAAAAAAAATTTAAAAAATTCTCAATAAAATACTAGCAAACCGAATTCTACAATACGTTAAAAAAATAATTCACTACAGTCAGAGATTTATTCCTGGGTTGCACGTGTGGTTCAATATTCACAAGTCAAGCAACATGATACATTATATCAATAAAAAAAAAGGATAAAAGCTATATGATCCTTTCAATAAAGGCAGAAAAAGCATTTGACACAGTACAACATTTATTCATGATAAAAAACACTCAACAAAGTAGGTTTAGAGAACATACCTCAACATAATAAAGACCATATATGAAAAACCCACAGCGAATATCATCCTCCATGGGGAAAAAGTGAGCTTTTCCCCTAAGGTCGGGAACAAGACAATGATGTATGCTCTCACCACTTTTATTCAACATAGTACTGGGAGTCCTAGCCACAGCAGACTACCAAAAGATATAAAGCCATCCAAATCAGGAAGGAAGAAGTAAAACTTTCACTATTTGTAGACATGATACTCTATATAGAAAACCTGAAAGACTCCAACTAAAATATGCTAGAACTGATAAATGAATCAGTAAGGTCATAGGATACAAAATCGACAGGTAGTAACCTGTAGCATTTCTATATACCAATGATGAAAGAGTAGAAAGAGAAATTAAAGAATTAATCCCATTTACAATTGCACCAAAAATCATAAGATACCAAGGAATACACCTAACCAAAGAGGTAAAAGATCTGTACTCTGAAAACTATAAAGTTTTTAGATGAAAACTGATGAAAGAAATTGAAGATGATACAAATAAATGGAAAGGTATTCCATACTCCTGGATTGGGAAAACAAATATTGTTAAAATGTCTATACTATCCAAAGCAATCTACCTATTTAATGCTGTAGATGCCAGAACATCAAGGAAAAATTAGACACAGTCCCTGCCCTTCAGGTGCTTTCATGGAGAGACATAAAATCAATAAATTATAACTCTCGTTCTTAGTTTTTGCTTTCTGTCTTATCACTTAGCTTTAAAATTAAGTAGCATAAATAATTATAATTTCATATATAAATTTTTTGAAACAGAGTCCTGTGTTACTAATGACTTCTTCCATAGAGACTTGGAAATTTCCACAGACACTGTCACATGTAATCTATTTTAAAATGCTAGGAAGGGGATGTGTAAGGCAATATCCTGCTCTCTCCACAGAGAGAAATTAATATGTCTTCTTAATGCTTTGGAATGCACATTTTGGGGTCTGTTTCCTAAAGTACATTTTCACAATTTCTATAAATCATGTTTACCACAGGAACTGAGGAGGATACCGGTTAGAAATTTCTAGACTTCTAGACTCTTAAGGAGGCCAACCAAGCTCTAGTGCAGAGTTAGACCCAGAAAAAACAAACCAGTACTTTTTGCTAAGTGAAGTAACATCATGACTATGGGAACTAGGCTAAAGTCAGCTTCAGAGAGAAGTCTAGAAAGACTCCTTATTAGGCTTTGGTCTTGAAGATATAATTCCACCTAGCTTCCACTTAGAGCAGAGGTTTCCAACTAGTAGCTTTAGAGTGTGCCGAAAAAAAAAATCTCCAGTGAAATCACTTAAGGCCCCATGTCACTAAACCAAGATTTAATACCTAACCTAACTGTAGTTGCAACCCTCTCAGGAATGTAACCATTAATTAGCCAAAGTGGAATTTCCTGGAGGCAATCCCCTGGAAGATCCTTCCAACTTAGAAGGGTCTTGCTATGAAGTCTTTGCTAATAAAATCCTTTTTTAATGCCCTCTCTCTCTGCCTTTAAAAACCTGTGGCTCAGTGGAGCCCCTACTTGCTAGATGGGATGATGCCCAATTCATGAAACATAAAAATAAAGCCAATTAGATCTTCAAATTTTCTTGGTTGCATTTTCTCTTAACAGATTTAGTGGCAGCACCAGAATTCAAAGAAAACTTCTGACAGAATCCAAGAACAATGAGAGACACAAGCATGGCATCCCTTGAGCCTCTCTGAGTTCACTTTCTCAACATTTCTAAGGGTTGTTGTAAGTCTCTCTCAGTGTGGGATTTTTCCATTTGAGCTCCATATCTAATTGGCTTTCCCATCCAGGGTTAACAGATCAATCTGGACTGACAGGGGCTCTAACAGAGTTCTTAGTCCTTAGCACTTAATTCAGTCCTCGGTTCCCGAGTTCCTTGGAGTCCCTTTCCCCAGATCCAGGGTGTGGTCACCATTTCTCAGTGACTACCTGGTTTCTATTAACGTGCATACAAAGCTAAGAGAAAAATAATAAATAAATAAATAAATAAATAAATAAATAAATAAATAAATAACAGATAATAGAATGGGATTCTGTTGGGAAGGGCATCAAAAACACATGAACACTGGTTGACCTGTGAGCTGGACCTGGGCAATTGGAAGCTCAGCATGCTCTCCCCTGTCTTTGGAATGTGGGTTCTGTTTGCCTTCCCCACTTCCAGAGGCTGCTCCAAAGACATAGCCTTGAGATAGTGATATGGTCCTGAGAACACCTGCACAGTTTATGTGACTGAACACTGTTAAGTCCTCTTTATAAACTTTTAAGATTTGGCAGGGGGGTGCTGGGATCCATTCATCTTGCAGCTGCCCATGACAAGCCTAGTATGCAAGTCCCCTTTGCTTGTTAAAACCTCCACCTCCCAAGCTGGAGTCGCCTGCTTTAGTCTCTCCCTGCCCTCTGAGTACAGGGGCCAGTCTCAGATTATACCCAGGATGCTTCAAGAGGTCTGTGAACCAACAATTTGTGAGCCAGGCAGGAGATAAGACATGGGCCTTGGAAATGAGGCATCTGTGGGGAAATTCCAAGTTGGCCAGCAAACCTTTATGTGGGGAGGGGTAGCCTACATATTCTCTTAGGTAAGTTCCCTAACCTTGGGAAAGGGACATTCATGGAGGAAATCCCTCGTTGGTCATCAACCTCTTGACCTATCTGTAGGGAAGAGTGTACTGTATGTCAGATGCTTGTGGAGCTCCAAGTAAATACAGGGATACTCCAAAACTGCTGACTGCTGTGATGCGCACATTTGAAAAACTGTGCACAGCACACTATAGCAAAGGAGGGAAATAAGTGGCTGCTGCAGTGGGCCCTCTAACGTGAGCGGTTTGGCTGGCCACTGATGCCCAACTAGAGCTCAAATTAGAAAGTTAGAAGAAAAGCTGAGATTAGACAAGGATGTGGGAATGTCTACTACCATGCTAGCTTTGGGTTGGCAGACAAGGTGGGAGAGCAGGGTAATAAACTGGAGACCTTCATGCCATTTTGCAAAACTAGAATGACAAAAAATGTCTCTGATTAAGATCCAGGCACTTATGACAAAGCCTGATTAGGACTCTAAGAGGTGAAATCTGTGGGAAGATGATGAGAATGAAGAGGTAACTGGTGAGAAAACAGACAAAATGCTCCATGACTTCTGACCCCTAATACATAGGAAAATTTTAAATAACAATTACCCCCAAACTCCTAAGAAAAAACTTTGCATTCTTTCTCTGTTCTTATCATGTCTTTGAAATGTAAACACCCCAAGAGATAACCAAAACATTGCCCACAGAGACAGGAAAAAAAAGGTAGGAGGAGAGCTTTTTTTTTTTTTTAATATAATTTATTGTCAAGCTAGCTAACATACAGCATATACAGTGTGCTCTTGGTTTTGGGGGTAGATTCCTGTGATTCATCGCTTACATACAACACCCAGTGCTCATCCCAACAAATGACCTCCTCAATGCCCATCACCCATTTTCCCCTCTCCCCCACCCCTCCATCAACCCTCAGTTGGTTCTCTGTATTTAAGAGTCTCTTATGGTTTGCCTCCCTCTCTGTTTGAAACTATTTTTCCCCTTTTCTTCCCCCATGGTCTTCCGTTAAGTTTCTCAAGTTCCACATATGAGGAAAACATATGATATCTGTCTTTCTCTCAGTGACTTATTTCACTGCTGTAGGGGTGCATGGGTGGCTGAGTCAAGAAAGCATTTGATTCTTTATCTGAGAGCTGTGAGTTTGAGCCCCACGTTGGTTATAAAGATTACTTTAAAAAAATAAAATATTTTAAAAAATAAAATAAAATACAGACTTCTGCAGGAGTTCCCATGCCCAGAATTCACATCACAGCCTCCAAAGATCATAGATATCAGTGAAATCTTTAGCCATAGGAGTGGGTACCAGATTCATTACTAGGGTTTTGAAATGAAAGCTGAATGTATATAGAAAGTTGCAAAAGTTTTGTGGAAGAGACATATTGAAAAAGGAATTTTATGTGTGATCAAGCTACAACTGGAATGGATTCATGTAAGTTAAAAAGGAAAAAAAAAGAATTTTAAAATCAAAAGTACACTGATGTGAAATTAGAATATGGTTTTCTCTCTGTTAAAAGAGCAATGTTTTCCTACATTATTGGTCTGCTCTTAATAAGAAATTGTAAACAAATGTTTTTCCTTACTTTTCATGTAATTTGCCTAGAAAAAGATTCTGTGTTTTGTCTTTATCATGTTTTTGATTACATGAGAAAATTGGGCCCCCTCTATTAAAGAGCTAAGTTTTTTACAACAATGTAACTTTTTATATATGTTAAATTTCATGGAAAGCATTGTCAAATAAAAAGTGATTCTAAACTTCTTTTAGGATATATTTGTATGAAATTCCTAAAATCTTTTTTTAATGTTTATTTATTTTTCAGAAAGAGAAAGAGACAGAGCGCAAGCAGGGGAGGGACAGAGAGAGAGGGAGACAGAATCTGAAGTAGGTCCAGGCTCTGAGCTATCAGCACAAAGCCTGACATGAGGCCAGAACTCTTTTTTTTTTTTTTCAACGTTTTTTATTTATTTTTGGGACAGAGAGAGACAGAGCATGAACGGGGGAGGGGCAGAGAGAGAGGGAGACACAGAATCGGAAACAGGCTCCAGGCTCCGAGCCATCAGCCCAGAGCCTGACGCGGGGCTCGAACTCACGGACCGCGAGATCGTGACCTGGCTGAAGTCGGACGCTTAACCGACTGCGCCACCCAGGCGCCCCGAGGCCAGAACTCTTGAACCATGAGATCATGACTTGAGCCAAAGTCGGACACTTAACAGGCTGAGTCACCCAGGCACCCCTGAAATTCCTAAAATCTTATATGTTCTGTTATAATGGTATCCCCTTGTCAATTGCATTATAATAAACTCTCATCAGATCTTTAACCATGGCCATTGTAAAGAGATATATGTCATATATATGACATATATGACATATCATATGACATATATATCTTTTGTCATTTGAAATGTTATTGTTTTACTCTGATGCTTTGCCAAAAACGTGTTCCTGCAAAAGTCTTCATTTCAAGGAGATTCATGGAAAAGACTTTGACAAGTACAGACAACTAAGATCAATTTACCTTCGTGTGGAAGGGACATGATGAAACTTTTAAGTGCTCCCCCTGAGTCTACCTGCATAGTCCTATGATATGTAATGGAATGGTATCTGGGGACTTGTTCCTGTTTACCCTCCTCACAAACAGTAAAATGGACCCATTATATTTATTATATGATGTTAACATGTAACAATTTGCCTCTGCTGCAAAACACCAGGCAGGCTTTGCTGGAGCATTTATAAGAGAGAGGATGGGCAATAAAACCACAGAAAATTCAAGGCCCAAGCACTACCGTGAGGTTTTGGGTGTCATCTGTACAAGTAAGACTTGTTGTCCTCAAAGCTGTAATTGATAAGGTACAAGCCTACCCAACCCCTAAAAATGTGAAAGAGCTACAAGCCCTTGTGGGGATTTTGGGTTCTGGGAGGACTTTTATTCCCCACTTGCACAGTGCCTCTGTTTCTTATGCTGCCTGGTAAAGAAAGGATATGTATGAAAATGGGGATCAGAGCAGCAAGGGGCATTTGAGAAGGCAAAAAGTAGTAAAGCAGATTAAAGTTCTGGGCATGTCCCAAGCAGGACTACCATTAAAGTTATATATTTCTGTGACTATAGAAGGCATAGGGAATGGAGTATGCAATATAGCACAGAAAAATGAAAATGAGAATGCCCCTAGGATTTTGGTCGCATTTCTGGAAGTGGACAAAAGCCTGATATACCTCTACAGAGCAACTGCTCCTAGCAGTGTACACAGCACTTCTCCAGGTAGAACCTCTCACATAGTAGCCAGTTGAGCAGCAGTGGGTTGAGCTCAGAGTGGTCTGGCTAGTGATTACTCATGAGCCCTAAACTTTAACCCTTTGCGCTGATTAGCTAGGTTGTTTTAAGGACTGAATGATTATGGATAAGCCTGTATGGAGTCAGGATATGTGGAAAAACACTTGGATCCATCTGAAAGAGCCTGAAGCAGTCCTCACTGGTTTTCATTTTGCAGCTCATAAGGTGCTGATATGATAGGGAAAGGTAGGATAAAATAGGCAGACAGGGAAAGGTTAGGACCTGAGATCCTTGGGTGAGGAAAAATACTATTTTAAGACATTTCTTGTGGGAAAGTCTGACCTAAAGCAAACTCACTCAGGCATAAAGTTCCTCTTGAAAATATGACAGACACCACCTACTTCCCCTCAGGTTTCCCTCAGGAATTTGACAAACAAAAGACCTGACTATAAATGAGTAGAACGTAAAATATATGATCCACAAGGAACAGTATGACCATAGACCACCCTTCATACAATAGAAATGAGCCAATCAAAAAGAAATGACTAGGCATTTGGAGAAGAGTTAAGATGGTGGAGAAGTAGGGGGACCCTGGTCTTTCCTCATCCCTCAAACACAGCTGTATTGAAGTCAGATTACTTGGACCCAGGAAATCGGTCTTCTGAGTGGCACAAGGATCTCCACAGTTAGAGGGAGACAGCCTGGCAGGTGCGAGGTGCATGGATGTGAATTGGGGGAGAGAAAAATGGCTGTGCCACTTTTGTGCCACAAGAACCCTTGTGCCACAACAACCCTTTCTTGTGGAGAGGCAAAAGAGAAAGAAAGAGAGAAGGGTTGAGATAGTGCAGCATTGAGTTAGCACAAGAGGAAAACTTCTCTGAACCACAGACTGGGGAGCAAGAAGTGCTGAGGGTCCCAATTCTTTTTTGCAAACAGCTTTTGGAGTTCAAACTCAGGTTTTGGAGTGTGCGAGTTTCTCTGGAGCAGAGCTGTGTGCACGCTTCTTGGGAGAAGGGGGCTAGAGAGCATAGCATGGTGTAGCAATCTCTGGGATGCACCGGGAGAGAAAAGTCTCCTTCCTGGAGTACTTTTGGAAGAGGGTTTATTGCCTCCCCGAGGCAAAAGACCCTACAGGTGCCAGCCAAAGTCCTTTCAACAGCAGGATAGAGAAGTTCTACTCTGGAGGAAGAGAGTGGATCCATGCCATGCTGGGTCCTTTAAGACTTTGGGTTTTAAATCCCCAGCCACGCACTGAAGAAAAAAATGCAAGAGAATTTTGGCATAGGGTAAACTAACCTCCCTTTCTATTCTGTGAGGGCTACCTGAACATCAGGGGTTAAAATCCCTGATCCAAGAATGATAGATTGGGGTGGCAACATTTTTCCTCCCAACATGGTGGAACTTCAGAGAGCAGCATAGCATCCCCCAGTGGAGGTGGGACCACTTATACCAAACCCTGCCCCACTGTGCCTGGAAACTGCTTATTGACTGGGGCAAGAGTGACTCTGAGCCAAAGCAGTTAGCCTCCCCTCAAGAAGACCAACACACAGCCACCACCACCCAGGCACGAACAGACAGCTCTCGCTCTCTCGCTCTCTCTCTCTCTCTCTCTCTCTCTCCCTCACCCTCTCTCTCGCTCTCTCTTTTTTTCTTCCTCCTTCTTTTTATCTTTTGGAATCAGGATCATAGTTCCTTATTTGGGTTTTTTTTTTCATTTTTTTTCATTTCCTTCTCTCTCTCTCTCTCTCTCTCTCTCTCTCTTCTTTTGGGATCAGGCTTTTTTATTCTTTTTCTTTCCCCTTCTTTTTTCTTTTCTTCTGCTTTTTGCTCCATTTTTTCCTTTCTTTTTCTTTGAAATCAGCCTTATAGTTTTTTAATTATCTGATTGGTTTTTTTTTGTTCCCTTTCCTTTTCTCTTTTTTTGTATCAGGCTTCCCCCACCCCCACCCCTTTTATCGCAGGGTTACTTCAACAAACAAATCAAAGTACACCTAGTTAAAGGTCTAAGCACTCCACCACCACAAGCAAGGAGGAGCTCTGCAGAGGTCTGACCAGTGGGAAAGAGCAGCCAAAACCAACAGCAGAGTGTACACAACATACACCAGAAACAATTCCTGTAGTGCCAGGCCCTGAACAGCGTATGACCCCTTTTTAATACTCTCAGGTTCAGGAAATACAGCAAGATTTTATAACACACAAAAGACAGAAACTTAGCCAAAATGACAAGATTGGGGAATTCTCCCCAGAAGAAAGGTCAAGAAGAAATCACAGCCAAGGACTTGATCAAAACAGATATAAGCAATAAATCTGAACAAGAATTTAGAACAACAGTCATGAGACTACTAGATGGGCTTGAAAAAAGCATAGAAGATACCAGAGAATCCCTTGCTGCAGAGATCAAAGACCTAAGAACTAGTCAGAAAGAATTTAAAAATGCTATATGTGAGGTGCAAAATAAGCTAGATACAGTGACAGTGAGGATTGAAGAAGAGGAGAGAATAGGTATAATAGAAAATAAAATTATAGAAAATAATGAAGCTGAAAAAAAGAAGGAAATTACTAGATCACAAGGGGAGACCTAGAAAACTAAGTGATTCCATGAAATGAATTAATATCCCTACCATAGGAGTCCCAGATGAAGAAGAGTGAAAAAAGGGGGGGGGGCATAAGGTTTATTTGAACAAGTTATAGTTGAGAACTTCCCTAATCTGGGAAAGGAAACAGGCATCCAAGTCCAAGAGGCACAGAGAATTCCTTTCAAAATCAACAAAAATAGGTCAACACCATGATATATTATACTGAAACTTGCAAAATACAAGGATAATGAGAGAATTCTAAAAGGAGCTAGGGACAAAATGTCCCAATCTACAAGGGTAGAGACATAAGATTAGTAGCAGACCTGTCCACTGAAACTTGGCAGACCAGAAGGGAGTGGCAGGAAATATTCAGTGTGACAAATAGGGAAAATATGCATACAAGAATCCTTTATCCAGCAAGTCTGTCATTCAGAATAGAAGGAGAGATAGTTTCCCAAACAAACAAAACCTAAAGGAGTTCATGACCACTAAACCAGTCCTGCAAGAAATTTTAAAGGGGACTCCCTGAAGGGGGAATAAAAAAAAAAAAGACCAAAACATCAAAGACTACACAGGACTGGAGGACATCATCAGAAACACCAACTCTATAGGTAACACAATGGCACTAAATTCATATCTTTTAATAATCACTCTGAATGTAAATGGACTAAATGCTCTAAACAAAAGACATAAGGTATAAGAATGGACTAAAAAAACAAGATCCATCTATAAGCTGCCTACAAAAGATTCATGTTAGACCTAAGGACACCTGCATATTGAAAGTGAGGAGACAGAGAACCATCTATCATGCTAACAGACATCACAAGAAAGCCAGAGTGGCCATACTTATATCAGACAATTGAGATTTTAAATCAAAGAGTGCAACAAGAGATTAAGAAAGGCATTATATCATAATTAAGGGGTCTAGCCATCAAGACCTAACAATTGTAAATATGCCAATTTGGGAGCACCCAAATGTATAAACCAATTAATTAGAAACATAAAAAAAACTCATTGGTAACAATATGATAATATTAGGGGACTTTAATACCCCACTTACAACAAGGTACAGATCACCTAAGCAGAAAATCAACAAGGAAACAATGGCTTTGAATGACACACTGGACTGGATAGACTTAACAGATATATTCAGAACATTTCATCCTAAAGCAGCAAAATACACATTCTTCTCAAGTGTACACAGAACATTCTCCAGAACAGATCACATACTGGGTCACAAATCAGCCCTCAACAGCTACAAAAATATCGAGGTCATACCATGCATATTTTCAGACCACAATGCCATGAAACTTAAAATCAACTACAAGAAAAATTGTGGAAAGCCCTCAAATACATGAAGGTTAAAGAACATCTTACTAAAGAATGAATGGGTTAACCAGGAAATTTAAAAAGAAATTTAAAAAACTGGAAGCAAATGAAATTGAAAACACAAGAGTATAAACGCTTTGCTATGCAACAAAGGCAGTTCTAAGAGGAAAGTACATTGCAATTCAAGTTCATCTCATGAAGCAAGAAAGGTCACAAATACACAACCTAAGTTACACCTAAAGGAACTAGAAAATGGTCAGCAAATAAAGTCCAAAGCCAGCAGAACAAGGGAAATAATAAGTATTAGAGCAGAAATAAATTATATAGAAACAAATAAGAAAAAAAGTAGAATGGATCCATGAAACTAAAAGCTGTTTTTTAAGAATAAACAATTTTATAAACCCCTAGCCAGACTCCTCAAAAAGAAAAGAGAGAGGACCCAAATAGATAAAATCATGAATGAAAGAGGAGAGATCACAAACATTACAGAAATACAAGTAATGATTATAAAATACTATGAAAAATTATATGCCAACAAACTGGACAATCTGGAAGAAATGAACAAATTCCTAGACACACACACACTACCAAAACTCAAACGGGAAGAAACAGAAAATTTGAACAGACCCATAACCAGTAAGGAGATTGAATCAATAACCAAAAATTTCCCAACAGATAAGAGTCCTTGGCCAGATGGCTTTGCAGGGGACTACCAGACATTCAAAGAAGAGTTAATACCCATTCTTCTCAAACTCTTCCAAAAAATAGAAATGGAAGGAAAGCTTCCACACTCATTCTATGAAGCCAGCATTACCTTTATTCCAAAACCAAAGACCCCCTTAAAAAGGAGAATTACCAGACAATATCCCTGATGAACTTGGATGTAAAAATACTCAAAGAGATACTAGCAAATAAAATTCAATAATACACTAAAAGCATTATTCACCATGATCAAGTGGGATTTATTCCTGGGCTACAGGTCTGGTTCAATATTCACAAATCAATCAATGTAATACACCATTAATAAAAGAAAGTAAAGGAACCATATGCCACGGTTCATAGATGCAGAAAAAGCATTTGACAAATGCAGCATCCTTTCTTAATTAAAAAAAAAACTCAAGAAAGTAGGGACAGAAGGCACATAGCTCAACATCATAAAAGCCATATATGAAAGGCCCACAGTTAATATCATCCTCAATGAGGAAACACTGAGAACTTTCCCCTTAAGGTCAGGAAAACAACAGGGTTGTCCACTCTCACCACTGTTGTTCAACACAGTACTGGAAGCTCTAGCCTCAGCAATCAGAAAACAAAATGAAATAAAAGGCATCCAAATTGGCAAAGAAGAATTCAAACTTTCAGTCTTTGCAGATGACATGATACTCTACAGTGAAAATGTGAAAGACTCCACAAACAACTGCTAAAACTGATCCATGAATTCAGCACAGTTGCAGGATATGAAATCAATGTATAGAAACCAATTGCAATTCTATACACTAATAATGAAGCAGCAGAAAGAGAAATTAAGGAATTGATCCCATTTACAATTGCACCAAAATCCATAAGATGCCTAGCAATAAACCTAACCAAAGGGGTAAAAGATCTGTATTCTGAAAACTATAGAAAGTTTATGAAATAAATTAAAGAAGACACAAAGAAATGGGGGAAAAAATCCATGCTCATGGATTGGAAGAACAAATATTGTTAAAATGTTGATGTTACCCAAAGCAATCTACACATTCGATGCAACCCTCATTAAAATAATGCCATCATTCTTCAAAGAGCAAGAACAAACAATCCCACAATGTGTATGGAACCACAAAAGACCCCAAATAGCCAAAGTAATGAAAAAGAAAACCAAAGCTAGAGGCATGATAATTCCAGACTTTAAGCTGTATTACAGAGTTATAATCATCAAGACAGTGTGGTGCTGGCACAAAAACAGACACATTAATCAATGAAACAGAATAGAGCCCCAGAGATGGACCCATGAATGTACGACCAACTAATCTTCAACAAAGCAGGAAAGAGTATGCAATGGAAAAAAGACAGTCCCTTCAGCAAATGGTACTTGGAAAACTGGACAGTGACATGCAGAAGAATAAAACTGAACCACTTTCTTACACCACACACAAGAATAAATGCAAAATGGATGAAAGGCCTAAATGTGAGACAGGAAACCACTAAAATCCTACAGGAGAAAATAGGCAG
Organism: Neofelis nebulosa; assembly: GCF_028018385.1. NCBI lineage: Eukaryota > Metazoa > Chordata > Mammalia > Carnivora > Felidae > Neofelis > Neofelis nebulosa. The sequence goes on from NC_080790.1 coordinate 88,412,813, forward strand.
AAATATCTTTGACCTTGGCCGCAACAACTTCTTACTTGACATGTATCCAAAGTCAAGGAAAAAAAGGCAAAATGAACTACTGAGACCTTCTCAAGATAAAATCTTCTGCACAGTAAAGGAAACAATCAACAAAACTAAAAGGCAACCAATGGAATGGGAGAAGATATTTGCAAATGACATATCAGATTAGTATCCAAAATCTATAAAGAACTGATTAAACTCAACACCCAAAAAACAAATAATCCAGTGAAGAAATGGACTAAAGACATGAATAGACACTTTCCCAAAGAAGACATCCAGATTGCTAACAGACACATGAAAAGATGCCCAACATCACTTATAATCAGGGAAATACAAATCAAAATCACAATGAGAAACCACCTCACACCTGCCAGAATGGCTAAAATGAACAAATCACGAGGGGCACCTAGATGGCTCAGCCAGTTAAGCCTCCAACTTCAGCTCACGTCATGATACCACGGTTTGTGAGTGTGAGCCCTGCATCAGGCTCTGTGCTGACAGCTCAAAGCCTGGATCCTACTTCAGATTCTGTTTCTCCGTCTCTCTCTGCCCCTCCTCTACTCTGTCTCTCTGTCTCTCTCAAAATTAAATAAACATTAAAAATAAACAACTCAGGAAACAGCAGTTGTCAGAAAGGATGTGGATAACGGGGATCCCTTTTACACTTTTGGTAGAAATGCAAACTGGTGCAGCCAGCCACTCTGAAGAACAGTATGGAGGTTCCTCAAAAAATTGAAAATAGAAGTATCATATGATCCAGCAAATGCACTACTAGGTATTTATCCAAAGGATACAAAACTTCTGATTTGAAGGGCCACATGTACCTCAATGCTATAGCAGCACTATCGACAATAACCAAATTATGGAAAAAGCCCAAATGTCCATCGACTGATGAATGGATAAATAAAATGTGGTGTGTGTGTGTGTGTGTGTGTGTGTACACATATATATACACATACACAATGAATACTACTTGGCAGTCAAACAGAATGATATCTTGCCATTTGCAGCAACATGGATAGAACTAGAGTGTATTATGCTAAAGTGAAGTCAGTGAGAGAAAGACAAATATATGATTTCGCTCATATGTGTAATTTAAGAAACATAACAAATGAACATAGGGGAACTGAAGGAAAAATAAGATAAAAATGGAGAGGGGAAACAAACCATAAAAGACTTGTGAATACAGAGAACAAACTGAGGGTTGCTGGAGGGGAAGTGGTGGGGGGGAATGGGCTAAATGGGTGTTGGGAATTAGGGAGGGCACTTGTTGGGATGAGCACTGGGTGTTATATGTGATTGATGAATCACTGGGTTCTACTCCTGAAACCAATACTACACCATATGTTAACTAACTTGAATTTAAATAAGTAAATTAAAAAAAAAGGAGGAGGAGGAGGAGGGGAAGGAGAAGAGGAAGAAGAAGAAGAAACAACTAGGCATTTAGAGTTACCTAGCCATTGAAGGTAGAACCTGAGAAGCAACAAGGAGGAAAGGAAGGGGGCCAACCAAAACCCCAAGAAACAAAGTCACTTGCCTACAGTCGCAAGCATTCACTTTCGAATGGCCCCTCTCTGCAAAGAGAGCTTTCATACTATCTTTACTTTCTAATTTATACTCTAATAAACTTTGCCTACTGCTCATTTTATTCTGTGTCCACCTCGTCATTCTTCAAAGCAAAGAGACAAGGAACCCTGGGTATTGAGGTTAAAAAAATCCTGCAACACTGACATCCTCTGGCAATCAGGAAGCTGATATCTTAGCTCAGATACAAACCCTAGCTACTAAATCTTTAGTAGATACAGCAGATTGGGTACATAGGAAGAGAGGCCACCACAGTGCCCAAGTAGCATGGCATACTGCCAGGGATGCTGGATTGCCCTTGAAGTACAATGACTTGTTTAATGGAGTAAGAGTGATGAGGGAGTATAAGGCAAGCTGAAGGAAAAGCACAGCTAGCAACTACCACCCCCTCCTCCCCAGTGGGATATGTGTGACATTCCTCAGGCATTTCTGGCTGAGAAAGAACAAAAGAAAGGGGAAAACGAATGGTTAACTGATAGAAACCACAGTCATACAGGACATGAATCTCCAACAGTTTGATGAGGTTTTGGAATGATGCGGGGGGGGGGGGGGGGTTGGGGAGTTCAGAGCTGATGGCCAAGAAAAACTTCTTGGAGACATCTTTGGTACAAAATGGTGATTTCATTAAAGCACAGGGACAGGACATGTGGGCAGAAAGAGCTGTAGTGGGATTGTGAAGAGTGACTGGTTATATACTATGGAGTTGGGACAGGTAAAGTCAAGGGGAAGTTTCCAAAGAGATTTTCATATGCTAAAGAAGACTCAAGGGATACTGGAGGCCTAGCTATTGTCAAGCTAATGTTGTTTTTCCTTCTAGCAAAGCACTAACATTAAGACAGTAGGGAGTTCCTGGAGAACTGTTATACTCTGCCTGCCTCAAGTATTTATCAATGGGCTGCAGGTTATAAGGGAATTTAATTTTACCTACCATTTCCTTCTTGCCTTTGTTCCCTACATCACTATGTAGGGGAGGGTGATATTAGGGGTTCCAGGAAACTGAGTTTATAGATTTCTAGAGATTAAGCTAATGATAAGATTGCCTTTTGCTTATAATTTACTAAGATATTTGTAAACTGATGGAGACTCATGTCCTACATGACTGTGATCTCTATCAGTTAGCCATTTGTTTTCCCCTTTCCTTTGTTCTTGAGCATCTAGGAGTGCCTGAGGAATATCACACATATCCCACATGGGGCATGGGGGTGTGTGCTAGCTTGTACTTTGCCCTCAGCTTGCCTTATGCTCCCTCACCAAGTTTACATATTCTTAGTAAATTACAAGAAAAAGGCAATCTTATCAATAGTCTAATCTCCAGAAACCTAAAAACTCAGTTTCCTGGATTCCCAACATCACTTTCCCCTCCATAGTGATGTAGGGAACAAATACAAGAAGGAAATGATAGATAAAACTAAATTTCTCTATAACCTGTAGCCCACTGACAAATACCTGAGACAATGCAGAGTATAACATTTGTCTAGGAACCATCTCCCACCTCATCTTAATGTAATGCCTTACTAGAGGAAAACAACCTTAGCTTGACAACAGTAAGGCCTCCAGTTTCTTATGAGCCCTCTTTAGCATATGAAAGTCTTTCTGTAGGCCTCCCTTTTGCCTTTACCTGCCCCAACTCCATAGTATATAATCAGTCACCCCTCATACTTATAATGCAGCTCTTTACACCCATGGGTCCTGTCCCTGTGCTTTAATAAAATCACCTTTTTGCACCAAAGACATCTTAAGAATTCTTTCTTGGCCATCAGCTCTGGACACCCACCAATCCAAAACCCCATCAACAGCACTCCTTGTGTGTTCTAAACAATACCGAAGGCAACTGATAATAGAATCTGGGGCTATCCATTGGAGTTCCCAGTTGATGAGGGATTGGCAAATTGATTATATTGATCCTTTCCCTCTGAGTGAGGGTTCTAAGTATTTCTAGGTTTGTGTAAACACTGCATCACAACCTAATCCATGTTTTTCCCTGCTGCCGTGCAAACCAGGCTGCCATTATTAGGGATTAGAGAACCTAATACCATGTATAGATACCCCCACCAAATAATCATTTAGGGTCACATTTCAAAAGTCATGACATGAAAGACTGGGCAAAAGAACATGACACTGAATGATGTTTTCATCTCCTGTATAATCCACACATAGTAGGGTTGGTAGAAAGGAAAAATGGACTATTAAAGTAGCAAAGTAAAATGGGATAGTAAAGCAAAACCATCTTTGTCAGGTGGACTAAAGTACTGTTGAAGGCTTTAATACATTTAAATAACCTACCAGTGGAGTCTCCATTATTTGAATATTCATTCTAGTTATCCTCCATCTGAACTGCCTTTGCATGACCATCAATAAGCTGCCAGTTAATGACCTTGGAGATACCCCCATATCTACCTTTGCAGAAGGGTTCCTATGAGCTCCTCCCAGACTTGAAAGACTCAGAGATTTCTCCTAAACTGCTATTTCTTAAACATCCAAGGAAAAACTAAAATTTTAAAAAAATCCAACATAGGTGGATGGATATGTCAATCCTTCAACATCCAGCCTACAACTCAATGCTTTGAGGAATTTAAAGTAACAGTCCTTATCTTACAAATCTTTATTAAACTAGGAATGCAGATCTAGAGGCAATTCAAAGTTCACCTACTCCTTTACCAATCCTAAAACTTCTGTTTATCTCAAATGGCTTGTAAATTATTGACCTTTGTAAACCAAATACTTCTCTTTTTTCAATTTTTTTTAAATGTTTGTCTTTGAGAGACTGAGAGAGAGACAGAGCTTGAGCAGGGGAGGGGCAGAGAGAGAGGGAGACACAGAATCTGAACTGTCAGCACAGAGCCCAACATAGGGTTCAAACCCATGAACCGTGAGATCATGACCTGAGCTGATGTCAGATGCTTAACTGACTGAGCCACTCAGGCACCCTGTAAACCAAATCCTTCTTGAAGAAACTTGCATTCTTTCTCTGTTTCCTAAAGTTATAAATCTTACCATGTTTTTGAAATGTAAACACAGCCTACAATCTCCTGAGACTAAGGATTTAAAAAAAGAAAGAAGACTTTTTCAAATATTAACTGCTAGAAGGGCTTACCTGCCCAAACTCTGGACTTTATCCTCCTTAAGATTTCTTACAGGCAAAAATACAAATCTATGAAATCTTCTCCACAGTAATTAATAACCAGAAACTCTCTGCATCTGTCTGTATGTTTGTATATGTCTACTGTGAATATATGGCATTTTCTACCTTTGTAATAGAGTTCTATTTAATTGGCTTAAAGAAAATTAAGTGCTTATATATAAATTTAGTACTCATAAAATTTCTCAAAAATAAAATAATCTAAGAAAATAATCTAAAAGAAACATTTCTAAAGGGATTTCAGGTTCACACGATCTGGTATTAAAGCTTATTTAAGTCTGTTGGATTAATTAAAATTGACATGTCTTTAGAGTTATCAACATTAAATATAAAAGTTTTATTCTACATAAATTTACTAAAATAAGCTCATGTTATCCCTGTTACAAAATTTGCCACCAATAATTTGACATAATAAAACCTCTACTTGAAAATAGTTTCTACAATCTTTTTGGTAACCTAAAACGTTAAGTAAGTTTGTTAAGTGATGCATTAAGTTAAATTCATTGAGGCGTGCCTGGGTGGCTCAGTCAGTTAAGCGTCCGACTTCAGCTCAGGTCATGATCTCGGGGTTCATGGTTTTGAGCCCAGTGTCGGGCTCTGTGCTGACAGTTCAGGGTCTGTGTGCTTTATTGAAAGATTGTAGTGTAAAAAACACATATGTAGAAATTATGAAATACAGTAAAGGCTTGGATTGAAAATAACGTTTTCTGCAAGATTAACAAACATTTCTAACAAATTTTCACCTGATAAACGAGCAACGTGTTGCAATATGAGTAGTACATGACACCAAATGTCACATGATCACAACTGAGACAATGGTTCTTGAAATTCACTTTGATATACAAGTGCTTTGGATTACAAGCATACTTCCAGGACGAACTGTGCTGACAAACCAACGTTTTACTATACACTGATAGATTTGCCAAACTAAAGAATGAGGGTGTAACACACAGTTAACAATTGCTTATTACTTAGTTTTCTCTAGAATTTAAAGTTTCTGAGGGTTCAAAAACTCTATATGTGGTTAAAGCTACTAAAAATAATAATGAAACTCCCTATAACAAAAAAGTAGGATATGTGATTTCAGTAAAAGAAGGTATGAGGAATGAAATATTTTTGGTTGTAAGGGGGAAAAAAGAAAATATTTTACATAAAGTGAGGCTACTTATTAGAAGGAAGTAAAATATAGTACAAAATCTAATGTAAAAAAAAAGGAGGTATTGAAAAGAAACCTTTAAAAAGGAATTTAATGTATGGTCAGACCTGTCTGTGATTGGGATAAATTTCATTAAGTAAATAAGATTTCATATCAAAAGTACACTTTTGCAAAATTAAAATTTGGTTTTCTCTCTGTTAAAATAACAAAGCTCCCTTAGATTATTGGCCTGCTCTAATAGGACATTGTAACCAAAGGTGGGGGTTTTTTTTCCTTTAATAAAATCTGCCCCAAAAAACAAAGATTCTGTGTTTTCTCTTCATCAGGTCTATAATTACTTCAAAAAACTGTGTCTTCTTAATATTGAAAGAGCTAAGTTTTACTCACAAATATGTAACTTTCTGTATTTGTCTTTAAAAAAATTTAAACTCGTTTTGGTTACATAGTAATTATGTATCATAATGATATGTGATCCTATTTAATCAAATGTTTAAATCATATGATATGTTTTAAAGTTTTTATTTAAATTCCAGTTAGTTGACATGCAGTATTAGTTGTATGTGCATAATATAGTGATACAACACTTCCAAATATCACCCAGTGCTCATCACAAGTACACTCCTTAATCCCCATCACCTATTTTACCCACCCACCCACCCACTTCCCTACTGGTAACCATCAGTTTGTTTTCTATAGTTAGGACTCTGTTTCTTGGTTTGCCTCTCTCTTTTTCTCCCTTTTGCTCATTTGTTTTGTTTCTTAAATTTCATACATGAGTGAAATTGTATGGTATTTGTCTTTCTCTAACTGACATATTTTGCTTAACATTATACTCTCTAGCTCCATCTATGTCATTACAAATGGCAAGATTTCATTTTTTAGGTCGAGTAATATTCCATTTTAGATAGATAGATGATAGGTAAATAGATAGATGATAGATAGATAGATAGATAGATAGAGATAGAGATAAAGATAGAAATATTTCTTTAACCATTCATCAGTCAATGAACATTTAGACTCTTTCCATAATTTGGCTACTGTAGATAATGCTGCTCTAAGCATTGGGGTACATGTATCCCTCTGAATTAGTATGTTTATATTCTTTGGGTAAGTACCTACTAGTGCAATTGCTGGATCATAGGGTAGTTTTAGTTTTAACTTTTTGAGAAAACTCCATAATATTTTCCAGAGTGGCTGTACCAGTCTGCAGTCCCACCAACAATGCAAGAGGGTTCTAATTTAGCCATTTTGACAGGTGTGAGGTGATATGTCATTGTAGTTTTTATTTGTATGCCCCTAATGATCAGTGATATTGAACATATTTTCATGTATCTGTTGGCCATCTGTATGTCTTCTTTGGAAAAATGTCTATTCATGTCTTCTGCCCATTTTTTAATTGGATTTTCATTTTTGAAGTGTTCAGTTTTATAGGTTCTTTATATATTTTGGATACTAACCCTTTATCAGATATCATTTTCAAATATCTTCTTCCATTTTATAGGTTGCCTTTTAATTTTGTTGATTGTTTTGTTCACTGTGCAGAAGCCTTTTATCTTGATGAAGCCCCAATAGGTCATTTTTAGTTTTTTTGTTTCCCATGCTTCAGGAGACATACCTAGAAAGACGTTGCTACAGATGATGTCAAAAAGTTACTGCCTGTATTCTTTCCTAAAATTTTTGTGGTTTCAAGTCTTACATTCAGGCCTTTAAACCATTTTGAGTTTATTTTTGTGTATTGGGTAAGAAAGTGGTGGTCCAGTTTCATTCTTTTGCATGTTGCTGTCCAGTTTCCCCAACACTGTTTATTGAAAAGACAGTCTTTTCTCCAGAACTGAACCCACAAAAGTATGGCTAACTAATCTTTGACAAAGCAGGAAAGACTATCCAATGGAAAAAAGACAGTCTCTTTAACAAATGGTGCTGGGAGAACTGGACAGCAACATGCAGAAGAATGAAACTAGACCACTTTCTTACACCATTCACAAAAATAAACTCAAAATGGATGAAGGACCTGAATGTGAGATAGGAAACCATCAAAACCCTAGAGGAGAAAGCAGGAAAAGACCTCTCTGAGCTCAGCCGCAGCAATTTCTTGCTTGACACATCCCCAAAGGCAAGGGAGTTAAAAGCAGAAATGAACTATTGGGACCTCATGAAGATAAAATGATTCTGCACTGCAAAGGAAACAATCAACAAAACAAAGGCAACCGACAGAATGGGAAAAGATATTTGCAAATGACATATCGGACAAAGGGCTAGTATCCAAAATCTATAAAGAACTCACCAAACTCCACACCCGAAAAACAGATAATCCAGTGAAGAAATGGGCAGAAGACATGAATAGACACTTCTCTAAAGAAGACATCCGGATGGCCAACAGGCACATGAAAAGATGCTCAATGTCACTCCTCATCAGGGAAATACAAATCAAAACCACACTGAAATATCACCTCACACCAGTCAGAGTGGTTAAAATGAACAAATCAAGAGACTATAGATGCTGGAGAGGATGTGGAGAAATGGGAACCCTCTTGCATTCTTGTTGGGAATGCAAACTGGTGCAGCCACTCTGGAAAACAGTGTGGAGGTTCCTCAAAAAATTAAGAAGAGATCCACCCTATGACCCAGCAATAGCACTGCTAGGAATTTACCCAAGGGATACAGAAGTGCTGATGCATAGGGGCACTTATACCCCAATGTTTATAGCAGCACTTTCAACAAGAACCAAATTATGGAAAGAGCCTCAATGTCCATCAACTGATTAATGGATAAAGAAGTTGTGGTTTATATAGACAATAGAATACTACATGGCAATGAGAAAGAATGAAATATGGCCTTTTGTAGCAATGTGGATGGAACTGGAGAGTGTTATGCTAAGTGAAATAAGCCATGCAGAGAATGACAGATACTATTTGTTTTCACTTTTATGTGGATCCTGAGAAACTTAACAGAAGACTATGGGGGAGGGGGAGGGGGAAAAAGTTAGAGAGGGAAGGAGGCAAACCGTAAGACACTCTTAAAAACTGAGAATAAGCTGAGGGTTGATGAGGGGTGGGAGGGAAGGGAAAGTGGGTGATGGGTATTGAGGAGGGCACTTGTTGGGATGAGCACTGGGTGTTGTATGGAAAATAATTTGACAATAAATTTCATATTAAAAAATGCAGTATTTTTCCCATTGGATATTCTTTCCTGTTTTCTCAAAGATTAATTGACCATATTCTTGTGGGTTCTTTTCTGGGTTTTCTATTCTGTTCCATTGATCTATGTGTCTATTTTTGTGCCAGTACTATTCTGTGTTGATCACTACAGCTTTGTAATGTAACTTGAAGTCCAGAATTGTAATGCCTCTAGCTTTACTTTTCTAAGTTTGCTTAGGCTATATGGGGTCTTTTATGTTTCCATGCAAATTTTAGGATTATTTGTTCTATCTCTGTGAAATGCTGGTGGTATTTTGATAGGGATTGCATTAAATGCATAGATTGTTTTGGACTGTATAGACATTTTAACAATATTTGTTGTTCCAATCCATGAGCATGGAATATCTTTCCATTTCTTCCTGTCATTTTCAATATCTTTCATCAGTGTTTTATAGCTTTCAGAGTACAAATCCTTCACCTGTTTGGTTAGGTATATTCCTAGGCATCTTATGGTTTTTGGAGCAATTGTAAGTGGGATTCATTCCTTAATTTCTCTTTCTGCTGCTTCATTATTTATAAAAATGTGATAGATTTCCGTATGTTGATTTCATATGCTGGTACTTTACTGAATTCATTTATCAGTTGTGCCAGATTTTTGTTGGAGTCTTCCAGGTTTCCTACATAGAGTATGATGCCATCTGCAAACAGTGACCTCTTTCTTGCTGATTTGGATGTCTTTTATTTCTTCTTGTTGTTTGATTGCTGTGGCTAGGACTTCCAGTACTATGTTAATGAAAGTGGTAAGAATGGACATCCCTGTCTTGTTCCTGACCATAAAGGAAAATCTCTCAGTTTTTCCCCACTAAGGATGAAATTACCTGTGAGTTTTTATGGTCTTTATTATGTTGAGGGATGTTCCCCTCAACCTCCTTTGTTGAGGGTTTTTATCATGAATGGATATTGTACTTTGTCAAATGCTTTTTCTGTGTCTGTTGAAATGGTCATATGGTTCTTATCTTTTCTTTTATTAATGTTATGTATCATGTTGATTGATTTGTGAATGTTGAACCACCTTTGCAACCCAGGAATAAGTCCCACTTGATCATGGTGAATTATTTTTTTAATGTATTGGTTTTTTGTTTTTGTGTTTTTTAATGTAGTGTTGAATTCAGTTTGCTAGTATTTTATTGAGCATTTTTGTATTTGTGCTCATCTGGGATATTGGCTTGTAATTCTCTTTTTTAGTGGTATGTTTATTTGGTTTTGGTATCAGCTTAATGCTGGCCTCATAGAATGAATTTGGAAGTTTTCCTTTTCTATCTTTTTGTAATAGTTTGAGAAGTATAGGCATTAATTCTTCTTTAAATGTTTGGTAGAATTCACCTATGAAGCCATCTTCTGAACTTTTGTTTGTCAGCTGTTTTTTTATTAGTGACTCAATTTCTTTGCTGGTTATCAGTCTATTCAAATTTTCTATTTCTTCCTGTTTCAGTTTTGGTAGTTTATGTTTCTAGGAATTTATCCATTTCTTGTATGTTGTCTAATTTGTTGACATATAGCTTTCATAATATTTTCTTATAATTGTGTTTCTGTGATATTGCTTGTAATTTCTCCTCTCACATTTGATTTTATTTATTTGGGTCTTTCTTCTTTTTGATAGATCTGGTAAGAAGTTTATCAATTTTATTAATTTTTCAAAGAACTAGCTCTTGGTTTCATTGATCTGTTGTATTGATTTTTTTTGTAGTTTCTATATTATTTATTTCTGCAATAAATTTTATTATTTCCTTCCTTCTGCTAGCCTTAGACTATATTTGCTGTTCTTTTTCTAGCTCCTTTAGATGTAAGGGTAAGTTACTTAATTTGAGATTTTTCTTGCTTCTTGAGTAGGCCTGTATTACTATATACTTCCCTCTTTGGACTGTTTTGCTGCATCCAAAAGATTTGGACCACTGTGTTTTCATTTAATTTGTTTCCATGCACTTTTTAATTTCTTTGACTTCCTTGTTGACCCATTAATTATTTAGTAGCATATTATTTAAACTTCTTGTATTCATGGTCTTTCCAGATTTTTTTCTTGTGGTTGACTTCTAGTTCCATAACATTGTGGTCAGAAAAGGTACATGGTATGACTTCTGTCCTTCTGTATTTGTTGAAGCTTGTTTTGTGACCTAATATGTGATGTATTCTGGAGACTATTCCATGTGCACTTGAAAAGAGTGGGTATTTTGCTGTTTCAGGATGGAATGTCTGTTAAAGCCATCTGTTCCAGTGTGTCATTCAAAGACATTGTTTCCTTATTGATTTTCCTTTTTGATGACCCATCCATTGATGTAAGTAGGGTGTTAAAGTCCCCTACTATTATTGTGTTACTATTTGTTAGTTCCTTTTATTTGTTATTGTTTTATGTACTTGGGTGTTTTCATGTTGGATGCATAAATATTTATGATTGTTATATCTTCTTGTGGATTGTTCCCTTTATTATGATATAGTGCCCTTCTTTGTCTCTTGCTACAGTCTTTGCTTTAAAGTCTGTTTTGTTTCGTATAACTATTGCTACTCTGGCCTTTTGACATCCATTTGCATGATAAATGTTTCTCCATCCCCTCACTTTCAATCTGCAGATGTCTTTAGGTCTAAAACGAGTGTGTTTTAGGCAGCATATGGGTGCCTAGATGGCACCAAGATGGGTCTTGTTTTTTTTTACCCATTCTAACACTCTATTTCTTTTAATTGGAGTGTTTAATCCACGTACATTCAAATTTATTACCATTTTATTCCTGTTTTGTCATCGTTTCTGGAGACTTTCTGTTCCTTTCTAGTCTCTCACTTTTTATCTCTCCTTTCCACTCAAAGAGTCCACTTTAATATTTCTTGCAGGGCTGGTTTAGTGGTCATGAACAATGTTCTTTAGTTTTAGTTAGTCTGGGAAACTCTTGACATCTCCTTCTACTGCCTTGCTGGACAGAGTAGTCTAGGCTGCAGGATTTTTTCCCATTCAACACAATGAATATATCATGTCACTCTCTTCTGCATTGCAAAATTTCTGTTGAGAAATCTCCAGCTATCCTTGTAGATTTCCATGTAAGTTAAGGATTTCTTTTGTCTTGCTGCTTTTAAGATTCTTCCTTTATCACTATATTTTGTGATTTTAATTACAATATATCTCGGTGTTGGCCTGATTTTGTTTATGATAGAAGTTCTTTGTACCTCCAGGGTCTAAATGTCAGTTTCCTTCCCTTATTAGGAAGGTTTTCAGCTATTATTTCGTCAAATAAATTTTCTGTGCCCTTTTTTCTCTCTCCACTTCTTCTGGGACTCTTGTTATATGAATGTTATTATGTCTAATGGAGTCACTGAGCTCCCTAATTCTACTTTGTGTTGCATAATTCTTCTTTGTCTCTTTTATTTAGTTTTATTACTTTCCATTACTTTGTTGTAGGTCACTAATTCATTCCTCTGCTTCTTCTTGCTGTTCATTGCCTCAAACATGTTTCTAATCTCATTTATTGCATTCTTCATCTCTTATTCTTTTTTAACTCTTGTATCTCTGTGATAAGGGTCTCACTGATGTCTTCTATTCTTTTCTTAAGCCCAGTGAGTAGCTTACAATTATTGCTTTGAATTCTTCATCAAAGAATTTATTTTTTAAAGGTTTATTTATTTTTGAGACACAAAGAGAGAGAGAGAGAATGCAAGCAGGAGAGGGGTAGAAAAAGATGGGGACAAAGGATCCAAAGCAGGCTCCACACCGAAAGCAGCAAGCCTGATGCAGGGCTAGAACTCACAAACCATAATATAATGACCTGAGCCAAAGTCAGTCACTCAATCAACTGAACCACCCAGGCATCCCCATCAGAGAATTTAGAACTTTTTTGCTTAGATCTCTGGCCATGACCTTATATTTTTCTTTCATTTGGGATAAATTCCTCCATCTTCTAATTCTCTGCCTTCTTCTCTGTGTTATAACGGCCCATTATGTCTACTGCTTCTGAAAGTATTGGCCTTATGAAAAAGAGGTCATGTGGTGTGCAAGGTCTGACATTTCAAGGAGTGTCTCCTGTGTGTCCTGCGTGCATTCTGCTGTTGTGTTTTGGATAGTCTAAACTTCAGGGGCCAGTTTGGTCCCTGGTCTGAGTGTAGTGAGTTTTAACTAGGTGTGCTCTGATCTGCTTGTGACATGAGACTTGTCACTCCACCAGAACAAGGCTCTGCAGAACTTTCTGGTCAGAAGACCAGGTGTGGGTAGGGGTTTGTGCTGATCTTCTGGCAGAGGTACCTGCTGCACTGGGACTGAAGCAAGTATGGCTGAGAAGGAAAGTTCTACTGGAGCATAGGGTGGTGGGCTTGGTGTAAGCAAGTTAGGCAGCCAGTATGTGTGCTGCATGACTTCTTGTAGGTGGCTCTGTGTTTATGGTGAGGGGTAGGGGAAGGAAATGGTGCTGACCAGTTCCTTAGTTCCTGGAGAGGTGTCTCCACAACCTGCCTCTCAGGGATGCACTCTGAGAAGACCAAATAATCTCCCTATTATGTGCCCCAGGCAATCTTCAGATCACTCTTTCCACACTATCTGGATCTGGGTAGTCTTCCTTTATTCCATGGTAGCATAGTCCCCTCTAGGCTCTATCCCAGTCAAGCCCCCTGACCTTTAAAACTCCAGTCTTTAAGCCCTGCTTATTGCAAGAATTCATGAAGTTCAGCCCCTCTCATTTTCCAAGCCAATAGCTTTGGGCAAATGTTCTCCTTTATGCATTCCTCTGTGTGCTCCTCTCTCTCTCTCACCCTTCTCCACAACCATGGCTCCCTCCCCTCCATAGCACCCTTGATCCATTTTTCCCCTAAACCCTGTCTCTGTGCTTTCTACCTTCTTCAATGTGTCCTTTTTAATGTCTTTAGTTGTGGAATTTATTCTTCCAGTCTTCAGGTCTATTTCTAAGGTATTTAGAATGATTTAATAGCTATCTAGTTGTGTTTGCAGGACAAGGCAAGCCTAGTGTCCTCCTCCTCCATCTTCTCCTCTCCAAATCTTTGGATTTTTTTTACAAACTTGCCAAAATCAATTTCTAAAATAATATTTAGACCAGAATATAACTTTGAATTTTTCCAGAGGGTTCCTCAAACATTTCAAAAGGTTTGTTCTCCTCATAAAAGAGAAATATTAAGTTAATCAGGCTTATTTGGTATGTTAAATTACATGGGAAACATTGTCAAATAAGTGATACAAAACCTTCTTTGATTATATTTATGTAGGTATATGTTGTTAAAATAATTGTTCTAGAAATTGTAATAAACTCATAGAAATCTGGGATGTCCCCCACTATTTTATTATCTTGAAGTATTGTGTATCACAGAAATAACAAAAATTTCCTTGTCAATTGCATTGTAATTAATTCTAAGCAGGATCCGTAGCCGTGCCATTTTTAAGTCTTTTGTCATTTACAGACAATTATTGTTTTACTCTGATGCTTGTGCAAATGTGTTTCATCTTCAGAGGTATTCATGGAAAGAACTTTTGACAAATATGTCTCTGATAATTTTAAGATCATAAAATTGAACTCTGAAAATTTTAAGATCATAATTTTAAGAATTTCTGGAACTAGTGGGAAGGTTGGATGTAAGCAGAACAATAATTAATAACATAAAACTAAATGCAGTAAAGAGGATGATTTTAATTTTTATTATTTTTTTGTTTGAAACATTGCCAACTTTTTAAAGTTTTGTTTTTCTAAATTTAAGAAAACATTTCCTCTTAAGCTAACTTATTTACAGCAATTTGATAAAATATACCTTTGTGATAAATTGAAACACTTTTTTTTTCTCTCTATCTGATCCCTCCAGAATTTTGGCTTTCAAAAAAGACTAGCCTTGAATCTCCTTGGAAGGGACTATACCACGTATTCTTGACTACCCAGATGCAGTCTAACTTTAGGGACTTTTTCACAGCTAAAAAAGGCTCCACTTGACATTTGGTCCTGTACAAGTGTGGAGATTTCTCAATCAGATTGACTAGTAAGAGAAGTAACTGACATCAAGGTAGATCGGTTCCATCTGAGATATGTGATCAAGCCTTCATATTTTAAGCAGAAAATTTTTCTTCTTCCCTTTCTTTCCTCTATTCTGACAATGGCCTGGAAAGATAACACCATCATCCATATCTCCTAGGCCATTGCTTAAGGGGTAAACTTTGCCTTTCAGACCGCTGGATTTGTCATCCGGTAACAGTGCCACCATAGTGGAAATGGTTTGTGACATGGCAGGGGTTGTCTTTGTGATGGTTATCATTCGTTTGGACCTATTAATGCCTAGATATCTGGCACACAGGAAGGCAATGCTTCTTAGGTTACATAACTGTGCCTCTAACTTTTCACAAGCAAACTAAGATATCTCATTGGTCAATTCCTGGATTTACATAATCAAATTAGAAGAAATCTACCAAGAGGCATTCATAACTCAAGATTTGCTTCCTTTCTTTACTCCTGGTCAAGAGTAAATGCAAATGAGAATATGATCAGAAACCTCCTACAGAATCCATTGCTATCACAATGGCTGTCCAACAAAGATCCTTGGATTCTCTGACCTAAGTTGTTCTTGATAATGATTATCTTTTAGCTGAGCCAAGTGGTGTCTGTGCTATAGCCAACACCACATGCTGCACCTAAATTAACACTTGTGGGGGAAGTTGAAACTCAATTACATAAGATCAAACAAGCCACTTGCCTTAAAAAATGGCTCCTTTCATGGGGTCTTTCTTTGACTTATTTGAGTTTTATTGGTTTGGGTCTTGGGAAACAGGTTTCCAGAGTGTACCCAAATGTTGGAAATTATCCTGCTTACAATAATTAAAATAATATTGCTGGTGTGCTATATTGTCTCAAAAGCTTTAAATGATGCTCACAGGTGCCACAAACAGATGATCCCCTAGAGAATGAAACATCAAAAAAGGAATGAAAAGGACCAGTGACTCAAAAATTATGGACATAAAGTTGTAACTTGTGAATATCACAGAGATTAAACAAAAATGCCATGACCTGTGAATACCACCAACGGATCAACAAAAGCTGCAAGGACTACAGAACAGTAGCTGAAAGTGGTGCTAATGCCTTGAATTTTGATTACATCTCTCAGTTAAACTGAGTCATATCAAAAGGGAGAATTGTCAAAAAGAAAAAACACAAACACATAATGGAGTCACTTCTGATAAGGCCCCATGTTAGTAAATCAAGATTTAATATCTAACCTAACTGCAGTTTCAACCCCCTCAGGAATGTAACCTTAAACTAGTCAAACTGGAATTTCCTGGAGACAATACCCTGGGAGACTCTTCCCTCTTAAGGACTGACCTTAAACAATGCACTCCTTGCTAATAATTTTTTTAATGCCCTCTCTCTCTACCTTAAAAATCTTTCCCTTTCTGCAGCTCAGTGAAACTCCCCTCTACTTGCTAGATGGGATGCTACCCAATTCATGAATCACATAATAAAGCCAATTATATCCTTGAATATAATTGGTTGAAAAATTTTTAACAAGTGAGTATGGCTTGCAGGTGTGTGTGTGTGTGTGTGTGTGTGTGTGTGTGTTTAATTTAAGCTAGTTGTCAATATGTAAAAATCAGGAGATGTCCCATAAACTCCCAATCTCCAGCACACAAGGCCAAGATTCCAATGTGGACACAGTCTTCAGAGTTCCATAACTGTACACTGCCCTTGCGACACTGAAGTTGTTAAGTCTAATAGAATATATGACTCCTACCTCAGAGTGTGTGGTTGGAATGCAAAAATCCTATTTAAAAGGATAAAACTTGGGGTGCCTGGGTAGCTCAGTTGGTTAAGCAGCCGACTTCGGCTCAGGTCATGATCTCACGGCTGGTGAGTTCGAGCCCCGCTTCGGGCTCTGTGCTGACAGCTCAGAGCCTGGAGCCTGTTTCAAATTCTGTGTCTCCCTCTCTCTGACCCTCCCCTGTTCATGCTCTGTCTCAAAAATAAATAAAACGTTAAAAAAAATTTTAAATAAAAAATAAATATAAAAGGATAAAACTCTAATAGGACCAATGCAAGAAAACTCTGTGCAGGAAACTGTTTTGGAGCAAGTGGGTATTTGACACTGCTGTCAGTCCCCCCGAAGTACCCCCTACTCAGCTGTCTTCCTGTAGCAACATTTCCCACCCTAGGCTCCCTAGGCACCTCCTGTCCTCAGGTTTCCAGGACCTCTAGGCATATGTGAACAAGCACCCCCTCATTACTGCAGGCCATCTTCCTGGAGCTAGCAGTGTCCCACATTGCACTCTTGATGTGAAAAAGAGAAAGTAATTTGAGTCGGAATGCTCATGGCCTTGTGCCTCCCAGGTGTCTCTCATCAGTGAACTTACCAAGCCCAGGATGGCAAGGCTCAGGGGTTCCTGTGAGATCTGGCTTCAGGGGAACAGGAAAATTTAGGGGGGAGGGATGGAATTTGGCACCCTGTGAGTCCCTGGGAAGTGTCCCCAAATCTCTGCTCAATTCCCACAAGTCCCAGACCTGAGACCCATGTCAGGCTGCCTGAATGCTGAGTCACAGTGACTCACACATGCACATTTTCTCCCACACACCTGCCCACAGGCAGCAAGCCCTCTTAGTCTGTTGGGTGTTCTGGTCCACCCAGCAATCCCCCTGGAGCAGCATTTCTCTACACTGCTGCACTGAAGAGGAGGTTTAAATAAATGATGATTACTGTTGTGTATTGGTTTGATATGATTTCAAGTCAATTTGTTTATGACTTAAGTGAATTTGCTTTAATCCAATTGTTTATAACAAAGACAAAAAAAGAGAATTGTTTTGATTTAAGAATGAAGTAAATTGTGTCAGAATGTCATCAATCTCACCTGTTCTCACCAAAAAGAACTCAGTAGCTCAGCTGCTGAGTGTCCCTGCCATGACTTAGTTATATATATATATATATATATATATATATATATATATATATATGAAGAAGTGACCATGGTAAGGGGAGATTTAGACTATACTGAGAATTGTAGGACTATCCTACTGTTCAGGTCTGGGCAAGGTGATTCTTTTGTGATCCAAAATAGTTCTCCAAAGACCTTGGAGCATTAGCTCCTGCCATTGTAAAGGTGACTTTTTTTATGGTAAGTGGCAAGCCATGCAGCAGCTCTGTATCACCTTGCCTGTCAGCCCTGGTACCATCATTCGCTAGCAACGTGCTCTAGCAACAAGGAACTTTTACTTTTGTGCTGGCAACTGGTGGTCAGCTCTATGTGGCTAAGCCATCTCTCAAAATGACTATAAAGGTACACCTCAACTAAATTTGGACTTTATTCCTTTCATTCTACCTTGCCTGGAACAATAGTGTGATTAAAATATCATTGATTTGAAGTATGTTATTTCTTTGTTGGCCTATTAGGGGACATTATCCTGTATGTTATGGCTTGTGAAATTCCCACAACAAACCTGTGTTAATAAATTGCTGGCAAAGACAACTCAGTCTCTGAGCATTAACGTGCTTCCCAAAACAGAACATTGTTTCAGGCATAGTCAGAAACCCAACCCAAAGTAACAATCATTAAAACTGGTTGCTGCTGTGGGATATATCATACTTCATGCCAAATTTGACATACAGGTTAATAAATTATGCTAAATTTATAACTAACCAAAATGTTATAAAGTCCATTACTAGAATGAGAAATTTAAACTTAATATACTACTAGGTATTTATGGCAACCTCCTGACATTATAAACAGCTTGTGAATGGACCATTGATAGAGCTGTTATAGTTTAGATGCTAACATTGGCCACAGTAATTATCTTAATAATGCTTTGCCATATTATAAGCCTGTTGGAATGCTCTATTAAGCATCCTTATAATAAAACATATTTTTGAGGCTCTTGGGTGGCTCAGTTGGCTAAGCATCTGACTTCAGCTCGCATCATGATCTCAAGGTTCATGGGTTTGAACCCTGTGACAAGCTCTTTGCTGACAGCTTACAGCCTGGAGCCTACTTCGGATTCTGTGTCTCCCTCTGTCTCTGTCCGTCCCCCACTTGCACTCTGTCTCTTTCTGTCTCAAAAATAAATATAAACATTAAAATAAATAAATAAACATTTAAAATTTGTTTAATAAAATAAAATAAATAAATAAAACATTTTTAACACTGTGGTGAAAGGCAAGAGAACAATAGCAAACATGCCTCACTCACTTACCTGAATCAAAATTACTGAAGAGGTGATTTAGGGTAGAAAGATTATATATTAACTTCTGAGGAAACCTGGAGACATATCTAAGATTTAGTTTGGACAAAACTTAAAATTAAAGAAACTCCAGATGTTGGCCTGATCACTCAACCCAATGAGTTATATTCCATATTAAAAAGAAAAAAATATGTAGTAAATTCCAGAGCTCTTATTAGGAGCATTAAGTAACATAGATGCCAAAAGGCAGGAAGGAAAAGTGCTAGCACAAAAAATAATCTCCAAAGTGGACAAAACCCAGACCCTTTTGCTCATAAGGACACCATTTCACACCCTGAAGATGATTATTTTAATCTTTTTGACCCTGGTAATTTTAATCTACTAGAAGCTAGGTCCATGAAAATAGGCAAAACTACAGCAAATGATAATATGAAACCACTCAGAGTTACTAAAGAAAGAGCTTGTACTATACAAGAAATGACAAAAATTAGAATGGAATTTCAACAAATTGATTTCAACATAGAAACCCAGTGGCTATCACATTTATGGTCCAGAGAAGGACATACTTGATCTTCACAGGAGCAGAGGTTGTGCAACATGGACCCATTACTACTGATGCCAAATTTTATCAGCACCTTAGAGCAATTGGAGAAAATCTTAATATACACAGATCTTTATTCAACTGAGTAGTTGTAACCTGGAGATTAAGATATCCAATACCTAATATATTATCCCTTAAAAACATCTCTATGGAAAATAGCAGGGAAGCTACTAATGAAATTTAGGACTATTGACTATGATTTATGATAGGGGATAGGTACCCTCATCACTACATGTGGAAGCAACAGAAAAAATTTAAAAGATCATCCTAAGATCTTCACCACCCCATGGGACAGAACAGCACTATTTACAAGCACCAGAAACACAGAAGACCTTATTGACTTAATTAGAACATCTGAGGAACTAAGCCAACATAAAAACTATAGCTTTAAAAAAAAAAACAACTATAGCTTTAACACTAATGTATATAGACAAAACAGGCTTACACCTAATCCAAATAAACCCAATAAAAATATATTATCTAGACCTAAATCTATAAGGCCCCTTTGGTCACATAAACCATTTAGACCACCACCCTTTAATCCAAATTATCAAAATAGAAACCTAATTAGAAACCCCAGAAACTACTTATAGTGGTAAACAAATAGAAATAACCAATCTGAGAGGAAACACACTTACAGAAAATAAACCCACATATAGACACACCAACTCATTTACTGTAAATATTAACCCCTTTATAAATCCAACCTCATTAATAAAAAAGGCAATGATAGGTGAAGTAGAGGAAAGCCCATAAGCCATATAGGGACTCAGCATTATCCGTCTTGGCACAAACCAGAGACAATTGCCCATAAGTTAGAATGGCCATATCAATTTAAAAAAAAAAACTTTTATAAATAAAAATACACATAAACTACTATGTTGTCAGATACAATGTCCCAAATAACAATGATACAAGAATATACTACTAGTTCAATTTAGAAGAAGCCCAAAAAGTAGTAAGATTGTTTGAATATGGCAAACAGCACATACCATATATGGGGATAATATTAAAATAACTAGAAAGAGCCAGATATTTAAAGGGACAGAGGCTCAAGAGATAACCTTTATTTATTTGAAAAATGCTTCAGAACTTGAGTTTCTATATTCAAAAGGGTTTCAAACATGGTCACTGTGAACTAAAACACCACAGGACGCCAAATTTTACCCACTGAGTTTTGGACTAAGAAATTTCATGTTCTGAGAATAGACATCAACCAGCTGAAAGGCTCGTCTGGGCACTCTAGGATGCCCTACAAAATACAGAGCCATTAACAGAAAATAAGTCAATTATAATTAAATTCCAACAGCCTATTTTGGAATGTGTAAAATATACTGCTGACAAACAGAGGGGAACTAGTCCTGACTATAAAGCCCTAACATGAAAATAGTACATTTCCAAGTGGGATATAGGAATGGACTGTCAGCCCTCTGCATTAACTGAGAAAATTTCAGCAATGCCAATAGTGGATTTGTCAGAATTTACAATGGATGAGCCTATCTGAGCTCAAGTTGGGCGATGGGAATCATCCTGGTCCACAGCACTCAAAAATCCATTGTTTACACATGGATCAGCCTCCATGACATCAGCCAGAATATACAACCTGGTTGCAACCTTGAGGACTAATGATGGTCTGACCCTGACAGCATCAGGCTCAGGAGAATCAGCACAATATGCTGAACCTAAAGCCATAAAATTGGTGATTGGGCAATCTGTTAAGGAAAATCAGAGTGAGGTGTATCTTTTCTCAGACTCATGGACAGTAGTTAATGGAATAGCTCTTTGGTCAGGAACATTGTGGAAAAATTACTGGAAAATAGGGAATAAAGACATACAGTGAAAGGACATGTGGCAGAATATAGCACTGGCTGACATCTCCATAATCTGTTTCTGTACATCAGAAGGATAACTCTAAAGTAACTAAACTTAGTAACCAGGCAGAAAACTCACTAAGAAAACTAATGAAGCAAGCATATCTAAAATTTATCTTAAAAACAGTAATTTATGGAAAAGGAAGAAACCAATTCCAAATATAACCTTATATAAACAAGGACAATAAAATATAAAACCTGAATAAATAAATATGCCAATTGATAGGATCATTGCATAGGCACATCACCAAACAGGTCATGCTGGCATATACAGCACTAAAGCATGGTTAAAGAAACACGTATATACCTACCAAATGCCTCCAATTTCAAATTAAGAGATGTGAGAGTTGCTAAAAGCTTAAAGCTTGGAGGTTATTAATGAATACTTCAGATAAGGTCAAAGCTGACAGAAGCGTCCAAATTACACAAATTGTTTATATAAGATCCCTGCCTATATCAGAGAAAAAACTATATGCATGCATCATTGTAGATACATGGCCAGGAATAGGATTATGCTAACTTTGCAGGAAAAAGTACATATATATGTTCACCATCAGAGCATTAGATATCTGGATTCCTTGCTATGGTATCCCAACCATGATTGAATGAGATAGGGGAACCCACTTTACAAGAAAGCTAATACAAGAATGGGTCAAAGAACAGGGCATAATGCAGAAATTCTACTTACCCTATAACCTAATGCCTCTGGATCAACTGAAACGTAAAATAGCTTGCTTAAGCAAAAGCTTAGGTTGCTTACTAGCAATCTAGATATGAAAACTATAACTAAAGCAATCTGGGAGACAAAGAGATCTCCAAACCATGGATAGTCCAAAGATGTGAAAACTCATGTTGAATTAATACTGCAGGTCCTTACATAAATAAGAATTAGCACTGACAACACCTCAGACTCTAAATTAAAAGTATTACTTTAAAAACATAATGGTATATACATGGTACATAATGGTTGCTATATATATATAGCAGTGGCTATAGTTGCTAACTGCCACTAATATAACCTACCAGGTTACCAAAGGAAAAGGCATATTGCATCAAATTAAGGAAAGTAATATAATGCCGCTATGAAAAGTTCAGGCATGGGGCACCTGGGTGGCTCAGTTGGTTGAGCCTCTGACTTCAGCTCAGGTCATGATTTCACAGTTTGTGAGTTTGGGCCTCGCATTGGGGTCTGTGCTGAGAGCTGAGAGCCTGGAGCCTGCTTTGAGTTCTGTGTCTCCCTCTTTCTCTGCCCCTCCCCTGCTCACTCTCTGTCTCTCTCAAAAATAAATAAACTTTAAAAAATAAAAACAAAAAAAATTGGAAAACAAATTCAGGCATGAAGAACACCATCTTTTATTATATCAACACTAGATGCCTAATATTTAGCCTAGCATGATGCAGGATGATTATCCTTGGGGCAATATTGGCAGTAATGGCCATAACAACTATAGATTTCCTTGAGTGGCAAGAATTAGAAATGTATAGGAGACTATCTTTATTTTGCAGACATGAACCCACTATGCATCCTGAACTCTACAAACATTGCTAAATGGGTCATTGTGGCAAGGTGTCTACTGCCCATACTATTTTGTTTATCGCTCAGTATTGGGTACATATTCATTGCTGCTATGGATCCAACAGTTCCAACAACAGTTGTGCTGCCATTCCAAATTGGAACACCACCTTGTGGTCCAGATAAAACTTCACTGTCTGTGACATCCTCTATTTCCTTTATGGATCACCATCTTGGTCACCTTAATGCAACTGAGTTCTCACCAGCATCACCAGCATCACTAATCCCAACCTCTTCACCCCACCACTTGCCATAATCACCACTTACTAGCTTGGAAACCTTTAATCAATGGAGAAACTGAATATTTAGGGAAGCTGATGAAGTAGCAGAAATATCTACTTCAATCTCCTCACGAGAATCAATGTGGATCTTGATGCCCCCTATTGGACTCCAACTCAGAGGACAAACAATGGCTTGACCTACTAATTGACTCTTGGTATTTTAACTCAGTGTATATACCAAGTCAACCAAGTTCTGTATCTTATACCTTACCTCTGCCTTGGCTTACTGAATTAAGTGCAGCATTAGACACAGGGCAGAAACTATGTGAGGACAACCCAGATCTGATTCCTGATCTAGTGTTTTAGCACACTATTGCAGTAAGGCAGTTGCAGAACATACAGAAAGGGCACTTGGACAGCCAAGACATTATGCAAACCTCATGGTCACTCATATACTAGGGCAATTTGCTGTTCTTGTTTTTTTAGAATCTGAAGACTAGTTATTCATCCATTTGGTATCTCCAGATGCTGTGTGTTGCTTAAATTGCTAATTATCCTATGTTTAATAGGAAAAAGCCTACATGCCCCCATACATACTTTATCTGTAACTGAAACATCTCAAGTTAACCCTGTCAGCAATACCACTTGTGCCTACCCAGCAGATCAAGATATTATGCAATATAAAGGCAAATGTCTGGCTTTAGCAAAAGACCAAGTATGACTGCAAGAAATTACAAAATTGCCTGCATACACACATACTAATAAGGATATATTAGGAAAGATACTTAAAAGATAAATGTAAAACCATCAATTTATTTTTTTATATGAAATTTATTGTCAAATTGGTTTCCATAAAACACCCAGTGCTCATCCCAACAGGTGCCCTCCTCAATGTCCATGACCCACTTTCCCCTCCCTCCCACCTCCCCCCATCAACCCTCAGTTTAGTCTCAGTTTTTAAGAGTCTCTTATGGTTTGGCTCCCTCCCTCTTTTTTTTTTCCTTCCCCTCCCCCATGGTCTTCTGTTAAGCTTCTCAGGATCCACATAAGAGTGAAAACATGGTATCTGTCTTTCTCTGTATGATTTATTTCACTTAACATAACACTCTCCAGTTCCATCCACATTGCTATAAAAGGCCATATTTCATTCTTTCTCATTACCACGTAGTATTCCATTGTGTATATAAACCACAATTTCTTTATCCATTCATCAGTTGATGGACATTTAGGCTCTTTCCATAATTTAGCTATTGTTGAGAGTGCTGCTATAAACATTGGGGTACAAGTGCCCCTATGCATCAGTACTCTTGTATCCCTTGGGTAAATTCCTAGCAGTGTTACTGCTGGGTCATAGGTTAGGTCTATTTTAATTTTTTTGAGGAACCTCCACACTGTTTTCCAGAGCGGCTGCACCAGTTTGCATTCCCACTAACAGTGCAAGAGGGCTCCCGTTTCTCCACATCCTCTCCAGAATCTATAGTCTCCTGTTTTGTTCATTTAGCCACTCTGACTGGCGTGAGGTGATATCTGAGTGTGGTTTTGATTTGTATTTCCCTGATGAGGAGCAATGTTGAGCATCTTTTCATGTGCCTGTTGGCCATCTGGATGTCTTCTTTAGAGAAGTGTCTATCCATGTAAAACCATCAATTTAATATCCCATGCTCTGAAAGTATTAAACATTCAATAAGAAGAAATTTTCATCTACCACATTGGTGGAATATGACCAGACCTACTAAATATATACAAATGAGACATTACATGTGTTTTCTACACACCAACCCAAAATATGCATTTGTAGAAAAGCAGCGATGTTTCACCCTTGCAGGATGCTTATTTTCTTAGCAGGCAGTACCAAAAATGGTAATGCTAATGACACATAGAGAAGCACATTCATTAGACATATGATTGGTAGTTAGAAACATCACACAAAGGATGATATCACTTAGCTACCTGGCAGTGGATATCTGCATCTCATAAGAAGGGGAACCATGATGATGGTGATGATGATGACTTTTATGACAATGATGAAAATTATGGTGACAATACCCATACCAAATACTGAGCATACCAACTGATATATTTAATAAAGCACTTACTGATTCCACAAAAACAAAAACAAAAACAAATAAACTACAAACTACCTCTACTTCCAGGCAAACAACATGCTCTTGAGTGGAACATATGACACAACATACAGATATTACAGGCATGAACCACAGACAAATTGAACCTCTACTGAAGAGACAGGAATCTCTAAACCAATATATGTATTGGGATGTACAAAGAATAATGTAGATATAAACACTATTAAATGGGGGCAAGAATATGATCATATCAGTGTAGAAACATTTATTACACTAATAATATATCAAAAACACTGCCAATTGGAGCAAAATTGTACCCTATTTAAGGGACAGAACACATGAAGAATCAATAGGTGACTGGTGAAAAACAAGAGTAAAAAGAAAAATATTAAATTCAAAAATTTGGGAAAACCAAGAAAAAACATTTAAAAATTACAGCATTAACTTTACCATATGTAATACTAAATATGTAGCTTCAGCCATGAGTAGTTATGATATTTTAGGAATACACATTGTCACAACACATCCACATGAAGATAACTGGGCAATTATATGTTTAAATATAAATAGCCCAAAAAATTGATTATTTACTATACTCCCAACTTATGCTTTTTAATTAATACTTAACTATTAGAAAATTAACAATAGATCTGTGGACACTATGTACAGACTTTAAAAGAATAGGGACACGTTGTAAGTTGTATAGAAACACACAGGAAATTTAGCATATAACACATATCATTAACCTTGTTAGTATATACCAGGCTTCTATCATCAGATTTCCACCCCAAAATATGGGAACCTGTACTAATAAAACCTATCATGGTCATATTGGAACCTATAATAGTAGTCTATGCCCTGCAATTTAATCTTATATTAACTATTTATTTTATTAACAATTTACTTATTTTTAAATTTACATCCAATTTAGTTAGGATATGGTGCAACAATGATGTCAGGAGAAGATTCCTTAATGCCCCTTACCCATTTAGCCCATTCCCCCTTCCACAACCTCTCAAGTAATCCTCGTTTGTTCTCCATGTTTAAGAGTCTCTTAAGTTTTGTCCCATTCCCTGTTTTCATATTATTTTTGTCTCCCTTCCCTTATGTTTATCTCTTTTGCATCGTAAATTCCTCATATGAGTGAAGTCATATGATATTTGTCTTTCTCTGACTGGCTATTTCATTTAGCATAATACCCTCTAGTTTCATCCATGTAGTTGTAAATGGAAAGATTTCATTCTTTTTCATTGCTGAGTAATACTCCTTTGTATGTATATACCACCTCTTCTTTATCCATTCATCCATCGATGGACATTTGGGCTCTTTCCATACTTTAGCTATTGTTGATAGTGCTGCTATAAACACTGAGGTGCATGTGCCCCTTCAAAATAGCATACGTGTAACTCTTGGATAAATACCTAGGAGTGCAATTGCTGGATCCTAGGTACTTTTATTTTTAATTTTTTGAGGAAACTCCATACTGCTTTCCAGAGTGGCTGCACCAGTTTGCACTCCTAGCAGCAGTGCAAAAGAGATCTTCTTTCTCCACATCCTTGCCAACATCTGTTGTTGCCTGAGTTGTTAATGTTAGCCATTCTGACAGGTGTGAGGTATCTCATGATGGTTTTGATTTGATTTTGATTTGTATTTCCCTGATAATGAGTGATGTTGAGCATTTTTTCATATATCGGTTGGACATCTGTACGTCTTCTTTGGAGAAGTGTCTATTCATGTCTTTTGCCCATTTCTTCACAGGATTATTGTTTTTTGGGTGTTGAGTTTGATAAGTTCTTTATAGATTTTTGATACTAACCCTTTATCT
This sequence comes from Neofelis nebulosa, assembly GCF_028018385.1. Taxonomy (NCBI): domain Eukaryota; kingdom Metazoa; phylum Chordata; class Mammalia; order Carnivora; family Felidae; genus Neofelis; species Neofelis nebulosa. The sequence goes on from NC_080790.1 coordinate 88,440,206, forward strand.
GATATGTCGTTTGCAGATATCTTTTCCCATTCTGTCAGTTGCCCTTTAGTCTTGCTGATTGTTTCCTTTGCAGTGCAAAAGGTTTTTATTTTGATGAGGTCCCAATAGTTCATTTTTGCTTTTGTTTCCCTTACCTCCAGAGACGTTTTGAGTAAGAAGTTGCTGCGGCCGAGGTCAAAGAGGTTTTTGCCTGCTTTCTTTTTGAGGATTTTGATGGCTTCCTGTCTTACATTTATGTCTTTCATCCATTTTGAGTTTATTTTTGTATATGGTGTAATAAAGTGGTCCAGGGTCATTTCTCTGCATGTCGCTGTCTAGTTTTCCCAGCACCGCTTGCTGAAGAGACTGTCTTTATTCCATTGGACGTTCTGTCTTGCTTTGTCAAAGATTAGTTGGCCATACATTTGTGGGTCCATTTCTGGGTTCTCTATGCTGTTCCATTAATCTGAGTGTCCGTTCTTGTGCCAGTACCATCCTGTCTTGATGATTACAGATTTGTAGTATAGCTTGAACTCTGGGAATGTGATGCCTCCAGCTTTGGTTATCTTTTTCAATATCTTTGGCTATTCAGAGTCTTTTCTGGTTCCTTACAAATTTTAGGATTGTTTGTTTTAGCTCTGTGAAGAATGCTGGTGTTAGTTTGATAGGTATGGCATTGAATATGTAGATTTCTTTGGGTAGTATTGATATTTTAACAAACTTTGTTCTTCCAATCCATGAACATGGAATTTTTTTTCCTTTTTTTGTGTGTCTTCTTCAATATCCTTCATAGGCATCCTATAGTTTTCAGTGTATAGATTTTTCACCTCTTTGGTTAGATTTATTTCTAGGTATTTTATGGTTTTTGGTGCAATTGTGAATGGGATTGATTCCTTGATTTCTCTTTCTATTGCTTCATTATTGGTGTATACACATGCAACCGATTTCTGTGCATTGTTTTTATATCCTGTGACTTTGCTGAATTCGTGGATCAGTTCTAGCAGTTTTTTGGTGGAATCTTTCAGGTTGTACATATAGAGTGTCTTGTCATCTGTGAAGAGTGAAAGTTTGACCTCCTCCTGGCCAATTTGGATGCCTTTTCTTTGTGTTGTCTGATTGCTGAGGCTAAGACTTCCAGTACTATGTTAAATAACAGTGGTGAGAGTGGACATCGCTGTCTTGTTCCTGTCCTTCAGGGGAAAGCTCTCAGTTTTCCCCTTTGAGGATGCTATTAGTGTTGGGTTTTTGTGATATCGAGGTATGATCTTTCCATCCCTACTTTCTTGAGGGTTTTTATCAAGAAAGGATGCTGTATTTTGTCAAATGCTTTCTCTGAATCTATTGATGTGGTTCAAGAACCACATGATCCTCTCAATCCTTTCTTTTATTGATGTGATGAATCACACTAATTGTTTTGTGGATATTGAACCAGTCCTGCATCCCAGGTATAAATCCCACTTGGTCGTGATGTATAATTCTTTTAATGTATTGTTGGATCTGTTTGGCTAGTATATTGTTGAGGATTTTTGCATCCATGTTCATCAGGGAAATTGGTGTAGGGGGGTCTCTGTCTGGTTTTGGAATCAAGGTAATGCTAGCTTCATAGAAAAAGGTTGGGAGTTTTCCTTCCATTTCTATTTTTTGGAACAGCTTCAAGAGAATAGGTGTTAACTCTTCTTTAAATGTTTGGTAGAATTCCCCTGGAAAGCCATCTGGCCCTGGACTCTTGATTTCTGGGAGATTTTTGATTATTAATTCTATGTCTTTACTGGTTATGGTTCTGTTCTAATTTTGTATTTCTTCCTGTTCCAATTTCGGTAGTTTACATGTTTCTATAAATTTGTCCATTTCTTCCTGATTGCCCATTTTATTGGCATATAATTGCTCATAATATTCTCTTATTATTATTTTTATTTCTGCTGTGTTGGTTATTATCTCTCCTCTTTCACTCTTGATTTTATTTATTTGGGTCCTTTCCTTAATCTTTTTGATCAAACTGGCTAGGGGTTTATCAATTTTGTTAATTCTTTCAAAAAATCATCTTCTGGTTTCATTGATCTGTTCTACTGGTTTTTTTGTTTTGTTTTGTTTTGTTTTGTTTCGATAGCTTTGATTTCTACTCTAATCTTTATTGTTTCTTGTCTTCTGCTGGTTTGGGGTCTTATTTGCTATTCTTTTTCCAGCTCTTTAAGGTGTGACGTTAGGTTGTGTAGCTAAGACCTTTCTTCCTTCTTTATGAAGGCCTGGATTGCTATATTCTTCCCTCTTATGACTGCCTTTGCTGCGTCCCAGAGGTTTTGGGTTGTGGTGTTATTTTCATTGGCTTCCACGTACTTTTTAATTTCCTCTTTAACTTCTTGTTTAGCCCATTCATTCTTTAGTAAGCTGTCCTTTAGTCTCCAATTATTTGTTATCTTTCTACATTTTTTTCTTGTGGTTAATTTCAAATTTCATAGTGTTGTGGTCTGAAAATATGCACGGTGTGATTGCGATATTTTTGTACTTGTTGAGGGCTGATTTATGTCCCAGTATGTGATCTATTCTGGAGAATGTACGATGTGCAGAGGAGAAGAATGTGTATCCCACTGCTTTAGGATGAAATATTCTGAATATATCTGTTAGGTACATCTGGTCCAGTGTTTCATTTCAAAACCAATGTTTCCTTGTTGATTTTTCTGTTTAGATGATCTGTCCATCGCTGCAAGTGGAGTGTTGAAGTCCCCTACTATTATGGTATTATTATTAATGAGTTTCTTTATGTTTGTGATTAATTGATTTATATATTTGGGTGCTTTCACATTTGGAGCATAAATGTTTATAATTGTTGGGTCTTCTTGGTGGATAGACCTCTTAATTACAATATAACGTCCTTCTTCATCTCTTGTTACAGTCTTTATTGTAAAGTCTAGATTGTCTGATATAAGTATAGCTCCTCTGGCCTTCTTTTGGAGACCATTAGCATGATAGATGGTTCTTCATCCCCTTACTTTCAATCTGAAGGTGTCTTTAGGTCTAAAGTGGGTCTCTTGTAAACTGCATATACAGGGATCTTGTTTTCTTATCCATTCTGCTACCCTATGTCTTTTGATTAGAGTGTTTTGTCCATTGACGTTTAGAGGGAGTACTAAAAGATATGAATTTATTGCCATTACATTGCTTGCAGAGTTGGAGTTGCTGGTGGTGTTCTCTGGTCCTTTCTAGTCTTTGTTCCTTTTGGTCTTTGTCTTTTCTCCCCTCAGAGACTCCCCCTTAAATTTTCTTACAGGACTTGTTTAGTGGTCACGAACTCCTTTAATTTTTGTTTGTTTGGTAAACTTTTAGTCTCTCCTTCTATTTTGAATGACAGCCTTGTTGGATAAAGAGTTCTTGGTTGAATATTTTTCTGATTCAGCACATTGAATGTATCCTGCCACTCCTTTCTGGCTGCCAAGTTTCTGTGGATAGGTCTGCTGCAAACCTGATCTGTCTTCCCTTGTAAGTTAAGGACTTTTTTCCCTTGCCATTTACTGATTCTTTCCTTGCCTGAGTTTTTTGTGAATTTGACTGTGATATGTCTTATTGATGGTTGTTTTTTGTTGAATCTGATGGGAGTCCTCTGTGCTTCCTGGATTTTGATGTCTGTGTCTTTCCCCAGGTTAGGAAAGTTTTCTGCTATGATTGGCTCACATAACTCTTTTACCCCTTTTTTTCTCTCTTCATCTTCTGGGACTGCTATGATTCTGATGTTGTTCCTTTTTAATGAGTCGCTGATTTCTCCAGCTCTTAAATCATGCTCTTTTTCCTTAGTCTCCCTCTTTTTTTCTGCTTCATTATTATCCATAAGTTTGTCCTCTATTTTTTGATTCACTGTTCTTCCTCATCCATACTTGCCACCGTGGCATCCATTTGATAATGCAGCTCAGTTATAGCATTTTAGTTCATCTTGACTAGCTTTTACTTCTTTTATCTCCACAGAAAGGGATTCTAATCTATTTTCGACGGCAGCTAGTATTCCTATTTTCATTATTCTAAATTCTGGTTCAGACATCCTGCTTGTATCTGTGTTGATTAAGTCCCTGGCTGTCCCTTCTTCATGTTCTTTCTTTTGGGGTGAATTCCTTCATTTTGTCATTTTGAAGGAAGAAAAAGAATTAATAAGGTAAAAAAATTAAAATTACCAAAAAAAATACAAAAAAACCAAATAAAGTATGCTAGATCCTTGGTGTGTTTTGGTCTGTTTGTTAAAGGAGCTTGATAAATTAGAGAAAAGGGGAAAGATAAGAAAAGGAAAAAAAAGAAAAATATTTGAAAAAATGAATACAAGGAAATAGAATAAAATGAAATGATGTCAGTTAAAATAAAATTTGAAAAATTTACAAAAAAAGTAAAAAACATAGTAGAAAAAAATCAAAGAAATATATTTTTAACAGAAATGGAAAATAAAAAGAATTTTTTTCTCTTTCTGTATTCAAGAATAAGAAAATAAATAAAAATTGACAGAAGAACCAGCAAACAGACTGAAATACAATTGAAATTGCATCGTTTTCCCCTAGAGGTCAAACTATGAAGCACTTTATAGTCCATAAACTAAGCAGGTGGAGAGAATTGTTGTGTTCCTGAAGAACAAGTTTGGCCCAGTTGGGTGGGGCTTAGTGTAATGGCTCTTTTTCCACTAGATGGCCCTGCTTAGCTTACTGGTGTAGATTGTAGTGGTGTATGTAGGTGTGTATGCGCATGCACAGGAGGGTGAAAATGGCATCACCCAGCTACCCAGTCTCTAGTATCAGAATTCTGTGCTCTTCCCAACCAGCAATCGCTCACCCCTCCTTTGTCTCCAGCTTCCATCCACTCCCAGCTTTTACAATGTCCATGACCAAGCCGTCAGGTTGCCATCTGGCACCTCCCTCCTGAGTTTTATTTCAGATGCAGCTGTGTTTCCCATCCCCTCACTTCTGAGCAACTACAGCTTTGACCTGCTCAGACCTTCTGTGGGAGGATCTCACTGAGCAATGTCCAGGTGCCAGCCACACCCAAGAACGTTTGCAAGACCATGCTGCTGCTGATGCCCAGAGACTATGGCTGGGTGCCAGCCTACCCCAGAAAAAGTTCACATGATCATGTAGCAGCAGGGATTTTGGAAAATCACAACACACATCTGGCACCAGGCTTCCCCCTTAATGTTCTTGTCCCTACATCAACAAATGTGGTTGTTCTCCAGAGTCCACTGGGACCTTTGGCTGTGGGATTGCTGTGCAGCCTCTACTAAATGTCCTCCCAGCAGGGGAACCATCTTTCCCTGTGGCCTAAGGACCCCCACAGACCTTGCTCTGCTCCTGGGGATTCACTCTTCCCACCAGAGCACCTCCAGGTATCAAGCTGGGGAGTTTCAGACTCTGCACTCCCCCTGCTTATGGGAATATTGGAATGTAAACCCTCTCATCTCCTTTCTCCCTTTTTAGTTCAGTCCCTGCAGCTGTTTCCACTTTTCCACTTTCTCTCCAGTTGCTTTGGGGGAGGGGTGCTTTTCCCATACTCTCCCCCATCTCTGTCCTCTCTCCTCAAGCAAAAGCAGCTCCCTCCTCTCTGCAGTTTCTGTCTCCCCCAGTTCACTTCTGTCCCAAGTACCTGCTGAGTTCTCTGGTTCAGGTTTTGAGATTGTTGTGTTCATCCTCAAATCAGTTTTCTAGGTGTGCAGGATGGTTTAGTGTTGATGGCTGTAGTTCAGGGATGAAAGATCAAAAAAAAAAAAAAACTTCCATGCTGTTCTGCCATCTTGGCCCCTACTGATTCTAGGCTTTCTTTAAACTTTGGTTTGGGAGGGAAGATGGCGGCATAGGAGGACGCTGGGCTCACCGCGTGTCCTGCTGATTACTTAGATTCCACCCACACCTGCCTAAATAACCCAGAAAAACACCAGAAGACTAGCAGAATGGAGTCTCTGGAGCCAAGGGCAAACGAGAGGCCCACGGAAGAGGGTAGAAGGGCAGAGAGGCGGTGCGCGCTGCACAGACTGGCGGGAGGGAGCTGGGGCGGAGGGGCAGCCCACCCGCCAAGCAGAGCCCCCGAGTCTGGCTTGCAAAAGCGGAGGGGCCAGACGGAGTGTGTTCTGACAGCAAGCAGGACTTAGCATCTGGGAGGTCGTAAGTTAACAGCTCTGCTCGGAAAGCAGGAAGGCTGGAGGACAACAGGAGGGAGAGTTGCTGAGCCCCGGAATGACAGAGCTCAGTTTGGCGGGGAACAAAGGCGCTTGCCAGCACCATCTCCCCCATCCATCCCCCAGCCAAAATCCCGAAGGGAACCAGTTCCTGCCAGGGAACTTGCTTGCTCTGCGCAAACACCCAACTCTGTGCTTCTGCGGAGCCACCCCTCCGGCAGCGGATCTGAATCCCTCCCACTGCCACAGGGCCCCTCCTGAAGTGGATCACCAAAGGAGAAGTGAGCTAAGCCTGCCCCTCCTGCCCCCGTGCACCTTGCCTACCCACCCCAGCTAATACACCAGATGCCCAGCACCACAAGCCTGGCAGTGTGCAAGTAGCCCAGATGGGCCACACCACCCCACAGTGAATCCCACCCCTAGGAGAGGGGAAGAGAAGGCACACACTAGTCTGACTGTGGCCCCAGCGGTGGGCTGGGGGCAGACATCAGGTCTGACTGCGGCCCCACCCACCAACTCCAGTTATACACCACAACACAGTGGAAGTGCCCTGCAGGTCCGCACCACTCCAGGAACTATCCAAAATGACCAAACGGAAGAATTCCCCTCAAAAGAATCTCCAGGAAAGAACAACAGCTAATGAACTGATCTTTAAACTTTGCATCTCTTAACAAGGGGTTCTAAGAGAGCCAGAGTATGCGATTCAAGGTTATATTCCCTGACAGTGGCCTGCAGTGGTGGTGTCTAAATTGCTAATTAAAGTGGTCTATGCCCTGAAATTTAATATACAGAACATTCAAGCCAGATACAGTTTCCCAAACTGTGCCTAGTTTTATCCATCCTCATTTATTCCCAATTTACAAGTTCTGCCAAAAACAGAGTCACTAAAAGGAAGGAAACCCAATTGGAGAAGCAATAGCAACTGCTTTTTCTCAATTCCAAATTGATCAAATCACATTAAACTTTTAAAATTTTGAAACCACACAATCTCAATTTAACACATATACAATGGAAGCTTTGTCATCATTGAGCTCATAGATGGATAAAATTAGCAATATATTACAAAACATAAGTGAATTTCACACAGAAATAAATAGAACCATGGAAATTCTCCATACAGCAGTTGGAAAAAACACTAAAAATAACAAAATGCATTTAAAAAACAACATAAAGTATGTTCTCTAAGTGTAGATTATCAGTTTTTGCAGTTAAGATTGGTTGACATGTGGAATACTTTTATAACAACTATAATCTTGTGGCCAATACTGGTCACCTAAGATAACAGAAAAACAACCAGAAAGAAGGTAGATACAACACATTCTAATAGCTATGATTCCTTGAACAACTGTGAAATTAACATACTGGCACTTAAAGGAGAAAACATGTCATTGGGTTATCACACTTCTGTGGTTCTCCAATACCAAAAGAGAGGCTGAAACCTAAAGGCCACAGAAAGACCCCTATGATAGAAGGAAAATATTTTTTTCTAAGGCATGTTAGTGGAATGGAACCAAAACACTATTATTACTTCTGGACTTTTGGATAGACCAATGGTACAAGTACCTAAAACTAGGGTCTTGATGCCTCTTCAACCCAGTTATGTATGGAAATTGAACTGTGATAATATGCTCTAAGCCAAATCTTACCCTAACCTATTAGAGTCAAGGGGATAAAAAGGAACACAATATGATGGGATATGCAAAATAGAACAAATAATGAATATGACAGTAGAATAAAAAAGATACTCAAGGTCAATAAAAGAGAGAACTATTAAAATAACTGGAGAAATATTTCATGCTGAGCCTGCCAAAATTAATTTAATACATGTAAGTCATATATTTAAAAACTTAAGATGAGTAAAAGAACATCTAGAAGATGCAAATAATAAAGTGAAAATAACTTTGCAGGAATCAAAAAGAGAACAAATCCATACACTCCCTAAGATAATGGCAACCTTGAATTCTAACATTATGGCAATTAAACACATGCTTGATAGCTCTATGCAAGTCTGTACCTCCTCAAGCTTTATGAAAATGTCTTTTACCTGGAAATACAATGGTCAAGGAAGCTGAACTCAGTGGTTTAAAAAGTTTAACTTTTGGTGGTTCAGCAATTGGATATAGTACCATATGAAAAAGTTCTTTGTTATGCTTTTGTTAATATTAGGAATTTTGTTGCTTAAACTGCCCATTAAATCATGGTGTAAAAGAATGTGTGGCAAAGGAAAAGTGCTCCTAAAATATGATTGTTTGCTATTAAGATTGTAAGTGATGCACAATCACACAGGTTCGATTGATATTTTTGTGAACTTAGATTGGAAGAAGGTTTTAAGCCCTTATAATTAATTAGTGGGTGAGTGATTTGCAATCACAGGGTGGATTGTTGTGTATTGATTTGATATAACTTTAAATCACTTGTTAATAATGTATATCAAGCTATTTTAATCCATTTGTTTATGACAAAGACAAAAAAAATTTGTTTTGATATGAGAATGAATTGAGTTGTGTCAGAATCTCATTATGTCACCTGTTCTCACTGATAAGAACTCATTAGTTCAACTGCTAAGTATCTCTGCTGTGGGCTTATCAATAAAAAAACATGAAGAAACAACTATATCAAGGGGACATTTAGACTATAAATACCAAGAGTTTATGAGGACTACCAGAGTGTTAGATCTGCAAAGGCAATGCTTTGCTGATCTAAAATAGCTTTCCAAAGACTTTTGGGCAATTATCTCCTACCACAGTAAAGGCAAATTTACCCACAGTGGTGAAAGCTGACAATGGCCGGTTGGAAGATCATCTTGTCCGTCAACACCAGTGCCATGTTTCCTAGCAACTTGATCTAGCAATAAAGGACTTTTGCTTTTGCACTGGTAGCTTGACTGGCCTTGTACTGGCCCAAGGTTGGCTAAGCCATCTCTCCTAAGTACCAGCTTGTATACATCCCAACTAAATTTGGACTTTATTTCTTTAATCTCCCCTTGCCTGAAACAATAGTGTGATTACTCCATCAATGACTTGAAATATGTTATTTCTTATTGCTTATTAAGAGACAATATCCTATAGGCTATTGGCTTGTGATATTCCTATGGTGAACCCGTTTAATAAATAAATTGTTAAATAAGTAAATAAACTGATGACAACCACAGTTGGTGAGCATTAATTTGCCTCCCCAAACAAAAGTTACCATCAGACCCCGTGTGGTTCTGCTTTCCTTATGAAACTAGGAGCTTATCTGGCAATCATGTCTCCTGTTCCACCTAACAATGTCAAGTCCAGAATGGTCTACAAAATCCCATGAGATCTGGAATCATTAGAATTAGCTACTCTGTTTTGGAGCAGGATAGACCCTGGTGACTTTGTGTCCCCCAAACAATTCCCCAACCATCACCCAACTGTCCTTATATGTTTCTGACTCAGACACAATTCCTATGAAGCCTGGCTGCAGGGTTGGAACAGCTGGCACATAAACACTGCTCCCCAGGCACCTCTGGCCCTCAGATTTCCAGGGAATTTAGGCACGTGCAAACATGCACCTCCTCAGCCCAGCAAGCCATCTTCCTGGAGATATGGGTGGCCCACACTGAATTCCTGATGCAAAGAGAGGAAGGTCATTTCAGTTAGACCCCTTATAGACCTATGCCAGGGGATACTCAGCACCTCTGTGGAAATTCAGATCTCCAAGGAAAGTGAAGCTCCAGGTTGTGCTGAGGATGGTTCAGGGGTTTCTGTGACATCTGGCTTGAGCCAAAGCTTTGGGTGCAGTGAGCTTCCCTAGCCAATGGAGGTTAACATAACTTTAGATTAACAAAAACCAATGCACATGTGCATGCATGAGTGGGGGAGGGGCAGAGAGAGAGAGACAGACAGAATCCAAAGCAGGCTTCAGACTCCAAGCTGTCAGCACAGAGCCCAATGCAGGGCTTGAACTCACAAACCGTGAGATCATGACCTGGGTCGAAGTCGGATGCTCAACCAACTGAGCCACCCAGGTGCCCTGAGAGTCAGAGTTATTTTAAAATATTTGTTTCCCTGGGGTGCCTGGGTGACTCAATAGGTTGAGCATCTGACTCTTGATTTCTACTCGGGTCATGATCTCACAATTATGAGATGGAGCCCCATGATCGAGCCCCTAGCATGGAGCCTGCTTAAGATTCTCTATCTCCCCCTCTGCCCTTCTTCTGCTCATGCGCGCTCTCTCTCTCTCTCTCTCTCTCTCTCTCTCTCTCTCTCTCTCTCATTCTCTCTCTCTTAAAAAAATTTTGTTGTTGTTTCCTTTTATAAAATAAAATTAGTTTTGAAAAGTTTCAAATTTTGTCAGTGTATGTTAGGAAAAGGCGAATTTGGTATGCTGATAGTATTAAGGAGAAAACCCAGAGGTAAGGGAGTGGTAAAAACTTATCAGGACCTGGTGCTGAAAGATAGGTGCTCTGCTGAACTGTCCAGGTGAAATAGAGACACAAACACAAAAGTTTCTCTGCCATTGTTCCTTGGAGACCTTTCAAAAAGCTTTGATTTTCCAACATATACGTTGAGGGGGATTTACAATTAACTACAATGGGTTTGAAGTTATACAACTTTAAGAGCACAATTTTGTAAACTATTGGCTAAAGCTGGGATCTGTGATCATGCTATCATGGAGAATAAGCAGATCTAAAACAAATAAAATCCACTTGAGCCATAATTTTGAGCACTGGCATCAAGGATGGATTAACTAGGTATCAGAAAAACATGCAGATATTTTATCCATTTATTCTATTAAACAGAAATACCTAAATTTATCATACTTTTTAATTTATTAAATATCTAAACTCTGACATTAACAACTGCCATCTTTTCAACCTTTCTCCATTTTTCTGCAATTTTTAAGTTAAGATACAATTCACACAACACACAAAATTCACCATTTTAACCATTTTAAGTAGCACAATTCAGTGTTTTTTTTATATTGTGCAACCATCAACACTATTGTCTTCCCCATATATCATATATCATCCCCAAAAGAAAATCCATAAACTTTAACAATATTCCCAAATCCCATCCCCCAGCAAAAATTAATATACCCTCTCTATATATAATATGCCCTATTATACCAGTATTTTTATATTCTGGATATTCTATGTAAATGAAATAATACTATAGAAGGAATTTTTGGTCTGGATTCTTCAGCTTGATATACTTCAAGTTTTGTCAGTACTTCATTGTTTTTATGGCTGAGTAATACTCCACTGTATGCATATATCACATTTTGTTGACCTGTAAATTAGTTGATGAGTATTAGTGTTGTTTCCACTTTGGGGCTATTATGAATAGTGCTGCAATAGACATTTATATATAAGTTTTTGTGTGATCATATGTTTTCAATTCTCTTGAGATTATACCTAAGGGTGGAAATGCTGGGTCATATGGTAACTCTATGTTTAACTTTTTGAGAAGCTATCAAACTGTTTTATAAGGGGCTGCACCACTTAACATTCCCACCATAATGTACTGAGTTCTCCAATTTTTCCATGACCCTGCCAACACTTTCATTTTTTAAAAAAATTAGTCATCCTAGTGGATATAAAGTGGTATCCTATATTCTATACACATATTCTATATTCAATAAGGATCTCCCTAATGACTGATGAGGAGGAGGAATTTTTATGTGTTTCTTGGCTATTTGTGTATCTGGTGGTTTGCAACCCTCTCAGGAGCTTCTGATATCGGCCCCCAAATGCAAAAGGCAGAGAGGTAAGACCAAAAACTTGGACAGGCAGGCCATTTCAAGTTGGTAGGTACAGTTTTAAAAAGCAAAGAAAATTTGCATACAAGACTTATCTTAGGCAGCATCAAGATGAATGGATCCCCACCCCCACCTATCAAATCTTGAAAGTTTATATAGAGGTCCTCACTGGGTTTAGTCACCGTGCAGGTATTGTAAACACCACATCACTATCCCAAGGCTATGTCCTTAGAGCAGCCTCTGGGAGTGGGAAAGGCAAGCGGAACCCATATTCCAAGGACAGTGTAAAGGAACCTCAGATCACCTGAATCTGGCTCACAGTCAATCAGTGATCATGTTTTTTCTATGATCTCCCCCAACAATATCTTCTTTGGAGAAACATTGATTCAAATCCTTTGCCTGTTTTTTTAATTGGGTTGTCTTTTTATTGTTGAGTTATAAGAGTCATTTATATATTCTGAACACAAATTCATTTTCAGATATATGATTTTTAAACAGTTTATCCTATTTGTGGACTGTCTGCTCACTTTCTTGATAGTGTCCTTTGATGCACAAAATATTTTAGTTTTGATAAAGTAAAATTTACCTATTTTTTTATTTTTGTACTGCATTTTTAGTGTCATATTTAAGAAATCTTTGCCTAATCTAAGGTCACAAAGATTTACACTTACTTCCTTCTAAGAGTTTTACAATTTTAGCTCCTACACTTAGGTCATTGACCCATTTTAAGTGAATTTTTTATGTGCTGTGAGGTAAGGATCTAATTTTCTTCTTTTGCACGTGTATATCCAGTTGTCCCAGCACCACTTGTTGAAAAGACATTACCCATTGGACAGTCTTAGTACCCTTATCAAAGATAAATTAACCATACTTATATGGGTTTATACACCTGCACTGTCACTTCCATTTCATTGATCTATATTTTATTCTTATGTCACTATTACACTGTTTTTACTAGTGTAGCTTCAAAATAAGTTTTGAAGTCAGAAAGTGTGAGTCCTCCAATTTTTTCTTTTTCAAGATTATTTTGGCTATGCATTGCCATATTAATTTTAGGATCAGCTCATCAATTTCTGCAACAAAAGATAGTTGGAATTTTGATTGGGATTCCATTGAATCTGTAGATCAATTTGGGGAGCAATGGTATCTTAACAACATTAAGCATTCCAATCCATGGACATGGAACATCTTTCCATATTTAGGTTTTAATTTATTTCAACAATGTTTTATAGTTTAATACCTAAATATGTTATTCCTTTTAATGCTATTATAAATGGAATTGTTTTCTTAATTTCATTTTTGGATTGTTCATTACTAGTGTATAGAAATACAAGTTTTCTGCATGTTGACCTTGTGATCTGTAACTTCATTGAATTCATTTATTAGCTCTAATTTTTTTGTGGATTCTTTAGAGTTTTCTATATATAAGATCATGCCATCTGCAAAAAGAAATGGTTTTACTTCTTCCTTTCCAACCTATATACATTTTATATCTTTTTCTTGCCTAATTTCTATGCCTTGAGCCTCAATACAATGCTGAATGGAAATATTGAGAGCAGACACTCTTACCTTGTTCCTGATTTTAAAAGCAAACATTTCAGTGTTTCACCAGTAGATATGATATTAGCTGTAGGATTTTCATAAAGGTCCTTTATCAGGTTTAGCAAATTCCTTTCTATTCCTAGACTTTGAATAAGTTTTCATCATGAAAGAGTGTTGGATTTTGTGACATGCTTAATTAGTTTCCAGTGGCTGCTCTAACAAATTACTACAAATTTGGTGGTTTCAAACAACACACATTTATTCTCTTTGGAAGTCAAAAGTCTGCAATCAGTTTCACTGGGCTGAGATGAAGGCTTCAACATGGCTGCACTCCATGCAGAGTCTGTAGGGGTAAATCTGTGCCTTGGATCTTCCAGCCTGTTAAAGGCACTGACGTTTCTTAGTTTGTAGCCACAACACTCCAATCTCTGCCCCATAGTCACAGTGCCTTCTTCTCATCTGTAAACAAATCTCCCTCTTCCTTTCTCATAGAGATAAATGTGACCATATTTTAGGACTCACTCAGAATCCAGGATAATTTTCCCATCTCAAGATCCTTAATTAAATAACATTTCCAAACTTCTTTTTGTCATACAAGGTAACATTTACATGTTTCAAGGATTAGGATATGGATAGCTTTTGGGGGGACTATTATTCAGCCTAACATACTTTTTATTCCTAGTTTGTTATATTTTTTTTTATCATGAAACAGTGTTGGATTTTTTCAAATGAGTTTTATGCATCTATTAAGATGTCCTTTATTATATAAATATAGTATATTACATTGATTGATTTTCACATTTGAATCAATCTTGCATTCCTAGGATAAGTCCTACTTGGTCATGGTGTGTAATCATCTTGATATGCTATTGGATTCAGTTTACTATTATTTTGTTGCAGATTTTTACACCCTTATATTAATAAGGATATTTTCTTATGATGTCTTTCACTGGCTTTGGCATTAGGAGTACTGCTTGCCACAGAGAGTGAATTGGGAAGTCTTCCCTTCTCTTCTAATCTTTGGAGGAGTTTGAGAAAAACCAGTATTCATTCTTTTAACATTTCACTAGTGAAGCCATCCTACCCTGAGATTTCCTTTGCTGAAGTTTTTTGATTGCTGACATTCTTTTTACTTTTTACAGGTCTGTTCATATTTTCTATTTCTTTGTCAATCTGTTTCAATAGTGTGTGTTTTTTGAGGAATTTGTCCCTTTCAGCTAGGCTATATAACTTATTGGTGTACAATTGTTAATGGTATTCCCTTATAATTGTTTTTATTTCTGTGAGGTCAGTAGTAATAAAAAAAAGGTGGGCCCTCTTTCATCTCTGGTTTTAGTAATTTGCGTCCTTTTATTCTTGGTCAAGCTAGCCAAAGATTTGTCAATTTTGTTGATATTTTCAAAGAACCAAATTTTGGTTTCATTGATTTTAGTTTCCATGTTCTGCTTCATTTATCTCCACTCTAATCTTTATTTTTTTCCTTCCTTCTTCTTTATTTAGGTTTAGTTTGCTTTTAGTTTTCTAGTTACTGAAGGTGGAAAGTTAGGTTATTGAAGAACTTTCTTCTTTTTTTTATGTATTTATTTATTTATTTATTTATTTTTGGGACAGAGAGAGACAGAGCATGAACGGGGGAGGGGCAGAGAGAGAGGGAGACACAGAATCGGAAACAGGCTCCAGGCTCCGAGCCATCAGCCCAGAGCCTGACGCGGGGCTCAAACTCACGGACTGCGAGATCGTGACCTGGCTGAAGTCGGACGCTTAACCGACTGCGCCACCCAGGCGCCCCTCTTCTTTTTTAATATAGGAATTTATAGCTATAAATAAACCTCTGATCACTACTTTCACTAAACCTCACAAGTTCAGGTATATTAGGTTTCTATTTTCATGTATTTCAAAGAATTTTCTAATTTTCCTTGTGATTTTTTTCATTGAACCATTGGTTGTTTAGACATGTTTTGTTTAATTTCCACATATTTGTGAATTTTATTTATTTCTAGTATCATTTCATGGTGGTTGAAGAACACACTTTGTGTTATTTCAATCCTCTTAAATTTATTGAGATTGTGGGGGGTGGGGTCTACTATATGGTCTATCTTTGAGAATGCTCCATGTGCACCTGAGAACAATGTGTACTATGTCACAGTTTGCTATAGTGTCTACAGATATGTTAGATCTAGTTGATTTGTAGTGTTCTTCAAGCCATCCATTTCTTTGCTGATCTAATTTTTCTATCCATTATTAAAAGTGGGATATTGAAGTTAATAACTATTATTATTGAATTATTTCTCCCTTCAATTGCAAAAATTTATTCAATTCTGGCAAGTTTGGTGGCAGTCTTATCAAGTGCTAATATGTTTATTCTTATATTCCTGATCTCTTATCATTATGGAATATCCTTCCTTGTTTCTCATAACAAATTTTTTCTTAAAGTTTATTTTGTCTGATATCAGTATAGCCACTTCAGCTCTCTTTTGGCTACTGTTAGCATGAATTATCATTTCTCCTGCACTGTTTTCTATTTTGTTAAGCAGATATTTTGATTGCCTTATCATTTCTTTTCCTATATGTTCTGTAAGTATTTTCTTAGCGTTTTCCCTGAAGATTACAATTAACACCTTAATTCATAGAAATTTATCTTTAAGTTTGTTGGTTTTTTTAAGGTTTCTTTTTTTAAAAGTTTATTTGTTCATTTTTGAGAAAGAGAGAGTGCTAGCAGGGGAGAGGGGCAGAGAGGGAGAGAGAATCTTAAGCAGGCTCCATGCTCAACGTGGAGCCCAATGTGGAGCTCTATCCCATAACTGTGTGATCATGACCTGAGTTGAGATCAAGAGTCAAACGTTTAACTGGCTGAGCCACTCAGGTGTCCCTAAGTTTGTTGGGTTTTATATTCTGCTTGTTCAAATATGCTGTTGGGACCCTCTAGTAAATTTTTCATTTCAGTTGTACTTTTAAGCTCCAGAATTTCTATTTGATTCCTTTTTATGATTTCCATCCCTTTATTAATATTCCTTATTTGGTAAGGCACCATTCTCTTGCCTTTGTTTACTTAGAAATAGTTTCCTTTAGCTCTTCAAACATATTTAAAATAGCTAATTTCAAATCTTTGTCCAGTAGGTCCAACATGTGGGTTTACAGTGACAATTGGTATTGATTGTTTGTTGAAGTGTACAGGTCAGACATTATTGTTTCTCACATACCTTGCATTTTTTGTTGAAAATGGAACATTTCAAATATTAAAACATGGAACTTCTGGAAATCATATTCTCCCCTCTCTCCAGGGTTTGCTGTTGTTACTCATTGTTGTAGTTGTTGTTTGCTTCACTAAGCAAACGACTTAGTCGTTTCTTCACTATATTTGTCATTTGCTTCACTAAACGACTTTTCTGAAATAATTCTCTAAAGTCTGTATTCTTTGTCATGTGCAACCATTGAAATCTCTGCTCCTTTAGCTTAGTGGTCAACTAATGACTGGATGGAGATTTCCTTGAATGCATGTAACCGAAAATATCCCAGTTTTTGCAGAGGGACTGTGTGTGTGTGTTAGGGCACACATTCAACACTCAGTCAGGCAATTTACAATTCTGCCTTCTCCTTCACTTCCTGCTTGTACAGAGACTCAAGGTCAGCTAGATGTGAAAGCTTAGAGTCATTCCTGAGCATACATTTAGTCCGGGGCATATGTGTGGCCCTCCAGATTCCCAGGAAAATCTGTCTATGTGCATCTCATTCTCCAAACTTTCCTTCCCAACTATTAGTTTAATGTTTGGTTAGTACAATGTTTGCCCCAACTATTATCCATTGCCTCAGGCAGCAGTGACTAAAAACATTTGCCTGTAAAATTTGACTAGTGCTCCCTGGGTTGCAGTTTTAGCACTGGGAAAGTTCTTAGGTGAGATAAAGACAAGCCTTCTGAGTAGGTCTTCTAGGGTGCCACCAGACAGACCAAATAAGACAAACCTTTCCAAATAAGCTCCATTCTGCCCCCTTCCAGCAGTACTAGGAATGTGGACTATTATTTTCAAGGTTGCCACTGAGCTACGGAGTAGGGAGGATGGTACTAGTGTTAGTTAAAACACCACAAAATTTGCTGTTCTGAGATTCAGCAATTTTTCTTGAATAAGCACTTTCACTGGTTGCTGCAAGGCTTTGATTAATTTTCAGAGTTTCCAGAAAGTTGATTGTAACTGTTTTTGCCAATTTTTTCATTGCTTTTATGGAAGGTCGGAATTTTACAGTTCCCTACACTGCCAATTTTTATATCTGTTTTTTAAGCTTTCTTAACAATAGCAGTTCTGACATATCCTTTAATGTCTTCAAACACTGCTACTTTTATTCATTTTACATGAATAGTAATTTCATTAACTTACTGATTAATATACTTAGAACATTAAAAAATGAGAACCGGGGCGCCTGGGTGGTTCAATTGGTAAGCATCCAACTCTTGATTTTGACTCACGTCATGATCTCATATTTTGTGAGTTCAAGCCCCACGTTGGGCTTTGTGCTAACAGTGTGGAGCCTGCTTTGGATTCTCTGTCTCCCTCTCTCTGCCCACCCCCCCCCTCAAAAATAAATAAACATTTTTAAAAATCTTTTTAAAAATGAGACCCAAAAAGCAATATCTTAGGATAGCTTTAAGACTAAGGTCATATTTGTCAGAAAGCTGCAGTGCACAGTTTCTTGTAACCCAAGATAGGTACACATTCCAGTTGAAGATTTTGAGTAATGTTGAATGATATTGATATTATCTTATAGGTGTGGAACAACCCTATAAAATGACTTCCCATTAAATGATTAAAATTCATTTTCCATTCCAGCTGATGCTGCCATTCATTGAGGATCAAAATGCAGTGTAGGAAAGGAAAGGACATAAAAAAATATAAAGCATCACAAAAAAATAAGCATAACACTGAAAGACCAGTTGTATCTAATTAGGCACAATTTGATCCGTGCTGAGCTGATCTGCTTTGTGTGGGGAAATAGGTTCAAGAATTCCTTATACTTACATAAATGTGTTAAAAAAGCTTAGGACAGAAAGCTGCCACCACAGAGTGAAAGTGCCCAAGGTTAGTTAAGTGAGATATTATAATGGGATCATCAGCAACTTGTTATATTACCTGCAGGAAGCTACTTTCCATCTGGTGCCAATATACTTTGATCACAACTTCAAACTCCACTTGCCCCCCCAGGCCCTTTGCTTCTTACACACACAAATTAATGATTACTACCTAAGTGTTTTTTGCTGCATATTCACCACATGTGTAAGATTTTGAGAGCTCAATAAATACGGAGACAAAACCCCTATTCAGGGCTCTTGTCTCCTCCCAGACATTAGCCTCCCTCGTATTCAGTTATGCATCTGCTCTCTTGCTGGACAAGAGAGAACTCCAGATTCATAGTCTGTGACAGCTTTATACTTGAGGGGGAAATTTTTGACTAAATCAAAAAACATTGTTTTAAAAAAGTATCCAACTTAAATATGCTAAATTATTGTCTTTTAATTCCTGTCATGGAAGGCAAGGTTCTCTCTCTAATTTATACATGTAGATAATATCATCACTCAGGTAAATGCAGAAGAAAACCATCCAGCTTCAAAGTAGAATACAAGGGACTAATAATATGTAAATAATAAATCTCAAAATGGTCACATAAATTTAGCTTAGAACTATGAACAATAGTCATTATATACTTTAATAATTACCCTCATGGATTTTCTTGCTACTAAGAAATTACTTACTTTTCAATTTCTGAAAAATATGGGAATAGTGTCCCTCATGAAACTGTAGAAAATAAGAACTCACTTGGCACTTCAGAATAAGATAGATTTTGGGGACACCTGGGTGGCTCAGTTAGTTAAGCATCCGACTTCAGCTTAGGTCATGATCTCATCGTTTGTGGGTTCGAGCCCTGTGTTGGTCTCTGTGCTGACGGCTCAGAGCCTGGAGCCTGCTTAGAGTTCTGTGTCTCCTTCACTCTCTGCCCTTCCCCTGCCTGTTTCTCTCTCTCTCTCTCTCTCTCTCTCTCTCTCTCTCTCTCTCTCCCTCTCATATAAATAAACATTTAAAAAAAATTTTAAAGATAGATTTTGATCTGCTAAATTATGTCCAGAGGAGGGTAACTGGAATGGCGGAGGATCCTAAAATCCAGTAGCATGAGAAATATTTAAAGATAAGTAGACTTGGGAGAAATCTGTTGGTTGTCTTCAACTCTCTAAAGAGTTTTCATGGAAAGCAGATTGGTCCACAGGACAAGACTGGATAATGGATGTATGTTGTAATGAGAAGGATTTCAGCTGAGGATAAGGAAGAACATTCTAGCTAAATATAATGGAATAGACATCATTGTTAGGTGGTAATCTACTAGACCTGGAAAAGTATAACAGAAGCTGTAGCATATGGTAAAGGAAATTCTTACATCATGTGGGAAGTAGGATTAGGATTAGAACATCTTTAATGTCCTTTCCAACACTAAATTTCCTGATTCTCAGAGATGACAAAGGACTCCAAACTTAAATGCTATCAGTAGTGTGTGAGGCATGATGTGTAGGGTGAAACTGGTGATTCTACCTCTTCATATTTTTTCACACCACCTACTTTGCTACCACCTTCTCTCAGCTGAGTCACTACAGGTGTTTTCTGAATGGACCCTGCCTCCATCTTCCCTCATTCTAGTTTATTTTTTTCACTATAGTTAGGATGATATTTCTAAATCACAAATCTGATTTTCCCATTTTCCCACATACAGTCTTTCAGTAGCTTCCCATTTTCCTTAGAATATAGTTGAAATGCTTCAGCATGGCTGTAGTTACCTCTTCAGTCTATTCCCTGGCCCTCCCTACTGACCACCCTCACTGGCCTTCCCCACTGACCACAAAGTTATGACGCTTGCCTTCAGGCCTCTGCACTTGTTCCTACCTCTGCCTTGCATCCTATTATCCCTTTCTTTGCATACCCCCTTCCCCTTAATCTGGCTACCTTTTACTTCATCAAGACTCAGTTTACTTCTGAAAATCATCAATATCCTTTAATAATTGGGCTCAAGAGCCCTTCTAGTGTTCCTACTTCCTCTAAGTTATCACTTATCACACACACACACACACACACACACACACACACACAGAGTTATTCAACAGAAGTAACTTTATCTTATCACGATATTCTCATGTACTAAAACTATGTCTGTTACACAGGAAGAATTCAATGAATATTTGCTGGATTAAAGAAGGAAAGAATGTACTAAGTCATCTAACCTCCACAGGCTGGGGCATTCAGAAAAATGTTCATGGGACATCTGGGACTTTGAGTCATAAAGAAAGGGAAGAGAATTCCAGGCAGGTAGATGGCATGTTGGCATGTTGAAAAACGGCCTATTGTAAGGAAGGTGTGGGTTTTTTTTTAAGTTTATTTATTTTCAGAGAGAGAGCGCAAGAGACAGCATGAGTGGGAGGGGCAGAGAGAGGGAAAGAGAGAACCCCAAGCAGGCTCCACACTGTCAGTACAGAGCCTGATGTGGGGGTCGAACTCACAAATCATGAGATCATGACCCCAGCTGAAATCAAGAGTCAGACGCTTAACTGACTGAGTCACCTGGGAACCCCATATGTAAGGAAAGTGTTTAAGGACAAGACTGTCAAAGTAAGTAGAGCCACAGTACAGCTGTTCTGGAAAATTTGGCAGTTCTTCAAAAGTTAAACATAGAATTTCCATATGACCTAGCTATTCTTCTCCTAGGAATACATCCAAAAGAATTGAAAAACATGTCCACAAAAACTGGTACCCATATTTAGAATAACTAAAAGGTGGGAAAAACCCAAATGTTCATCAACTAAGGAATGGATAGACAAAATATGATATATCTATATACAATGAGATACTACTCTGCAATAAAAAGTAATCAAGTATAAATAGATGTTATAGCATTGATAAACTCTGAAATTATTATGCTAAATGAAAGTGGATACACACAAAAGGTTACATATTGTATGATTCCATTTATATGAAATGTCCAGAATAGGCAAATCCATAGAGACAGAAATTAATAGTTACCAGAGTGGAAGAAAAGGGAAAGTGGGAAATGGTTGCTATTGGGTAGAGTTTGGACAGCTGGGGGAGGCAGAGGTTGATAAAAATTAGTGATGATGGTTGTACAACTTTGTGAATATACCAAAACTCACTGAATTTTACACTATAAAAGTTTTTTAAATAAACTAAAACTTTTTCACCTATATATAAATGAACAAAATAAAAGGATAAACAAAGCAGAAGGCACTGCATGTCAGTCTTATGAGTCTGAATATTAAAGATTTCTGAGCAAGAAAAAGGCATAAACAGAGTGCCCAAGACAATTTTACAAAGAATTGGACAAAGTAAATCTTGGAGGAATGATGGCCAATTAGAAGACAATTATTGAGTCACAAGTCAGTGAGGGCCTGGATTCAGCTTTTGACAATAAAACTGAAAGGAAGGAGAGGTTCAAGAGACATGATACAGGAAAAACTGACAGGACTTTGACAACTAAGTGAATGTTTAGAAGGAAAATTAGGAGTAGAATTTGGCAGTTCTTCATAAGTTAAACGTAGAGTTTCCATATGACCTAGATAGTCTGCTCCTAGGAATATACCTGATTTAGAAGTCAGCTGTATGGAGAAAATTGAGAAAGAGAATTTAGCTTTGGAAACCAGGACAATGCAAATACCACATAGATCAAGAGAAGTAGTTATTTAGGAAACTGTGGTAAACCATATTTAAAGCTGCAAAGAAACTAAAAAGAATAAAGGAATATTTTTAGAATTTTTTTCACATTCATCATTCTTTAGTGACCCTGGGAGCTATGATTCAATTCCATAAACAAAATCTTCTTAAATGGCTTCTAAATAAGTGGGTAACTCACCTATGTGAGGAACTTCTGAAGAAAATATGATAAAATCCCATGAAGCCGCCCTCTTTCTTCTAGTCCATTTGTAATACAAGGAAGTGGATGTATAATTCCTCACTACAAGTATAGCTCTTTCTTCTAGTGTTTTCTTGAAAGAAATCATTAATGCTGCCTCTCTGTGAAGCAGATGATTGGTTTCCCAGGTGCCAAAAGTTTTTGTGAACACTATCTTCCTTAAAACTAAAAAAGTAAAAGTATTTCATTGGTGAGGTAAATAAGATTACAGTATGTTATCAACAATGTATTCTCTTTGGAACCTTCAATGTGGCTGTCCTCCAAGTACAAGCAGCAATGGCTGGCCATGCTCAAAGTACATAATACCATGATGTTGAAAATCAGGAAATTAATAAAGAACTTGGAGAACAGAATGAGTTGTGGTAGAAATTTTGCCAAGACTGGGGAGTACAGCTGACTCAGAACAAAGTTTAATTTCACCTTTGCCTTCTTGTCACTTACCAAGTTTAATGCTATTTTCAAGCACACACACAGAGTCATCCATGTAGCAGACGGTATCTGGCATTCTTCAATAGCAGGAGGAAATTTGTTTGCACTGGAACAAGTAAATATCATATCCTACCTCTTTACAATAATCAGAATAGGGGTGCCTGGGTGGCTCAATCAGTTAAGCATCCAACTCTTGATTTTGTTTCAGGTCATGATCTCACAGTCCTGAGATTGTCCCAGGCCAGGTTCCATGCTACACATAGAGCCTACTTCAGATTCTCTCCCACCTTCTCCCTCTGCTCCCCACCCCCTACACCACATGCTCTCTTGCTTTAAATAAATAAATAAATAAATAAATAAATAAATAAATAACAAAAAAAGAAATAAAATAAAAAGTGATGTCAATGGGAGGAAAACTTCTCAATTCCTTATTATATATCTGCTATAATTTCCTGTAAATAATGCCAAAAAAGAGAAAATAAAATGTGAATGAGAAATGTGTAAACTTTGTCTTTTTCTTTTTCTTTTTTGTTTAAGTAGGCTTCATGCCCAGTGTGGAGCCCAATGTGAGGCTTGAAGTCATAACCCTGAGGTCAAGACCTGAGCTGAGATCAAGAGTTGGATCCTTAGCCAACTGAGCAACCCAGGTGCCCTAAAATGTGTAAATTTTTTAATAAGTTACACACTTTTGTCAAAATAAGTAATTTACTAATATTTATTTGTGTTGTATTTCTGTGTCTAATGCTGTTTTTGAAAAGAGCTTATAGAATTCATTCTTTAATAACCTAGAGTTTACTTTAAAATATTACTGGCTATGTTGGCCAAGCAAAATTAAGAGTGTAACTTGTAATGTTCACAGACAATGTAATGCTCTAGAACTGGGCTCTCAAACTCAATATTACTACCTAGAAGAGCCAGGCAAGCAATAGGAGTGAATGAAGCTGATTGGATGAAGGACCACAGGGGATACTGAGGGCTGTGCCAAACTGGGGAGCATATTCCAGCTAACCATTGGCATGGGCTCATGGGCCCAGACCATCTGTTTTTTTCTGGAGGAGCTGAAAAATACAGCGTTTTACATGAAAATGTCCAAATTTTTAATGTTAGTAATTTTAATAAAGTCCAAAGATACATCTTATGTATGACCTGATTTGGCAGTAGCCTGCCAATTTGTGAACTTTACTCAAACAAAAAATAGATAGATGATTGACAGAGAGATAGATGATAGATAGATGGATAAACAGTTTGTCTTCTCCAGGAGATTTATAAAGATATTTTATTTTGCTAGGATGGAAATAACTAAAAACTAGTAGGCTTTTTAGGTTTCTAAGTGAACCTATTAAGTATTTTATATGTAAATCCCAAGGTTTTCTTTATGTAATTTTATTCTTATTTTAAAGCCTCACAAATAAAGTATATTAAAATACATATGAGAGGAATGACCCAAGGGATGCCAGATTTCTAAAGTGTTCACATTCTGCCAGCAGATTTGGAAACACATAAGGGCAACAACCCAAAACCATTTTTGTGTCTTTCAAATTAATGCATTGCCTTCCCCAAGGACCCTGCAATGCATTCCCCATGTGACAATTGTTTCCATCATTGTGGAAAAACAACTGTTGGATAAGTTTAGAGAAAAAAATATACCTAACACTCGAATTGTCCCCGGAAAGAATTTCAGAATCCCTATAAGGTGTCAGACCCATTGTCTCACTAGCACCATATTCAGGCTGTGAATGAGCCAAAGATGGCTATGCAACCAAGAATGACCTGCACATGACTTAGCATCCCTAGCTTTTCTCAGTAAACTGCCATCCAGTCAGCAACTTCAGATTAATGAAATCTAAATGTTTCCTAAAACAACCATTATCCTTTTCAATCCTTCAGTGAATTTGTTCCAGAACTTTACCACCTAACTCAAATCACACAAGAACAAAATTTTAAAGCTGAATGGATCCTGGAGATCATTTTCTTCAATCTCTTCACTTCCATTTCATTGTCCTAAAACTATCAAGACCAAACTTTAAAAGATGCATGAAGATTTCACAAAATTCTAAGAGTCTAGAACAAATTTTTATTTACTCCATGTTTCTGTTTCATTATTTTGTAAATAATAAAATATAACCTAATGTTTCAAATATCTTATAGGCCATTTTTCTTCCCAGAATGGAATCCTACTTTTTGTGTTCAATTTCTATTTTATTTATGAAACTGTATTAACTGCTGGAAAATCCTAGGGGGTCATTTAGTGCCTTTTAATAGACATGTGATCCAACATACTCCAGAGGACCTACAAATAAGGTGAGTCAGGCCAACTTACAGCAATATTGCCTCTCTGAAAATTACCTGGCACATTCAGTATGGTTGTTCTCCATTTATAAGAACAATGGTTCATCATACTCCAAATAGCACAAGACTGTGTCAACTCTGTCAGCTAGAACTCACAAGGAAAGATAGGATCAGCCACTATAGTAGCTGCTGTGTTATCCTTGACATCATGTTTTTCTATATGGATGTGGAATTCTGGCAAAGAAAGAAAACATGGGCAAATATCACATTTTATCATCATAGCTGATGTAATTTAATGCATTGCCCCTTCCCAGGGTGTCTATCTGGTGTAACAGCTCCAAGAACCCAGCAGAGCCCCTTTAGCCTTTGGTACTACCTGAAATACCATACTGATATTGTACCTTTTAGACCTAAAACATTCATGCGGTATCCACCGCCAAAAAAGTAGGTCTGAATTTTACTTTTTCTGAATAAATTTAAAATAGATTGTTTTAAAACCTCCCCAGTATATAGAAAAACTAAATTTCCACCATCTAGGAATAAACTCATAGGAGGCTTACCATTATTTTTTGCCACATCCTTCTTAGTACAACAATTAGCACTATTTACTGCATCATTTCTGAATTTATAAAATGCTTTTCTAAACTATAAGTGTAGCCATGAACTGAAGAAAAAGTTCTCAGACACTTAGACTGAGCAGACATACAGGGCAACCTCTGCCAGTAAAACAGCAGCATCAAACTGCACATAGTCTTTATTTCATGTTCACCGTGTATAAACATCAAAGAATGTTAAAGCATGGAAGGAAAACACAAAGAGCCTCCAGACATAGACCAAACACACATCTGGTGTTTACATGAAAGCATGCAGGAGGAGGTGCAGTTTCAAGGACTGCTAGGCAGTTACAGAGGGTCTGTTCCCTAACTGGCTCCTGGGAGATCATGGGGCTCTGTTCTCATAGTGCTATCACGTTCAACAGCCTTGAAACCAGAACATTGCTAATGTTTCAGCAATTGCCCCATTCACCTTCCCAGGGCTTACAATACACTCTCTAGGAATAACTCCAAGTAGGGACGCCTGGCTGGCTCAGTCGGTTAGACGTCCGACTTCAGCTCAGGTCACGATCTCGCGGTCCGTGAGCTTGAGCCCCGCGTCGGGCTCTGGGCTGATGGCTCAGAGCCTGGAGCCTGCTTCCGATTCTGTGTCTCCCTCTCTTTCTGCCCCTCCCCCATTCATGCTCTGTCTCTCTCTGTCTCAAAAATAAATTAAAAAAAAAAAAAAAGAAAGAACTCCAAATATATGTGACTGTTATTTTTAGTTATTTCCTTATCTACCAAGAAATTTAACATGAGGACACCCAAACTCTTTGCTTTGGGGTAATTCATTGTCACTGTGTAAGATCATGTGCTTCATATATCATTTAATATTCAGTGTTTATTACATGATGTTCAATTATTTGTTTCCACTGCTACCTACTCCACTACATTATGAGCTTCCCAAGGGCAGCAGTGCTAACATACTTCTTCTTGTGTCCTCATTACCTTAAAACATACCTAACATAGGGGCACCTGGGTAGCTCAGTTGGTTAAGTGTCCAGCTCTTGGTTTCAGCTCAGGTCATGATCTCACCATTCATGATATCCAGCCCCAGAGCTGACAGCACAGAGCCTGCTTGGGATTCTTTCTGTCCCTCTCTCTCTGACCCTCCTCTGTGCACTCTCTAAATAAATAAATAAATAAATAAATAAACAAACTTAAAAAAATATATCACATATAATAAACACTTCATAATTTTTAAGTGTAAATAAAGTTATAGTCATACCTTTTCATCTTGTTGCTCTCAAAAACACATGCAAAGCAGAATAATAGAATGTCATTTTGTATATATACCTTTTTCCATTTTGCAGTCTATTGTCTTTGAGGCCAAACTTTTGTATTTAAATCTGAGCTCTGCCACTGACAGGTTGTATAACCTTGGACAAGTTACTCAACCTCTCTGCCCCTCTGTGGTGTCCTCCATAAACTGGAGAGAATATTAGTATCTACTTCAAGCAGGTGTTGTGAGGAATAGATCAGTTATTCCATATAAAGAGGTCAGGACTGTGCCTGGCATACTGTAGGCCCTCTGTAAATAAATACAATTAACACAGAGGTAGGAGTCAAAATGACAGGCTCTTCTGATCTCTCATGTGTTTATCCAGGTCAAAGTTACAGAATGTCCCTGACCCATGCTTCTTCATGTTTTAGGGACCTAATAATAATTCTTCTCCTTTCTTACTAAAGCATTAGGAGAAAATCAACTTTTAAAATACTTTAATTCTCCAAAATATTTCTCTATTGTAATTAACTATAAACTATTTTAGCTTTTAAATAACTTTATTGTAAACTAATGCATACTTATTATAGAAAATTTCAGGGGCGCCTGGGTGTCTCAGTCGGTTAAGCGTCCGACTTCAGCTCAGGTCATGATCTCACGGTTTGTGGGTTCCAGCCATGCGTCGGGCTCTGTGCTGAGTGCTCAGAGCCTGGAGCCTGTTTCAGATTCTGTGTCTCCCTCTCTCTCTCTGACCCTCCCCCGTTCATGCTCTGTCTCTCTCTGTCTCAAAAATAAATAAACGTAAAAATATATATATATATATATGTATATATATATATATATATATATATATATATATATTTAAAAAAAAGAAAATTCCAGAAGTCTATTAAATTATATATCATTCCACCTCCCAGAGATAACTTTAACATTTTGGAATACATTCTTCAAGTTTTTCTATACATGTATTTTCATGTTAAAGTATCATTTGTTGGCATGTCTTAGGTACTACTGCAGGCAGAGGGAAAAATTACTGCTTAATGGTTCAGAATGAACAATTTAACAAAAACTGCAAAAAAAAAAATTGACTGGTACTTTTCTGTCTTTCTGCATAGAGCTCACAGAAGTAAAGCTAAACATCAAGACCAGTCATAAAGACCACCTCATTATTTACGTTAACCAGCTACAATGCAGTTGAAGAACATTTTGTTTTCAATGCAGCTAATAATCCGTACGGATTTTTGCTATACTTTTTAAAAAATAATAATCTAAAACAAACAGAACACACACAGTAGCCATTTTCTGCTCCTAAGATAGGACCTGGCTTCCCAACCTCACCTGGCCCATTTACAGGGTTAGGGAAAATACAGCAGCAGATGCTTCATGGAGAGAAAATATGCCCCAGAGACTTTGTCTCTATGAGGTTAATGTTCATTTTTCTAACGTCTGACAGAAGCCAGGCTTGATGAAATAATAACAACCAAACATTCACTTCAACTTGAAGATGAGCTCAAGAATATAACAGAATGCCAAAAAAAAAAAAAAAAAAAAAAAAAAGAAAGAATATAACAGAATGCCAACTGAAGAGGTTCTCTCATAGAAGTCTTAGAAAGTCCTGGGAATAAAAGCTAGAACATGCAAGTGTCGACCAGATATCCCAGTAAGCTCAGAATAGCCAAACCTGCTCTGATAATCAAGGTATCTACAGAAAACAGCACAGAGGGTAAGTGCTCCCTCATTAAAGAAAGAAGAGAGGGGCGCCTGGGTGGCGTAGTCGGTTAAGCGTCCGACTTCAGCCAGGTCACGATCTCGCGGTCGGTGAGTTCGAGCCCGGCGTCAGGCTCTGGGCTGATGGCTCGGAGCCTGGAGCCTGTTTCCGATTCTGTGTCTCCCTCTCTCTCTGCCCCTCCCCCGTTCATGCTCTGTCTCTCTCTGTCCCAAAAATAAATTAAAAAAAAAAAAAAAAAGAAAGACGAGAGATGCTTTATACCACATATAAAAGGAATTATTGTATAAGGAGTCTATGTATTGGACACTGTGATGTTTAAATATGTCTAAGTTCAAATGCATTTGGAATCTCCAGCAATACATGAGATAGGTAATATTATCCCCATTTTACAGATAAGGAAACTGAGGCTTAGAAGATTAAATAATTTTTTTGAGGCCTCACAGACAGAAAGTGTCTAAGCTGGAATTCAAAACCACATTTTGAAGACCTCATTTTAAAAAAAGCAAACCTAACACCATTTATTAAGAGCATGTTTGCAGACTGGCAAAATGTTGGTTATTATTCAGTTTAAAAGCAGCTTTAGTCTTGTTTTCCCATGAATTCCTTAGGCCATCAGCTGAGGAATTATCCCTAAAGGTCTCTGGTTCTTCCTAGACCACCAACTGCTTCCCTCAAAACCAACTCTGCAGAAAACTGAAGTGAAAGGGCATGTGGATTACAGGGACAAACCCTATAGTCCTGGGGAGACCCTCTGCTGACTTAAGCTGGGATGAGGGGTTAGGGATGGGCAGCAGCCCGGAGCAGAAGGGTGGCTGGAGGAAGCAATGACAGGGAAGAACTGGTAGAGGAAAGCTGCTAATCTTTTGCATTGGTCTTTCTTGTGTTTTGCCCAGAGACCATCATTGCCTACCCCTCAAGAGTGACAATCAGACCACCATGTCGGTATCTTTCAAGTCACAGGACAGCCCACAAGCTGGCTGCAGTGAGTTGTTGATGGAAATATCTACAGACAGAGCAGTGTCCCTTGCATGTCATTCCTCCATGCCTTCAAACCCCCAGAGTTGCTGGGTGATCAGAAATAGACTGCCTCCTCCAGGGGCTGCTTCTCTGTGAGGGCTTCTAAAATAACGCCTGAGGGGCGCCTGGGTGGCACAGTCAGTTAAGCGTCGGACTTCAGCCAGGTCACGATCTCGCGGTCCGTGAGTTGGAGCCCCGCGTCAGGCTCTGGGCTGATGGCTCAGAGCCTGGAGCCTGCTTCCGATTCTGTGTCTCCCTCTCTCTCTGCCCCTCCCCCGTTCATGCTCTGTCTCTCTCTGTCCCAAAAATAAATAAAATAAATAAAAAACGTTGAAAAAAAATTTTAAATAAGGCCTGATTTTCAACTTTTCTTTCCCATTTGTTTGTATGTTTGTATTTATGATTTTCTTAACCGATGTAATTTCTTTTTGAAATAAGGGAAATAAATAGTTCCCTTTTTGTCATAAAGAAAATAAAATTAAAGCATTTTGAGGAATTTTTTAAAACTGAAGATGCAAGGGAGTCAGTAAATAGGAGGGATCAATAGTTTAGAGGTAGCTTAAGATGCTCTGAGCTTGGATTCCTCTCCTAAAACTCACTGGGGTTGACAGAGCCCAGGCCCAGAAGGGCCTACAGCCCTTCTCAACACAGTGCCAGTCATTAGACAATAGAGCTCAAACACACACACACACACACACACACACACACACACACACACAGTCCTGTGAATAGGAACTCACTGACCACGATAATCAGGTATGTGAGGAATATAGCCACTTCAAAAGGAAGTCAATCAGACAGCATTTACTAAAGTATGAGAACACACAAAGTGAGAAATCATGTGCAAACAAAAATTAACTATGCAAAATAGAATAATTGAGGTAAAGAACACAACAGATGGAATAAATAGTAGAATAAGCTACATCCAAAGAACAAATTATCAAGGAGATACAAGATCAAATTGAGGGATTCTCCCAGACAAACAAAAGCAGGAAATGATAGAAAGTGTAAAAGAAAAGCTGAGATAAGGAGAGAAGTAGAAAGGGCTAATATCTGCACAATGAGGAAGAAGTAAAGATGGACAGGAAGAATTGTTCAATGAAGTAGTAGAGATAAAGTTCCCAAAATTAAAGAAAAGAATGTGAAATTGAAAAGGCTCTGTCACAGAGAGTTGGACAGGATAAAGATGGAAAAACCTATGTGGAGAAAAACCTACATGTTTAACAACACGGCCAAAGAGAAATTCTAAATGTATTTTAAGAATTATAAAAAAGAGAACCACATCTACTAGCACAGTTCTAAAATTGATTTAAAATTCAACATTACCCCAGCCAAACTTAAAAAATCTTATGTAAATGTACAGGAAGAAATAAAAGGTTCACAAATGACCTTAAAAAGAAGCTATAAAAGGAGCATCTGCCAGACCAGACTAGAGGTCAACTGCAGAACCAAAGCAATGACACTGGATGGTTTTGTCACCAGACCAGAAAAACAGCCTGATGGAACAGAACAGAATGCTCAGAGGCTGATGGATGAATATATGGGAACTTGGAGGGGACATTACAAATCAAGAGGAAAAAGATTCATGGTAAATAGGTGACAGTAGGGAAAATGGCTTACTACATGGACAAGAAAAGACTGAATTCCTATCTAACAACTTATTCAAGTGTAGGCTCTAGGCATATTAAAGACTAAATGTGAAAGAATGGTAAAAGTCTAAGGATAGAAGTTCATTTAATTCACAAAGAACTCTGAGACTGAAACAAGATGTAAGGCAAAAAAAATATTTAATAAATTTGATACATCAAAATTTTAACTTAGCTTAATAGAAAGAGAACAGAATGAGAAAAGTTATTTGTAATATCTAAAACCAAAAAGACCAATATTCACAATATACATAAAACTACCAAACCAGAAAGAAAAAGATAAAACCTAAATAGAAAAATGAGCAAAGGAGACCAGAGGAAGGCAATTTTCAGAAGAGAAAATAAAAAAATTAATAAGCATTTGAAGAGATGCTCAAAATTATTAGTAAACAAGAATCAATACAAATGAAAACAATGAGCTACCACTTCATATCTATTAAACAAGCAAAAATTAGAAAGTTAGATAACATACTGCTGGTGAAATGTACACATGTGCAGCTATCTAGAAGAGCAATTTGGCAATACTTATGCAAAATAAGTAAACAAATATTGTTTGACCCAGAAGTTCCACTGTTAGTATATACCCCAAATGAATGCATAAGCGATTCCATAAAGAATGTGCATAAGGATACTCATGTTCATGGTCCTTGTGGCCTTATTTTTCCTGGCTGGGAGTTGAAGGTTATCTGGGTGCCCATTTCCAGGAAAGTAAATAGGGTAAAATGTGGTGATGCACATTCTGGGATATCAGAAAACAATTAATTATAAGCAAAAGATTTACCCACAGCAGTATATAGATATCTCTAAAATACTGTGCTTAGAGGAAAAAAAGTAACCAAATGAGATACATATAAACCAATATTGTTTATATAAATTAAAAAATACACACACTCAAACCATAAATATTCATTTTGCAAGAACACATACACCCAAAAGGTACATGTTAAGTGTCATAAATTCTATGGGAAGAGGGCAATGGAGATGAGGTCTAAGGAAAAAAAAATAAGAAAGAAAGGTTTTACATGCACCAATGATGGTACTGTGCCATGAAGATTTACCTCAATTCTTTCTACCCTCTGTGTGGATAATTCCACCCCTACCACTTTCCATCATTCCTGAGACTACTGGAAAGAGTCTTATTAGAGAAAATGCATGGATGGTAGGCATGAACATTGGGTGGACAGTAGGCATAACACTGAGAAGCTCATCAGGCAATCTGAATCTGACATCCATCAGTCTCATCATAACCAGTGAAAAGTGGTGAGGAGGAGGAACAGAAAGCTTTCCTTGCCTGTACCCCCCATCAAGGTCATCTGCCATTCCCCTTAGTTTGCTATGTTCTGCTGCCCCCCCCCCCAAGACCCATGGTAGCATATCCTCATGTGGATATGTCGGAACACAAAGGTGATGCAAAGCACTAGACAAATGTGAAGCATTATTACCAGGTCTCTGCCACATCACTACTTGAATTTAGACATCATTTTTTGCTCTTCCAATTCCCTACACATGCTCTCAAGTCATAAGACATGACTGAGGAGATAATGAGATATACCTGGGAACTGAACAGTCCCCAAAAACACTCTATTAATTTTTACCTCAGCACCACAGACATCCAGAAAGGTAAACATCCCGACATAGTCAATTCAGTACAAAGGCCCAAGAAGGAATTCATCCATTTCAGAGATAAGAAGTGCTGAAAGAGAGGGAACCAGAGGAAAGGGGGAAAGAGGAGAGAAGAGGAATGAAAAGGAAAGAATAAAGTCCTTGCTTTGGTATTAGAGTAAGTATTGAAGGATTTCAAATTAATTGTGTTCAGTGCTTGTTGATAGAATTGTATCATGATAAATGAAGTACTTGTAACTGATGCAAAAGTCAAAAATAGTAGAACAAATTTTCACTGATTCTGCTACTTAGTTCTGATAAAAACTAAGGACACCATATATTTTCAGCATGAGATTAATATTTTCATGAGCAATAATAGCAACTTTTTGGCATTTCTTTCCTTGCAAGAGCACTGAAGGCTTGCCTAGACCAGGGCATGAGTGTAAAGACTGTCCATATGTTTTGCATTTACATTCAGTAATTTTGTATTCATTCAATAAACCTCCATGTGGTTTGAGACCTGCACCAATTACTACCAGCCAGAGAGTTGTTGCTAAATAGTCTACTGTTTCAAACTTTGGGGACTCAAAGGAAGAGTGAATTCCACAGAGGTTTTTAGCTTTGGCACACTCCTCCTGCTTTACATGACCTGCTTGTATCAGTGGCAAAATACTCACATACCTTGCCAGGGATTAAAATTTTATTATTGGTAATTTCAACCTGTAATAGTCATACAGTGTGTGTGACTTCAATCAACTATACCAACCTTTAAAGACTTCTTGTGGCCACATTTTTCAAAGGCTTTCATTTTATTAATAGACGGTGCCTCCACCAATATACAGGTTACACAGCCCTTTCCTCATGTAAGTCATTCACTCTAGATAGATGGGAGTTAATTTGTAAATTTTGAGTTTCATTTTAAATCTTTCTACAATGTACAGTTGACCTCACTATCATAACTGTAAGTTGTCAAGCTACAGTCTTGGATGCTGACAGCATGGACCAGATGCTTGGTCCATGACTTCACTTGTCTTCCTAGAGGCAGTGACATCCAGACCCAACACTAACCTGTGTGTTAGTAGATATGCTCTTAGCAGGGCACAGATGCTTGAAAATTGCTTCTTCCCACATTCCTCCTCTCCAGACCATAGTTCTACTAGGCTCTGCAGTAGAACACAAATGGAATTGAGTCTTCACTTTACCATTTACTACGCTCTGAAGTTTAGGCCCTCATTTTACCTCTCCAATTTTCCACCTAAATTCAAGACACAATTGCTTACCTCAAAAGATTAATGCAAAGATTAAATATGACAACATTAGCTGCCACCCCGAAAACTCTTCAATAGCTATCCCTTACCTACACAGTATCTAACTTAAGCTCCTTTGCAACATCTAAGGTCTTGCAAGACTGGGTCTGTGCCCTCCTCTTCCACCATTCTTTGCACTCCCCCTGCCCTCCAGCAATGCTTCCCACTGACCAGTGAACACACCTAACCTCTCTGTGCTTTTGCATGTGCTAGTTCCTCTACCTAGAACACCTTGTTCTCTCTTAGTCACTTGGCCAACCTCAGTTCATCTGTTAAGCTTCAGTTTAAATGTTTTCTCTATTCTGGATGACCTCTCCCAAGTCCAGGCGGACTCCAGTTCTCCTTCTCCAGTGCTCTAGGGCATTGTGTCCATACCCCCATTAAAGTAAATATCATACTATATACTAATTGCTTTGTTGAGTATATATCTCTGCATCAGACTGCAAATTCCCTGACAGCAAAGACTGTCCCCTGAGGCAGTCACAAGATCCCACTCATGGCAGGCACCTAATAAATGGTAATTGCCTCTCCCCTCTTCATCTGTGTGGGTTTATTTATCAAAGGCCAAAGGGTCCTGCTCTCGGTCTCCATCCTTTCTTCCCATTGTGAATGCTGACTGCTACCTCCTCTGATCTTCTAATTTCTGAAAGCAGCTAAATCCTGGTCCAGGAGGCACATGAAGGTTCAGAGAGACTCAGCAGGGAAGTCAGGAAATAGGGACCAGTAAAATTCCAAATTCTATATATCCCCCACTGGCTATCTTTTGTTACCCTTCTGTTTCCTTGTAGAAATAAGCATCAAAGGTTGAAAAGAGCAAGAGCTTGTGTGCTTGTTTTCAGGTGAGTGAGGAGGGGAAGGAAGGGAGAGTAGACCCCACTCATTCCCCAAGTCTGGCTTGCTGGGAAAAGAGGCTGGCGGTGGCTGCTTCACAGAAAAAAAAAGGAACTACCTGAGCACCTAGGAACACTGACAAAGCAAAAGTGGCCCCCAGTCCAGAGACAGAGGTCTTCTTGTGGTTCTTGCAAAACTGCTTTAGAGACCAGGGTGCCTCCTCCCCTTTAGGGACCTTACCATCAATCAGAATTCCTAACATGTTCACTATAGCAGCTTCCCTGCTCTTCTTGCCTTTCTTCACTGATGCTGGGAGCTCAAGAACTCCTTTTTTGGCACCAAAATACTGCCTTTTTTCATGTGAGAAATCTGGATATTGGAGAATATGCTGTATTGGGATATGCGGTAGCACAATGAAGTGTTTCATGAAACAGCAGTATCAAGAGGTCTACATGTGCCCACCATCTCTCCCTGTCCCTAAATCCCTCAAAATTAATAAAGATGGGTCAGGGCAGAGCATACATAAAGTCTCATCTAAGACACTCGACTTATACCAATTTCTGTTAATTCACTGCTTTCCACACTGAAATGTTTATGTGTCACCCACACATAATCACCCATAGTCACCCATGAGGTAGTGTCATCTCCACAAAAGAAGCTAAGTAAATTGCAGGCTAGGAGAAGAACCTGCAAAGATGCTAATAACTGGGAAGTGCAAACAGTACACATTTGCCCACAAACCAGTGCCAAAGAGACTGGCGGTCACTCAGTTTATGTGATATTCTGAAGAGTTTTCTGGTTCAGTCATGTTTCTAATCCCACTCATTAAGCTTCCAGAGTTTTTCTGTTTTGAAGTTAGATTTAACAAGCATCTTCCTGCCTACCTAGGGTTTCCAAATAAAATACAGAACACCCAGTTACATTTGTGTTCTAGATAAACAACAAATAAATTTTTTAAGTTTAAGCATGTCCCAAATATCGCATGGGATATGCTTATACTGAAATTACATTTGTTATTTATCTGATTCAAATTTAACTGAATGTTCTATATTTTGACACAGCCTATTTTTCCAAGAATGTAATGGATTCTTGGGTTTATGTCTTAAGGAATTATCTGAGATTGAAGATTCCCTTCATCCTTACTTTACTTAGAGTTCATAACCAACCCCAATCTCTGGAGCTGGTTAAAGTAGCAAGTATCAATACAATTTATTTCGGTTTCATTTTTTTCCCTACTCACTTCTGGAACAGAATTTTGCAAAGAGAATGGCCAAAAAGCAATTTAAATTGAAAATGGTGGAATGGAAACAAGTTATGGGTAAACCATAGATGTTTCTCAATCCCTGTATAGTCTGGATGTTCAAGTCCTGTTGATTATGATCTTATTGTTCCTTCTTCCTCCTGGGTTGGTTTGAAGGCTTGGATAACAAATGAGACCTTTTTAATGAACTTAAGTTAAATATTGATTCAAGGAGTGAACACAATTTCAATTAAATTTTATTCAATATTTATTTAAATAAACTTAACTCACTTTCCAATAGTTGTGTTTTTCAACAGTTTGCTGTACCAAAATACATTTAGACATATTCTTTTTGCAAAAACATTTTTAAAAGAACCTGTTTAAGGAGAGTAACCAGCACTCTGACTTTTTCTAAGAAAAATGTATTAGAAAGTCCAGTCATAATTTTTTCCAATGGATCACCTATTACAGTTTGCATCTGACATCCAAAGAATGCAATGAGAGTTGCAATCTCCTCTCCACACTAAGAAAGTAACAGTAACAGAGTAGAATAAGAAGGAGAAACAGGAGGAGGAAGAGAACGAAAGAAAAGGAGAAAGAGGAAGGGGAGGAGGGGAGGAGGGGGAGAGGAAGAGGGGGAAGGTTCAGGAAAGAATTGGAAGGGAAAAGGGCATAACTTTATCTTTGGTGCCCAATGTGTGCCAAGTCTGCAGGTCCACAGCTACTAGGACTTGGCACAGGATTCAAATGCAGGCAGTCTGACTTCTGTCTAAGGACTACCAAATCCCCAGGCTTACTCCCCACAATAATGATGGCTCAGAAAACTCACTTCTTCAATTTTCTATTTGGGTTTACTCATTCTTTATCTCAAGAAATAATAGCATGCTAGGCACTAGGTGGCATAAGTGAGAAACAAGACAGAGCCCAGGCCCTGTTTTACATGCCTTTGAGTGTAGAATAAGAGATAGAAAATGTTAACAAGTAAATAAACAAGACTAAATTCTGATAACTGCTCTAAAGGAAAAAAAGTTGCCCCAAGCAAGGAAATAGGAGGGACCTACTTCAGATGACACTGAAACCTCATTTAGTATAAACTCACGTAGAGTCTAAAGGGACTCATTATGGATAACCAAAGACACTCCAATCACTCAGGAACTTCCAGGAGTTTTTGAAACTCTGTTCAAGGAATCAGAGACAAATACCAAATATATTCTTTTTTTTTTTAACGTTTATTTATTTTTGATACAGAGAGAGACAGAGCATGAATAGGGCAGGTGCAGAGAGAGAGGGAGACACAGAATTCGAAGCAGGCTCCAAGCTCTGAGCCATCAGCCCAGAGCCCGACACGGGGCTTGAACTCACGGACCGCGAGATCGTGACCTGAGCTGAAGTCGGACGCTTAACCAACTGAGCCACCCAGACTCCCCTATATATTCTTTATTATATCACAAGAGACAGGAAAATTAAGTGGGTGTCCTGTAATATTTAGCAGTTAAAAACTAAAAGGTATCTGGCCTTGTTTTAGAGGTGAAAAGAGGTTATGGTTGAAACAGGAGGAGAAAACCCAAGAAGGAACCAGAAATGGTTCCAAGGAAAAAGCAAGGAGTTTTCTGCATCTCTTTTGCTTTAAATGAGACGTGCATATTCTGATACTAACACTGTATAGCCTACAAAATGAAGAGAACCTTTTCTAATAGAGCATATTTTATTTTACTCTTAAAAATAACAACACTGACCCTTCCAGATATTTGTGCTGGGAGATTCAAATCTAGGACCTTCTTGCCAACAGCCCACAGAAATTTCCCTTCAGCCTTTCAGGGAAGTTATTCTATGTTGCTACCTCCATTCGCTACCTCCGTTCTGTGAGCAAATTTCCTGCAACTTTTTAATTAGCTTAACATTCACAGAAGAGACAACAAATGAATGTGAATTATTTTATGAACACAAATAAGAGAAACATAAACAACATGGCACTAAGTCTTGTTAAACTGACACAGAAGAACAGGACTGAACGTGAACATGACACAGCAGCCAGGATCTGGGAGGGCCTCTGGCATTACGTCAGAGCCTGGATGGGAGGAGGGCTGGAGCTCATTAAGAAAAGGCCTGCGTACAAAGGCCTAAACAGTAGTGCCCTGTTTCCTGGAACTGGGGCTAGCAGGCCTGTAGCTGGTTTGCACATTAATTGCCAACCATCCCCAGGCTATCCAGGTAGAACTTGCAGTCCGAGTCTTGCATTGCCTGTACAATAACAAGAATGCAGCTTTGTGCTGACTGAGCAGTAGCATTTTATCTGGTACATTAGTCTGATTTCTGATACTAATGGCCTTAAGTAAAATGGAGGATTTTAAATTTGATGGAAAAGAGCGCATACCTGTCGACTACGTGAAGGGGATAATGCAACCCATACCTACCTGTAACATCTGGGACCAGATCTGGAACTTCCAAGCCAAGTCTGATGATCTGCTTATTGCCACCTATCCTAAAGCAGGTAGGAGGTAGGGGAGAGGGGAAGGTGAAGAAGAGAGTTAGGAAGGTAAGTGGGGAAAGTACATTAATAATGAAATAAAGGAGTGGGAAATTGTTTACTGGACAGAGTGATATGGCTAAGATATATATCTTGTGGAAACTGAAACTACAGAAAAAAATATTAAAATGATGTACAAATTTTAAGAATTTAATTCTTCCTATGATGTACATATTTTTTTAATTTTTTTTTTTGAGAGTGAGACAGAGACAGAGTGTGAGCAGGGGAGAGAGGAAGACACAGAATCTGAAACAGGCTCCAGGCTCTGTGCTGTCAGCACAGAGCCCGATGTGGGGCTCAAACTCACGAATGACGAGATCATGACCTAAGCCAAAGTCAGACACTTAACCCACTGAGCCACCCAGGTGCCCCTGATGTACATTTTTTTTACTTCCCCAGTAAAGAGTGAATGAAAGAGCTGAGAACTAAAGGGCTAGATTTATTGATTTGTTTGTTCCCAATGCAGGCCCTTACTGCAGATCCTGTAAAAAAAAAAAAAAAGAAAAAAACAAAACAAAACAAAACAAAAAAACTTCTTTGTGTGTGTGAGCTAAAAAGGGGATCCCAAGGCTGATTTGGGGAAGAGTTATGGGAGCTTTGGTCCTGCAATGCTGATTTCACCTCAGCAGCCCCCAGAAGCCCTCAAAATTCTCTCAGTTCAGGGTCTGAGAACTATTGTTTTGATTTCCATCCTCCATCATGGCATGTTGTGAACCTACTTCCTTGTTTCAGTAATTAGTTTAACAGAAGTTGCTATAAAAGTAAGAATACTTGAGCCCAGCCACTGTATCATAAAAATTTTAGGATGAGCAGGGAGAAATAGTTCTCTACAGATTTTTGTGCATATTACATATATAGTAAAAATACACTATTTAATTCACAGCCAGATTGCATGTACATTTGCTCTTTGAAAAATCAAGTTACCTGTCAATAACCCCTTTCACACACACACTCACACACGCGCACACACACACACACACACACACATAAACACCAAAAAATCTAAACCTAAGCATTTTCTGAGATTTTATGTTCAAACCTCTCTTGAGTCTTTATATCTAATAATCCTAATAAAAGACTACCAGCAGATGAGAGCCTTAGACTCCTAATTTTCTAATCTTACTCATCGTGAGCCCGTTCAGGATTAAACTTTCCTGAGTTTGTGAATGTAAAAGAATTCACTGGTAAGAATCACATGTCATAGTCTTAATTTTGTCCACAACTCTACTTGATCATCATTTCAGCATAATGTTTAATAGTTAATCTTTCTCTGCCTCCCAAATGTGAGCAGCAAGATTTGGTTTATTTAAGGTTTTCATGGGTTAGGATTAATAGGGCTTCAACAATCCAAATAACTCACTAAATAAATAATATGCTTGCCAGCTAATGTAATATTTAATCATCACTAAAACCTTATCCATAACAAAGGCTAAATTTATTGGAGGGAAGAATGAACAAGCATGGATGAAAAATATGGCTTACACCTAAATTTTTAAAAGAGTAATAAATACTCTGTGAATGAGCCAAGAGAAAAAATATATTATAAAATCACTGACCTCTAGAGGATGTATTGAGAAATTCCACTCATCCCCAAACCCCTAGCAACATGTGAACCTGCCCCATTTTTAGCTGGCCCATGGCTATAAATTCAGAGTGACCACCTAAAACCAGTACAAATAGCTCTAACTTTCTTTGACTAGATAGCTGAAGAAATATTGTTCTTTTATCCTGTAATAAAAGAGTTGGTGCCAGAAAATATTAGAGACCAACTCATCTACGATATAAAATGTAATTTTTTTCATTGTTTCCTAACCTATGCCCTTCCTGTAGAG
This sequence comes from Neofelis nebulosa, assembly GCF_028018385.1. NCBI lineage: Eukaryota > Metazoa > Chordata > Mammalia > Carnivora > Felidae > Neofelis > Neofelis nebulosa. Next base: position 88,480,803 of record NC_080790.1, read on the forward strand.
CTAAAAGCACTAAATTGACAGTATGAGGAAAGGAGTCCATAATGAGATCTGATTTCAGAGAAAATAGGAAGATTAGCCCAGATTCAGGATTCAGAGAACCATTCTCAAATTGTTCATCTTCCTGACATGGATTTGTCAGAATGTCTAGTACAATAGCTCTTCATCAAAGGATGAAGATTTAGTTGGTAGGCACTGTATCAGTCAGAATCAGACAGCACACAGAAACTAACTGGGCCTGGGAGACAAAGGGCCCTTCTTCCAGTGGCTTCTTGCATTTGAGACACTGGGCAGCAAAATGTGGTATGGCCTCTGCAAAATTTCTATCTGTTGAAGCTACCTTTCAGGAAGAATGACCTCTATCTCTCTTCCACGTTTCAATGCATTTCATCAGGGGACTCTAAATAATATTCAGAATCTTAGTGGCAAAGAAGTCTAGATAATGCAGTTTTTAGCATTTCGGTCCCTGAGATAAGGGGAAAATTGAGAAATGGGTGAAAATGGATACTAAGTACCAATGATCAATATCCAGCCCAGATACTAATTATTCACTTGTTCATTCAGCCAACACATATTAAGTAGCTCCTATGTAGCAGCCCTACTATGTGCTTGGGAAACGGTTTGAAAACCACATAGTGATTACTCTCCAGGAGATCATAATCAGGTGAGAAAGACCTTTCATTCTAGCTTTCTTATGAATAATGCAGCTATATCAATGAGATAACAATTCAAATTAATGGTTGTGACAGGCAAAAAAAAAATGAACTGCATATTTATCAATATAGTGTCCACTCCAAATTGCAGCCTTTGTATAAAAATTCATATTGTGATAACATAAGACAAATAAAAAATGATGTTTTCTGAATTCCACTATAAACCTAGCTTTAAAATGCAGAGAGATATTCTAACAAATATGATCATATTTTAAGAAATGTAGTATACTAGAGGCGACTGGGTGGCTCAGTCAGTTAAGCATCCAACTTTGGCTCAGGTCATGATCTCACAGTCTGTGAGTTCGAACCCCACATTGGGCTCTGTGCTGACAGTTCAGAGCCTGGATCCTGCTTCAGATCCTGTGTCTCCCTCTCGCTGCCCTTCCCCTACTTGTGCTCTGTCTCTCCCTGTCTCTCAAAAGTAAATAAATGTAAAAAAATCTTTAAGAAATGTAGTATACTAAATGTCTGTGCATCTTCATCTTACATGTGGAATAAGGAACAACATGGACTCAGGAGATAGTGGACTTAATACAAAATGAAGGTGATGTTGACAAAAGTCAACGAGCACCTACTTATATACGATTTCCTTTCATCGAATGGATAGTCCCATCCATGAGATCTGGTGAGTATGGAATAGCAACACTTGACTATGATCCTAAATATACACTTAGGGTTTTTTACTATCACATTCACAGGCATTCAAGCTGAAAAAAAAAATCATAGAAAAGACATAAGAATTAATACAACCACTTTGAAAAACTAGAAAAAAATTAAATTCTAGGCATTCAAGCATTACTAATGAATTATGTGACTGTATTTTTTTAACTGTGTCTGGCCGTTGCTAAACTCCAGACATTTTCTAATGGAGTTACTGATTATACACAAGTTTTTCTTCTCCATTAGAAATTAATTGTATTCCACAAAGTTGAGCCCAAGTGACATAATTTCATCATGGAAGGGTTTGAATCTTTTAGGTTCTTATTTGTTTGGTTTCTTGTTTGTTATGGCTAAAGACTGTTTTAGCTTTAAAAAATCATTCATAAGCTAGACATATTATCTCAGATCTACTGTTACAGTGCTCTCATAGTTGCCTTGAATTGTTCAACTGTTCCTAAAGTAGTAATAATGGAAGCAGTAAGATGTTGAAGCAAATAGAAAAAAAATGGTGGTGAGTGATCAAAAATCAATTTTGCAGGTTTGGAACAAGCTAAGCAAATGCCCTCACCACGGACCCTGAAAACACATCTTCCCATCCAGTTGCTGCCACCATCCTTCCTAGAGAAAAACTGTAAGGTAAAAAGCAAAAGGAATTCACAATTTACTCCTTAAAACAACCCTAGAGTGGTCTTTAATTTCCTCTTAAGACACTTCACTTGTTAAAGAAGAGAGAGTCCATCTCTTCACAATAATCAATATGCAAATTGATTTGAGTCTTTTTGAAGTCCCACAAAAGTCAAAATCATAAGAATGCAGCATCAGAAAATCTCATCTGTATGGAATGTACCCACTTGAACATAATTTGTATGAGCAATAACCAAATATCAGTCTAATCCTCTTTTTGCTACTTTCCTAGATAATCTATGTAGCAAGAAATCCAAAGGACAATATGGTGTCTTATTACCATTTCCAAAGAATGAATAAAGCTCTTCCTGCTCCAGGAACCTGGGAAGAGTATTTTGAGAGTTTTCTGGCTGGGAAAGGTAAGAGAATTCAGTTTGTTTCTTTTCTGTCTCAAAATTCTCAAACACTCTAAAAAGAAAACATCATTTCCTTAGAATATCTGGGCCTCTGCCTGCTTTACTGTGAAGAAATCATCAGTATGATACTCTCCCTCTCTTTAGGAAATCTCCTTTCAGTGGAATATTTGTTTGTTGGGCTTCTGTGATTCATTACCCTGTTTTTCATCCCTCCTTGCAGTGTGCTGGGGATCATGGCATGACCATGTGAAAGGATGGTGGAAAGCCAAAGATCAACACCGCATTGTCTACCTCTTCTATGAGGACCTGAAGAAGGTGAGGAGCAGTGCCATGTAAAATGTTCCCATTGGACTATAAGACATTTAAGTCATAATGTATGGACCCTACTGGGGACTCATAGATTGAAACAGGGAATAGAAAATGCTGCATTTCATTGGTTACTGCTGTCCATGAATCAAAGAACACATGGGATATCAGGAGTTTATGTATCACATAGTTTCATCTATAATTTCCTGGTGCTCTGGGGTATGGTACACTGTTTCCATATAGGCAAAATGCAAGTGATACCTTTATTTTCCTCTTTCATATCTATTTTAAAATTCCATTTAGAAAGTAAAACATTTCCTAGCACATTTTGTGTTTTTTCATCAGTACTTGAGAAACATCATAATTTCGAGAAATGGGTTAAGAATTTAGGGTGTAATGGAAAATACTAATGATTTAGATTCAAAATTCTTGAATTCAAAGTGTGGCTTTCCCTACTGGCAATTATTCTTGGTAAGGACACTTAACATCTTAGAGATTTACTTAGTTTCCCTAAATGCAAACACTAGATAGTAATATATACTCTTCCAAGATCTACTGTGAGGACTAAATAAGATGAGGTTCATGGGAGTTTACTATAAATTATAATATACCCAATACTATCTATGACTTAACTAAATACAGGGATCTATGAAAATTAGAGTCTCTGTTCTTCAATTATCACTGAAAGCCTTGCTACTCAAAAGGTGTTTCACAGACTAGCTGCATGGGGCTCTCAGACCCCACATCAAGCCTACTAAGTCAGAATGTGCACCTTATAAGATGCCTTATAAAATGCCTAGGGGATTTGTGGGCACATTAGCTTAGATGTATGTCTCCTGGGTTCAGTCACTGCTGGGCCTCATCTAGCTGTTTCTACAGAATATCAAAAGAGTAAAACAGAATCATTTTTATTTTTTTAGTCAAGATACAATAGACAATTAACATTATATTATTTTCAGGTGTACAACATGATTTAATATTTGTATATGTTTTGACATGAGCACCACAATAAGTCCAGTTAACATCTATCACCACAGATAGAGAATTTTTTTCTTGTGATAAGAATTTTTAAGATCTATTTTCTTGGCAACTTTCAAATAGACAACATTGTATTATTAACTATAGTCACCATGCTACACATTACATACCCAGGACTTATTTTATAACTAGAAGTTTGTAACTTTTGTCTCCCTTCATCCATTTGCCCATCCTACTCTCTATCTCTGGCAACATCAATCTGTTCTCTGTATCTATAAGTTTGGTGGTTGTTGTTCAGATTCCACTCTACAGTTTCTTCAAACAGAAAAGGTCAGATATGCGCCCTATCTTCCCTATGTGCAGAGAGTTATCTACAGAATTCTACATTTAGATATTCAGTTAAGAAATATTATGGCAGGGAATCGTATAAGGGAAATGTTTGCTCTTTAATGAATAGATATGACAAACTGAGGAAGCCATAGAAGGAAGGAATACTCTGCTGTTAAACACAGAGTAGGAAAACTCCATGTAGGTGATGCTTGTCCACATGATATCAAATGTATCATTATAGGGTCAAAATAAGAATATATCATCAGGAATGATGCCCTTTTAATGGGGTATATCCTAATGTATTATGATGCCAGGAAGAAACTTTATTGAACAGGTAGTCTAACCTTAGAATCCCTAGAGCCCTTTTAAATATTTCTGTGATCATGTTCTGGAATGCCCCCTAACTAGTCACTCAAAGCTCAATATTCTCTGCACTCTTTTTTTTTTTTTTCTGGTGTAATTTCTCTTAGCTTTTCTTTTTTTTCCCCTCTTTTTTAAAAACATTATTTAAATCCAAATTAGTTAACATAAACTGTAATAATGGTTTCAGGAACACAATTTAGTGATTCATCACTTACATATAACACCCAGTGCTCATACCAACAAGTGCCCTCCTTAATGCCCATCACCCATTTAGTCCATCTCCCCACCCAACACCGCATCAGCAACCCTCAGTTTGTTCTCTGTGTTTAAGAGTCTTTTATGGTTTGCCTCCCTCTCTGTTTTTATCTCGTTTTTCCTTCCCTTCCCCTATGTTCATCTGTTGTTTCTTAAATTCCACATATGAGTGAAATCATATGATTTTTTTCTTTCTCTGACTTATTCTTTTAGCATAATACATTCTAGTTCCATCCACATTGTTGCATATGGCAAGATTTCATTCTTTTTGATTACTGAGTAGTATTCCATTGTATATATATTCCATATCTTCTTTATCCATTCATCAGTCAATGGACACTTGGGCTCTTTCCATAATTTGGCTATTGTTGATAGTGCTGATATAAACATTGGGGATTCCTAGTCTATGTGAAGCCAATTAATTAAGCACTTTTGACATCCAAGCTTTAAAGCAGAAGACACAGATGTCAGGCTATGCCTTTCTACTTTCTTTCCCCTACCACTCCTCCTAGAGATAGGGACTTCCCACGGCCACAGCTCCCTACGGTGGTGTGTCCCTCTGATGAACTCTCAGGAGCACATAAACATCTGGACATGCTGGGCAGTAGAATTACTAGTCATGGGTGTCTCTTGGGCACTCATGGGTGCAAAATAGTCCTCTCCCATTCTCCTGCCACCACTTACTTCCACCACTGAAATGGTCTGGGGACATTTCTATCAATGAAACAGGAGACAGCCTCCTTAAATTGTCTTACCCTATGCTTCCACAATACCTTTGCTCTTATCACCAGTCTATGGACTCTCCTTGTTGGATATTTAATTGACCAAGATCCCCACCCCCTGCGATAACTGACTTGCATGGGACACTTGGGCATAACTCTTAGTGAAACACTCTCCCTGCACTGCATGTCACTGTATGCTGAATGTTTCACTAACACTTCAGTTTTTGCTCCTATGTTAGAGCAAGAAAAGTTTAATAATTCCAGTTAATAAAAAAGAGAATATTATGGACCATCATGTTAAAATGAGTCATTTATGGATAGTTGAGCATTTGTGATATAAGATTTTTTAATTTTATCTCATGGCATGTTACTGATTACTGTTATTAATTCATTTCAGTATTCTTATTAAACCAATTGTTTTATATCAAATCTTCACTTTTCTTTCAACTCTCATCATAGAATCCAAAAAAGGAAATTCAGAAGCTGGCAGAATTTATTGGAAAAAACCTAGATCATGAAGTTCTAGATAAAATTCTCCATCACACTTCATTTGATGTTATGAAGCAGAATTCAATGGCAAACTATTCATCAATTCCTACTGAAATCATGAACCACTCTGTTTCTCCATTCATGAGAAAAGGTTTTTATATTTTCTTTTGATCATAATCTTAAAAGTGTTGTGCAACCTTTCATAACCTTGGGGGAATTTTCTTTCCTGTGGCTAAGAAAAAAAAAAAAAGCTCTATAACAAATGATTCTGGGATTCTTAGGAAACCACAAATGAAATGAAAACAATGTTCAGACAATTGAAGAGTAAGGTGTGGTGTCTAAATCCCACCCCTTCCCCCCCCAACTCTTCAGAGATCTTACTGATAAGGTGAAAACACACAGAATTAAATGAGATAAGGCAAAGAATCCATTTTATAATGGATTTACAAGGGCTTTATGCTATCAGTTAGATTTAATTCATTCCAAAATACTGAGTGGTTACTATGTGCCTGGCACTGTTCTAGGTAATGTCTAGAGCAGTGAAAAAAAACACAAAATTGTCTCCCCTCATGAACATTATATTCTAGCCACAAATAAAATAAGCAAGAAGAATACACAGGATAATAGATGATGGTAAGCACTACAGGGGGAAAAGGCAATCTGTGAAAAGGTAACAGGAGTTGCAATTGGAGAATTTGGGGGATTTTTTTTTGTTTTTTTCCTCAGAACTATACCTTGAATTCTCTCACATACAAGCCCTTCCTGGTAGGTCTATACAATGAAAGCTATAGGCATAAGCACCTACCACACTTTGACGTGCAAAGAGGACAGGAGAAAAAGACAAGAAATCCCCCCATGCCTGCTGTTTTAATTACTGTAGTTTCATTTCCCCCATTAATGTGACTCAGTGGGTAATGGGCTCTCCCGTTACCAGATCAGATAAGAAATTCTTCTTCCCTTCCGAATGAAATTGACAGGTTAGCAACAGAAATGTTTTGTTCAATATTGCTTCCCAGGAAGGTAGAACAGAAATATTCACACAGAAACAGGAAAATAGAGAAATACAAATTGACTCTCTCCCACATGACTGTTTCAGGGACAGTTGGAGACTGGAAAAATCACTTTACTGTGGCTCAGAATGAGAGATTTGATGAAGACTACAAGAAGAAAATGGCTGATTCCAGTCTAACTTTCCACTTCCAATTCTCATAAAAAAGAAAACAAAATTTTTTTTTAGTTTATTACCTAATTTATTGGGTAATAATTAAATTTTGTTGCTCAGATCACATAATATTGGATTAGGTTCTCAGACTAGTTGTTTATTGTGTTTGCTTTTGTGCACTCTAAAAAAGTGGGGATAAAGCTAACAGAGATTGGGGACAAGGTGGAGAGTGGGAGGAGAATGGCAGTGTGGAAGGAATGAGGTTCAATCATCACTAGTTAAAATCCTGGCATCATTGCTAATTATCACTATGTTTAAGTTTTCTACAGATCATGTGTTTGTTAACATTAAAAATTCTTCATTCCTTATATAAGAAAACATTAAAATTTTCAGAGTAAGTGTTCTTTCAGACTAACTTCTCAACACAGCACTAAAGTATGTAGATAGTGACTATTTCTCCCAGAAAGTAATTGGTAGCCAAGTAACCATCGTGTAACTCTGTTTCCCCCTGAAACTTTCCAATTCACTTCAGTGTTCTTTCTATAATACATCTATCCCTATCAATTACCACATCCTATATACTTAACTCTCTCTCTCTCACCTCAGCCAGTGCTATGATTCAGTCTTGGAGTCATATCTTGATTTGCCTCCTTCCAGTGAATCCATAATCATATGCTAATCCACCAACAATATCTCAGTTTTTCTTGTATGAAGTCTCATTTCTATAGCCACCCTTCTGGTTCAGAAACCTTTTACCCATACTAGTGTAAGCTTCCTAACTAATTTCTCTCTTCCTCGCAAATCTATTAGTTACTTTCCTAAAACAGGATTGTGATTGTATTTTTCCTTAGCTCTAAATAATACTTCAATGACGCTGAATTTACAGTGGCTGAAAGATAAATCCCATGCTTTTTAGCCATCAATTCATAGGCAGCTATAAACATATGATATGGTTGATCTCATCTTCCAAACCACTTTTCTAGCTTAATTTCATCTTCTAAACCATCTCCTTACTTCAGCAAATTAGCTACTCACTGAGCCCTGATATCTTGCAGGTTCCTACCCTACTAGTTTTATTTTCACCATGCCTCTATCTGAAAACATATTCTACCTATCCAAACCATATAACATTCCTCAATAACCAGGACAAGTGGTTCATTCCTTCTGCAAATACTGAAAACTGAAGAGATCATTTGTTCTTCTGAAATTCTCTACACTTAGTATAATTCTTTTGTGATTAAGATTAAAGTATATTACATCTCTTATATGTATATATTGTCTTTCTCGTGCTTATTAAAATTTTCGCTTATTTATTTTTTTCCAAGATAGAAACATTGCTATATACTTCATTGCATCAAACAAAATAGGACAAGCATGAAAATAAGTAACTGAAAGAATATGTCTGTCAAGGAAATTCAAAACAGCTAACTTTTTATATAGTAGTAGCTAAATTTATATTTAAGTAGTACCTATAAAAGTTATCATCTTTAACTGCTGTCCAATATACTAGCTACAAGTGCCTATTTAAATTAATTAAAAATAGATAAAATCTAGTTCCTCATTTCCACCAGTTAAGTTTCAAATGCTCACTAGCCACACATACCTAGTAGCTATTACTTGGACATTAGAAAATATTTCTATCATCCAGAAAAGTTGTATTGGATAAGACATTTTATTTTTATAACAATTCTTTGAATGTGGCAGTATTATCCCACAGAGAAAACTAAAACTAAAGTTCAGAGATATTAGTTAAGTTACTCAAATAAGAAATGTTGGAATTTACTTTCAAACACAGCTCCAATGGTTCCAAAACCCGCATTTTTAACTGTTCAAAATAGAGTCTCTCCCTTCCTGTTCTTACCACAGTCCCATCACAGGTTCATAATGATCACTGCTAACTAAAGGATGCCCAACCCAGACCCAGACCTAAAAATAACCAGACTGTGAAGATGCCAGCCACTCCCCACCATGATCAAGTGAAGCTTAACAATAGTCTATTGAATATCTAAAATATTCCCACTGTCCACATGCTCTGAAGTAGACAGAGTCCTAAGCCAACAATAGCTTCCCACTTGGCACCCCTAGCATCTGTCCAGTCTGAAATCTGTTTTTTATACCTTTATATCTCTAAAGTTCTCCGTGAAATTGGTTACAATACCTGCAGGCTCTTATCTGAATGCAGTGCTTTCTGTGACTATGTTCAGTTCTCCCCCACATACCACCACTACCCCCAAGACACCAAAATCCATGCTCTGCCTTGCTGCCTCACAAAGATAACTCAGAGGAAGGGGGCATGTGCTCAGCCCATGGCTCTTGGACTTTTGACCTTGCACTCAAGTTGCTACCTCTTACCTTCCTCTCCCCTTCAGTCTTTCAAAACCATTGATTAGCATATTATATTTTAGATCTAGTCAAAATTGTTTCCATTTTAGCAGAAAATTGCAATAATGTATTTAGTCTTTGTAATACTTCTGATACATAGAATCTATCAAATACAGAGTGCACATTCTATGTTTTATCATATGTGAGCAATAACCTTTAACTCCTATGGAAGAAGTCTAGGTTTGAATCAAGAAAATTAAGAAAGCTTGATTTGGTATGAAATGTATTTACTTTTAAAATTATATTTCTATTGATACTTTACTAATAGACAGGAGCCAAGTAGCATTATGGTTCATTCACACCAAATTGTCTCTAGCATTGCTAAGAATATATGTTCTTTTTAATGTTTTATATAGAATCATAATACTGATTTTTTGCACTATTTTACTTCTTGCATCTCTATACATGCACTTTGATTTTCCTTACTATTTTCTTTTTTAAATGTTTTATTTATTTTTGAGATAGAGAGTGTAGGCGGGGGACAGGAAGAGAGAGAGGAGGGACAGAGGATCCAAAGCAGGGTCTGCACTGACAGGCTGACAGCAGTGAGCCCAATGTGGAGCTCAAACTCATGAACCATGAGATCATGACCTAAGCTGAAGTCAGACACCAAACCAACTGACCCACTCAGGAACCCCAAAAATGCCCCAATAAAACAGGAAATTAGAAAGTAAATGGTTTCTGACTCCCCAGACTAGAGCACTAATGAAAAAGGTAAATGCCACAGTTCACCACAGCACCAGAGAGACTACAATATGAAAGATACCAACGTGAGCAAAAGATCACAAGTTCTTAATAAAGAAAAAAAAACTTAACTGAGAAAGTATACAAGAAGATCAAAGAAGTCACACCCCAAAAAGGCTTGAGAGGTCCTCAGAGTTTCTAGCTAGGCTGAATGACAGTGGTCTTCCCTTATACAAAGCAAATATGTAAAGACTGGAAAAAGTGACTATTTTTTTTTTTCAAATGCCCAAATCACAACATGAGGTCATAAGGCATAAAAAGAAACAGAGAAACATAGCCAATCAAAAAAACAAAATATATCTCCAGAAATAAGTCCTAAATAAACAGATATCTATGAATTATTTGACAAAGATCCAAAATAATCATCTTAAATATGCTCAATAAGTTTAAAAAAAAAAAGAACACAGAAAGCTAAGTAAATAAAATCAGGAAAATAATGCATGAATAAAATAAGAATATCAACAAAGAGACAGGAACTACAAAAAAAAGAAGAAGAACTTGGGGCACCTGGGTGGCTCAGTCAGGTAAGCATCCAACTCTTGATTTTGGCTCAGGTTATGATCCCAGGGTCATGGGACCAAGTCCCATGTCAGGCTCCATGTTGACTATGGAGACTTCTCAGGACATTCTCTCTCTCTCTCTCTCTCTCTCTCTCTCTCTCTCTCTCTATCTTCTCTCTCTCTCTCTCTCTCTCTCTCTCTCTCTCTCTCCTCTCTCTTTTCTCTCTCTCTCTCTCTTTTCTCTCTCTTTTCTCTCTCCTCTCTCTCTCTCTCCCTCCCTCTCTATGCCTCTCTCCCTCAATTTCTCTCTCTCTCTCTCTCAAAATGAAAAGAAAAGAACTTAACAAATTCTGGAGCTAAAGAATACAATAACCAGATTGAAAATTTCCTAGAGGTATTAAACAAGAGACTTGATTAAACAGAAGAAAGAATCCATGAACATGGAGAAAATGAGTCAGAAAGGCAAAAAGAAGAAAGTATGAAGAAAATCAAAAAGAGCCTAAAGGACTCATGAGAGACCATCAAAAACAATGTGGAAGCCCCAGAAGAATAGAGAAAAGGGCAGAAAGATTATTTCAAAAAAGAACAGGTGAAAAATTCCCAAATCTGAGGAAAGTAATGTAAAGAGAAATTCAAGAATCTCAACAAATTGCCAATACACATTATTATCAAACTGTAAAAATTACAAAGAGAGAATTTTAACAGTAGGAGGAGAAAAGCAACTCATCACATACAAAAAGAAAAAGTATTTTAATATTATCAATTAATTTCTCAACAGAAAACTTATAGGCCAGAAGACAAGGATCACACACACACACACACACACACACATACACACACACACATTCAGGTGATATATTTCAGAAAGTGTGGAAAGAAAAACAAACTGCCAACTAAGAATACTGTATCTTGCAAAAACTGACCTTAAAAAATGAAGGAGAGAAGGATCCTGGGAAGATAGCAGAGTAGAAAGCACCAGAAATCTGTGTCCCCCACCTAGACAGCAAGTGCACCTTCAAAATACCCATGATATAACCATTTTGGAACTCTGGAGTCCATTGAAGACCTGTAAATTCAAAGGAAAGGCTTGAACTGTAACTTGCCATTAAGTTGAGCCAATTTCAGCCCTTAGAACAATAGTAGCTCCCATAAACTGCTGCCAGCACCATGGCAAGCAACTATACACATGTTCCTGAAACAAACTACACACAGTTTTTGGCGGAGCCAAAGTGGGCAAAAAGGACCCTCTCCTTTTTGATAGATAACTATCAGGCATCTGTGCTTTTATCACTGATTGCACCAAACACACCAGTGCTGACAAAGAGGTAGCTGGCCATCATTAGTGCACCTCCCCCAATTGTTGCAATCCCCTCCTTCTCTAGATGAAGTGGTTTCCAGGGGATTTAATGGACTAGTACCCTTTTTCTCTCTTCATTTTCCTCTTTTCCCCTTTTTGAAAGTCAAATATTAAAGACTAGGAAATTCTAAAGTAACTACATATTCAGAGAAAATTAAAAAGTGGCCACTTATATGCCCAAGGAAAGGCATGTGTTCAGAAAAGACTTGAGAATATCTTAAGTCTACATCTCAGAAAGAGTCTTTGCAAAGAGGCAGCTGATAGCAATAAAAAAAAAGATAAACAAAGACAATAACAAAAAAAAAAAACAGCACACCCTGGGGAAGAGGAAGAATCTGATTCCCAAAATTATCACATTATTAGATTCTTATGTCCAGTTTTTTTTTTATTTTTATTTTTTTTCTTATGTCCAGTTTTTAATGATCACAAAGCACACAAAGAATCATGAAAGTATGGTCGCTTCAAAGGAAAAAAAAATCAACAGAAACCATCCCAGGAAAAGAACAAATGGCAGATCTACTAGACAAAAACTTTAAAACAACTGTCTTAAAGATTCCCCAAGTATTAAAGGAATACATGGAGAAAGTAAAGAAAATAACTTAGGAACAAAATGAAATATCAATAAAGAGATAACAATAAACAGAAAGCTAAAATAAATGTTAAAATGGGAAATTAAAATAACAGAAATAAAAAATTTACTGAAGGTAATCAAAGGCAGCTTTGAACAGAGAGATGAAAGAATCAGCAAACTTGAAGATAGAATGATGGAAATTATCAGTCTGAGAAACAGGAATGAAAAGACTGAAAAAAGTGAACAGAAACTAAGGGACCTGTGGGACACAATCAAATGGGCCAACATATGTGTTGTGGGAGTCCTAAAAGGCAAAAGAGAAAGAAAAAGTGGCAGAGAAAATACTTGAAGATATAATGGCTGAAAATGTCCCAAATTTTATGAAAGACATGAATATGAATATTCAAAAAGCTCAATAAACTCAAAGTAAAATGAACTCAGAGAGACAAGATACATTATAATTAAACTTTTGAAAGACAAAGAGAGAAACTTCAAAGGAGCAAGAGATAAGGCACTCTTAACATAAAAGGATCTTTAATAATAGCACATTCCTCATCAGAAACTTCAAACACCAGAATGATGTGGGTTAATGTATTCAAACTGCTAAAAGAAAAATACTATCAGCAAGAATCCTATAGCCAGCAAAACTGTCCTTCAAAAGTGAGAAAGAAGTTAAGATATCCCCAGATAAACAAAAGTTGTAAGAATTTGTTTTCATTACACCTGTCCTACATAATGAAACGAAAGGATACTAGACAGTAACTCAAGCCATAAGAAGAAATAGATAAGATTACATGTTAGGCCACAAAACAAGTCCCAATAAATTTAAGATTGAAATCATATCATGCATCTTTTCTGACCACAACTGCATGAAACTAAAAATGAATCACAATTTTTAAAAAACTGGAAAAAATACAAACACTTGGAAGATAAACCAAATGCTACTGAATAACCAAGAGTTTATGAAGAAATAACCAATGGGTTTATGAGAAATATGGGTTATGAAAAATAACCAATGGGTTTATGAGAAAGAAGCAGTAGCTGGGGGCATCACATTTCCTGATTCCAAACTGTATCACAAAACTATACTAATCAAAACAATATGGTATTGCCAAAGAATTAAAGATAAATGGAAGAGAATAAAGAGCCCAGAAATAAGCCTGCATATAAATGGTCAATTAATTTACAGCGAAGAAGCCAAGAATATAATGGGAAAATGATAGTCTTTACAATAAGTAACACTGGGAAAACGGGATAGCCATATGCAAAACAATGAAATTGCACCACTATCTTGCACCATTTACAGAATTCAAATCAAAATAGATCAAAGACTTGACCATAAGACCTAAAACTATAAAACTCCTAGAAGACAATATACGGGGTAAAGCTCCTTGACATCAGTCTTAGCAATGATTTTTGGATTTGACACCAAAAGCAAAGGCACCATAAGTATAAATAAACACTGGAACTATATCAACCTAAAAGGCTTTTTCACAGCAAAGGAAACAACAAAATAATAAGGCAAACTATAAAATGGGAGAAACTATTTCCAAGTCATAAATTTGCTAAGTGGTTAATATCCTAAATATATATAATACTCATACAACTTAATACCAAAAAAATCCAATTAAATAATGGACAGAGGATCTGAATATATTTTTCCAAAGAAGACATATAAATGGACACAGGTATGTGAAAAGTTACTCAACATCTCTAATCAGAGAAATTGCAAATCAAAACCATAATGAAATACCATCTCATACCTGTTAGAATGGCTATCATCAAAAAGACAAGATAACAAGTGTTGGAAAGGATGTGGAGAAAACTATGGTAAAGATGTACACTGTTGGTAGGAATGTAAATTGATGCAGCAACTGTGTTAAATAATGAGGTTCCTCAAAAATTAAAAATAGAACTACCACATGATCATGCAATCCCACATCTGGGTATGTATCCAAAGAAAATGGAAACTGGATATCTGCACTTCCATGTTGCAGCATTATTCACAATAGCTGAGATATGGAAACAGCTAAGTGTCCATCAGTGGATGAATGCATAAAGAAAATGTGATGGATGGATGGATGGAAACATATATTCATAAACATGTACATATAATAAAATATTATTTAGCCATGAGAAAGAAGGAAATTCTGTCATTTGTGATAACGTAAATGGACCTTAAAGTCATTATGTTTGGTAAAATGAGCCTCACAGAAAAAGACAAATACTGCATGGTATCACTTAAATGTGAAATTTTTTTTAAAAAGTAACTGATAGAGCAGAGGGTAGGAAATTGGTTGGCAGGAGCTGGGGAGTGCTGGAAATAGTGAAAGTTTGGTAAATGGGTACAAACTTTCAACTATAAGATGAATAAGATGAACCTAATGTAAAACATGGTGACTATAGTTGATAACACTGTTTTGTATAACTTAAATTAGCTAAGAGAATAGAACTTAAATGTACTTAAAAAAAGGATAAATATACAAGATGAGGGATATGTTAATTAGCTGCATGGCAGGAATCCTTTCATAATGTACCTGTATATCAAATTACCACAGCATACACTTTAATATCTTACAAGTTTTATGTCAATTATACCTGAGTAGAGCTGATTTAAAAAGAAAAGAGAATATGGAATTCTATGGGTTATTTTTGCAACTCTTCTTTAAATGTAAGATTTTTCTCAATGCAAATAATTAAACAGCACAGCCCTAAATGGGTCAAAAAAGAAAATATGAGGGAAATTTAAAATACTCTGAGCTGAATGAAATACAACTTACCAAAAATTATAGAATGCAGTGTTTAAAGAAATGCTCACCAGGAAACTTACAGTTATAAATGGCTATAATAAAAAAAAATTTTAACATAGAAGAAATCAATAACAATTTATTTCCTTCTGTCATAGACTCTAAGTCTAAAGTTCTCTCTTGTCTAGCAAGAAAGTAGGATGCAGGATGAAAAGCGAGAGATGGCTAATGTCTGGGAAAATACAAGAACCCCAAATAAGGGTCCTTGCCCTGTTTTGATTAGGATCAGAAGGCTCACAAACATGGCAATGGATGTGCATAAAGAGGCAATGAATCTGTGAACATTAACTTGTGGACATGAGGGGAAGGGGGTCTTGAAGATATTCAAGGTTAGGGGTTAGGGTTAATACAAAACAAAATCTGGGTGCCGGGCAGTCGGGAGGAAGGTTGTTTACTGCAGACATGAGGCAGCACATCTGTTTATCTTAGCTAGACAGATAGGAGAAATAACCTCAGGGTTAAGAAGGCACATTTTCTTTTGTTAACCATCTCCGCTCTGGGCTGCTTTGCCTGCAACGCAGCAGTCCATAGTCCAATTCACCTAACCTGGCCCTATCCTCCTGTGAAAGCAGCCTTTCTGCTATAGTACTAAAGCGGGGATGCTTCCACCCTGAATATCTAATCTTGTTTATTTCATACACCTATGTATTGGGCACCTTTGCGCCTGTTCCTATTTGGGGCTTTGCTCCTCCCTCTCTATTCTGGGGATTCTGCATCCCCTCTCTATTTTGGGATGCCTTTGCACCACCCTATTCCTGGCGCCTTTGCACGGGCATATTCTTGGGGTGCCTTTGCACCCCCTACTCTTGGGGTGCCAATCTGGTTTACCCAAATTCAGTGTGAGTATATTATGGCTTTGTATCTCTTTATGCCTTGTTAACCCATTGGTATAAGCCTGGGGGATTCCTAAGCTTATCCCCTACGTCCTTGTACCTCAGGAAACTGGTAAAAGAATAGTATACTAAGTCCAAAAGAAGAAGAAGGAAAAATATAAAGTACAGAGCAAAAATATGTGAAATAGTGATTAGAAAAACAATAAGGTAAATCAATAAAATGAAAAGGTAGCTCTTTGAAAATATCAACAAAATCGTTACATCAGTTCTTTAGTTCAACAGACCAAGAAAAAAAGAAAGAGGAGTCATCATGCTAAAATTAGGAATGAAAAGAGGAGACATCACTGTGAATAATTGTATGCCAATAAATTGTATAACACAGGAAAAAGGATAAATCCCTAGAAACTGCTGAAGTTGACTCATGAAATTGAAATTCTGAATAGATCTGTAACAAATAAAGAGACAAGAAATTAAGAATCAAGAAAATTTCTATAAAGAAAAGCCCAAGACTAGCTTCCTTCCCTGGTGAATTATGTCAAACATTTAAAAAATCAATATCAGTCTTTCATAAATTCTTCCAAGATAAAAAAGGAAAGAACACTTCCCAACTCATCCTATGATGCCCTAATAATAAAGTTAGCCAAAGACAATCATAAGAAAGAAAACTACAGATCAGTATCTCTGATGTAAAAAATCTTCAACAATATACTAGCAACTGTATCACCAGCAATACATAATATATAAAAAGAATTATATACCACATTAATAGCATAACAGACAAAAACCACATGATCATTTCAATAAATGAAAATTTTTTTCCTTATCTTTTTTCTTTTTTAAAACTTTTATTTAAATTCCAGTTATTTAACATATAGTGTAATAATAGTTCAGGTGTACAATTTAGTGATTCAATACTTATATACATCACCCAGTGATCATCAAAACAAGTGCACTCCTTGATTTCCAACACCTATTGCACCCATCCTCCCACCCATCTCCCCTCTGGTGACCATCAGTTTGTTCTCCATAGTTAAAGTCTGTTTCTTGGTTTGCCTCTTTGTTTTCTACCCCCAAGTTCATTTGTTTTGTTTCTTAACTGCTACATATGAATGAAATCATATGGTATTTGCCTTTCTCTAATCAACTTATTTCACTTCACATAATACTCTACAGTTCCATTCATGACATTGCAAATGGCAAGATTTCATTCTTTTTTTGGCTAATTTTCCATTGTATATATACATACCACATCTTTAATTTCGCTATATAGATAATGCTGCTACAAACATCAGGGTGCACATATACCTTTGAATTAGTCTTTTTGTATTCTTTGGGTAAATACCTAGTAGTGCAATTGCTGGATTTTAAGGTAGGTCTATTTTTAAGTTTTGGAGGAACCTCCATGCTGTTTTCCATAGTGGCTCCACCAGGTTGCATTCCCACAAACAGTGCAAGAGACTTCCCCTTCTCCACATCCTCGCTAACAGCTATTGTTTCTTGAGCTGTTAATTTTAGCCATTCTGGCAATTTCCCTGATGATCAGTGATGTTGAGCATCTTTTCATGTGTCTGTGGACCATCTGGATGTCTTCTTTGGAAAAAGGTCTATTCATGTCTTTTTTTTAAATTTTTTTTTAACGTTTCATTTATTTTTGAGACAGGGAGAAACAGAGCATGAACAGGGGAGGGTCAGAGAGAGAGAGACACAGAATCTGAAACAGGCTCCAGGCTCTGAGCTGTCAGCACAGAGCCCGACGCGGGGCTCGAACTCACAGACCGCGAGATCATGACCTGAGCCGAAGTCGGCCGCTTAACCAACTGAGCCACCCAGGCGCCCCCCAAAAAATGTCTATTCACACAGATTGCCACGATATGACTACATACTTAATACCTAAATACCTAAATACTTAATACCTAAATCAAAATCAGGAGACTTACTATTGAAAGTTGACTGAGTTCATGAAAAAAGCCAAGAGTAGAGAGGCATCTAAGTGCATTCATTTCTTCATGTATGTCCTTCTTTCATGTGCTGGTGCTCTGCCAAAACCAGAATTTCAATGCATCACTTTCCAGTCTACATCATTGCTCACAAAATAACCACTAACTATATAAGACTTTGTTTTCATATAGTAACAATTCTCAGTGATGAATAAAAATAGAAAGTCATTAAAACTTTTCTCCCTCACTGTTTATTATACTAAAAACTATGGCTCTGACATCACTAAAATTTCTCTCTCATTTTTTCTTCTTCACCCCCAACCCTCTACTTTACCATCTACTTTCAGAAATCTCTGTAGAAAAAGTCTCAAGGACAATTTGGTGTCCTATTTCAGAGGAAGAATAAAACACTTCCTTCTCCAGAAACATGGGATGAGTTTTATGAAAGTTTTCCAACTAAGAAAGGTGAGAGAATTTAGCTAAGTTTTCTTCTTTTATCAATAATCTTACTTATGCTGGCAAGTGCTGTAGAAAATGTTAGAAATAATATCTGGACACTGTAACATGGGTTTTACCTTCTCTAAAATAAGGGAATTATTGTTGTGGATTGTCTCCTATCTTCATAAATCCTTTCAGTGAATTACTGGGATCACGTAGACAGTCAAGACACACTGCCCCATTTTTCTTCTATGTCTTGTGGTGTGTTGGAGTTCTTGGCATGACATGAAAGGTTGATAGAAAGTCAACAAGCAACACTGCATTCTCTACCTCTTCTATGAGGATATGATGGAAGTGAGGGACAGTGTGGAATAGCACAATTTTCCATATCTCCAAGGCATGCTTTGGAAATAATGACATGTTCACTATTTCAACAAAGAGTTATTGACTGCTTGACTATGTGCCATGTTCTATTTTGCACTGACTGACTCACCACCACCAGGTACTCACCCATGAAGAGACAGGAGAAAATAGTGGCAATTAGGAAATATTGTATATTCATCAACATGTACATGGAATATCATAAAGTCATGAATCAAGGAAGCTCTCATGGAAATTCATGGAATCCTCCCTGGTCTGTGAACACAAAGACTGACTAGTATACATTTAGGTACACCTCTAGTTAACACATTTCTTTGGTCCTCAAAATTCCAAAGCTAGTTTTGCAATAATTGCTTGACATTTTGTTAATACTTACTAGTTTGTGTTTACATAAGAGAAAAAGCTATATTTAAAATTACAACTTTAAAAAAATTCTACATCAAGACACAAATAATACCAGCAGCAATATAGCCTAAGAAGAGTAAGAATATTTAATACCAATTTATCTCATGAAGGTCAGTGTTTTGAACCTATCATCACTCTAGTTCCTTTTTTTCTATTTATAGTATGCTAATTTGATATACTTCCAAACCTATGCTAATTTGATATACTTCAAAACCTGTTTTTATTTTTATTAAATTCCCAATTCTCTTTTAACTTTCTTCTTAGGATCCAAAGTGTAAATTTGAAAAGGTGCTGGAATTCATTGGGAAGTAATCAGATGAAATTCTAGACTAAAGTGACAATCACACCTTCTTTGGTGTAGTGAAGAAGAATCCAATGACAGACAATTCATTAGTTCCACCAAATTCATAAGCCACTCCATTTATCCACTCATGTGGAAATGCTTTCACATTTTTCTCATATATTATAGGTCATCTGGAATTCTACTATTTTCTTCTATAATGATTGAACAAAAGACATCTGACCTTAAAAACATTCAAAGGGGAAAGCCATTTTAAACAGCTGCTGAGGATTGAAGAGGCAGAGGGGAGATGAGGTGAATTAGAAGATAAAATTATGGAAAAAGAGGAAGCTAAGAAAAAGATTCAGGAGTATGAGGGGAGAATTAGAGAACTAAGTGATGCAATCAAACAGAACAATATCTGTATCATAGGAATTCCAGAAGAAGAAGAGAGAGAAAAAGGGGCTGAAGGTGTACTTGAACAAATCATAGCTGAGAACTTCCCTGATCTGGGGAAGGAAACAGGCATTGAAATCCAAGAGGCACAGAGCACTCCCTTCAGATGTAACTTGAATCAATCTTCTGCATGTCATATCATAGTGAAACTGCCAAAATACAAGGATAAAGACAAAATTCTGAAAAGAAGCTAGGGATAAATGGGCCTTAACATACAAAGGTAGATATACAGGTAGTAGCAGACCTATCTACTGACACTTGGCAGGCCAGAAAGGAATGGCAGAAAATCTTCAATGTGATGAACAGAAAAATATGCAGCCAAGAATCCTTTATCAGCAAGTCTGTCATTCAGAATAGAAGGAAAGATAAAGGTTTTCCCAAACAAACAAAAACTGCAGGAATTCATCACCACTAAACCAGCCCTACAAGAGATCCTAAGGGGGACACTGTGAATGAAATGTTGCAAGGACCACAGAGTACCAGAGATATCACTACAAGCATGAAACCTACAGATATCACAATGACTCTAGCCCATATCTTTCAATAATAACACTGAATGTAAATGAACTAAATGCTCCAATCAAAAGACATAGAGTATGAGAATGGATAAAGAAACAAAACCCATCTATTTGCTGTCTACAAGAGACTCATTTTAGACCTGAGGACACCTTCAGATTGAAAGTGAGGGGATGGAGAGCTATCTATCATGGTACTGGAAGTCAAAACAAAGCTG
The DNA here is from genome assembly GCF_028018385.1 of Neofelis nebulosa. Lineage (NCBI taxonomy): Eukaryota > Metazoa > Chordata > Mammalia > Carnivora > Felidae > Neofelis > Neofelis nebulosa. Next base: position 88,501,642 of record NC_080790.1, read on the forward strand.
GAGTAGCCATACTTATATCAGACAAACTAGACTTTAAATTAAAGGCTGTAACAAGAGATGAAGAAGAGCATTATATCATAATTACAGGGTCTATCCATGAAGAAGAGCTAAAAATTATAAATGTCTATGCACCAAATTCGGGAGAACCCAAATATATAAAACAATTAATCACAAACATAAGCAACCTTATTGATAAGAGGGTGGTAATTGCAGGGGACTTTAATACTCCACTTACAACAATGGATAGATCATCTATACAGAGAATCAATAAAGAAACAAGGGCCCTGAATGATACATTGGACCAGATGGACATGACAGATATATTTAGAACTCTGCATCCCAAAGCAACAGAATATACTTTCTTCTCAAGTACACATGGAAAATTCTCCAATATAGATCACATACTGTGTCACAAAACATGCTTAATAAGTATAAAAGAATTGAGGTCATACCATGCACACTTTCAGACCACAATGCTATGAAACTTAAAATCAACCACAGGAAAAAGTCCATAAAACCTCCAAAAGCATGGAAGTTAAAGAACTCCCTAATAAGGAATGAATGGGCCAACCAGGCAATTAGAGAAAAATTTAAAAATATATGGAAACAAACGAAAATGAAAATACAACAATCCACATGTTTTCGGATGCAGCAAAGGAAGTCCTGAGAGGATAATATATTGCAATCCAGGCCTATCTCAAGAAACAAGAAACATCACAAATACAAAATCTAACAGCACACTTAAAAGAACTAGAAGGAGAACATCAAAGACACCCCAAACCCAGCAGAAGAAGAGAAATAATAAAGATCAGAGCAGAAATAAATAATATAGAATCAAAAAAAAAAACAGTAGAGAAGATCAATGAAACCAAGAGTTGGTTTTTTGAAAAAAAATAAACAAAATTGAGAAACCACTATCCAGGCTTCTCAAAAGGAAAAGGGAGAGGACCCAAATAGATAAAATCACGAATGGAAATGGAATTATTACAACCAATCCCTCAGAAATACAAGCAATTATCAGGGAATACCATGAAAAATTATATGCCAACAAACTGGACAACCTGGAAGAAATGGACAAATTCCTAAACACCCACACACTTCCAAAACTCAAACAGGAAGAAATAGAAAATTTAAACAGACCCATAACTAGTGAAGAAATCGAATCACTTATCAAAAATCTCCTAACAAATGAGAGTCCAGGACCAAATGGCTTCTCTGGGGAATTCTACCAGACATTTAAAGCAGAGATAATACCTATACTTCTCAAGCTGTTCCAAAAAATAGAAAGGGAAGGAAAACTTCCAGACTCATTCTATGAGGCCAGCATTACTTTGTTTCCCAAACCAGACAGAGACCAAGCAAAAAAAGAGAACTACAGGCCAATATCCCTGATGAATATGGATGCAAAAATTCTCAATGAGATACTAGAAAATCAAATTCAACAGCATATAAAAAGAATTATTCACCATGATCAAGTGGGATTCATTCCTGGGCTGGAGGGCTGGTTCAATATTTGCAAATCAATCAATGTGATACATCAAATTAATAAAAGAAAAGATAAGAACCATATGATCCTGTCAATCAATGCAGAAAAAGCATTTGACAAAATACAGCATCCTTTGTTAATAAAAGCCCTCGAGAAAGTTGGGATAGGAGGAATGTAGTTAAACATCATAAAAGCCATTTATGAAAAGCCCACAGCCAATATCATCCTCAATGGGGAAGCACTGAAAGCTTTCCCCCTGAGATCAGGAACATGACAGGGATGTCCACTCTCACCACTGCTGTTTAACATAGTGTTGGAAGTTCTAGCATCAGCAATCAGACAACAAAATGAAATCAAAGGCATCAAAATTGTCAAAGATGAAGTCAAACTTTCACGTTTTGCAGATGACATGATACTCTACATGGGAAACCCGACAGACACCACCAAAAGTCTGCTAGAACTGATACATGGATTCAGCAAAGTTGCAGGATACAAAATTAATGTACAGAAATTGGTTGCATTTTTATAGACCAATAATGAATCAACAGAAAGAGAAATAAAGAAACTGATCCCATTCACAACTGCATCAAGAACCATAAAATACTTAGGAATAAACCTAACCAAAGATATAAAAGATCTGTATGCTGAAAACTATAGAAAGCTTATGAAGGAAATTGAAGAAGACACAAAGAAATGGAAAAACATTCCATGCTCATGGATTGGAAGAATAAATATTGTCAAAATGTCAATACTACCCAAAGCTATCTACACATTCAATGCAATCCCAATCAAAATTGCACCCACATTCTTCTCAAAGCTAGAACAAACAATCCTAAAATTTGTGTGGAAGTACAAAAGACCCTGATCTAAGTAATATTAAAGAAGAAGACCAAAGTGGGAGGCATCACAATCCCAGATTTGGCCTCTACTACAAGGCTGTAATCACCAAGACACTACGGTATTGGCACAAAAACAGACACATAGACCAATGAAATAGAATAGAGAATCCAGAATTGGACCCACAAATGTATGGCCAACTAATCTTTGACAAAGCAGGAAAGAATATCCAATGGAAAAAAGACACTCTCTTTAACAAATGGTGCCGGGAGAACTGGACAGCAACATGCGGAAGGATGAAACTAGACCACTTTCTTACACCATTCGCAAAGATAAAATAAAAAATGGATGAAGGACCCAAATGTGAGACAGGAAACCATCAAAACCCTAGAGAAGAAAGCAGGAAAAAACCTCTCTGACCTCAGCCGCAGCAATTTCTTACTTGACATATCTCCAAAGGCAAGGGAATTAAAAGCAAAAATGAACTATTGGGACCTTATGAAGGTAAAAAGTTTCTGCACTGCAAAGGAAACAGTCGACAAAACTAAAAGGGAACCGACAGAATGGGAAAAGATGTTTGCAAATGACATATCAGACAAAGGGCTAGTATCCAAAATCTATAAAGAACTCACCAAACTCCACACCTGAAAAACAAATAATGCCATGATAAATGGGCAGAAAACATGAATAGACACTTCTCTAAAGAAGACATCCAGATGATCAACAGGCACATGAAAAGATGCTCAATGTCACTCCTCATCAGGGATATACAAATCAAAACTACATTGAGATACCACCTCATGCCAGAGTAGCTAAAATGAACAAATCAGGAGACTATAGATGTTGGAGAGGATGTGGAGAAAACTGGAACCCTCTTGCACTGTTGGTAGGAATGCAAACTGGTGCAGCCACTCTGGAAAACAGTGTGGAGGTTCCTCAAAAAATTAAAAATAGATCTACTCTATGACCCAGCAATAGCACTGCTGGGAATTTACCCAAGGGATACAGGAGTGCTGATGCATAGGGGCACTTGTACCCCAATGTTTACAGTAGCACTTTCAACAAGAGCCAAATTATGGAAAGAGCCTAAATGTTCATCAACTGATGAATGGATAAAGAAATTGTGGTTTATATACACAATGGAATACTACGTGGCAATGAGAAAGAATGAAATATGGCCTTTTGTAGCAACGTGGATGGAACTGGAGAGTATTATGCTAAGTGAAATAAGTCAGGCAGAGAAAGACAGATACCATATGTCTTCACTGTTATGTGGATCCTGAGAAACTTAACAGAAGACCACGGCGGGGGAGGGGGGAAAAAGTTACAGAGAGGGAGGGAGGCAAACCATAAGAGACTCTTTTTTTTTTTAATTTTTTTTCAACGTTTTTTATTTATTTTTGGGACAGAGAGAGACAGAGCATGAACGGGGGAGGGGCAGAGAGAGAGGGAGACACAGAATCGGAAACAGGCTCCAGGCTCCGAGCCATCAGCCCAGAGCCTGACGCGGGGCTCGAACTCACGGACCACGAGATCGTGACCTGGCTGTAGTCGGACGCTTAACCGACTGCGCCACCCAGGCGCCCCCATAAGAGACTCTTAAATACTGAGAACTGAGGGTTGATGGGGAGTGGGGGAGAGGGGAAAGTGGGTGATGGGCATTGAGGAGGGCACCTGTTGGGATGAGCACTGGGTGTTGTATGGAAACCAATTTGACATTAAATTATATTTAATAATAAAAAAACAAAATTAAAAATTAAAGAGAAGAAATAACAACTGACAGAACAGAAATGCAAAAGATTGTAAGAGAATATTATGAATACTTATATGCTAACAAATTGGACAACCTAGAAGAAATAGATAAATTCCTAGATACATATAACCAACCAAAACTGAACAGAAAGAAATAGAAAATTGAACAGTCTGATTACCAGCAAAGAAATTGAATCATTAATCAAAAAACTCCCAATAATCAAAAGTCGAAGACCAGATGGCTTCACGGGTGAATTGTACCAAACATTTAAACAGGGGTTAATACTTATTCTTCTCCTACTATCCCAAAAAATAGAAGAGAAAGAAAAACTTCCAAATTCATTCTATGAGTCCAGGATTACCCCAATACTAAAACTAGATAAAGACACCACTGAAAAAGAAAACTACAGGCCAATATCTCTGATAAACATAGATGCAAAAGTTCTCAACAAAATATTAGCAAATCAAATCCAACAAAACATTTCAAATTTCATTTACCACAATCAAGTAGGATTTATTGTCATGATGCAATCATACATGGTTCAGTATTTGCAAATCAATGAAGTGATACATCACATCAAAAAAAGAAAAGATATACCATATGAGCATTTCAACAGATGCAGGAAATTCATTTCACAAAGTACAACATCCATTCATGATAAAAACACTCAACAATGTAGGTTTAAAGGGAACATACCTTAACATAATTAAAGGTCTTATATGAAAAACCCACAGCTAACCTCATAGTCAATGGGGAAAAACTGAGAGATTTTTCCCTAAAGTCAGCAACAAGACAAGGATGTCCACTCTCACCACTTTTTATTCAACACAGTACTGGAAGTCCTAGCCACAGCCAATCAGCCAAGCAAAAGGCATCCAAATTGTTAAGGAAGAAGCAAAATTTTCACTATTTTTAGACGATATGATGCTTTTCTGAAAACCTGAAAGATTCCACCAAGGAACTACTAGAACTGACAAATGAATTCAGTAAGGTCACAGGATACAAAACTAATGTGCAGAAATCTGTTGCATTTCTATACACTAATAATGAAGCAACAGAAAGAAAAATTAAAAAAGCAATCCCATTTACAATTGCACCAAAAATAATAAAATACCTAGGAATAAATTTAACCAAGGATGTGGAAGACCCATACTCTGAAAACTATAAAACAATGACAAAAAAAAATTAAAGATGAAAAACGAGTGGAAAGACATACCCTGTTAATGGATCAGAAGCACAAATACTGTTAAAATGTCCCTATTACCCAAACCAATCCACATATTTAATGCACTCCCTATCAAAATACCAATAGCATTTTTCTGTCTCTCTGTCTCTCTCTCAAAACTAAATAAACATTAAAAAAATTTTTTTTGAAATGGGGGGAGGTGCCTGGGTGGCTCAGTCAGTTAAGCATCCATCTTTGACTCAGGTCATGATCTCATGATTTGTGAGTTTAAGCCCCACATTGGGCTCTGTGCTGACAGCTCAAAGGCTGAAGCCTGCTTCAGATTCTGTGTCTCCCTCTCTCTTTGTCCCTTCCTCCCTCTCTCTCTCTCTCTCTCTCTCTCTCTCTCTCTCTGTCTCTCTCTCCCTCTCTCAAAAATAAACATTTTTAAAAAACCAAAATACCATTAGCATTTTTCAGAACTAGAACAAACAAGCCCAAGATTTGTATGGAACCGTAAAGACCCCAAATAGCCAAGACAATCTTGAAAAAGAAGAACAAAACTAGAAGTATCACAATTCTATACATCAAGTTATATCACAAGCTGTAGTAATCAAAACATTATAATATTGGCACGAAAACAGAGACATAGATCAATAAAACATAGAATAAGACATAGAACAATAAGACATAGAACAAAATAGAGCCCAGAAATAAACCCATAATTATGTAGGCTATTCATTTTCAACAAACGAGGCGAGAATATACAATGGAAAAAAGACAGTCACTTCAATAAATAGTGTTTGGAAAACTGGACAGCTACATGGAAAAGACGTAAACTGAGACACTTTCTTACACCATTCCCAAATATAAACTCAAAATGAAAAAATACAAATAAAATTAAACCTCAAAATGAATCAAGGACCTAATGTGAGACCTGACACCCTCAAAATCCTAGAAGAGAGCACAGGCAGTGATTACTCTGACATTGGCTATAATGTCTTTTTAGATATGTTTCCCTAGGCAAGGGAAACAAAAGCAAAAATAAAATATTGAGACTACATCAAAATAAAAAGCCTCTGCACAGAAAAGCAAACAATCAACAAAACTAAAAGACAATCTAACGAATAGAAGATACTTGCAAATGACGTATCTGATAAACAGTATTCAAAATATATAAAGAACTTACACAGCTCAAACCAAGAAAACAATAATCTAATTAAAAATAGGCAGAAGACATAAACAGACATTTCTCCAAATACAGATGGCCAACAGGAACATGAAAAGATGCTCAACATCACTGATCATCTGGGAAATGTAAATCAAAACTACAATGAGATACCACCTCACACCTGTCAAAACAGCTACAATTAAAAACACAAGAAACAACAAGTGTTGGCAAGGATGTGGAGAAAAAGAAACCATCGTGCACTACTGGTGAGAATGCAATTGGTGCAGCCACTGTGGAAGACAGTATGGAGGTTGCTCAAAAAATTAAAAATAGTACTACCCTATGATCTAGTAATTCCACTACTGGGTATTTACCCAAAGAATATGAAGAAACTAATTCAAAGGAATATATTCACCCCCATGTTTATTGTAGCATTAGTTACAAAAGCCAAGTGGAAGCAGCCCAAGTATCCATCCATTGATGAAGAAAGAAGATATGGTTTATGTATATAATGAAATATTCGGTTATAAAAAAAGAATGAAATCTTGCCATTTGCAACAACATGGATGGATCTAGAGAGTATAATGCAAAGTGGAAAACTCCAGTCAGAGAGAGACAAATACCATATAATTTCACTCATATGCGGAATTTAAAAAACAATACAAATGAACAAAGCAAAAAAGAGAGAGAAACCAAAAAAACAGACTCTTGACTACAGAGAACAAATAGATGGTTACCAACAGGGAGGTGGGTAAGGAGTTGGGTGAAATATGTGAAGGGGATTAAGAGTACACTTATCTTTATGAGCACTAATATATAGAACTGTTGAATCACTATATTGAACACCTGAAACTAATAACACACTGTATGTTAGCTACACTGGAATTAAATTTTTTTAAGTATTATTCTGGTTGCTGTATGGAAAATAGGAAGTAAGCAGTAAGAGTGAAAGCAATTACATCAGTTTAGAAGGTTATTGTAATAATGGCTTGGACTACAGGTGTGGCAGTGAAAATTACTAACAGTTGGATTAAATGTATATTTTGAAGGTGGTGCCAATAGAAGTTGTGGATGGATTAGATACAGGGAAGGAAGAAAAAAAAAACAAATCAAGAACAACTCTAGGTTTGAGAACTGTGAACATGGTGAAATACCCACATCAGTCAGCCTCATATTCTTAGAAGACTTTGTCCCATATTTTATCCCCAGTCCCACATACTGTGCAGAGCACTCAGTGATCACAGCTACCACCTACACTGGACTTAAGGAATGGTGCATGTTCATACCAACATGGACAGTGGTTGTCATCACTGAATTTTGACCTAAAAACTCAAGTATTTCTTCATTCAATGAAATTTTTCTTCACGGAATCCATTTCCTCACCTGCCTTCATCCAACTTCTATTTACCTTTCAAAGTTCAATTCAAATATCAATCTGTGCCTTCTACTACCACCATCGCCTTGAACTAGGTTAGATCCATACATACATACTCCATTAAACATCCTATAGAGGCAGTTAGTTCCATTGGTTAATATCATAGTTTGGCAAACTTTTTGTATAAAGGTCCAGCGAGGTAGTAAATATTTAAGGCTTTATGGGATATATGTAATCTCTACCACATATTCTCTGTTGTTTTTTGTTTGTTTTTTTGTTTTTTACAATTCTTTAAAAATGTAAAAACCATTCTTAGCTCATTGGTCATACAAAAACAGGCCTGGATTTGGCTTGAAGACCACAGTTTGTAAACCCTAGTAAAAGTATGGTGTCCAGATTGTCTGAATTTAGATCTTTTTTCTGCTACTAGTCAACTCAAGAATAAGACATATCACTCAACCTCTCTGTGCTTTAGTTTCCTGTTGGGAGGCAATTATCCATGGTCTATGTCATTTCTGCACATCTTGCGAGCAGAGGAACTAAATAACTTTTTTCTAGACTACCTTTTTAAGGATATGTGTAAAAAGAACAGCCTTAGAATAAAGTGTCCTTCTGGAGTAAAGAGCATCTTATTTACTGTCTAGTAATGACAACATCTAATGATAATATCTCCCTCTAAGGAAAAGAGCAGGCCTTCTTGAGCCCATTACAAAAGATTTGGGTTTCCTGAGCTCTGAGTTCCTCAGCTATAACACAAACCCACTGCATGTGCATCTACCTACAAACATCAAATCCATGCAGCCTGCTTTGCCTGGAGTATTTATTTCTGACCCAGGAGTCTCATATATTTCATCAGTTTCCATGTAACTTGTTAATTTATAAAGTAATATAAAATCTCACATTCTTCATGGTTGTAGACATTTCCTCAGAGATAGTATCTACCTTATAGCATTGTGGAGAACAGTAAATAAGTTAATATATTAAAGTTTGCACTTAAAAAGGACTTGGCACAGAGTTCAAAATTATAAAAATTTCAGATATCATTAATACTGAAACTCTTTGTACTTTATAGCAAATTATCACAATTTGATTATATACACATTTTTTGTCATAATTTGCTTATTTTCTTACCCCTCACCAATCTGTAGGCTCTATGAGGGCAAGTGGAATCTAGTAGACACTTGAAATACTTCTTGAATTAAATAAATAATTATGATCCAGCAATTCAACTTCTGGGTATTTAATAAAAAGAAACAACCCCTATCTTGAAAAGATGCCTGCACCCTCATGTTTATTGTAGCATTGTTTACAATAGCAACCATGAAAACAATCGAAGTGTCCACTGACTGATGAATTGTATTTTTAAAATGTGATATATATCAGAGTGGCCAGAGTGAACAAATCAGGAGACTATAGATGCTGGAGAGGATGTGGAGAAACGGGAACCCTCTTGCACTGGTCGTGGGAATGCAAATTGGTGCAGCCACTCTGGAAAACAGTGTGGAAGTTCCTCAAAAAATTAAAAATTACCCAACAATAGCACTGCTAGGAATTTACCCAAGGGATACAGGAGTACTGATGCATAGGGGCACTTGTACCCCAATGTTTATAGCAGCACTCTCAACAATAGCTAACTTATGGAAAGGGCCTAAATGTCCATCAACTGATGAATGGATAAATAAATTGTGGTTTATATACACAATGGAGTACTACGTGGCAACGAGAAAGAATGAAATATGGCCTTTTGTAGCAACGTGGATGGAACTGGAGAGTGTTATGCTAAGTGAAATAAGCCATACAGAGAAAGACAGATACCATATGTTTTCACTCTTATGTGGATTCTGAGAAACTTAACAGAAACCCATGGGGGAGGGGAAGAAAAAAGAAAAGGAGGTTAGAGTGGGAGAGAGCCAAAGCGTAAGAGACTCTTAAAAACTGAGAACAAACTGAGGGTTGATGGGGGGTGGGAGGGAGGGGAGGGTGGGTGATGGGTATTGAGGAGGGCACCTTTTGGGATGAGCACTGGGTGTTGTATGGAAACAAATTTGACAATAAACTTCATATATTGAAAAAAATAATAAAAAATAAAATGTGATATACACATACACTGGAATATTATTCAGCCTTGAAAAAGAAGGAAATCCTGCCATTTACAATGTCAGGGATGAAACTTGAGGGTATTCTAAGTGAAATAAGTCAGACAGAGAAAGATAAATATTGTATGTTATCACTTATATGTGGAATCAAAAAAAAAGAAAAAACTGAACTCATAGACACAGAGAAACAGACTGGTGGTTGTCAGGGGCAAAGATAGAAGGTGGGTACAATGGGTGAAGATGGTCAAAAGATGCAAAAGATCCAGCAATAAGATAAATAAGTCCTGGGGACATAATGTACATCATGGTGACTGTACTTAACTTGCTGTACTGTATATTTGAAATATACTAAGAGAGTAGATCTTAAAAGTTCTCACCACAAGATAAAAAAACTCTAGGAGATGGTAGATGTTAACTAAATTTATCGTGGGAATCATTTCACAGTATATACATATATCAAGTCATTATGTTGTGCACCAAAAGTGAATACAATGTTGTATGTCAATTATATCTCAATATTTAAAAATTTGTGTTAATAAGAAATGAAAGTGTTTCATTATCCCCCCAAAAAATGAAACAAATAGTGAATGTTTCCTAACTTGTCTTTCATAATTTTCAACTATTTGTCTTTTAGCACTAAGTTCTAGGGAATTCATTTGCATCATATTTTAGATTGTTATGACTTGCATCATACTTCACAATATTCATATTTTCAGATTACAGCCATGTCTAGTCTACTTATAAACTTATATAAAGTTTTTTTCTCTTGTTTCATTTCAAAGAGCTATTTCTTACTCTCCAATTTTTTTCTTTTTCAGAGTAGCCTTTATTTTGTGGATACAATATCATCTCAATCATTTCTGAAAAAAAAAAGAGAATTTAAGTCATCGGTTTCCTCTTTAACTGTTTCCTCAGTATTCATTTATTTACTAGTTTAGTTGTTCTTCTTCACACTATTAACAATGTCTAGTGATTTTTAGTAATCTACCCAGAGTTTATAAATGCAAAGCATCTCTAGCTAGTGTATCAAAATCACTGCATTCTTCTCTTGAGAGCAGAGCCCTGGCCGTGGTGGATGGACACAAAAGTGAAGCCAGGAGAACTGCCTCTCATGCTTCTTGAGGAATTGATTTCATAAGGCAAATCTCTGTGTCCATTTCAGTGGACTCAGATTATGACATTCCACCCTCCAAGGAAGACCCACCCACCCTACTCCACCCCCTGCCACTTATGAAAAACAAGGCTGTCTTCAGCTACTGCCTAGAGAGGGAATGCCCATATGGACACTCTCTGGGCCTGACCCAGCTCCAGCAATCTTGACTTAATGATCCTACCATCTTCCCACAGCCTATTACCCAGTGCATGCTTCCAAGCATCTATGACTATTAACTTGTCCAGTATATTGTTTTTTAGGGTCTTTGCTTTTGCCAAAAATCCAATCCCTTCCTTCACATCTTCCAGAAACCCCTCCTCTGTTGCACCAACAGAATATACATGATTTCTAGTACTGCTGCAGTCACTACTGTTAAACAATGAAGAATTTGGAAAGGAGCTTGTGTAACTGAGTCAGTCAGCCATCTTGAATCAGAAAGCTGTTCAGCATTTAAACACACTAACATCACTCTTGGTTTAAAAAACACTTAGATTTGACTTTTAAAATAGTTGATTGCATGTACCTTCTCTAATGCTCTCTTCCACTCCCTTCTCATGCTAGGTGTAGTCATGCTTCTGTCCCAAGCAGTCCATCAAAAGTATTATTGTCAAGGTCACCCAGGGACCTTCATGCCACTAATCCAATGGATACTTTTAAGTCTGTATCTCTTGATTTCTCTGCATCATGAAACAGTGTATAACCATTATCACTTTCTTAAATTGCTCTCATCCCTCAGCTTCCCTAATAACAAATATTCAAATTGTTGCCCTCCTGAGTATATTGCTGATCAGGAGGAATTTGGGGAATGTTGACAGGATAAACTGCAGGCATACTAGCCATTATTTCAGTGTCCCTGCAGCCTCAGCTTGTTGAAGCATCTGCATCATGGAGGACACAGGAACTGTGATTCTCCAAGCGGAGGTATCAAAAAATGGGTTTTTTGAATAAGTGGAGCATTTAGTTTCCTCAAAAAGATTGACAGGCCCAGGGCCGTGGGGCAGTGCGGGAGGCAGGGGTGCGGAAGCTTGAGCTGAGACTATCTCTAGGCCATTAACCCGGCACCCTATAGGTTTCCGTTCCTCCGGTGGTGGGGGTAGGGGCTCGGGCTCTTCATTATCTACAAGCTCATGATCATTTTCAGCCAGTGAGGGGTTGTGAGGACCAATGCTCCCTCCTTCCCCCGATTCTGACTTCAAGGGCTGTAAAGCCAGGGAAATTAAATTACATAAAGACCATATGGAGAGAGGGATGGCTTCTCTTTGTTGATGAGTTCGGAACAAAGCACATAAAATCAAATTCCATTGTTTCTGATTCAAAGCATTTTTGCCAGAAGATGTAAACCAATAACAATGTTTCTTTACTAAATGAAACAAATCCTCAAATGCGAACGTTTCACTTTTATCCCTGAGCTCTTTAGTAACGCCTGCAGGAGCTGAATATATGAGTCATAACTAAATGAGGTGGCATTCCCCATACTTGCCCCACAGAAATCCCAAAGGATGAGCTTCCCCCGACTCAAAGGTTCCCTTTGGTTCCTTCCCCACTTCTTCAGCGGTGTTGCACACTTCGACCTTCAGGCCCCTAAGAGAGACAGGGCCTAAAGGTGCAGTGAGGAGAGAATTACAAAGCAGGGGGCTCACTCTCCAGTAGCCAAAGCACCGGTTCCTGCCTCAAGCCTCTTTTAATTTTGCAATATGTCTGATAACAGCAAGCACATACAACATAGTGTTTGTCATCTTGCCAGGTCATGCACTTGAAGTGTATTCCATACTGGGTCATGAGTACCTTTGGCGCCAGACAAAACATCCTTATCCCCAGGCCTGGGGCCCACATGATGTCCTTCTGAAGAGAACGTGCAGTCCAAGGTTTTCCGCCTGGGAACGGAACTGCTTTCAATTCCTTGCTTCTCCGTCCCTTTCCTTCAGGACATTCTTATGGTGGCTCTGGCTTCTTGTTCTTCAATATTAGCCTATTGGCTAAATATAATCCCATTCCCCTGGATGGTGATTAGTTTAGGAATTGGCATGGAATGCACTTTGGCCAATAAAAGCCATGAAGAGGTTTGCAGAGAATTTTGATTTGCAGGAAATTTCTCCCTAGTCTGGGAATGCTTCAAGAATTGATCTTCTCGCTTCCTTTGTGCATTTCATGTGTATGATATGAGGTTTGAACATGCTTCAGCAATTTTGCTGCTATACCCTAAGAATAAAGTAATGAAATAAAGAAAAGCAACACCAATAAATTCATTTCTTGCCTGTCCAGACGATGGACTGTCTCTATGACTAGGCCCATGATACAGATCTAGAGAACTATAGTCTAGAAAGCAATCTAAATATTCCACTATAAAAGTATAAAACCAGCAACATTTGTAAGTAATACAATGGCATCTAAATAAATCAGATCAATTTAAGAATAAACACCCAACAAGATAAATTCAATTAGTCAGTCAAACTTAGGAGAGACAAAAGTTAAACTGAATTGCTCTAAACTTACTGTACAATCAAACCAAATGTCTTCTAGTGTGTGTCTTGCCCAGGTGACTAAAATGGTGTTTATTTTATAATTTATGATCAAAAACAGAACAAAAATTTTACATTTCTTTTCTTATTTTCAAACAGACCTCAAATATGTATAAGTAGGTCAATGGCCATCAGTATGTACCTGTCACTTACATAAATGAACAATATCATCTTTACACAAAGAATGTGGTGACTATATAGAACAACAACAACAACCTGAATAACAGGTTCTTGTGGTAACTAGGGCTGAATGAAAGAATAATTTAGTATAGATTTTAGTTTATATTAGGACAAAATTCTGAACCAAAAGATTAAAAACAAGTTTGGGTACTTGGACAAGCACCTCAGAATGAGAGGAGACTGAATTTGGAAAGTGATTTTTAAAAAGTCTTTATATCAGGGCACCTGGGTGGCTCAGTTGGTTAAGTGTCCAATTTCAGCTAAGGTCATGATCTCATCGTTCATGAGTTTGAGCCCCGCATCCAGCTCTGTGCAGACTGCTCACAGCCTGGAGCCTGCTTCTGATTCTGTATCTCCCTCTCTCTCTGCCCTCCACCACTCACAGTCTCTCTCTCTCTCTCTCTCTCTCTCTCTCTCAGAAAAAAAAAAACATTTTTTAAAAAGTCTTTGTGGGGGCACCTGAGTGGCTCAGTCAGTTGAGCCTCCGACTTCGGCTCGGGTCATGATCTCACAGCCTGTGAGTTTGGGCCCCGTGTGGGGCTCTGTGCTAACAGCTCGGAGCCTGGAGCCTGCTTCAGATTCTGTGTCTCCCTCTCTCTCTGCCCCTTCACCACTCATAGTCTGTGTGTGTGTGTGTGTCTCTCTCTCTTTCAAAAATAAACAAACATTAAACAATTTTTAATTAAAAAAAGAGTCTTTGTATCAATTCTGTGTATCAACTCTATGTACCCAAGCATCGAGTTTTTACCAGCAGATTGGAATCACCGTTGCTTCTAGAACTATATTCATTACTGAATTTTAGTAGACTGTATTCAGCCTTTGCTGATACAGTCACACAAATTGAAGTAATGAAGTACAGAATGAGATAAGACAAGGGACCTATTGGCCTTTATAACACATTAGATGCCATGTTTGATGTGTCCTTCATAGTGTTGGACTGAAATGTAAACATACAAGTGTTCAAACAAGACACTTCCCAAATGTCTCCCATGTTCTGAAGGCAACAAGGGAAGTGAACTAGCTTGCAACCATCTAGAAGACAGTCATCTTCACACTGAAGGACACTATCCTTTCTTTAAATTCCAACCATCACATCCCCCTTCTCTCAAAAAGTTTGCATTGTTTACACCATGGGAAATGGTGTGGGAATAACAGATGTTGAAAATAAGAACACTCTAATCTCCGAAGAGAAATCTCAAAATTTGGGATATTGGTGTGGGGTATGGCTGAGTGATTCAGAATCCATGAAGTGCTGAATTTCAGGGCAAATGGATGTCATTGTAGTTAAGCTGGTTCTAGAATTATGAGGCTGAAGTATTAGATGGGTCATTGGTATGGGTCCAGAAGTGTCTGTTCGGATGGCAGGGGTGCAACAAAGAGGAAACAGTGAGCCAATGGAACAGTGTGGTGATTTTCACAAGATTACAAAAGGTAGGTTATAGACATTGTCTGTTGCCTTCTTGTTACCCATTTACTTGTTTTCCTTGCCAAGAGAGCCTCAACTTTGTTCAGAATTATGGTGGCCTCATGATCAGGTTCATGATTGGTCTAACCCTTAAAACTAGGTTGGCCTAGTTCTGGGTGGTAAGATGCAATAAGAAGTCTATTGAGGAAGGGTTTTCTGGAAATATTTTGCTGTTTTGATGGTAGGAAAAAATTGTGCTGGTGACTCCTATTTTCCTTGGAGCTATGAGAGCCATCTCTTGATCATGGGGAAATGGCCAAGAAAATAATAGACTCTAGCTCTAGTATGAAATTATTATCTCCTTGCTTCCAGATGTCTTGTTTGGGAGAAAATAATCTATTTAAGCCATTGTTAGTCAGACGTTATTGCTGAAAACAATCTTTACTGATACAACTAACAATTGTAGTATATTTTTATATATATAGTATATAAAATATATATATATGTATATGTATAAAATATATATATACTATATATAGTATATAGTATATATATATATATAGTATAGTACTATACATAGTATATATATACATATATATATAGTACTATACTATATATAGTATATATAGTATAGTATATTTATAGTATAGTGCTATATATATATGTATATATATACTATATATAAGTATATAGTATATATATAGTATAGTATATATATATAAATATATAAAATATATATAGTATATAAAAATATAGTATAATTAATATAATTACTATAATAATTATAGTAACAATTTTCAGATTCCTTCATTCATTGTTGGTTAATTTATTAGTTTTCTAGGGCTGCAGATTGGGTGGCCTAGACAACATTAACTTATTTTCTCACAGTTCTGAGGGCCAGAAGTCTGAGATCAAGGTGTCAACAGGGTTGTTTTTTTTTCTGAAATCCTCTTGCCTGCTTCATGGATGTCTATCTTCTGCTAGTGTCTTAAAGTTTATTTATTTATTTTTGAGAGAAAGTGTGTGTGTGCAGGGGAGGGGCAGAGAGAAACACAAAGAGAGAATCCCAAACAGGCTCCGCACTGTCAGCGCAGAGCCCATTGTCGGGCTCGAACTCATGAACTGTGAGATCATGACCTGAGCCTAAATCAAGAGTCAGACACTTAACCAACTGAGCCACCCATATGCCCCATATCTTCTCCTCGTGTCTTCACATGGTCTTCCTTCTGTGTGTGTGTGTGTGTGTCCAATTTTCCTCTTGTTATAAAGACACCAGTCATGTTGTGTTAGGGCCTACACCAAGGACATCATTTTATCTTAATTACATCTTTAAAGACCTTACCTCCAAATATAGTCACATTCTGAGGTATGGGGATTGGACCTTAACATATGAATTTGGTGGTGGGGGGGGGGGGAGGGATAGTATTCAGTCCATAGCAGACAACTACAACTAACATTTAATATTTATGGTTCTCAGACTCTTTCAAATGACTGTTGGACAACCACAGCATAGGGTCTTTAAGGAGATTATATTTGTCATTTTTTTCTACTCATTCATTCAACAAATGATTAAATGTGACTGGTGTTATAATAGATGCTGGAGGTGAATACAAGGGAAACTAAGAGAAGCTTCCTTCTCTTTAATACTGTATAGATAGTCGAATGTGTGGACTAGAATTGGAAGGAATTCCAAAGGTCATCCAGACAGGGCTGTAAAATGTAAGAGTTGGAAGGACCTGGCCTGTTGTCTTGTTCAAGTTCTCCATTTTATATTTGGGAAGTCAGCAGCCTTCTTATATTTCAGAACCCACTTTACAAACCCAGGCAAGTGGGTTCTCTCTAGTCAAAGAATCTGCTTAAAATATCCCAATAAACCCAGTTAAAGAGTCTTAGGATTAGTGGGGGTAAAATGACATTTTATGAGCACTTACTGTTATCTAGGCACGATGCTATGAACTCTCATGGGGGACAAGCCCACTTCATGTGAGCCCCACTTTGGGTAAAACACAAGTCCTGCTTTGGGTGAGCCCCACTTCTCTCTCTCTCTCTCTCTTTGCCCCTCCTAGGATTCTATCTCTCTCTCTCTTTGCCCCTTGCTCACTTATGCCCTCTCACTCTCTTAAAGGAAAAAAAAAAAAGAGTACACTTATGATGACCACTGAGTAATGTATATAATTGGTGGGTATATTGGGGCACCTAGGTGGCTCAGTCAGTTGAGTGTCCAACCTCAGTTCAGGTCATGATCTCAGAGTTCATAAGTTTGAGCCCCACGTCAGACTCTGTGCTTACAGCTCAGAGCCTGGAGCCTGCTTCAGATTCTGTCTCTCTCTCTCTCTCTCTCTCTCTCTCTCAAAAATAAACAGTAAAAACAATTTTTAATAAAAAATTTTAAAAAAAGAATTGGTGAGCATATGGTACACTTGAAACTAATACAACACTATGCATTAATTATATTGGAATTAAATAAATAATAAATAAATTTTCTAATTAAAAAAAAAAAGAATCCTTGGTTTTGGTCCTGGTTCTGCTACTAGCCATTTTATGGCTTTTAACCAATACCTTAAATTCTGGCCTTAGTTTCTTATGCCTACTTACAAGTATGTGGGCAAGAGTCATACTTTAAGAAACATAACTGAAGCACTAGTGAGCCAAGAACTAATTTCCTGAACTAACTCTTGCTAATGTACTAACAAAAAAGATCAGGCGTCTCTCAGAACCCTGAACCCATGAACTAATTAGATGTATTGTAATGAGGCTTTTCTGGAAATAATGCCCCACCTTTGTCACCTAAACCATATAAGGAGGGAACAGTGGCACCATGGCAAGCTGGTGAAGAAGATATATTTACTTAGGCAGGGCCTTTCAACATCCTCAAATTATGTCAAACAATGCTGGTTGACACAAAGCAGTCTCCATCTGGCATACAATATGCCCAGTAACATAGCATGTATTATTGACAAACACAATGACAAGTGTCTGTATTTTCTATTTCTAATACATTTTCAGGGTGATTTTTATTTTCTGAGATTTTCCTCTATTTTCCAGATGTTATCTTTACAACTGAAAAGAAACACATCATTAAACTGGTGATAGTATCGTTACATTAATATATATCTCAAAAACATGAACTAATTAGCAGTCAAAAAATGTAAAATATCAATAATAATTTTTCTAAAATCTAAATATGTATTAACTATGGACTGAAGAATATCAGGAGACCTCAGAGTACTCACAATCAATTCTTAAATATTGTTTATTTCACTTAAGAAAGTATGAAAGATGATAGGGCACCTTGGTGCTCAGTTGGTTGAGCATTTGACTTCGGCTCAGGTCATGATATCATGGTTCAAGAGTCTGAGTCCCACATTGGGCTCGCTACTGCCAGCACGGAGCCTGCTTTGAATCCTCTGTGCCCTTTTTTTCTGCCCCTTCCCCACTTATGCTCACTCTCTCTCTCTCTCAAAAATAAATTTAAAAAAAAGGAAAGTATGGTACGCCTGGGTGGCTCAGTTGGTTAAGCATCCGACTTCAGCTCAGGTCATGATCTCACAGTCCATGAGTTCAAGCCCCGTGTTGGGCTCTATGCTGAAAGCTCAGAGCCTGGAGCCTGGTTCAGATTTTGTGTCCAGCCCCCCCGCCCCTCCCTTACTCATGCTGTCTCTCTCTCTCTCTCTCTCTCTCTCTCTCTCTCTCTCTCTCTCTCTCTCAAAAATAAATAAATGTGAAAAAAATCAAAAAGAAAGTATGAAAGATGGTAAATATATTTTGGGGATTTCAGTGCTCACTGTAACTAGTAGAATAAGAAATAAAATAATGTTTCCCTTTAGAGGAACAAGAACAGAGCTACCATATGGTCAAGGACATTATGCCCGTCTATGTCATCTCAGAGAATAAAATTCTTGCACAAATGATATCCAGAAAGACAGCTGGCAGTGAACTGGAACTGAGTGAGGTATTTGGTTGCTAGGCAGCTTGGGGACACTGTTAAGGGTGCACTGATCTTTGTCTCCCTGAGGATTCCATGCTGCTCTACCTGACCTACAATTTATGGACAGTGTTACTCAACCTAATGCTAAGAGAGAACAGGATGAGGGATGGAGGATCAAAAGGAAGAAAGGTCCTTTTGCTGTCAAATGTGGGAAAGACAGAATTCTACTGTAACAACAATTCTTCTGTAGCTATTCATACAGTTCATTCCTAGAATATAACTATTACTTGCTGTGTTTCTCTGAACAACTTCTACAGGATAGCTGGTTAACCTGCTATTTTATGGCAAGTTATTTTCCTTTGGGTTATTAATCAAAATAGAGTTTACCATAAATTTCTCTTTAAGTCTGGAAAATACTTTGCCATGCATGAAGGTGAAGTAATGTGGGCCTTTAAAAGCAGTGTATGCTTCGGGACTATATATATAGTCCCCCCCCCACACACACACACACATTTATGTATGGTACATGTGTGCATGTGGGCCCCTAAGCCCACTATAGAGAAGGCACATGAAATGAAAACATTTGAGTTTTTCCTCTCACCCCAGGACTTAGTGAGTCAGGATTGCTAAAGGGGAAAAAATCCCAGTAACTTTATTTATTTAATTATTTGTAGAGATGATGCTGTTTACCCTCAGTTATGAGGAACAAAATTTGAAAAGAGTGGGAGATCAGAGGATTTCAAAAAGAATAGGATGATTTAGCACAAGAAGCAAGTTAGCTATAAGCACATAATTAGGGTGCCTCAGGAAGTTACCATGAATGGCAAGTAGAAATGAGTGTCAATGGAGCAGAAAGGGTACCATCCAACCTGGAGAGCTAAGCACCAAAGATCTATGTTAAAAGAACATGGCCAACTGCAGAGCCAATCTGTAGGGACTCCCATAAACCAAAAATGGGACAATTTGAACAACAGAAAGAATAAGAACTGCAATAAATTTAAACTCATCAACTATTTTTATTTTTCTTTTTTATAAGTTTTTAAATGTTTATTTATTTATTTATTTGGGGGGGTGGAGAGAGAGAGAGAGAGCAGGGGAGGAGCAGAGACAGAAGGCGAAAGAGAGAGAATCCCAACCAGGCTCTGCACTGACAGTGCAGAGCCCAATGTGGGGCTCAAACCCACAAACGGTGAGATCTGAGCCACAATCAAGAGTTGGATGCTTAATCAACTGAGCCACCCAGGCACCCCTCATCAACTATTTTTAAATCCATGAATATTAAATAGTTACAAAAAGAAAAATATTTAACTGGTCAATCTGGGAGGATTATTTTGAAGTTTATTGCTTTGAAAACTAGTAAGTAAAGTGCAAATCGAAGTCTTATCCTCAGGGTAACAAAATAGTTAATGAGAGGAAATTTCTCCTTGAAGAATTATTTCAGTTAATAAGTTGAAGAACAATAGAATCAGAATACCACCATTTTGCAACTAATGATCTAGGCAATGATCATCAGTGATTGCTCACATCACAAGACAACAGATTTTATATATCTCCTGGTAGAAGTACATAGCATCCCTTATCAAGTACTCCTCACACACACACATGCACACACACAAACAAACCTTCAAATGTAACTAGTAATTTATAGCAAACAGAAAGGGAAAAGAAATATGGTAAATGGGACACAATTAGAAAAATCCAACTGTAAGAAACTGTTTAGGATAAATGACTCCATTTCTCTAATAAGTGAAAGGAAAAAGGAATAGATGGCAGGGGATACCTTTAGATTAAGAAACTTAAGAGACATATAAATCCAGAAGGAGGGCAGAGCAGCATGCAACTTTTCTTTTGCATCCCTCATCCCTAAAATGCAGCCAAATCAACACTGAACCATCTTGCACAGCTAGAAAACTGATCTAAGGATTAACACAACAATCTGCACAACTTGAACTACAGAACTTGGCAGGTACATGGTGCAGAGAGGTGAACTTGGGGAGAGAGAAACTGTTGAGGGTAGGGAGCTGTTTTTGCCTGTGGAGAGAGGATGGAAACAGAAGAAGAGTCCAGGAAAAGCATTGCTCTATGCCCCCTGAGAGCAGCTGGAGAGAAAGAGAGTGGAGTGAGCAAAAAAGGAAGAATGGAGAAAGGGACTACAAGGGACTGAACAAAAAAGGGGGGGGAGGATAAAGGAGACAGTCTAAATTCCACTAAGACGCCATAAAAAGGGGAGTTCAGAGTCTGAAACTCTGCAGTTTGATACCTGGAGGAGTTCTAGTGGGAAGAGCAAAGCCCAAGAGCAGACAGCAAGGTCCGAGGAGTCCTCAGGCCACATGGGGAATGGCTTTTTCCCTGCTGGGAGGACATTTGATAGAGGCAGTACAGTCTCCTCCAGCAGACCCCAGAGAACAGCCACTTTCGCTGGTGTTGAAACAAGGACATTAAGGGTTCACTGAAGCTTGGAGCCAGATGGGCAGTGTGATTTACCATAATCCCTGAAATGCTGCTGCTACACAATCCCCTAAACTTTTTCTGGGGCAGGCTGGCACCAGCTGCAGTTTCTGTGCATCTGTGGCAGCACAGTCTTGAAAACATTCCTGGGGGCGGGCCGGCCTCTGGCCACTGCTCAGCAAACCCTCCCTCAGAGGGTCTGAGCAGGTCAAAGCCACAGGGCACTCAGAAGTGAGGTTTGGAAACACAGTCCCATCTGAGATAAAACTCAGGAGGGAGGTGACACCTGGCAGGCTGACAGCTTGGTCATGGACAGTGTAGAAGCAGGGAGTGGATGGAAGCCAGACACAAAGGAGGGGTGCTTGATTTCCAGTCTGTGAGAGCACAGAGTTCTGATACTAGAGACTGGGTAGCTCGGTGATGCCATTTTCACTCCTCCCACGCATGCACATGCACATGTATACCTACATAACGATCCAGCCCGATTAACTAAGCAGCTCCATCTAGTGGAGAATGGAGCTGCTGAACCAAGACCCACCCAAATGGGCCAGAGCGCTCTAGTGGAACACCACAAATCTCTCTGCCTACTTAGTTTACATACTATAAAGTGCTCCATAGTTTGACTTCTAGGGGAAACTGGACATAATTTCAATTGTATTTCATTCTGTTTCATGGGTCTATCTATTCAATTTTTTTTCTTTTTCTTTTCTTATTCTTGAATACAGAAAGAGAAAACAATTATTTTTATTTTCTGTTTTTATGAAAAAGATTTAATTTTTCTACAATATTTTTTACTCTTTTGTAAATTTTTTAGTTCTATTTTACGTTCGTCATTTCATTTGATTCTATTTTATTGCATTCATTTTTTTTTAAATTTCTAACATTTTCCTTTTTTTAACCTTTTTTCTTTCTTTTCCATTCTTTCCCTTTTTTCTCTAATCTATCAAACATCCTTCAAACCAGACTGAAATATACCTAGGAGCTAGCATCCTTTATTTGATTTTTTGTGTTGCTTTTATTTTTATTTATTTTCACTTTTATTTTGTTAATTCTTTTTCTTCCTTCAAAATTACAAAACAAAGGAATACACCTCAAAAGAAAGAACAGGAAGAAAGGACAGCCAGGGACTTAATCAACACAAATACAAGCAAGATGTCTGAACCAGAATTTAGAATCACAATAATAAGAATACTAGCTGGGGTTGAAAAAAGCATAGAATCCCTTTCTGTGGAGATAAAAGAGGTAAAATCTAGTCAGGACAAAATTTAAAATGCTATAACTGAGCTGCAATCTCAAATGTCTGCCGTGGCAGCAAGGATGGATGAAGCAGAGTAGTGAATCAGTGATATAGAAGACAAACTTATGGAGAATAACAAAGCAGAAAAAAAGAGGGAAACTAAGGCAAAAGAGCACGATATGAGCATTAGAGAACACAGTGACTCATGAAAAAGGAATAACATCCAAATCATAGGGGTCCCAGAAGATGAAGTAGAGAAAAAGGAGTAGAAGGTTTTTGTGAGCAAATCATAGTGGAAAACTTTCCTAACCTGGGGAAAGACACAGACATCAAAATCAAGGAAGCACATAAAACTCCCATTAGATTCAACAAAAACCGACCATCAACAAGGCATATCATAGTCAAATTCACAAAATACTCAGGCAAGGAAAGAATCATTAAATGGCAAGGGGAAAAACGTCCTTAACCTACAAGGGAAGACAGATCAGGTTTGCAGCAGACCTATCCACAGAAATTGGCAAGCCAGAAAGGAGTGGCAGGATATATTCAATGTGCTGAATCAGAAAAAATATGCAGCCAAGAATTCTTTATCCATCAAGGCTGTCATTCAAAATAGGAGAGGTAAAAAGTTTTCCAGATGAACAAAAACTAAAGGAATTCATGACCACTAAACCAGCACTGCCAGAAACTTTAAGGGGGACTCGGAGGGAAGAAAAGAAGAAAATAACAAAAAAGACCAAAAGCAAGTAAGATCAGAAAGGACCAGAGAACACCACCAGAAACTCCAACTCTACAAGCAACATAATGGCAATAAATTCATATCTTTCAGTATTCACTCTAAACATCAATGGACTAAATGCTCCAATCAAAAGACATAGGGTAACAGAATGGGTAAGAAAACAAGATCCATCTATATGCTGTTTACAAGAGACCCACTATAGACCTACAGACACTTTCAGATTGAAGGTAAGGGGATGGAGAACCATCTATCATGCTAATGATCACCAAAAGAAAGCCAGAGTAGCCATACTGATATCAGACAATCTAGATTTTAAAATAAAGACTGTAAAAAGAGATGAAGAAGGGCATTATATCATAATTAAGGGGTCTATCTACCAAGAAGACCTAACAATTGTAAACATGTATTCTCCAAACATGGAAGCAACCAAATATATAAATCAGTCACAAACATAGAGAAACTCATTGATAATAATACCATAATAATAGGGGATTTCAACACCCCACTTACAGCAATGAAAAGATAATCTAAGCAAAAAATCAATGAGGAAACAATGGCTTTGAATGACACACTGCACTGGATAGACTTAACATACATATTTAGGAACATTCCATCCCAAAGCAGCAGGATACACATTCTTCTTCAGTGCACATGGAACATTCTCCAGAATAGATCACATACTGGGACACAACTCAGCCCTCAACAAGTACAAAAAGATCGGGATCATACCGTGCATATATTCAGACCACAGAGCTATGAAACTCGAAATCAACCACAAGAAAAAATTTGGAAAGATAACATACTTGGAGACCAAAGACCATCCTACTAAAGAATGAATGGACTAACCAAGAAGTTAAAGAGGAAATTAAAAAGTATATGGAAGCCAATGAAAATGATAACACCACAGCCCAAAACCTCTGGAACACAGCCAAGGTGGTCATAAGAGGGAAGTATATAGCAACCCAGGCCTTCCTAAAGAAGGAAGAAAGGTCTCAGATACACAACCTAACTTTATACCCTAAAGAGCTGGAAAAGAGCAGCAAATAAAACCCCAAAACAGCAGAAGACAGGAAATAATAAAGATTAGAACAGAGATCAATGCTATCAAAGCCAAAAACAAACAAAGAAAACCCCAGTAGAACAGATCAATGACACCAGGAGCTGGTTCTTTGAAAAAATCAACAAAATTGATAAACCCCTAGCCAGTTCGATCAATAAGAGAATATTATGGGCAATTATATGCCAATAAAATGGGCAATGTGGAAAAAATGGACAAATTCCTGGAAGCACATAAACTACCAAAACTGAAATAAGAAGAAATAGAAAATTTTTAACAGACCCATAACCAGTAAATAAATTTAATTAATAACCAAAATTCTGCTGAAAAACAAGAGTTCAGGGCAAGATGGCTTTCCAGGGCATTTCTACCAAATATTTAAAGAAGATTTGCCACCTATTCTTTTGACACTGTTCCAAAAAAATAGAAATGGAAGGGAAACTCCCAAACATATTCTATAAAGCCAGCATTACCTTAATTCCAAAATCAGACAAAGACCCCAATAAAAAGGAGAACTACAGACCAATTTCCCTGATGAACATGGATGCAAAAATCCTCAACAAGACATGAGCCAAACGGATCCAACAATACATTAAAAGAATTATTCACCAGGACCAAGTGGGATTTATACCTGGGATGAAGGGCTGGTTCACTAACCGCAAAATAATCAATGTGATACATCACATGAATAAAAGAAAGGACAAGAACCACATGATCCTCTCAATAGATGCAGAGAAAGCATTTGACAAAATACAGCATTCTTTCTTGAAAAAAAAAACCCTCAACAATGTAGGCATAGAAGGATCATACCTCAAGATCATAAAAGCCATATATGAAAGACCCAATGCTAGTATCATCCTCAATGGGGAAACACTGAGAGCTTTTCTCCTACAGTCAGGAACATGACAGGGATGTCCACTCTCGTCACCATTATTCATTATAGTATTGGAAGTCTTTGCCTCAGCAATCAAACAATACAAAGGAATAAAAGGCATCCAAATTGATGAGGAGGAAGTCAAACTTTCACTCTTCACAGGCAACATGATACTCTATATGAAAAACCCAAAAGATTCCACTAAAAACTGCTAGAACTGATCCATGAATACAGCAAAGTCGCAGGATATAAAATCAATGCACAGAAATCGGTTGCATTCCTATATACCAATAATGAACCAGCAGAAAGAGAAATCAGGGAATCAATCCCACTCATAATTGCACCAAAAACCATAAGACACCTAGGGATAAATTTAAGCAAAGAGGTGAAAAATCTATACACTGAAAACTACAGAAAGCTTATGAATGAAATTGAAGAAGACACAAAAAAATGGAAAAATATTCCATGTTCATGGATTGGAAGAACAAATATTGTTAAAATGTCAATACTACATATTCAATGCCATACCTATCAAAATAACACCAGCATCTTCACAGAGCTACAACAAACAATCCTAAAATTTGTATGGAACCAGAAAAGACCTTGAATACCCAAAGCAATCTTGAAAAAGAAAACCGAAGCAGGAGGCATCACAATCCCAGAATTCAAGCTGTACTACAAAGCTGTAATCGTCAAGACAGGATGGTACTGGAACAAAAACAGACACTCAGATCAATGGAACAGAATAGAGAACCCAGAAATGGACCCACAAATGTATGGCCAACTACTCTTTGACAAAGCAGGAAAGAATACTCAGTGGAATAAAGCAAATGCTGCTGGGAAAACTGGACAGAGACATACAGAAGAATGAACCTAGACCACTTTCTTACACTATACACAAAAATAAACTCAAAATGGATGAAAGACCTAAATGTAAGAGAGGGAAGCCATCAAAATCCTCAAGAAGACAGGCAAAACCTCTTTGACCTCAGCTGCAGCAACTTCTTATCTAACGTCTCCAGAGGCAAGGGAAACAAAAGTAAAAATGAACTATTGGGACCTCATCAAGATAAAAAGCTTCTGCACAGCAAAGGAAACAATCAGCAAAACTAAAAGACAATCAATGGAATGCGAGAAGATATCTGCAAATGACCTATCAGATAAAGGGTTAGTATCCAAAATCTATAAAGAATTTATCAAACTCAACATCAAAACCAAACCAAACCAAACAAATAATCCTGTGAAGAAATGGGCAAAAGACACGAATAGACATTTCTCCAAAGAAGACATCCAGACAACCAACAGACACATAAAAAAATGCTGAACATCACTCATTATCAGGGAAATACAAATCAAAACCACAATGAGATACTACCTGCAACAACAGATGTTGGCAAGGAAGCAGAGAAAGAGGATCTCTTTTCCACTGCTGGTAAGAATGCAAACTGTGCAGTCACTCCGGGAGACAGTATGGAGGTTCCTCAAAAAATTAAAAATAGAACTACCCTAGGATCCAGCAATTGCACTCCTAGATATTTATCCAAGGGATACAGGTATGCTGTTTT
Organism: Neofelis nebulosa; assembly: GCF_028018385.1. Taxonomy (NCBI): domain Eukaryota; kingdom Metazoa; phylum Chordata; class Mammalia; order Carnivora; family Felidae; genus Neofelis; species Neofelis nebulosa. The sequence goes on from NC_080790.1 coordinate 88,528,630, forward strand.
GAAGGGGCACATGCACCCCAATGTTTATAGTAGCACTAGCAACAATAGCCAAAGTATGGAAAGAGCCCAAATGTCCATCAATGGATGAATGGATAAAGAAGAGGTGGTATATATATACAATAGAGTATTACCCGGCAATCAAAAAGAATAAAATCTTGCCATTTGCAACTACATGGATGGAACTAGAGGGTATTATGCTAAGTGAAATTAGCCAATCAGAGAAAGACAAACACCATATGACTTCACTCATAAGAGGAATTTAAGATACAAAACAGATGAACATAGGGAAGGGAAGCAAAAATAATATAAAAACAAGGAGGGGGGACAAAACATAAGAAACTCTCAAATACAGAGAAAAAACTGAGAGCTACTGGAGGGGTTGTGGGTGGAGGGATGGGCTAAATGGGTAAAGTGGCATTAAGGAGGACCTTTGTTGAGATGAGTACTGGGTGTTATACATAGGGGATGAATCACTGGAATCTACTCCAGAAATCATTATAGCACTATATGCTAACTACCTTGGATGTAAATAAAAATAAAAATAATAATAATAATAACAAAATAAAAGATATTATAATACCTTCTTCAAAATTTAAAAAAGAGAGAGAGACATATAAACCAGTTGCAAAGAATGGGTGTTAATATTCTGAATCAAACAATCAAATTCTAAAAGGACTACTTTGGCCAACGTGAACATTAATTGGATATGCAATGATATTAATAATTCTGTTTTTTGTATCATAATAGTATTTGTCTACTTTTTTAAAAAAAGTATTTTACAAATACATTCAAAAATATTATAAATTAAATGATATGCTCCCTGGGATTTATTTCAAAATAATGTAGGAGACTTAAGGATATGGTAAATGTGAGTAAAAGTGAAATAAGACTAGCCATGCATTGTCAATTGTTGAGGATTGATGATGTATATCCAGGAGGGGTTAACCATATATTTGAGAGAGAAAGAGAAAGACAGAGATAAAAGGATGTGGCCATCTCCTAGGCCATGCTACCACAGTGGAACAGAGGCCCCCAATAAACAAAACCATAAACCATAACTTTTGGGCCCTCACTTAAAAGACTTAAATGCAATCAGAATGTCATCAAACAGTACACAAAATAGGACAGAGATGAAGGGGACACAACATGAACATGAGCATTTTCAGAAGTATAGTGGACTGAGGAAAATCATATTTTTAATTTCATCAGACCAAAATTTTATGTTCATAATCAAGACATGATGTTTTTTAAAAGGGAGTATTACTGTTATTATTGCACGTACAGAGTTGATAAAGGATATCAGTATTAAAACTTATGGCTAACATCACATTTAATGGTTAAAGACTGAATGCTGCTTCCCTTAGGTCAGATCAAGGCAAGAATGTACACTGGGAACATTCCTTGTGGGATGGGGAAGCACCAACAAACAACCCATTAGTTCCACATAAGGTGTTGTCTCTCACCATCTCTGTTCCTCCATCTTGGCCCTGAGAGAGGCCGTCTCTCTTGCTTCCCACATCAGCAAGGGTTCAAAGCCCCCTTGGACAAAAGCTCCCCTGGGAACCTCCTCACAGCCTTGAGAGCCAAAAAATGCCTGCTTCGGGAGGCCCCATCCTTGGCTCCATCAGCTCCCGAGAGAACTCACAGGGCACCCTGCTGGACGGCATCTGCCTAAGAATCCTCTAGAAAACAGCTATCTGACAGGCATCTGAGGCTTTCCATAAAGAGTAAGGTAACTGACCTGGCGCCTGGGTGGCTCAGTCGGTTAAGGGACCAACTTTGGCTCAGGTCATGATCTCACGGTTTATGAATTCGAGACCTACCTCAGGCTCTGTGCTGACAGCTCAGAGCCTGTAGCCTGCTTCCAATTCTGTCTCCCTCTCTCTGCTCCTCCCCTGCTTGTGCTCTGTCTCTGTCTCTCAAAAATAAACGTTAAAAAAAAAATTTTTTTTTGAAGAGTAAGGTAACTGGCCTTTTGGGGGTACCTGACCCTCAATACAGTACTCCCATCAGCCTAACAGCATTTTAAGGTATGGAAAACGAGGGTCTCAGGGGTGATTTGCCCAATTCTCACATTTACTAAAACATAGCAGTGGCAGGATTCAAACCTACCAGGGTTTGTAACACCCAATACCAGGGTTTGTCCCCCCGCCCACCGGAACGTGCAGAAGCCTCCCCCACCCCGGGTTAGGCCAGGGAGTCGGGCGGAGCTGGCAGTTGGCGGGTCAGGGCGCGCGCAGGGACCCGCCTCCCGGAGGAGAAGCGGAAGCGGAAGCGCCATTAGACGGTAGCCATGGAGACGCGGGGGGTGGCGGGCAGCCACGGAGAAGCGCGACCTTTAACCTGCAGCCGAGGGTACGTCAGAGGCTACAGCAGACGGAAGTGCGGAGTCGGCGGCGGCTGGGCTGTGGGGTTGCGGGGCAGCGGGGCTGCGTGGCCACAGCAGGCCGGCTGCCATGGAGGTAACGCTGCTCGGGCGACCGGACTGGGACCGGGGCCCACCATCTCCCCGCGGGGCCTTCCCGAGCCGCGGTTTGAGACACGGGGATGGGTGCCGTGTGAGTTCTTGGCAGCCTTCGCTTTGCCCCCCGCAGCCCTGCGCTGCTCCGGTCTCTGCCCCTACTGCCCCAAACTCAGTCCCTAGATTACCTGGCTCCTTAGAGCCAGATTGTATATGATTTGCCACAGCGACAGACCCCCACCTTCCCTAACTCACATAGGAGTTTCCTACACTTGATTCCACGGAGAGGCTTTACCTGTAAAGGTTCCAGCGTTCTATCTGAGATTAGGAGAAGAGTTCTTGATACGTGGGTTTGATTTTGTTTTGCAGGATCCTGTTCAAGATGGGGTGGCTTCACCAGCCACCTCTGGGACCGGGAAATCTAAGGTGAAGAGAATACAGTACTTGACTAGCCAATTCACTGAAGAGTGGAAGGGTGATGAATGGAAAACTTTGGTATGGGTAGGAGGGTGGCCTATTTAAAAGAAACCCTTCCCCAAGGGCTCTTAACCAATCTGTTATCTTTTTTTTTTTTTTTTTTTTTTTTTAAGTTTCATGGTGTGAAAGGAATGGACCTTGTTTACTTCCTGGTCCCGGTTAGCACGGCTGAGAGATTCTGCAATTTTTCAAACATTAATCAATGAGGATTTATATAGTGTAGTGGAAAGAGCAGTGACATTAAGTAGGAGTCAACGGACTCAATTCTGTAGGTTACTACTACAGTATGAAAAAAAGGTTGAATTAGGTAATTTTTACGGTCTGGTACAACGTTTAACATTCCATGATTCTAAAAAGATAGTGGTTTATTGCTTGCATACTAAGTTTTCAGTACTTCCCTGAACAGTTACTTCATCATTTAAGCTTCATGGTAACCATGAGACAAGTACTTTTTTTATCCCAATTTTACAGATGAGAAAACTGAGCCCAGAGGTTAAGTAATTTCCCTGATTTCTTAAAAAGACTAAATGCACCCTGATTTGTCTTGTTGCTATATTTATGCTTACATATTTTCAGGTAGCCAAAGACACTTCAGCCTTGAATAATTTTACAGCTCCAAGGAACGTTAAGTAGAATTAGTCCCAGTCCCCTAATTTTACAATTAAATCAAAACCCAGAAAGTATCTTAACCTAAACAAGAATTTATGTGAGTAAGAGGATATGTGCTGTTTTTTATATTTCATAGCAGTCCCCTAACTGGTATTTATTGAGTTGAAGTTGCAGTTGCTACTTTTAAAAAATATGGTTTGGTTGACATGAAGATTTATTCAGTAGGATGTTTTTAAGAAGATATTATATTTCTTTTTTTGTGGTCTAAAAGGAACATGAGTTATAACAAATTAGTAATATCATTACATCTTTCAGCTGGAAACCTTGCCCAAGGAAGATCTTATCAAGTTTGCCAAGAAGCAGATGATGCTAATACAGAAAGCTAAAGCCCGATGTGCAGGTATTGAGTTGAAAATACTCATCTTTACCACAATCTCATTGAATCATGATTTAAAATACTAGGTTTTTAGTTGTATATTGGCTTATTTTGTTTACCAGTGAATCCAATAAAATCTTACTCAGTGTGAAATCTATTATTATTTAACATTCTAACCATTTACCTGTGATTTTTTTTTTTTTTACCATTACACATCTCTAAACGGCAGTTATTTTTGAACTATTAAAATAATTTAAATAATAAAATAATAAAAGTCAAGAGGATCTTAAAGAAAAATTTGGTTAAAATTAAGCATTCTTTTGGATTTGGATTGTATATTGATCTAGATAAATCACTTTTTTCTAGGGTAGTCAGTTGAAATGTCAGAGATAGAAGATTGTGAGCCCAAAGAAGTAAAAAGAGGCCTCAAGTAAAGTAATAAAATATTTCCATTCCTGGAATGTTGAAGTATATTTGTTGAAGTTGATTGATTGCCTGTTCAACTTTATATTCCTAAAGAATGTAGATATTAGTATTCTTTTCAATATGTGCAGTGAGGTCATGAATTTCCAATGACTTAACAAATGTTAATTGCTACAAGCCAAGATTTATTTTCTACTAGAAAAGGTCGCATTGTGTTTAGGGAGATTGGGCCAGTTTGTGATAAAGAGAGTAATAAATATATTTGGAAAGGTGTTCTAGGCTCCAGACCTGGACATGAGTTGATGAAATAGGTTAGTATTTATGCTTAATATAAGGTTAATTATTGCTTTAAGATTATACAGTATGAAGTTATTTACAGCTAAAATACTATAATGTCTCAGATTTGCATCAAAAATATCAAGATAGGTAAGAAAAAAGGAAAAATACAGGTCAGGATGAAACAAGAGTCCATGTAATTATTGCTAAATTAAGGTGATGGGTGTATTAATCATACTATCCTTTCTACTTTTCTTATTTGTCTGGAATTTTCCATAAGAAAAAAGGAAAATAAAAGGTAATATGGGGTGAAATTAGTACTTTCTCAAAATATCTGCTGCTTTATTCTAATTTATAGTGTCTTTTTTTTTTTTTCTTAATGTACTTACCACTTTAGACAATAATTATTCTCTTCATTTCTGAACTGGAATTTTTTTAATAATTATTTAGAATTGGAGAAAGAAATTGAGGAATTCAAAACAAAACCTGTTGCTGGAGGAACTGGCGATATTATTAAGGTAATGCAAAAGTTGCAAATATTGCTTTAATTTTTATTTATTTACTTAGAGGAAATGTGTAATAACAAATCAAATTTCCTTTAAAGCTGTCAATGTGCCAGAGCCCTGTCTGGCTTTTGCCTCTGTTTTTCCACTTCCTCTCTGCCCTTGGTTAAGTTTTTTACCTCTCTTTCTGTGTGAAATGAGTGGTACTCTCTTCTCTTTTCCATCGCACACACTCTGTAATTAAGGCGCTGCCTTAATCTCAGCCCTGCTCTTCCCTCTCCCCCTCAGAAAACCCGTGCTCAGGAATTTGATGGTGATTTTTAGGCCAATGGATGCATAAAATCTATAAATAGATATGTATGCCTGGATGTGATTACTGACCCACATCTCACAGTTGAATCTCTAGCTGTTTGGGGAAAGATTTAAATATTCACCCATTTCTCTTGTCTTTTCTTTTTGTTTAGCATGGCCAAATCCCTTTTACTGGACAACCAGTGACAGCACTGTTTTTCAGACCTTTTAACTTTAGAGACTCTTCAGTTTTCCTGTTTCCTTTATCCTGTACATGTGTCAGCCACCAGTGATCTATAGTTCCTTCAGGATAATGCTGCAGTTTATCAGTACACTTTCTCTTCCCTAACCCGGCTCTCTCTTCTCTTTTTGTTTTATATGCTCTTGCCAGATCACAGGGTATTGTTTTTATCTTGTTTATCTGTTGACGAACCTGAATTGCTTATTCTTACTTACAGGCCCCTAATGCTAACTAAATGTACCCTCCCCACCCATTTGGTCTAATCTTTAGAGTTTCTTTTGTTTCTCAAAGCTTTGTAATGTTTTTTTCCATGCTCTTCTAAATTTTCTAAATTTCTAGTAGTCATCTTATTTCTGGTAGTTATCTTCTAGCACATTGGGATACATCTAAAGTTTTATTCAAAGCTGATGTATTTGACTTTCATTTTTAGAAGAGGAATAATCATATTTTCCATGTCAAAATTTGAAGGTATATGAAGTTATATGCTGCTTCCAAATGCAAGGGGAGGTGAAATTGTATGTTAAGATAATGAAATTTCTAGTACATGTCACTCTTGTTATTATCTCTGCTGGAATCAAGTCTGTATTTCCTAAGAAATAACTGTGCATCTGTGCCTCTAATCTTCAAGATTTTTTATAGCTATTTTCAGTTAATGACCTGTATATATCCCCTAAAATCAGTGAATGTATTTAGGATTGCCCTGATAATTTACCAATCAGAAGTTTATATTGCAATATTCTATGTAATGTGAAAAAGCTAATTTTAAAACTAAAATTGTTTTAACCAAAGTAATCTGTGCACATAATTTACAAATAATGCTAATAACTAAATAACTTATTAAAACACTAATACTTCTAGAAATTACTTCTGTATTTCTAAATAATACAGTTACACTGCTATTCCTTGATTTATCCATTTTAGACATTTAGCTATTAACTTGCTGTTAACAGCATATGAAAATTTTGCTATCTTTCCCAATAACTCCTACTTTCCATTGATCAGATAGATCAGATCATCTTTACTGTTTTTTCCTGGACCCCCCCCACCCCACCCCTTCTAAAGCCTTCTGTCCTGCATTAATTTGTTCTGGTTGTTCTCTAGGTCTGCCGCCCAGTTTTCCTGGAAATGGCCTTGTGCCATGATCCTGTGAATTTTTACACTGCTTTTCTGTATTGGCCCCCCATTTGCTAAGTGACATGTTATTCACTTTGGTGGTTAACCTCATCTTCATAGAGTATGCCCTTCTGTAGCATCCTAAGAAGGGATGTATGGGAGGAAAATGTCATCCCATATTTTAAAATGGCTTTATTCTACCTGTGTTTGAATAATAGCTATAACTTGATATAGAACTGTAAATTTTCTACATCTGTTGTTTGGTTTGTTTTTATTACTTTACGTAAGTTCAGAAGTAGACAGATATAGGGTGATAGTAGACTAATTTATTTAAGATTTTAACATTTTTATAGATTTTAAACATTTAGGTTTAACTTAATCTGGATTCGTGATGAATTGGATTTGTGATTTTCCTGTTTGTAAAGTCTTTCGATATTTGTATCACGTTATGCAAATTTTGTAGAATAACGGAATCTGCTTCTTATTTTGTCTGAACAAGTTCATATGTAATTGGGATAATCTGTTCTTTGAAAATTTGATAGAATTCACCTATAAAACTATTCCTTCTGTTACCTTAGGTGGACAGTTTTTAAACCACTAGTTTAATTTTTAAATTGTTACAGTATTAGGCTTTTTAATTTTTTTTTCTTGAGTTAATAAAGCTATATTTTTATTCCTTTCATTTCAGTTTTTAATGTTATTGCCAAATAATTGTTCATAATATTCTCTTTAGCTGTTTAATCTCTGATTTATATGTAGATATGTGTCCTTTTTATTTTTATTGTTGTGACTTCTGTCTTCTCTTGATCAGTCTTGGTAGAAGTTTTACTTACTCTTGTTGATCTAGTTTCCATTTCATTTACTTTCTATCCTGTTAAATTTCTGCAGAGAACAAACCCGTCTCTGAGGAAGATGGGACAGGGGTGATTTCTTGCCTTTTATTCTCATCCTCCCTATTCAGATTGTCAACCAATCCCCAGTTTTTGAATCCCACACATTATACTTCCCTCAACAATATCTAGGGCCTCCAATTTCTGGACATTTAATTTACTAGAGTATTTGCCAGCTTCTCGTGTGTTTCCCTGTGAAGACACTGTAAGTTTTACTTTTCTTCCTCTTTCTAATTCAGTTCCTCCTCCACTTTTCAGTTTTTCAAAAATATGGTGAAATTTCCCATAGTCCTTATTTATTTTCTCCTTTTCTCTTTGTTCTTACGTATAGACCTTTTTAAGTCTTTTATTCTTACTTCAGTGTGGTTTGGATATGGTGAAGAAAAAATTACGCATGTGTTCAATCCACCATTTTTAACCTCTGGCAAACAAATCACCCTGCTCCAAAACAGGCATTGACTGAACGTCTGGATGCTCTTCTTCTGGAAAAAGCAGAGAGTGAGCAACAGTGTCTTTACCTGAAGAAAGAAAATATTAAAATGAAGCAAGAGGTTGAGGTAAGGCAACAATTTAATGTTTGGTTTTTTTATTTTATTTACTATAGTCATGAACTTTAGAGCTAAAATCTTAACAAGCATGTGATTTGATGACTTTAATAATTTACAACAACAAATTAATATCTAAAAAAGAAAAACAACTGAAATCCCCCATCTACATAGAGATAGAACTAGCATTTAGTTTTTGCATTTCTTAATCCTCTTTATTGCTGTAATGTTACTCTTTAATGAGAATTATTAAAAATTACTTGTTTTGTGAAAAAGTACTTGTTTAAGTAAGTTGACTCTCACACATACTCTAAATGAATCATTGTTCAGTTCTGGAATAGTCAATTGCCTATTGGGTCTGGGCTAATTTTCCCCAAAAGTCCCCTATTGTTCAACTCAGGAGATAACTCATTAAAACTTTGTGACTCAATATAACTTCCGTAATTTATCCCTTTTTAAAAGGAAATTAAATCCAGAGATTTCTTAGATTTTAGTTATTACCCTGAATAACACATTTAGTACTGCAACGTGCAGTATGATACTTAAGGTAGTTGCAGCCTGAGCAGAATTCTTGGGGAGTCTCAGTGTCATATTGGTCTATGTACATTTTTGCTCATTTCCTTTTCTCTCCAGTTAGCCTGTGGCTAATATTTTTCCTGAAGGCAGGCATTTCTTTTGTCTTAATTAGGTATTTTTGTGTGCTGATTTTTATAATAGGATTCTATTACTAAGATGGAAGATGTGCACAAGGAGTTTGAACAATCACAAGGAAACTATGTGAAAGAAATTGAAAATCTGAAAAATGAATTAATGGCAGTACATTCCAAACACAGTGAAGATAAAGCTAGCTTGCAAAAGGAACTGGAAGAAGCAACAAAAAAACAATTAGAACTTTCCGAACAACTTAAATTTCAGGGTAACTGTGAAGATAATGTTAAAAAATTACAAGAGGAGATTCAGAACATCAAGCCAGTCTTTGAGGAACAAATTTTATATCTGCAAAAACAATTAAGCACTGCCACAAATGAAAAGGAGCAAGAAATTACGCATCTCCAAGAAGTCATTGAGGCTAATTCCCAGCGTTACCAAAAAGATATTAATAGTTTGCAAGAAGAGCTTTTGCAGTTGAAAGTTGCACACCAAGAAGAGGTGAAAGATTTGATGTGCCAAATAGAAGCATCTGCAAAAGAGCGGGAAGCAGAAATGAGTAATTTAAACCAGCTAAAGGAGAATTTAGTCAGACAATGTGAAGCAAGTGTGAAGAACATTCAGGAGAAATATGAATGTGAATTAGAAAACTTAGAGAATGCGCCAGATGCAAACCATGAAAATCAGATGTGTCCTATGCTCTTACAAGAAGAAGCTTTTGTAGAACAAGTAGTAAATGAAAAAATCAAACACTTAGAAAACACCTTAAAAGAATTGGAGTCTCAACATAGTATCTTAAAAGATGAGGTAACTTACATGAATAATCTTAAATTAAAACTTGAACTTGATGCACAACATATAAAGGATGAATTTTTTCATGAACGGGAAGACTTAGAGTTTAAAATTAATGAATTATTGCTAGCTAAAGAAGAACAGAGCTGTGTAATTGAAAAATTAAAATCTGAACTAGAAGATTCAAACAAACAATTTTGCTGTATTGTAGAACAACATAACAAAGAAGTACAGAGTCTTAAGGAACAGCATCAAAAAGAAATATCAGAACTAACTGAGACATTTTTGTCAGGTTCAGAAAAAGAAAAATTAACACTAATGTTTGAAATACAAGGTCTAAAGGAGCAGTGTGAAAACCTACAGCAAGAAAAGCAAGAAGCAATTTTAAATTATGAGAGTCTGAGGGAGATTATGGAGATCTTACAAACAGAACTGGGGGAATCCGCTGGGAAAATAAGTCAAGAGTTTGAATCAATGAAGCAACAGCAAGCATCTGATGTTAACGAACTTCAGCAGAAGCTCAGAACTGCCTTTAATGAAAAAGATGCTCTTCTTGAAACTGTGAATCGTCTCCAGAGAGAAAATGAAAAGTTGTCCCAACAAGAATTAGTGTCAGAACTTGAAAATACCATAAAAAGTCTTCAAGAAAAGAATGAAGTGTGTTTAGTTAGTCTCAGTCAGAGAGATACCATGTTACAAGAACTTGAAGCAAAGATAAGTTCCCTCACTGAGGAAAAAAATGATTTCATAAGTAAAATAAAAACTTCTCATGAAGAGATGGATAATCTCCATAAAAAATGTGAAAGGGAAGAAAGATTGATTGTAGAACTTAGGGGAAAAGTAGAGCAAACTAGCCACTGCAACAGTGAACTGGAACAAAAGGTAAATGAATTAAGAGGAGAACTAGAAGAAACTTTAAAGGAAAAGGATCAAAATAACCAAAAATTAGAAAAACTTATGGTTCAATTAAAAACTGTCTCTGAGGACCAGGAAGCACTATCATCTGAAGTTAAGTCTCTTTATGAGGAAAATAATAGATTAAGTTCAGAAAAGAACCAGTTGAATAGGGATTTGGAAGTTCTCCTGTCCCAAAAAGAAGATGTTATGCTTAAGGAACACATTTCTGAATTAGAAAAGAAACTTCAGGTAACAATTACAGAACGAGATAATTTAAGTACACTGTTTGAAAATGAGCAGGTTCAGAAGTTATTTGTCAAAACTCAGTTATATGGTTTCCTGAAGCAGATGGAGTCAAAAGTTTCAGAAGAAGATGAAGAGCAAGATGTTGTAAATATCCTACAAGCTGTAGGTGAATCCTTAGCTAAAATCAATGAGGAAAAACACAACTTGATATTTCAGTATGATGAAAGGGTAGCAGAGTTAGAAAAAAAGATTAAGTGCCTTCAAGAAGAGAATGCAGTTCAGCATGAAGAGCTTCAGTCTCTACTAAGAGACCATGAACAAGAGAAAGTTCTCTTAAGGAAAGAATTAGAAGAAACCCTGTCGCATAAAGAGGCCTTGCAGTCTGATCTTCTAGAAATGAAGAATGCTAATGAAAAAACAAGGCTTGAAAATCAGAATCTTTTAAGTCAAGTTGAAGAAGCCTCTCAAAACTTACATAGCAAAAATAAAACCCAAAATGAAAAAGAACAGTCTTTTCTAAGGGAGCTTGAAAACCTGAGGCTATCGCAGGAACAAAAAGAAGCTGAATTGCAGGACGTGAGAGCAGAGTTGTTGTTATTAAAGGTACTATTATTTCAATTTTATTAATTTAAATTCTTAGTTCTAGTACTAGACTAGAACATACATACATTAAATTTTTACACTTTTAAGTCAGAAGTAAATTGTTTTCTGAAAAGTACATTAAACATTTTCATGTTACATATTCTGTATCCATATTGGTCACTTTTTGGTTTTAGATCATTTTAGAATCTTGATCTGGCATAAGATTAAATGATTAAGGGGTTAAATGTCTTGGTCAAAATTGCATAACTAGTCAACACCAAAACTACAACATGAAAAAACTAGAATTTCATTCTGGTGTGATATACATTTTACCTTTCTTAAAGAGCACTATTGAGCAGAAAAGTGGGCTATTGTGGTATTTAACTTTAGCCAAAATTTTAGATTTTTGTCCAAAATTTGTGAAAGTATGATAAACTATAATCATTTAATCTTTTCTTTATTGCATTATGTGTTTGGTATGTGTCAGGTTGTTCATCTTGGCCTTGGATACTACTGTTTTTTTACAGTAAATTCTATATGCATAAGGTCAGTATTGGTCTATCAAGGTAAGAAAAAGACTGCTCATCAAATTGCTTTTTGTGTGAATTTTCTTTAATGAGGATTTTCTCATGCTTGATATGATGGCCAGTTAGTTCATCATGGGAAATGAAGTGATTTTCTTTTTGTTTTTCCTACAAAATCTAGGATTCCTTAGAGAAATCACCTGTAGAAAATGATCAACCTTCTTTAGTAAAAGAGTTGGAAGAAAAAATAGGTAAGTATGGTTTTGTATATGTTGTCACAATGAATTACACAGATTCTTCTAGAGTTGGAATACATTGAGAAATGTAGCTGATTAATGAGTTGTTAAATCATAATAACTAGCTGTCTCTAATGCCCCCATTTTTGCTTCTCTGCCATCTGTTTGCCTTCCTTTCCAAAATTACCACTCTCTTGTTTAATTGTTTAATCTAAAGGACTGATGTGATTCCATTTATAAATGGTTCCATGATGGTTTGGGGATTTTTCATTTATTTAGCAAAGTTTATTTGAATGCCTAGCTAGATAGGCACTAGTAATAGCAAGTGATTAAAATACAGACCATGTCCTCAAAGAGCCAAGTGCCAGAGGGGCTGTTCTTGTAGTAGTTTGAAGTGTCGACAAGGTGTAATGCTGGAAGTACAGGAAGGCATGATCAGCTGTCTGCCTTCAGGTAGGAAAAACATCACAGAATAGGCTATACTTTTGTGTTGAAGAATGAGAAATTTGACATGAGAAGAAAGGTATTCTGGCAGGAGAGAACGGCAGGTGTGTGAATATCAACATACATAACATCAAGGAGCATACCAAGAAGTTCCTAGAGAGGCAGGAGTATGACCACAAAAGCACTAGAATGTGTGCAAAGAAGTTGAGACTTTGTCCTATACACATCTTTGTCATAGTAACATTATGGAGTAGCTATTTTATTCCCATTTAAAAATAAGAGACAAATACTTAGAAGTGTTAAGTAATGTGCCCATAAATCTTCAGTTTAGTGTCTAGTTAGTCTAGTGAGGGAGAGGTAGCAGGGGAAGCTGGAAGATTTTTAAATGAATGCTAGTTTTCTTATAGTGGATGACTGGAACAAGTGGGGTTAAAAATGAGATTAGGAACTCGGTTTGAGACAAATTTAACACCTCAGATGGTGATGTCAGGTAGACTACTAAATATGCAAATCTGGAGTTATGGGGAGGGAGCTAGATCCGAGGTAAAAAGTTGTAGTTAACCGAACAGTTAAAAGCCATGAGATGGAGATCACCAAGGAAGTGAATGTAGAAAAAATATGAAGACCAGAGACCATTCTCTGTCATTTAAAAGTCTGAAAGATGGGAATAGCACAGGAGATTGGGAAGGAGCAGCCAGTGAGTTGGGAAAACCCAGAACATAAAATGTGTTGGAAATTAAGATCGATGAAGTGCAAGTAACAGAAGTGTTTAAAGAGGGAAAAAATATTTAACCATGGCAAATGCTAGAATAGGTAAAGTAACATCAGTACAAAGAACTAACCATTGGATTAAGCAAACTAGAGGGCATTGGTAACTTGATAACCTTTTCTGTGATATGCTAAAGCCAGAGCCTGAATGAAATATGTTCAAAAAAAAAAAAAAAGAGAGAAATTTGAGAGCATGTGTATACATGCTTACAAAGGGCTTTGCTTATAAAAGAGATGAGACAGTATCCAGAGGGGAAGTGTGGTGGTTTGCCTTTTTTTGTTTGTGTGCAGTTTCAGCAATCCTTTTATGACCTTTCCCATCCTCTTTGGTGCTTCCACTGGGGCACCTGGGTGGCTCGAGTCAGTTGAGTGGCCAACTCTTGATTTCAGCTCAGGTCATGATCTCACGTGTTCATGAGTTCGAGCCCTGCATCGGGCTCCATGCCGACAGTACAGAGCCTGCTTAGGATTCTCTTTCTCTCCCTCTCTCTCTGCCCCTCCCCACTCTCTCTCTCTCTCTTTCAGAATAAATAAATAAACTTTAAAAAAAAAAAGGAAAGAAAGAAAAAAAGAAAACTCCATTAGAGAGGGGGATTTGCTGCACAAGAAAGAGGGAGCTTTGCTGCACTGATTCTTGAGTGCATGAGAGGTGTAGGATGAAATGCAAAAGTGGAACAATTGGCCAGTGCTGCACAAACACATAGACAAAATAATCACCTGTAGCAGCAGAGAAAGGCAGAGTCTGTGAGCACAGGTGCATCTGGATTAATGAGCGAGGACAGAAATTCAGATAACTTAAGCAGAGATATCAAGAAATAAGATCTGGAACACAGGAGCTGAAATAGAGGAAATGGCTAAAGATGTTAAGGAAGAGATCAGGATTGGAGTGTGTCTACAGAGCAAAAGTATTTAACTGTATCTGATATTTCCCCATATGATCCTGATTTGCAAATTGCCGCCTAAAATCCTACCATAGTTGAGTTTCTAGGAAATCTTCTAACATTAAAGGAGCACTAATAGCCTCTCCAATTCCTAGACACTTATGAAATGAGTAGGCTATTTTGACAGTTGGAAGGAAATGGACATTTATACCATTGTTTCCCTTGCTTAGGTAATGACTAAACTTTCACTTAAACAGATAGATACTAATATTTTTGCTACTTATTACTTTTAATTACAGATTACAGATTTTGTGTTCCAGATTAAAGGTCAATTGCTAAGGCTAAAACAAGTAAATGATTTGGATTTTTTCCTTTTAAGTTCATATATATAATCCTTTCATTTTGTGTTTTTAGGATATCTGGAAAAAGAATCCAAAGAGAAAGAGGAAAAAATAAATAAGATAAAACTAGTTGCTGTGAAGGCAAAAAAAGAACTAGATTCTAGCAAAAGAGAGGTAAGGTGACTTAAAAATACAAGATTCAATAATCTTACATATTAGAAAATCTAGTTTTTCTGTCCATAAAAAAGTTTTTAGGGGCGCCTGCCTGGCTCAGTCGGTAGAGCACATGACTCTTGATCTCAGCATCGTGAGTTCAAGCCCCACATTGGGTGTAGAGATTACTTAAAAATAAAATCTTTAAAAAACAAAACAAAACTTTTTATCATATATTTAAAATAGGCCCAGACTCTACGGGAAGAGCTTGAATCTGTTCGATCAGAAAAGGATCAGTTGTCTACTTCCATGAGAGATCTCATTCAAGGAGCAGAAAGCTATAAGGTAAAAATAGTTATTTTAATAGCAAGTTATATTTGTAACTTCTAAGTTAAGGAATGTACTAGAAATGTAAAACTTGTCCATAAGACAGTCACCTTGTATTTTTTAGTAAATTTGTTTCTATTTTTTTGTGTAATGTCATAGCATCCTAGTATCAAGATTTTAAGTGTCTGAGATTTAAAGTACCTTAGGGGCGCCTGGGTGGCGCAGTCGGTTAAGCGTCCGACTTCAGCCAGGTCACGATCTCGCGGTCCGTGAGTTCGAGCCCCGCGTCAGGCTCTGGGCTGATGGCTCAGAGCCTGGAGCCTGTTTCAGATTCTGTGTCTCCCTCTCTCTCTGCCCCTTCCCCGTTCATGCTCTGTCTCTCTCTGTCCCAAAAATAAATAAAAAAAAAAAAAAAAAAAAAAAAAACGTTGAAAAAAATAAAGTACCTTCAAGCTATTGTTTTTTAAAACCAAAATTCAGTCTTGGGATTTCCTAATAAAATCAGTAACAAAAAAGATGACTATTATTACTGTTATTATTTTATATTCTGGCCAAGTGAATAAACTTGAAAAACAACAGGTTTAAAAGGAAAGTAAAAGCATTATTTGGAGGTAATATGCTTATCAACCTAACATGAGAATATTATAAAAAAATTTAAAATTAAAATAAGAGAGTGCAACAAAATCCCTGAATGTAAGATAAATACCATTACATTCTTGTATGTATTAATTCAGCAAATATTTATACAGTCAGAGTGAGTACTGAGTACTAGGGAGATGTAGTCCACCAAATAGGCTAAATTCCTGCCCTCTAAGGACTTAAATTCTAATGGCAATAACAGAGAAGTAGACAAAAAAAATTTAAGAAACTTACAGTGTATAACAATAAAAGAGGATGGTATCAACAAGAGAGTGAGCCAAGTGGGATTGATTGAAAGAAGAAAATTCCATAGAAGCCAAAAAATAAAATTTCAGGAAGAACTTTAATGAGAAAATTCGGCACTTCATGAAGAAAACTGCAAAACATATATATAGCAACTATTATTATTTGATATACTTGTTTTCGGGTTGGTTTACATGTTCTGAAACAATTTCACTAAAAATTTATCTATTTTGGTTAGGCAATCTTGACAATTATTTTAAGTTTCAAATGGGAAATAAGCTCACAAGAATAGTTAATACTTTTTAAAGTGAAAAAAGAAAAGCATCTTGCTCTAGCAGGTGTGAAATTTATTACAAAACCATAATAATGTGATACAGTTCTGATATAAAAATAAGACATTAATTTAACAGAAGACAGAGACCTCTGCATAACAACAAACACTTCTAGGCCAGCCTCTTTTCTAAGCACTTTACATATCTTATCACACTTAATTCTAAAAAAAAAAATTTTTTTAGTAAAAAAAACCAAAAAAACAAGAAACATATAATTAACATTGCCGCTATCACAGAGCAAGTAACAGAATAAAGCCCAAGTTTGGATTCAGGAAGTCTGGTTCCAGATCTGTTCTATTACCAACTAAGCTAGATTGTATACTAGCCCAGTAAGATTTGAAAACATTGAAACCAACAAAGAAGGAATTAGGTAACTACTTCAGAATAATTTAGTTAGATTTTTACTTTACTCCCACACACCAAAATAAATTCTAGGTGGATTTAAAGAGTTTTGTCAAAAGTGAAAAGGATTTTTTAAAACCTGTTATAAAACAATCATTTTACTGCTGGATATGAGATATGTTTCTAAACTTAAAAGCAATTGAATTTACAAAGGAAAAGATAGACTGAACTATATAAAATAAAAAATTAACATGAAAATATGACAAGGGATTAATATCCTTAATATATAAAGGTATTTGACACATCCATTTTTTTAAAACACTTATTTGAAATTTAAATATAGGGTCATTTGTCTTTTATGAGCCATTAGCAGCTTGCTTCTTTACATTTTAATCTAATTTATTAATTTTTATCAATGGGTAGACCAGGTATGCCAATTTCTTTGTTTAAACTATAGAGATGCCTGGGTGGTTTAGTCGGTGAAGCATCCAACTTTGTTTCAGGTCATGATCTCACGGTTCATGAGTTCGAGCCCTGCATTGGGCTCTGTGCTGACAGTTCAGAGCCTGGAGCCTGCTTTGGATTCTGTGTCTCCCTTTCTCTCTGCCCCTCCCCTACTCACACTCTGTTGCTCTCTCTCAAAAAATAAGCAAACATTAAAAAAAAATTTTTAATGTACATTTCAGGGGCATTTGGGTGTCTCAGTCGGTTGAGTGTCCAACTTTCGATTTCAGCTCAGGTCATGATCCCAGTGTTGTGGGATCCCCCGTGTAAGGTTCCGTGCTGAGCATGGGGCCTTATTAAGATTCTTTCTTCCTCTGCCCCTCTCTCCTTACACATGTCCACTGTCTCTCTCAAAAACCAATAAAAAATTAAATATATATATATAGATTTCAAAAGACAAAAAAAAAAAAAAGAATATCAGAGAATGGTGAGCCAAGTACAAAAGGTACAACTGCATAATGAGAATGCTCATAGGAAAAGAAAGACATGCCTTTCAAGAAATGTTAAAAATTTAGGGCGCCTGGATGGCTTAGTCAGTTAAGCATCTGACTCTAGATTTCAGCTCGGATCATGATGTTACAGTTTGTGGGTTCAAGCCCTACATCAGGCTCTTTGCTTAGAGCACAGAGCCTGCTTAGGATTCTCTCTCCCCCTTGTCTGCCCCTCCTCCAGTCTCACACATGTTCTCTCTCTCTCTCTCTCTAGATAAACTCTTTTAAAAATTTTAAAAGTTCCTTAGAGAAGGAAAATGATGTAGGTCAGACTCAGAAAACAATACTGAAGAAGAACAAAATGGGAGGATTAACCTGACTTCAAGACTTACTATAAAACTACAGCAATCAAGACAATGTGATATTGGTAGAAGAATAGAGAAATAGATCAGTAGGAGAGAATAGAGAGCCCAGAAATAGACCCATATAAATATAGTCAGCTGATCTTTGACAGTGAAGGAAAAGATAATCTTTTAAACAAATGGTACTAAAACAATTAGACATCCACCTGTAAAGAAAAAAAAAAAAAATTGAATCTAGATACAGACCTCACTAGGTGAATTTGAGTGTAACAATGACTTTTTAGAACACCAAAGGTATGATCCATGAAAGAACTGATAAGCTATATGTATACACACACACACACACACACACACACACACATACATACACAGACACACACATATATGTTTAAATTATAAGTATTTGTTCTGCGAAAGATAATGTCAAGAGAATGAGAAGGCATAGACTGGGAGAAAATATTTGCAAAGGACGTATATCTGATAAAGGACTGTTATCCTAAAATATGCAAAGAACTACTAAACCTCAACAGTAAGAACACAAAAAACCTGATTTAAAACTTGGCCAAAAAACTTACACCAAAGAAGATAAACAGATGGCAAATAAGCATATGAAAAGATATTCCACACCATATGTCATCAGGGAAGTGCAAATTAAAACCACTGCATGCCTATTAGAATGGCCAAAATCTGAAACACCAACACCAACAAATGCTGACAAAGACATGGAGCAATAGGAACTCTCATTCAGAAAATCTGGTAGGGGGTACAAAATAGTACAGCCATTTTAACAGATGTTTGGCAATTTCTTACAAAACTAAACCTACTCTTACCGTATGATCTAGTAACTGCTGGTGTTTACGCAACGGAGTTGAAAACATATCCACGCAAAAACCTGCATGTAGGTGTTACAAACAGCTTTGTTTATAATTGCCAAAATTTGGGAACAACCAAGGTGGCCTTCAGTAGATAAATGGATAGATAAACTGGTACATCCAGGCAATGGAATGTCATTCAGCACTGAAAAGGAATGAGCTATGAAGCCATGAAAAGGCATGAAGTAAACTTAAATGCATGCTACTACCAAGCAAAAGAAGCCAATCTGAAAAGTCTACATAATGTATGATTCCGACTACATGACATGTCGGAAAAGGGAAAAGACAGTTAAAAACAAAAAAATCAGTGGTTGGGGAGGAAGGGATGAATAGATGGAACAGAGGATTTTTATGTTGTGAAACTACTCTGTATGATACTGATTAATGGTGGATGTATGTCATTATAAATTTGTCCAAAGCTAGAGAATGTACAACACCAGAAGTGAACCCTAATGTAAACTATGGACTTTGGATGGTGATGTGTCAGTGTAAGGTCATCAATTGTAACAAATGTGCCATGTATTATTGATAATATAGAAGGCTCTGCATTTGGGGGTAGAGGAGTAATGGGAAATCTGTACCTTCCTCTCTGTTTTGGTGTGAACCTAAAACTGCTCTTAAAAAAATGAAGTCTATTAAAACATTTTCAAAAATACATTTTAGGGGCACCTGGGTGGGTCAGTTGATTATTCAAGCCCCACATCAGGCTCTGTGCTGGCAGTGTGGAGGCTGCTTGGGATTCCCTCTCTGTCCCTCTCTCCGCCCCTCCCCAGCTTGCTCTCTCTCCCTGTCTCTCTCTCAAAGTAAATAAATAAACTTAAAAATACATTTTATAGTTGTAGAATTTTCTCAGTCTTTGAATAAGCTAGGGATTCCATTTGTGAGGAAACAACAGGATGTACGATTAAATCGGTCCTGCTGATATGTTTAAGAATCATGATCATTTTTTATAAAAATAGACATAACTGAGCTCCATTAGGTTCCTCAGGGAACATCAATATTAGGATGCTGAGGAATTTTGTAGACTCGTGAACCTGGCCAGTTTCTTTTTTCAGTGTTCATATCACTTATAATAATCATTTTTATCAGTTTTTTAATGTTTATGTTAAGAGAAAGAGAGCGGGTGCACGCACACATGAACAGGAGGAGGAGAGAGAGCGAGAGAGAATCCCAGGCCAGCTCCATGCTCAGTGTGGAGCCTGATGCAGAGCTTGATCGTGACCTGAGCCAAAATAAAGAGTTGGATGCTTAACCAAGTTTCCCAGATGCCTCTCAGTTGTTGTTGTTGTTGTTGTTTTAAAGATCTGAACAGGGGCACCTGGGTGGCTCAGTCAGTTGGACACCTGACTTCAGCTCAAGTCATGATCTCACAGCTCATGAATTCAAGCCCCGCGTTGGGCTCTGTGCTGACAGCTCAGAGCCTGGAGTCTGCTTCAGATTCTGTGTGTGTCTCTCTCTCACCTTCAAAAGTAAACATACATTAAAAATATTAAAAAAAAAAAAAGAAAAAAGATCTAAACGTGCAACAATTCTGAAGTGGTGATAATTTGTAATTATTCGTTTGCTTGGAATCAATATAGGCATATGCATCGAGGAAATTAGACCATTGCACGCATGGCATTCATTTTTTGTTCCAGTGCTCCCCTTAGGAATAATATGTGATTATAGTCAGAATTTCCTGTGGCGAGCCATTATTTATTTAAGTCAGCTTTGTTATAGGAATCCCATTTTTGCAGCTCTTGACAACTATTAGAACCATAGCAAGTAAAAACGAAGACGAGATAGAGTTTAAGAAGATAAAGATCTCTGATCTATAGACTTAGAGGAATCTGCACGAAATACAAAAACAGCATGGAATCTTCTCTCTGTGGAAGATAAATGATTTCTCAACCCCATATTCATTTAAGCCGGGAAATAGCAGAACCCTCAGACAAATAAACATGGACAAACATATATATATAAGCCAGATTTTTGGTTCCCACATCCTGTTTTTTGCCGATCATTAGATGGGTAGACCATAAAATTGAAACTCAGATCCCAACATTCAGCTACTAGTGTGGATAATAGTTGATTATGTATAAATCAGAATTAGAAACAAAATTACACTTAGCCAAGAATCGGATTTGGCAAGCAAGAGCCAGAAAGAGCCTATAATTGTCACACATGAAACCCCAGAGGAGCCTGGGAAGGACTCAAGAAGTCCTGGTCTGGATGAAGGTCACTTTTTAGGCTTTCCAAAGTAAACTTTCAAATAAAACTCAGATTTTGTTAGTTATTCTGTACACAAATTCATTTATGTGAAGAACAGTCGGTAGTTTTCCAAGAATCAAGGCAAAAGCAGGATTTATTAGAGGAGGAGAAAAAAAAAAAAAACAGTACACACAGTCTCAAAACAGTGAATCTCATTTACATACTTTGGAGGATAACCTAATTTGCCAGTATGTTGCAAAAAGGTCAGCCTGGGCATTTTGTTCTTGAGTAGGGACCAACCAAAAATATCAAAATTCCATTGGTTTTAGAGTCCAAAAAATGGCAAACATCTTGCCACAGAGAGTGAGACACTGATTGTATGAAATATCTTCCTATGTCCTTCCATTAGCACTTATACCTTATATTAGGCCAGGCCTGAAACATTTCCCTCATCACAATTCTTTAGGTGGAGTTAATAGGCCACCAGGTTAAGCTTTTTCTCCTCCCTCTTTAAATTTTGTTTATGTTACAGGAGTTTATTTTTATTGATGACTAGAATATATTTAACTTGCTGGTACTGTATAAATGTAAAATCCTTTTGCCCTTTAATAGTTCCATCCCATACTAAAGTCCTCTGAACTATGTTAATTTTATTATACAATGCCAATTAGATGTTCGGTCAAATGTTGAACTTAGCTAAGTGTTTTAAACTTCCAGAATGGACTCAAATGTTATATCAAGATGGTTTGGTAATATAGTCTGATTGGTCAAATGTATAATTGTCTCAAGTTAAATCCTTTTGTTTTTTATTGAAGAATCTTTTATTAGAATATGATAAGCAGTCAGAGCAGTTGGATGTGGAAAAAGAGCGTGCTAATAATTTTGAACATCACATAGAAGAACTTACAAGACAATTAAGGAATTCAACTTTTCAGGTAAAAAAATTTTGTGGAGGTATAATTGACATACAACATTATATTAGTTTAGTTTCAGGTGTACATCATGATTTGCATATATTTTGAAGTCTGGTTAACACCTATCCATACGTAGTTACAGAATTTTTTTTCCTTGCAATTAGAACTTTTAAGATTTACTCTCTTAACAACTTTCAAATATTCAATACAGTGTTATTAACTATAGCACCATGCTGTACATTTCATGACTTATTTATTTTATAACTGGAAGTTTATAACCTTTGACTGCCTACACTTATTTCACCCACCTCCACCCTGTGCCTCTGGCAACCACGTATTCTATGAGCTTAGTTGTTTCGTTTTTTTTTTTTTTTTAATTGCACATATATGAGAGATCATATGGTATTTATCTTTCTCTGATTTATTTCACTTAGCATGATGCCCTCAAGGTCCATCCATGTTGCCACAGATGGCAAGATTTCATACTTCTGTATGGCTGTATGGCCAAATAATATCCCATTTTATATATACACACACATACACATACATACATACATATACCACATGTTTTTTATCCATTCATCCATCAGTGAACACTTACGTTGTTTCCTTATCCTGGCCATTGTAAGTCATGCTGCAGTAAACGTGGTTGTGCATATATCTTTTTGAGTTAGTGTTTCTATTTTCTTCGAATAAATACCCAGAAGTGTAATTACTGGATCATATGGTAGTTCTGTTTTTAATTTTTTGAGAACTTCTATAAGGTTTTCCACAGTGGCTGCACCAATTTACATTCCCACCCCTTTTCTCCACATCCTTGCCAACAACTTGCTGTTTCTGTTTTTTTTTTGATGATAGCCATTCTAACAGATATAAGATGATATTTCATTGTGGTTTTGATTTGCATTTCTTTGATAATCAGTGATGTTGAACATCTTTTCATGTACCTGTTGGCCATCTGTATGTCTTTGGAAAAATGCCTGTATAGATATTCTGCCCATTTTTAAATTGAATTGTTTGGTTTTTTGCTTTTGAATTGTACAAGTTCTTTATTTAGGCTGTTAACCCATTATCAGATATAAGATTTGCAAATACTTTCTCCCATTCAATAGGTAGCCTTTTCATTCTGTTGATGGTTTCCTTTGCTATAAAGAAGGTTTTGAATTTGATGCAGTCCCATTTGTTAATTTTTATTTTTGTTGCCTTTGCTTTTGGTATCAGGTTTAAAATATCATTGACAAGACCAGTGTCAAGGAGCTTACTGCCATTGTCTAGGAGTCTTATGGTTTCAGGTCTTACATTCAAATCTTTAAACCATTTTAAGTTAATTTTTGTGTAAGATGAAGGTAGTGGTCCAGTTTCATTCATTTGCATGTGGACATCCAACTTGTCCAACACCATTTATTGGAAGAGACTGTACATTTCTTATTGTATATTCCTGGCTCCTTTGTCATAAGTGAATTGACCATATTATCATAGGTTTATCTCTGGGCTCTTTGTTTCATTGATCTGCATGTCTGCTGTTATGCCAGTACCATACTGTTTTGAGTACTATAGTTTTATAATATAGTATGAAATTGGGGAGCATGATAGCTCCAGTTTCATTCTTCTTTTTCAAGATTGCTTTGGCTATTTGGGATTTTCTTAGGTTCTGTACAAATTTTGGGATTGTTCTAGTTCCCTGAAAAATGCCATTGAATTTTTCATAGGGATTGCATTGAATCTGTAGATTGCTTTGGTCAGGATAACAGTATTTGGACTTTTGAAAAATATTAATTCTTCTAATCTATGAGCATAGAATATCTTCCCATTTATTTCTGTCATTTTCAATTTCTTCCATTGGTGTCTTAAAGTTTTAAGTCTTTCACCTCTTTGAATTTATTACTAGGTACTTTTTTTCTTTTTGATGCAGTTTTAAGTGGGATTGTTTGTTCTTAATTCTTCTTTCTGATAGTTTGTCATTAGTGTATAGAAAACACAACAGATTTCTGTATATTGATCTTGTATTCTGCAGTCTACTGAATTCGTTTATTCTAACAGTTTTTTGGTGGAGTCTTTAGGGTTTTCTATACATAGTATCCTGTCATCTGCAAATAGTGACAATTTTACTTCTTCTTTTGTAATTCGGATGCCTTTTGTTTTTCTTGCTTATTGTTGTGGCTAGGACTTCTAATACTATGTTAAATAAAAATGTCACAAGTAGGAATCTTGTCTTGTTCCTGATCTTAGAGGAAAAACTTTTCACTATTGAGTATAATGTAGTTGTGGGCTTGTCATATATGGCCTTTATTATGTTGAGGTACATTCCTTACACACCCACTTGGTTGAAAGGACTTTTCAGGTAATTTTAAATTGAGTAAAAGCAAACATGAAAATTGTAATAAATCTGTTTAAATTTCAGTATTTTTGCATAAAAACTTTTAATTAAAATTAATATGAACTTAATTTCATTTTTTTTTCCCCCTGTTGGGGGAAGACTATGACAAAACAGCTGGCAACTCTCCTGTCTTATCTACTACTCTAATCTCAGCTCCCTGGGGTATTTTTGGTTTTGTTTCTTTTTTGCTTTTCCTCTGCCAGTGCTTGTGGTCTCTTGTAATGTTTGCCAAATTTATTTTAACAATAGTGTTTTAAAGTTCTTCTCGATTTTACATTATGTGGAATTGGTTTGAAATCTTCAGTTTTCAAATTGTGCCATAATCTCATAATGTATTATTTTATTCTTCCTGTCTTGTACATTTTTTTTTTTTTTTTTTTTTTTTTTTTTTTTTTTTTTTTTTTTTTTTCAACGTTTTTTATTTATTTTTGGGACAGAGAGAGACAGAGCATGAACGGGGAGGAGCAGAGAGAGAGGGAGACACAGAATCGGAAACAGGCTCCAGGCTCCGAGCCATCAGCCCAGAGCCTGACGCGGGGCTCGAACTCACAGACTGTGAGATCGTGACCTGGCTGAAGTCGGACGCTTAACCGACTGCGCCACCCAGGCGCCCCTGTCTTGTACATTTTTTCTGCATGTTTACAGTAGTGAACATTTGTCATTCTAGTGTGAAAAATTAAATTCTGATAATGAAGATCTCCTGGCTCGTATTGAGACACTACAGTCTAATGCAAAGTTATTAGAAGTACAGATATTAGAAGTCCAAAAAGCCAAAGCAGTGGCAGAGAAAGAGTTGGAAGCCGAAAAACTTCAGAAAGAACAGAAGATAAAGGTACAAACAGTCCCATGGGATTAATTTGTTATATAGTGATATTTTTATTATATTACTTAAGTGAAGGAAAGACTATGAATACAACAGAGTTCATTAATTCCCTAATGTATGTGAACTATGAATTTGAGAATCCCAAGATATAATTTTGGGGTGCACATTTTTTAAATATTAAAAGGTTTTCAAGCTTTTTTTGTATTTTAGTATGTCAAATTCATTTTATAGACCCTTACAAATACCTTTTTTTAATGCTAGTTGGCTTGAGGGGATGAGGTGGCAATATTTTTATTTTTAATTTCAGGAGCATGCCAGTTCTGTAAATGAACTTGAAGAACTTCAGCTTCAACTTCAGAAGGAAAAGAAACAGCTTCAGAAAACTATGCAAGAATTAGAGCTGGTTAGAAAGGTAAAATAAAATACTAAATTCAAAACTAAGATCAATATTCACAGTGTTAAACTATTCTAATAGTTTAGAAAGGAAATATGTCAAAAATAAGGTTTTTGAGGTACCAAAATAATCATGTGTAAATTGTCAGCCTCAAAAAATTGCAAGTTTAACTTATTTCTCTCAGTCCTGTTTTTTCAGAAGAATCTAGGCTCAAAAATGATTAGATTTTGGTTTGATACTTCATTTTTTGTACAGGATTATTCTATGACACATGAAGATCTAATTAATGTCAAAAATGGGAATTTGTATTATACTTAAAACTTTGGCTAATTTTTCTCTACTTCTTCAAAGATGAGGCCAAAAAGAAAAGTACTGTAAGAGCTGCTTAAAATGTTAATATTTTAGGGGCACGAGTGGCTCAGTTGGTCAAGCGTCTGACTATTGATCGTGATCTCACGATTTAAGAGATTGAGCCGCACTGAGAGCATGGAGCCTGCCTAGGATTCTCTCTCTACCCCTCCCTCTCTGTCCCTCCCTGGCTCTCTCTCTCTCTCTCAAAATAAATAAATTAATTTTAAAAAATTTTTCAATGTTAATATTTTATAAATAAGAGCTCCATAAGTAGAACTATGAATCGTGGTTAATGAAAATTATGATGAAATTCAGTGAAACTGAGAAAGTTAGATTAAACTATTAGAAAATATTTTATTTTATAAAATTACAAATTAGAAAGTACCAATTTCTAGTTTGTTCATATGTGTAAACTTTCCATATTACAGAAAAGCATAATAGAATATGTTTATTCCTGTGGCATAATTTATAATTATGCAATTAACAGTTTTACAAATCAACTGATCTACTATTATGTGGATCTTTTATTTCTGATATGTGCAGGATGCCCAGCAAACCACATTGATGAATATGGAAATAGCTGATTATGAACGTTTGATGAAAGAACTAAATCAAAAGTTAGCTAATAAAAACAGCAAGATAGAAGATTTGGAGCAAGAAATAAAAATTCAGAAGCAGAAACAAGAAACCCTGCAAGAAGAAATGGGTGAGTAAAACAAAATTCACTTTAACTTAACAATAATTTCATCATAACAGAACACAGGGCAGCAACATTAGTTGTTCATTTCACCAGTCTTTGACTGCCAACCAGAGCTTTCACACAATACTTACTATTCTTAAGGACGAGGAGGGTTGTAAAACCATGTTTTGTTTGAATGTGTACAGTCCGCGTTGGTGAATAATGCATTCACTTACTTAAACATTTCTTAAGTACCTGCTATGTGAGTGATACAAAGGTAAGAAATGGTCTTATCCACGATTTGCTGGTTGTCAGCAGAGTAGGAACATTAAATAGCAATTAAACCTTCTTTTTAAGGTGATTACATTCCATTCTTTCCATAAAATGATTTCTCATGTATGCACCTAAAGCTCTAAATGTCCCCAGGCACTCCTTCAGCCACATCTCATAAGTTGGTATGTTATACTTTTTATTCCACTCAAGATTTTTTAAATTTCCTTTGGATTTCTTCTTTGACCCATGGGCTATTTACAAGTGTGTTATTTAATTTGTTTGAAGGAATTTCAAATATCTTTCTGTTAATGATTTCTAACTGAATTCTGTTGTAGTTAAAAAACATATTCTGCATGATTTCAGTCCTTTTAAGTTTATTCAGTTTTGTATTAGGGTTCAGAATAAGATTTGTTTTGGTGAATGCTCCTTAGGCACTTGAAAACAATGTGTTCAACTGTATTAGTTGTTGGATAGAGTGTTCTAACTAATGTCAATTAAATCAAGTTAGGTGACTGTTTAAGTTTTCTGTATTTTTAATGATTTTCTGATTACTGCTTTATCAAGTATGGAGAGAGGGATGTTGAATTTCCTGAACATAACTGTGGATTTCTTTCTCTTTTCATTTCTGTTAGTTTTGGCTTCATATATTTAGAAACTCTGGAATTAGCTACATTTACATTTAGAATCATTACTTGTTCTTGGTAATTTAATTCCTCTATTATTATGAAATGTGTCTTATTATTAGTAATATTTATTTTTCTAAAGTCCACTTTGATATTAATGTAACCACTCCAGCTTTCTTTTGTTTATTGTTTACATAGCATGTCTTTTCCTATCCTTTGGCTTGCGACCTAAGTCTATAAAATACTCCTTTTAGATAGCATATAGTTGAGTCTTCCTTTTCTCTCCAAGCTGACAGTCTCTGCTATTTAATTGGAATATATAAGTCATTTATTTTTAACATAAATTTTTATGTGATTAGATTTAAATCTATCTTGCTGATTATTTTCTATTGTTCTTGTGATTCATGTCTTTTCTCCTCTTTTATCTGCCTTCTTTTGAATTGATTAATTTATATGATGCTATTTTATCTCTTTTATTAAGAGATACCTATTAAGAGATAACTATACCATTGTTAGTGTTTAGTGGTGGGCTTAGGGTTTATAATATATCATAAATTTATTACAGATTACATTTAAGTAAATTATACCACTTCATATATAGTATAAGAATCTTACAGTACTGTTAGTTTCCCCATTGTTGGTCTTTGCTTTATTTTTATCACACATTTTGCTTCACGTGTTTTTCACATGTGTTAGGAATGTAATAACTGTGTTGTTTTTCTTTAAAAATATTTCTTTATTAAAGAGAGATATGCAAACCATGGCCCAGTTATTCATTGAAACATTGCCATGTACATTTGTGTGTATCACCTATGGCTACTTTCATGCTATAACAGCACAGTTGAGTAGTTGTAACAGATACTGTATCACCTGCAACACTATAATATTTATTACCTCACCATGTAAAACATTTTCCAATCCCTGTTTTAAAGAAGTAAAAAACTAGAAAAAAATTTTTTAACTATTTACCCACATATTTACCATCTCTGTTGCTCTTCATTTCATGTATATCCAGATTTCATCAAGTATGACTTTCCTTTTGCCTGAAGGACTTCCTTTAACATATCTTGTACTGTGGGCTGTAGGTATTGAATTCTGTCATGTCTTTCATCCCCAAAAAATTGCCTTCATTTTTTTCTTAACTGTAAAATTTTATTCTTTTTTTTTTTTTACATCCAAGTTAGTTACTATATAATACAACAATGATTTCAGGGTAGATTCCATAATGCCTGTTACCCATTTAGCCCATCCCCCCCTCCCTCCCACAACCCCTCAAGTAACCCTCTGTTTGTTCTCCATGTTTAAGAGTCTTATGTTTTTCCCCCTCCCTGTTTTTATATTACTTTTCCTTCCCTTCCCTTGTGTTCATCTGATATGTGTCTTAAAGTCCTCAGTGTGAAGTCATATGATATTTGTCTTTCTCTGACTAATTTTGCTTAGCATAATACCTTTAGTTCCATCCACATACTTGCAAATGGCAAGATTTCATTCTTTTTGATGGCTGAGTAATACTCCATTGTCTATATATACCACATCTTCTTTATCCATTCATCCATCTGTGGACGTTTGGGCTCCTTCCATACTTTGTTGTTGCTAGTGCTGCTATAAACATTGGGGTGCATGTGTCCCTTCAAAACAGCACACCTGTATCCCTTGGATAAATACCTAGTAGTGCAATTGCTGGTTCATAGGGTAGTTCTATTTTTACTTTTTTGAGGAAACTCCATACTGTTTCCAGAGTTGCTGCACCAGTTTGCATTCCCACCAGCAGTGCAACAGGGTTCCTCTTTCTCTACATCTTCGCCAACATCTGTTGTTGCCTGAGTTATTAATTGTAGCCATTCTGACTGATGTGAGGTGGTATCTCATTGTGGTTTTGATTTGTATTTCCTGAAGATGAGTGATGTTGAGCATTTTTCATGTTCTGTTGGCCATCTGGATGTCTTCCTTGGATAAGTGTCTATTCATGTCTGTTGCCCTTTTCTTCACTGGATTATTTGTTTTTTGGGTGTTGAGTTTGATAAGTTCTTTATAGATTTTGGATAATAACCCTTTATCTGATATGTCGTTTGCAAATATTTTCTCCCATTCCATCGGTTGCCTTTTAGTTTTACTGATTGTTGATTTCAAGTTTCATAGCATTGTGGTCTGAAATATGCACAGTATGATCTCGATCTTTTTCTACTTGTTGAGGGCTGATTTGTGTCCCAGTATGTGGTCTGTTCTGGAGAACGATCCCTGTGCACTAGAGAAGAATGTATATTCCACTGCTTTAGGATGAAATCTTCTGCATATATGTTAAGTCCATCTGGTCCAGTGTTTCATTCAAAGACATTGTTTCCTTGTTGGTTTTTTGATTAGATGATCTGTCTATTGCTGGAAGTAGGGGTGTTGAAGTCCCCTACTATTATGGTATTATTATCAATGAGTTTTTTATGTTTGTGATTAATTGATTTATATACTTGGGTGTTTCCACAGTTGGCACATAAATGTTCACAATTGTCAGGTCTTCTTGGTGGATAGACCCATTAATTATGGTAAAATGCCCTTATTCATCTCTTGTTACAGTCTTTATTTTAAAGTCTAGATTGATATAAATATGGCTACTCTGGCTTTCTTTCATTGACCATTAGCATGACAGATGGTTCTCCATCCCCTCACTTTCAATCTGAAGGTGTCTTTAGATTAAAGTGGGTGTCTTGTAAACAGCATATAGATGGATCTTGTTTTCTTGTCCATTCTGTCACCCTATGTCTTTTGATTTGAGCATTTAATACATTGATTTATAGTGAGCACTGAAAGATATGAATTTATTACCATTATGTTACTTGTAGAGTTGGAGTTTCTGCTGGTGTTCTTTCGTTCTTTCTAGTCTTTGTTCCTTTTGGTCCTTATTTTATTTATTTATTTATTTATTTATTTACTTACTTACTTATTTATTTAGTCTTTTCTCCCTCAGGGAACCCCCCTTAAAATTTCTTGCAGGACTGGTATAGTGGTCACAAACTCCTTTAATTTTTGTTCGGGAAACTTTTAATCTGTCCTATTTTGAATGACAGCCTTGCTGGATAAAGAGTTCTTGGCTGCATATTTTTTCTGATTCACCACATTGAATATATCCTGCCACTCCTTTCTGGCTTGCCAAGTTTCTGTGGACAGGTCTGCTGCAAATCTGATTTGTCTTCCCTTGTAGGTTAAGACTTTTTTTCCTTTGCTACTTTCATGATTCTCTCCTTGCCTGAGTATTTTGTGAATTTGACTATGATAGGCCTTGTTGACAGTCGTTTTTTTTTTTTAATCTAATGGGAGTCCTCTGTGCTTCCTGGATTTTGATGTCTGTGTCTTCCCCCAGCTTAGGAAAGTTTTCTGCTATGATTTGCTCCCATAACCCTTCTACCTCTTTTGCTCTCTCTTCATCTTCTGGGACCCCTATGATTCTAACGTTGTTCCTTTTTAATGAGTCACTGATTTCTCTAATTCTTAAATTGTGCTCTTTTTCCTTAGTCTCCCTCTTTTTTTCTGCTTCCTATTCTCCATAAGTTTGTCCTCTATATCACTGATTCTCTGCTCTGTCTCATCCATCCTTGACGCCATGGCATGCATTCGAGATTTCAGCTCAGTTACAACATTTTTTATTTCATCCTGACTGGCTTTTACTTCTTTTATCTCTGCAGAAAGGGATTCTAATCTATTTTCGACTCCAGCTAGTATTCTTATTTCATGATTCTAATTCTGGTCAGACATCTTGCTTGTATCTGTGTTGGTTAAGCCCCTTCCTGTCATTTCTTCCTCCTCTTTCTTTTGGGATGAATTCCTTCGTTTCGTCATTTTCAGGGTAGAATGCCTTCATTTTTGAAAGATAGTTCTGCTGGGTATAGAATTTTATGATGTGCCTTATGTTTTCTTTCCCTGTTTATATCCTGCTTGTGGTTTTTTGCATTTGTTTGCTGTATTTAGATTTTCTAGTTTTCTTCAAGTTGATCATATTTTTGGCCATTGTTTACTTTATTCTTTCTTGTTTAAATCCTCCTTCTTTTTTCCCCTGAGACTCCAATTACACACATTAGACCACTTGATATATCACCACAGATTAGTGATAATTTGTTCATTTTTTCTATTCTCTTTTCACTTTCTGAGCTTCTTTTTGGATACTTTCTACTATTAAATAGAATATAGTTTCTATTCTAGTTGTTTCTATTAGTAAGTAATTTTTAAATTCTCTCATCTCCAGAGTCTAATATTTTATTACCATACAGTGATATTTTCTTGAGGTATTATATTTTTCATCTCCAGAAATTCCATTTGTGTTTTTTTTTTGTTCCTGTTTTCCATTTATCTCTTCATTATATTGTCCTTCCAGTCTTTAAGCATATTCTGTGATTTATTGTTCTAAATCTATGGATTGAATTTTTTTCTCCTGTAATCAGTAATAATTCCCTGCTTCTTTGCATGGGAAATAATTTTTTAATTGGATGTGAATTTTACATGTTGAGTGCTAGATTTTTTGTATTCACTTACAGAGTTAAACTTTGGCGGCATTTATAGATCAGTTTTATTCTTTTGTGGCTTGTTTTTCTTTTTTTTTTTTTTTAGGACAAGTGTAGAGAGCCCTTTCATATAGATTTACATCAGCCTCTCTACTAAAATAGGGATCTTCTAATGTCTACTGAGTGCCTATGTATTAAAGTCTCTTTACTCTGGCTGGTTGGAACAATTTATAGCCCTTTGTGAGCCCTGGAAATTGTTCCAATTATAGTTCCCTATACACTGTTCTTTCCAAAGCTATTGTTCTTTGAATCTCAGCAAGACCACTGTTCTGTTTGGGAGTCCCTTTCTGTACCACAGTCTAGAAATTGCCTCCTGACCAAAAGCTGGGACTGTAATAGGGCTCACCTTGTTTACCTTCTCTCAGGGATCACAGCTCTATAGTGCTTATTGTCTAATGTCAGAAAGCAGGATTTTTTTTCATATATTTTGTTCAGTTTTCTAATTGATTACGGTGGAAAGTAAGTCTAAGACTTGTTACTCCCAAATGACAAGAAGCAGAAGTCCCATAAAATGATTTGAGGTGGCTGCCAAGATACTACCGTACAATATTTCAGATATATAAATGATGAGGAAATGAGATAAAAGCAAATGTTGAGATATAGGACTATACAGTAAAGTCAGACATAAGATCAAGACATAAAGTGTATGTTCTGTGTGCTTTTGGTATCACTTTGGTCTCCATAAATTGGCTTGGAGTTTCCCAGAAGCCATACAAAGACAGGAACATTCTCAAGTACAGGGTTTATAAGAGCCACAATATTAAAACAAATGTGATAATTGTAAGAAACATAGCTTTTCCTGGTACTAAGATGTGTGAGAGAACTTTTTTTTAAGACATTTTTATAAAAGGGGGTGCCTGGGTGGCTCAGTCGGTTAAGCATCCAACCTCTGCTCAGGTCATGACCTCACGGTTTGTGAGTTCAAGCCCTGCATCGGGCTCTGTGCTGACAGCTCAGAGCCTGAAGCCTGCTTTGGATTCTGTGTCTCCTCTCTCTGCCCCTCCCCCACTTGTGCTCTGTCTCTCTGTCCATGAAAAATAAATAAATGAAAAAAAAAATTTTTTTAAAGACATTTTTATAAAAGAAACACTGTGTTATGTGGTCCCAGACCATAACTTGAATGGTCCCAGACCTAACTTGAATATCACACAGTATTGGAGAGCTTTTTAGAAAGCCCAGGCACAGATGTAAAGAATCAGAATCTTAAAGTGTGGGGCATTAAAATCTGTGTTTTCCAGGCATACCTGGGTGGCTTAGTTGGTTGAGTGTCTGACTTTACCTCAGGTCATGGTCTCATGATTGTGGGTTCAAACCCCCCGTTGGGGTCTGTGCTGATAGCTCAGAGCCTGCTTCTGATTCTGTATCTTTCTCTCTCTCTTCCCCTCCCCTGTTTGCCCTCTGTCTCTCAAAAATAAAAATAAATGTAAAAAAAAGGTTTTTTTAATAAAATCTGTGTTTTCAACAGTCTCATATGTGATTTTGAAGCTAATGCTACCTTAGGAATGTCAAACATCCAGAAGTAGCAAAAATTAAAACCACCAAATCAATAAATAATATTTAGTAAGAATCTCGTGTGCATATAAGACCATTTCACAAAATGGGAGTTTTCAAATTCAGAGACTGATAGCCCAGGGGTATTGCCTTACAGGATTGGCTTGTAAAGTGAAAATAAGTAAACTTAACCTTTACAATGATTGGTTATTACAATGGGGGTTCCCAGATGACAAGTTCACTTGTTTTGCACAATAAGCTAAATAAGTTTCAGTTATATGACTTAAATGGTTTTGTCTGCTCGGGGAATTTTCAAACCCAGTATCCATTTTATATTTACTTTTAACAGAAACCACTGATAATCCAGATAATCCAGATTTGTATTTTCAATGGCATCCCCACAATAAATAAAGTAACAAATCTCCCATGAATGTTTCATAATGGGTACTTCATTCAACCTGTAGCCAAATCACAGCTGAATAAACGTGATTCCATGAATAAACAAAGGAATGAAGCCACATATGCAGAGTTCTGATATCTCCTGCATCCAGGGGGGGAAAAATAACATATTCAGATAATCGAAACGACTGTAGAGTTTCCAGCCAATTCACTATGCATGTATCTCTTCTTATGTACATACCATATTTTCCAACTGTGTTCTTGGTGCAAATTGAATGGTAGAACTCTAGATTATATTCCTTCAATAAAAAATTTGGGGTTCTTTTGTTGTTGTTGTTGTTTTTCAATATATGAAATTTATTGTCAAATTGGTTTCCATACAACACCCAGTGCTCATCCCAAAAGGTGCCCTCCTCAATACCCATCACCCACCCTCCCCTCTCTCCCACCCCCCATCAACCCTCAGTTTGTTCTCAGTTTTTAAGGGTCTCTTATGCTTTGGCTCTCTCCCACTCTAACCTCTTTCTTTTTTTTTTTCCTTCCCCTCCTCCATGGGTTTCTGTTACGTTTCTCAGAATCCACATAAGAGTGAAAACATATGGTATCTGTCTTTCTCTGTATGGCTTATTTCACTTAGCATAGCACTCTCTAGTTCCATCCATGTTGCTACAAAGGGACATATTTCATTCTTCCTCATTGCCACGTAGTACTCCATTGTGTATATAAACCACTATTTCTTTATCCATTCATCAGTTGATGGACATTTAGGCTCTTTCCATAATTTGGGTATTGTTGAGAGTGCTGCTGTAAACATTGGGGTACAAGTGCCCCTATGCATCAGTACTCCTGTATCCCTTGGGTAAATTCCTAGCAGTGCTATTGCTGGGTCATAGGGAAGGTCTATTTTTAATTTTTGAGGAACCTCCACACTGTTTTCCAGAGTGGCTGCACCAATTTGCATTCCCACCAACAGTGCAAGAGGGTTCCCATTTCTCCACATCCTCTCCAGCATCTATAGTCTCCTGATTTGTTCATTTTGGCCACTCTGACTGGCGTGAGGGGATATCTGAGTATGGTTTTGATTTGTATTTCCCTGATGAGGAGCGACGTTGAGCATCTTTTCATGTGCCTGTTGGCCATCCGGATGTCTTCTTTAGAGAAGTGTCTATTCATGTTTTCTGCCCATTTCTTCACTGGGTTATTTGTTTTTCGGGTGTGGAGTTTGGTGAGCTGTTTATAGGTTTTGGATACTAGCCCTTTGTCCAATATGTCATTTGCAAATATCTTTTCCCATTCCGTTGGTTGCCTTTTAGTTTTGTTGGTTGTTTCCTTTGCTGTGCAGAAGCTTTTTATCTTCATAAGGTCCCAGTAGTTCATTTTTGCTTTTAATTCCCTTGCCTTTGGAGATGTGTCAAGTAAGAAATTGCTGAGGCTGAAGTCAGAGAGGTCTTTTCCTGCTTTCTCCTCTAGGGTTTTGATGGTTTCCTGTCTCACATTCAGATCCTTTATCCATTTTGAGTTTATTTTTGTGAATGGTGTGAGAAAGTGGTCTAGTTTCAACCTTCTGCATGTTGCTGTCCAGTTCTCCCAGCACCATTTGTTAAAGAGACTGTCTTTTTTCCATTGGATGTTCTTTCCTGCTTTGTCAAATATTAGTTGGCCATACATTTGTGGGTCTAGTTCTGGGGTTTCTATTCTATTCCATTGGTCTATGTGTCTGTTTTTGTGCCAATACCATGCTGTCCTGATGATGACAGCTTTGTAGTAGAGGCTAAAGTCTGGGATTGTGATGCCTCCTGCTTTGGTCTTCTTCTTCAAAATTACTTTGGCTATTCGGGGCCTTTTATGGTTCCATATGAATTTTAGGATTGCTTGTTCTAGTTTCGAGAAGAATGCTGGTGCAATTTTGATTGGGATTGCATTGAATGTGTAAAATAGCTTTGGGTAGTATTGACATTTTGACAATATTTATTCCTGCAGTCCATGAGCACGGCATGTTTTTCCATTTCTTTATATCTTCTTCAATTTCCTTCATAAGCTTTCTATAGTTTTCAGCATACAGATCTTTTACATCTTTGGTTAGATTTATTCCTAGGTATTTTATGCTTCTTGGTGCAATTGTGAATGGGATCAGTTTCTTTATTTGTCTTTCTGTTGCTTCATTATTAGTGTATAAGAATGCAACTGATTTCTGTACAATGATTTTGTATCCTGCAACTTTGCTGAATTCATGTATCAGTTCTAGCAGACTTTTGGTGGAGTCTATCGGGTTTTCCATGTATAATATCATGTCATCGGCAAAAAGTGAAAGCTTGACTTCATCTTTGCCAATTTTGATGCCTTTGATTTTTTTGTTGTCTGATTGCTGATGCTAGAACTTCCAACACTATGTTAAACAACAGCGGTGAGAGTGGACATTCCTGTTGTGTTCCTGATCTCAGGGAAAAAGCTCTGTTTTTCCCCATTGAGGATGATGTTAGCTGTGGGCTTTTCATAAATGGCTTTTATGATGTTTAAGTATGTTCCTTCTATCCCGACTTTCTGAAGGGTTTTTATTAAGAAAGGTGCTGAATTTTGTCAACTGCCTTTTCTGCATCGATTGACAGGATCATATGGTTCTTTTCTTTTATTAATGTGATATATCACGTTGATTGATTTGCGAATGTTGAACCAGCCCTGCATCCCAGGAATGAATCCCACTTGATCATGGTGAATAATTCTTTTTATATGCTGTTGAATTCTAGTTGCTAGTATCTTACTGAGAATTTTTGCATCCATATTCATCAGGGATATTGTCCTGTAGTTCTCATTTTTTTACTGGGTCTCTGTCTGGTTTAGGAATCAAAGTAATACTGGCTTCATAAAATGAGTCTGGAAGTTTTCCTTCCCTTTCTATTTTTTGAAATAGCTTAAGGAGGATAGGTATTACCTCTGCTTTAAATGTCTGGTAGAACTCCCCTGGAAAGCCATCTGGTCCTGGACTCTTATTTGTTGGGAGATTTTTGATAACTGATTGAATTTCTTCACTGGTTATGGGTCTGTTCAAGCTTTCTGTTTCCTCCTGATTGAGTTTTGGAAGTGTGTGGGTGTTTAGGAATTTGTCCATTTCTTCCAGGTTGTCCAGTTTGTTGGCATATAAATTTTCATAGTATTCCCTGATAATTGCTTGTATCTCTGAGGGATTGGTTGTAATAATTCCATTTTCATTCATGATTTTATCTATTTGGGCCATCTCGCTTTTCATTTTGAGAAGTCTGGCTAGAGGTTTATCAATTTTGTTTTTTGTTTTTTGTTTTTTTTTTCAAAAAACGAACTCTTGGTTTCGTTGATCTGCTCTACAGTTTTTTTAGATTCTATATTGTTTATTTCTGCTCTGATCTTTATTATTTCTCTTCTATGCTGAGTTTAGGTCTGCTTCTGTTTCCTTTAGGTGTGCTGTTAGATTTTGTATTTGGGATTTTTCTTGTTTCTTGAGATAGACCTGGATTGCAATGTATTTTCCTCTCAGGACTGCCTTCGCTGCATCCCAAAGCGTTTGGATTGTTGTATTTTCATTTTCGTTTGTTTCCATATATTTTTTAATTTCTTCTCTAATTGCCTGGTTGACCCATTCATTCTTTAGTAGGGTGTTTTTTAACCTCCATGCTTTTGGAGGTTTTCCAGACTTTTTCCTGTGGTTGATTTCAAGCTTCATAGCATTGTGGTCTGAAAGTATGTATGGTATGATTTCAATTTTTGTATACTTATGAAGGGCTGTTTTGTGACCCAGTATGTGATCTATCTTGGAGAATGTTCCATGTGCACTCGAGAAGAAAGTATATCCTGTTGCTTTGGGATGCAGAGTTCTAAATATATCTGTCAAGTCCATCTGATCCAATTATCATTCAGAGCCCTTGTTTCTTTTTTTTTTTTTTTTAATTTTTTTTTTTAACGTTTATTTATTTTTGAGACAGAGAGAGACAGAGCATGAATGGGGAGGGTCAGAGAGAGAGGGAGACACAGAATCCGAAACAGGCTCCAGGCTCTGAGCTGTCAGCACAGAGCCCGACGCGGGGCTCGAACTCACGGACCGTGAGATCGTGACCTGAGCTGAAGCCAGTGCTCAACCGACTGAGCCACCCAGGCGCCCCAGGGCCCCTGTTTCTTTATTGACCATGTGTCTAGATGATCTATCCATTTCTGTAAGTGGAGTGTTAAAGTTCCCTGCAATTACCACATTCTTATCAATAAGGTTGCTTATGTTTATGAGTAATTGTTTTATTTATTTGAGGGGTCCCATATTCGGTGCACAGACATTTATAATTGTTAGCTCTTCCTGATGGATAGACCCTGTAATTATTATATAATGCCCTTCTTCATCTCTTGTGACAGCCTTTAATTTAAAGTCTAGTTTGTCTGAAATAAGTATGGCTACTCCAGCTTTCTTTTGACTTCCAGTAGCATGATAAATAGTTCTCCATCCCCTCATTCTTAATCTGAAGGTGT
This sequence comes from Neofelis nebulosa, assembly GCF_028018385.1. NCBI lineage: Eukaryota > Metazoa > Chordata > Mammalia > Carnivora > Felidae > Neofelis > Neofelis nebulosa. The sequence goes on from NC_080790.1 coordinate 88,566,945, forward strand.
CCTCAGGTCTAAAATGAGTCTCTTGTAGACAGCAAATAGATGGGTCTTGTTTTTTTATCCATTCTGATACCCTATGTCTTTTGGTTGGCACATTTAGTCCATTTACATTCAGTGTTATTATAGAAAGATATGGGTTTAGTGTCATTGTGATGTGTGTATGTTTTATGCTTGTAGTGATGTCTCTGGTACTTTGTCTCACAGGATCCCCCTTAGGATCTCTTGTAGGGCTGGTTTAGTGGTGACGAATTCCTTCAGTTTTTCTTTGTTTGGGAAGACCTTTATCTCTCCTTCTATTCTAAATGACAGACTTGCTGGATAAAGGATTCTCAGCTGCATATTTTTTCTGTTGTTCACATTGAAGATCTCCTGCCATTCCTTTCTGGCCTGACAAGTTTCAGAAGAGAGATCCGTCACAAGTCTTACCGGTTTCCCTTTATATGTTAGGGTACATTTATCCCTCGCTGCTTTCAGAATTTTCTCTTTATCCTTGTATTTTGCCAGTTTCACTATGATATGTCGTGCAGAAGATCAATTCAAGTTACATCTGAAGGGAGTTCTCTGTGCCTCTTGGATTTCAATGTCTTTTTACTTCCCCAGATCAGGGAAGTTCTCAGCTACGATTTCTTCAAGTACACCTTCAGCACCTTTCCCTCTCTCTTCCTCCTCTGGAATACCAGTTATGCGTAGATTATTTCTCTTTAGTGCATCACTTAGTTCTCTAATTTTCCCCTCATACTCCTGGATTTTTTTATCTCTCTTTTTCTCAGCTTCCTCTTTTTCCATAATTTTGTCTTCTAGTTCACCTATTCTCTCCTCTGCCTCTTCAATCCGAGCCGTAGTCATTTCCATTTTGTTTCGCAGCTCGTTTATAGCATTTTTTAGCTCCTCCTGACTATTCCTTAGTCCCTTGATCTCTGTAGCAATAGATTTTCTGCTGTCCTCTATACTGTTTTCAAGCTCAGCGATTAATTTCATGACTATTATTCTAAATTCACACTCTGTTATATTGTTTAAATCCTTTTTAATCAGTTCATTAGCTGTTGTTATTTCCTGGAGATTCTTTTGAGGGGAATTCTTCCATTTGGTCATTTTGGATAGTCTCTGGAGTGGTGCAGACCTGCAGGGCACTTCCCCTGTGCTGTCTTGAATAACTGGATTTGGTGGGCAGGGCTGCAGTCAGACCTAATGTCTGCCCCCTGCCCACTGCTGTGGCCACAGTTAGACTGGTGTGTACCTTCTCTTCCCCTCTCCTAGGGGCAGGATTCACTGTGGGGTGGCGTGGCCCCTCTGGGCTACTTGCACACTGCCAGGCCTGTGGTGCTGGGGATCTGGTGTATTAGCTGGGGTGGATCGGCAAGGTGCACAGGGGTGGGAGGCGCAGGCTCAGCTCGCTTATCCTTCGGTGATCTGCTTCGGGAGGGGCCCTGCGGCACCGGAGGAGTCAGACCCGCCGCTGGACGGATGGATCCGCAGAAGCACAACTTTGGGTGTTTGCGAGTTGCAAGCAAGTTCCCTGGCAGGAACTGGTTCCCTTTGGGATTTTGGCTAGGGGATGGGCTAGGGGGATGGCACTGGAGAGCACCTCTGTTCCTAGTCAAGCTGAGCTCTGTTGTCCGGGGCTCAACAACTCTCCCTCCTGTTGTCTTCCAGTCCTCCGGCTCTCCGAGCAGATGATAAGTCCCGCTTGCTGTCTGAACACACTCCGTCAGGCCCCTCCCCTTTTGCAAGCCAGATTCGGGGCCTCTGCTTGGCCGGCGGTTGCCCCTCCGCCCGTTTCCCTCCTGCCAGTCAGTGTAGCGGGCTCCGCCTCGCTGCCCTTCCTACCCTCTTCCGTGGGCCTCTGGTCTGCGCTTGGCTCCGGAGACTCTGTTCTGCTAGTCTTCTGGCGGTTTTCTGGGTTATTTAGGCAGGTGTAGGTGGAATCTAAGTGACCAGCAGGACACGGTGAGCCCAGCATCCTCCTACGCCGCCATCTTGCTTCTACAAACATTTGGTTTTATGAATTAGTGATTACGTGTATGTTTGATCATCAACTAAACTGAAAGAAGATTGATTGATACCTTGGAAAAACTAAAAAAAAGATATTTATTCAACAAATAAGTATAGAAATAAATGGAAGTGAGTACTAGAGTTCAGAGGAGAGAGATTCTCTAGACTGAAACAATTACAAGTTGGGGCTCAAGGTGAGTCCTGAAGGTAAGTTTTGGAGATTTAAAGCAGACAGGGAAAGAGTATTCCTTTATGCAGCCATGGTACAAGCAAAAGTTAAAAGAAGTAACATAATTTTGGAAGTCTTGATCAGTTGGAGTGAAAGGCTTAACCTGCCAGGGAGAAGTGAGGTATGATTAGGAAGACATTTTGATCCAGTTCATGAAGTACATGAAGAATGTATTGGGGCCCTTTTTAAAGACAGTGGGGGAAGATTGGTCTGCCAACATATTGGATTAAATGGAATGGTGTAGAATCTGCCAAAAGCCGCCAGGCTAATGGCATGAAGGGCCTTGGAAGGCTGGGCTAAGGAGATGTGGTAGAGTAGGAAAAAGATAAAACGTCCAGACAATGTTCTGGGGGCAGGTGGGGGCGGGGGGAGGTTGCTTAATAAATTAGCAACACACATCTTAATCTGAAACCCCTCCAACATTTATCCCCACTCTGTAACTGTATATCTCATCTCTAAAGGAAATCTCCTTTCATGCCCTCGCACTCCCGCCATCATGCCCACGTCTGGGAACCCTTCCTAATCTTCAGTGTTTCCTATTCTATGAATTTTTTTTTTTATCCTGTGCAAACTTTATATAACCTTTGGCTCCTGTGGATCTCTGTAGCCTTTTGTATTTCTTTCATACATTTATATTTTGCTTTATGTTATCCTGTGAAATGTTATATCCCCCAATTTCATTTTTAGACGGTTTGAGCTTAGGAACTTACTATATCTTATCATAATTCCTGAAGCACTTAACATAGGTTTTATATGTAATTTGTGCTTTAGAAAATGCTTTTCAGAACTGAGCAAATAGTTTCCAGAAGTTAACTAAATTAGACTTATAAAAAGTCATAGTTAAGATATATTCTTAAAGTATATGTGTTCATATTTACATGTAGTACAACTACATAAAGTTAATCATTGATTATAATATACTTTAGTAGCACAATTACATAGTGCCCATGTAATTGGCTTAGACCAGGTGTCCAGCACACTGTTTCTTGAAGGACCAAGAAGTCAGTCTCCATGGCTTCACAGGCTACGTGGTCTCTATCATACACTCTTTGTCTCTTTCACAACAGGCTGTGGCCAGATTTGGCCTGCTGGTTGTAGTTGGGCACCTGTGATCTAGACAGTAAATCCACTTATTCCTATATGATGTTTGGTTTTTTTTACCTCTGTTAGCATAAAAGTTTTTTGTTTTTATCACGTTTTATTTGTTCCTTAGTGAACTGTCACTGACAGTCCCATTCCATAAAACAATTAGTACCACAAAAACAGGCAACCAGGTATGTGCCTCTGCTGTGATATAATTGGAAATACATGGCACCTCTTTTGAGGTACTTCTTAAAAGTAAAGCTTTTATCTTTTAGTTATACACTAAGTATATAACTTTATTTTAAGAGATGTATACTGAAATATTTACAGTTCAATGGATTTCTTGTGAAGAACCAAAAAAACAAAAAACAAAAACAATCACCCAAAAACCAGTGAGGGCATAAGGAATAGGTAAGGGTATAGGTTAGTGGTTGGCAAACTTTTTCTTTCAAGGGCCACACAGTAAATATTTTAGGCTTTACAGGTCATATCATATCTCTATTGCCATTAGTAAATTTGTCATTGCTGTACTAAAGCAAATGTGAACAATATGTAAATAATTGAACTTGACTGTGTTCTAATAAAACTCTTTACAAAACAGGCAGCAGCCAGATTTTAGCTTGCAGACCAGATTCCTGTTCTGGGTGAAACAAGATTGGCCATGTATTGGTAATTGTTAAAGCTGAGAGAGGGGTGCCGGGAGTTTATTACACTGTTGGCACTGCTGTCGTGTATATTTGAAATGTTCCATAATAAAAGGCTAAGACAAGTTTCTTTCAAATATGGGTTAATACAAAGAAAAGACTTGTCATTTCTTTATTTAAAGTCATTCATAAAAATTGTTCAACCTCTTCTGAAAATATTTCCTTTGCTAGCTTCACTACAGTCTTCAGTGCAACAGTCTGAGGAAAAGAATACCAAAATCAAGCAGTTGCTTGTGAAAACCAAAAAAGAACTGGCAGATTCAAAGCAAGCAGTATGTTAATTTCCCATTTTCATATTTCAGTTTATGTATCTATAAATCCCTTCTTTTCTAAATGTAACCAGGATTCTTATTCTTTAGGAAACTGATCACTTAATACTTCAAGCATCTTTAAAGGGTGAGCTGGAGGCAAGCCAGCAGCAAATAGAAGTCTATAAAGTAAGATTCTTTTTACTTCTGAGGATTTACAAAAGAAGTAAGGTACCATGTAGGGATTTTTCTAAATATCCTTATGTACATATTTTTATATACCCACACACATTCCCCCCCCCACCCCAGTATCCTTCCTCAACATTTTGAAAAAGTAGAAGCAGTAAGCCAGGTATGGCATATAACTGGAGTATCCCATTTAGCTTAAGCTAGATCCTCTTCATGTATTTGAAAATCCTTAATGCACTAAGAATAGTGCAACACAAAATCAACATGGCCCCAGAGCTGTATCTGAGCTTTCTAAATGATAGTGCAGTCACAAGAATCAGTTTATAAAATGGTTTCATATGTTTATATTGTATACATATGTATGTATATTTCCATTATTATATATATTTTTATAACTTATATTTATATAATATCTTGATATATTCAATTAAACATTGAACTATAACAAGTAGTCTGGAAATTATGATTTTTCATGATTGATTTTAAGGAAAACTGAATTTATTGGGGAAATGTTCTATTATATTGCCTTTACTCTTTTAATAATAATAGATATTTTAAATTCTATTTAGTTTTATACCTTATACATACTCATGATTCAAAACTCAAGTTTATTTAAAAGAACATCTTTAATTAGTGAAGATCCAATTTGCTAGAGCTTAATTGAAAGGTTTTGTCCCAGATTCAGCTGGCTGACATAACCTCTGAGAAACATAAAGTTCATGAACAGCTGAAGACCTCTGCAGACCAGCACCAGCGCACACTGAGCGCATACCAGCAAAAAGTGACAGCCCTTCAAGAAGAATGCCACGCTGCCAAGGTACATGCTTCACATGGACACAGACGACAGGTGTTGTTATCACCTAGCAAGCAGTTCACGAGAGGGCTGTGGTCTGGCCTTTTAGTGTTTGCTGTTATTTAAGAGCACTTATTAGAGGAAAATTCGGTGCAACTCATCTGACTCTAACCCCAACCCCATCCCACTCCTGTCATGTGCATAACCTTTTTTTTGTTAAAAGGGAAGACATAGGTACATGTTTCCATTTTAACCTTGCTTTGCAATTTCTGTATGTAAGAGTTATTTTCTTTAAATTTTATAATCTAAAAAGCATATAGTTGTTTCTAAGGGCCAAATGATTATAAAATAACATTCTACTAGAATGGCTCTGAGGGCCTGCTTTCTTCAGCATACAAAACAAATTCAATACAGTAGCTTTGTGAGAGGTGCAGCTATCATCTAAGCAATTTTGGCAGAAGGGTGACAGGAGATCACCTTGGGAAAGTGAAAGACCTAGAATTTCACTTTTCCCTCTCTCTTTAGAAATCTGAAGTTCAAGTAGCTTAATTTCTTTTAATTAATTTTTCTTGTATTTATGAAAAGAGGGACTATCTTAAATAAAAATCTTTCCAAGTTTCCAAAGGCAAAAATAGTGCCATTACAAAATTTATGGGTACTCAATTAATCTACCAGGGAGGAAAACATGTAGAAACATCTCCTGTCAAACAAAATTATATCATTCAAAGAATTAAAAAGTGTAAGGCCAACAGAAACACACTTTTTAGGGTAAGTTAATCAAAGGGATAAAGAGTGTCAGCCATTTTATTCATTTTCTAAAACAGGTTTTCATTGTAAGTCATTAATCTGAAAGAAAATAAGAAGATTATGTTACAATAGAAAACACAATAGAAAAATTATTCTCTCTCTTTTAAATGTCATAGGCAGAACAAGCTACTATAGCCTCTGAATTTGAGAACTACAAAGTCCGCGTTCACAATGTTCTAAAACAACAGAAAAATAAATCTGTGTCTCAGACTGAAACCGAGGGAGCTAAACAAGAAAGGTAAAGTCAAAATTAAAAGAAACATCCAGGTTTCCCTTCCTCCCCCTGAGATAGGTCCTCCACCAAGTATGTTGAAAATCCGACTGATTTCATTTGACTGTGGAATTTTACATGCAACAAGAGCAGGGTGTCTTGGCTTCACTATCTCCAGGCAGCAGCAGGGAAATGTCACTACCAAGGGCACTGTTACAAACTCAGAAACTGTGTAATACGGGCAGTGAAATGAGGAGATAGTCTTTGAGGTATAGACTAAATAGTGCCATCTTGTTGTAGTAGGATCTGGTCATAGTAGAAATACAGACATTGAAGTTACATTATGATTAGTTTTTCCCATTTTGAAAATTTAGAAATAGAAGGGAAAAAATGCTTCCTTGATATACCCACCATTAATTAAGCTAAATAGGGGTGCCTGAGTGGCTAAGTCAGTTGGATGTCCAACTCTGGCTCAGGTCATGATCTCGTGGTACGTGAGTTCAAGCCCTGCGTCAGGCTCTGTGCTGACAGCTCAGGACCTGGAGCCTGCTTCAGATTCTGGGTCTCCCTCTCTCTCTCTCTCTGCACCCCCCCCCCTGCTCACTCCCCCTCTCTCTATCTCTCTCTCTCTCAAAAACAAACATTTAAAATTTAATTAAGCTAAATAGAAATTGCTTTAAAACATTTTACTTATTTCAAAAAGTTTTAAATTAAGTACTAAATTCTAGTCTGGAATTAAATTTTTCTTTTTAAATTTATGACCATGTCAATTATTTGTTTCTGTAGTATATTTTTAATGCATCTTTAAAACTAGCATAAGATCACTTTTGTAAATTATTTGAAGGTATGCTAGGAATATTAAACAAGGCATTCTACAGCAAATGTGTTTTATAAGTAGAGGTTCAGTGTTGAAAACAATTTTACATCTGCCTCTTACTATTCTAGGACTAAATATTCTGCAATGTTTGTATGTTTACACTTTTGCTACTTTTTATTTATCTATTAAATATGGGAACTATAGACTGAAAAATGAGATATTTTCTCTGTCAACCCATTTTCAAATTTCAAAGCAAAAATTGAATATTGACACATTTAATATGAAAATGTCAGCATCTGCAAGAGCCTTTTTTGAAAATTTTTGTGCTGTTCTTTTTTTTTTTTTAGTGTTTATTCTGAGAGAAAGAGTGTGAGTGGGGGAGGGGGAGAGAGAGAGGGAGAGAGAGAATCTCAAGCAGGCTCTGCACTGTCAGCGCAGAGCCCGACATGGGGCTTGATCTCATGAACCATGAGATCATGACCTGAGCCGAAATCAAGTCAGACTCTTAACCACCTGAGCACCCAGGCACCCCTAGAGCCTTTTTTGATCGTGCTGGAATTTTGGATTCAAATTATTTTAATGTAAATGTTTTACATTCCTTCTATTTTCTTATGCATTAAATGCTTTTTTTTTAAGGAAATTAAGCTTAGACCTGATTTTTTTTTTTTAACTAAAAGCGTAGCACTATAACAAAATGGGCTATTTTAATACCATTCAATGCTCTCTTCTCTATTTGAATATGAAATTTATAAATTCACAGACTTTTTTGTAAATCTGCATTTGCCTAAGACACAAAATCTGACTCTAATGAATTCTATAACTGAATTCTTCCAATTATACTTCGATTAAAATAGTCCATAATAATAACAAGAATATGACATTAAAAGATGAAATGATTAAAGTAAAATTTATTTGAAACCACAAAATCAGGTTTACATCTTTCAAAATTTTTTGTAAAACTGTTTCTGTTTTAGAGAACACCTGGAAATGCTGATTGATCAACTAAAAATCAAATTACAGGACACCCAAAATAACTTACAGATCAACGTATCCGAACTTCAGACGTTACAGTCTGAACATGACACTCTGCTAGAAAGACATAACAAGATGCTGCAGGAAACTATATCCAAAGAGGCAGAACTCCGGGAAAAGTAAGGTTGCTAGCAGCACTAACAGTGTTTATACTGGGCAGCAAAATATTTCCTTGCTAGAACTCGTAAAGTGTTGCTCCTTGGGATAAATTGAAAATAAGAAACAGATATTCCTAAAGGCTTGGTAACTTTGTTTTCCTATCTTAAAGCCCTCCTTTTTTATTGTTTTTATGCTTCACTTTTTTAAAAAACAATTAACTTTATCTGTTCATCCAATATTCTGTCTCTGCTATGGCCTTCATGACCAGAATGTTTCTTTTAAAAAAACCCACTTTCCAACTCAAGTTTCAAATTCTAAGCATTTTTCTTTCTCTCGAGAGGAAAACATTCAGACAGCTGCTGGCTGAAAAGGAATATACAACTTACCTTTGCAACTGTCTTCAACTTGTTATATTATTACTGTTAATCAGTACTTTCAGTAGACCTTAGGGGTACTGGCAGGAGGAGTTGATTATTGTGAACAAGGAACTTTGGATTCCTAATGAAGAAGTTGGGTGGTAATATTTGTTGTATCTTAGACTAAGGAAAAGAGTTCTTCATTGAGCATCATTCATCAAGGATGTTGGAATACTTTACATGTCTCAGGTATGCTTTTAATACCTATCTAATCTATGGTAATCTCAAAAACTTCATTTTATTGGCTTTCTAATCTTTTAGCAGTGTAATTTATATAAGTTAAACGTAAATCAAAAGTTTCCGGGAAGATCTACCAATTTTCTAGCTCCTTATCATCGGAGTTTACCATGAGATTAGCTTAAGTATAGTGATGCTTGCTTGCTCTTTACATTAGAAATTTCCCACACTTATTCTTTACTCTAGAAAAGTTATTGCAAAATATATTGCTAACACAAATAAAAGTGCAAATGATGCCTCTAAAGTTCAATGAATATTTTTTCAGTACCTACTATGTGCCAGGCACTCTTAGTCCTAGAAACTTCACAGCATTTGAGATATCTTTAGAGGTCTTAACCCCCTTCTTCACACATATTAAGAGTAATATTGTTACTATCTGTGTCCCAATATGAAGAAATACCCTTTTCTTTATAAATCCTCTTCTTTTTTAAACATCTTAATATTCGTACTTTCTCTATATGAGATTGTAAAAACATCTCAAGAGGAATAACTGGGCTGAGAAGCTAATACCTACTACAATGCCCAGAGGGTACAGCTACTATAAACACATCAATAACAGCTGAGACGGATGGTAAACTTCCATCAGCACAATGGTTCCAGGTCCAGGTTGGGATTCAAGCTTCTAGCTTTTAACTAGGTAAAATCAGAAGTGTCACTGATACCACCTGCAAACTACCAACCTGACCCTAGCTCTAAAATGTAGCTATTATCTTCCTTAGAAAATTGTTGTGACTGCCGATGATTCTTCCTTTACTTTCGTGGCAGATACTATTTAAACAAAGGCTTACGAAAAAAGCAGGCTTGAGGGGTAACATATACACTAGCATTTTCTGAATTCATTGATCAGTATAAATTTGGCAATTAAGAAACCTTTTCTGAAGCATATGATATTTTTATTGTATGTCACCCTTTAGCCACTAAATTTTGTTTTAAAACTATATGGTGTGCATATGTGTAGCACATAGGAAATAGCTCTTGGAAAGCTACATGTTGAACCATTAACAATGTCTGTGCCTGAAGTTGGGATTTTACACTGCGGGGGTGGAATTGAATAAAAGAAGGCTCTCACTTCTTTCTGTAATTGGTTCCATATTGTTTGAATTTTTATGAGAGTACTTGTGGCTCCCTTGCATTAAAAGAAAACTTTTTTTTTTTTTTTAACCAATCCAAACATAAAACATCAAGACTATAAGTGAACCATTAAACATAGTGGTTCCCAAATTATAGTTGCATGGCTAGCATCAGGCTGACAACATAAAAATTGCATGCAAAACTGCTAAAAGTAGGCAATTTCTAGGACCACCTCCAGACATTCTGATTCAGTGGCTCTAGGATGAGAACTAGATGTCTATGTTTTTAACAAGGGACCCAATGATTCTACTGTGCAGCAAGATCTTAAAACAGCTGTAATAAACCAAGTCTATGTGTTTCAGAGTTTTGCATTACTTGGCTCAGAATGGCTCAGAAAAATTTCCATAAGGCTTTCCCTAAGGCTTTATTTATGAATCAAAAGAAAGTATTCATTTTTGTGTTTCCAAGGTAATACAGAAAAGGTACAGTAATCCTATTACCACATAAGATAACTTGAAAGGGGGACAATTTAAAATATAATTATTTTATGCTCTAAATTTAACCCTATTTTCTGATAAATGATGAAGGAAGTTCCTCATATGAACCATTGTAACATGGCTACTCAAATGAGGTTCCTCATGAACTATAGAACACAGAAATGATTTGAACTAGATGACTGCCAAAGTCCACAGATGGTTAGCACAGCTAGTACCATTATAGATGCTTTTAGAAGTTAATTCATACATTTAGTAAATATCTCAGGGCTAATGATCTGATAGAACCCAGTTGAGAAAAGCTGAGTCAGCATGACAAGTTGCAAGATCTCCTATGAAGTAAGTTCTTCTCACCCTTCAGGTTGTGTTCAATACAGTCCGAGAACATGATGCTAAAGTCTGAACATGCACAGACTGTGAGTCAACTGACGTCCCAAAATGAGGTCCTTCGCAGCAGCTTCCGTGATCAAGTGCGCCATTTGCAGGAAGAGCATAGAAAGACAATGGAAACTTTACAGCAGCAACTCTCCAAAGTGGAAGCTCAGCTTTTCCAGCTTAAGAGTGAACCAACCACAAGAAGTATGTGTGTATGCATGAAAACATTGGTTGTTCATGTTCTCATGTATTTATGTCACTTAAATACGTTCTCCACAAGTTCATAAGAAAATAGAAAATGTATCAGGTGAAAGCCAGTGCCAATGAATTTTGGATTAGCTTACTGAGAAGATATTTGAACCATATGAACCCTTGTTGATTATACTTATAGCCACCTCCTCACCTCTTACAGTACTGACTTTCACGTGTTTGTTACCCTCTGTGTAACACTATTTCCTGTTCTCTCACTCAGACATAACCTGCAGTCTCGTGACATGTATCCAAATTCCAGTATTCACTGAATCTGGTGTTCTCCACTGTTGATCACCAAATATATCTGTTTTGTGATTAGGATTATGAGAGTTAGCAGCTTACTAACAGCGACTCGGGCAACATTGAACTTGTAGGATCAATTGGCCAATATCGTTTCTTCCCTTTAAAATTTCTGCTTAATTAGATGGGTGCCTTGGTGGCTCAGTTGATTAAGTGTCCGACTCTTGATTTCGGCTCAGTCATGATCTCATGGTTCATGAGATTGAGCATGGAGCCTGCTTAGAATTCTCTCTCCCTTTCTCTCTGCCCCTCCCCTGCTCATGTGCATATTCTCTCTCTCTCTCTCTCTCTCTCTCTCTCTCTCTCTCTCTCTCTGTCTCTGTCTCTCTCAAAATAAATAAACCTTAAAAGAAAGAAAGAAATGAGGTAACTTCATGGAATGGAAAATAAATGAAATTGGAAGTTAACAGATCTGGGTTAGAATTCTTACCCGTAACCCTACTATGATACCTTGGACAAAGTCATTTATTTTCTCTGACCTTTGGGTTTCTTGGGATTAATACAGTAATGTGTTTGAAAGTGCCTTACAGATCTTACAGATCTATGCAAGTGTTCATTATCAGCAAACAGGAAAGCCTGGCCTGAGGAGTGTAATAGATCCCTGCCCTGGATCCTAGGCCTTTCTTTGGCTAAACACTGAAGATATGAAGGGGCAGTGGTAGGAACCAGCAGAGGTAAAGGTGTAAGGCAGTAATAAACAAGAATATCTGTCCAGCAAATTTCAGCAAGAGTGTTGTGTCAGAAAGCATGTAGCTATCTGAAATAACTAATCCTCAAAAACAGAGTCTAGTTTTAGAATTTCTGCCAGTATTTTGCAACAGTATAGCTCTATTACGATATTTAATAGTATATCTTATCTAGGTGGTAGCAATTTATAGCTTCTGTTGAAATTATTTAAGTGATTAAAAGTTCAATAACTTCTATTTTAATAAATTTTTAGTACTGACAGAAATTCTTTTTTTTTAATTTTTTTTTTTAACATTTATTTATTTTTGAGACAGAGAGAGACAAAGCATGAGCAGGGAAGGGTCAGAGAGAGAGGGAGACACAGAATCCTAAACAGGTTCCAGGCTCTGAGCTGTCAGCCCAGAGCCCGATGCGGGGCTCGAACTCACGGACCGCGAGATCATGACCTGAGCCGAAATCAGATGCCCAACCAACTCAGCCACCCAGGTGCCCCTAGCTTAGAAATTCTTTATGCACCTATTACTTGTCTTCTAGTTCTTCAAATTCCCTATCATACCATTTGACATCCCTATGATCATTTTAATCTCATCGTGTATCTCAGTGAATGCTGAATCCATGGTTTTGAACAATCTCACACTTTTAAAAAAAAAAATTTAATAGGCCCAGCTTCTTACCACCAACCTTTGAAGAACCTTCGAGAAAGGAGAAGCACAGACCTTCCCCTACCAGACATGTACACCATAACCCGGGAGGAGGGAGAAGGAATGGAGACAACTGACACAGAGTCTGTATCTTCCTCTGGCACTCACACACAGTCTTTAGAGCAACTGCTTAATTCTCCTGAAACTAAACTTGGTAGGTCTCTCTCTTTGGGTATGTTTTTCTTATTTAGCTCTGTTGTCTTGTCTAATAAATCCTAACCCTTAAGTTATACTTGTTTTTTTTAACTACTCTAGGAAAATTTCTTTCAATGTTCCACCCCAAATGGAAGACTTTTCTACAGAATGAAGCAATTGTTTGTTTGATTTTAATGCTAGTTCTGCTGTAAGCTTGAGCCAGAAATAGATGGTTGTAAGCTATGTAGTATTAGAAAGTAGGATGAACTATTCTCTCACCCTTCTAAGAAACTGACAGCTTTCATTTATTCCTCTGGGTGACTTAGTAGTGCTAAACGTATTTAAATATGGTAAAGTTTTGGTACATGTTAGTCTTACCTGTCATGAACATTAATGTTCATAATTCAGAGAGACTCTATCCTCTAACTGAAGTTTCAGGATCTAGAGTAAGGACTGTTTGTGTCCATGGTCACTGATTGTGGTGTGGGTGGAAACTGCATTTAGCCCTCCAGGCAAGGTTAGTAGTAATGGCATGGAGGCATCATGAGAGACTGGCAGCAGACTCAAGAATCAGATCTGCCAAAATTCCTTGTCAACTTCGAGCCTGTTCCTTCTCTATAAAATTTGAATAATGATACCTACCCACTTCATATAAAATTCTTACAAGCATCCATGATATAAATGATTGGTGAATGTTACTACTCCCCTTGTTTATAAGTAAAATGACATAAACTCTTGGGACATAGAGGAGTGTGAGTAGTGAAACTGATAGAACTGTCTACAAATTCTAGAACTGGGGTTCATAGAACTTGAATGCAGTTAGATTACATGCTTTACAACAGAGATTCTGCCTTATTAGTGTTATATTCAACATGTAACGGAGATATGTTGAATAGAAGAATGACAGAAAGTGGACCTGAGTAATATTGCAAACTAAAATATCCATACTTAGATATATTTCTTACTTAGAATCTTCATCTATAATCTCTGATTTTGAGAATTAATTACTGGAACAACATCTTGCAGAGCCTCCTTTATGGCATGCTGAATTTACCAAAGAAGAATTGGTTCAAAAGCTCAGTTCTACCACAAAAAGCGCTGATCACTTAAATGTCCTGCTTCGGGAAACAGAAGCAACCAATGCAATCCTTATGGAGCAAATTAAGGTAAGATCAAACACTGCCACCCAGAAAATACTCTTTGTACCAGATTGGTTTTCTTGACCTCACCCCCTACTCTCACAGATGAGACACATCCATCACATCTTGATTGTTTATGACACAACATTCCTGAAACTGAGAAATACTACTTGCTTTGGTATGTATAGTATAGGAAGACTACTTTAATTCCTGCTTTTTCTAAGAAACCATAATAGATTTAGAAATAGATTAGAGTAGGTTCACAAGTCATTGTTCCACATGTGCTTATGTAAAACTCAAATAGGTATGGGCCCTTAAGTTCTAAAGATAAACTGTAGACACTTCTCATTCATATCATTCAGCTGATATTTATGGCCCTAAACTACTTATCACAATTGTGGGTAGAGATAGGAAGGTAGCATAGGAAGCTTTCCTATTTAAAAGCAACAGTAGAAGGGAGGAGCCAAGATGGCGGAACAGCATGGAAGTTTTTCTTGTGTCTCACGTCCATGAGATACAGCCAGATCAACACTAAACCATCCTGCACACCTAGAAAACTGAGGATTAACACAGCAATCTGCACAACCTGAACCACAAAATTCAGCAGGTACGCAGCACAGAGAGGTGAACTGGGGAAGAGAGAAGCCATGGAGGGCAGGGAGCCGTTTTTGCATGTGGAGAGGACGGAGGTGGGGAGAATATGGGAAAAGCACCCCCCCCCCCCCCCCGCACCAAAAGCAGCTGGAAAGAAAGTAGAACCGTGGAAACAGCTGCAGGGACTCAACTAAAAATGGAGAAAGGAAAAAGAAAGGGTTTAAGCTCTATTAAGACTCTATAAACAGGGCAAGTACAGAGTCTGAAGCTCTGCAACACAATACCTGGCGATGCTCTGGTGAGAAGGATGAACCCCCAGGAGCAGAGTGAAGCCTGGGGGTCTTTGGACCACATGGGAGAGGCGGTTCCCCTGCTGGGAGGACACCTGGTAGAGGCTCTGTGACTCTCCCAAAGGCAAAGACCCCAGTGGACCTGGAAGAACAACCGTATTTACTGGTTCTGGAACAAGATTGCTGGGGGTGAAGCCTGGTACCAAACGTGTGTGGTGATTTGTCATAATCCCTAAAACGCTGCTGCTACCCGATTGCGTGAACTTTTTCTGGGGTGGGCTGGCACCTAGCCACAGTCCCTGGGTACTGGCAGCAGCGCAGTCCCACGAACGTTCCTGGGTGCAGCCAGCACCTGGCCATTGCTTGGTGACACCCTCCCACAGAGGGACAGAACAGGTCAAAGCCACAGTTCCTCAGAAGTAAGGGGTGGGGAAAAACAGCCGCATGTGAGATAAAACTCAGGAGGGAGGTTCTGCCTGGGGCATGGCCACAGACTGTAAAGCCGGGGAGTGGACGGGAGCTGAAGACAAAGGACGGTGCTGAAGGCAAAGGATGTGTGTGTGATTGCTGATCAGGGAGAACAGAGTTCTGATACGAGAGACTGGGTAGCTGGATGACACCATTATCACCACTCTTGCACATGCACATACACACCTACAAGCACCACAACAATCCACCCCAGTAAGCTAAGCAGCACCATCTAGTGAAGAATGAGCCGTTACACTAAGCCCCACCCAACCAGGCCAACCTCGCTCTTCAGGAACATGAGTCTCTCCATCTGCTTAGTTTATGGACTAAATTATAGCTATTATTAAAGCTATTCATATTATTAAAGCTATTCATAGTTGGACTTCTGGAGAAAAATGAAGTCATTTCTATCATATTTCAGTCTGTTCACTGGTCCATTTATTCAATTTTCCCTTTTTTTTCTTTTCCTTTATCTTTTTCATTTCTTTTTCTTGAATACAGAAAGAGAAAAACTTTATTTTTGTTTTCAATTTTTACTAAGAATATTTTTCTTTAATTTTTTTCTATTATATTTTTTACATTTATGTAAATTTTTTCGAATTCTATTTTATTTCCATCACTTTATTTTATTCTACTTTAGTCTATTCATTTCTTCAAATTTTCAAAAGATTTCCTTTTTTTCCTTCTTTCTTTCCCTTTTTCTCTGATCTATTAAGCCCCTTTCAACACCCACACTAAAACACACTTAGGATCTAGCATCACTTATTCGAGTTGTGTGTGGGTGTGTGTGCGCGTGTTTAATTTTTTAACTTTAATATTTTTTTAATTTTAATTTTTTTAATTTTAATTTTTTTACCTCATTAATTCCTTTTTTCTCTTCAAAATGATGAAATAAAGGAATTCACCCCAAAAGAAAGAGCAGGAAGAAATGACAGAGGCTTAACTAACACAGGTACAAGCAAGATGTCTGAATCAGAATTTAGAATCACAATAATAAGAATACTAGCTGAAGTCGAAAATAGATTAGAATCCCTTTCTGCAGAGATAAAAGAAGTAAAAGCCAGTCAGGATGAAATAAAAAATGTTGTAACTGAGCTGAAATCTCGAATGGATGCCATGGCGTCAAGGATGGATGAGACAGAGCAGAGAATCAGTGATATAGAGGACAAACTTATGGAGAATAATGAAGCAGAAAAAAAGAGGGAGACTAAGGAAAAAGAGCACAATTTAAGAATTAGAGGAATCAGTGACTCATTAAAAAGGAACAATGTTAGAATCATAGGGGTCCCAGAAGATGAAGAGAGAGAAAAAGAGGTAGAAGGGTTATGGGAGCAAATCATAGCAGAAAACTTTCCTAAGCTGGGGGAAGACACAGACATCAAAATCCAGGAAGCACAGAGGACTCCCATTAGATTAAAAAAACCCAACCATCATCAAGATATATCATAGTCAAATTCACAAAATACTCAGGCAAGGAGAGAATCATGAAAGCAGCAAAGGAAAAAAAGTCCTTAACCTACAAGGGAAGACAAATCAGGTTTGCAGCAGACCTGTCCACAGAAACTTGGAAAGCCAGAAAGGAGGGGCAGAATATATTCAATGTGGTGAATCAGAAAAAATATGCAGCCAAGAACTCTTTATCCAGCAAGGCTGTCATTCAAAATAGAAGGACAGATTAAAAGTTTCCCAGACAAACAAAAATTAAAGGAGTTTGTGACTATTAAACCAGTCCTGGAAGAAATTTTAAGGGGGGACACCCTGAGAGAGAAAAGACAAAAAAAATAAAGACCAAAAGGAACAAAGATAGAAAAGACCAGAGAACACCACCAGGAACTCCCAACTCTACAAGCACAAGCAACATAATGGCAATAAATTCATATCTTTCAGTACTCACTCTAAACGTCAATGGACTAAATGCTTAAATCAAAAGACATAGGGTAACAGAATGGGTAAGAAAACAAGATCCATCTATATGCTGTTTACAAGAGACCCACTTTAATCTAAAGATACCTTCAGATTGAAAGTAAGGGGATGGAGAACCATCTGTCATGCTAATGGTCAATAAAAGAAAGCCAGAGTAGCCATACTTATATCAGACAATCTAGACTTTAAAATAAAGACTGTAACAAGAGATGAAGAAGGGCATTATATCATATTAAGGGGTCTATCCACCAAGAAGACCTGACAGTTGTAAACATTTATGCGCCAACTGTGGAAACACCCAAATACATAAATCAATTAATCACAAACATAAAAAAACTCATTGATAATAATACCGTAATAGTAGGGGACTTCAACACCCCCACTTCCAGCAATAGACAGATCATCTAATCAAAAAACCAACAAGGAAACAATGTCTTTGAATGAAACACTGGACCAGATGGACTTAACATATATGCAGAAGATTTCATCCTAAAGCAGTGGAATATACATTTGTCTCTAGTGCACATAGATCGTTCTCCAGAATAGACCACATACTGGGACATAAATCAGCCCTCAACAAGTACAAAAAGATCGAGATCATACCGTGCATATTTTCAGACCACAGTGCTATGAAACTTGAAATTAACCACAAGAAAAAATTTGGAAAGGTTACAAATACTTGGAGACTAAAGAACATCCTACTGAAGAATGAATGGGCTAACCAAGAAGTTGAAGAGGAAATTAAAAAGTACATGGAAGCCAATGAAAATGATAACACTACAACCCAAAACCTCTGGGACACAGCAAAGGCAGTCATAAGAGGAAAGTATATAGGAATCCAGGCCTTCCTGAAGAAGGAAGAAAGGTCTCAGATACACAACCTAACCTTACATCTTGAAGATCTGCAAAAAGAACAAATAAAACTCAAAACCAGCAGAAGACAGGAAATAATAAATAGAGCCAAAATAATGCTATCAGAACCAAAACAAAACAAAACAAGACAGTAGAACAGATCAATGAAACCAGAAGATGTTTCTTCCAAAGAATTAACATTGATAAACTACTAGCCAGTTGGATCAAAAAGAAAAAAGGAAACGACCCAAATAAATAAAATCAACAATGAAAGAGGAGAGATCACAACCAACACAGCAGAAATACAATCAACAATAAGAGAATATTATGAGCAATTATATGCCAATAAAATGGGCAATCTGGAAGAAATGGACAAATTCCTAGAAACATATACACTATCAAAACTGAAACCGGAAGAAATAGAAAATTTGAACAGACCCATAACCTGTAAAGAAATCAAATTAGTAATCAAAAATCCCAAAAAAACAAGAGTCCAGGGCCAGATGGCTTTCCAGGGAAATTCTACCCCACATTTAAAAAGGAGTTAACACCTATTCTCTTGAAGCTGTTCCAAAAAATAGAAATAGAAATGTTCCAAAAAATAGAAAACTTCCAAACTCTTTCTATGAAGCCAGCATTACCTTGATTCCAAAACCAGACAGAGATGCCGCTAAAAAGGAGAACAAAAAACCAATATCTACCAAACACTTAAGGAAGAGTTAACACCTATTCTGTTGAAGCTGTTCCAAAAAATAGAAATGGAAGGGAAACTTCAAAACTCTTTCTTGAGTCCAACATTACCTTAATTCCAAAACCAGAGACCCCACTAAAAAGGAGAACTATAGACCAATATCCCTGATGAACATGGATGCAAAAATCCTCAACAAGATTTTAGCCAACCGGATCCAGCAATACATTAAAAAAATTATTCATGGTGATCCAGTGGGATTTATACCTGGGATGCAGGGCTGGTTCAATATCCGCAAAACAATCAATGCGATTTATCACATCAATGAAAGAAAGGACAGGAACCATATGATCTCAATAGATGCAGAGAAAGCATTTAACAAAATATAGCATCCTTTCTTGATAAAAAAAAAAAACCCTCAAGAAAGTAGGGATAGAAGGATCATACCTCAAGATCATAAAAGCCATATACGAAAGACCCAATGCTAATATCATCCTCAGGAACAAGACAGATTGTCCACTCTCACCACATACTATTAGAAGTCTTAGCCTCAGCAATCAGACAACACAAAGAAATAAAAGGCATCCACACTGGCCAGGAGGAGGTCAAACTTACACTCTTCACAGATGACATGATACTCTATATGGAAAACCCAAAAGAGTCCACAAAAAACTGCTAGAACTGATTCATGAATTCAGCAAAATCGCAGGATATAAAATCAATGCACAGAAATCGCTTGCATTCCTGTACACCAACAATGAAGCAACAGAAAGAGAAATCAAGGAATTGATCCCATTCACAATTGCACCAAAAACCATAAAATACCTAGGAACAAACATAACCAAAGAGGTGAAAAAAAATCATACACTGAAAACTGTAGAAAGCTTATGAAAGAAATCGAAGAAGACACAAAAACATGGAAAAATATCCATGCTCCTGGATAGGAAGAACAAATACTGTTAAAATGTCAATACTATCCAAAGCAATCTACATATTCAATGCCATCCCTATCAAAATAACACCAGCATTCTTTACAGAGCTACAACAAACAATCCTAAAATTTGTATGGATCCAGAAAAGACCCTGAATAGCCAAAGCAATCTTGAAAAGAGGCATCACAATCCCAGAATTCAAGCCGTATTACAAAGCTGTAATCATCAGGACGGTATGGTACTGGCACAAAAACAGACACACAGATCAATGGTCAGAATAGAGAACCCAGAAATGGACCACAAATGTATGGCCAACTAATCTTTGACAAAGGAGGAAAGACTATCCAATGGAATAAAGACAGTCTCTTCAGCAACTGGTGCTGGGAAAATTGAACAGCAATATGCAGAAAACTGAACCTGGACCACTTTCTTACACCATACACAAAAATAAACTCAAAATGGATGAAAGGCCTAAATGTGAGACAGGAAGCCATCAAAATCCTCGAGGAGAAAGCAAGCAAAAACCTCTTTGACCTTGGCCGCAGCAACTTCTTAATACATCTCTGGAGGCAAGGGAAACAAAAGCAAAAATTAACTGTTGGGACCTCACCAAAATAAAAAGCTCCTGCACAGCAAAGGAAACAATCAGCAAAACTAAAAGGCACCTGATGGAATGGGAGAAAATATTTGCAAACGACATATCAGATAAAGGGTTAGTATCCAAAATCTATAAAGAACTTATCAAACTCAACACCCAAAAAACAAATAAAGGGAAGTGAAGAAAAGGGAAAAAGACACGAATAGACACTTCTCCAAGGAAGACATCCATATGGCCACCCGACACATTAAAAAATACCCAACATCACTCATCATCAGGGAAATACAAATCAAAACCACAATGAGATACCACATCACACCTGTCAGAATGGCTAACATTAACAACTGGGGCATCAATAGATGTTGGTGAGGAGGCAGAGAAAGAGGATCTCTTTTGCACTGCTGGTGGGAATGCAAACTGGTGCAGCCACTCTGGAAAACAGTATGGAAGTTCCTCAAAAAATTAAAAATAGAACTATGTACGATCCAGCAATTACACTATGAGGTATTTATCCAAAGGGATACAGATATGCTGTTTCAAAGGGGCACATGCAACCCAATGTTAATAGCAGCACTAGTAATAATAGCCAAAGTATGTAAGGAGCCCAAATATCCATCGATGGATGAATGGATAAAGAAGACGTGGTATATATAGACAATGGAGTATCACTCGGCAATCAAAAAGAATGAAATCTTGCCATTTACAAGTGTGTGGATGGAACTAAGGGTATTATCCTAAGCAAAATTAGTCAGAGAAAGACAAATACCATATGACTTCATTCATATGAGGACTTTAAGACACAGAACAGGTGAACATAAGGGAACAGAAGCAAAAATAACATAAACAGGGAGGGTACAAAACATAAGAGACTCTTAAATATAGAGAACAAACAGAGGGTTACTGGAGGGGTTGTGGGAAGGGGTATGGGCTAAATGGGTAAGGGGCATTAAGGAATCTACTCCTGAAATCATTGTTGCACTATATGCTAACTAATTTGGGTGCAAATTAAATTTTTTTTTTAATTTAAAAAATTAAATAAAAGTGACACTAGAAACACATGGTAATAGGTAGATTGTGGTGCAGTTGAGGGTTACACAATGCACCCAGGCTCACTGCTAAGTCACTTCTCCAAAAATAGTCCTATTACTTGTTGTGCAGTTCTCATGAGCCAGGCCCTTGGCTTTACATAGACCATCTCATTTAATCCTCACATCACTGATGAGAGAAATGATTGAAGCTGATAAGTGGGGAGCAACATTGCAGCTCTTGTATGTCTGGAGAGCACATGCTTCTGCCCTGTACATGCTTGTCCAAATAGGCTGTCCTTCGGTGGAGAGCCTCAGCTCTCCTTGTTCAGTTAACTGTTTTATACTGAGTTATTAAATTATTCATAGTAAATTGTATATACTATGACAGTAATATGCATCTGTATAAAATAACATTTTCTACATATTCCAAACATTATCACATATAACAAATTGCTAACTAGCCCAATGAGTATAAGTGACTATTCAAATGTTATATTTCCACAAATTTACATTCCTGAATGATTTCTTGGGCCTTATTGTCACTTTTCAGAATGACCGTAGATTTTAGGACCGAGTTTGCTAACTTTCCTGGACTAACATAAAATGATGAAGTATAACTATTTTTGTCTGTTTCAACCCACAAATCTCCAAAGACTTTAACATTTTATCATCTTTTCTATCACCCTTTGCCCCATTTTTTTTGGTAATATCTTAGATTGTCTTATATTCCTTATATTTACTCTATCATGGACTTGGCTTTTGTTTTAGTGAAATGCTGTGCATCATGTAAACATAACTTCACTGTGAGTTACCTGCAGTCTGTGAGCAGGACAGGGAAAGGGTTTGTGCCCTTGTTTTCAAACTCTGGCTTGCCCTCTTCACAGCATGTCTTATCCCACAGCCCTGAGCCCACTGGTTTACTTTCTGTAGAGAATAGGAGATGGAGGGAGCACCATAGTACCAACCTATGTAGACTTTATATCAGTCCCCCGTTTTCAGCCCCAATTTCCGTGCTCCTCTGTACTTCTGAGGCAGGAGCTTCTTGGTATTTTTGTGGAATCCATTGTGTCCTCCTGTCAGTGGTAGTTGGTAAGCTGATGGACTGAGTCTTGTCCACTTTTTCTGTTTCTCATCTTTTAGGGATTTCTTGATATTTCTATCTGCTTTTTTTCTTTTCTCCTACTCTCTTTTAGTCATTTTTGGGGGCATTGCAGCAGGAAGGGAAGAAAAGTGCATGTGTTCAGTCCACCATTTTTAACCCAAAGCTCCTAAAACCATTTTTAACTCATTTATTTAACATCAGCTCCTCAAAAGTGAAATAAGAAGACTGGAAAGAAATCAGGAACGAGAAAAGTCTGTAGCTAACCTGGAGTACTTGAAGAATGTCTTGCTCCAATTCATTTTCCTGAAACCAGGTAGTGAGAAAGAAAGACTGCTTCCTGTTATAGATACAATGCTGCAGCTCAGCCCTGAAGAAAAGGGAAAACTTGCTGCAATTGCTCAAGGTATGTGAAGGAAAGTATTAGAACTTCTGTTTCATAACTTACACTAAATGCTGGCCTTGTGGATGAGACTTTGTGTGTGCTCTTACAATCTTTTTCATGACACTATGACTTAAAATATGAGTTCTATCATATGTGTAACCTGTGACTAGATTTGAAAAGGTAACATTATGTAATTTTAAGATGCATCAAAATACAATACAGTGTTTAGTTAGATCTTTTGAATAGTGGACTTGTAATTCTAGCATTGAATTCTATCAAAGAATGTGGTTTTATTTTATATCATACTTTTTTTTTAACTTGTGTTGGTTTAGTCTTTCTTGCTTCATGTCCACCTTTACCTCTTCTCCCCCAAAGAGTCTCAAGGCAGCAATGATATGGCTCAACACTTGGTCCATATCATACCCAACAGTCTATTTCTTAAGGAACATTCAGCTTTAAAGCTGTCCTGTGTTTGGAGTTTAGATTTTCTATCAAATAGATTTAATACTGTGATTTCATTAACTCCTTTAAAATGATGCACATACAGCTGCTGTAGTTACCTGACTTAAGACTGCGTCTTAAGGATCATGGTTTAATTTTTGTTAGTTTCAAATGTTTTTATCACTGACCCTTTCAAGCATGCAGGCAGAATACTGTCATGTCCCTTATAGTTCTCAGTCATCTTTAACGGTTTTCAACTCATGGTCAGACTTCTTTTGACAGGGGAAGAGCAGAGCTAGAGATTTAAACAAGTTCCACACATCATATGATTTCCCCAGCAAATATTTGCTGTGTATTGGACCCCTCTGCTGTCTACACCAAGTTCACCCTCAGTGTTCCCATTATCACAGATGTCTTTCTACACCATCCCAAATAGGGCTCACACACTGCATCTGGTTGATGTCCCTTAAGCTCTGTCTTATTGTTATTATCTATAGTATTTCCATGTTCTTTTTTGTAGTATGTCGATTATTATTTGAAGAAACTGGTCATTTGTCCTACAGAAGCTCAGTTCTGAATTTGGCACTTGGAGATAGCATTTAACTGATTCCATTATTGCCTATAAATAGGAAGTTAGATCTCTGATTAGATCCAGGTGTAAATGGGTGGGGTGGGAAACAAAAAATACCTCATAGGTAATGTTGTATAATTTCTGAGACATCGTGTCAGTAAGCCCAGAATGTCCA
This sequence comes from Neofelis nebulosa, assembly GCF_028018385.1. Taxonomy (NCBI): domain Eukaryota; kingdom Metazoa; phylum Chordata; class Mammalia; order Carnivora; family Felidae; genus Neofelis; species Neofelis nebulosa. The sequence continues at coordinate 88,590,997 of NC_080790.1, forward strand.
GTTGTCCCACTTTTGACTGGTTTGCCTCATGTTGGTGCTCTTTAACATGTTCTTCTATTCCCTATAAGTCCTGATTAAACTGGTAATGCTGGAGAGTGGTGCTCAAAATTGACCAGGTATCAGAATCATCTGGTGCAATGATTAAAACTCAGATTGCTGGACACCCCCCTCCCCACCAAGTTTCTGATTCAATAGATTCAAGAGTTCGCATTTTTAACAAGTTCCCAGATGATACTGATGCTCTGGGGACCTGGTCTGGTGACCATACCTTGAGAACCCCTGATCTAGAGGACTGATATGATTCGGGGTTTGTTTGTTTGTTTGTTTGTTTGTTTGTTTGTTTGGTTGGTTTTGGTTTTGCAGAAATACTTCATACATAGTGCTGATTGTTTCTTTTAAAATGTTGTCTTACAATATATCTGAGTAATGATGAGGGAGGAAGATTCTCAAGTAACCTCAGTTCTGCTAATTGTAGGGCACATTACCTTAGCTACAATTGTATTTTTGTCACAAGAACCAAAATAAGAATGTATATTTTTTGTAATTTAGTTATTCTGATAATAAATTTGCTTTTATATATTACTTTTTGTTTATTCTACCAAAGTTAAAACTATTTTTTTCATTGTAAAATTAACCAGGACTTTAGGAATGACATGTGTATTTTTAAATTAAAACATACTTCAATGAAATGATCTCAAAATACTTAGCATATCTAACAGTCTCTTTTAAGGCCCAGATATTTAATGTTATGTAGGTGTTACATTCAAGTGGCTCCTGTAAGTTGAGGGCCTGTTGATTAAAAGATCTCAAAAAGACTAACTTAAGGGTTCTGATAACACAGATGTTAGTGATCATCCCAACAGGGTATATATAAGAAGTTCATTAGAAACCCAGAACTCTAATACAGGTTTTTTGCTAAGTCCCGTAAACGTATACGAAAATTCCCTAAACTACTATACGTTATAAAGATTATTCACTTATCTCTTATCTATGTGAACAAACAAAAGAAAACTTATAAAAACTGAATTAAAAACAGCTGTAGTCTGGCAGCAGATAGAGATACAGCTTAAGCGAGAATTATTAAACTGGAAGATGGGTCAGAAGGAATTCAGAATTCAGCATGGAAACACAATGGAGGGAAAAAAAACAGAAAAGTAATAGATGTAGAGGATAGAATGAAGACATGTAACATATATTTAATAATTGAAGTTCTAGAAGGAGAGGACAGGAAAGAATGAGGTAGAGATGGTATTGAAGAGAGTGGCTAAAAATTTTTCAGAGCTGCTGAAGGACATCCCTCCACACATTTGAAAAATCTCAATACAATTTCAAGTAGGATAAATAAAAGGAAGTGTACCTCTTCACATAAAAGTGAAAATGCCCACTAAAAGAATAGAGAAAAGTCTCAAAAGAAGACCCATTACCTCATTACCTTTAAAGGAGTGATAGGCTCACAGTGTACTTTTCTGTGATTGGTGGAGTACTGTCTTTCGCATGCTATAAGATATAAATGTGAACCTTGGGGCAGCTGGGTGGCTCAGTCAGTTAAGCGTCCAACTTCAGCTCAGGTCATGATGTTACAGTTCATGAGTTCAAGTCCCGCGTCAGGCTGTCTGCTGTCAGTGCAGAGTCAGCTTCCAATCCTCTGTTCACCTCTCTGCCCTTCCCCTGCTCCTGCGCATACATGCACTCTCAAAAATAAACATTAAAAAAAAAACAATAACTGAACCTTGAGAAAATATTTCTCAAGATCTTTTCTGATAGAAACTTCCAAGAATTCACCTCCATTGGAAATGCTCAACTATGTACTTCATGTATAAGGAAAAGTTAAGTGGAAGGTCGGAGATACAAGAAGGAATGCCATGCACAGGAAACCTGTCACCACGCTACGGAAAAGGGTCCTGGGCCCCACCAGCCAGACCAAGGACATTTACCAAGACTTGGAAACAATAGACCACGTTACAGATGTCCGGAGTACCAGAAGAGAGGGTCTGAGGGCTGCTCTTCCTGACAGTGAAAGGAATGGGACCATAAGAGCAAAGAACACAAGTACCTCTTGCCCCCTTCATCTCCTTTGAAGCAGGGTTTATACTCTGATTTTGTGTAGAGATTATACCAATATTTTTCATTCAGGTTGGTAATCACTAATGGATATTGAAATTAATTTGGTGAATCACATACAGAACATTTTTTTTAATTTGAGACAGTGAGACAAACATCAGACTATCTTGAATCTGATAAGGGTAAGAATTGTTTCTTGAAGTTCCCTGGGTATATGTGTGAATGTTGGTTTCTGTCTGACTGTATCAGACAGATGTTTGCCTTTCTGTGCGTCTGGGTCACAAATATTTGAGAAACATTAACTTAGGGGATAAAGTAGGTTTTCTACCTCTGACAGGTGATGTCCAACTCCTTGTAATAAACACCCAATAAGGACCCAACTCGCCCCATGGGCAAGTGTCATTAGCTGCTCAAAGCTGCCTGTCACATCTCTACATAAGGCAAAACAACACAAAGTGCTATGTTAGTCCCCAAACAAGTAACATGAAGAAATACTGCTCAGTAGCATAGGTTGTTGCTCTGCATGTGGTGCAAATGTTAACTCCCCTGCTTCCCTCATGTTGGATCCCAGCACCATTCACAGGCTGCAGATTTCTCTTCTTCTTGAGCCACAACTTGAGGTAAGCAGGTTGTTGGTCATATCGTACTTCTCTTTGAAAGACTAGAATCTCAACTTGGCTGCTCAAGTAAGAGCGAAGGTTGCTTCTCTACATCTTTACTCCCCAACTAGGTTATAATTTGCAGAACTGTGTATTGTTCCTTACTGTACAGTGTTGCCAAAATCTAATACTGTATAGAAGTAAGTAAAGAGGAAAAATACCTAAAACTAATAGAAGAACCAATTTTACCTCAATTAAGAAAAAAAAAAGAAAGAAAAAGAAAAAGGCTAACAATTCAATAGGAAAAAAGGTGAAGACCGTGAAGCTTTTTTGATCATCTCCAGACTGGCAGGAAGAGAACACTCACATACTCACTGTACGGGCCTGATTTGGTTTGAAGAGGACATAGAATTTTATCAGAAGAGAGCAATTACTCAGTGCAGGAGCAAATGCACCCTATCTCAGCCTTTCTGTGGTCCTTGTTTACCAGAGAAGAACAGCTGCCCCAGGGGTGCCTGGGTGGCTCATTTGGTTGAGCAGCCGGCTTCAGCTCAGGTCATGATTTCATGGCTTGTGAGTTCGAGCCCCGTGTCAGGCTCTGTGCTGACAGCTCAGAGCCTGGAGCCTGCTTCGGATCTATGTCTCCCTCTCTCTCTGCCCCTAACCCACTTGCATTCTGTCTCTGTCTCTCTCAAAAGTAAATAAACATTAAAAAAAAAAAAGCTGCCCAGAACATTGTCTGCACGGGGCAGAGTCCTGCCAGATCTGAGACACAGATCAGGTCATGATCTCACAGTTTGGGGATTCCAGTCCCACGGCAGGATCTGTGCTGACGGTGTGGAGCCTGTTTGGGATTTCTCTCCGTCTCTCTCTGCCCCTCCCCACTCCCACTCTGTCTCTCTCTCTCTCTCTCAAAAATAAATATTTTTTTAAAGGTTAAATAATAATAAAATAAAGTTCCTCTATTTAAAATTTTGAAAATGCCTTTCTGCATGAGATCCACTTGTGATACATTATACATGCTTGAAAACACAGAATAGCATCTGGGAGAGAGTATACTGAATTTAATAGTCATCACTTTTGGGGAGAAGTGGGAAGGTGGCAAAGGACATGTAATAAGAAGAGGGGTTCACTTTTTTTAAGGTTGTAAAACTTGCAAATCATATATATTAATATTCAAGTCATAGTAAGAAGACAACAATAAAGGAGGCCTTGTCTAAAATTTTCTTGGAAGCCCAGAATTTTTCTGAATTTTAAGACAGGATTTGTTTGTGTTGATCATAAAAAAGATAAAAGGAAACTGGAACACTCAATACAAAATGATGTAATTCCCTGGGAAAAGTTTGGCATTTTTTATAAAGTTAAACATACTTACTGTATAATAACAATCCTACTCAGAGGTATTTATCCAAGAGAAATGAAAGCCTTTGTTCACACAACAAACTGCACAAACCTAACCACTGAATGATACACTTTAAAAGGGTGAATCTTACAGTATGCAGATCATTTCTCAATAAATGATAAAATTAAAAACCCATACACAAATGTTTTTAGCAGTTTTATTTTAAATTGGAAAAAAATAGAAACAGCTGATATCCTTCACTGGTAAATGAATAAAACAAACTAGTCTGGTACAGCCACACAGAGGAATCTACTCAGCAGTAAAAAGGAATGAACTACAGATACGGAACATGGACAATTCTCAAATGCATCCTCCTAAGTGAAAGGAACCAAACTCCAAAGATACATTACACAATGTAATTAAATTTATGACTTTCTAGAAAAGGCAAAAAGGTAGGGATGGTGGTGTTATACCTAAAAAGGATGAATTTTACCATGAGTAAATCATACCTCAGTGTATTTGATTTTAAAATGATTACAGGGCACCTGGGTGGCTTGGTCGGTTAAGCGTCCACTTCGGCTCAGGTCATGATCTCACGGTCCGTGAGTTCGAGCCCCGCGTCGGGCTCTGTGCTGACAGCTCAGAGCCTGGAGCCTGTTTCAGATTCTGTGTCTCCCTCTCTCTCTGCCCCTCCCCTGTTCATGCTCTGTCTCTCTCTGTCTCAAAAATAAATAAACGTTAAAAAAATTTTTTTTAAATGATTAAAAACAATGATTTTTTGTTTGTCTTGGTTTCATTTTGAGGTTTACCACAAAACTATTGGGTTTAGATTCTAAGTTATGTAAGGCTTCTGTTTTAAAAGAATGGAAAAATTCCCCTTATTGTAAATAATACTTAGTTGTGCTGGGGAGTTTATTTTGGAATTGTCTAATGGAGAAAGCAAATACTGAAAGTTCAAGAACATACTTGTAATGTCAAAGTATGGTATGAAAAGATTAATGCCTTTTTTTTTCTTTTTTAACTTTCCAAAGGTGAGGAAGAAAATGCTTCCCGTTCCTCTGGCTGGGCATCCTATCTGCATAGTTGGTCTGGACTGCGATAGATTGACAGGAAAACATTTATTTACCAAATAGAATCCATTTGGCAAAAAAGTTTCACATACATTGCTGTCATTCTTTTGTCCAATAGTGTGTGTATATATTCACATCTACATATATTTATACATACCTATGTCAGATGTATTTTAAAAGTCTCCGCTTGAAGTAAAAGTATGAAGTAAGTACAGCAGCCTGAAGTGTTGATACCAGTCCACAGCCCTTTGACTCTGTGACCTCCCATGTGTGCTACCAGATGAAAACACCAAGAACGAAGTCACTCCCTTCTGTAGAACCTCAGGACCCGCCTGTTTCTGGGCAGTACTGTGAATTTGAAGTTAAATTTTGGTACAGTACCAACTGGAATTTAGGTTTTTAAAATAATGTTACAAGACTGTTTATTGCAAGATCAGACTTGCAGATGGATTATTATAAATTGTTAAAGAAAACTTGTTAAGTAGAATATGAAGGAAAATACTTTATTGGTAAAGTTGACATGTTTATTTAAAGAGATTATAAAGCAAATATGTGCAGTTAATTATGAAACTAAAATACACTTTAATTACTTTAAAATGAACTGTCCTTTTTTTCCTCTAAAGTATATTATCTCAAAACTCATTATGTTGTTAGAGACTCTACCATTGGCTGGTGTGACACGGAACATGAACGTGGGGACCAAGCTCATTACCTCGGGGTGATTTCATGATGTCTCTCCAGGCTCTTGAGGAGACTCATCCACTTTTAAGCCATGAATCTGTTTTGAGAATTCTTTCCATCTCCCCTAATAAAAACTTATCAGCACATTGACTCTGTCATTAGCATTGTATCTAATATGAGAGTGGTGCTTCCCGTGGCCCAGCAGACATGCCATTCCATGAACTCCATCACAAGGAGCTTCAGGAAGACACCTTAGAGGCCAGGGTCATGGTTCCACAGGTCTTGTGAATAACTTTAGGTGGTGGTGGTACCTGCCTTTGATTCCTCTGAGTATATTTTATAGACTAGATCAAAATTGTGTTCCTAAATCATAAATTTGAGAATTCCATTTTTAATATTTATTTGATGGAAAAATCACCACACAGTATGCTCTGTAGAGTTCTCTTAAGCCTTCCAATTTATACCCTAATTTTCAGTCTCAGCTGGTGAACTGACTTTATATTTTGGTTACTCAGAACATTTGTTTCCAATTTAATTTAACTGAAATTTGCTGCTGACATGTTGAGTTTGTTCTTTAAAGAATATCTCCTATTTCTGTCTTTCCTCCTGTTTTAGAAGAACAGACTTAACTAGTGAATGTATTAATGAATATGCATCCATTTCAGAGCTGACTTTAAAAGTTTAGCTTTTTTACTTTATGAACTGTGAAGATGTGTATGCCAGCAGCATACTATGTAACTACTAGTATTTAAATAAATTTCACTTTAAGTCTAGGCCTTTTTGAAGTCTATATAAACTTGTTTTGAAATACAGTCTCTACTTATGAATGTAATAACAAAAATACCTTTTTGCATGATAAAAAAATTATTAATTTGCAAAAGTGATATTCTTTCATGGCTTCAGCAATGAGAGGAAATGTAATGATTATTTTAATATTTCTATTAAATATATTTAACTGCATATTATATTTTTATGCCTACTCTTTTTCTGTTAGAAACTGTCTCTTTGGGGTTTTTTAGTCCATGAATTGGCATTGCAAATTCCTTCACTGCTTTCTTCAGACAGTTGGGACCTAGAATGTCATTTGCTTGAGAGAACTGACATTTTGGTGCATTAAGTGTAGCCATGATACCTTCCATGTCTGACATCTACCTTCCAGCTGGATCCGGGAGCCACATTTAGCCTTACTTTGGGTACCTCTCAAGTTCCAGCCTCCTCTGTGATGTAGGCCTCTCTTGTATACAGTGAGATTTGCTTATGCTCCAAGCTGTGTAAGATCAATAATTATATTCCTTTAAACAAACTTTCACAATTACATTCCTTTAAACAAACTTTGGCAGAAGTATAATTGAATTGCTTACTAGCAAAGCTAAGGCTTGGAAAGACATGCAGTGTTTTGTGTTCTTTTTAAGCCCCATGTTAGCTAATGATGTCACTGGAAATACATAGTATTGAGGAATGTGAAATTTCCAATAAAGACACAATTTGGTATTTGGTGACACAAAAAAAGTACTCGTACTATGAGTAAGTTGGAATGTAGGTTGCAATTTGGTTTAAGACTATTCTGTTTTGATTTGGTTATCTGAAAATCAGCTATTATTTCAAAATGAATACACACTAGGTAAAACAACCTGATACAACTTTGCAGGTGTCTTTGAGCTAATTTTTACCCATGAGTGTTAAAAAGGATTTGGTTATTTATGCATAAGTTATGTATAGCAGAAAAATCTTTTCCTCCTGCATTCAAAATGTGATTACATGGCCTTCAAATTGTTACTTTAAAAAAAATAGCAAGGTGCATATGAATAGAACACTGAATATTGTTCAATATTAATATGGTGAAGAAATAAGATTTCAGTTTCAATAATGTAGATGACCACCCCAGCTTCCCTTTGAGGTGAGCTCACTTAGAACCCATAGTGGTTACCGCTCCAAATGTCTGCCTAGACTTGAAGACGACAACAATCCTCTCCACCCCTGCCTCTCACTGGGAACTTTTGCCCCACCACCATGCCAGGAGGCAACCATAGGCCCAACCAGAATCAACTGAACCAGGCACAGAGCCCTAACCCAGGCAAAACTGATTAGATTCAATGATGTGGATTTGGTACTACAGAGTCAAGTCCGCATTTCTGTGTAACTCGAATTATGACAAAGACAGGAGCTCTGGGAGGCCCAGAAAGAGCAAGGAAATCTCACCTAGAAAGCACAAAGAAGGCTAAGCTGACAGGCAGAGGTAATACATATGGGGTGAGAACGTTGGGAGACTTCAATTCTGCTCTAATGCCTGAGACAGGTACAGTGGATTCTAGACCATGTCCCTGCATCCTCAGCAAACTTCTACATGTGCTTCGAGAGTGACTATCAGGCGTCTGGAACACAGTGCAGTGACGAGAGGAGAAACTCTACACTTAGATCTGGACAGAATGTCCGCTTTACTACTGACTGGCTCGGGGCCCATTCTTGACAGTTCTGAGACCCCATCTGTTTATCTGCAAGAGGAAGACAACAAATTACACAATCGTGAGTTATTAAATGACATAATCACCCCAGCACAGAGTGGGCACTCCAATGTTAATTCCCCCTTTTGGAAGTTATCTTCCTACTTCCTCAGCCTGAAAAAAGGTTTACCAATTCACTTTTCTTTTTGTGCCCAGTCCTTACTTAAGTGCACGGCACATAACACTAAAGTGTGCTTAATAAGTTATTTAATTAATCAACAAGTGAATGTAACATTTACCTGCACATGCCTGTAATAATCACCTCTTGCTTGGGGCACCTGGATGACTCAGTTGGTTAAGCATCTGACTTTGGCTCAGGTCATGATCTCACAGTTCATGAGTTTGAGCCCTGTGTCGGCTGTGCTCACCGCTAAGAGCCTGGAGCCTGCTTTGAATTCTGTGTCTCCCTCTCTCTCTGCCCCTTCCCCGCTCGTGCTCTGTCTCTCTCTCTTTCTCAAAAATAAACATTAAAAAAAAATTTTAATAAAAAAAATAATCACCTCTTGCTTTTTAGGAGCACCTAAAGGAAGTATGTTTAATTTGTTTAGTTTTGATAAGTCTGTGTTTTAAAAGAATTACTTTTAAAACATGATGAAATATTTACAGTTGAAATCATATTTGATCCAAAGTATTATGGGAGGAGAAGAGTGGGTGAGGGTGACAGTGAAAGAGGATTGACAATGAGTTGAAAGTTGTTTTCTTATCTACTCATTTTCACTCAATGCACTCCATAAGCATACATCTTTTTTTTTTCTGACATCACTTATACATTGTGTTTTGGTTTTTACACATTTGTTGAGATATAATTTACATATCATAAAATTCCCTTGTTGAAAGTGTACAATTCAATGGTTTTAGTACAGTTATGGGGTTGGAAAATCATCCCCATAATCTGAGTTTAGAAATTTTTATTACCCCCTAAAAGGAACTCCCTGCCCATTGGCAGTCACTCCTCCATTAGCCTACTTCAGTCCTTGACAACACTAATCTACTTCCTATCAAGTTGCCTATGATAGGCTTTTCATATAAATAGAATCATGTGTGTGATCTTTTGTGACTGACTTCTTTCACTTGGCATAATGTTTTCAAGGTCCTCTGCATTGTAGCATGCATCATCCCTTTTACTGCTGAAAACTAATCCCTTCTATGACATGTTATGTTTTATATATTCATCAGTTGGTAGGCATTTGAGTATTTCCAACTTCTAGCTATTAAGAATATTGCTGCTATGAAAATTTGCATACAAGATTTTGTGTGGATATACGTTTTCAGTTCTCTTGGGTACATGTACATACCTTGGAGTGGAACTTTTTGCATCATATAGTAACTGTATGTTTATTTGTAGAACTGCCAAACTTTTCTAAAGGACTACTCCACTTTACAATCCCACCAACAAGGTATGGATTCATTTTCCCCACACCTTCATCAAAACTTATCTGTCTTGGGGCGCCTGGGTGGCGCAGTCGGTTAAGCGTCCGACTTCAGCCAGGTCACGATCTCGCGGTCCGTGAGTTCGAGCCCCGCGTCAGGCTCTGGGCTGATGGCTCGGAGCCTGGAGCCTGTTTCCGATTCTGTGTCTCCCTCTCTCTCTGCCCCTCCCCCATTCATGCTCTGTCTCTCTCTGTCCCAAAAATAAATAAAAAACGTTGAAAAAAAAATTTTTTTTTAAAAAAAATAAATAAATAAATAAATAAATAAAAACTTATCTGTCTTTTTGAATATAGCCATCCTAGTGGATATGAAATGATATCTCACTGTGGTTTGATTTATATTTCCCTAATGACTAATGATGTTAAAAGTGTGTTTCAGGGCCCCTAAGTGGCTCAGTCGGTTATGCATCCAGCTCCTGATTTCGCCTTAGGTCATGATCTTAAGGTTCATGAGATAGACCCCTGCATTGGGCTTTGTGCTGACAGTGCAGAGCCTGCTTGGGATTCTCATTCTCTCTCTCTCTCTCTCTCTCTCTCTCTCAGAATAATTAAATAATTTTTTTAAAAAAGTGTGTTCCATGTGCTTTGTATTTCTTCTTCGGAAAAATGTCCTGTTTCAATTATTTGCCCATTTTAAAAATTGGATGATTTGTCTTTTTATTATTTAATTGTAAGTGTTCTTTACATACAACTTTATGTGATATACAGTTTTGGATATAAATCTCTTATCAGACATATGATTTTCAAATATTTCCCACCATTCTGTGGTTTGTCTTTTTACTTTCTCGATGACTCATTTGCAGCACAAAAGTTTTTCATTTTGATGAAGTCTCAATTTACCTACTTTTTGCTTATCCCCTGTACTTTTGATGTCAGATCCAAACTTCATTGCTTAATCCAACAATTACAAAGATTTATTCCTATGTTTTCTTAAAAGAGTGTTCTAGTTTTAGCTCTTACATTTAGGTCTCTGATTCGCTTTGAGTTAATCTTTTTAATATGATACAGGAAGGAGTCCAACTTCATTCTCTTGCATGTTGTCATCCATTTGTCCCAGCACTATTTATTGAAAACTTGGTCCTTTCCCTATTGAATTGTCATGGCATCTTTGTTGAAAATCATTTGCCATAAAAGTAAGGGTTTATATCTTAACTCTCAGTTCTAGTTCCTTGACCTGTATGTCTGCAGCTAGGCCCGTCCCACACAGTCTTAATTACTGCAGCTCTTTAGTAAGATTGAAAGGGGGAAGTGTGTTTCCTCAAACTTTACTCTTTCTTTTCAAGATTTTTTGTCTCTTCCAGATCCTTTGCATTTCCATATGAACTTTAGGATCAGTTTGTCTGTTCTGCAAAAACACAAATTGGGATTTTGATGGGGTTTATGTTGAGTCTATAAATCAATTTGGAAAACATTGCCTTCTTAACAATATTTAGTCTTCCAACCCATGAACATAGGGTATCTTTCCATTTCTTTGGATCTGCTTTAATTTCTTTTGACAATATTTTGTAGTTTTCAGTATACAAGTCTTGCATTTAAATGTTAAATTTATACCTAAATACTTCATTCCTTTTGATGCTATTGTAAATTGAATTGTTTTCTTAATTTCATTTTTGGATTGTTCATTGCTTATATATAGAAATCTAATTGATTTTCTGTATGCTGATCTTCTATCCTGTAACCACACTGAATTCTTTATTAGTTCCAGTAGCTATCTGTATGTGGATTCCACAGGAATATAGGTAACTATATTCCATAGATCATGTAATACACAAATAAAGATAGTTTTACCCCTTCCTTTCCTATTTTTATGCCTTTTATTTATTTTTTCCTGCCTAATCACCTGTCTAGAAACTCTAGCACAATGTCAAAGTGAAGTGACAAAAGAGGACATCCCTATCGTCCTGATGTTAGGAGGAAAGCATGCAGTCTTTCACCATTAAGTAGGATGTCAGCTGTGAGACTTTCATAGATGCCTTGTATCAGATTGAGAAAGTTTATTTCTATTCCTAGTTTGTTGAGTAATTGATCATGAAAGACTATTGGGTTTTGTCAAATAGTTTTTCAGTCTCTTTTGAGATAATCATGAGGGTTTGTCTTTTATTCTATTAATATGGTATATTATTACATGGATTGGCTTTTGGATATTAAACTAACCTTACATTCCTTGAAATAAGAGTTGAGATTTGAAGCTTAATAATGGAGGCTGGAGTATATACAGTAGTATTCTCACCATTTTTGTATGTGTTTGAAATTTTCCATAACAAAAAGTTACTAAAAATTTAAAAGTCCTTTTTTTAATTTGTTTTTTCTTTGTTCGTTCATTTGTTTTTGTTCTTAAATTCCACATATGAGTGAAATCATATGGGATTTTTTTCCTCTGGCTTATTTCACCAAGCATAATACCTTCTAGGTCTATCCATGTTGTTGCAAATGGCAAGATCTCATTTTTTTTATGCCTGAGGAATATTCCAGTATGTGTGTGTGTGTGTGTGTGTGTGTGTGTATCACATCTCCTTTATTCATTTGTGGATGAACACTTTGGTTGCTTCCATATCTTGGCCAATGTAAATAATGCTGTAGTAACCACAGAGATGCAGAGAACAAACTGATGGTTATCAGAGAGGAGGTGGGAGGGGGTATTGGTTGAAACAGGTGATAGGGAATAAAGAGTACACTTATAACGATGAGCACTGAGTAATGTATAGAATTGTTGAATCATTGTATTATGCACCTGAAACTGATATAACACTGTTTGTTGGTTATATTTAAATTTTTAAAAACTTTTTTAAATGTTTAAGTTACTAAAAATTGAATAAAGAATAGAAAGTTCTTAGAGAATTAGTGAAATGTAAATAGGAAACTAGGAAGGCGGGGGGAGTCAATGTTAACTTTAGGAAACACTAAAGGGTGAATGACAAAGAAGATATAGTCATAGTACACTTTTGGCTCACTGGATAACAATATAAAGTCAAAACACTATTTGCAAAATATTAGAATATTATATTGGAAGAATGGGTATGGGTGAAGTGAGGAGACACAAAGTTCCTAAATTCCCACCTCATGTAAAAGCAAATCAAAAAGATAAAAAATGGGACCCCTGGGTGGCTCAGTCAGTTAAGCATCCGACTCTTGACATCAGCTCAGTCATGACCTCGTGGTTTGTGAATTCATGCCCCCCATTGGGCTCTGACCTGACACTGTGGAGCCTACAATTCTGTCTCTCTCTCTCTCTCTCTCTGCCCCTCTCCTGCTCTCAAAATTAATAAAAATAAACCTAAAAAATCATAAAAAATGGATTTAACAAATCCATATATTATTTAGAAATATGAAAGTAAATACCAAGAGAAAAGTTGAAAGAGGTGAAAGTAGTACTTTTGGAGAGAGGGCCTTGGGTCAGAAAAGTAGAGCAAGGGATTCATGTTTTTCTTTTATAATCCTTTAAAATAAAACAAGTAAATGTTACATTTACATAATGAACAGGAATCCAAAGATACCAGAGATATTGCTCTAACACACATTGTTATAGACTGAATTGTGCCCCCCTCAAATCCACATGTGGAAGCCCTCCCCCACAATGTGACTGTATATGGAGATGAGGCCTGTAAAGAGGTAAGCTTAAATGAAGTATAAAGGTGGAAACCTAATCCAATAGGATGGGCGTCCTTATAGGAAGAGGAAGAGATGGGGGTTCACTCTCCTTCTCCCTGCGTTTACACACCAAGGAAAGACCAGGTGACGACATAGTGAAAAGGTGGATGTCTACAGGCGAGGAGGAATGCTCTCACCAGAAACCAAATCAGCCAGAACCTTGAAATTGGACTTCTGCCCTCCAGAACTGTGAGAAAATAGATTTCTGTTGTTTAAGCCACTCAGGCTGTGGTATTTTGTCATGGCAGCTGGAGCTGACCAATACACACATCAACACAGAATAGATGCTAAAGTTATATTTTTAGGATCTATAATTATTGCCTATTTTTTGTTGTACTTACTAAATCTACTGATCTTGGATAACAAATATCAATAGAAAACATCAATAATTAATGGATTATTAGGACTCATTATTTCTCAGGATAGTAAATGAATGGATTTTTGTGACTATTTTTCCTCCTATTTCAGTATGTAGTACTATATTAGTCCAGGTTCCCCAGAGAAACAGAACTAAGAAGTCCCATGATCTGCTTTCTGCAAACTGGAGAATCAGGAGAGCCAGTGATGTAATTTGCAGCCCAAATGCAGAAGACCAGTGCCCCAGCTAGCTCAAAGAAGGTAGAGAAAATGAGTTCTCCCTTACCCTGCCATTTGTTCTACTCTGGCCTCTGGTGGACTGGACGAGGCCCACCTACACTGGGGAGGGCCATCCTCCAATTCAAATGGTACTCTCATCCAGAAACACCCTCAAAACACACCAGAATAATATTTAAACAGATACATAAGCATCCGTGTCTCAGTCAAGATGACATAAAATTAACACTCACAACAACTATATGTAAAAATACTCCTAGAGACGCCTGCCTGGGTGGTGCAGTTGGTTAAGTATTCAGCTCTTGATTTCAGCTCAAGTCATGATGTCACAGTTCGTGAGTTCATGCCCCGCATCCAGCTCTGTGCTGACAGCTCAGAGCCTAGAGCCTGCTTCAGATTCTGTGTCTCCCTCTCTCTCTGCCCCTCCCCCAGTTGTGGTTTCTCTCTCTCTCTCCCAAAAATAAATAAACAATAAATAGATAAAAAATTAAATATTTATAAAACTAATATAAATGACATTTGGATCATTCCTGTTACTGCTTTCCTAATTTGCAAAAGCAGGGGCGCCTGGGTGGCGCAGTCGGTTAAGCGTCCGACTTCAGCCAGGTCACGATCTCACGGTCCATGAGTTCGAGCCCCGCGTCAGGCTCTGGGCTGATGGCTCAGAGCCTGGAGCCTGTTTCCGATTCTGTGTCTCCCTCTCTCTCTGTCCCTCCCCCGTTCATGCTCTGTCTCTCTCTGTCCCAAAAATAAATAAACGTTGGGAAAAAAAAATAAAATAAAATAAAATAAAAATAATAATAAAAAAAAGCAATTTAAAATGTAGTTTACCCATAATATTGCAAATTCTGTTAGTTATGTTCCTTGAATCTTTTATGATAACTTAAGAGAAAATATGTGTTTTTTGTTTGTATTTTGATCAACTTTTCTAAACATTGTGCTCACTCTTTCTTAACAGTGTTGTTGCTGGCTAGATACAGGGTTTGCTATCCTTTGGGGGCCTCATCAAGAACTGGCTATGTCTTCTTGCTCTTTTTCTTACTCCATTGGATTACCAGGTCACATTCCCTCAAGGAGCCCTTCAGTTTCACGTTCAGTATTTACTTTCATGAATTTTCCCAAGGAAAGGATCTATTCATTAAGTCTGAGCTCTCTGACTTTCTATATCTATATCCATCTACATCTATATCTATATCTATATCATCTATATCTATGTCTATATCTGTGTATATCTTTAGACTATATGTATAGTGTATATCTATAGCACTGATGTATTATTGTAGCTGCTTTGTGTGAGCATGGATGTGCTACTCATTGCACAGCTAGGTGGTGATAGAAGGCTAATGGAATAAAGATTGAGGATAGCTTGAAGTCCCACCACAGACTTGAAAAGGACTCTTTTTAACTGCTTAGAAAACTTATAAACGTGTAAAACAGTTAATAAGCCAATCAATGGTCATACTGTGGTATACCAAGTTCTAGAAAGAGTTACCCTTTTGCAAGAGCACTGTTAGTTAATCACCATTGATTGCTTTTAGTGTCTTGTTTATACACAAAAGCACTACTTTTACTACTTCTCTTATAACCAAAGTAGAGGCTAGGATTCCGACCCACTCTGAGGAACTTAACAGTTTATATTCACTTTAGTGCAGTTTAAGATTACAATAAGATACAAATCCCAAAAAACGAGATATAACTTTTTGCTGAGTATGGGTCTATGGTAGTCTATAGAACAATGTATCCTACACTAAGCATAATTAGAAAATCTCTACATTTGGTGGTATAATGTGATCCTATTATAAACTAAAAAGTCATGTTGAGTACTGGACATTGTCCAATGTTTAATTCATATGATTCATTCTGAGTTTCTGACTGAGATCATTCTCTCTGAGCTTGCATATTTCTCCTGGGACCCATAAAATATGCAGCTAACTTAATTTCATGACTGTACTATTTCTGCTTCCTTTCCTGGAAAAGCGGAAATCATTCAGATAAGCTTTCAAACTGCCTTATAGACAATGACTGAAATATTTTAAAAGGAATTCCGTTGTTCTAAAACTGCTCTGATACAGTAGCCACTAGTCACATGTGGATTTTTGAAAGATTAAAATGTGGTTATTTCAAATTGAGACATACTGTAGGTATAAAATACACACCAGATTTCAAAGACATATGAAAAATATATAATAACGCATCTCATTTTAAAATGTTATAATGTGGGGCACCTGGGTGGCTCAGTCGGTTGAACATATGACTTTGGCTCAGCTCATGAGTTCAAACCCCACCTCAGCCTCTATGCTGACAACTCAGAGCCTGAGCCTGCTTCAGATTCTGTGTCTCCCTTTCTCTCTGCCCCTCCCCTGCTCGTGTTCTCTCAAAATAAATAAGCATTAATTTTTTTAAATTTTATCATGATTACATGCTGAAATTTCAAAATTGTGAACATATCGGTTTAAGTAAAATGTATTTTATTGGTAAAATATATTCTTAAAATTAATTTCACCTATTTCTATTTAGTTTTTATAATGTGACTATTATATAATTTTTAAGTTACTTATAAGGATCTCATTTGTGGCTTATATTACATTTAGAACAATACTGTTCTAAAGAAACATTCTGTTAAGTCCTAAAATTAACTCCAAATGCCTTCTGGAATAAAGTGCTGAGAGGCTTCCTTGAAATTCAATTTCTAAAAGCCAGCAAGCATGAGAAATACACTTTCTTCCTTCAGAAATATTCACTCTTCATTTCCAATTACATATTACTTGGGGGTTATTAAGGTCCTCTTTTAAAATGTGAATTGAAGAAGATTAGGCCAGGGTCATTTCCATCTTGGTATCAATTATATAATCAGATCATTAGATTGCTTTTTCTCTAAAACCTGGAAAGGATAAACTAGTCCAGAGAACTACAGGACTTTTTTGTAATGTGATTCATGAATTACAAACTAAAACAAAGTCTCTCCTTCTCTTCCACAGTAGAGCACAGAGCACATGTGAAAGTTCTGTTAGACCTTAGAATAGTTAAAAATTCATAAACCTTGAAATAAGTGCAGGGTATAAAAATCATTGCATTTTACAAAACAAAATTTAAAACTGACTTTGAAAACTGCATAAAATAATGAAACATCCTCTCCCTGACTCTCTTTTGTCCAAATGATGAACTCTTTAAAGCAAAACTTAGTTGTCACTTCTGCTTTTAAAATGTTCCTGGTCTCACACCTCAACGTGGACATCTTCCTTTGGGAGTTCACTATGCCTTCTGCAGATATACAGCCCTTCATTACTTGCATGCATGTTTATGTTTGACCCTACATAATTGTAAGGTCCTCGAGGACAGGCAGGAAGTCTGACTTACTTATTGGCAAGTCCCCAGGTTTCTCACTGTCAGAAAGAGAAAGAAATTACAAATAAGCAAAAGGAGAAGGCTAGAATGAACCTCAAGGTACTGGATTGGAATCAGAGGTATCAGTATAAATCATGTTTGTTGTTTTACTACACACACAGAGATAGAAACCTAGCTAAGTGTATATACATGGATTGGTATACATGTAGCCAACAAATATTTAAGGGGGAGATACTTTCAGCTATGCAATATCCTGCTCCTTCTTAAACTATGGTCCATTAATTTTCATATTCATCATTTGGTTTTGCCTACAGCAATTATTAGCTTTAGTATGGTGATAGAAATCTAGCTAAGCATATATACATGGATTGGTATACATACACATACATTTTTTTAGCTTTGTTGGCTCAGAGAGCCTAGATGAACATACCTACTGCCCAGCTCTTGGTTTTAAAATTTAAAATATTATCCCCCAATAAAAAGAACCAAGACTCCTTGGTGAAATGGTTGATGCCAAGGCTGAGTAGGGAAAATACAAAATGAGCCTGGAGCATCTTGCAGTGCCAAAAAGTAAGTAAGTGCCAAAAAAACAAAAAGATGGGGGCGTATCAAAGGGACATAGGAGTCAACCTTGAAGAGCTCCCAATGGCCAAAACTGGAACAATTTGAACAACTAAATAAATAATAATAGTATTAGATTATAATTCAAAGAATAAAATAGATACCCATGAGTACTCTGGGTGAATTTAAAAATGAGGGAGAAGGGACAACTCTTCCATACAGAAGAATTCTAATTGATACATTTGTTAGGAGTGGGAGAAACAAGAATCACCATACCAAAGCTAATAATTGCTATAGGCAAAACCAAATAATAAATATGAAAATTAATGGACCATAGTTTAAGAAGGAGCAGGATACTGCATAGCTGAAAGTATCTCCCCCTCAAATATTTGTTGACTACAAGGAATAATAGTGACTTAACATTGGAGAAACCTGACAGAAACCGCCCTAGGCCAGGGAGCCAAGGCTGATATCACCCATCATGGGACGTATCAAGGCTGGGTACCCCCTATAGGATGCTCTGGAGAGGGCATTACACCTCTGGGGTATCCTTCCCCCAAATCCATGTACTTTATTTAACCATGAGAAAACAGCCAACCCAAACGGAAGGACATTTCACAAAGTAAAGAGAGCCAAAGATCATGAATCGAATCCTGATATAGACAGGATACTGGAGGAAAGGCCGGTGAAATATGACTAAAGTCAGAGCTGATGAACCTTTTAGAATATGTCCTGGTTGAAAAAAAAAAGATGAACATAACCTTCCAATAAAGAGATACCTTTATCCCATGATCTAAGCACCTCTAATAGTTGTGCTCTAGACATTATGTGCCTGATGAAAATAGTATTAACTATGAATAATCCTTGCTAAAAATGTTTGATAGAAGTATATTCAAACCTTTAGATTAAAGTTCCAGTCTACTGGAAATAAAAGAGACAACAGTTAAAGAAAGGACATAATCAGGAAACAATCAGATAAACACAGAAATTGAGAAAATTGGCCTTAGACAACTGGCTGAGTCTCTCCAACAAGTTCAAGGTCAAGACAAAAAATCAGAGCCAAGTACTGTGCTTGGTTTTAAAAATGTTTAGAGACAAAACAATGAAATGTAATGCATGTTCCTTAATTAGATCCCGATTTAAACAAACCAGCTCTGAAAGGCATTTTGTGGTCAATAGAGGAAATTTTAATGTTGTCTGACTATGAGGTGACATTAAGAAAGCTTTGTAAATTTTTTTAGATATGAGAATTACATTGTGATTGTGTAGTAAAATAATTTTCTTTTTTAAAAGGATACATTCTGAACTATTTAGGGGTGAAAAGTTTAAAGTCACTTGTAAAAATAGATTGAACAAACCAGGAATAGTTGGGTAGACACCCCCAAGATGTTGTCTACACTCTCCCTGCATTTCCATTGACATAACTTGCTGAATTATTAAATCAGATTCCTACCTTCTCTCCTTGACCCTAGATTTCCTTCTCTCAAGCAACATACATATAAATGCATTCATAAATATTGCCTTTGAGTTTTTCTCTATTCAAAATCATACACATCTACTTTTTTTTTTTTCATTGAAAATCTAGCATTCTCTAATATTTAGGACTGTTGTGACCTGGATCAACCTGGCTTATTTTAATTTCATGCTCTTTCCTTTGGCTGTTTTGTACCCAGAATATGCTACTGTCTGTCTTTTTGCTACATAAAATAAAATTCACCATCCTATTAAGTGTATACTTCAGTGGGATTAAGTACACTGATGTTGTGGGGCACCCATCACCATTGTCCACTTACAGAACTCTTTCATCTTGCAAAACTGAAACTCTGTCCCATAAACACTTCCTCCTCACCCCTCTGTTCCCCGCCCCCAAGGTCCTGGTAACCACAATTCTACTTTCCGTTTCTATGAATTTGACCTATTCTAGGGACTTCATGTAAGTGGAATCATATAATTTCAGTGTTTTTAAGATTCTACCTGCTCACCTTTTAAATCAGATCCTGGGCCAGAAGTGAGCCCTGATAACCCCATCTACTCTTATCTCATTTGGTTTTGCTCCCCCCACAGCTTTTCTGACTTCTCCAAATATTTTAGACCCTTAAGTAATTGCCTTGTGTATTACTCTGATTGTCTCACTTATCTCTCTCCCAAATTTGATTATTAGATCTTTGACTCATAAAATTTTAAGTTTCTTATATTTACAGCCATCTGTCTTACATCCATCTTTCTACTGGATGTTGGATGCCCCACAAACTCCTCAAATGTGGCAAATATGATACTGAATGTGTCATCTGCCTGCTACTTCCTCTCTACTTTCTTCTTTGTGCTCTATTTCAGATTATGTCTACACCATTCACCATGTGGCCTAGTCAGAAGCCTGGAAGTCATTCTACATTCTTCCTTTTTCGGTACATGCTTCTTCTTTCCACATTCATGTTCACTCCATCCCATCAATGTCTTACAAACCACTCTCCCTGGTGTCACTCCTACTCCCATTCATCAGCACAGCTCACTTGGATTTCTATAACTAGGTGCCTCCAACAGCTCTCCTGGCTCACTTCCCTCCACTCATCTTCCACTCTCAGGAACTATGGGACATCTTTATACATTTTTTATTTATATTATACTTGTTATTTATTTATAAGACAAAAAATATTTTTGTTTAACACAAATATAATACACTTGGATTGCAGAAAGTATTTGATAATAGATTTTCTAAACATCCTTCTCAGACAAAACTTTATCAAGGATATAGACGATTTGAATGGATATAGAAGATCTGAATTAATAAGTTTGACCTAAAGGACATATATAGAGGGCTGCATCCAATAATTAGAAAATACTTTTTTTCTCAACAGAGAATGTAATTTTGGAATATTCACAAAAATTTATCATGTCCATAAAGAAAATCAACAAATTTTAAAGAGTAAGTGTTATTCCAAACTAGACCTCTATTACTCACTCAGACATAAATAACAAGACAAATATACCAACAAATTGGACAACCTACAAAAATAGGTAAATTCCTAGAAACAGACAACCTACCAAGACTGAATGATAAAGAAAAAGAAAATATGAACAGACCAATTACTAGTAAGGAGATTGAATCAATAATAATAAAACTCCCAACAAATAATAGTCCAGAACCAGACATGTTCACTGGTGAACTCTATCAAACATTCAAAAAAATTTACCAACCTTTCAAACTCTTCCAAAAATAAAAGAGGAGGAAACTCTTCCAAACTCATTTTATGGAGCCAACATTATCCTGATACCAAAATCAGACATAGACGCCACAAGAAAAGAAAATTACAGGTCAATATCCCTGATGAACATAGATGAAAAATCCTCAACAAAATATTAGCAAATTGAATTCAACAATATGTTAAAAAATCATACTCTAAGATCAAGTGGGATTTATTCCAGGGACACAAGGATGGTTCAAAATATGCAAATCAATGAATGTGATACACCCCATGAACAAAATGAAGGATAAAAATCATATGGTAGTGTTGGGGTATCTGGCTGACTCAGTACAGCATGCAGCTCTTGATCTCAGGGGTGTGAGTTTGAACCCCACATTGGGTGTTGAGATTACTTAAAAATAAAATCTCTAAACAAAACTCTAAACAAAATAAGCATACTGGGAACATACCTCAACATGATAAAGGCTATATATGACAACCATCAGTTAACTGCATTCTCAGTGATGAAAAGCTAAAAGCTTTTCCTCTAAAATCAGGAGCAAGACAAGGATGTCTATTCATAGCAGTTTTATTCAACATAGTACTGAAAGTCTTAGCCACAGTAATTAGGCAATAAATAGAAATAAAACACATCCAAATTGGAAAGAAAGAAGTAAAACTGTCACTATTTGCAAATGACATATTATATATAGAAAACCTAAAGACTCCACCAAAAAAACTGTTAAAACTAATGTACAAATTCAGCAAAATTGCAGGATACAAAATCAATATACAAAAAAAAAATCTGTTTTGTTTTCATTCACTAATAGCAAACTATGAGAAATAGAAATTAAGGGAAAAATCCTATTTACAATCACATCAAAAGTCATAAAATACCTAGGAATAAATTTAACCAAAGAAGTGAAAGACCTGTATACTTACAGGTATAAGACATTGATGAAAGAAATTGAAGAAGACACAAAGAAATGGAAAGATATTCCATGCTCATAGATTGGAAGAACACATTAGGCTCCCAGAAGACAACATAAGCAGTTGTCACGGCTCCTTGACACCAGTCTTAGTGATGATGTTTGGAATCAGACACCCAAAGCAAAGACAACAAAAGCAAAAATAAGCAAGTGTGACTGTATCAAACTCAAAACCTTCTTCACAGCAAGGGAAACCATCAACAGAATGAAAAGTCAACTAGTAAATGAGAAAAAATAGTTGCAAATCATATATCTGATAAAGGGCTAATATCCAAAATATATACAGACCTTATACAACTCAATAGCAAATAAACAAGCAACACTATTTTAAAATGGGCAAAAGATCAGGGCGCCTGGGTGGCTCAGTCAGTTAAGCATTCGACTTCAGCTCAGGTCATAATCTCACAGTTTGTGAGTTTGTGCTGACAGTTCAGAACCTGGAGCCTGCTTCAGATTCTGTGTCCCCACCACTTGTGCTCTCTCTCTGTCTCTCTCTCAAAAGTAAATAAACATAAAAAAATTTTTAAATGGGCAAGAGATCTAAGTAGATATTTTTCCAAAGAAGACATACAAATGGACAACAGGTACATGAAAATTTACTCAACACCAGTAATCTTCAGAGAAATGCAAATCAAAACCCAATGAGATATCTCCTTATACCTATTAGAATGGCTTTTACCCAATAAGAAATAACACGTGTTGGCAAGTATGCGGAGAAAAGGGAACACTTGTGCACTGTTGGTGGGAATGTAAATCAGTGCAGCCACTGTGGAAAACAGTATGAAGTTTCCTCAAATAATTAAAAATGGGACTCCCATATGATCCAGCAATTTCACTTCTGGGCATTTATCTGAAGAAAATGAAAACACTAACTCACCAATATATGCACACTCATATTCACTGAAGCATTATCTACAATAGCCAAAATATGAAACCAGCCTGAATGCCCATCAAACGATGAATGGATTAAAAAAACTGTGATATATAGATACAATGGAATAATACTCAGCCATAGAAAAGAATGTCTTTTGGGACAACATGGACAAATTTGAGGGCATTATTCTAAGTGAAATAAGTCAGACAGAGAGACACAAATACTGTATTATCTCACTTATATCTAGAATTAAAAACAAAAAACAAAACAAGCTCATAGATAACAGAGAACAGTTTGTGATTACCATAGGCAGCCTATTTTAGAAAAGTTTATTAAATTTTTTATATAAACAATTATGTTTTTTTATTATTATAAGTAAAACAATCTCTAATTAGTTATTCCTGGGATATATAAAAGCTTTGATTTTTATATGTTTATTTTGCAATTGTACATCTTGCTGAAGTTTTGTAAGAATGCTGCTGTTTCAGTTAATCATATCATCTACAAATGATCGCATTTTTTTCTCTTTTCCAAAAGTTATACTTCCTCAATGGTCTCCTTAATTTTATTCCTCACTATAAGCGTGTAGCTAGTTCTTCAATGTAAATATGTCTTTGATTCCATATTTCTTTAAGCACACTGTAACAACATTTATCAGCAACATAACTTGAATTATAACACTTCTAGGCATTTATTAAGATGACTATATGGTTCTCCTCCTTTACAAATAGAATAAAATGTATTTTTCTTACCAGAAAGCCAACCTTGTATTTCTAAAATTTCTAGCATGCTAGCTTACTTGGTCATGGATTAATGTTCCTGTGATATATAGTTGGTATTGATTTGTTCATAATTCCTTAAGATTTTTCAATCTATTTAATTCTTTCCTACTTCCTTTGGCACTTTTTGGTACTGGATTCATGCTAACTGTGTAAAATGAATTAGGATGATTTTTCTACATTCTGAGACAGTTTAAATAGCTTTAAACATTTCCTCCTTGAAATGTTAAAATGATTCTTCTGTAAAACACGTGGACTTGATGTCATTTTTAAAAAGAATTCTTCCATAATTTTATCAGACTTCACTGATTTTCTATTGCAGATTTCTTGAGATGATTTTGATAAGTTGTTTCCTAGGAAAAAAAATAGTTCATTTCATCCAGATTTTCAAATTTATCAGCACACAGTAATACAGAATTTTTAATTTTAAATACGCTTTTTGGGTGCCTGGGTGGCTCAGCCCGTTAAGCAGCTGACTTCAGCTCAGGTCATGTTCTCACAGTTTGTGAGTTCAAGCCCTGCATGGGGTTCTCTGCTGTCAGCTTAGAATCTGCTTCTGATCCTTCTGTCTCCCTAGCTCTCTGCCCATCCCCCACACTCACTTGCCCTCTCTCTCAAAAATAAATACTAAAAACAGTTTTTTTCAATTTCTATAATGTTTATTTGTGTTTGAGAGACAGAGAGACAGACCACAAGCTGAGTAGCAGAGAAGGAAACACAGAATCTGAAACAACAGGTTCCAGGCTTTGAGCTGTCAGCACAGAACCCAATGCAGGGCTTGAACCCACGAACCATGAGATCATGAGCTGAGCTGAAGTCGGATACTTAACTGACTGAGCCACCCAGGCACATCTAAAAAAAATTTTTAAGACACTTTTGGGGCATCTGTATGCCTCAGTCAGTTGAGCATCCAATTCTTGAATTCAGTTCAGGTTATGATCCCAGGGTTGTGGGATCAAACCCTGTACCAGGCTCTGCACTGAGTGTGGAGCATGCTTGAGATTTTCCCTCTCTCTCCCTGTCTCTCTCAAAATAAATAAACATCTTTTAAGCTAAAATAAAATACAAATAAAATAAAAAAACACTTTTATTTATCCTGATAAGTGTTTTTGTTCTTTACAAATTCCTGGCTTCTGTTTTTTGCTATGACTAAGTATTTTATTTTTCTTCTTCAATGTTTTGAGAATATTGATCCTGCCTTTAATTTTTATAGTAGTTACCTTGACATTTTCCAAAAACATTTCTTCATTGTTCATTTCTCTAATTGTCAACCTTAGTTTTGATATGGAACATTTTGACTCTATTTCTGATGAAAATATGGAAAACTTTACTCATTAGCTCCTCCATCTGTGCCTCAATCTCAGGGCCCCATTAATTCTCAGTTTTTAACATCAGTTAATATAGTTTATCAAAATACTACTGAATTATTGCTTTTCCCATTATTTATCCTTTTGATGACTTTAACATTTCACTCCATTTTATAAAGAGATTTAGGACAATTACCTAAATTTATTTGTGTTTATGTGATTTCAGTTTCACTACAGTCTTGTGGTATGACGTGGATTTAATAAACTCAATTTTCCTTCATGTCTAAATTGGTTGGAATAATCTAAGTAAGCAGCTTCTTGTCTCAAGAAGTGGTATCATTTCTGAACACTTACATATCTGAAAATGTCTTTCTTCCATTGTCTTCATCTGTGAAGGCATCTTCACTACGTATAAATTCTTTAATTGGGGCTCCTGGGGGTGGCTGGGTCAGTTGAGCATCCAACCTCATCTCAAGACATGATCTCACAGTTTGTGAGTTCAAGCCCCGCATTGGGCTCTGTGCTGACAGCTCAGAACCAGGAGCCTGCTTCAGATTCTGTGTGTCTCTCTCTCTCTCTCTGCTCTTCCCCCGCTTGCTCTCTCTCTCTCTCTGTCTCTCTCAACAATAAACATTACAAAATTTTTTTTTAATTTTTGAATTTAAAATTTCCCTCTCTAAAACACAGGAGGATAGTTTCCTATCAACTTCTGGTAGTGCATGAGGCTAATTTGGTTTTTCGTCTCTTTTGTTTGTCCTTGCCTTTCCTTTCATATTTTAATGCTTAGAATTAAATTATAGTTTGTGTTTAAATTACACGATGTGTCTAGTTTTAGAATGCTTTTCTCATCAATTTTTCAAGAACATGATGAGCTCTTTCAATACATACATGTAGATCTTTCTTTGCTGCCCCAAAATCTTTGTTCAACTATATCTCTGAGCAGTACTTTTGCTCTTCCTGTTCTGTTTTCTTCTTCAGAAACATCAAATACACAAGGCTCAAGTGCCAACCTTTGCTCTTCCATCAGCTGTCCACCCTCTCATTGGTACCATCTCAAGTTACTTATGAGAGCTACTCTTTTTCCTCGTGACACTGATTCTATCTTCTGCCGTATCAGTGATGGTATATTTTTGTGTCTGCTGTGCATTTTCCTTCTGCATTCTTCAGTTCCTAAAAGTGTCACCATACTCAACCTGTTCTCTCTTTATGGCTTTCTGTTTTGGCTTCACAAACAGCACATTTTTTGACACTCACTTGAAGAGGTGCAAGCATTTCCTGAAAATTTCTCCCAGTTTCTGGAAATGAGAATATATACTGATACAGCATAATTTTCAGTGTTTAGGACAATGCTCCTTTTCTGTGTTTCTCAGTATTCTGTCCCAGGTCCCACCATCTCCACCTCAGCAGACCTGCAGCTACATCACTCATCTTTGGTAGTAGCAAGAAATATCCCTGGATGTTGGGAGACTAAGATATTTGTATGTTTCAGTTATTTTTAATTTTTTAATTTTTTAATTTACTTCCAAGTTAATTAGCATATAGTGCAACAATGATTTCAGGAGTAGATTCCTTAGTGCCCCTTACCCATTTAGCCCATCCCCGCTCCCACAACCCCTCCAGTAACCCTCTGTTTGTTCTCCACATTTAAGAGTCTCTTATGTTTTGTCCCCCTCCCTGTTTTTATATTATTTTTGCTTCCCTTCCTTTATGTTCATCTGTTTTGTATCTTAAAGTTCTCATATGAGTGAAGTCATATGACATTTGTCTTTCTCCGACTGACTAATTTTGCTTAGCATAATAAACTCTAGTTCCATCCACGCAGTTGCAAATGGCAAGATTTCATCCTTTTTGATTGCTGAGTAATACTCCATTATATATATATATAGAATCTGCTTCTAGATATAGATATAGATATAGATATAGATATATACTACCTCTTCTTTATCCATTCATCCATCGATGGATATTTGGGCTCTTTCCATACTTGGGCTATTGTTGCTAGTGCTGCTATAAACATTGGGGTGCATGTGCCCCTTCGAAACAGCATACCTATAGCCCTTGGATAAACGCCTAGTAGGGTAATTGCTGGGTCATAGGGTAGTTGTATTTAAAAAATTTTAAGGAACCACCATCATGTTTTCCAGAGGGGTTGCACAAGTTTGCATTCCCACCAGCAGTGCAAAAGAGATCCTCTTTCTCTGCCTCCTCGCCAACATCTATTGATGCCCGAGTTGTTAATGTTAGCCATTCTGACTGGTGTGAAGTGGTATCTCATTGTGGTTTTGATTTGTATTTCCCTGATGATGAGTGATGTTTAGTATTTTTTAATGTGTCAGGTGGCCGTATGGATATCTTCCTTGGAGAAGTGTCTATTCATATCTTTTTCCCTTTTCTTCACTGGATTAATTGTTTTTTGGGTGTTGACTTTGATAAGTTCTTTATAGATTTTGGATACTAACCCTTTATCTGATATGTCGTTTGCAAATGTCTTCTCCCATTCGATCAGTTGGCTTTTAGTTTTGCTGATTGTTTTCTTCGCTGTTCAGAAGCTTTTTATTTTGATGAGGTCCCAACAGTTAATTTTTGCTTTTGTTTCCCTTGCCTCCAGAGATGTGTTGAATAAGAAGTTGCTGTGGCCAAGGTCAAAGAAGTTTTTGTTTGCTTTCTCCTCGAGGATTTTGATGGCTTCCTGTCTCACATTTATGTCTTTCATCCATTTTGAGTTTATTTTTGTGTATGGTGTAAGAAAGTGGTCCAGGTTCAGTTTTCTGCATATTGCTGTCCAATTTTCCCAGCACCAGTTGCTGAAGAGACTGTCTTTATTCCATTGGATAGTCTTTCCTCCTCTGTCAGAGATTAGTTGGCCATACATTTGTGGGTCCATTTCTGGGTTCCCTATTCTGTTCCATTGATCTGTGTGTCTGTTTTTGTGCCAGTACCATACCGTCCTGATGATTACAGCTTTGTAATACAGCTTGAATTTTGGGATTGTGATGCCTCTTTTCAAGATTGCTTTGGCTATTCAGCGTCTTTTCTGGATCCATACAAATTTTAGGATTGTTTGTTGTAGCTCTGTGAAGAATGCTGGTGTTATTTTGATAGGGATGGCATTGAATATGTAGACTGCTTCGGGTAGTATTGACATTTTAACAGTATTTGTTCTTTCTATCCAGAAGCATGGAATATTTTTTCCATTTTGTGTGTGTGTGTGTGTGTGTGTGTGTGTCCTCTTCAATTTCTTTCATAAGCTTTCTATAGTTTTCAGTGTATACATTTTTCACCTCTTTGGTTATGTTTGTTCCTAGGTATTTTATGGGTTTTGGTGCAATTGTCAATGGGATTGATTCTTGATTTCTCTTTCTGCTGCTTCATTATTGGTGTATAGGAATGCAACCTATTTTTGTGCATTGATTTTATATCCTGCAACTTTGCTGAATTCATGAATCAGCTCCAGCAGTTTTTTGTGGAAGCTTTTGGGTTTTCCATATAGAGTATCATGTCTTCTGTGAAGACTGAAAGTATGACCTCCTCCTGGCCAATTTGGATGCCATTTATTTCATTCTTTTGTCTGAATGCTGAGGCTAAGTCTTCCAATACTATGTTGAGTAACAGTGGCGAGAGGGGACTTCCTGTTGTGTTCCTGACCTTATAGGGAAAGCTCTCAGTTTTTCACCATTGAGGATGATTATTAGCGTCGGGTCTTTCATACATAGCTTTTATGATGTCAAGGTATGATCTTCTATGCCTACTTTGTTGAGGGTTTTTTTTCTAAAATAATTTTATTTTTTTAATTTTTTTTTAGTGTTTTTATTTATTTTTGAAGGAGAGAGAGAGACAGAGCATGAGCGGGGGAGGAGCAGAGAGAGAGGGAGACACAGAATTCAAAGCAGGCTCCAGGCTCTGAACTGTCAGCACAGAGCCCGACGTGGAGCTCGAACTCACAAACTGTGAGATCATGACCTGAGCTGAAGCTGGACGCTCATCCAACTGAGCCACCCAGGCGCCCCTCTTGAAGGTTTTTATAAAGAAAGGATATTGTATTTTGTCAAATGCTTTCTCTGCATCTATTGAGAGGATCATGTGGTTCTTGTCCTTTCTTTTATTGATATGATGTATCACATTGATTGTTTTGTGGATATTGAACCAGCCCGGCATCCCAGGACCCACTTGGTCCTGGTGAATAATTTTTTAATGTATTGTTGGATCTGGTTGGCTAGTATCTTGCTGAGGATTTTTGCATCCATGTTCATCAGGGATATTGGTCTATAGTTCTCCTTTTTAGTGGGGTATTTGTCTGGTTTTGGAATCAAGGTAATGCTGGCTTCATAGAAAGAGTTTGGAAATTTCCCTTCCATTTCTATTTTTTGGAAGAGTTTCAAGAGACTAGGTGTTAACTCTTCCTTTAAATGTTTGGTAGAATTCCCCTGGAAAGCCTTCTGGCCCTGGACTCTTGTTTTGGGGGATTTTTGATTACTAATTCGATTTCTTTACGGGTTATGGGTCTGTTTAAATTTTCTATTTCTTCTGGTTTCAGTTTTGGTAGTGTATATGTTTCTAGGAATTTGTCCATTTCTTCCAGATTGCCCATTTTTTTGGCATATAACTGCTCGTAATATTCTCTTATTATTGTTTGTATTTCTGTTACGTTGATTGTGATCCCTCCTCTTTCATTCTTGATTTTATTTATATAGGTCCTTTCCTTTTTACTTTTGATCCAACTGGCTAGTGGTTTATCAATTTTGTTAATTCTTTCAAAGAACCAGCTCCTGGTGTCATTGATTTGTTCTGCTGGTTTTTTTGTTGTTGTTTGGTTGGTTGGTTGGTTGGTTGGTTTCGATAGCATTAATTTCAGCTCTAATCTTTATTATTTCCTGTCTTCTGCTGGTTTTGGGTTTTATTTGCTGCTCTTTTTCAGGTATTTAAGGTGTAAGATTAGGTTGTGTATGTGAGGCTTTTCTTCCTGCTTTAGGAAGGCCTGGATTGCTACGTACTTCCTTCTTATGACCATCTTTGCTGCATCCCAGGGGTTTGGTCATGGTGTTATCATTTTCATTGACTTCATGTACTTTTTAATTTCCTCTTTAACTTCTTGGTTAGCCCATTCATTCTTTAGTAGGATGGTCTTTAGTCTCCAAGTATTTGTTATCTTTCCAAATTTTTCTTGTGGTTGATTTCGAGTTTCATAGCTCTGTAGTCTGAAAATATGCGTGGTATGATCTCGATTTTTTTGTACTTGTTAAGGGCTAATTTGTGTCCCAGTATGTGATCTATTCTGGAGAATGTTTCATACGCACTGGAGAATAATCTGTATTCTGCTGCTTTGGATGGAATATTCTGAATATATCTGTTAAGTTCATTTGGTCCACTGCCATTCAAAGCCATTGTTTCCTTGTTGATATTTTTTTTATTTTTTTAACATTTATTTATTATTGAGAGACAAAGAGACAGAGCATGAGCAGGGGAGGGGCCAAGAGATGGGGAGACACAGAATCCAAAGTGGACTCCAGGCTCTGAGCTGTCAGGACAGGGCCCAAAGCAAGGCTCGAACTCACAAACCACAAGATCATGACCTGAGCTTAACTGATGGAGCCACCCAGGCGCCCCTGTTGATTTTCTTTTTAGATGCTCTGTCCATTGCTGTAAATGCGGTGTTGAAGTCCCCTACTATTATGGTATTATTAATCAATGAGTTCCTGTAAGTTTGTGATTGATTTATATATTTGGTTGTTTCAATGTTTGGAGAATAAATGTTTACAATTTTTAGGTCTTCTTGGTGGACAGACCCCTTAATTATGATAAAATGCCCTTCTTCATCTCTTGTTACAGTTTTTATTTTAAAGTCTAGATTGTCTGATCTAAGTATGGCTACTCCGGCTTTCTTTTATTGACCATTAGCATGATAGATGGTTCTCCATCCCCTCACTTTCAAACTGAAGGTGTCTTTAGATTAAAGTGGGTCTCTTGTAAACAGCATATAGATGGATCTTGTTTTCTTATCCATTCTGCTACCTTATGTCTTTTGATTGGAGCATTTAGTCCATTGATGCTTAAGTGAGCACTGAAAAATATGGATTTATTGCCATTATGTTGCCTGTAGAGTTAGAGTTTCTGGTAGTGTTCTCTAGTCCTTTCTTCTCTTTGTTGCTTTTGGTGTTTTGTTTGTTTGTTTGTTTATGTCTTTTCTCCCCTCAGAGAGTCCCCTTTAAATTTCTTGCAGGGCTGGTTTAGTGGTCACGAATTCCTTTAATTTTTGTTTGTCTCAGAAACGCTTAAACTCTCCTTCTATTTTGAGTGACACCCTTGCTGGATAAACAATACTTGGCTGCATATTTTTCCAATTCAGCATGTTGAATATATCCTGCCACTCCTTTCTGGCTTGCCAATTTCTGTGGATAGGTCTGCTGCAAACCTGATCTGTTCCCTTAAAGGTTAAGGACTTTTTTCCCTTGCTGCTTTCATGATTCTTTCCTTGTTTGAGTATTTTGTGAATTTGACTATGATATGCCTAGTTGATGGTTGGTTTTTGTTGAATCTAATGGGAGTCCTCTGTGCTTCCTGGGTTGTGATGTCTGTCTCTCCCCAGGTTAGGAAATTTTTCTGCTATGATTTGCTCACATAACCTTCTACCTTCTTCATCCTCTGGGACCCTATGATTCAGATGTTATTCCTTTTTAATGAGTCACTGGTTTCTCTAATTCTTAAATCGTGCTCTTTTGCTTTAGTCTCCCTCTTTTTTTCTGCTTCATTTTTCTCCACTAGTTTGTCCTCTATATCGCTGATTCACTGCTCTGCCTCATCCTTCCTTGCCGCTGAGACAATCATTCGAGATTGCAGCTCAGTTATAGCATTTTTAATTTTGTCCTGACTAGCTTTTACTTCTCTTATCTCCACAGAAAGAGACTCTAATCTATTTTCAACCACAGCTAGTACTCTTATTATCATGATTCTAAATTCTGGTTCAGATATCTTGCTTGTATCTTTGTTGTTTAAGTCTCTGGTTGTCGTTTCTTCCTGTTCTTTCCTTTGGGGCAAATTCTTTCATTTCATCATTTTGAAGGAAGAAAATGAATTAATAAGGTAAAAAAATTAAAATTAAAAAATTAAAAACAACACAAAAAATGAAATAAATGATGTAGATCTCAGGTGTGTTTTGGTCTGGTTGTTGAAAGGAGCATGATAGATTAGAGAAAAAAGGGCAAGATAAAAAAAAGAGAAGGAAAACATTTGAAAATTTGAAAGAATGAATACAATGAAATAGAATAAAATGAAATGATGGAAGTAAAATAGAATTTGAAAAATTTACAAGAAAGTAAAATATATAGTAGAAAAAAATTTAAAATAGTTTTAATAAATATTGAAAATAAGAATAAATTTTTCTCTTTCTGTATTCAAGAATCAGAAAAAAAAGAAAAAGAAAAAAATTAAATAGATGCACTAGCGAACAGAGTGAAATATGATTGAAATTACATCAGTCTCCCCTAGAAGTCAAACTATGAAACACTTTATAGTCCATAAGCTAAGCAGGCACAGACTTGTGTTCCTGAAGAGCGACGTTGGCCCAGTTGGGCAGTGCTTAGTTTAACGCTTCTGTTCTCCACTAGGTGGTGCGGCTTACCTTACTGGGGTGGATTGTTGTGGTGCTTGTAGGTATGTATGCGCATGTGTGGGAGGGGTGAAAATGGCATCACCAAGCTACTCAGTCTCTAGTATCAAAATTCTGTTCTCCCCAACAAGCAATTGTGCACCTGTCCTTTGTCTCTGGTAGGTCTCTTTGTCTTTGTCCACTCCTCGCTTTACACTGTCCATGACCAAGCTCTCAGGCTGCCCGGTGGCCCCTCCTGAGTTTTATCTCAGATGCTGCTGTGTTTCCCAACTCCTCACTTCTAAAGGACTGTAGCTCTGACCAGCCAGATCTTCTGGGGGAGGGTCAATGAGCAATGTCCAGGTGCCCACCCACCTCCAGGAATGTTCAGAGGACTGTGCTTCTGTCAATGCCCAGAGACTACTCCTGGGTGCCAGCCTACCCCATAAAATGTTCTGGGATCATGTAACAGTATTTCAGGGATTATGGTAAATCACAACACACATCTGGCACCAGGTTTCTCCCGTAATGTCCTTGTTCCAGCACCAGTGAATGTGATTGTTCTCTGGTGTCCGCTGGGACCTTTGCCTGTGGGATGGCCACACAGCCTCTACCAAATGTCCTCCCAGCAGGGGAACTGAGTCTCTCCATGTGGCCCGAGGACCCTGAGGACCTGAATCTCTGCTCCTTGGGGTTCACCCTTCCCACCAGAGCACCAGAACGTATCAAGCTGAAGAATTTCAGACTCTGCACTCTCCCTGTTTATAGCATCTTAGTAGAATTTAAACCCTCTCCTTTCTCCTTTCTCTATTTTTTGTTCAGTCCCTGTGGCTTTTTCCCCTTTTGTACTTTCTCTCCAGCTGCTTTGGGGTGATGGTGCTTTTCCTGTATTCTCCCCCCCAATTCCATCATCTCTCCACATGCAATCACAGGTCCCTCCCTTTTGTGGCTTCTCTCTCCCCCAGTTCACTCTCTGCTCTGTGTACCTGCTGAGTTCTGTGGTTCAGTTTGTGCATATTGTTGTGTTAATCCACAAATCATTTTCTAGGTGTGCAGGATGGTTGAGTGTTGATCTGGCTGTATTTCATGGATGAGAGACAAAAAAAAACTTCCATGCTGTTCTGCCATCCCTTATGTTTCAATTTTTTTTCAAACCTTCTAATGTACATATATAGTTTGGTGATGATTAAATTATTTTGGAAAAAAGAAAAATAGAAAAAAAATTCTTTAATATATTCTCTGTGGAACAAAAACAGACACTCAGATCAATGGAAAAGAATAGAGAACCCAGAAATGGACCCACAAATGTATAGCCAACAAATCTTTGACAAAGGAGGAAAGACTGTCCAATGGAATAAAGACAGTCTCTTCAGCAAGTGGTGCTGGGAAAACTGGACAGTGACATGCAGAAGAATGAACCTGGACCACTTTCTTACACCATACACAAAAATAAACTCAAAATGGATGAAAGACATAAATGTGAGACAGGAAGCCATCAAAATCCTCGAGGAGAAAGCAAACAAAAACCTCTTTGACCTTGGCCACAACAACTTCTTACTCAACACATCTCTGGAGGCAAGGGAAACAAAAACAAAAATTAACTGTTGGGACCTCATCAAAATAAAATCTTCCGCACAGCAAAGGAAACAATCAGCAAAACTAAAAGCCAACTGATGGAATGGGAAAAGATATTTGCAAAGGACATATCAGATAAAGGGTTAGTATCCAAAATTTATAAAGAACGTAACAAACTCAACACACACACACACACACACAAATAACCCAGTGAAGAAAAGGACAAAAAACATGAATAGACACTTATCCAAGGAAGACATCCAGATGGCCAACAGACACATGAAAAAATGCTCAACATCACTCATCATCAGGGAAATACAAATCAAAACCACAATAAGATACCACCTCACACCAGTCAGAATGGCTAATATTAACAACTCAGGCAACAATAGATGTTGGCGAGGATGTGGAGAAAGAGGATATCTCTTTTGCGTTGCTGGTGGGAATGCAAACCGGTGCAACCCCTCTGGAAAACATGATGGTGGTTCCTTAAAATTTTTTAAACAGAACTACCCTATGATCCAGCAATTGCCCTACTAGGCATTTATCCAAGGGATACAGGTATGCTGTTTCGAAGGGGCACATGCACCCCAATGTTTATAGCAGCACTAGCAACAATAGCACAAGTATGGAAAGAGCCCAAATATCCATCAATGGATGAATGGATAAAGAAGAGGTATATATATATATATATATATATATACACACATATATATATATATGTGTGTATATATATATATATATATATACACACACAATGGAGTATTACTCAGCAATCAAAAAGGATGAAATCTTGCCATTTGCAACTGCGTGGATGGAACTAGAGTTTATTATGCTAAGCAAAATTAGTCAGTCGGAGAAAGACAAATATCATATGACTTCACTCATATGAGGACTTTAAGATACAAAACAGATGAACATAAGGGAAGGGAAGTAAAAATAATATAAAAACAGGGAGGGGGACAAAACATAAGAGACTCTTAAATGTGGAGAACAAACAGAGGGTTACTGGAGGGGTTGTGGGAGTGGGGATGGGCTAAATGGGTAAGGGGCATTAAGGAATCTACTCCTGAAATCACTGTTGCACTATATGCTAACTTGGATGTAAATTTAAAAAATAAATTAAATAGAATGGAAAAAAATAAAGTACTCTGTGAAGAGCACAATAAAAAAATCAGTTTTTGTGAATCTAGGATATATATAAAAGTTATGATATGAGAATGGCCATTAAAAATTATGTGCTTTTGCTTCTGAAAGGGAAGAAGATATATTGAGAAAGAATGACAACACTCTTTCCCTCATAAACTCCAATTTTATTCCAAATAATCACATAAGTTAAAAAATTTTCCTAAAATACTCCTACAAAAAAGTAACCCCAGTGTCACCAATTCTGGAAATTCCATTTTTTACATTAGTAATTACTACCTTAGTTGAACTGAAACAGTCCAAAAATTCCATAGCTTCTATAGATTTCATATTAAAAGTTAAAAAAATTCTATTTTTCATGATAAATGATGCTACTGATAACTTTACTTGGTAGACTTTTAGTTACTTTGGTTATTTTTACAATCCTACAAATAAGCAACTCATATATATGAAATAATATTAAGCCAGTTTAATGGCTTTCATTGGAGGCCAAGGAGTTGCATTTTGTTAAACCCAAACTGAACAGAGTTTAATTTAGGTTAATACAGAGAAAGGCATGCTCTGGATGTGTTGTCCTTTGTATTTCTTGAAACATCAGATGAATTGTAAAATGTTCAAAGAGCTTCTTATTACTCCTATAACAGAATGAATACCTTAACTTAATTACACACAGTTAAGGGAAATTATCTGGAATGGCAATGAGAGATCATTTACTTGTAAATGTGGGCAAATGGCACCTGGTTTTCAACCTAGTGCAGAAAATAAGGAACTAAAGGATTAATATGTAAAGGCAAACAAAAAAGGGTTTTAGGAGAGAGGCCCACAGTAGAAAAGAATTCAAGAAAAAAAAGAATATGCTCTATGATCCTGAAAATTACACCCTATTCATTATTATCATGTTTGAGAAAAAAATAGTTTCCTTGTAGCATGAAAAAGGAAAATATTTGATCATCTTATTTCAAGTGAGTAGCAGAATATTGGGTTAACTTTTGACTTAGATCCAACATACCCATTTATCCGTCCTCCTACTAATAACCAGTCAGTAATTTCATTTTCAATCAGAATAATATCTGAAACATATTTCTTATTTCCTTGTCTACATATATTTACCTCCTGAAAGAAATGATCAAATAACCTACATAACCACCCACTTTAATACAAAACGATTCACATCTTTGTGGTTTTAAAGATTTACTTTAAGACCTGCTTGAGCATCAGCTATTCCCAGCCCTCCTGTTCAAGCTCTTTATCTCAGTCTGAAATGAATGTAAGCTATAAAACACATCAAGAATAATAAAATGCTTTGACTCAAGGATATACTTGCATTTTGGGACTACATAAAAAAAATCCCACAAATTAAGAGCTAAGACCAGGGGCACTTGGATGGCTCAGTTGTTTGAGCCTTTGACTCTTGATTTCAGCTCAGGTCATGATCCCAGGGTCATGGAATCAAGCCCTGCATCAGGCTCCACACTGAACATGGCCCCGCTCCCCTGCTTGTGCTCCCTCTCTCCCTCTAAAATTAAAAAAATAAAGCTAAGACCAAATCAAACCCAAGTAATGTTACTGCAGCTTCACAGCACCATAGGTAAACCACAACAGGTCTTCCTGATAATTTACTGATTAAAAATCAAGATAACCATGGTACAGTCAGCCTGTAAGTAAAGGAAGACAATGAATTGATAAGTTTAACTGATGCCAGTCCAAAACAAGTAATTTGGTGAGATGAGTAGTATAAGGTTCGTTTGAGAATTAATAACTTACTGTAGTATGTTACAGTGTACTAGGTACCAAGCAGAACATGTAGACCCACTAGCACACATCTACAAATAATTTTAAGATGTATCATATTTACTATTCAAGTACACTGAGTCCTGGTGAAATACCTCGGTTCACTACCATGCAAATCCAGGGGAGGGGAGAGGGAGGGGGCAGTGGAGCTGAACCAAAATCAAAAGTTTACTGTTATACACATGGGATGAGATCTCAGATCCCGAGATAGATGATTCATGGCATTTCATGCCAACTGTCAACAAAGAAGTTAACTATTGTATGGTGAAGAGAATTGAAGTCAATTGATAAAAAGCAATCATTAGTCACTACCAGAAAGATCACTGAGAGTTCTTAACATACCTACAGTATCAGTGTTTTCAATCTGAAAATTCTTAACAATCTACAGTATCAGTGTTTTCAATCTGAAAGCCTGGAAACCACATCATAAATTTATGATGGTTGTTTGTATAGTTGACCATTGAACAACACATATTTGAACTGTGCAGGTCCACTTATACATGCATTTTAAAATAAATATATTACAATACTGTAAGTGTATTTTCTTTTCCTTATGATTTTCTTGATGACATTTTCTTTTATTTAGTTTACTTTATTGTAAAAATACAGTATAGAATACATACATATACAACATATGTGTTAATTGACTATGTTATTTGTAAGGCTTTCATTCAACAGTAGGCTATTAGTAGTCAAGTTTAGGGGGAGTCAAAAGTTATAGACAGATTTTCAGCATTGTTGACCTGATCGTTGTTCAAAGGTCAACTGTAGTTCTAAAAATTCTGAAAGAAAATTCAATTAACAAATTGATTCCAACTATATATAAAAGAGGATAATACACCATAACTTGGGTTTATCCTAAGTAGCAAGATAGTTTAATATTAGAAAATCCATAAGTACAATTTATTACATTAACAGATAAAAAGAGGGGTGCCTGGGTGGCTCAGTTGGTTAAGTGTCTAACTCTTGGTTTTGATTCAGTTCATGATCTCATGGTCGGTAGGAGTGAGCCCCGCATTGGGGTTTGTGCCCGCAATTGGGGTTCTCTCTCTCCCTCTCTCTGCCACTCTCTGGCTCGCTCTCTCTCTCTCTCTCTCTCTCTCAAAATAAATAAACTTTAAAAAAATAGATAAAAAGAGAAAAGTCAAAAAATAAAAGAGGGGCACCTGGGTGGCTCATTCAGCTAAGTGTCTGATTATTGCTCAGGTCATGATCTCGCAGTCTGTGAGTTTGAGCCCCATGTCAGGCTCTGTGCTGACAGCTCAGAGCCTGGAGCCTGCTTCGGATTCTGGGTCTCCCTCTCTCTCTGCCCCTCCCCTGCTCATCCTCTGCCTCTTTCTCTTTCAAAAACAAACATTAAAAATAATTTTAAAAAGGAGAGAGAGATATGGAGAAAAGGTATTGATCAAATTCAACATACATTAATATAAACTATAAGTAAATGAAAAATAGAAAAAAATTCTTATACAGGGAAAGAATGTGAATGAAAAATGAGGAACAAACATCATCTTAAATAGGCACTTTTAGAATCATTCATTTTAAAATCAGGAATGATAGCATGATGTTCACTTTAATTACTTTGATTTTGTGTGACATTGAAAGCTGTAGATAGTGTAAAAAATAAGAGAAAGAAATTACAGGCACAAGATCTAGAAAAGAAAAAATAAAATTTATAATTCTCAACTGATATGATGGTTAACATTTAAAACACACAAGAACCTATGGATAAATTATTAGAAAAAATAGAAGCACCTGGCAATTTGGCTGATTATAAGATTAATATATATATTTTTTGAGAGAGAGAAACAGAGAGACACAAAGAGAGCATGAGTGGGGGGAGGGGCAGAGAGAGAATACCAAGCAGGCTCCACACGGGGCTCAAACTCGCCAATGGTGAGATCATGACCTGAGTCAAAACCAAGAGTCGGATGCTTAACTGACTGAGTGACCCAGGTGCCCATAAGTTTAATATATATACATATTTTAATGCTTATTTATTTATTTTTGAGAAAGAGAAAGTGTGTGAGCAGGGGTAGGGGCAGAGAGAGAGAGAGAGAGAGAGAATCCCAAACAGGCTCTTCACTGTGAGTGCAGACCCTGATACAGGGCTTGATCTCATGGAGTATGAGGTAATCATCTGAAATCAAGAGTTGGATGCTTAACCAACTGAGTGACCCAGGAGCCCAAAGATTAATATATATATATATATATATATATATATATATATATATTTTGGGGGGTTGGTGATGAGGTGTTTCTTTTTATGAAATTTATTGTCAAATTGGTTTCCATGCAACACCCAGTGCTCATCCCAAAAAATGCCCTCCTCAATACCCATCACCCACCCTCCCCTCCCTCTCACCCCCCCATCAACCCTCAGTTTGTTCTCAGTTTTTAAGAGTCTCTTATGCTTTGGCTCTCTCCCACTCTAACCTCCTTTTTTTTTTCCTTCCGCTCCCCCATGGGTTTCTGTTAAGTTTCTAAGGATCCACATAAGAGTGAAAACATATGGTATCTGTCTTTCTCTGTATGGCTTATTTCACTTAGCATAACACTCTCCAGTTCCATCCACGTTGCTACAAAGGGACATACTTCATTCTTTCTCATTGCTACCTAAGTACTCCATTGTGTATATAAACCACAATTTCTTAATCCACTCATCAGTTG
Organism: Neofelis nebulosa; assembly: GCF_028018385.1. NCBI lineage: Eukaryota > Metazoa > Chordata > Mammalia > Carnivora > Felidae > Neofelis > Neofelis nebulosa. The sequence continues at coordinate 88,630,721 of NC_080790.1, forward strand.
ATGGACATTTAGGCTCTTTCCATAATTTGGGTATTGTTGAGAGTGCTGCTATAAACATTGGGGTACAAGTGCCCCTATGCATCAGTACTCCTGTATCCCTTGGATAAATTCCTAGCAGTGCTATTGCTGGGTCATAGGGTAGGTCTATTTTTAATTTTCTGAGGAACTTCCACACTGCTCTCCAGAGCGGCTGCACCAATTTGCATTCCCACCAACAGTGCAAGAGGGTTCCCGTTTCTCCACATCCTCTCCAGCATCTATAGTCTCCTGATTTGTTCATTTTGGCCACTCTGACTGGCATGAGATGATATCTGAATGTGTTTTTGATTTGTATTTCCCGGATGAGGAGTGACATTGAGCATCTTTTCATGTGCCTGTTGGCCATCCGGATGTCTTCTTTAGAGAAGTGTCTATTCATGTTTTCTGCCCATTTCTTCACTGGGTTATTTGTTTTTCAGGTGTGGAGTTTGGTGAGCTCTTTATAGATTTTGGATGCTAGCCCTTTGTCCAATATGTCATTTGCAAATATCTTTTCCCATTCCGTTGGTTGCCTTTTAGTTTTGTTGGTTGTCTCCTTTGCTGTGCAGAAGCTTTTTATCTTCATGAGGTTCCAATAGTTCATTTTTGCTTTTAATTCCTTTGCCTTTGGGGATGTGTCAAATAAATTGCTACAGCTGAGGTCAGAGAGATCTTTTCCTGCTTTCTCCTCTAGAGTTTTGATGGTTTCCTGTCTCACACTCAGACCTTTATCCATTTTGAGTTTATTTTTGTGAATGGTGTGAGAAAGGGGTCTAGTTTCAACCTTCTGCATGTTACTGTCCAGTTCTCCCAGCACCATTTGTTACAGGGACTGTCTTTTTTCCATTGGATGGTCTTTCCTGCTTTGTCAAATATTAGTTGGCCATACTTTTGTGGGTCTAGTTCTGGGGTTTCTATTCTATTCCATTGGTCTATGTGTCTGTTTCTGTGCCAATACCATGCTGTCTTGATGATGACAGTTTTGTAGTAGAGGCTAAAGTCTGGGATTGTGATGCCTCCTGCTTTGGTCTTCTTCTTCAGAATTACTTTGGCTATTCGGGGCTTTTTGTGGTTCCACATGAATTTTAGGATTGCTTGTTCTAGCTCCGAGAAGAATGCTGGTGCAATTTTCATTGGGATTGCATTGAATGTGTAGATTGCTTTGGGTAGTATTGACATTTTAACAATATTTATTCTTCCAATCCATGAGCACAGAATGTTTTTCCATTTCTTTATATCTTCTTCAATTTCCTTCATAAGCCTTCTATAGTTTTCAGCATACAGATCTTTTACATCTTTGGTTAGATTTATCCCTAGGTATTTTATGCTTCTTTGTGCAATTGTGAATGGGATCAGTTTCTTTATTTGTCTTTCTGTTGCTTCATTATTAGTGTATAAGAATGCAATTGATTTCTGTACATTGATTTTGTATCCTGCGACTTTGCTGAATTCATGTGTCAGCTCTAGCAGACTTTTGGTGGAGTCTATCAGATTTTCCATGTATAATATCATGTCATCTGCAAAAAGTGAAAGCTTAACTTCATCTTTGCCAATTTTGATGTCTTTGATTTCCTTTTGTTGTCTGATTGCTGATGCTAGAACTTCCAACGCTATGTTAAACAACAGCAGTGAGAATGGACATTCCTGTCGTGTTCCTGTTCTCAGGGAAAAAGCTCTCAGTTTTTCCCCATTGAGGATGATGTTAGCTGTGGGCTGTTCATAAATGGCTTTTATGATCTTTGAGTATGTTCCTTCTCTCCCGACTTTCTCGAGGGTTTTTATTAAGAAAGGTTGCTGAAATTTGTCAAATGCTTTTTCTGCATCGATTGACAGGATCATATGGTTCTTATCTTTTCTTTTATTAATGTGATGTATCACGTTGATTGATTTGTGAATGTTGAACCAGCCCTGGATCCCAGGAATGAATCCCACTTGATCATGGTGAATAATTCTTTTTATATGTTGTTGACTTCTATTTGCTAGTATCTTATTGAGAATTTTTGCATCCATATTCATCTGGGATATTGGCCTGTAGTTCTCTTTTTTTTTACTGGGTCTCTGTCTGGTTTAGGAATCAAAGTAATGCTGGATTCATAGAATGAGTCTGGAAGTTTTCCTTCCCTTTCTATTTTTTGGAACAGCTTGAGAAGGATAGGTATCATCTCTGCTTTAAACGTCTGGTAGAACTCCCCTGGGAAACCACCTGGTCCTGGACTCTTATTTGTTAGGAGATTTTTGATAACTGATTCAATTTCTTCACTGGTTATGGGTCTGTTCAAGCTTTCTATTTCCTCCTGATTGAGTTTTGGAAGTGTGTGGGTGTTTAGGAATTTGTCCATTTCTTCCAGGTTGTCCAGTGTTTTGGCATATAATTTTTCATAGTATTCCCTGATAATTGCTTGTATCTCTGAGGGATTGGTTGTAATAATTCCATTTTCATTCATGGTTTTATCTATTTGGGTCATCTCCCTTTTCTTTATGAGAAGCCTGGCTAGAGGTTTACCAATTTTGTTTATTTTTTCAAAAAACCAACTCTTGGTTTCGTTGATCTGCTCTACAGTTTTTTTAGATTCTATATTGTTTATTTCTGCTCTGATCTTTATTATTTCTCTTCTTCTGCTGGATTTAGGCTGTCTTTGCTGTTCTGCTTCTATTTCCTTTAATATACTGTTAGATTTTGTATTTGGGATTTTTCTTGTTTCTTGAGATAGGCTGGATTGCAATGTGTTTTCCTCTCAGGACTGCCTTTGCGGCATCCCAAAGTGTTTGGATTGTTGTATTTTCATTTTCGTTTGTTTCCATATATTTTTTAATTTCTTCTCTAATTGCCTGGTTGACCCATTCATTCTTTAGTAGGGTGTTCCTTAACCTCCATGCTTTTGGAGGTTTTCCAGACTTTTTCCTGTGGTTGATTTCAAGCTTCATAGCATTGTGGTCTGAAAGTATGTATGGTGTGATTTCAATTCTTGTATACTTATGAAGGGCTGTTTTGTGACCCAGTATGTGATCTATCTTGGAGAAGGTTCCATGCGCACTCGAGAAGAAAGTATATTCTGTTGCTTTGGGATGCAGAGTTCTAAATATATCTGTCATGTCCATCTGATCCAATGTATCATTCAGGGCCCTCGTTTCTTTATTGACCATGTGTCTAGATGATCTGTCCATTTCTGTAAGTGGAGTGTTAAAGTCCCCTGCAATTACCACATTCTTATCAATAAGGTTGCTTATGTTTATGAGTAATTGTTTTATATATCTGGGGGCTCCCATATTCGGCGCATAGACATTTATAATTGTTAGCTCTTCCTGATGGATAGACCCTGTAATTATTATATAGTGATCTTCTTCATCTCTTGTGACAGCCTTTAATTTAAAGTCTAGTTTGTCTGATATAAGAATGGCTACTCCAGCTTTCTTTTGACTTCCAGTAGCATGATAAATAGTTCTCCATCCCCTCATTCTCAATCTGAAGGTGTCCTCAGGTCTAAAATGAGTCTCTTGTAGACAGCAAATAGATGGGTCTTGATTTTTTATCCATTCTGATACCCTATGTCTTTTGGTTGGCACATTTAGTCCATTTACATTCAGTGTTATTATAGAAAGATATGGGTTTAGAGTCATTGTGATGTCTGTAGGTTTCATGCTTGTAGTGATGTCCCTGGTACTTTGTCTCACAGGATCCCCCTTAGGATCTCTTGTAGGGCTGGTTTAGTGGTGACGAATTCCTTCAGTTTTTGTTTGTTTGGGAAAACCTTTATCTCTCCTTCTATTCTAAATGACAGACTTGCTGGATAAAGGATTCTCGGCTACATATTTTTTTCTGTTCATCATATTGAAGATCTCCTGCCATTCCTTTCTGGCCTGCCAAGTTTCAGTAGAGAGATCCGGAACGAGTCTTATTGGTCTCCCTTTATATGTTTGAGCACGTTTATCCCTAGCTGCTTTCAGAATTTTCTCTTTATCCTTGTATTTTGCCAGTTTCACTATGATATGTCGTGCAGAAGATCGATTCAAGTCACATCTGAAGGGAGTTCTCTGTGCCTCTTGGATTTCAATGTCTTTTTCCTTCCCCAGATCAGGGAAGTTCTCAGCTACGATTTCTTCAAGTACACCTTCAGCACCTTTCCCTCTCTCTTCCTCCTCTGGAATACCAATTATACGTAGATTATTTCTCTTTAGTGCATCACTTAGTTCTCTAATTTTCCCCTTATACTCCTGGATTTTTTTTCTCTCTCTTTTTCTCAGCTTCTTCTTTTTCCATAATTTTATCTTCTAATTCACCTATTCTCTCCTCTGCCTATTCAATCCGAGCTGTGGTCATCTCCATTTTATTTTGCAGCTCATTAATAGCATTTTTTAGCTCCTCCTGGCTCTTCCTTAGTCCCTTGATCTCTGTAGCAATAGATTCTCTGTTGTCCTCTATACTGTTTTCACGCCCAGCAATTAATTTTATGACTATTATTCTAAATTCACTTTCTGTTATATTGTTTAAATCGTTTTTGATCAGTTCGTTCGATGTTGCTATTTCCTAGAGATTCTTTTGAGGGGAATTCTTCCGTTTCGTCATTTTGGATGCTTCCTGGAGTGCTGTGGAACTGCAGGGCACTTCCCCTGTGCTGTCTTGAATAACTTGTGTTGGTGGGCAGGGCCGCAGTCAGACCTGATGTCTGCTCCTAGCCCACTGCTGGGGCCACTGTCAGACTGGTGTGTACCTTCTCTTCCCCTCTCCTAGGGGTGGGATTCACTGTGGGGTGGTGTGGCCCATCTGGGCTACTTGCACACTGCCAGGCTTGTGGTGCTAGGGATCTGGCATATTAGCTGCAGTGGATAGGCAAGGTGCACAGGGGTGCGAGGGGCAGGCTCAGCTTGCTTATGCTTTGGTGATCTGCTTCGGGAGGGGCCCTGTGGCATACGGAGGGAGTCAGACACGCCAGAGGGATGGATCCACAGAAGCACAGCATTGGGTGTTCCCACGGTGCAAGCAAGTTCCCTGTCAGGACGTGGTTCCCTTTGGGATTTTGGCTGTGTGATGGGCGAGGGAGATGGTGCTGGTGAGCGCCTTTGTTCCCCGCCAAGCTGAGCTCTGTCATTAATCTGGGGCTCAACAATTCTCCCTCTTGTTGTCCTCCAGCCCTCCCACTCTCCGAGCAAAGCTGTTAGCTTATAACCTTCCAGATGTTATGTCCCGCTTGTCGTCCGAACACACTCCGTCCTGCCCCTCCGCTTTTGCAAGCCAGACTCGGGGGCTCTGCTTGGCCGGCGGGTTGCCCCTCTGCCCTGGCTCTCTCCTGCCAGTCCGTGTAGTGCACACCACCTCTGTGCCCTTTCTACCCTCTTCTGTGGGCCTCTCGTCTATGCTTGGCTCTGGAGAATCCATTCTGCTAGTCTTCTGGCGGTTTTCTGGGTTATTTAGGCAGGTGTGGGTAGAATCTAAGTGATCAGCAGGATGCGGTGAGCCCAGCATCCTCCTATGCTGCCATCTTCCCCCAATCCCAAGGTTAATATATTTTAAAAGTCAGTTGTTATTTTCATTGTACTATCATCAAGCAACTGGAAAATGTAATTAAAGAGAAGACACCATTGTAAATCAGAGAATACCAAGTACTAGGAATAAATATAAGAAAAGAAATGCAACACCCCTAGAAAGTCAGAAAGCTTATTAAAATATATATTAAAAGACTTAAGTAAATAGACCAGATTCATGAGTAGCAAAACTCAATATTACAAAGATGACAGTTTTTTCCAAAATAATCTATAGATTCAAAGCAATTTCAACCAAAATACAATAGGAATTTTATGGCACTGGAGAAAATCATTGTGTACATTGGAGAGGAAAAGGCAATAGCCTGGGCACTTCTCAAAAAGAAAATCAAGGACCAGGGACTTTCTCTAATAAATACCAACAATTATACAAAATAACAAAAATTAAGAGAGGCCACAAAGATAGACAAAGTGACTAATAGACTAGGACTGTGAGCTCAGAATAGACCCACGTGTATATGTAACTTTGGTATTTCAATGTGTATAAAATCAGCTCTAAAACTATGATATATGCTGTATAACAGAATATTATTTAGCCTTAACAAGGAAAGAAATTCTAACACATGCCACAACATGGATGAACCTTATGGATGTTATTATGCTAAGTGAAATGAGCCAGTCACAAAATGGCAGATACTGGGGGCACCTGGATGGCTCAGTGAGCAGAGCATGCAACTCTTGATCTTGGGATCATGTGTTCAAGTGTAGAACCTACATTTAAAAAAAGCAAGCAAGCGGGGCACCTGGGTTGCTCAGTCGGTTGAGTGTCTGACTTCAGCTCAGGTCATGATTTCAGGGCTGGTGAATTTGAGCCCCGCATCAGGCTCCGTGCTGACAGCTTGGAGCCTGGAGCCTGCTTCAGATTCTGTGTCTCCCTCTTTCTCTGCCCCTCCCCCACTCATGCTCTGTCTCTCTCTCTCTCCCTCAAAAATAAATAAACATTCAAAAAAAATTTTTTTAAAAAGAAAACATGTCAGACTAAACAGCTTTAAAAAAATAAAAGCAAGCAAGCAAGCAAGCAAGCAAAGACTATATGATTCTACTTATATGAGGTACGTAGAGTGACCAAATTCATAGAGACAGAAAGCAGCATGGTAGTTATTAATCTGCTATTTTGGGACAAATAAATGCCCTTTTCCCTGGCCTCTTATTATATAAGTATTTGTTGGAGATTAATGAAGTTGGAAAAAAAGAAAAACCATATTAAATAAGTGTTTATTATGAACACAACCTTCAAAATACTTGCAGTAATGTGATTTGTGTGTGTGCTTGTGTGTGTATGTATACACCTACATATAATACACAAACTTACAAATGCCAAATTTCATTTTTAAGAGCTGGGTAATGGGAGTGAGAACAAAAATGAGCAAAACAGTTTTGGGGACATCTGTGTTTTCATTCTGGGAAACTCTGTAGGAACACGGGCAATAAGAGATTCAAGTTAGCATTCAAGACCAACAGACAACATTTTTTACAGCTTTGTGACAGATATTGGTCAACCACGAAAGCAGTCTCCCCCAGACAGCACATTCCACAGACAGGATAGCTATGACAAAAATGAACTACAACTTTAAAACCACCAATAAGAAACCAAGAAGAAGCCACTGTTTTTAGCCAAGTATCCTGAAATGACAGCATGATTAATTGATCACAAACTACAGCATGTTGGAAGCAAGCTACTGTATAAAGAAACCTGCTTTATGAAATATAAGCATAACAATTAAGGCAATTTATCCAGTAATGAATCTTTTACTTCACCTTTAAAAACGGGAGCACTTGGTAAACACATGCAAAAAAATAAGTGCTTGTTGAAAAAGAAGTGGGAGATGAAAGTTGTCAGGAGATGAGAAATCAAGACAAATAAGGTCTTTAAATTTTTTTGATATTTATTTTTTCTAAAAATCAATACATATCATTTCCTAAAAAACAGAAATGTAGAAAAACATCACATTGACTGTTCTTCAAACAAAACACAATTACTAAGCATTTTTAACCTACTTGTAAATCACACACTCTATGTAAACTTTTTAACTTATCCCATACAATTAATCATATTGTGTATTTTCTCATATTGCTACAGTCTCATAATTAATTTTTAATGAATATATAATACTCCATTAGGGAAATATAGATCTTGTGCATGTTGCCCCTCACTTAGTCCCTAGTCCTTCTACAGATTCAATTTCTGTTATGTTTCTTGTATATCTTATCATTCCAGATATTTCTACATATACAAGCAGGTGAATGTGTGTATATGATGATAGCATACTTTAACAAACTTTTCCCCCTTGTGTCATTTCCTTATTTAAAATGTGTCATTGGAAATCATTCTTTATTACTGCATAATATCTGCCTTATTTTTATTTTTTAAATTGTGGTAAAATATACAAAACATAAAATTTACCAGCTTAACCATTTAAAAATGTGCAGTTCAGTAGTGTTAAGTAGATTCACACTGTTGTGGGACCAACCTCTAGAACTTTTTCTTTTTACAAAACTGAAATTCTGTACCCATTAATCAATCAACCCCATTCTCCTTTCCCAGCCCCTGACAACCATTATTCTATTTTCTGTTTCTATGAATTTGACCACATTAGACCCTATATAAGTGGATTGATACAGTATTTGTCTTTTTGTGTCTGGTTATTTCCCTTAGCATGTCTTCAAGGTTTATCTATCATGTGTCAGAACTGTCTTCCTTTTTATAGTTGACTAATATTTCAGTGTGTATACACCTGTTTTGTTTATCCATTCATCTTTCAATGGACATTGAAACCTTGAAACACTGGGTTGTTTCCACCTTTGACTATTGTGAATAATGCTATGAACATGCATGTACAGATATCTCTCCAAGATCTTGCTTTACGTTCTCTTGAACATATATACACCGAAGGGGGATTGCTGGATCATGGGATAACTCAATTTTTAATTTTTTGATGAACCGCCATAGTGTTTTCCACAGTGGCTGCACCATTTTACATTCCTAGCAATAACACACAGAGTTCCGATTTTTCTACATCTTTGCCAACACTTGTTGATAATAGTCATCCTAATGGGGGTGAGGTGGTATCTCATTATGGTTTTGATTTGCATTTTCTTAATGATTAGTGCTGTTGAGCATCTTTTCATGTACTTGTTAGCCATTCTTATTTTAAGAGCTGAGTATTATTATATATAGAAACTATAATTTTTAAAATTAATATCCTGGTTAATAAACTGTCTCAGTTGCTCTTAAAAACAAAACTGCAATGACTCTTTTACATTCTTCTGGTTTCCATTTAAAAAACCTTTCATTATGGAATTTCAAATATACACTAAAGTAGGCAAACTAATATGAAGAACTCCATGTACCAATGACCCAGTTGCAACAATTACCAACTTCTGGCCCGTTTTGTTTCACTGACATTCTTACCTATATCCCTCACCCCCACCTTTTATTTTAAAGAAAATCCCAGTCATTTTATCATTTAGTTTATAATTAGTTCCCCTTGTATCTTTAAAACTTGTACAGAGTTTTTCTGTGCACACAATACATTTGTAAGATAAAGTCCAAAATGTGGATTTTCTGGGTCAAAGTGGAGCTGAATTTTACATTGTGATAGATATTGCTAACTTGTCCTCAGTAAAAATTGTGTAGATTTATTCTTCCATCATCAGTAAATCAAAGTACCTGTGCTCCCTATATTCTCATCAGAACAGCATATTGTCAAACTTTAATCTTTGCCTTTATGTGAAATTTTTTTTAACATTTTAATTATGACATTGGATACCTTCTTGTACTTTTAAAAGTCATTTCTATTTCTTTTTCTGTGGAAACCTGTGTATATACCTTGTCTATTTTTCTGAGTGGTTGAACTTTTTCTTACTGACTCCTTTTGTAATAAGGAAATTAGACCTTTTTTGGTTGCTATTTCTCATATTTGTTTGCTATGTAGAAATTTTAATATTCCTATTTGGTCACATTTATTCATCTTTAATTTTAGGACTTCTGGGGTTTGTATCCTGTTTGGAAAGTATCTCTCCAGAGCAACCTGAATTTTTTTCTCCCGTGTTTTCTTCTAATATTTTAATATGCTCCCCCTTTTTTTTTTATTAAATTTTTTTTTCCAACGTTTTTAATTTATTTTTGGGACAGAGAGAGACAGAGCATGAACGGGGGAGGGGCAGAGAGAGAGGGAGACACAGAATCGGAAACAGGCTCCAGGCTCTGAGCCATCAGCCCAGAGCCTGACGCGGGGCTCGAACTCACGGACCGCGAGATCGTGACCTGGCTGAAGTCGGACGCTTAACCGACTGCGCCACCCAGGCGCCCCTATGCTCCCCCTTTTTACATGTGAAAACACATTGCTCTGTTTAGAATTTTGATATATGAATATCAAAGTCATCTAGTGACCACTCCGCACATATACAGGCTGGTGGGGCACATGGTTATAAGACCTGATATCCTGAAGAGATCATGTATATGTGTGCTGTGTAACCTATATTACATCCTCGGTAGAGTTCAGGTTTTGGTGGAGGTAATAAGCAAAGAGGATGAGAACCAGCAAGAGAAGAAACAATGCACAGACAAGACCATCTCAAAAAAAGATTAACTTTCCCAAATTCACCATTTGTCAGCGCTGTGAAATCCTAGAGGGCACCCCAGAACGTGCCAGGCTTCGTGAACAGGGATTCAGTACTGGCCAATGCAGAGAAGGACCGCTCCGAGAGTCTGGGGAGCTTACTTCATTCACCTTCTTACGGAGTCTCCTCGGGACCCCTCACCCAGATGGGGTGGAACTCCAACACTCTGGGCCCAAAGTCTTCGGGCAGAGCCACGCGGTCCGTCAGCCCAGCCAGAGGTGTCTCGAAGAAGGAAAACCTAACAGTTCCTCCGCTTGCGGGGTGACAGCGTCACCCCAGAGGAGCAGCAGAGGACAGTCCCACTACGTCCAGCGTAAGCCTGGAGCTCTGGGGAAGCCGCCGTCTGGCCCTAGGGCCTTTTTCTCCACCACCCAGGGTTGGTCTCGGGCGCGTGCCTCGGGGCGGAACTGGGCGGGAGAGATCGGGCAGGGGCGGAGCTGAGGCGGAGCTGAGGCGGAGCTGGAAGTGGGGGCTGTGACGGTAGGGCGGGACTGGGCGGTGCCGAGACGCCGGATGGAGCGAGGGGGGGGGAAGGGGGGAGGGGGGGACTGGGCGGGGCCTAGACGCGGGGGCGTATTGGGGGCGGGGCCATCCGGGGCAGTACTGGGAGCAGATCGGCGCCGGAG